>NC_088895.1:11237500-12437500 GCF_037157495.1 Lathamus discolor | reverse complement strand
ATAAAGCCAGTGTTTAATGCCAATACATTTCAAAGAAAATGGAAATGACTGTAAAGAAAGGCGAGGAAGAGACTAGAAACAACTAGACAGCAGGGTGAGGAGAGAGGCAAGTACTGAAAAAGGATGGAGCAGGAAAAACATAGAGCAAGGGGAGAGAACTCTGAAGTAAAAGATGCCTGGAGTAGGCACAGGGAGCGATTGAAACTGTGTGAATAGCTCAAGTTGTGGCAGGGTGGGGTTAGCTACATTAACTTGCTTTGGAAAGAGCGTGCCTTTAATAGTTGAGATGATTTTTGAAGCAGCAAATAATATTTCCCTTGAAAACTGAGTCACAGTTTCTTTTGTGTGGTGTTGGTGTGACATGCCAAGTGTGCACAGTGCTGTACTGCAGAATGCTCACTTGACTGAAAATTGGGGTTTAGGGAAGAAACATGTTAAATCACAGCTCACAGTGGGTAAGGTGTAATGGGCAAGATGTGTAACTTGAGTACGTGGAAGACCTGTTTGGATGTTGTGCCCCTGTTGTGCAGCATCGCTCCCATCTTCCTTTTTTAAAGGCATTTGGGGCTGTCAGTTATACTGCAGTTTGCCATCCAGAAAAGTTTCTCGCTGAGAAAAGAAAGAGAAGTAATGATCAAAAATGTTACTGTGAGGAGGTAAAACAAATGGGTGACATTTGGTCTTGTGGTTAGTGTTCAAAATGGGATGCAAGGGTCTGTCCCCAGCTCTGCTGCAGCCTCTTCGTGTTATGAAAGGCGAATGACACATTTCTGCTCCCTGAGCTTTTCCCTGTGGAGATGGTGCTTTCCATCCTGGGAGCTTGTGAGGTGAAATGAATGTTTATAAAGATCTGTGACACCCTCAGCAGAGAGTTTGTAGTAAAGTGTATGAAACGTTATTATTTTATGGTAATAGAGAAAGGGGGGGTGATTCATAGGCTCCTCTTCCAGATCATATTTATTCATCTTTATGGAGCTTTTTGGAGTCTTTTGTACTGTGTAATTTATTGATAATCATTTAGCACAGTAATTACTCTCCAGCAGTCACCTTTCTTTCTCCCTTTTTGCAAGTGCTCTTTCAGAAGCAACAAGAACCTGCCTGTTTCTTTTAGCTGTAGAGTAAGAGAAAGCAGTCCGTCTTCAGAAGAAGTCTGTGTGATAATAATCCATTTACCAAAATGTTTGACTTCACTCAGTATACAGTGATCCTAAGTTAGGCCTCTTCAAGAAATCAGGAATGTGGGACCAAGTGGATGCTTGAAACCTACTTGTCCTGATGCCTGATAGTTTATGTACCTTCAGACTAGACAGCATGTTTTTTCCTAGCTGGTTGCAGAGCATGGATACAGCTGTGGATATGGAAACCCATCCCTATTCCTTTGCCAGGGGCTTGTGCAACAGTAAGTTGCCCTTGCTTGTAGAGTGCTGAGTGTTACCTGTGGGGTCTTTGTGATGGTAGCCTGCTCTTTGAAAAGAAGAACTCCATAGTGTGTGCTGCCTTGAGATTTTGGGTTCTTAAGTGACTAAAGAGGAGTAAGAAATAATCCTAATAAAGTAACTCCTTCCCCATCCCTGGGATGTGAACTTACGGGTGGTGTGAAAAGAGACCAGAACCTAAACCCGGTTTGCCCCAGTGCAACACAGGGCAGATCACTGGTGCAGAAGCTGACAACATCAAGCCACGTCTTGAAGCCCACTCAAGGTTGCTCAGCCTTACAATACCAGGGTTCCCATTTTATCTGCACAAGGATCAGGGTAGCATTTTATTTTAGGAACTCAGAGTATGGCCCAAGCAGAAACCATGCATTTTTCAAACCATTTCCTATTCTGGAAGACAACAGTCAACTATAGTAGCATGTAATTACATTCTATAGCAGTGCCTTCTGTTTTTATTGTGATATAGATCTCTAGTTGTCTATATGAAGAGCAGCTATAAAGAACTAAGATATGTTTGGACTCTCTTGTTTTGTGAAGAGTTAGAAATGCAGACCACCAGCCAGATTCTCATCTCTCTAACCTGAATCAAAGCTGCATTTGTAATGATAAAGTGTCCAAATATATATATAGGTCTGGTGGTGAGCAGGAGGTGAAGTGGGGATTTTCAGTAGTTGCCTGACAGTGCTGCAATATGTGGCTGGTTTTCTGATGTTCATACACTTCTCTATGTAATTTTAACTGTTGATTTAAAGAGAAGGTACTAGAGAAGTATAACAAGGGAATGGTAATAGTCTTATTTAAAGGAGCACTATTAATTAGTAAAGGCCACAAACTGAAATTTTAATTGGATTATGGTTTTTGGTTTTAGAACCCCAACTTGCCCTACAATTGGCAATGCAGATAATGTTCATAGCTTTGTATCAGTGCATGAGAACCAGGAAGAACAATTGATCGTTAAAAAAACCCAAGAGGAAGACCTCTCTCAGGTTGGGTTTTTGCTGTTGTTTTGGGGGTTGGAGGGTGCAATGAAAGAGATTTTGATTCTGCTTTCCTGTTACCATGGGCAGCATCTGAATCCCCATCACTAGTGGGTTCTGTCTTACAGCAGTTTATTTTTTTTCTCCATTATTTTTATTAGACATATATTTTCACAGTTCTACAGACACATCCATGCATTGGGAAAAGAAGGATTAACTCCTAGCACTAACCTGCAAGAGGCAAAGCAAAAGGCCGATGAGTGTGATTGAGGGAAAGCTGAGCTAGTCATGCCCCATCAGACCAGCCAGTCCTTGTAGCCTGGTGTCCTGTTCCTGATGGCGACCAGTCAGAGCTACTGAAAGAGTTGTAAGAACACAGCAGACATGCATCCAGCTTTCCTTTGCTTATCTTCCCAGTTAAACTGGAAGATTGTCTCTTTGTTTTTTGTGTTTAGTGTCTCCTGGTGCAGAATATTTACCCCCCTGTGAATTTACCTAATTCTTTGTGGAACCTGTTGGACTTCTTGGTCTCCACGGCATCCTGTGGTATCCCTGCCCTAGGTAGATAAGTACCTCCTGATGTTTTCAGGTGTATTCAGGTGTTTTCCTGATGTAATCAGGTGTCCCTTAATATCATAAATGCACTTCATGCCCTCTCTATCATGCATTTTCAGAAATCTGAATGAGATTTCTATTCATCTCCTCTGTGCTATCAATGATTTTTTTTTTTATATCCCTGTTACTGCTTCTCAGTCTTCCCCTCATCACTCCCAAGCTGAAAAACACTGGTAATTTCCATCTCTTCTGGTACACAAACCATACCATATGTTTGATCATTTCTCTCACTGTTCTAGTTTCACTATAGGCAGTTTAGAGATGAGGGTGGATATGAGACTCCACAAACACAAATAGTATTAGAGATGTGACGTTTAAGAGCGGAGGCTAGAAGAACATGTCTTGTTCAACATGGCACAAAGAAGTTGAAGGGGGAGATGATTGTTAAGTACTTCAGGGAGTGTCAGCAGCAGGGGAGGGGAAGAGTTATTTAAGCTAATGGACAGTGTTGGCATGAGAACAAGTGTGTATAAACTTACTATAAATAGATTTAGGCTGGAAGTAGATCTCTGATCATTGTGCATAAGCTGGAATAAGCAGCACATAAGAAAAACAGTAGACACCTGTGGTGAAAAGGGTGTTAGGCTCTTAGAAATAACTTGAAGTAATAAGAGGTAGTGGTATTAGTCACCATCTCTAGATCTGAAGCCCACTGAGGTCCTTAGGCACATTCATGTGTCTGCTGGCTTTTTCCAGCAAGGAACCTTTTTCCCTATTTATGGTATTCCACATTAAAAGTGCTGGGCAGGGAGAAGATCTACCAGTTTTTAGTAACAGAGCTCCTTTATATAAGGCTGCAATCTGAACATATACACAACAGTATGTGTCAGATTCAACTCAAGAAATAGTAAGTAAATGGACAAAGAATCAGTGGACACAATACGTTTGTCTGCAAAAATGAGGGGGTAAAAGCATAAATTCAAGTGTTTTGCTGAACTTCAGCTTGAAACTAATGTGATTTTTCACAGGTGTTGAGCATTGTTTTACATCAGGCTTTCTTTAAATGCAGGGGGAGAGGCGCTAGGTGGACAAAGAACATTCCTGAAAACCTTTGAATAAATACTTCCAGTTTTTACTTGCTTGCTTACTAAGAATTCCTGCCATAGCTATCGCTGGGCCAGCTCCACCCATAGGAGCAGGAGCAGTGAGGTACTAGTTCCAGCAATTAGTGTTTTAACCAGAGTGGTGTCTGCAGCAGATCTGAGCACGTAGAAATGGCACAACATCAAAACAGCATCAGTTTCAGGAGCCTGCCCGGGGGCTACCACCAGGAAAGCAACATTCCTCGTAGTAGCAGTGGGAAAACTCTGCCAAATCCCCTAAGAGAGACCAGTCCTTGGAGATCTATTCAGGGTACTTCCTGTGGGAATATGAACGTGTTAGAAAGCAAATGCTGACAATTAAAAACAAGCATTTAAGCATTAAAGTAAAAATGGAGTCCTTCTAGTGCTGGAAAGAAATCTGGGAAGGGAGTGAGAGGGAGGGAAATAGCAGAAATACAGCAAAACAATCTGTGTCATTTGTTGTAAGATGTATTTTTCTGGTTGAGATTCAAATAAATTTTAGCTCCATCATTCCAAGTGGCATGGGAGCAAAAATGGGATTAAAACTGTCACGTTTTGTCCTTGCCAGGCGCCAGCTTAAAGGTGTTTGAAGTGATCTCACACAGCACTGCCTGAACTCTGCTTGGTGTCAACAGCAATTCTAAATGCCAGTAGTCTGCAGGAAGATTTGCATATACAAACGTGTGTATTGTGAATCCTTTTGTTGATAAAAAGTCCTGATTATAAAGTTCATCATCTAGTGCAAATCAGACATTTCTTGGTAGTTATCAGATGCTAATAATTAATTTCTCTTGCAGAAAATAACTGAAGTACAAAAGAAAACGAGGATTGAAATAAATTCAAATTTGTTTTTCTCTTCACTGATTTAAATTGCGATTGGAATCAGTGATTTAAATAATTTTGAATAATTTCTGTTCTTTTACTACTGTAGGGTTGTAGTTACCATGTGGCAGGAGAGAGCCGAAATCTCTTCAGAAAGCTACCCCAGATCTGGCTCCTGACAACTCCATAAGAAACAAAACCACATAGCTGAGGTTTGGGGGATTTTTGTGTAGGGGACTTCCCACAGTAGCTGTGTGAAACTGAGCCCTTTCCCTGCTCCACTTGGGAGCAGGAGAAAAACTCATGCACCAGAACCGAAGACTGCTTTGGGTACTGTGCAAAGGAGTAAAGGCTGGTGAAGCTACTGGGAGTTTCTGTCAAGCATCTGCTTTCCTGGGGCAGCTCCTTGCCTGCCTTGTTTATTTTATTTAGCACTGCTTCAGTCTCTTATGAACATCAGTCCTCAAGACAAATGCATTTCTGTGGTAACTCCGTGCAGGCCAGAGGAGTTTCAGGTTTTGCTCTACAGAACGTGCCCAAAGAGCTTCACTGTGTATTGCCTCAGTGTTTCTCTAAAAGCTTTGCCTGGTGACTTGACAGATTATTTCTCACCTTAAGAGGCTGTACTTGAAATATTGTGTCCCTTCAGGGAGTAATTATAAATAGCAAGGACTTGAATGAGCACCTTCTTAATCTTCCATCTTTGACTTCATATTTTCCCTTCTTATCAACTCTCAGCCACTTGCTTTGAAATCTGACCAATGCCTTTATGTGATTAATCCATCAAATAGGTGAATTAGAGCCATTTTTACTCTGAGTAGAAATTTGAATGGATTGGGGAAAATGAACAGACATCTGTATTTTCAAGCTGTTGTGCTCCAAGTATCACAAGGGAAGATTTATGTGTTCTGTCCCATTGTCATTCTTCTACCGTATGCATGAATATTCAGCAAGAGGAATTCTTCCCAACTGCATCTTGACTCCCATTTTTCAAGAGAGCAGCTTTCTCTTTATTTCATGACAGTAAAAGAGCAGGTAAAAACTACTTTAGTCGCAAGACCTCTCTCTTAGTGTGTGTGAAATGAGTTGCCAGGTCTCACTTTTTGTCACCAGGAGCTTGTGTGCATTGTCTACAATGCTGAGTTGGCCAACAAAACCAAGCAAAAAGCTCAGGTTTGAATCTGGTTTGAGTATTCCAGCATCCTCACACTTTCCCCCACCCTGACATTAAAACCATTGAAGCTTTGAGTTACGTATCTGAGAGACAATAGTTTTGTTTCTGGATCGAAGCACATTGGCAGAGCAATGGGGAAGGCGTTTGTCATTCCACGTGCTGCACAATTATGGACATTAATCCTGTGGGCACTTTTCAGAACAGAATTGAATTGTATGTTCTGTCCCTGAGAAGATGGCTTCCTTTTAGTTCCATAGCACATAGAAATTAAACGCTGCTGAGAATATAAATGAAGTCTTGTTTCAACTTCATGACTTTCCTGCAGGCATTAATAGACCAGATAGAAGAGGTACAGAAGTGCTCTCCTTTTTGAAAATCAGCAAATACAAAAGAAGATAGGGATAAATTCTGATAAAAGCACAGTCTACTGTGGTTTGGTTGTTTATATGCTGGATGTTTCCCTACATATCCAAGTCAGGTTTGTAGGTGACAGCAGAGCACCTGAGCTCTCAGGAAGCAAACTGTACTTGGGCTTTTCCTTTGCTTACCATTTGTTTGCCTCTGAATGCTTGAGTTTGGTCTCTAGATTTTAAAGCTGCTTGCCCACAGGTTGGACACAAGTGACTGTCTTGCAGCGTTCCATGTGTCAGAGTGCACTTCCAGGAAGGCAGGTTATATATTCTGGTTAATCCACTCTTTCAGCCACATCTATTTGCATGCTCCTCCACAGCGTGGCAGTTGCTTCTTATCTTCTTAGGAGCCTATTTCACTAGTTTTTGCTTTTACTGACAGAATATGGCTCTTGGAAACACAAACTGTGCTGTGGGAACACTCTGCGGCATAAGGATCTGTGGAAGAAGAAAGCACGGCAGGGTTTCCTTCCTTTCCCAGTGAATAGTCCCAGTCATGCTGTGGCTGTTCCAGCAGAGAAGAGCCTGTCTAGTGTAGTAGATGAACTTGATGTTTCACTACTCTGCAGTTTTATTAGGCTTTTAAGATGACAGGATGTTGGGATTTGGGAGGGGGATGCTTGGTTTTTAAGGCCTATTAGAGAGATAGAATGAGTGAGTTACTGTCAGCGCATTCTGTCTGGGCTGCTGCTGCTGCTCCTCTACCGCACTGTGATAGTCCATGGCTGTCCTTCAAGAGATAGTCATACAACCTTTGCTGCCTTTGCTTGTCCTGTGTTGGATGCTTGTTAGGGAATGTATGTGCAGTAGGCATTACATGGACGGAGCAATCATTATATCTTTTCTTGCGTTACTTTATTTGATCTAAAATTGATCAATCAGGCTGATTAATAAAGAGATTGTGATGGGTACTCAATGCATCCAGTGAGGACTCTTATGTCATACTTCAGATAGATAGTAGGAAGTAGTAAGATCATGGTAGTAGATGGATATTTAGGTTGTCAGAATGTCACTGCTGGTGTTGAGAGTGTGACTGAAATATTGGCTAGAACTCTTGAGAAAAGTGGCATGAAATTTGCCCAGGCCCAACCATTAAGATCATATTTCATGTGAATGGACACTTACACCAAAACAATGAACCCTGGAAAGCTATTGGGTAACTCTCTTATTCTGATACAGGTCAATAATAGTGATTCATAAACATCTCGGTGGGTTTCCTTTTCAAAGACATATGTGCTGGCCTGCAGAAAGCAGCAGCAGCAGCTCACATCACAAGATCTTTATCCAAGGGCTTGCATATAAACAAGTTTGAGGTTGTTTTCCAGTTGTTTCCATGTAAATATTTTTTCTAATAGCAGCTAAATACAGTATTCTGTAGGGATACATAAAAAGATTCAAGGGCAGATTAATCAAAGGTGTTTGTGCCACATTAAAAACTTTATTTCACCTCATATTGAGAATCATAGAGTCATGAACTCTGGTGTCTCATACAAAACCGTGGATCCTGTTTAGCACTGGCTGAAATCTGTTGGTAGGAGAGATGCTCAGAGTACCAGGTACGGGTTGTAGTCTTCCTCCCCCCCCCACCTTGGTTTTAACTACTTAAGGATATTTGCATGAGAATAAAATCTGGTTCTTTGGCACTCATCTGCTCCTGCTGTTTATTCTTTGCTTGAGGGTATTGTCTCAGTTTGTGACAACGTAATTGGTTTCTGTGGAGGAGATTATGATATTGATGAGACATACACGACTTCAGGTGAGGTGCAATCAAAGCAACAGTTGAGAGTCGAAGGTACTGTCTGTTTTCCTGCAGTTTTCACTAAGGCTCATTCAGCAGTTTAATTAAGGATGTTATTTATTACTGAATTATATCATGCAAAGCTGCAGTGTGGACACAGTTACACTGATACAGGCATGACCAGGGTCAGGGCTGCTTACTTTATTTTCTAAGCTGATGTAAACTGTACCAGGCTGGTCAAATGCACGCTGTTGCTCACTATTTGTTGTAATTTAGTGTTCTCTAGTGTAGACAAGCCGAAAGAATTGAGCTGGAAAATGCTCTCTTAATAGTTCTTTCTGTGTATTAAATATTTCTTTGAATGGTTAGCTGCTCTTGTACAAGATGAGATCTTTTGAGAGCAGTTATCATCAGAAAAGTTTATTTTATTGTGTTGTTCCCCTGCCCCAATTCCCAGTTTACTATTTTATATCCTATCCTATCCAAATGGGCTTTTTGAAACACCATCTCAGCAAAGTTCTCCTAGCAGTTGGAAATGATTCCGAGATCTTGTTGGCATGTGTGGCTTCACTCCTAACGCGGGCTTTGTAATTAGAGCTCATTTGTCACTTGTGTTCCAGTTGTAAGCAGCAGAGTGGAACACACTCTCGGGTGGCTGAGGAGTGAGCTTCAGTGTGGGTTACACTTAGTGACCTGCTGCAGCCCTGTTAGGCTGATGCAAATATACCCAGAGTGCCTGTATGCGTTGCAGATGAGAGGAGTAGGATGATGCATGTCATGACTTAACGTGCTGTGAATGACATTTTGCTGTGGTGTGACTGGTGGATTGTCCTTGGGGGATGTCACAAGTTGTCTTTTTTTCTCCTGTCTCGATTATGGAGCTGAAAGGCTGGAGGGATGAACAAGTGTGACGGAGGTTGTGTAGAGCCTCACATGGAATTGGCGCAGGCTGGTGGAGACTTGGGTCTTGGCAGGTGTGGGACCAGGCATCCTGCTTCTGAATGTCATCTGTTCTCCTGCCTCTGCTGGAGGCCAACTGGATAATGGAACCACAATTGATGCTGTAATGGTGTTGGTTATCCTTGCTGCATAGTGTAAAGCTCTCCTTTGTAGCCCTGTCATGAGACATGCATCCCCCCTCCCTCTCCCCTCCAGAATCCAGAAAACACTGGATTCTGATACTACCTTGTGATTCTGAAAGCCAAGGCCTTAGGCACATGCCTTTCGTGCCTCAGCTTTCATCTGCTCCTGGTTGTGTATGAACTCAATGGGGGAAGAGGGAAACCTGAGGAGACAGGCTGAACATACCCAACCATAATGTGTTGCAAGTAAATGCTTTGGTCCTGGCATCACAAATGAGCAGAACTGGGAGAACACCCTCACATACCCATAGTTTGTGAGAGGACAGACGTACAGGCATTTGGAATAAGGAAGGGACATCATTACATGAGTCACTTGGCTTTATCAGCAGTCACTTGTGAAGATGTGCTTAAAGTTTGACTGTATTTTGTTATTTGAGTGGCCAGGCTTTGTGCAGATCATGGTGTCCCAAGGGCTGGGAGTGGACCTGAGGCAGCATTGCCACCAGCTCCTGCCTGTTGCTGCCTCTTCTCCTGGGCTACCTGAAGTGTTTATGTGGCCATGGGGTAGTTCAGACCAGGGAACTGAACTGAAACTAGTTTGACAAAAATCTTGATGCAGGGACCATCAGATGTGCTGCTTTATGGCTTCTTGGTTGCTCAGCACATGCAAATATTTAATCTTGTGTTTAATTCTGTGTTGTGGGCGTAGGAGCCAGAGGCAAAATCCTAACAACTTGCATGGAATCGGGATTTCCCCTGAAAGCAGGCCCATAAATCCAATGGGAAATTTAAATCTCAGCACTCACATCCAGGCCTCTGTGTCTTGACCCTCAGCTGCAAGCTCTTGAGGGCAAAGGCAGTGTCCGGTTCAGGTGCTGGCCCTACTTGTGGCCTTTGGATCTAGAACAGGTCGCTGATGGACCGATGTGTAACATCTCGTACTGCAGGGAGGGTATTTTATAGCAAAACCTGACTGGTGGGTCAGGGTAGGGCTGGAAATGGTTCCTCAGGAGCCAGCAGGAAAGGGGGTGAGGCCAGATGTGAGCAGCTCCGCAAGCCGGGTTGCCTTGTATCCCATCCTGTTCCATCCTTCCCAACGTGAAGTGATGCAGCAGGGGCATCACTTGCAATCCCGAAGTTTGCTCGGTGCCTTTCCTGCTCCCGAGGGATGGAGGTGCCCTCCTCCCGTCCCGACCCCGGCAGCAGGAGGCGAGCCGGCAGGTAGCGAGGGCTGCGTGTGTCTGTCTGTCTGTGCGCGCCTCCTTTGTCTCCGGCAGCCCGTGCAGCGCCGAGCACCCTGCGGGCGGCCGCGCATCCCTCCCCGCCCCGCCCCGCTCCGCTCGGCACACCCAGGCAGGCCGAGCATCGGCCCGGCCCCCTCGGCCGATCGCGGGGCTAATTACCAGCGGGGGGCTAATTGCCAACGGGGCCTTAAAGCCACCACCATCCCCCCCCCCGGGCCCCGGTGGGGGGCGGCCGGCGCTGCCCCGGCCGAGCGGCCGCGCTGTCCCCGCAGGCCGGCTTTGTGCGAGCGGGCCGCGATTGGCCGTGCCGGCAGGGCCAGCCCCTTCCTGGCTGCCTGGCATGAATATGCACGGCCCCCCTTCCTCCTCCTCCTCCTCCTGCATGTGTGTGTGTGTGTGCGGGGAGCGGGGCTCCGCCAGCAGCGCCGCTCCAGCCATGTCAGCTCGGCTCCGCCTGGGCCCACCATGAGCCATGGCCATGTCTGCGAGCGCCGACGAGGAGGACTACGAGTCGGAGCCGGAGCCCGAGCCGGGGCCGGGGCCCGAGCTGGGGCCGGAGCAGGTCCGGGGCGGGCGGCGAAGTTTGCAGCAGGAAGGGAGGGGAGGAGGCGGAGGAGGCCGGGGCCGGGCAGCGCCGCGCCGAGCCGAGCCGCGCCGGCAGCGGGGACGGGGAACAATGTGGGGTCGGGAGCGGCCCCGGCCCGGCCCGGGGCGGCTGCGCCCGGCGGCTCCGCGGCTGCGGGCGGCTCCGCGGGGCGCGGGAGGCTCCGCCGGGGCCGGCCCGGGGCGCTCGGCCTCGCCCGCCCGGGGCACCGGGAGTTCGGCACCGCCGAGGGCCCCGCGCCGCTTCCGAGGCGAATGCGCTCGGGGCGTGTGGCTGTGCCGGGGGGTCCCCGCCGGCCCCGCGAGCAGCATCCGTATCATTGTTGTTATTATTTGCTAATAAGGCTCCTCTGAGCGCTGAGGGGGCTGCAGGACTTCGGGAGAGAGTGTGATGCTGAGCCTGGCTACCTTGTCTGAGTTTGATTTATAGCCAGAACCTCCTTTCCATTCCCAGGGTCGAGGGATGTAGAATAAAGAGAAAGATGCGTGCTGAAACGAAAACAGAACTTTTATTAATACTTCCAGGCTTTATTCTCTGAAGGTGTTTTTTTTTTTCTTTATTTTTTCATTTTATTTTATTCCTGGGGGGAAGGAGGATAAACTTTTTAAATTTATGAAGTAATTTGTGAAAAATAATCCAGAGCATGTGTTCTAGATTGCGTATTTTACTCTCTAAGAACTGCCTAAGCAATTAGAAATGCACCAGGAATAGTATTAAACATGTGTAGGCAATTTAAAGATCAACTTGATCGTTTTGTTCATAACTCAAGGTGGTTTGCTCTCTAAAATAGTCTGATAATGTGCTTTTAGAGACAAGTTTCTGCCTAGGCCGGGTGCTGAGTCCATCTTCCAAAACCCATCTCGTTTCTAATAACTTGATTATGTTTTGCTTCATAATCACACCAGGAAAGCAGTGCTGAGAAGGAGTTTGGAGTGGTGATGGTGGCGATGGTGGTGTGCCTTGGGTGCTGCCCAGGGATGGAGGATCTGGTGCAGGAACAGTGAGAGAGATGTTGATGGGCTACACAGGCCTGGTGTAGTGTCAGTCCAAGACACACAAGAGCTTTGGATGAGTAACTTTATTAAGGCTTTACTTAATTCTGCAGGTTGTGTGAAAGTACAGGCCTGTGCTACTGCTCAGCTTACAGGCCTGGGAGTTAGAATGTCCAGCCCCCTTCCTTCTCTTAAGCTTTCTTCCATGTCAGGCCTTTCTCCTTCCCATCTGTATCTTGCTGTGATTTCTGTATGCTCTTTTAGAAGAGTTAATGGTTGGGAGAGCAGATTGGCCTCGGCTGCATTGTACCAGCTGTGGAATCACCATGGAGGTGCTAGTTCTTCCTTGGTGAATTTGGAAAGCTGGTTACCTTCTGGGCTTCTTCAGCTCTTCTAAATCCTGAGACTTTGATAGTGTTTTGATATCTTAATAGTTTAAAGCAAAAATTAATGCGAGAAAGTGGAGATCCTGCTTAAAAGGCTTGGTCTGAGCCTAAATTACAATGCTGTGACCTACGTAGCAAAGACGTGTGGAATGGTTTTCTTTCTGTTCAAAACTTGTTCAGTGGAAGAAGGCCTCACATGGATCCAACCGTGCTTTCGTACCAGCCTGCTTTGATGTGTAGTTCCTCTATTTCTCTACATGGGATGTGTCAAATGAGTATCACATAGCTTTTTCTAGCACACGAAAGGCTTTGGTTCTACAGGTGTAGTTCAACAGCACAACGCTGGTGTTTGGGTAGGAGCTGCTGGTTTTGTCACTCCCATCTTTCTTCTCAATTTCATTCGTCTTTCCCAAGCCTGTCTAAACTAAGAGGGTAGAAAGACTGTCAGGTTTCCCAGCAGGAGAGTGGGTAGGATTTACTGCACTTGCAATAGTTGTGGTCAGCACCGGGGGTTTAGAAGTGTGGGATGCCAGGGCATGTATCCTGCCTGGCGCTGACCATGGGCCTGCCACAGGCTCTCCAGGTAGGAAGAAACTCAGTTTCTGACTGTGACACTTGAACATGTGTAAACAGCCTGATAAAAAAAGCTCCTGGGTGGGGGGTAGGAGGATTTGTCCTGAAGTAGCAGTGAGAAGAAAAGCTACAAAGCACAAGGGGCCCCAAGTCTGTGGAACTTACTGGTGTCTTTAAGAGCCTCCTACTTTGGATGCAGCTTATCTACAAAAGCATATTTTTGCCAATATGTCTTAATCCACCCTCCAGGCCTAACTTCTACCTCCTTGCCACCAGAGGAAAATCAACGGGGGCACTTGTATTGGCACTGACACACCAGTTTATCACACCCTAAACCGCATAGCTGTGTTGGCTGAAAAGCTGCTGGAGTGTCACTAATGCCCAGGTGAACCTGCGAGGTATAAACTTGTCTATTTGCTTGTGGGAAACGGATCTGTTTGTTCAGTAGTGGAGCTGCGTGGTCACCTGGCAGTGGTCATGAGGAGCTACGCTCCTTTTTGCAGGAGAAGATGGGAAAGTTTGTAGGTATGAATTGGAGGAGATGGTGGCAGTGAACATGTGAGGATTAAAATCCTGTTTAGGGATGGCTAGGCTTGAAAAAGTTCCACCTTCCCTTTCCCTCTGCTGCTGCTTGCTTAATGGGGGACCTTGGACTTGTCTTGCAGGACACCTCCACCCTGGCAGAAGCCTATGCTGATGATGGGTGATGTGACTCTTGTAAACAGTCACTGCTAGAGGAAAACAACCCTCCTGGAGTTCGCGTGTGTAGACTTTTGGGCAGATGTGTTGTAGCCAGACATGTTAGATTGTGGTGTTGGCTTCTGTTCTGCAGTTAATACAGTTCTTAAGGGCTTCACTGGCATCAGTGTGATTTTTGCCATCTTAAACTGACTTCTTCCTCGTCCCCCCAGAATTCCTGCAGTCACATCATCTTGTCCTTCCTTCCTTTTTCCTCTAAGTTCTTCCTCTTACAAGGGTTTCTGTTAATAACAGAAGAGTTGTGAGGATTTAATGCTGAGGATATGTTGACTTGGTGTGATAATCTGGTGCAGGACAGTGTGTGCGTACCCCTATGTCAGGGTTAATGTAGAGTTAATG
This sequence comes from Lathamus discolor, assembly GCF_037157495.1. Lineage (NCBI taxonomy): Eukaryota > Metazoa > Chordata > Aves > Psittaciformes > Psittacidae > Lathamus > Lathamus discolor. Next base: position 12,423,285 of record NC_088895.1, on the reverse strand, counting down.
ACAGGGTCTGTTTCAGAGACCTCTGGTGAAATGACTTTGTTGGAGCTCAGTCCAGTGCATTGGTGTGTGTGTTGCTGGTCTACACCACTGCTGGTAGTTGTGAATTTGACTGGTTTTCTTGTTGGGAAGGCCAAAACTATGTGATTGGGAGGATAGGAGAGGGACCTGTCACTGGAGTAGTAGAGGACAGCTCTGCTCGCTGGCTCTGGGCAGTAGTCAGGGAGCCTTATCCTCCAGAACTCCTGTCCTGTTGGAAATGGAAAACTCAACCTCTGCATCTGCACACGTCTGATGCTATGGGAAGAGGCAAGGAAATAACTGACCAGAAGCCTCTGCTGTGGCACCCTGAGGGCTTCTCCAGTGCCCTGCGTCAGCCCACAACCCAGCACGTTTAGGGTGGTGGTTTAGGTGACAACAGAAATGAATTATGGGTTAATGTGTGTGGCTTTCCCCCTTCCCCCTCCCCCCAGTATTTATTTATCAGATCTTGTAAAGAACATTTGTCTGTTCTAATTCTGTTAAAACAATTGTATTGGAATGCTGTGCCATACAAAGGTCTAAGCACAGGACTGGTACCCGGAAAGTCCTGGGTCTTCATCCATCTTTCAGTGCTGATGCAGTTGTGTGGACTTGTGTCAAACTTCAGGGAAACAGAATAATTGGAAGGAAATCACTTGTATCTTGCAAATGGAAGGGATATATTTACGTGGCACAGCACCTTGAAGCAACGAACAGTACACATGTAAGATGTCTGTTTTGGAGAGATTTATGCAGTGGGTACAGAAGCTGTTCAGATTGTACTTGGTTAGGAGCCGAAGTGCTTCAGGGACTCGCTGAGCTGGCCATAAGCCCTTCAGAAGGGCACTGCACGTGTCCCTGGATTTCTGTCTGGACACTCTGTCTGGAGATGTTTAGTCTGAAATACTGGTACAGCGCCACTGGCAGCAGCTTAAGCAGGTCACTGAAGCTGAGTGGTGGAATAAGACCCATGCCAAGGTAAAGGCCACTTGCAGAAGAGCTCGTTTCTAGGCTGCAGGCTTTGCCAGCCATGCTTTTAGGACCAGGTCCTTCCTTGTGGATGCAGGGTCAGCTGATCTTCCTCTCCAGAGCAAAGGAGTTTATATGCCTGGTGACAACTCCAAGGGAGCCTGCTTGGTGTTGGGATAACAGCTGGGGAACATCAGCACCTACTTAATGATGTATTTAACAGCTGATAGCTCTTGAAGTGTTGTCTCTAAAGCTTGATGATCTTGGTATTTTTGTTTACCTGAAGGTCTTTGAGTTATTCTTTGCAGCTGGGGAGGAAATAAATTGTTGCTGTAAACATCAAAGTTGTGTTTCTGTTGCAGTAAGAGTTGTGCTCAGAGGTGCCTCTGCTGCTGCTGACCCTGGTGATGATGGTGGGTGGCTTTTTGATGGCTGCCAAGCAAGGAAGTGACACAGGGTGAAAGTGTGTTAAAGTACCTGTAAGCAGGCAGTGAATGGCTTTGTAGTTCATAGTGTATTACACTCTGATGGCCTAAATTTGCTTCTCTTATCCAGGTGCTGTGGGGGCAGCACTGCTTCAGGGGCAGGAGCAGGTTACCTTTGTGTGTTGCATAGTAGTAATTTGGCGGGGACAATGTAAACCCCACTCCAAAACACAAAAGAGAAGAAGTTCTAGCAGGATGTCCTGTTAACGGGTCTTGGTTTAGTCTTCCAGCTTTCAGGTTTCTAGGCTTCAATATAATAAAGGTAGATTTAATATATTAATCCTAATAGGTTTCAGTAGCTGCTTGCACAGCCTTTGTTAGGAGCTTGAGAGCGTGGTTGTCATCACTCAGCATCCTTCTCTTCTGAAGACTTGCTGTGGCAAGAGGAGCATGGGCACAGTTTCTGTGGAGGTGCTGGAGAACATAGAGGGTCCCTCGTTGGCAGTGTTTCAGAGTGGTTCTGTCTCAACTGCCTGATTTTTGTTGTAAGATTCAATAGAAAACAAAATGTCTTCAAGTTTGGTGTCGATATCTTCTCAGAGGTAGCTGCTGGTGACTGCTGGAGTCACAGGCTGAGCTTGAGGGTCTCAGCTCATCTCCTTGGGAAAGGAGATGGTAGGATCTGCTGCACAGACAGGAGACAGCATTGGTCTAGAGCCTAATTTAGGGCTTAGTATGTCACCTAGTCCTGAGCTTGAGGCCATGGGGCTGCTGTTTGCTGGCCACCATGGTAAATCCAGGTTAAAGAATCCCACCATCCGCTGACGCTCATTCTTTATTTGCAAGACCGCTCCACAGAGCGGTGCTGGGAGGGTGGAAAATGGCAGTGATGGGGTGGAAACAGGAGCTGGGAAGGAAATCTTTACCTAGATTTCCTACCCAGGCCGGTACATTGTAAAACTGCAGTCTGAGCTGGAAATCCTGCAGCATCTCCTCACTAACATCGACCTGGAATTTATCTGGCTGTCTGCCATGTGCTAAATAAACCCCAAGTCATGTTGGAGGCTCCTTCTACCCCCTTGAATCCCAGCCCCTTTCTGGGATAGCAACCCACAGGCCTGATTTTCTTCTGTGGTGGTTTTTAAGCGACCACTTTGGAGCCCCTTGAAACTAGATACTAGTGGGAATTCCTGCAAGGCCTCCCTAGCCTTGCTGGCTGCAACATCCTGGAGTGAAAACGTGGCTTGGAGTGAGGATTGGTCGGGTGGTAAATCAGTGCAAAGCCAGCTAGGACAATCGCATGGATTTGTTAACGTGAAGAGCTCTGGATGGGTAAGAAATGTTACTTACATACAGTGAGATCAGAGGTCTGCACCTCTGTGTCTGATGGCCGGTGGTGGTTTTTAAGCAAACCTGAGTTGTGTGGTATGGGCTGGCCTGACTTGTTCTTGTACCTTCTTCACCTTCCTGCTTCTACTTTCTTGTTTGGGGATTCTCAATTTCTGTGTTTCAGGTGATGCCTTTTTTTACTGCCTGCATCTTTGCAGTGCCCTGGCACTTAAAATGCTGTCCTCAGAATTATACTTGGCTCGTATTACTGTGGCAGAATCAGGAGTTGTCTTTCAGCTGGAAAAGTACCGAGTTTGATTTTTCCTTGAAAGAGATAGTGTTTTAAAAAGACCATTCTGAGTGTGTCACAACTGGGGTTTGCCGTCTTAAAAAAGCCCTTAATCCTCTTCAAACCTAGTGGGAAGGAGTCAGATGCTCATGCAGAAGCTTCCATGTGCTGTTGGCAGAGAGAACTGCCCAGGTTGTTGTACATATTTCGGTTTAATTTGTTCCCACTGATGTCTGGCCTTTGGTTTGTGTGTCTCGCTTCCCTTGCTAGTTGAAGGAGACTCTATTAGAGAGAACGGAGGAGTGATTCATGCGGAGGAAGGACATTATCTCTTATCTAGGTTGCCACTAAGCCAGTCCTGCCAGTGCTGACTTTATCCTTGAGAGGCTGAAAAGTTGGTCTAAAAGGTAAATATTTATTCTTTAGAGTGTCTGAAATCGATCTGTAATCCAGGCGTCTGGTGCGGTTGCTGATGGGAAGGAAGCTTCACTTTGCACGGTGCGACTCAGCCTGCAAGCAGAACACAAACTGCTCTGGTGGAGCAGAATCAAAACCTTGCTGGAATCTCTGTAACCTCATGGACTGAGCAATGTTTTGTCCCCCCTCGGTTACCATAGTGGGTCTGTGGGAGGAAAAACAAAGAGGTCAAGCTCCTGGCTTCTCTGATCTCCCAGCACAGAGGTTCTTGGGATGGAGACTGTTAAAGTATCAGTGCTCTTCTGCATCGCAGAGAAAGTCAGTGGAGCTTTGCTTTGTCAGCTGGGAGGAAGATCAAATACTCCACAATGTGGCTTTTCTTCAGGGTTGTATAGCAGGACACTTAAGGAAGCTTTTGGAGTAGTGAGTAGAACATTTCCCTGTCTTTTAAAAGCTGTGGTGGAAACTCAGCCTGGCTTTCTCCCATCAACCTCCCTGCCTTGGTGGCTGCCCAGAAGTCAGCAGCAGCAGAAAGTGAAACCTGCTGGTTTGTTGGTCATATGCTGAGGTGCACAGAAGGTGGGAAAATTGGATAAATGCTAAACCAGATGAGCTTTGCAGTCCTGTTATTATCATCTTTATGGAGAAAGCTGTCAGTGGTAAGAATGAGCCAAGCCAATTCTTGTGTAATTAGCCCCATACAATTACATGGTATTTAGTGATGTTTGGCTTGAGCTGGAAGTTCTCGTGTGTAACAGGGAGTTTCTGGTGAGAACATGAAATTTAGAGACCCAGAGTGAATATGTTGCAGTTAACCTAATCATTTAAAACCTTTTCATGGACCTTTAGCTTCTGTCTTAAAGGTCATTGAAATCCAGTCCTGGGATGCCCTTTTTAGCCTTTGCACAGCATCAGTTAGTGTTCTATTTTTGAGAACTTGCCTGTATTGGATATGAGGGGAACTACTTTAGAAGGGCTTTGTACTATTTGTGTTTTATTTCCTACTTTATCACTTGGCAGTACTTCATACTCTGCTGGTTTTATAGAGAGATTGCTGTGGCTTGAGCCATTGCTACTGGATGTTTCTTTACTGTACCTAACCTCAAAATTACTTCTGCTGCCTCCTTGGGTTTTTCCATTTCCAATGGAGAAAAGTAGATCTTCTGCCTTAACCCGAGCACAGTGCTAAGAGCCCGGAGCTCAGCATCTCCCATGCAAAGACAGGGTGAGGAAATTGGGGCTGTTCAGCCTGGGAAAGAGAAGCTGCATTGAGATCTCAGAGCAGCTTCCAGTACCTGAAGGGCAGTTATGAGGATGCTGGAAAGGGACTCTTCATGAGGGACTGTAGTGATAGAACAGGGGGTTCAGGATGGGTTCAGACTTAAACAGGGGAGATTTAGGTTGGATGTAAGGAAGAAACGCCACTGAGGGTGCTGAGGCGCTGGCACAGGGTGCCCAGAGAAGCTGTGGTTGCCCCATCCCTGGCAGTGCTCAAGGCCAGGTTGGACACAGGGGCTTGGAGCAAGCTGCTCCAGTGGAAGGTGTCCCTGCGCATAGCAGGGGTTTGGAACTGGATGATCTTAAGGTCCTTTCCAGCCCAAGCCCTTCTGTGATTCTGTGATGCAGATCACCTCTTGACCTACTACAAGTCCATCACTTGGGTTTTGGTCCTGCAATGAGCTGTGCATAAATTGATTCTCCTTGCTCTCCTGTTGAAGAGGGCTTGCTATAGGTTTGGGACCTCTCATTTATGCCTTGGTTTCTTTGTCTCTTTACAATGCATCTTGTCTTGAAAAGGTGAAGGAACTCCTTTTTTTATAAGAGTGGTCGTAGGCATCTGCTGAGCATTACCTATCTGTGTATAATTCCGTACATCTGTCAAGTTCACATCAAAGATGTATACATCTCCTGTCCAAGAAGTTGTGTATTTAGGTGGTAAGTGGGGTGTGTGCCTAACCTTATGTGTGTGCCTCTTTCAGAACAGGGCAGTGGGACGGCCCAAAGGGAAGCTGGGCACTGCTTCTGCGGTGAAGCTCGCGGCTAACCGGACGACCGCCGGAGCGCGCCGGAGGAGGACGCGATGCCGCAAGTGCGAGGCCTGCTTGCGGACAGAGTGCGGCGAGTGTCACTTCTGCAAGGACATGAAGAAGTTTGGGGGACCTGGCAGGATGAAACAGTCCTGCATTATGAGGCAGTGTATCGCAGTAAGTGTGCCTGGTGCTACGAGTCGCTGGGAGATTTCTGTCCTCTTCTCTGTGTCTCCTGGTGACAAGGTGTGGAGCTGAGAACTCTGCTTGGAGGGCATCAGACAGACTGGTGTGATCCCTGGCCTCTCGTCTTCCCGTTGCTTTTCATCCCCTCCAAGGTCTTAAACCAGAATGCTACTAAAACTTAATAACATAGCTTTCATTCTCAGTAGTGTAGAAGTGGAGATTATCAGTATGCTGGAAGTTGGCACTCAAATCGCACTGAAATTCTGGGATTTAGGGAGGAGAAGGAAGTTCCAATTCAAAGGGAGAAGAGGTGTGTTTGGTTTGGATCTGTGAATTTCCTGAGAAAAGCTGTCTTGCAACTATCTGAACTCCTCAACCAAATTAAGATATGGGGAAATCTTTGGCTGGCATCCTCCAAGATGCTGGCACTCGTGACTCCAGCCCCAGGTTACTTAACATCTGAATTTCAGTGTGTTTGCTGTCATATAGCAAACAAGGACATGTAGCAGAGGCTCTGATCCAGATGAGCCAAAGAGCCGTCAAGCCAGGACCTTGTCTTCCTTGGGGACTGGAAATGGCTGTCAAGGGGATAAGCATCAGAATGGAGCAAGCTGGCAGTCAAAGACAGTTTCCTGGGCCCCTGTGGTACATTGCTTAGCAGCTTCTTGAGTCATAAGTGATAGCTTTGTATTTAACAAATATTGACAGATTCATCTTCCATTAAGTTGTCCAAGCAGCTTTTGAATCTGTTGCTTTCATACTGACTGTTGCAGATCTTCTCCTCAGGTCTCATGTCCACAGTGTCCCCATTCAAGGGTAAAAATTAGCTTTAGCTTTTATCTGAATTCTTCAAAAGGTCCTGTTTATGCCGTTGTCAAGGGCTTGGTTTTCTGTTGTGTTTTGGGGGGGGTTAAGGAAGGGAATGTTGTTTATTTTTCTCTCATGTCTTGCTACAGTTCCTTTCACTTAGGGGTTGTTTTTTTCTTCTTTAATTCTGATGAGGAATCTGAAGTGGAGGCATTAAATGACTTTGACACTGATAAAAAAGCCTGATAAAACAGTTAGCGTTTCCAGTCGTTGCTCCTGGTAGCTCACTCCATGGCCTGTTCTAAGCCACGCACTGTTCTTGACAGAGAGGATTGGATTCGGCTCTGCTGGATCTTTCAGTAAAGTACATAGAATATCTACCTTTCCACAGAGTGCTTTTGCAGCTCAAGTGTCTTTTCTTTGAACACTTGATTTCCCGGAGTGTGGCATGAATTGAACAGCATGGATGAAGAATTTATTATTCTCCAGGGGCAAGAAATAGTGAAAATGTGCTGCCTTTTTAGTGGAAGGATTAAATTAGGGCTGCAGTGTTCTTTCTTGTCCTGAGTGATGAAGGAAACTTTCGTTCTAAGCTGTGTTTCACTCCTGATAACACAGGCTGAGCCTTTTGGAGATGAACTGGGTTCTCTTCTGGCTGAGTGTAGTCATCCTCTCATCCCCTTTCTTCTAATAAAGAATGATTTTTCTTCTTGGTGTCTGCAGTTTTATTTCCAGAAGCTGTGGTTAGAGTACAGGCCTGGGGAGCCAGGGTAGGCTGATTACTTGCCCTGTCCTTGCATGCCCTGAGGAAGACATCTCTGCTCTTCATATGTTCCCTTTGGAATACTCCCCCTGCTATTTACACCAATCTTTACAGCAGTAAAAGCATAGAAGATCAACAAATTGAATGGTTTTAACTTTGTAAGGGTGGTTTACCTTTCTGTAAGCAATCCTATTGTCTTTACTCTTACGTTCTCTAACAATTGCAGTAGTAGTATATTGTGGTACCTATCCAACAGCTTCCAGGCAAAAAAAAAAAAAAGCCCAAACCCACCAAAGCTCTGTGGAAGTAATGATCCCTACAGTTCTGGGAGTGTGCTTCCTCTGGTTAATAACATTGACGATATTAACTAGACACAGACTTTCATTAAACTCATCGACAATATTAACTAGGCACAGACTTTCATTAAACTCAGAAGCCTTCAGAGAGCCTGTACTGCTGTTCGGAGAACAGGAAACTCCTCTGCATCACTGCTTATATCAAGAAGGGAAACAGGAGTGCCTGGGACACTTTGTGCTGCGTTGAATAGGTGTGAAGGGAGTATGGGGCTCTGTGCTGGGGGTATGAGTTTGTGACAGCAACTGCTGTTCCAGCCCGGCAGTGGGACAGAGCTGGCTGGGGCACAGAGGACATTCCCTGGACAATAAAGATTGTGCTGGTCCTTGTGTGTGGATATAAATGTTGTGTGGGAGACTGGACAAAACGAGTGGACAGAGCTCTTACTGTTCTGCATAACTTAGCTCTTCTCTGGTTTACCTGCTGGTGAAATGGGATCCTGGAGATTCCTATTTTGTGCTTGGAGGAAGGGTGGGAATTAAATAGTATTTGCAAAATGCCTTTAAAATGGAGTGTGGATAAGTACTGGCATGAGAAAGCAGGGAAGTGTTGCCATAGCTAATGTACGAGATGTTGGTGTGTGGGGCAGCACACTCTGCTCTGCAACAGCTTACTATAGCTGGGGTTTCCCTGTCTGAAACTTGCTGGAGGATGCCCTGTTGCTGTATAAATTTGGTTTGGTGTGCAAGTACCTACTTAGGGATTTTATTCACTTCATCTACTAGAGATCCTTGCTGTGGAAAGCCGCATCTCTGCCTCTGGCTGCTGAGTAGTTAAGGACTTGCAACCTCATCGATTGCATTTCACAGTACGGCCAGCTTCTTATTAGGATCTTCCTTTTCTTTCTTGTAATGAGGCTTATACCTTATTGCCGCAAACCAGTAGTTAGTTCCTTGTTAGCACAAAAGTGGCTTTTTAATTAGACTGGCTTTGACATGGGTGACAGATAGGTGAGGTGCTGCAGGTCCCTTTCTGCCTCAGCAAAAGACCGGAAAATCTCAGTGTGCATCTCACTTGGCACTTGCAGGAGAATTCTCTCTTTAAGTGTCTGTGAAGTGCTTTTTGCAGGGCTCAGGTCGGGAGCAGGGCCCTGGATAATCCACTGTCAGCCAGGAAGGGGTTTGGTCTTGGTTCTGTTGTGGGCTTGCTGGGAGACCTGGGCTGGGTCCCGTAACATCTGTCTGACCTGCTTGTAAAATAGAGGAGCTGCCAAATTGCTGGTCAGATTGTGAAGTTTAATGGATGTGAACAGTGATGTTCTAGGTTGCTTCTTTTCCCTCCCATTGTACACTAGTGAAGTGACTTGCATGCCAGTGTCTGTGTCAGCTCACACATTGAAGGGACCCACAAGAAAAAGCATTTCCATCCATCCCTGGGTGCCCCATGAACCTGTGTTGGTACGGGAAGGGCATTTCCATTGCATGAAACGTGTTCTGTGATGCTTGGTCTGGGTTCCCAGCCCTGACTGTTACCAGTTTTTCTTGCCTTCATTGCTCTGCTGGGCTGGAGCCTTCAGCATTTTGCACAATTAATCCCTGTTTATCTCTTTGAAATGAGGATACTGTAAATGCACATGGAGTTGTTCTGTTCCCATATGTCTTCTGATTGAGATTTCTTTCTGATGTGTGTACACAGCCGGTGTTGCCTCATACTGCTGTGTGTCTGGTGTGTGGAGAAGCTGGGAAAGAGGACACGGTGGAAGAGGAGGAGAGCAAGTTTAATCTCATGCTAATGGAATGCTCCATTTGTAATGAAATCATACACCCAGGATGCCTTAAGGTGAGTACAAGGATGTGATACATGTCGGAAACAAAACCGGACTGGTTATCACCTTAATGTAAAAGCAGTGCACAGAAATGGAAAAGCTTTCCTATTCTCATCTTTGGAAACGTAAGGGAGCAGAGTTGGTGTAAGAAGCAGGGCAAGAGCTGTGGCGCATGCAGCCCTGACTGGCTTCAATGTAACAGCATCCCCTGTAAGCAGAAACTTGCCTTGGACAGCCTCTAAAGTGTGTGCATGCAAAGGTCTTGTGTTCTGTTCTTCTTTCTTTTTACCTCTTGTTTAAGGAAGTGAGGAGTTTCAGTTGGGACGGGAAGCTCAAGAGGACAGAGAAATGTGCCTGTGCTTTTGGATGAGTTAGTCACAGTCCCGGTTTCGGTAGCTCCTTCCTGTGTCCCACAAAGTACAGAGGAGCAGTTTGCTGGTGGTGTTTGTCCAGGCACAGATGCGCCTTTCAGCAGCAGCTGGCTTTAAAGATGTTGCAAGCAAATGTTGCAGTAGGAAGACTGCAGCTCTGGCGAACAAACTGAGCGAGTTTCAAGCTGCAGGAGTGCTCACCCTTGGCTGACTTGAGTCCTGTGAGCAGCTATATTCTTTACTGGTAACAAAAGTGTCATTTTGGGCATATCTTTGTGTATCAGCATTTAGAAGCTTCCTTTCTCCAGAGCTGGTTTGTTTCAGTTGATCAGCCATTTCCTGTTGCTGATTTGTTTATGGTTAAAGTGATTTGCCAAAGCAAATGTATTCTGACACACCATGCCCCAGAAAGCAGCTTTTGGCTCTTCTGGGATCTCTGGGAGGAGAGGTATGTTCCTTATGCAGGCCTGGGGTGATGCTCTCCTGGCCTTTCATTTTTCTTGTGCTGTATGTAGGATTGCACTGAGCTCTGTGTCATTAGAGCAGAAAGTAGGTAGCTGGCAAACCAGAACTGTGGCTGTCTCCCTAGTTCATGAAATTGGTGCTCACAGCTCCTGCCACAGATGGGCTCTGAAAGGGAGCTTTGCTTGCTTGGCTGTGCTTAAAACAAGGCTTCGGGGGCCGATGAAGCCAGGGAAGGAGCTGCTCCTTTTCAGAGGGACCTCAGTTTTGGCTTGTAGCTGCTGTTTTGCTATCCTAGTCCTTGCTGGAAGTGCCCTGCGCTCCTCCATCTCTGGCTTCACAGCATCACTGACACTTCATGGCTGAGAGCAGAGGGCACAATTGTCAGTTCAAGTACAGTTTCCTCCCCCCACACCACATTTGGGGCTAGTTGTACAGGATGTGGGTCAGATCTGTGAAATCAAGCAAGTGCTGTTTTGTTCTTTTATGCTCATGTGCTGTTCCCAGTGCTGTTCAGGTAACTAGGAACAATGTTGCTTTGGGTGTCTCTGAAAATTAAGCAATGGGAGCCTTACAGCCTGCCTTGTGTGTCTTGCATTTTAATTTCTCAATGCTGCTGTTGGGATGAGATGTTGGGGTAACCGGGGCTGTTGATTTACTGAGACAAAAGGGCACTGGTAGGATTTCAGAATCATCTTGGAAGGTGAGGTGAGTCTGTGCACAGGGGAACAGCAAAAGGAAGATGGAGCCTCATTCTTGGATCCCTCCTTGCTCTTTATTCCCACGTTCCACGATTTTCTGTGAGAGAAAGATCTGTTGCCATGTCTACATGTCCTCAAGCCCTTGACATGAGCTTAAGCCCAGAGGATGGAGCCCATAAATAGTCCTTGTGGGAAGTGCGTTTGAATGCAGACACAGCCCCAGGACAGCTGCTGCTGCTGTAGTACATGTGAACTGTTGGTCAGCTCCAATTAAATGTGTGGCAAATGTACTTTTGGGGGGGACTGCAGTAAACTGGGTCAGTGAAGGGAGGAGTGTCCTTTCCTGGCTTATTCCCACGTGGAATTAATTCCCTCCAAGACATCTCCAAAGCCTGCAGAAGAGTTTGGCACATGCAGGGGGTAATTTGAACTCCAGGGCAGGTTGTTTCTGGTTTGAAGTCCGTCCTTTTCCTCTTCCTGATTTGGCTATGTATGTTTGAGGTGGGTTTTCTCCATGAAAAACCAGTGTCTGAGGGTGACCGCTTTGAGGAGATCAAGGGTAGCTCAGGTGCTCTGAGACGCTCGCAGTGTGGGTGCCTCTTGCTGGAGGAGCCCTGGGTACAAGAGCATGTTAGGTGCTTGCATCGGAACTGTGCTGTGGACACCCAGGATGTTCCACGCACTAAGATGTATCGAGGGAGGTTTCTGACGTGCCTCTTTCTTTGGAAATACCCACACAAATGCTCGTTTTGCTGAAGAGTTCCTTAGGAGAATGATCTCGGTGAGCCTTTTTGCAGGCACAGCGTTGCTTCCAGAGGGAGCCAGTGAGGTTTTTGCAGGAATATTGCCTTTTGCTGTTACAGAGCATTTGAGTGGAACCAATATTGATGAATTTTTCTTGCTCCATCTCAAATTGCTGGTGAAGCTGGTTGACTCCTGCGAGTGCCTGCGGTATCTGACGCTGCTTCTTTAAGGACAAGGGGTTTGTTTTCCACAGTAGGAGCCTGTTCTTTTTCATCTTAGGTGTATATAGTGATAATGGTGGAAAAGGTGGATATTTAGGTGTCTTGTCGGAACAGCAGATAGGAAAACCTTCTCCAGCACATCTGCACTGCTGCCCATGGCTTCAGCCCAGCTGTGTCGCACTGTGCCTGTGTTGTTTCAGTCTTGGCACTGCCAGAATTCATGGCTCTTGCTCCGCAATGCCGGATCAGCATCCTGGAGGCGCCATATTCCCCAACAAGAAGAGTTCCCAGTAGCGTAGTCTCACATTTAGACTTCCTGAATGGCTGATCTCGTGCTGCAGGTACGGTTCTGAAGCTGCCTCACGCTGTGGCTCAGACACCCACCTGCTGTTTGTAGCAAACACTCAGACCTGGCTCCCACCCAGCCTGAAAGGCTTGGGACAGATTCAGTGCAGGTTTGTGTGTGTCTAATTAGTTTGCTTACAGCCCCTCACATCTGTTCAGTTCCTTAAACTTCACAGAGGGGACAGAGCTGTAATGCTTTCCCTTCAGTAGCATTTGTTCTATATTCAGTGCGGGAAGTAACTTGTTCCCAGCTTGGGCTTGGGCCAGGAATTGTTCCCCTGAGGCAGAGATGTATACAACAACTCCTGGAGTATCTTACACCTACCATGGGAAAGGAGGTTCAAAGGCGCACAGTTGTGATAAAGCCAGTATTTAAATCCTGCCCACTTCATTTACTCATTTATTAACTCCAGAAGACTTGCTGAGGGAGGCTGACATAGCCTTGCTCTCGCTAGAGTGAAACCAGCCTGGCTGCTGTCTGGCTCGGGGACTGGAGGAAGCAGTTCCCCTAAACCCAGGGGCTGGTTCCTGCACAGCCAGTGCCTCTTCACTGCGCTGGGAGGAGAGGAGGAAATGCTTCAGCAGCATGAAAGCTCTGCAGATCCCTGCCCCTGCCTGTTCCAGCAGCAGCCTCCTGCTCCTGTGCTGCTGATGCCAGTGCCCAGCTATTTGTCTTCACAGCAGCATGGGGTTTTCTGCCCCCTGCCAAGGCTTTTTTCTGCATATATAACTAAACCCTTAAAGATGAATGTGCTGTCAGTGAGCGTATGAGTTGTGTGGAGGGTGTTTTTAGTTTAGCTCTGCTTTTCATCCTCGGCTTCATTCACAGAAACATCTTTTCAGAAACACCTATCTCCTGTTTGGAAGATAATGTGGGCTCCTGTATGGAAATTGAGAAACCAGCAGCTTTTGAACTGTGCAGGGCAGGACTATGCTTTCATTGTAGTGTAACAACACAGAGTGTGTGTCTTCTCTTTCAGATGCCAGTCCCTCGTAGTGAAGCAGTAAGCTTTTCTCTTCCTTCCATAGCTGAGTTGCTGTGGGTGTGAGAAACCTTCAAAATGCCTTCATGTGTCCAGTCTTCTGAATAAAAGTGCCTGTTCTCTAGCTGACTTGGCAACCATCATCTTTATTGGCACATGGGCTTGAGGGCTGCAGGCATGGGACTGCGAGTTCTGGTCCAGAAAGAAAAGTATTTTAAGGAACACTTGATTACAGTGCAGGGTGCTCTGCTTCTAAAAATGCCGAGTGGCATTAATGTATGTGAGAATGTGGGTATGGGAAAAATCCCTTCCTGTCAGAGATCAGAGTGTGCCTCACACCAGGGGGGGGGACGGGACTGCGCTGTGCAGCTCCCTGGTGTGGGAGGAGGACATGTGGGTGGCGTGGGTACCCCCTGGTCTTGGGGGCTTTGGTTTGAGCTATTGGGGTGTGTTCTGTTGCTTTGGGTTCTTTGCAAGGGCAGAATGGGCCCTGCGTTAATGGGGTTTGTCAGTGACCTTCATAAAAAGCCCAAACCTGACCCCACTGTCAAATACCAGCTTGGCCAGTGTGCTTTCCTCCCCTCCTGGCGTGATAAGAAGGGTAATTGTGCAGGACCCAGGGCTTGCTCAGCGCCAGCAGGATGGCACAACACGTGCTGGGTGATCCGGCTTTCCTCTCTGCAGGCACTGGGAGGGCAGTGGTTGGTGGGGGGAAAACAGAGCTGTACAAAACGCTTCTGAAGGATGTACCCGTAGACTTCTGCAGCGCAGTTGTGGATTGAGCTGTGCCTCTCTTTCCCCAGGTGAAGGAATCGGATGGTGTGGTGAACGATGAGCTGCCGAACTGCTGGGAGTGTCCAAAGTGCAACCATGCAGGGAAAACTGGAAAAGTGAGTTAAATGGGAATAAGCGGTGCTGGAAAGAGATACAACATCTCAGGCATTCCCTCTGGCTTCTAGATCCAACTTTGCCCCATACCAGCTTCTCATTTTGTGCTTAATTCAGTTGAAGGAAATAAGCTGGTGGCTTTCTGTTCTCTAATAATCTTCGTATTCTTGCTCCACGTACCAACACTTCACTCAGAACCCGGGGAGTATTTGGGTTAGTTCTGTGCATTCCCACATGCTAATTTCCAACATTCAGATACTTTGAAAACCCCCAAACTCTAGGAGCAATTATGCAAAACCTGAAGTGTCTGTTGGAATGAGTGAAACGTTCTTCACTGAGGCAGACGCTTGCAAGCGCGTAGTTACAAAAATAACCTTATGAAGGTTGAAACTACTTTACTCTTAACTCCTTACTCATCCTTTTGTCTGTTACAAAGTGCTCAACCCACCAAAGCCGGAGGAAGCCCAGATGAAGGCGTAAGATATAAAGTTTGTTTGTGTTTTGTGTCTCTTTGGCGTACAAGCAAAAGCGGGGACCAGGATTCAAATACGCATCAAATCTCCCGGGCTCGTTGCTGAAGGAACAGAAAATGAACAGAGACAACAAGGAGGTGACAGACGCAGCGAAGAGGAAAGGGGAGTGCGAGGAGACCCCTCGGAGGAAGTCGGAGGAACATTCCAAGAAGGCTCCGGTTGACTCGATCCTGAGGAGGAAGTCGGACGAGGTGCATCTCTGGAGGAAAAGGAAGTTTGAGAAGCCCCAGGAATCCCCGATGAGAAAGCGGGTATGCCAGAACCCTCCCTTTGTGCTTCCCCAGGTGCCTGGGGCTGGTGGCTCCTGCCTCCTGGCTCATCTCAATCCCACATTGCTCCGAAAGAAACGGATGTTTCGCCTTCCTTTCTGAGAGCTGCCAGTGTGAGAGGGCAGGGGTTGAGCGGTGCCACTTGGGTTCACGTGCAGAGGCTGAGAGCGCTGGGCTGTGGCTGTTGGTTTATGCAGAATACTGGAAAACCCACTTTAACTAAGTCTTTACATGAGATGCTTTGGAGGAGGAACAAGGGGGAAAGCAGTTTGCAATGGGAACTCTTCCATCTCTGTCCACTCGGTGGCGCCTGGCAGCTTGTTTGTGGCTGGTTCAGGGAGGACCCATCAGAGGACCTTTAGCAATGACACCTTTTGTAGCCTGCAGAGAGGAGGAGCTGCTCGCAGCAGCCACGGAGGCAGCTTGTCCCCGAGTTTGACAGTCAGAGCTCTTGGGCCAGGCAGGGACACTGTGAATTGTCATGTGGACTGCAAAATACCATACTTGGGGCATACAGAAATGCTGGTTTGCAGAGGCAGATATGAGTACTGTCTCATGAGTAAACGGCTGATGGCTTTAAACTCAGAATCAGTGGCTGGTTTTGTATTGCACATGAAGTACATGAGGAAGGGATTCAGCCTGGCCTGCAAGGCTTGGTAGTGGGAATGCTGCAGTACAGTAAGTGTAGGGATTGGGGCTGCTTTGGTGGAGTGAGAGAGCAAAATTCATGACTCCTGTTCATGCATAGCTGCTTCCTGGCCATGCTTTCCTTTTCCCATCCCTTTGGACTGCCCACAGTATCCATTCAGGGCTTGAATTGCTCCTCGCAGCATGTGAGGACGGCACCAAACCTTCATCAGACAGCACAACCAATGTCGTGGTTTGGGGTTTTTACTTTTCTTTCTTCCAACAGCTAAAACTTGGAAAAGAAGACAAACTCTTCAGGAAGAAGGTACTTTGCCTTTTAATAGATGTCTTCTCAATCCCTTTTAATCCCTTCTCCTGATGTGAGCTGAATGGTGAGCCAGTTTCTCTATCAGTCATGTCCTTGTGTCACTGCAGGCATTTTTATTATCCCATTTACATCTTGCAATGGCAGAATCTCTCTCTCATGGAAACCTTTACACTCCAGGACAGTTTAGCTGCAGTGTCTGGCTTCACATTTTCTGGTGTCCCTTATTAGAGCTCAGCAGAAGCTGTGTTTTGATGACCCAAGGACTAAAATCCTGTTTCTGTATTGATGTTTTATTCTTCCTGTGTGGTTGAACCTTGTCCCTGACACGCAGCCGCTCCCCAGTCTGTGCCACAGCACATCCCTGGAGCCTTCCACTGACCCCTCCAGGGACAGCCTGGCACACAGGTATTGATTTGCCTCCATCTGCCATGAAAACGCAAGTGTGGTACCTTTGAGCTGCGCACCCCTCAGCACCTCGTGTGAAGGATGCTGCAAGTAGTCTGATGTTGTAATTCTTTAATTCTAACCTGTCATTAACTTCCTGTGGCCTCTCCCTTGATAAGATGTTAATTTAAAGACAGGGTGATCAGCTTTCTCTGCTGTGCACCGCAGTCTGGAGCACAGGAGCACATCCACTGACTTGATCCAACTAGTTTATTGCAAAAGCACAGACCTTCTTGATATAACAAGTGTGTTCGCAGCAGTTCACCTTTTCTTGCCAGTCCAGATCTCTTCTTATTAGAGCTATTTCATTTTAACAGTTGGCTTCCTTCTTGCTTGTAGTGATCAGATTAGAGTTGAAGTCTTCCCTGGTCTCAGTTTGTACGTCTCTCACACTTGTCTGGTGTGCATCAAAGAGAGATGTGATTAATGTGAGCACTGAAGTGCAGTTTGCTGTTAGGAGCAGTGACTGGGGCAGGGAGGAAGGTGCCAGCTAACCCCTGTCAGCCTGTATTGTACTGGAGGTGGTGTCAGACCTGTCAGTCACGCTCCCCAGTCTGCATGCACCGGAGGTGGGGAAGCTCGAGAAGACAAACAGAGTTTAGTAGGAGGTAAAGGAGCAGCTAAAGCGTGGTTAAATGAGGCTGTGAGTATCCAGCAGTGAGGGCCACAACAGCACGGCCACGGTCCGAGTCAGTGACTGCGATGCAGGTTTCAGAACTTGGCCGTCGGGCATGACTGAATGCATGTCAGCCAGTGTTTAAAGTGGTGCCCAGTGAATGTGTCCCAAGCCTGGTTTCTTCTGGCCTGCTGGGGAAGAGGCTGTCTGTAGTGTGCTGCTTATCTTCTATACATGGATTGTCCGCTGTGTAATGAGTAAGGCCCTTAAATCTGCAGGATTATGCATGGTGAATAAATGCATTTGTCACTCTTTGGGAGCCCTCAGAGCCAGTAGCTGGGCTCCTCATCCATGGTGGCACTTGAACTTGATACCTTTGGCCGGTGAATGCACCCTGGTGCTCGGATGGGGGGGCGCCCAGCGCTGGCAGGTGGCCCGACCGCTGGGCAGGGCTGCCTGTGTGGAGCATCATCAGCATGTGAAGTGTTGCCCCGTTCCTTGTCCTTGCTCAGCCATCAGCCCTTGTCTCTTCCTTTGCAGCGGCGATCGTGGAAGGCTCCGGATGACCGAACCGCCATGATCAAACCCCTGCGGCGCCTCAAGCAGGAGCCAGAGGATGACCTGCCAGAAGCACCTCCCAGGTCCAAGGATAGTGACCAGTCACGGTCCAGCTCGCCCACTGCAGGGCCCAGCACAGAGGGTGCCGAGCCCAGGGACAAGAAGAAGTTCAAGATGAGGAGGAAAAGGCGGCTTCCCAATAAGGAACTGAGCAAGGAGCTCAGCAAGGAGCTTAACCAGGAGATCCAAAAAACCGAGAACAGCCTTGCCAATGAGAACCACCAACCCATCAAATCTGAACCCGAGAGCGAGAACGAGGAGCCGAAGCGCGCCTTGAACAACAGCGAGAGACTCCATAGGTTCAGCAAAGGGTTGAACGGGACGCCCCGGGAGCTGAGGCACCAGCTCATCCCCAGCCTGCGGAGCACCCCCAGGGGCATCACCCGGCCACCGCCTTCGCTCTCGCCTCCCAAATGCATCCAGATGGAGCGGCACGTTATCCGGCCACCTCCCATCAGCCCCCCTCCGGACTCGCTCCCCCTGGATGACGGGGCAGCCCACGTGATGCAGAGGGAAGTCTGGATGGCTGTCTTTAGCTACCTCAGTCATAGGGACTTGTGCATCTGTATGAGAGTTTGCAAGACCTGGAACAGATGGTAAGGAGAAGCGGGGAAAGCGAGATAGGTGTAATGTGTGGTGGGCTGGACTGGAATGGGAAGTGGGTGATGGAGGCACTAACATCTCCTAGAAGAGGTGTGCAGGTCACTGCAGCTCTGTTGAGCCCAAGGGGAAGGGGTGACCAGCAGTGTCTGGAGCAGAAGCAGCATCGTGTCTTAGGGTGCTTGCCCAGAAACAGCAGTTCCAGCTTTCATGGTATGGGAGCCCTGTGTGTGTGTGTGTGTGTGTGTGTGTCGGCCTCGGCATCAGCCTGCCGGGGCTGTAGCGCTCCAGCACAGCCCGGTTGCAGGCAGACACCACAGTGTTCCTGCCTGCTGGAACAGCCCGTCTAGGTCATGCGAAGTCTCGGAGTCGTTCTGCCCCCAGGACTTGCTGGTTGCTAATGCAGTTGTTTGCTTAGTTCAGCTATGAAATATCTCTGGCGATACAGTGAAGGGGTCTCAGTGTTCTCCTCAGAAGGTCCATGCTGACTGCTTACTTAGAGGGTACGTGTAGAGCGATCCTGTCCGCCGTGTTCCCTATCAGCGGAGCTGATGGAGGAATTCTTTGTCAGTTGTATTTACTCACAGTGTGTCCTTTTGCTGCTCGGGGCTAGCAGCACGGGAACGCTGACACAGTTGTGACTGTGCAGCAGCAGGAGGCCTCAGTGGGCACGTTCATGTCTTCCACTGAACTTGCAGAGAAGCCTCTTGCTGGCTGTCACCTCACATCCAACTGTTGTGTGCACGCAGATGGGCAGGTTGTAACAGAGACTCCTCTCTAGCACCGTGTAGTAACAAAGTGGGTTAAAAGGCGGGGAGGTGGAGAGGTTGGTAATTGGGTGCGGGATGATGTGTGTGTCTCCTCCGCGGGCTGCCCGGTGTCACAGAGAGCTGGGAAATGCCTTTCCCACTTCAGTGCAGGGTTTCCTGCACTTCCTCACTTCTTTCCATTAGAACCTCACACACTCGCTAGGATTTCTTGCTTGTTGCCCATAGAGCACCATAAAGAGAGTGTGAAAACACATAAGCCGTATAGCCAGGAAGAACACAAACACACAGCACAGGAGAGGGTTCAGTGGGCTTAAGGAAGGAAAGCACAGGGAAATCAGTAACGTTAAAACCCAGTTGTATTCAGTGTAGGCATGGAGTTGTGGCTTGTCTTTAGGGTAGAGAACGGGGTTTAGTTAAGTGCTGTGATGACTTCAAATAGGCTCTGAAGTTGTCGACACTTGTAGCTGTGTGGAAATAACTCCCTGCTTTGTTGCCTGATGGGGAAACTTCAAACCCAGGTGATGCTGTGTGCTGCTGTTGGGCTGCTTTTAGCGTCACTCACCCCGAGTTTTGCTATTTTGAGTTAAATGCTGTCGTTTTTCCTGCTGTTTAATGGCACCTTTTAAAGTGTTGCAGAAACCAGAACAAGTGCCAGATTAAGTGCCGTTGGCTTTTTTCTGTTCTTTTTGGGTAGGTGCTGTGACAAAAGATTATGGACCAAAATAGATTTAAACCATTGTAAATCCATCACTCCACTTATGCTCAGCGGCATTATTAGGAGACAGCCTGTAACCCTTGATCTTAGCTGGACAAATATATCTAAAAAGCAGCTGAGCTGGCTCATCAACAGACTGCCAGGTAAGTGATGCTTATTTGGACCACCCGGTTTGTATCTGAACTGCAGTTCCCTGAGGAATGTCTGTAGGGATCCAGGTATCCTAGGGGAAGAGAGCAGTAGGAATTAAGCCTTGGTGGGTTAAAATGGGCCCAAACTGGTTGTTGGGACTTGTTGGATGAACTAATTTGAGGCCGGTCTTTAACAAGGGGTAATGGATGTTGCTGTGGAAGGTGCCTGTGCTGGGGGGTTAGCAGAGGGATGGTCCTGCTGTCACCCACAGTAATGAAGTTCTAGGTGTGGGAGGGATGGAGAGCTAGGCAGGGAGGAGGCTTATGGGTACCCTGGAGCGCTGGGGTTGTTCATCCCATTCCTGCCCATGGGAGCAGAGATCGCTGTGGGGGATGTCTCCCTGTGCTCCAACGTCTTCTGTATCCACAGGTCTTCGAGACCTGCTGTTATCAGGGTGCTCGTGGATAGCAGTGTCAGCACTTTGTAGTTCCAGTTGTCCTTTACTCCGAACTCTGGACGTGCAGTGGGCAGAAGGACTGAAAGACGCACAAATGAGAGACCTCTTGTCACCACCCACAGACAACCGGCCAGGTAACAGGCGGGGGGAGCGCGGGGACCTGTCCCAGTCACTGCTGCTCAGTCCCCTTAGAGGAAACGGGCAGAAACCCCCGCGGCTACCGCCGGAGGGGTTCTGGGCTTCAAGGTGTTCATAGGAGTGACTTGCAACACCTCCTCGCTGGAAGCCACTGGGTAACGAGTGATGTTCTCTGCCTTCCGAACAGTCTGAGCCACGGCGCTGGTTTTCTGTCTGACTTTCTTCTCTTCAGGCTGCAGCGGGTGCACTTTAGAGAGTGTGGAAACACTTCCTCCCAGTTCAGGGAGGGAGCAGTTCTGTGGGGCATGCCACATTCGCCCGGATGTCAGCTCAGGTGAAATTTTGAGCAAATCAGATCTGCTTCCTGGCATGCACTGCACAGCTGCTGCTTACTCCCGACGTGCAATTCCGCGGGGCCCCTGCGGCTCCATCCATCCCTTTCTGTTCGGAAATCAGGAGCTGGCTTTGCCCACGTGCCTGTTCCAGACATAGACAAAGTGTTCCTGCTGATGTCCCCTCCAAAACTCCAGACAGGCAAAAGCGCCTGAAGTTGACTTAGGGCAGCGGTGTTGTTGGGTCACGGTGCATTTCATACAGACCTGCAGATGTTGGCAGCTCACGGGAGTGACCATCGCTTCCCCTTTCCAGGTCAGATCGACAACCGGAGTAAGCTACGGAACATCGTGGAGCTGCGCTTGGCTGGCCTGGATATCACAGACGCTTCCCTGCGGCTCATCATCAGGCACATGCCTCTGCTCTCCAAACTCAACCTCAGTTACTGTAACCACGTGACGGATCAGTCCATCAACCTGCTGACCGCGGTCGGGACCACCACGCGGGATTCCTTAACGGAGATTAATTTATCAGGTAAGAGATGGGAATCATGGAATCACAGAAGGGTTTTGGTTGGAAAGGACCCTGAGATCACCCAGCTCCAACCCCTGCCACGGGCAGGGACCCCTTCCACTGGAGCAGCTTGCTCCAAGCCCCTGTGTCCAACCTGGCCTTGAGCACTGCCAGGGATGGGGCAGCCACAGCTTCTCTGGGCACCCTGTGCCAGCGCCTCAGCACCCTGACAGGGAAGAGCTTCTGCCTTATATCAAACCTGGATCGCCCCTTGGCCTTGAGTGACAGGGATTGGAGAAGGGAAATCCCTCCTCCCACTGCAACCAGAACCATCCTGACGCTGGGGACCAAACCCAGACACCCCATGAACTTCCCCGCCTTGATTTTCCGTTTCCCCTCCGCAGACTGCAATAAGGTGACTGACCAGTGCCTGTCTTACTTCAAACGCTGTGGAAACATCTGCCAGATCGACCTGAGGTACTGCAAGCAAGTGACGAAGGAAGGCTGCGAGCAGTTCATCGCGGAGATGTCAGTAAGTGTTCAGTTTGGGCAAGTGGAAGAAAAACTCCTGCAGAAACTGAGTTAGTTAAAGGACACGTGTAAATACTGGGGCTGGGGGGGACGGGACTGAACACACGTAGGGATTTTATTTTCATTTGGGAACTTGGAATATCGGAAAATACCGCGATGGGATTTTACACCTCCTGTTGAGAACAACATGAAACTACCCACGTTACGAAGTTCAACTTGTGCCACTGGTGAACTCGGTCTCCCTGGGGTGCCCTGCACTGGCTCTTATGCAAATTCATAAGGCGACTGTTACTGGTGAGAGTTGTTCGCACCCGGAAGACGACCGAGCTCCATGAAATACTGTTATTTAAAGTACCACAGCATGTGCTTGGTAGTGTAAATTTGATTTCTGCTTTTCATTTCTTAAAACAACCACCACAAAAAAAGAGAAGTCGGTGTCATGACAGCGGCCCACGCACTACAGCTCTCTGCCTTCTCCCCCACGTTTTGTTTTGTTACATCTTACATTATGCAGAACTATTTTTGTACAAAAATTGTTTAAAAATTATTTATGCAATGTTTGAATGCATTACCAGTGTTTCGGTTTTGATTGCCAATTTTTATCTTTACTTATGGTAGGCGAGAACTTAACCTATACTTCGTAGACAGTATCTATCTACAGCCGTGCCCAGGTCAGGAAAAAGTAGGTTCATACTTTCAACCTTCAAGCATGTTTTAATGGAAGTTTATATCCTGCTTTGTATACTTCAGAAGTGACATAAGCATGTTGTGGAAATAAGGTGTAAATTATAGTTGAAGTAAAAAAAAAAAAAACCACTTTTATCTGTATAGAAATCACCTTTTTTCTCAAAATTTTAAAGGATTCCAATTTCAGCTTTTGCACATAGGAGGGTTTCACTCTGTAGCATGAGCTCTTGTACTCAATATGGAATTAATTTATACAGTGAGTCCAGCGGTAGAATAAATGGTCAAACGTAGTCTCTCTTTCTTTGAAGTGTGAGTTGAGTTCTCATTTAAGGTTTATAACATGGTTATTTCCTGATTGTAAACTTCTGCATTCATAAGTGCCATTGTTGTACGGTGTTGTTTTCGTAGACCTTCCTGATGCAGTTTTACCTTTGTTGAATTTGTATAAACAATTGTACAAAAACAGGCGCTGGCTCCGCGGGTTTCTGTTCCGTGGCGCAGGGGGGAGCTGCGTGGGGGTTCCATGAGTGCCCCGGTCTTGATCCGCTTGGTGTGTTAGAGGTAACGCGTTCACAGCGCTCGAGCCCTGTCCTGTACCTCTAGGAACACTGTGACAGCACAAGAGCAAGGTTACAGCTTGAGCCGAGCCCTCGGCAGCAGTTGAGGAAAGAGGCAGAGGCTGAGAACGCCCATCACAAATCTTTATTACGCTTGTGTGGCGAATGATGAGCACAGAGATTACAGAGAGGGGTTTCCTCACTGGCCAACCTGCAGAACAGAGGCTCCGGGCACTCACTGCCATTAAAGGTTACTGCTAGAAAATAAAGCCGGTGAGAGGTGTGCTCCCTTCTGAACAACAACGCGCAGCCGCTGCAGGCTCTCTGCTACTCTGAGGCGCTGCTGTCTCAGGCCAGCGTAACTCCACAGCAAAGATGAGAGCAGGCCTGGCAGAGCTGCGAGTTCCCCAGGGCCCTGGCTCTGTTACTTTGCTGCCACACAGGTAAGCCAAAGGAGAAGCTGCAGCTTCGCTGAGCAGCCCTGCTTAAAGGAACTGCCTGGAAAATCCACATCCCTGCTTTGCCTCTATTGGGTTTTTACAGTGAACTTAAAGGCAGCCATGGCCCTGACTGGCTGCAGCATCCTGGCCTTAGAACACGAGCAAGTTTCTCCATATCCTACAGGACACTTAAACCCCTGCTCCGAGTGGAGCCTTACCTCTGCTGATGGCACAAAGCCCAGCTGGGACCAGAGCCAAGGGCTGACAGCAACACCAGGAGTCAGCAGCCGAGGGGCAGCGTCGTTGTTGGTGACACAGCCCTGGTTGAAGCCTGTGAATGTGAGGTTTCAAACGAATACCACATCTCCCTTCCCCTGAACAACAACCGCCTGTTTAAGGTCAGTAACACCATGAGTACATTCCACGTGTTAGCAGCAAGAAGTTTCATGACCCTGATTAGTATTCACAGTACAGATGGAGTACAATCATCACACGTAATAGTTACAATAGGCATGAGTGGCTTAAGGAGCACAGTAATATGGTTACTATATACCCCCTTCTTAAAAAAATAGGTTATTCCTAACTAAAAAACACTTAGTAATGGGCAGTTGGACACCACACAGCAGAGCCCTGCACAATGACTGTGCCCTACAATGTGACGGAGGCTTTCGTACAGTTCCAGGGAAGGGCCAGGACAGCACGTGTGTAATGGCAAGACATTGCTTAAGGGCCTCTGTGCAGGTACCATTCATGGCAGTGCTTCCTACAGGCGCAGCTCACTGCTACCACTGCTGCAGGAGCAGCGGCACAGCACTTACATTCTATAATTACATAAAAGCTGAATATTCAACTGATAGTTGTTGCTTCTAATGCACTAGACAAGGTCACACGCAGATACAGGCAAGCAGCGGTGCTCCTGACTGCTTGCTGAGTCGTGAACGCGTTCATTTGAGGTGGCATTATTCAGAAGAGAGCAAGGACTGCTGTAAACAGTTTGATCCACCAGTGTGTGGGGTTGTAAGGCGAGTTACTGTACACACAGGAATTGTCCTGCCCAACCCCGGCATTCAGTTACGCTGTAGAAAAATCCCTCACAAACCTTTAGGATCTTAATCTTCAAAACGGTGTTTATTGAAAAGCTGAAGTGCACCCCAAGGTTCGGCATTCCTGCCCACAGGAATCCTGGATGGGTGACTGCACCGTTGGGCTTTGGTCTGGGGTTAAGACTTGAAGACATGCACGGCCCGGACAACGTACTGTCGGCAGATGGGGCACTCGCTCATCCTCTTGCCACACTTGGTGCACGTCACCATGTGGCCACACTCCAGCAGGACACAGTCGATGACGGCGTCCATGCAGATCCGACACAGGTTGTCATCATCATCCGCCAGCTGCATCTTTTCGCCCTCTGAAACCCAACAGAGAGGGAGATCATGCACTCGGCAGTGGCGCTGCTGCCTGGGCACAGCGGTTTTTCTAATCCACAGCTAAGAATTAGTCTCTATTCCTTCAAAAAAGGCGAAGAAACAAGAACTAGAAACCCCCTAAAAAGTGAACAGCCAATATTTGGCTTTGTTCTTTAAACCAGGAGGCCATTTTCAATTCAAGACTATAATGGATTAACATTATAGTGCTGGATTAACATTCAGAGCATGTTGGTTTTCCATTTCTGAGCTTATTCTGACTGGCAGAATGCTTTCCTCAGAAGATTAAACACAATAATAATAATAATAATAAGGCTTCCACTTCTTAGTCTGCTCTAAGGAAGCTGTGAGGGTGGCAGAACTGAACAAAGCCTGTCAAGTTTCATTGCAAATAGACAAAAGCCCCTGGCAGCAACCAAGTGTTCTATCAGCCCATGGTGGAAAAATTGGTAAGTTTATAAAAACGATAAATTTAAAGCTTGATCTGAGGCAGGTTTTCAGTTCTGGTCTATGACCAAATTGCGGGTCTCACTTAAACCATGCTCTGACACCTACTTAAGCCCTACTTTGATGCCAAATTATCACAGGCCCTGCAGCGTCTGCAGCTGGGCACTGGCCCAGGGTTGTTAAAGTCTTCAGGCAACCACAGTGCCCTGTCCCTCAGAGCCCAGCTGCTGGAGGCAGCACTGAGGAGCCAGGCAGGTGGTTTTGAAGCTGATAACACCAAAAAAGTTGCTTTTCAGATGATAACATCTGACTGTGAATCGGTCTGTGGAGATACAGCAGTCACACAAGTGAAGGACTCCAGTGGTTGAGTGTAACAGAGGGCAGAACACTCACCACCAAGCTGCGGCCACAGAACCACCTAATGAAAATGTACTGAGACCAAACCACTTGAACTTGGACCTCCGCCACAGTAGCTTCTGCTTCTTAGCACAACAAAAGACCTGAATTGCTCTGGCCTGTTGGCAGCCACTGAGCAGCTCTCACTGATGCCTTGTGAAACCTACTAAAAGATGCAGAGGTGCCAAGTTTCATGTTCTCTGAGGAACCGGTTCTCGGTTGTGCAATTTTACTTCCACTGGGAAAGCTGAGATCTCTGAGCTTTGGAAAAAAAGGCTCAAAACCCCAGCACAATCCTGGAAAGCTTCATTTAATCCCTAGAACCACATTCAACTACTCCAGATGAACCCTGCATTGTTAAAACTCACTGTTCCAGTTGGCCCAGCTGCGCAGACCCAAGTTAGATACCAAATCCTTCTGTTGGCAGAACCAGCTACTGGGGACCCCAAAATAATCTTACAGAAGTGAGAATAAAACATAGACCTACGTGTTTTGTGGTTTTCCTCACTCTCTCTGTAGAGCCTGCTCACTTTCTCCACGAGTTCCCATTTTTCACAGCATCCTGAGTAGTTGACAAAGTTACAGGCAAGTATTTCCTTCAGCTGCCGAACACTCAACCCTTCAATGTCTTCCAGACTTGAAATATCAGAGAGAGACGCCCTCACTCGCTTCCTGGACAGTCCAGGGGTCTGAAACACATCAATTACATGGTTTTAGATGTCCTCTTACGTTCAGAGCACCAGATGTGGTGCTGCATTCAGCAACAGCAGCTTGGCTAAAGGTTTATTCTTTTTAAAGCAAGTTATGTACAGATACATGTGGTTAGACACCGCTAACTAATCAGAACAAGGTACTAAACATGACAGAAACTTCAACACTTCATGGTATCACGATCCAAAAATGCATTCTGTGGATAGTTCGCATCTCACCTGCTCTTCTGGACTTTCTTCTTCTTCATTATTGACAGAAGATGTTTCCGTTTGCCCCTGTGTACAAAACAAAACTTATCAGGATAAAACCACTTTATCCCGTACAAAACACCTTCCTTTGTACCAAACTGATCACAGACAACAAGGACGCTCTGAATTTTCAATTGCTATTAAGCATTATCTGCTCAAATCACTTCCATCACCTCAACTAGGAATCTTGCCTAATAATCTTCTGTTTTCAGGTCAGAGA
Organism: Lathamus discolor; assembly: GCF_037157495.1. Taxonomy (NCBI): domain Eukaryota; kingdom Metazoa; phylum Chordata; class Aves; order Psittaciformes; family Psittacidae; genus Lathamus; species Lathamus discolor. The sequence goes on along the minus strand of NC_088895.1, from coordinate 12,396,467 downwards.
TAAAAAAAAGTGTTTTTCCTGCCACCCCAAACTGTACCAATTGGCATTTTATTTTAAAGCCATGCATACCTACTGAAAGAGCTATGCTAGACCATAACCCAACACAGTAATTCCTGTACCCGTAAAGGTGTTCCATTTCCTGTGCTTCCACTTCTGTTTGCAAGTTCTCCTTGAGATGACACCGATACAGACATAGAAAATGGATGAGTAAAAAACCCTGAAGTCTGTGACCGTGACGAGTGCAAGCTGCTAGCGTCCATCTCCTCCTCCGAACCTAACCCGTGGTGGCACAGCACCAGATCCACCAAGTCTTCCTTCTCTCTGCAAGTATCCGTGGGTATGTTTCTGAGAATCAGGTACTGACGCAGATCCTTCACTTTCAACCTCATTAACTGAGGGCGCTGAAAAGCCGTTTCTTGCAGCAGGTGGCAGGTGGAACATCTCCTGAGATTCTCTTGTGAAACCGAGCAAACGGAGCAAAAATCCTTCTTGCAGTCACAACACACGTGCTGAGGAGAAAGAGAAAACAACCACTCAGCTGGACAAGTAACAAAGGCAGGCCCTGCTCTTCCCTTCTCTGGGCTGTGTCATTTACTGGAAGTCTTTTCACTGTCAGTTTTGACAAAGCATTTTTAGGATATAAGTCTAGAGAACTGCCCCATGAAACAGCTGGTTTGTCAGACAGGAGTTCCAAGGAAATCCCATTGCTTTTGTAGCATTCCCGTAAGCTACAATCAGATCTGAGGGTTCAGTGAGAAAACATCCTGAATAAACAAATGAATGCAGTACTCCAGATGTAGTTTAGACAATAAAAGAAATTACATGCCAGTTAATATCATGGTATGTTAAAATACATCTGAATACACTGAGTGTCACAGCTACGTTCGCATGTGTGAAGTACACTATAATCCCCAAACTTTAAAGAACACTTTGCTTCCTCAATCAATTCATAGAACTCAAAGTAAGCTTTAAATGTAGTGAACTGCATGGCAGGTAAGTACTCCCAAATGCCCAGGTGTCACTCCTGACAAGAGCTTTGTTCACAAGGCTCATACAACACACACAAGCTGGAACAGGCAATGCTTTGAGCAGTGATTTTAAATGGTCATCCCATCCTCTGTGAGCAAATCAAGTTTTTCAGGATTTTAGTAAATTCGTATTAGCTTCATAAAACATCCTTACATAACACTTAACAACGTGTTTGCCATGTGAACGACAGGAGGCACAGGAAGGGGAAACTGAACACTCAAACTGAGGAATGAGGCTTCACATCTAAAAGAGCTGCCAGGGGTTAGGTCCCACTGGGCAGTCACACATAGTGACAGTATTAACAAACTCATTTACTAACCCACCAGCCTGCCTCCAAATAAAGCAAGAGGCTGCTGAAGCACAATAGCATTTAACAGAACTAAACCTGGTCTGGGAGCAAGCAGAATGACACGAGTGTATCACAGAAAGAAGCTGTGATATTACACTGGGAGTTTTCAGTTTTCCATCGCCCAGTTTGTTCACTCCAGTACTCAACCGCTATGTGGGGTATCATCTTCAAAACCAGACTTGTTTTAACATTTAGGATTCTGAAGCTAAAGCACGTATCTTACAAATTAGAATCCTCTGACTTTTAGGTCAGAGCAGATCCAGTGTGTCACCGATTAATGAACATCAGACTCTTAACTTCTAATCCTGTCTGACATTAATTTCCTGTGACCTCAGAGTAAAGCACTTACTCTCTTCCCTGGCTCTCTGCCCTGGGTCTCTTTATCTAAAGAAGAATACACATTCATCTCCCAGTATGCCTACAAATCAGCTCCTATGAGTGAAAATATTATGCAATAGGAAATATACTCACTTTTTTCCTAAAAACCGAAAAGGAAAGTCCACAGGCTTTGCAGACTATGTTAGTGCCTGCAGCAGCTGGAGAAGGGTATGCTGAGAAGTCCGTGTTTGGTGCGAATCGGAACGGGCCAGCGCCTCCTCCAAAGCCAGCCTGCTGGCCACGGACCGCTCCAGTCCCCATCACTTCATTCAGCAATCCACAGCAGGAAGCCCACATGGAAGTAGCTCCCGCCTGAAAACATTCATAAAGCAAAAAAAGAGAGTTAATATCTGAAAGCCCACATCAGATGTGCCTTGCTACTGAAGAGCTACTTCAGTCCATCTGTCATCATCCCAGAAGCATGTGGTGCGGATTCCCAGAGCACCAGGAATTCAGCACGCTAAGGGCTGGAACAGCCCAATAATCCCCACTTCCCAGCTGCAACCCAAAGTCGGTGGGATTTGCTTCCAAGAAGCTAACACAGGCACAAGGAGCTTGCTTTTGTAACTCCTTTGCTAACACAGTTGTGTGCAAAAAGGGTAAGGTATGAGGAGGTAATGCAACAACAGAGCAAAGAACAAGACTAACAGCTAGTCACAGGTGAAGAGCAAAACCTGAAGTGATGACAAGCAGCAACACAGCAATTTATCATAATTAGAGCAGATCCCCTGCAGGATCCTCTCTCTGCAGAACTAACCCAGCTCTTCTATGACTCACACACAACTCTCTAAAAAAAACACCAAAAACCTTTCTGGATTTTCAAACTGCAAAGTATTAAACCCAACCTCATTAGAAACAGTTACACTCCAGCTTCTCTGAGAAGGAAATGTTCTTCAAGACGTTCCTTAGCCTCCTGGTTTGCTGTCTTACAGAATGTCTAACAGAACTCTAAATGAACTTACTCCATATTGACTACATTTCAGTTCCAAGTCACACAATCCCTAAAGACTATCAAAACCCCTAAATACATAAATCAATGGCTACTTTTTATCCTTGGAAGTCTTTGGCACTTGATTCTCTATCAAAAGTGCATATTCTGCTAAAGCTGGAATTTGGAGTCCAAGTTGTTCAGGTCACATGTTTAATCACTGTCATGTGGCTCACTGAAAGAATCACATCAAGTTCTTTCTGAAAGGAAGCTGTACAACATTCAAACTTTATATATTTTATATATATATATATATATAAAAGAAAATATATATATATATTCTTAACTATGCTGATTAGAGCTGTTCTGGTTTTCATTCCAGGGAAGCATCTTTTTTTTTTTTCCCCAAGACACAAACTAATTGCTTTTGAGACTTGTAGCCTAAACCAATCAGAACATACACTTCAGCTCAGTAATGATGGTGCTTTAATTGCTGTAGTAACTGGATTAATTTCTACATTAAGTTGCATATTTACCCTGGACAGAACACAGTCCTGTTACATTTACATCCTGGGCTACGCCAGGATGTCTCCTTTCAAACCACTGAGTACAACAGGCAATGAAAGAGTCCTCACTTTGTGGTGAGAAGCAATGCCATCGGACCAGACATGTTCTACACCACCACCTTCATGCAAGTGCCTTAAGTAGAGAAGATGAAAAGCACCCCTCCAACCCACACAAACCTAGTATTTCACTTTCACTGTTGTGAGCTGACATTCAAAGTGTTGCAATACAGCGAAATAACAAACAGGGTCATTTTGCTCCTAAGCAGCACATCACATGACACTGTGCAGTTACAACATCAAATATACATGCAACAAATTAAATTCACTAACTTTATAGGTATTTCAAGAGCAGAATTCATGCCAGGCATGACCAGAAAACTCCATGCAGTGAGCATCCCATGCACAGGAGAAACCTTCCCCAAACCTCCTGCAAATGGTGCTCAAGGGAGACGAGCTCCAGTAGCCCTGCCTTGACCCTGGCCAAAGGGGTAGCCTTGGTAGCTACACAGGTAGCCCCAGCACGTGGCTGCACTCCAGATATATGGAGCACTTGGAGCCTCTCCAGCATGTGGTCAGACTTGTCTGACAATCATTAAACCATCATCAAACCCACACTTGGTTTTTGGTTTCCAATAATAGAGTGGAAACAGATCAATAGTAACTTTTCCTATACAAGTTCTGCTTAATTATGCTAATTTATTAGGCAAGAGTAATTCTCTTTCTAGAAATACATTCCGAAAACCAACAATTTAAGCCAAGAGAGGACCAAGTTTTGAAGCCTTAAAACCAGGGACTGCTGAAAAATAGACTATTTTATAATTATTTAATATTTAAAAATTATCAATTTCCCTGGTAGTTTAACACCTGCTTCCGAGACCTGTTTCATCCAAGATCCTGCAACAAGTGCTCAGACATCACCATCAACACTAAAACATACTCTGGACAATTGTTATTTGGATAAATGAACATTGTTAGTATCGAAATCTCTCCGCACTCGCTGCCAGGCAGTCATTTTGAGGTGAGAGGTAAAGCAACGTGGCAGCATTAATTTTCTCCTTAACCTAAGTCAGCTGTGAATGCTTTCTATGCACTTGTGTCTCATTAACCGCTAATCGAATTACAGCGTCTAGACTCTTCATATTACTCTCTAAAGAAATGAGACCATGCTAAGAAGCACCAACACAAGGTGCAAATGAGACACACTAAAACAGAAACTCCTTCCCTTGAGAATTAATTCAGCTTTTGCCAGTTTCTGTACCAAAACCTTTCCAACCACATCAGGCACCACTTCCATATTCTCTTCTCACAAGCTGCTATCCGCTATCTTCTCTCTCCATATGTTATGTGCATCCCATAGGAGCAAAATACAGCACTGCAACTTCGCTGCTCTTGTTTTTGACTTTAAGGGTGTTCAGTAACCTGATGAAACTCTCCCCTCTGAAAGACAGCACCCCAAGAAGCTGGGAGGCTGCATGCAGCTCCTTCCACACCGGTGCGAGGAGAATGTGCTATCAAAGCCACCAGACCGAGAGGAGAGCAGCACAAGGGACGCTTTTCCCCTCTTTTTAGCTAAAATTTCCTCTTTGCCCCCATCCTGCGATAAAGCAAAGCTTATTCAGGGACCGAGCACCCCGGGAACCCACCGAACCGGGAGACCCCTGGCCACCGCAACCCGCAGCCCTCACCTGAACGCACAGCGACCACCCCGAAGGCGGAGAGGCTCCTCTGGGGATGGACCCGGTGCCCTCAGCGGGGCCTCCCCCCACCGCGCTCCCCGCACGCCGGCGGGGCGGGGGCCGGCTCCCAACCGCCGCCCGCCCCACGGGCCCACCCCCCACGCACAGCCGCGATGCCCGCTCCGTCCCGCGCCCTCAGCCGCCGCGACGGCCAGGGGGGAGCGACCGCGGCCGGTGTGCGCAGACAGAGGCGGGGGCTCGCCTCGGGCGGCGGCGGCAGCAGGCCCTGCCCGGCTGCTGAGTCAGTGCCAGGCGCGGGGGCTCCTCAGCGAGGCGATCCCCGGCCCGGTGAGGCCCTCACTAACGGGGCAGGCCCGCGGACGGACAGCGGCCTGGCCTGTGGGACTGAGGGGAGGGGAGGGGCGGTACGGCCCGGCCCAGCCCGTCCCACCGGGGGCCCGGCCCCGCCATGCGCCCGCTCGCCCCTCTCCTCCCGGCCCGCAGGGCACCCCCCTCACACCCCCTTCACCTTCATGGCCGCTCCTCCTCCGCCACCGGCGCCGTCCGCCGCGGCGACCCCCGGCGCCGACCCCCGCCCCGCGCGGCGCGGCTCTTCGGCGGGCCGCCTCACGGAGGGCGGGTCTTTCCGCCGCGCCGCACGCTATTGGCTGTCCAGCCGCCGACGGCGAGCGGGCGGAGCCAATGGGAGGAGAGGGAGCGCCTGTGCGTTGGCGGGAGAAGAGTGAGGGAGGGAGGGTAACGGAGAGAGGCAGGACCGGAGAGTGCGGAGGGAGGGAGGGAGGGAGGAGTTACCGGGGTAACGGAGCTGTCACCTCCTGGGGGTGGGGATGGGGATGGAGTCGGGGCTGGGGTTGGGATGGGGCTGGGGTTGGGGTTGGGGTTGGGGCTGGGGTTGGGGCTGGGGTTGGGGCTGGGGCTGGGGCTGGGGTTGGGGTTGGGGCTGGGGATGGGGTTGGGGCTGGGGTTGGGGTTGGGGCTGGGGCTGGGGTTGGGGTTCGGGTTCTACCCGTGCACACCAACAGACCAGGGTGGCTGTAACCCGCCAAGCGGACTTTGTGTTGAGGAGATAGACATGGGTCAGACACAGGCTGACACGGGCTCCGAGCACTGACATGGTGTCCAGCACACTGCTCGCACAGCTGGGGTCGAGTCCGGCACTCACCAGAATACCAAAGCCTCTGCACCTCTGCAAACAAGCAGGGTTTGTCAGAGGTGGAATTAAAAGCCCCTGTGCTGCAGGCAAAAGGCCACAGTGCTGATTTTCCTACCAGCCCTTTTGGTGGTAATCTTTAAGTAACAGGAAAGGAGGTCTGTGGTTTAAAACTCCGGTTCCAGCTAGCTTCTGGACGCCGTTATTAGCTTCTCAGTGCTGTGAATGGTGTATATATATATAAAATAATAACCATAGGTTGTAAGAACTGAAAGCTTTTCACCAGAGGATTACATTAGAGAAAGCCACACAATACAAACCCAACCAAGCCTTCACGAAAGCTTTACATAAGAGTGCACAAGGCCAAGGATAAAGGAGGCCTTTGCCAAGACGAGGAACAGACAAAAGTGGCTGAAAATAAATTGTGACTGCAAATCAAATTTACCCGCACAGAAGGTTGCATGCAGCCTTTCCTAATTCCTGCAGGAAGGATCTATTTCTGGAGCAAGTCAGATACAAGAACTGAGTAAAGAGAAAAGTGGTATGTAATTGCCACAAGAACAGAACAGTCTTGGCTGCTGTAGCACCAAGAGCAGATACTTCGTGCAGTCCAACTTCTGGGTTTGCACTGACACCGTATTTTAATTCGAAATCAGGTCATCTCTTTTTGGAAATGCTTCTGATCCTCAGCAAGATTTTTATAGGCTATGAACTTTTACACATGATTAAATACAAAATGTCCTCCCCCCCCCCAATAATAACTTGTCATTTGAGTCAAAGCAACTGGAAAGATAGAACAGCCTTGTGACTACCATGTTGGAATGAGCAATGGCACGTTTCCCACATTTCTTATGGAAGAGGTTGCTTTAAGACATTGGCATGGTTTAAGCCCAGCTGGTTACTCAGAGCCACGCAGCCACTCACACACTCCCTCCCTTTATCCCCCCAAAAAAGAATGTAAATCCCACGGGTTGAGATAAGACCAGAACAGTAACTCAGGTACAACACAAAACTACTACTGCCACCACCAAGAATAATAATGATAAGGGAAATAACAAAGGAAATAACAATTCTCTCCAAATATAAAAAGGGGGAAAGGAAAAGAAAACAATAAACACAAGTGATGCAGAGTACAACTGCTCCCCACCCACTGACCCATACCAGGCTGACCCGAGCAGCAATCTGGGCCTTCTGGGCCTCTCCCTCCAGTTTATATACTGGCTATGATGTGCTGCGGTATGGAATACCCCTTTGGCTACTTAGGGACAGGTGTCCTGTCTCTGCTTCCTCCCAGCTTCTTGTGTCCCTCCTCACTGGCAGAGCATGAGACTGAAAAGTCCTTGATCACAGTAAGCATTACTTAGCAACAACTGAAAACATCGGTGTTATCAGCGTTGTTCCCAGACTAAGGTCGAAAACACAGCACTGCACCAGCTACTAAGAAGGAGAAAAATAACTTACAACTGAACCCAGGACAGACACCTTAAGGAATATCAGTACAGTTTGGGTTTTAAAAACTTCTATGTCACCTGTCGATTCAGGGTCACCACTGAAGTACCAAATCATACATGTATTTAATATCAATAGCCTTAAAATGTGAGAGCTCGTCATGCAGTCGCTGTAAGTGGGGTAAAATCTCTATCCTACAGAGGAGCCAAACTGAGCTGAAGCCTAAAAATGTTTCCTTTAGCTCTGCTGAGGACTTGCCAGCAAGAAATCCTCCCAAACACAGATGTTTTAGGGAGTAACGTGGGACTGAGAGAGCTGAGATCTGGTGACTGTGCTGGCAGCTGCACTTGCCACTCCCGCCTTAATTTGGGCAGATCTTGATGAATCATATTTGTAACGTGATATTTTTTGCACTTTTAACGCATTACTGTGTCTAATGGTAATGTGGAGATTGTTTTTACACTCCACCAGCTACCCTGTGGCTGAAAAGTCGCCTTTGCAGAAGTTCTATTAATAAAAGACTTGCCCTGACTGAGCCTCCTGGGTCGTGCCAAGGAAGCATTAAAAGATTTAAATCTATTAATGCTGATGTCCCATTTCCTTCTGCCACAAAATAACAAGCGGTGATGACTCGCTGCGACTCAGTAATCCCCCAAGATTTTATACATCACGAGAAGTGATTCTTACCAAGAATATTCCTTTGGGTTTAATGTAACAACTTGCAAGATTTTCCAGTAAAATTAAACACTCATAATAATAATGAATTGTTGGGCTTTAGTTGGGAATTTCAGGTTGGATATTCATAGCCATAGAGAGAATCTTTATGGCATTCTCTTTCTAAACCAGAGACGCGCATCACTTTGGAATTACCTTTGAGAAGGTTTTCAGGTTGCCGAGGCTTGGTTCAACAGGTTCAGAGTCACACGAAAACACACGGATCCCCATACCCAGCAGTGGCCATTTCATGTTGCAGCAGCTCAAGCCTATTACTCATCAGCATCAGCCTATTTAAGTAAAAATAAAAGAGGACTTTTTCAGTTGCGTTACCCAATCTTGGAATTTAAAACCACCAAAATAATCTCCTGCTGCTTATTTGGAGGGCTGTTTTGAGGCGGGTGGGTTTATTTAGAGACACTTTAAAAGCACTTGAAATGCATAAATGTTCCCTGTGCCACACGCTGAAGGGCTGTCAGCAGAGCTCACGCGTTGGTTTCAAAGCGTTGCACAGGAACTCCAAAACCAGATGTGTTTGTCATTTCCTTTATCCTCCAAGTTCTGCCCGTGCTGCCTGCATCCAACCGCTGCCTCCTCTCCCACCCCTCCCTGCCAAGCCACTCCACCATTTCAGTGCTTCCTCCCAAACCACCACCCTTTAGTTTCAGGAAATGGCAGTAAAATGACCTTTATAACGTAACAGCTGTAGTCATTTCCTGTGTTTCAGATTCAGATGTAGTTCAATGAGTATCAGCTCATTGAGGGTTAGGAAGCGATCATTAATTCTGCCATCAACAACCAGCTACAACATGAAGTTCCTTAAATGTAAATGCATTCTACAAAAGTACTCCCTGCTTGATTCGCCTCCTCCTCTCGCCACCCCCAGGTGTGAATCAGGAGCAGCTCAACTGGAATCCCCAGGGGCACGCGGATGTATGATAACATTGAGTATTGTGTCGCTCTCACTTGCAAAAATGAGGACTGTTCTCGTAATTGGAGTATTTTCCTTAATGAAGCACTTTAACAACTTCTCGAGAAGACTAAAACTTAGGCGTGGAAACATCCCTGTTGCATCATAATTAATCGGCAAGAAATCCAGTCCAACAGGAATCAATTCACCCCGTGGGGGTCCCTGCCCATGGCAGGCGGTTGCAATTAGATGATCATAGAATCATAGAATAGTTAGGGTTGGAAAGGACCTCAAGATCATCCAGTTCCAACCCCCCTGCCATGGGCAGGGACACCTCACACTAAACCATCCAACACAAGGCTTCATCCAACCTGGCCTTGACCACTGCCAGGGATGGAGCACTCATAACCTCCCTGGGCAAACGATTCCAGTGTCTCACCACCCTTACAGGAAAGAATTTCCTCCTTATATCCAATCTAAACTTCCCCTGTTTAAGTTTTAACCCGTTACCCCTTGTCCTGTCACTACAGTCCCTGACAAAGAGTCCCTCCCCAGCATCCCTATAAGCCCCCTTCAGGTACTGGAAGGCTGCTATTAGGTCCCCACGCAGCCTTCTCTTCTCCAGGCTGAACAGCCCCAACTTCCTCAGCCTGTCTTCATACGGGAGGTGCTCCAGCCCCTGATCATCCTCGTGGCCCTCCTCTGGACTTGTTCCAGCATTTCCATGTCCTTTTTATGTTGAGGACACCAGAACTGCACACAATGCTCCAGGTGAGGTCTCACAAGAGCAGAGTAGAGGGGCAGGATCACCTCCTTTGACCTGTTGGTCACGCTCCTTTTGATGCAGCCCAGGATACGGTTGGTTTCTGGGCTGCGAGCGCACACTGCAGCCGGCTCATGTTCATTTTCTTATCGACCAGCACCCCCAAGTCCTTCTCCGCAGGGCCGCTCTGAATCTCTTCTTTGCCCAGTCTGTAGCTGTGCCTGGGATTGCTCCGACCCAGGTGTAGGACCTTGCACTTGTCGTGGTTGAACTTCATAAGGTTGGCATCAGCCCACCTCACAAGCGTGTCGAGGTCCCTCTGGAAAACAGAAAGAAACAAACCAGGATCTTAAGGTCCTTTCCAACCCAACCCATTCTCCTATGGTCCTACGGAGGAAATGCTTGCATGAGAGCACAGATCGGCCTTCCCGTCCGGGCCAGAGAATCCCACCGCGGCCTCCCGCGCGCGGCGATGGGGAAATGCCGGGTCCTCGCTGCGGTTCTCCTCACCAGGGCACGCGGGTGGGCACCGGGGACAACACCGGCGGCCGCCGCCCCTCCCGCAGCGGGCTGCAGCACACCCGTGGAGGGCCACGGAGCCCCCAGGCCCTCGCGGTTTGGGTGCAGGCCCCACCGAGCCGCCGGTGCCCACAGGGCTGTGGCGGGAGCAGCATGGAGGCCTGAGGTAATGAACGAGGCACGGCCGGGCTGTGGGTGACAACAGGCAGTGCCCAACCCGCACCGACTCGGGCCATAGCTCCTCCTTCTGCAGCGTGCCCGGAGGGGCCGTGGCCGCTCGGAGGGGCCCCGCACGGTGCCTCCGAGCCCGGCAGCTGCCCCCTAAGCCCCCTCGCCATCCATCTTTACCCTCAGCGCCCATCTCCCCCCCGGAACGTCCTCCCCGAGCATCATCCCTCCAACCGGCCCCACTGTGGCGGCGCACAGCCCCGCTCTGATTGGCCGCGGCGTGACCCATGTGATGCCGGCGATAGCGGCGATTGGCTGGCGGGCGCCGCCGGTTTCCCAGGCTGCGGGCTCCGCCATGGCGAGCGTGCATGAGAGCCTGTACTTCAACCCGATGATGACGAACGGCGTGGTGCACGCCAACGTCTTCGGCATCAAGGACTGGGTCACCCCCTATAAGATGGCGCTGCTGGTGCTGCTCAGCGAGCTGGGCCGTTCCGGAGCGCAGCTGGGCCTGCTGGAGCGGCGCCGGCTCAACCGGCTGCTGCTGCCGCTGCTGCAGGTCGGGGCCTGGGCATGGGGATGGGGTGCGGGAGGGATGGTGACCCCACAGCATATCGCGACATGCCGCTCTCCCCTTCCGCAGGGTCCGGACATGCCGCTGTCGCGACTGCGCAAGGCTATCGAGGAGTGCTGCTCGCCCCTGGCCAGCTCCGTGCACATCAGGTGGGCGCGGGGGCCGCGCCTCCCCTTCCCCGCCTGCCTGAGGGAGGCCCGGACCGGGGAGCGGGGGTTCGGGCTGCGGGGCCCGGACAGGGACCCCGCGCAGGGCTTGTGGTGGAGAGAGGCACGAGGCCGCTCAGCGTGCCGGGTTCTCCAGTGCTGGAGGCCGCGGAGCGCCCCTGCCCCCCGGTCGGGTCTGTTCCGTGCGGGCAAGGTGAAAACCCGGCTGCTGCGAGCAGTGGCTCTGTGGAAAAGGTAAAGGAGCTCTCTGCGTGCTCTGTTACATGGGTCCGCGCTGGTACCTGCTGGGAAGTGCTCTGGGACGTGTGAATGTGCGGTTTATGAAGGTCATACGTTTGGTGCAGAAATGTACTTCTCTAGTTGCCTAAGCTGGGGCTTGGGACTAGGTGGTTTTCAAGGTCCCTCCCAGCCCAAACCACTCTGTGATTCCAGGTTCTCATAAATGAGTTCTGAAAGGCCCCAAACCCAGACACCGCAGCCGTCTGCTTTAAGGTTTCTGTGTACAGAAGATCTGTTTTGATACTGTCTTACTCACTGAACAGCAACAGCTTTAAAAATCACTCTGGTTTGGGAGCCTGTTCATTGTGGTAAAAGAATAACCATCTTCTCTAACTGCGCTCTTAACTGTTTATAAAGGAAAACGAACCCAACCAAACCTGATTGTTTCTAGCCTTATTAATATTTAGTATGGTTTGGTTTGGCTTATGAGTATAAAACCCTTCTGGGTCTAATGAAGTAGCTGCCACTTGATTCTGGTTGTGTTTACTCACCTATATCTGAAATAGAAGAATATTTTATTTGACATATCTTATCAATGCCCTTAAAAATGTGGGTTTCTTTTCCCTGTTTAGGTTAAAGCTTATGGCAGAAGGAGAACTGAAAGATATGGAACAATTTTTTGATGACCTTTCCGATTCATTTACAGGCACGGAGCCAGAAGTTCATAAAACAAGTGTAGTAGGTAACTAACTGTTACCCATATGCTGTATTTGATGTGCTATCACTGATGTAGTTCACTCAGGAGACAGCTTGGGTTTTCATTTTGGGGAGGTGTAAAGCTTGCATGGTCTGATTTTTGTCTTGCTCAGATGTTTCATATTGTAATGTTCTTACCCTGAGCTTTGCTGTGATCAGATGGTCTGTGAGATTTGCCATTGAACCAACACCAGATTTACACCCTCCACAGTAGTCTTATCATTTGGTAGACTGAGACACTGAAGTGAAATCAAATAACGTGATGTAAGCTTCTGCTTATGATGGTTTCCAGTCTCCTCTCTGCAGCAGCGACCTTACAGGCAGTTGTCATAGCAGATGTTTTCCTTTGCAGGCCTCTTTCTGCGCCATATGATCCTGGCATACAATAAGCTTTCTTTTAGTCAGGTCTATAAACTTTACACTGCGCTTCAGCAGTACTTTCAGAATGATGATGAGAAGAAAAATGGAATTGATGAGAGTGATATGGACCTGACAAATACAGAGGAATTTGAGGGGAAGATGGAGAAAGAAGAACTCGATCTACCTCTAAGGTGATATGTTAAGTCTTTCCCACTTAAGAGAATTCAGTCTTATTTCAGATTACTTCTTTGCACATCAGAGTAAACTGAAGCTTTGTCCAAATCAAGGTGCTGCTGCTGTTAAACCTTCCAGACTCCACCAGTGGTCATCTAGGCCATGTGTGTGTCCTGCAGCAAATCCAGCTGCAATATTGAGATGTAGTGATTTTTAAAGGCTCATGCACCCTGGCAGGGCCCTGCTGCGTTTCCTTGGTGCCACCATGTGGTAACACTTTTAAATGACAGCAGTTCTGCTCATCATAGAAGATGGCAGGACCAGTTCTCATGCTCTCTTAGGGAATCACAGGTTAAAAGCCAGATGCTGCCCACAGTTTCCTTCTGTACAGCCCACTGCCGGGTGAATTGTGCTAGTGTGTGAGGTGCTAAAGCTGTTGGAGACCTTTTGCTTCCAACAAGGAAAGATTGCTCGCTAAGGGGAAAGTTAAGCTTAATGGTTTTGGTTTCTCTTGTTGCCCTTCTCCAAATAGAAGAACTCACGTCTATTTATACCCAAAATGAGAAGCAAATATTGTGAGTTTTCACCTGCTAAAGAAATGCTCCACTGTAGGAATAATCCCAAGAGCATTTTGTGTATCCATGGGTTTGAAACTACTTTCTAAACTGTCTTTGTATAAAATTGTGCTTGTGCGTGCTCTGCCACAGCATGAGTCAGTCAACAGCTCTTGGAGCCTGGCTGTCTGCTGTACTCGCTGTCTTTCCTTGGAATAAACTGGTAACTGCTCTTGCAGAACAGCTGTTTTCTGCAGTGATGTGTGTGGCCCAAGTGCCAGTTCATTTCATTGTGACTGCCTTTGGAAGAAAGGAAAAGCAGAGCAAAGCCGTTGGAATACGGCAACCCTAAATCTTCTATCTGCTGTTTTCCATTGGGTTTTCGCATGTATTTAGGGTAATATTCATATTGACTATGGTCTGCAGGTCAAAGATTACAACTGAACTGTGTGAAATCATTTATTAAGCTTTCTCCTTTTAGTCTCCTTTCATGCTTGGAGCTGTGATGTCTCCCAAAACTTCATAAAACAGAAGTGTGCAGCGTCCAATAAAATGCATTTCCTTGTATTCTATTCCAGTGCCCTTGTTTCTAACCAGAGTGCTTCTTTCCAGGGAAGAAGAGATATCTTGCAGTGGGCCTCTTTCCCAGAAACAAGCAGAGTATTTTCTTTCTCAGCAGGTATGTTAATTCTGAATACAGTTGAGTATTCAGATCTGTAACGTGAATTTCACCTTCAGTCTTATCCACAGTGTCAGGCATGATGTTTCCTTAGATCTGTTCAAGATGTGTTGATAGCTTGCCTGTAGTAGCTCATTATGAGCACTTGGGGCTAAAAGCGCTTTATCTAGACTTGCACGCCAGATGATGATGTCTGATTCTGAGAAGGTCACTTCCGTTCTGACTGTTTGCCTCGGATTTGATGTCTGTGAAATGTGCAGTTTTGTTGATTATTCCAGCTGATAAATACAGAATGGAGCAGAAACGCACATGGGCACAAATGACAGTAAAAAGCACTGCATGCTTGTAATAACTTACAAAGAGAAACAAAAAAAAAGTATATAAATAATATAAAATCTAAGTAGAAATACATACAGATATATAAATATAATAAATTGCAAATTACAAATATAAAATATAAATGTAATGTAAAAATTAAAATAGATATAATATGAGCTGTTTTGTATACATTTTAAAAGTTCAAAGTACCTTCTCAGTCCTGTTAGGTTCTTTACCTTTAGGGGTTGCTGAATCTGGTAGCCTGATCATGGCAAAACTCCTGCAGCTCCATGGCTTCCAGTGCAAGCAGTGTTGAGGCCCAGCATGCTGTCTGTTATCCTCTTCCCCTCTCTGGCTGATAAGGATGAAGTGTGATAAGGATGATTAGTGTGAAATACACGCACTTGTATGCTTTTGTGTGCATTTGCTCTCTTGCTCTTGATTTCACCAATAACTGGGCTTATAGTCTCAGTTTATCAAGCAACTGGCCCCTGGATTGCCTTGTCTCCAGTTGCTTCCAGCAAAAAGACACAACACACATACAAATGCAGCTCTCAGTTGACCCAAAGGCCCCACAGTCTTTCCATCCCTGGCTTGGGACCTTCTGGTTGGTCTGGACTTCCTCCAGGTTTTTTACTGATTTACTTGCTGAAGCAAACCATAGATTCACTCTTAGTTGCCTGATTGTTTTCGTAAGAAGATGCGTGTAATTCCAGTGAGCAATCCATCGTATTCTTCAAACTGAAAATTAAACAGAGTTCTTTAAGTACCTTTAAACTCCTTTGAATAAGCTTTTGTTTCACTTGGTCTCTCTGATCTCTGCAAAGTGGATGCTATGATACAGTATAGCACAAAACTGCCACTGATATTTCAGCGTCACATTAGGCAGAGCTGTTACGAGATCTCTTTAATGTTCCCTCCAAGCAGATAACAAAGTGACAAGCACCTATCAAAATACATTTGTAACCCTCTGGATTGTCACTTACCTTACTTTTGCTTTTCAATTTTCATTCCAGGCTTCTTTATTAAAGAATGATGAAACAAAGGCTCTTGCTCCAGCATCCTTACAAAAGGAACTGAACAACTTGTTAAAATTTAATCCAGACTTTGCTGAAGCAGTAAGTATCTCTTTCTTCATCCAAAATGGTTGTAAAGGGATTTGTTTGTAAAGGGATGGGATTATTTGGGAGTAATTTATTCTGCATTGAAATATAAGTAGATGATAAGAATGTGAGCAAGTTGCATGTAAATGGTCTGAAGTCCTCTCCAGGGTTCCATTCGACCTAAAGAGTTCTCCTGCCCAGGTCCCACAGTGCTGAGAAAAGAATACATAGCTTTAGCATCTCCTTTTTGCCTGCATGGCATCTGGAAGCAGTGCTCACAGTTCAAAGTTTCTTCTGGAGTGCGTGCACAGTGGGAGCCATGCCTCTGTTCCCTCACTTAGCACATAAATACAGGAATTCTACCTATGTAGAGGTGTCAGGCTTGGTGGGATAGTTCTGACAGCCAGATCTTGGCCTATGGAACACTACCTGTTAGGGAAAATGACCAATTTTACCCAAGCTTTACGCATTCTGCACAGATAGTATCAGCATCGCTGCAACTTCTCATCGAGCCCTTTCCTGGCCATGCAGTATTGCAGGGTTGCACTTATTAGGCAACCTTTCTCAGTGAGAAGATACATAGTAATTATAAAGGCCCTTTGTTTTAGTAGTTCTGGATAGTTAAAGCTGATTTTGCTTCAATTTTTAGCATTATTTAAGCTACTTAAATAGTCTCAGAGTGCAAGATGTCTTCAGTTCAACCCACAGCCTCCTTCATTACTTCGACCGGTTAATCCTCACTGGAGCAGAAAGCAAAAGCAATGGGGATGAAGGTTATGGTCGGAGTTTGAGATACGCTGCCCTGAACCTGGCTGCACTGCACTGTCGCTTTGGCCATTAGTAAGTTACTGTATTGTACCACACCACTGAAATTCATCTTGTTGCATCTCGTAAGTGCTGATAGATAGCTTTTCTGTTTGTTCTGAAAATCTGTTCAGGAGAAGAAGGGACTTTGATTTGATAACAGCTTTAGTTGGGCTGGAATTTTCTTGGAATCTTGATTTGGTTTGGTTTGTTTTCATTTTGACATTTATTTGGTTTCCATAATAACTGAGCCATCTCCAGCAGGGTAAGAGTTGACATTTGTCTGTGTCCTTTTGCAACTGTTTCCTGAGTATTTAAGTTCTCCATTGCTACGTTTCCATGACCTCAGAAAGGTCAGTGGACGTGGATGCCTATTTTCAGCTATATTCTCACGAAACTGGCTGGTTTTCTGATAACATAGAAATCAGCATAGAGCTGATGATCTGGAAAAGGGATCATTAAAGGAAAAAAAGCCATCTGAGCTTTTCTAGTTTTAAAATGCCATAGGGGTGGGTGTTACTGTATTGATAAAGCTGGCTTACCCACCTCCATGTATGGTTGGCATATATTGACTGTTGCCTGGAGGCATCACGTAAAAGGGCTGGAGATAGGAAGGATATCTGCAAAATTGAGAACAACATTTTCTACACAGGCAGATGCTTAACATTGCCCTTGTTCAAACAATAGCTTGGCACATTGGCCTGTACAGCGTTTGAAAGCCTGCTTGGGGTTATAGCTGTGTTTTTTGTAGTGGCACGCAGATGTTGTCTTGCTTACTATCCTCCAGACTAGAATATATTGCTGAAGGTCCAGAAGGAAATGCAGGCTTTTCATCAGTCTTTAATCAGAGTTATCTCCTGAGTGCTATATGCATAATTTAGATCAATATTCCTCAGTATCGTAATGTTGTATTTTAAGCACTGGGGGAAAACTAATACGTTCTCCCTTTTTGTTTGCTGATAGCCAGCAGGCTGAACTTGCACTTCAGGAAGCTATCCGAATTGCACAGGAGTCTAACGACCACGTTTGCTTGCAGCACTGCCTGGTAAGGTAGCTGTGTTGAAACAAGGTTAAGCCACCTTTGTGATCTGAGCCTTTGCTCAGTGAACTGCTGCAGGGCTACTTTTACAATGGTAGCTCATCAAATTACATCAGTTAATTCAAGTGTAACTGCCCAGCAATGGGGTGAAAGTGCTTCTGGCAGATGGGTCACCCAGAGCACCTGTAGGGAGATCATGGGATGGTTTTGTTGTAGCTCAGGATTACTTTTCTAAACAGGAGTTGTGATCCCAGAGTACAAATACCTTAGTACCAAGCTCAAAGTTTAGTCTTACGTGTATTAAAGAGACAGCATTTCATAAACTTCCTCCTTTCCTCCCGTCTCTTGGATTCTGAAAGAGTAATCAGCCATCTTTTGAGCAAACAAAAAGGAGGAGGGAAAGACTTCGATATCTCTATATTTTGTTCTGTAATGTATATTATTGGTATGATGAATTGGCATTAATGGTGTCCAGTTCCTGCGTTACTTTCTCTGCATTCCCCTGAACCTCCAGTTCAGTGTTGACTGCTGTCAAGTGTCGCAGCCGAACTGCACTTTTGATGTATTATGCTGTGCAGCATTTAATAGAGGTTTCCTTAGTATCACATTAATCCTGAAGAGTGGTTCTTATTTCCAGTGGGTTTTTGTGCATTCCGTGCTAAAAGTTTAAAGTGCTGCAGTCCTTGGCTGTCTGCAGTGGGGCTTTAACTTCTCTTTCCTTGCTAGAGCTGGTTGTGCATCTTGGAGCAGAAGATATTCGATAGCTGTGTTCTGCTGGAGCACTCTGTAAACAAATCTTTACATTTTGGCTTGCCAGTAAGTTCATTTCAATTATCCTTAACTTTATTCCAGGGAAAACACATGTGGTGAGGGGAGTGTGGGAGGAGGTTTGGGTTTTGTGGCTGGTCTGTTCAAAATACGTAACTGAATGTAAGCGAATCTCACTCCAAAATCCAGCTGTTTCTATTAGTTTTACCCCTCACACTAACAAACCAGATTTCAGTTGCTTTAATGCCAGTGCGTTATTGCAAGCCTCACTGTTTTTCCTTCTGATTTGTTTGGTTTTCAGGCAGAAAAACTCTGTGGCTTCTAGCCCAGCCCTGTGCACCATTTTGGCCTTAGGCCCATAGCACAATCTGCTGGTGCTCAAAGGGAGGTTCTTATAGAATCATAGAATAACTCAGTGCTGGTGCCTCTGGCAGGGCTTTGAACACATGTTTACTTGTAGGGCTCTGTCCCAGCTGTGAGATCTTGCAAGGCAGCCCTCCCCTTTGATAGTTTTGCACCCTGGATGTTTAGTTCTATCTCCCCCAAGATCTGCAAGCTCTTTGTTACGAGAATTACTCTAAAAGGAACTAAACTGCTGATGTTGGGAGATGAGAGCAGGCACGGCTGCTTGGTGGGGAAGGGGAGGGAAGGCTCTGTGTTTTCACAGCTGTTTCATCGCTGGAGAAATCCAGGTACAAGTCCTGTCATCTTCTTTTAAGACTTCTCTGTGGAGGAGTGGAAATTACCTTTCACATCTAACAAAATGGCATTCACATATGTGTGGGTGTGCGTAAGTGGGTATTTCAAGAAATGCCTGGAGCAGTGTTCCTTTGTCTGTGTTCCTTTGACTGAATAACATCATCCCTTTTTCTCTGGGATTTTTTTCCCCTTAGTTCAGAACTCTTGCTCCAGTGTAATTCGCAAGTGTAGTGGACTCTGTCTGCAGTCTTTCAGTGCTGTTGTATGTATGTGTATATATATATGCTTTTTTTCTTCCCAGTATCTTGCTTCCCTGGGAATACAGTCCTTGGTTCAGCAAAGAGCTTTTGCAGGGAAGGCTGCCAACAAACTAATGGACGCCTTAAAAGATTCTGATCTGTTGCATTGGAAACACAGCTTGTCAGAGCTTATTGATATTAGTATAGCACAGAAGACTGCCATTTGGAGATTGTATGGCCGCAGGTATTTTGTTTCTTTTGAACTCTTGGGTTAGCTCACTGTACTTGTTAGCACATAATGCATTATGAGTTATTTATACAGGTGCAACAAGTGACTGTGTCTCTTCAGTGCACTAAAATAAAGCAATCAGACTGTGAGTCTGTACAGGCTGAGAGAGCAATTACTTCCATTCTGTTGTGTTCCTCTGAAATTCATACTGGAGAAGAGATTGAGTTTCCGTTTAGTAGTGGTAAATAGATTGTAAGTTGTTCCTGTGCCCCTGTTTTCAGCATCTCTGTGCTGAGACTGTGTGCAGCTTTTGGTGTGTAGTACTTGATGTGCATGTGTAGTCCAGAGTTCCTGGATAGCAGTTGTTTTACAAGCTTCCATTCTCTCCCAGGTCCTTGACTTACCAGAAAATGCAGGCTATTGTCATAACAAGAACATAGATTAAAAATAGTTGTGTTTATTGCTTGAAAGCTAAAAGATGTTTCTCTTGCATAAGCACCATGGCACTCCAACAAGCCCAGACATTGCTGAGCATGAACAGTCTGGAGGCTGTGAATGTGGGTGTTCAGCAGAATAACACAGAGTCCTTTGCTGTAGTACTGTGTCACCTGGCTGAGCTGCACGCAGAGCAGGTGAGGTTTATGGCTATTTGTGCAAAATGTCATTTGGGTGAGAGGATGTGTGGGTGTTACTGACAGGGAGTGCGAGACTCGACTTGTGTTTTGTTCTGACTTTAATGTCTGCATTGGGGGCGAAGAAAATGCAGGCTTTGGCTCGGCAGGTTCTGGCTGTGAAGGTTGTGTTGCAATCACGGGGAGCGGCGCTTGCCCCGGTGTCCATTAATCACAGTGCTCTTTCTGTCTTACAGGGATACTTTGCAGCTGCTTCTGAAATATTGAAACACCTAAAGGAAAGATTCCCTCCCAACAGTCAACATGCGCAGGTAGAATGTCATTTCGCTTGTAAATCGTGTAACTATTATACAACAGGATCTGAATTCCATTACACCTGAATTCTTTCCTCTGTATGCCTTAGGCTGTACATTGGATAATTACACTTGGCTCATGACCTCACGGGAAGTTGTATGGCATAAACTTTGCTACAGAAGCATAAAAAAGATGCCCTGTTGTTTTAAGACTGGTGAGACATTTATCTCACCATGGCTTCCTAAGAAAAAGCTATTTAAATAGAAATGTCATTGACAAGAGGAATGTGCATCCGCTTCATGAGCACATATAGGAGGAGTTAAATGCTCTGCATTGATTTGGAGCTTCAAAGTTCTGTTTAATTGATGCTGCTTATCTTGATATACTGCAATCCAGAAATAACTGAGAGAATAGGGTGGAGTTTGTGTAACTCTGGTAAACACATTAACACATGAGTCTAAGGCAGTATTTACATTGAAGTGTTCAAGATTCCATTAAATATGGTTTGGGCCTTTTCATTACAGAACAAGTCTACTGTTTCAAAGCATTAGTAATGATTCAGAAGAGCTTTTGTACTTAAAATGCGGTCAAATAGGTGAGCTTTGGTATTGAGGCATTAATCCAGACCTGAGCCGTTTTCCATTGAGGATAGCAATATAGTAAAGCCAGTAACTGCACGGTGACAGTTAGTTGTGTCTAGAAATAAATATGCACAGGGGAAGAGAAAAAGTCAATTCTAACCTGGGATTAGAAAGTGAGTCGGGCACAACTTCTAAAACTTGTTCCTGGTGTTCTGTGTTTAGCTCTGGATGCTGTTTGATCAGAAAATACAGTTTGAGAGAGCCATGAATGATGGCAAATACCATACAGCAGATTCTCTTGTAGCAGGAATTACAGCACTGAATAGCATTGAAGGCGTGTACAGGTAAGAAATCATGACTCTGCATACACTTGCAGGTGTCTGCCATGAAGACAAGGACGAGTTTAGCAAAACGATTGCTCTTTTCTGTGTGCTTACATGTTCTTCCCTTTCCAGAGCTAAGTGGGGTCATGTTGTCTTTTCTGAAGTGCTTATTCCATTAGAGTATTTCCTGCAATAATGATTTCCAGTCGTTTCTCTGGACACTTTAAGAACTGCAGCAGCGCTGCTGAAGTTGGTGTTATTCTAGAGCCATAGATCTGTTGTGAGAACACAAAATACTTCTTTGAAATCTGCCATGGTAACTGTGCTCAAACCTAAGCACAAAGCAGATTTTTATGTCAAGCAGCTAGGGATGGATCTCAGGCCTGCTCTGAGCTTGAGTGTCTTCATCTGTGTCCTGGTTTCTGCAGCTACAAAATGGAGCAATATGTGTTTTCACTCACTTTAATGGGTTCTTGTTTCTAAATAAGAAGGATGTGTTAGAAATAGGTAAAGTTAAAACTTGTTGTTTGAGAGCATGAAAACCAGCTTCCTGGTAAAAGCAATTTCTTGATGAGGCAAAACACTTAAAGACATAACCAGTGCCAGTAAGCCAGAAGGTCAGTATTCAAGCTGTGGGACCTGATGTTTGTCCTTCTGGAATTGGACTGCTTTGTGATTTCCCTGATCTTTAAATATTCTACTCAGTGTCTGCATTCAGGGTGTTTGTACACATCCCCTACTGCTGTGTGTTTGTTTCTCATTTCCCTGTTCTCCCTCTTTCCCAGTTGCTCCATATCCTTGTTAGCTGAAGCCAATTTTAGCTACTTTACCTCATACCTGTTTTTCTTACAGATAATTAATTGTGCTTTCTAGCTTGCATGCACTCCTGCTTCTGCAGCCTGTTTGGCCTTTGGTTTTGGCAATCCCTGTTTTCTGTCTGAAGCTGTTGTACGAGTGTGATCCTTTCTGCCTGGGAGTTGTCCAGCTGGAATCGGAGATGCCTGTTTTTCCCCATCAGCATGTACAGCATGTGTTCACTTTGTCAGAACACCATTGTGCAGTTACAAGAAACAGAGGGTCACCAATAGACGCCTATTTTACTTATGTTCTGAAGAGCAGAGTTGTATCTAAAACACAAAAGCACAGTCAGTGATGTTTTCTTTCTACCACGGCAGAAAAGCCATTGTCTTGAAAGCCCAAAATCAAATGTCAGAGGCACACAAACTTTTGCAGAAATTGTTGATCTACTGCCAGAAAATCAAGAACACCGAGATGGTGATTAGGTAAGAATGATTTATTTTCGGAGTATTAAAGCCACTTTGCAGTGATTAGAATCAGCCATTACAATTTGCCTGTGGTCTGACCTCACTACTCTTCAGATTGCCTACTATGATTTGGAGGTTTAAAAATCATTTATTAATCATGGTATGGAGGAATCCTCAAAATATTGTGGAATTGAAGCCTTGTCATTTTAAATATGTAAACTGAAAGGTAGTACACTTCAAGCTGCATAAAGACTTGCGCAAGAAGAGGGAAACACTGCATCCAGAATAAATAGGAAATAGAAAGGCATGTGTGTAGTTGTACTTTTGTGATGACCTTCAGAGTAGTTGCAGTGTTGTTTAATCCTTTTGGATGTCAATGGCATCTCATCTTAAGGATGTAATTTAAGTTTATTGTATATGCAGTGATGTAATTCATAATGAAATCAATGCCATTTTGGATGGAATAAATGTTTGGGAAACAAGCGAAGGTGTTTTATCGAAGGAAAAGGTCTGTAATTCTTTCCCCCTGTTTTGGTTAGTGTACTCCTGTCAATAGCGGAGCTCTACTGGAGATCTTCATGTCATACCATTGCCTTGCCTGTGCTGCTGCAGGCTCTTGCCCTCTCTCGAGAGTATAGCCTCCAGTACTTGGCTTCTGAAACTGTGCTGAACTTGGCTTTCTCCCAGGTATGTCTGAGTTGTGTTTTCACGGGGCTGTAGGGCAACATTAATTCTGGGGATCTGGATACTGGTTTTACTCCTGTGAGATTTAAGAATGCAGCCTTGTTGGAATTAAGTTACTGATTCTGAGAAGTATATTCGAAGTGTAAGATCTTGTGAGGAAGATAATAAAAGTTGAGTTTCATGCGTATCACTAAGATGGGTAGTTACTGCATACAGTTAAGCAGGCAAGCATAAATTGCCCCTGCCTTAATTTCTTCAGTTGTTATTCTTTGTGCTGGTATTTTGGCTTTCTAGTAGCACACTTTGGCATGTGTTTGAATTAAAAATAACACTCGTAATGGAGTTCAGTTATATTGTTGGTTTTGAGCTGGCAGAGATGTGGTTGTCAGCACTGACTGTGGTAGAGAAGCCATGCTTAAATCATTTCAAATAGCAGCTTGTTTCTACTAGTAAGTTTTGATTTAAAAGAAGATTGTGGGGGAAAAATACACATAAATATACATCCTTGTCTATAGCGCACTTGTTGTTAGAAGCAGATGTGATGTTTGTTGCTCTTCTCTGAAGAAGCTGCTCTTACCAGTGGATTCCAGTATTAGACCAGCAAGTATTCCTCTTTCAGCTGATCCTTGGCATCCCTGAGCAAGCCCTGAATATTCTGCACATGGCAATAGAACCTGTCTTGGCCCACGGAGCTGTCCTGGACAAAGGCTGTGCCATGTTCTTGGTGGCCAAATGTCAGGTGGCTTCTGCAGCATCCTACACACCACGGAAGAAGATTGAAGGTAGAGTGAAGAGGGATTCTCCTCACTGACACTGTGCTGAGAAGTGCAAACCAGTGTGTATACTGGGTCTTGCTACACAATCACCATTGAAAAAAAGCACTAAATGGTATAGCAGTTGTGTTACCTAGATTTAAGGTAGCAAAATGAGTTATTCAACAGCCACCATGTTTATAGTGGAGTCTTGTTTATCCGCATACTTTCACACCCATGGTTTGCAGCAAAGGCTGAATAACAACTGAAAGAGCATGTTGCTAAGACACAAATTGTTTTGAAAAGCGGAGGAATTTGTCATTGGGCTCCTCAGAATTGAGCTGTATCACTTGGAATTGTTATGGTGATCTTATCTTAAATGTGACTGTCCCGCTTTCTTTCCACAGCTTTGGAATCTGCTATCTTGAATTTAAATGAAGCCAAGACTTATTTTGCCAAAGTGGACTGTAAAGAGCAACTCAGAGACGTTCTCTACTTCCAAGCCCGGCTGTTCCACACCCTAGGCAAGACCCAGGAAAGGAACAAATGTGCCATGTTGTTCCGTCAGTTGCACCAGGAGCTGCCGGCACACGGTGTCCCCTTAATCAATGCCTTCAAGTGATGCATTTAAAGATGAGATTTGTTTGTTTTCCTGGGGTGTGGTTTTTTTACACGTGTCTTTTTAGTATATTTGGTATTCCATGTTTTGAAATAACTGCCAATAAATCATGGTCTTCTATTGAACAGACTTGCATTTTGTTTGCAATGACATAAGGGAAAGCATGGGTTTCCACTCATTTCACTTGTATTCTGTACTCGTAATTAACAGTAAGAATTGAACAGGGGAAAATAGACAGACTTTCTTGTGTGCATGATAAACACACCGAGGGGAATGGTGCAGTCACAATGAAATAATATCTGTTCTTTGTTGTGACATTTTCAGAATCAACGCTGGCTTTATGAACGCTGAGGAACAAAAACTAGTGGAAAATGTATGCGAAGCTGCTTTGTTCTTGTTTTAAGTGGTATAGAATGGGTCTCATTTAAAACATGTCCTTGCATTTAACCTGTCTACAGTCGCTGTTTACTCCATAGAAACAGATGGTGCTGGCAGAAGGGGAAAAAAAACAGGATTCAGTTGGAGAAGTCTAATGGTGCAGAGTCCCGGCGTTGTTCCGTGTGTCCTTGTACAAAGAGCAGCTGAGAGAAGAGATGAACAACAGCCCCAGCACAGCTTATTGTACGTGTTCTCCTGTAGGTGCTGGTGTAATTTACCTGCTCTGGTTTTAGGGGTGAATAAATGAAGACAGTTGCAACTAACGCAATATCTGATTTGCTGCCACTGAGTTCTAGTAATTAGATCCTTGTTTTGGATGTAGATGGGATTGCCCTTTTGTGAGTGTAAACATTGAGTGGTTGAACCTTGGGAATAGGGGATCCAGTCCTTGCACCTTGTGACTATATAGAAGGTGAACATCATGAGTATAAACGCTTGGAGATGCCCTGCCAGGAAGCACTAGATTAAACTGTGGCATTGTTAGCAATGCAAGAACAGCCCTAAACACGGCTCTGCTGGGTCAGAGAAGTTCTAAAATGGGGTTGAAAGAAGGGTAGTTCAGTGCTGGTTTAGTCGTCCCGCTTAAGTTGGATTGGATTGTGGTTGTTGGCAGGTAATCAGTGCATTGATTTTAAAACACTGACTTTATTTCTAACAGGGAAGAGCAGCGCAGGTTTGCAGGAACGCTGGTTTTGGTGGCTCACCCCCTCTCAGCTGCGTTTTAATCCGCATAATCCATAAAACATTTGGAGCACCTACAGTGTTCCAGTAAGTGCATAAACCTGACTTCTAGAGTGGCTTTCAAGATCCTGGTCAAAATAGCAGCGTTTATCCATAACACTTGTTTGGAAGCATGGCTCTGCTCCAGGGAGCTCTACATTGGCAAAGTGGTGCCCACATCACAAAGCAACAGCGTTTGCATCTGCTCGAGGTTGAAGCTGTTGCTTCAAGAAGGGAAGAGTCGATCAGGTGAGCGCAGCGCAAGAACGGTGCTTCATGGGAATGTTCTTGGTAAGGAAACCAGCCACGATTAGCGTGGACAAAGCAAGGGAGGTGTTTACAAAGGGCCGGTGCCAGCCAGGGAGCTCCAGCCTGTGCCCATGGGGCAGCGTTGCCTCCGTCCCAGCGCTGCAGAGCAGCAGCCTGGGCAGGAGCTGTGCTTAGAGGCAGTGGTAGTGGCCTGGTGGTGGCTGCTGTGACATTTCCAGAGAAGGGGGGGGTTTAGAAACCAGTTTAAGTGATTATTTAGGAAGCATTGGGCAGTGGCTCAGCAGAGCCCATGGTGGGGGCCGGTGCAGTTCAGCGCCTTTGGACCCGTTGACCTCATGCTGCAAAGCCAGTGTTTGCACAAGGGCAAAAGGGAAAGAAGCTCCGGCCGGGAGCGGCAAGAGGAGGCTCGGGCTTGTTGGCCAGACACCGGCGAGGAGTGGGACCGGCCGGAGCACCCCCCTAGGCTGCGCTGCGCGGTAAAGGCGGGGCCGCGGCCGGAGGGGGGATAAAATACTAAAACAAAGCAAAAAAAATCCTAAAAGCCCCAAACCGTAACAAAAAACCCACCCCAACGAGCGGCTTTAGGGGCGGGCGGGCAGGATGCGGCTGCCCGGGGGGAAACCTCCCCTTCCCCGGGGCGGAGCGGGGCCTCCCTCCCTCCTCCTGCCCTCCCTCCCTCTCTCCTTCCTTCCATCCATCCCTCCCTCCTTCCCTCGCTGCTGCCGCTGCCGCCGCCGGAGCGGAACCGAAAGCGAAGGCGGCTCCGGCTCCGCGGGGCTGCTCCCCCGGGCGGCGGAGCGGAGCGTCCCGCCAGGTCGGTGGCCGCGGGTGCGGGCGGGGAGGCCGGGGAGGGCTCGGCCGGGGCTGCGGCTGCGGAGACAAAGCCGCGCCTGGAGGCACCGGCACCGGCGGGTGTGGGCGGCCGGGCCGGGCCGGGCCGGGGATGCGCTGCGAGCCGGGAGCCGCAGCTCCTTGCAGCGGGGTTCGCAGGGGCCTGTGCGGGCATCCCGGCGGGGCGGGATCCGTGCTCGCATCTCCCCGTCCCTCTTCGGGTCGCTGCGGCGCGGCCGCCCGGGCCCGGCAGCATCCCGCTGGCCTTTCATATGCCGGTGGTACCCGGTGGGCTGTCAGCATCCGCGGGCTGGGGATGTGACGGGGTGGTGGCTGTCCCTGTGACACCAGGCGACCTGCAGACCCCGATGGGGCTCCCGACCGGGGAGGTGCGGGCTTGGAGTGGGGGGACCGGGAGAGTTAGGCCGTGGGGTTGGGAAAAAGAGGGGATTTTTAAAGTCAAGGAACAATGAGAGGTCAGGAGACAATGGAGGGGATGGAGTTGGTGGAGTGGCCGTGCGCCCGGGACAAGTCTTGTTAGGAGAAGCCACCGGTTTTGTTGCCGTGAGTGCCTGAGCGTGGTTAGGAGGTGGGACGCAGCCCTGTGGCCACGTGCACGGCACAGAGCATAAGGTGCGTGAAGGTAAAAGTAGAGACCAAGAGCAGCAGCGGGATGACCACAGGAAGCTGCTGCGATGGAGCTATGGGCTGACCACATGGCTGTGTGATGCTACCGGAGCAGAAACCATCCTTAAGGACAGGACCAGGTTGTCCTCAGGGCCAAGGGGGACTGTGCTGGGAGTCATTTGTGGTGGCTGTGGGTGCTGGAGCTTTGTTCATGGCCCCTAAATGGAGGGGTAGCCCCTCTGCTGGGATAAGGAGCCCATTCCCTCTCCTGGCCCCTCTCCGTGAGCACTTAGTTTTGGGAAAAGCAGCCAACAGAAGCCAAGAGCCCATCTGTGAGTGCACTGCGAGGGGTTTGATCGACCAGTGCTGCTCCAGGGAAGGTGGCTGTTTTCAGACTGGGGAGGTAATCTGGAGGAGGCTTTGCTTTCAGCTCAGCCCTAATGTCTTTTAAGTGGTGTTCACAAATCACAGAGCTGCTCTCATTTCCTTTCTTGTGGGTATTGTAGCTGGAGCTGTTGTTTCCAGGAAAGCTGGGATGCTGGACAAAGCGATGGTGGTTTCCTGGGTGCATCCTGGCCTGTGCTCAACACCGTGTCCTGAGCTTACACTCTTGTTTTGGGGTACTCATTGCTTAAGAAGTATCAGGCACTGTCATCAAGATTTCTTATAATCTCAGTAAGGATGTGTTTTGACTCCTAGTGAAACCCTCAGCTGGGCTTTGTGCTGTTCCAATGCTAGCAGCTTGGCTTTGCATTTCGACTCCAATGCTTTCCACTGCACTGGATGGGCCAGACAACGCAGGAGGCTCTTCTGTTCACTCCAGGGGCAATGAAAACCTTTGCCGCCTGGGCATGGGGGACCTGGTGTAGATGGCAGCTGGGTGTCTGTTTCGAGTATCTCATTAGCTTGGGTGCCTTCAAACTTCTAGAGAAGCTGATGAGAGATATTTTTCCATTAGAAGTCAGGCGGGGATGCATATGGTCTTTGTATACTACAGTGACTAATATATTTCTGGCAAGGTCTGCGCTCGCCCGTAGGAAGGGAAACTGTGATCGATGCCCCCGTTTGCTGCAGATGACACCACTCTTGGCACTAGCACTTCCACCGCTGACAGTGACCACAGGGAAAGCAAAATAGCCCCTGGACTCTGCCCAGCAAGGGTGATAACTGCCCCATGCACTGGCTATGGTTAACTGTTAACCACAGACCTTGGGTGGCAGCAGGGGGAGGATCCTCTGTGAGCGAACCCAGCCTTGGTTTAGGTGGTCTGTGTTCAGTTTTGTTATAAACAGCTTGGTTTTGCAGTGCATAAGCTGACCCCCATGGAAGGATGGAAGGGAGGTGTCACTGCTGGAGCTGCCACCCAGTCATATTGCCATAGGAGGGTCTGACCCTGACACTGTGGCCTTGCTGGAGGGAAGCATGGCAGGGGAAGGCAAGCATAAAGGAGCTGGGGGCACCCTGACATTGCTCACCTTGCACCGGGGTAGAGAAACAGCTCCAGGGAGGGAAGGACAGGCCAGTGCATCCATATGCTCCCATTTAAATCTGTGCAGCCAGTGCTGGCTGCAAGGTGCCATCCTCTTCCCTCCTGAAATCAGGCAGTGTGATCCCATCCGGAGGCGGGTGCATCCCAGCAGGGACCAGGCAGGGACCACATGCTCACAGCAGAGCTGGGGCGGCAGGAGGGGGCTGTCAAACTCACTTCCCTCTTGCGGGGGCTGATTTCACTCCCATTCGTTTCCACTGAGCCACGTGGACGCTGAGCGAGAGGGAGAGCCTGGGTTTCACAGACCTCATTTTAATATCCCTCTCCTTGCTGAATTAGATGCGAGACTGATTGCTTCGATAATCCTGCCGCAGCCGCTATGGGTTATGTGTGGATTGCAGCCAAAAGCCGTGCCGATAAATCATTCCTATACACCAGGCTGTTCGAGTTCCTGAGGATTTTGTGGGCATGTGCTGCTCGCTTTTACATAAGGATCTGCTGGAGTTCATACCAGAATGTGCCACTTTTCCCTGGGCAAACCGGGTGGGTTGGTGAAGCCAAGGGCTGTATTTCCCCTCTTTGGGTTTATTCCCCTCATGCTATTTCAGTTTTCCCTCTGGATGGGAATGCAGCTCTCCTCCTCAGCCTCGCCATGTGCTTGTTAAGGTTGCATTACCATTAGCAGTTGTCCCACATCCCATGGGGCTGTGTTCTACAGTGGGATCTATGATTCTGTGATCCCACGTTTGGGTTTCTTTTGGGGAAGGTATCATCTCACAGGGCAACCTCTGCAAAACCCCATGCTTGGTTCCTTTGCACACACACCAAGGGAAGAAGCCCCCGGATTTTCCACCCTTGCTGATATTGTGATGGTGCTTGGATGACTTTTAGCCTGTTTAGAGAGTCTGGGGGAGCCTGCTTGAACTCATCAGCCTATGTTTATCCTGGTCAAGGCAATTCTGGCCAGGGCATGCTCAGCTCTCAAGTGTGGCAGAGGCTTCAGAACTCAGTGTTGCTTTAGCCTGGCAAAGTTCAGCACGAACCCTTGGAAATCCGGATGCAGGCGGGATGCCCACCTGTGTTGTACCACCATCGGGGACCAGTGCTGCAGCCAGTGATGCTCCTGGGGTGCCCTCATCCATCAGCTGCCTTTTTAGGTGCGGCTGTGGCACATGGTGAGGGCACACGGCATGGCATTCCGGATCAGCTCCGGCTTCGGGGGACAGCTATTTATATGTGTCCGCTGGCAGCGTGCCCGAAGCAAGCCAGGCAAATGGCAACTGGCCTCGAGATGCACCCCGGAGGGTTCGGGATGAACGGGGCAAGCTGCCTGTTTGTTTTAATCCATTTTAGGAGTGCATTAAAACACGCTGCCGTGGCCACCAGCAGCACCAGGGAGGGGATTTTGCAGCCACAATGCCCAAGACAAGGAGCTCCCAGCTCTCCTGCCCAGCAAAGCTCCAACCGGGAGCGGATTCAGCCTTGTGAAACACGGCGTTTCTGGAATAGTTTGTCCTTGTTGCTGTTCGTTGGCTTATTTATAGCCTCCCCATCCCTTGCGTGTCTCTGCGCCTCGAAACAGCAAGCGGTGCCGGGTCGGCTTCAGCTCCAGGCTGATCCCACTCAGGCAGAAAAGCCTCCAGTTTATGGATTGGTGTTGAAAACAGCAATTAGGCCATTGTGGAGCCTTGAGGAAGGGGGAGAGGGTTTGATTTCTGCACTTGACCCGTGATTTCTGCGGGGCTGATTCAGAGTGCTTGTGCTGCGGGTGCATCACGGAAACTTCAATGGAGATGAGTGGAGCTAATTTTAACTGCCCGCCTCGCTGAGGTGTGGGACCCAGGCAGGAAAACGCCTCAAGCCTTGTTCCTGCTCCTGGGCTGTGTTTTGGGATGGGTTTTTCTTCATTTGCTTCTGCAGAAACTCGTTAACCTAGAAATTAAAACCAGCCCCGGCACCGCGGCAGGGCAGAGCCGTGGCTCACACCCAGCCAAGCGTCCGAGTGCCCCAGCTGCAGCAGGACATTCGGGGTGTGCGAACCAGCACCGTTTCCTACCCTTCTTGAATTGCTACTGAAGTATTTGAGAATCTTTAAGTGTTCTTTGTGGCTCACTGAATTGTTTCTCTTGTGTCTCAAGGTTCAGGAACCGGAGTTTTGCACAGGAGGCTGTAGGGAACCCGGAGCAAGGAAGAGAAATCACTGGCAATGACAGGCTGCGGGAGGAGGCAGTGAGCCCAGGGGCTGATCCTGCACCCCACACGTGGTAAGTGGGTCCCCGTGCCTCTAAACTGCGTTGTTCAGGGGGTGTTTGGCAGAGATTTGCCTGCTCTGACTGCAGGACTGAGCAGGAAAGCATGGAACCAAGTGGTATTTATGCCAGTGTAGTGCAGGGCTGGATCCTGCCCCTGTAAAATACCCCTTTAGGGTATTTCTGTAGCAGAAATTACAGGGCTGTTATTCCCTGGCGTGTTTAAATAAAGGGGGTGAAAGGAGCAGTGCTGGCAGCCTTGGAGCTGAGGCTGGTCCCTGCCTGGGGTCTGCCCCATGGCAGGGTGGGCGCACATCCTGGTGCCATCCTGCTGCTGCCTTGGCTTTATGGATGAATAAATTAATCAATCCACAGAATAACAACCCGTGGGAGGAAATCCTGCTCTCCAGGGGAGCCCACTGAGCTGCTGTGTGTTTGCAGGTCCCAGCACGGCCAGGATGAGGCCGTTGGTCGCACCATGCCATCATGCATCCTCAGCAGCTCTCCCACCCTGCGGCCCCTCTGCTGTGACAGAGGCTGCGGCCACCACGTGCCTGGGGCGCCTCGGGACCCCCCGGCGCTGAGCCTCCACTGTCCCAGCATGGCCTCGCTCATCGTGGTGACCGAGTACGACACAACGGGGAGCATGAGTGAGGAGGAGGAGATGAACGTGTCCGGTGGAGAGGGCTTTGGGGACAGCCAGGAGCCCAGGGCGAAGCTGCACCTCTCTGGCCGAAAGCTGTCCCTGCAGGAGCGGTCGCAGCCGGCCCGCTCCCCCGGGAGCAGCGATAGCACCAACGAGCGCTTCATCTACCCGTCCCTGCCGTACTCCCCAGTGACGTCCCCACACTCCTCCCCACGGCTGCCGCGGCGGCCGACAGTGGAGTCGAACCGCGTGTCCATCACAGGGCTGCAGGTGAGGGGGGATGAACACTTGTACACGTGTTTGGTCCCCTGTGGCATTCCTTCTTGCTTGAGTTTTTCGGGATCAAACCCCATGGCATCTTGTGGTGGGTGGCAGTGGGACATCCTGCTCCATCCTGGGCTATAGAGACAGCCCTGGGGAGGTGGGACCCAACAGCTCACCACACTTTGTGCCTGTTGCAGATGGTACCAGGCTGTGTTTTGGGGATGCGCTTGGCACACTGTGATTTTCCTCATCTCCCAGTGAAAAAGAGAAAAAATCCACTGAGATCTAAAGAGAAAAAGCCCCTGTCTGGCCCCAGCCTTCCAGTGCTGCCAGGAAACAGGCAGCAAGCAACTGCTTTGCCCATAAGAAATAGAAATACTCAGCACTAAGCCACTGGCATTAAAGCTCTGGGGCTCTCCCCACCACCACGTGCCCCTGGTGCACTCCTGTTCCACATGAGCAGACAATATTGCCTGCTGGGCCGTTAACGCTCACAATTAGCTGCCTATAAACACACCAACACGTGGCTGGTGCTCATGGCTCACGGATCAAAGCTGCCCAGCCCCGAGCAGAGCAGGGTGTGAGTTTGCACAGAGTTTTTACTGGAGATTGCAAAGGAGCGGAGTGAATGCAAGTGATTTGGTGGCTCATGTCAGATCCCCCTTTTCTCTCCCCGCAGGACTGTGTGCAGCTCAACCAGTACAAGCTGAAGGATGAGATTGGGAAGGTGAATATGGGCTGGGTTTGGGGTGGGATGGGGGGATTTGGGATGGTGCTGATGGAATTGTATTTATCTTTAAAATTATTAATTCTTCTTATGAATTATTATGACTTTAAAATTATTATTAATAAATTCATCCCTTTAATATTAATTAAAAGCTTTGTCCCTTTCTAGGGCTCCTACGGGGTGGTGAAGCTGGCCTACAACGAGGACGATAACACCTACTATGTGAGTAGTGCATGTTCCCAGAGCCCACAGAGGCAAGTGGGATGAGGTTGGATCCCCTCTGCTGACTCCCTGCTCGGCTCCATGCCAGCCCCATCCCATCAGCCCTATTTTATCTTTGCTTTGCCTCAATTCCCATGTTCTTTCCCCTCTTGCAGGCAATGAAGGTTCTCTCCAAAAAGAAGCTGATGAGGCAGGCAGGCTTCCCCCGTAAGTGGCATCAAAGCTTCAGGTTGTGGGGTGCTTTAGGGACCTGTGAGGTTCATTCCCAACTGGACACCCCATCTTTGCCTTTCCCACAGGCCGCCCGCCACCCCGCGGAGCCAAAGCTGCTTCTGAGGGCTGCCTGCAGCCCAAAGGGCCCATTGAACAGGTCTACCAGGAGATTGCCATCCTGAAGAAGCTGGACCACCCCAACGTGGTGAAGCTGGTGGAGGTGAGCATTGGCCAGCCCCTTCCAAAATCCACCTTGAGTGTGAAGGAGCCAGGATGCCGCGGGGATGGCCTGGGGAAGAGGAGCTGGGATGGCCATGGCAGGTGCTGCCTATGGGAGACTCCTGTTTTCCCTGGTTTAAAAGGGCTTTTTATTCTCATCTCCTAAAAGAGGATTTTTTCTTCCATGCCCAGAAAGGGAAATGCAGAAAAATGTCACTTTCTTGGGGGAAACAAAGTGCTCAGAAGGGTTTTGAGGAGGAGCTGGTGTTTCTGTGGGTTCTGTGGTGCAGCCACCCTGCCCTCCACCCACTGCCTGCATGTCCATCAAGATTTAAGGATGTGCAGGCTGGAGTTGATTTGGCTTGTGAATCAGATGATGCTTCCTGTGTGTTTTAAATATTTACTTCCTTAAAGTACAGCTCTATCTCTGTCCTCTTGGGTGTTTTCCCCACCCCTCGTGGGTAGAAGCTCAGAGATTAGCAGACGGTGCTAATGGTGCAGATGGTGCAGAACTGAGATGGCTGCTAAATAAAAAACCACCATGTTTTAATTGGCAAGGATTTGGGGGGCTGTCTAATTCCCTTTCTGCTTCTTTTGGCAGGTCTTGGATGACCCCAGCGAGGACCACTTGTACATGGGTAACTGGCCACTGCCCTGCGGTGCTTGTGGGGTGTCAGTGGGATGGGGTTTGGCAGGGCAAAGAGATGCTCCTGTGTTTTGGGGTGACTGTTTTGGGGTTGGGTCTCTCTGGTGTGGCCTGGATGTGCCGGAGGAGCTAATTCCCTCTAATGGTCAGAGAAATTGGGATCCAATCTGGGTTCAGAAAGGAGACTGGAGTTCTTTATAGCACTTTAGAGGCTTTAACTGGACACCAGGGCTTGCTTGGCCATGGGAGGCACCAGTGTCATGTTCTCAGGCTGCTAGAAAGCGACTTCATTTCTTTGGCTTCGAGAACAAAGCACGTGTTAGTTATCCATGGCACAAATGAGCCACTTCCCAACCTCTCTTGCAGGCTGCAGTGGTTTGCTTGATGTAAATACACACAGTTTT
The DNA here is from genome assembly GCF_037157495.1 of Lathamus discolor. Taxonomy (NCBI): domain Eukaryota; kingdom Metazoa; phylum Chordata; class Aves; order Psittaciformes; family Psittacidae; genus Lathamus; species Lathamus discolor. The sequence continues at coordinate 12,362,050 of NC_088895.1, read as the reverse complement.
GGAGGAGGTGTTTCTTTTCCATCACTTATATTCAGCCTCTGCCAGCAGAGGAGTGTGTGATGCCTTCATGGCCAAGTGCAGGGGTTTGCTTGGGGCTTTGCAGGCAAACTGGGGGGTTTAGTGGGCCACTTCCATGAGGCCGAAGCTGCAGCACTGATGAGGTAGTTGGCAGCATCCCCTCAACTGAAAATGGGAGCAACCAAAACACCACGTGCCTTGCATGAGGTGACATCTCCTTATTTAAAAAAATACATTATTTTTTGTGTTTTTGTTGTTAAAATAATTGCTTTGTGCTGAGATTGTGCTCATAGGAGCTCTAACCTGGACGTGATCAGTAATCACCTTCTCTTTTGTGTTCCAGTGTTTGAACTGGTGAAGCAAGGGTGAGTATTGGATTCCAGATTTAAACCTACTAAAGCATGAACAGGAGGTGGGTTTGGTGGTGGCACAGCTCGGCCACCTGAGGCTGCTGCAGGACATAGAGGGGATGGGGAGGTTCGTGGTGGGTCTCCTACACGTTTGGGTCACATCTCCCCAACCTGGTCACAGCTGTGTACACCCTGTGCCTGCCTTCAGGGCTGTGCGCTGTCACCAGATGGTAGTAAAGCCTCTGAGACCTGTGTTGGCACATCTGGATTGGGATCAAGCTCTGTTCTCTGTTGCCTTTGCAGCCCTGTGATGGAAATCCCAACCCTGAAACCTCTCAGTGAGGACCAGGCTCGGTTCTACTTCCAGGATCTGATCAAGGGCATTGAATACTGTAAGTGTCTTCCAAAAGGATGGTATTCTTTACTGTTATTCTTTTCTAAACACATGGGGCTGCACTTCCTGCTGCGGTGCGGTGCCCTTTCTGGTGGCACAAGCTTCTGCACAGGGGTTTTTGAAGCTGGAGCTGGTCATGGTGTTAGCAGAAAGGCTTTGTGGCTCCTCTGCTGCAGAGCGGTGCTGCTGCTGAATCCCTTGTTTCTCCTCTGGCTGCAGTGCACTATCAAAAGATAATCCACCGGGATATCAAACCTTCCAACCTCCTGGTGGGGGAAGATGGGCACATCAAGATTGCTGACTTCGGAGTCAGCAATGAGTTCAAGGGAGCTGATGCCCTCTTAACCAACACAGTGGGCACCCCTGCCTTCATGGCCCCAGAGACGCTCTCCGAAACCAGGAAAATCTTCTCTGGAAAGGTATTTAATAGCAATTTGAGGGTTTTTGGACTGATCTTCTGTTCACACACTGTCTGCTGCAGATCTAACTGTGCTTCCTTCCCTCTGCAGGCTTTGGATGTCTGGGCCATGGGGATCACTCTATACTGCTTCGTGTTTGGGCAGGTAAAGAGACTTGAGTTTTCAGTGCTGTGGGTTGTTGGTGTGTGCCTCCATTGTACCAGATATGTGGTGGGATCTGCACTCCTGTTTGAGCATTTTACTCCAATGTTACTTTCACTGTGTTTCCTGATAGAACAGGAAATCTTCTGGTATTTCCTATAACCCTCCTTCAAACACTAGGAGATCCAATTGCTCAGTTGGCTGCCCCACTGCTGCCTCTTATCAGAGGTCATTGCTTTTCTCATTGCTTTTTTCTCCATGGCAGTGCCCTTTTATGGATGAAAGGATCCTCAGTTTACACAATAAAATCAAGACCCAAACGCTGGAGTTCCCAGACCAGTAAGTGCTCAATAAACTACCGCCCAGCCCTTATTTTAAAGCTCATTTGAGCCATTTCTGAGCGGCCTGGGTGGAGCTGGCCCTGCTGGGCTGTGGGTTTGCAAAACTCAGGCTCTGAGCCCTTCTGTTGGCCCTAGAAAACTTCCTTTGCATCAAACATGAAGGCAGCATCTCTTGGTTTGCAGTTGCTGAAGGAGTGACTGAAGCTGCAGAGGCGTTTGTGAGGGAACAGATTAACCTCAGCAGTTGCTGCCTGTTGGGTTTTAGCCTGGGTGGAAGTGGTGTTGGGCTCGCCCAGCCCTGTACATGTGGGATCTTGGTTTGGGTTGCACACAAAGAGGTATTTTGCAGCACCCATCCCCTTCCCCATCTCATCTCTCTTCTCTCCTTTCCCCAGGCCAGAAGTTACAGACTTCTTGAAGGATTTGATTACGCGGATGCTGGATAAAAATCCTGAATCCAGGATTTCGGTCCCAGAAATCAAGGTATTGACCCAGCCCGCTGGTGTTGGCTGTGGCTTCACTTCTGTTGGTTTGTCCTTACTTGTCTCTTTTTGGGAGTCAGTTTGATCGCGCCAGGCTAGGTCCTCCCCCTTTGCCCAGGTCCCTGGGCAGGTAAGTCCCAGCTCTTTCCCCTGCTCCGGGACCTGCTCAGCTTTGGGACCTTTGGTGCCTAGAGAAGTCAGAGGCAAAAGGAAATCCCCTGAGCACAGTATTTCCTCTGCTACCAGGAAAGTACTGTGCAACAGCCTTTCGTAGGAGATTTCTGGTCCTGTGCCCCTGCGAGAGCCTGGAAGGGGCGAGAAGCTGAGAAAATGGAGACTAAGGTAGGGGGAAAGGATTGTGGGGGAATTGTGGAACCATTCTGTGCTCCTCCGGCAGCTGCCCCGGATGCCTGGTGTGTGGGCAAGGAGAAAGAGGAGCTTCTGCCTTCTGTCGTGGATTAATTCAGGTCCAAGACTAGGGCTTGGTGGGTCTCCCCATCACTATGGCTCATACGTATGGTCCAGAATACATCACTCTTGGCACTCATAGAATCACAGAATAGTTCGTGTTGGAAAGGGCCTTAAGATGGACCTTAAGATCATCTAGTTCCAACCCCCCTTGCAGTGATGTTAGACCATGTCACTCTCATCTTACAGATGAGAGTGAAAATAAGTCTTCTTCCCTAAAACCCACTGAGACTCAATGCAGTAGGTCACCAGTTGTGTAGATGGGGCGAGCTCTGGCTCTGGATGAGCCACACCACACCATTTTCTGCTCCTGGTGGTGTTGGGGTGAGCTGGCTCACCACTGAAGTGGCACATCTCTCCCCTGCTCCCTGGTCCTTCAGGAGCACGTAGGGGCCGTAGCTTGGGCGAGGAGATGCGTTTGCCAGGCTTGTGTTGTTGGAGTCCTGAAAAAGAGGAAATCGTTCCTGACAGGCTGTGTTATTAATTGAAGTTGCACCCTTGGGTCACCAAGAACGGAGCGGAGCTGCTGCCCACGGAGGATGAGAACTGCACCCTCGTTGAGGTGACAGAGGAGGAGGTGGAGAATTCGGTCAAGCACATCCCCAGCCTGGCCACTGTGGTGAGTATGAGGGAGATGATGGTCTGTGGATGCACAGCCGGGTCCACGCTGCCTCCAGGGATGGTCCCAAGCAGCTGGAGGTTGCTGCTGAAGGACAAAAGCATTGGGCAGGATTAGAGCAAAGACTTCTCCTCTCTCAGAAAGAAGTGTTGCAAGACGGGGTCTCAGCATCTTGCTGGAGGTGGCCAAAGTATTTCAGAGTGGTCCCAAAGGGATCTGTCAGTGGGTTCCTGGTCCTCACGCTTGACCTGGCTGCCTAAATACCACTACATTTGCTCAGGGCAAAAGAGCATCTGGTCAAGATCTGCCTGTGTTTGGGAGCCAGTGTGTTAGCCAGGCACAAGGAGCTCCTGCCCTGCTCTGCCCACCTAGCCTTAGGGGCTGCAGGAGCTTACTGGGATGAAGCTTTTATCTGGGCCACGGTGTGCTCCAGCCCCCGCCTGCAGCTATTCTTGGTGAACTCATCTCTTTTCAAGCTCGTATTTTTATTCTCTGCAACCCACTGTGGTGGTGAGAACCACAGCGTAACCCTGCCGTGTGTGGGAAGTGAAATCATTGAGGGGTTTAAATCTAACAATTCCTTTGGATGTCCTTATGCTGGGGAAGTGACCATTCACAGTTCCCTGTCACAGTGTTATCAGCCTGTAGACACCCAGGCTGTGATTTGTTGAAGTACAGGTCTCCCTTTGAAGCCCCTTTTCTGTCTTGTGGCTGTGCCCACATCTGGCCCCGTTTCTGGAGCTCTCTCCTACTTCGGTACCCACATGAGTCTCTTCAACCACAGATATGTTAACATGCAAATGTGCCTTGTGCTGCTTAAGCTGAAAGAGCAGATCTCGCTCTAATGAGATCACCACTGATGAGGGGGTTTCCCCCTTTCTCCTGTTTGGAGGTGACTTCTTGTGATGAAGTGGAGGATGCCTCAGTGCTCCCAGCCCTGTTTAAATCCAGGTGTGTTTAGCACAGCTCAGGGCAAATGAGCTTTTACTGACTCTTGCCTCTTAAATAACACCGCCTCCAGGCAGAGCTTGTGCTTCCCATTTGCATTTGTTCTTCAGAATTACCCTCGGGTGCCTGATCTTTGTGCATCCAACTGCAGGCATTAACACTGAGATTCACGTGGCTTCAACTTGCCCTGTGGGACCTCGATGGCACGTGCATTTCAGACGTGTAAGAGCTCTTGGTGGTGAGCAGATAAATAAGGCACAGAAGGATGAGAAGCAGTATCAAATGAAGCCAGGGGTTCCCAAAGCACGATGCATGTGCTGAGGCAGGGCCAGTGCTGCTCACTGGTTGTTCTCTGCTCCCACCAGCAAAATAAGTCGGGGGGTGACTGGGAAGAACCCTGATACTTGTTCTGTTCCCAGCAGCCTAAGGCAAAACTGTGGCGGTTCCTTCCTTCCCTTCTCCCTTTCCAATGAATTCCTTTGCCAGGTAATGATGGGGAACTGGGGATTTGCAGGCACTGGATGCAACAATCAGTAAAACCTACTTCTGGGGGGAGAAAACCTTCCCAAACTTGGCTTTGCTCTTCTTTCCAGCTGCTCACAGCTAGTGTGGCTGTCATCTACGTGTTCAGTTGCACCATGGTTTTCAGAGGATACAGCCCAGTTGCAGACTTGTAAACATGTTTCCTTCTGCTTTTTCGTTGTAAGAGAACTTTGACTTGTTTTCGCTTGTTTTCATAATCACTTCGCCATGAGGGTTGGATGTTCCTGTTGCTCTTGAATGACAGGAAAGCATCCTGATGAACTCCAATCTGGTCTTGCAGATCTTGGTTAAAACGATGATCCGGAAGCGATCCTTTGGGAACCCATTTGAGGGGAGCAGGAGGGAGGAGCGGTCGTTGTCTGCCCCTGGGAACCTGCTGCCGTAAGTGTCATCACTTCACCTCGACCTCAGATGATGTTTGCAGCTTGTCTTAATGGAAATTGTCTCTGGAAGTCACTGCAAAGAACAGGAAAATTTGAGCAGTTTGGCTTGAATCTTTTGTGTGGGGCTGTGGCTGGGATATTCACACACCCTCTGTGTGACCTGTAACTGCTGTGGGATGATGTTTTGTGATATGACATATCCTGCTACTTCAATAGGCTGAAAAGGATCTTCCTATGGCACTTCCAGCCTGTTACAGGGGAGTTGGGAGGGGATAAGACACATGCTCAGGGTCCCGAAGCTCCCATGATGCTGGTGCCTCTGCTTTGGCTTTTGTAAGCCACTCAGCAACCATTTTGTTTCCTTTGAAAGCAGGAAACAAGGCAGTGAAGATAATCTGAAATGCAACGACTTGCCCAACGTGGGAGAGGAGGAACCTCTTTCGTGAACATCAACTTCATGGTTCTGTTGAGCAGCTTGGTCCAGGGCACGTTACAAAGCGTGCAGCTGAGGATGAGCGACATCAACAGAGCCTGCACCAAACACAGCATGACACGGCGCTATCTCAGTATAATGCTGGATGTAGAGCTTACACAGCAGCATGTTACCAGACATCCGACTACTTGTCATGAACATCGAGCATCTCCGATCGCTTGGACTGCTGACTTCCTACAGGAAAGGCGCTGGCTGGCAGCAGAGGTGAGCTTGTGTGGAGCAAAAAGAACCCAACAAAGCATTCAAACATGCATTTGGAACTGCTTTTAATGCCAAATAGTTTCCAGGGACTGATGCCAGCATCCCAGGGGTGCTGTAGGCCCATCGTGTAGGTGACACACACAACAGTAAAACTACACTTTGAGGGTTCACAGCCTGCCGGAAATGTTGCATCTATTTCTCGTCATTCTGGTTTGGTTTTAACTGACATCTTTTTAACTGCATGGGAACAAAGCAAAAAGCCACCTTTCCAGCTTTCTAAAGAATGCCTGCCTTTGTGAGCCAAGCTGTACTAAAGCAGCATCTTCGGGACGCTCAGAAAGTGAGGTTAATTACCTCCCAATGTAATTAATGCCATTCCTAAGGTCTTGGTGTGATTAGGACTTGGTAAGTTGAGTATTCAGTGTATGAAAGGAAAAGGTATTTAAGGGCTTAAGTTCAGTCTGAACTATTTTTGCTGCAGACACAGGAGTGAAAGGTGGTGTTTAGCTGAATGTTTGTTTTGAACAGCGGGAGAAGCACTAACAACTGTTTGTTTCTAAGTCTTTTACTTGATCTAGGTAGATATATTATGAAATATAAAATTCAGGGTAAAATCCTTCACTTCCATGTACATTACATGGTTTACTACAATTAAAAATAATACAAGTTATGCTATTTTTTAAGTATAGATTTAGGGCTTGCTTAGAATTTAAGATCTTAATGAAATACTTAGATTAGGTAGTAATTTTCCAAACTCTTAACCTGGATTCTGGGGCCAATGCTATGTATTTTTGCAAGTTCGTTACCAGTAATTTGTGAATGCCTGTGGATCAGAGGCTTGTTAGTAAATTAAGTGTATACCTAATTCATGGATTGTTTCTTATGAAGAGCTCCTTCACCTTCAGTCAGATTACTCTGATTATTTTGTGGTGCTTGTAAAAAAAATAATCATCTATTGTGTGGTGGGAGAGATTCCGATGTCCAGATTTGCTTGGACAAAGCTGGAGAATGGCAGAGTATGGATGAGCTGGAGAAGAATCAGGGTTTGCTTGAGGAAAGGGGTCGCGGTAAGTACAGTTCTGTGGATGGAGCATGGGACTTGGGGGGTAAGATCTGACAATGTCTGATGTGGTTGCGTGACCTTGAATGAGGTGTTGAAGTGATGGCGTACCTGAAAGAGGGGGATGATTCGCATGTCCCAAGCATGTAAGGGACTGCTAAGGTGTAATTCTTTGCCCTGAGGAAGAAGACACTAAGAGAGACCCAAGTATTTTGGTTAATGGTAAGACCTCTGCCTGCTAACCCTCACCACACTTCAGGAAGTGAACATCCCCTTGTCTTCCTTTACCTTGGGCAGCATGCCAAGGTCCTTTTCCCCACTGCAGCTTCCTGGTTAAGACAGGTCTTTGTTAAAGCCAGGACAGCGTTAGCAAGTGCACGGGTGCCTACACAAACTGGCCCTTACATCTTTTGATCACTTGAATTAATGTTCCCCCTAAACCACAATTTATTACCAAAACACTTTGGGGCTGGTCTCTCTCCAAAGCCAGTGACAATGGTTTGTGGTTTAGGAGCAGTACTATGGAGTTTGGAGCCATAAGACATGCACTGTTTTCCTACCATTTTACTCAGAGGCTATGCCAAAGCCCTGCAGCTTCAGCTACGGCAAAACCAAACAGGTAACTTGAGTGCCAGCACTATTACAGTTGCCTGCTACCCCCTTCCTAAACAGGAATGTGTGTGAGGGGGCATCCTCTAACCCTGCAAATGGACTTGTTCTGCCAAAAAAAAAAGAAACAATTAAAAAGAATCAGGGAATGTGATTGTTTGTAGCTGGTGCATAGTAACATGTGTGGTGTGTTTCTGTTAAAGGTGAGTTGTAGAGATGCTCTGTGCTGTGTATCTCGGGTGTGTGATTTGTCGGGTGCCTAGTGAGGCAGTTTACACTTACCAAACAGGCTTGTCAGGCGCAACGCAGCTTCCGAACAGAAGAAACTGTACCAGTTCCTCGATGCCCAGCCACAAAGCCACTGGGTCTCAGGCACTACCATAGCTCAGTGTCTTACAGTGAGCATGGGCTTGGTTCAGGAGGATCCTCAAGCTCCAGAACGATTGTCTCTCAGTGCCAGCTCTGGGCGGGCTGCAGCCAAACGCACATCTGTGAAACAAACTCGATGTCAATTGTTCTTGCTGATGAGTTCTGTTGAAAGCATAAAGCGTGGCTGTGTGAGGAAGGGCTGTCTAACTGCATGACCTGCTAGAGAAGCTGTGCTGTATATAGTAATGTGCTCAGTTCCCCAGCGGCTGTTCCTTTGTAGTAGAGCTAGCTTCTTTCTTATAGTGAAGTAAACATTTTGCTTGTGCCTTGGAACTGGGCTCTAGCTTGATTTCCCCAACTCCCTTCCTCTTCAAGCAAGCCCAGTGCTGACTGTAGGCTTAATGCTGGGTACTAAGCCATTTTGGCTCTGAAAGCACACAGGAAAGTGCTAAGGGGAAACCAGGCCTCTTGTCTGAGTAGTTTTCCTTGGTGGTCCTCTCTTACCTATCAGGCAATTGATCCATTTGTTTTCTAAGGTCCTGAACTATTGCTGATTTTTATACTGTTTGTTTAATGACCAAGGCTTGTGTTTCATTCCTACCCCTTTATTATGCATTTAACTTTATCAGGTGTATCAAGTTTAAATACTGTGTATTTACCACTTTTAAATTATATTACCTAAGAAGAAAGGAGAAAACATCCAACAACTAAGTGTTTTTCCACAGCGCTGTTCAAACTTCACTGTACAAGTTGAAATAAATGACATGCAACCAAACCCAGTTAGTGATCAAGTGGAACCATTATCCTGTTTGACTGGTCTTTACTAAGCTCCGAGAGACTCCTTGTTGTAAGAGGAGCCTGAAGGCACCTCCCTGCATTAGTGAAGGGTGGTGCTCTGCCATTATTGGGGTCAGGATGAGACCACAGCGGCTCCAGCCACTGCATCATCCAAACTGGGCCATTCACATGTACAGACTGGAGGTCTGATTCTGTCCCATTTGAACTGAGACACTCAGCAGCAGCAGGCAAATAAAGAATAAAACAAAAGGTGAGCCATGCTCAATTAACCCACCCTGACCTCTACCTCTCAAGCCTTTTCCCTTTTTAATGCAACATACCCAGACATGGTGTTAAGAGATCCAAGGTGGAGCAGAAGCTGTTCTCACTGCATCACTCTTGAGAGACCCAAGAGGCCAAGCAGACAGCAGCACTGGCTTTGATAGCCCTCCTCTAATGGTAGCTGTGTAAAATGAAGACAGTTCTCGCTGCCCCTAACCTTCACACGTTCTCCCTGGGGAAAAATAAACAAGCAAAACCCAGCTTGCAGGGCCTTAGGAGGGCTGAGAGATGGTAATATTTTATTAAAAAGAAAGTAAATTTTAAAGTAGTACCATAAAAATTAGACAAAACAGAAAAAAACCCAGAATAATCTGTAACCAGTGAGCCATTTATCACAGCACAATGGCACCAGCCACTGGTTTGTCTCAGTCTGTGGCCACTGGAGCTTGGAGACACGATTAAAGGGTAGGTACAGGCTCAGCTAAGCATGGCAATCCTTCAGGGCAAGGAAAAGTGAGTTGACAACAGCAAAGAGGTGCTCATCCAACGTTAGGGAAGACCTGGCAGGGGCCATGTTCACTGCAAGGAAGAATGTGTGCCTGTCACCCTGTGCTCTCTGCTACCAGAAAGGAGGCCTGTCAAAATGAGAATGTCAGAGCAGTGCCCGTCCTAGGCTTAGCCAGTGCAGAAGCCTGGCATAAAAGCGCAATTCTCCCTCTGTGCTTAGTGCAATTAACCTGGAAGGACAGCAGTCAAGGAACAGACCCAGTTCTTCTCTCTGGGTGACAGCTCCAGCCAGCTGAAGTAGTGAAGAGTCATGAAGTAAAAGTCCCTTTCTCAGGTTTGTTCCCCCAAGGAAAAGCAGGTGGGTCTCACAGCAGAGTCAGAGTCACTTTCACAGCAGCAGTCTGTGCTATAGCACAGGAGGTCAGGAGTTTGTTCCATATGTCTCACCGACTCCCTGCAAGGATCAGAGATCACAGGTTTCTACTAGAAATAGCTTCTTTCTTTCCCCTCCTTTCACATAAACCCCTCTGCACTACTCTGACTTTACTCTCCAGTGCCACAAGGCCTTTTCATTTAGAAATCCACCTTCTGTAGCAACACTTCCAGCAAACACAGCAGTAGGGCCAAGCTCTATGCTTGGTAGCAGTCACACAACCCCACTACATCACTAAGTCCTACTGGCCAAAGAGATCATTTGGGTCCTGGAGGGAGCTGTAGCTGTGGCTGTCAGCATACTCCTCCCAGAAAATACCAACCCATTGAATGAGTTTGTTCACAGCAGCAGGAACCCCCAAAGCCAAGAAGGAAGGATTTGATAGGGACAGAACTTTTGTCTACAGCTCTCAGAAGGCAACTGCCAAGGACTGCAACCCAAAAAAGAGGTGCAGTGGGAACATGACAAGTTCTTGAACATACACTTCCCTCTCCAAGAGTGGTTACCCAGGAAACATGACAATATTTGTTTCTAGTGCTCTTCCCCACAACAGCTTTGAGGTAAAAATTAGCTTCTGTAACAAAGACAAAGTTTCCCCAGAGAAGTGGCTCAAAATCCCTGTTTGATGCGGGCTTTCTACATCCTGTTTCAATCTCTCCAGACTGGGAAGGAAGCAACTGTGCCTTCACTGACACTCACCAGTTCATAATCCTCCACGTATTTGTATTTCTTCTCCCGATAGTAGTATTTCTTCTTCATGCAGTACAGAACAACAATGTCACACAGCACCGTTGCCTGGTGGACAGTGGAAGAGTTTAAAACAACGATCCTCAGAAGTGAGGCACTAACCCACAACTGAGTGAGTCCAAGAGCAGACAGGTCACTTACCACGCCAAACAGTGCTAAGCCAGAGCCGATGTTAATCATGGTAGGAATGACATCAAATTTTCCTGCCTAGAAGACAGTTACAAGGGTCAATATGCTTCTTAACATCTCTGAAAGCCCTGCCCACAAGACCTCCAGGAATTAAGTTACCCACCTTTCCAAACACTATGATATCAAAGCGGATGCCGTAAGCTTTGACGAGTGTCCGTGATTCAGTGCCATTACTATCCCTGAAGTATTTTGCAAACCTAGAGAAAAGATAGGTCAGAGCTTAGCTGGAAAATCTTGAGGTTGCTTATGTGATCATGCAACACGTAGGTGTGCTCCCCATCCCAAGAGGATGGGCTGAACGTGAGGCTTGTCTCTGGAAGTACCAAAATGATAAAGATGTAATGCAGGCAAGCACATACAGGAGAAAAGCCCCAAACAGGCGAATTTGAGACAGCGGTTAGCACATGCCAAATCAGGAAACTTGCAAAGCACAGGAAGGGGAGAAAGCAGAAGGCCGGACAGGAAGAAACTCAGCCACACGAGGGATCAGCCCCCTCAGACAGAGGCAAGCAGGAAGCTGCAGGGGTGCAGGCAGCCACGAGAGGGCAGGGCCGGGAGCAGGCAGCACAGCTCAGCCTCGCACACAAAGGCTGCTCCTTGTCCCGCACAATGTCACTCGCAGGCAAACGACAGGGAAGGGGGATGAGAGTGAGATCAGACTTACTCCACCGCACGGATGACTAAGCCAGGAGGAAGCAGAGAAGAGGGTGGAAGAAAAGAGGAAGGATTGGTAAGGGGCTGCACTACGGTCTGGAGTTAGCAAGAACACTTCAGAACCCACCCCAGCCAGGCTAGGATTTCCTCTAGCCAGTCTCACCCAACACCCCAGTACTTGCGGGCCTGGCACCTCCCAGACACACGTGTTTGTATGAGAGCAGCTTCTCAGTGAAACCATTCACGTTCCATCAAAGAGATCCCCTGTGCTGAGAGTTTGTGGTTCTAAAAGCAAGCATAACCCTGAGCCACATTTCCTCACAAATGGATCTCAGCAAGAGGCCAATCCCTGTTATTACAGCTCTGAGTATGGATACAACCAGCTACCCAGCTCTGCACTGGTGTTTTACTGGAGGTACTGGATCTATCCGTACTGGCCACAGTGTGTTTATTGTGGATGCTCCTGGTGCAGAGCCACTTTCTAGAGATTGGTTTTTCCCCTGTCCACAGTCAAGTAGATGCTTCAGTCTCCAACCTCCACACCCCAGCGGCTCTCAAACCTCCTCCTGTCAGCACACCCTGCAGCAGTTCTCACACTGCCATGCCCCAGGAGGCTGGCCCAAATGGCCATGCAAATGCTGATGTAAATATGACTCAGACACTGATGCAATCAGTGGAGCTTCACTGACCTTTCCCCTCTGCTGATGTTTGCACACAGTGAAGATCAGATCTGCTCTGTATTAACAGCAGCAGAGAAACTCCCGTTTTACAGCAAGGAGACACTGCAGCTGAAGGAGTGCAGGCATCTCCTAACACCAGTGGCAGACTGAGCCTCAGGGACACCAGGTGACCCTCCACAGCAACATTACCTGAAGTTGTAGCCAGGTGAGACAGTGTGAGCAGAGTCCTTGTTGTCCAGGCGGCGGAAGGAGTACTTTGGCACACAGTGGGATGCAGCTCTGTCGAGGTTGCAGTCCCAGTTGATCTGCAGCGCCATGACTCCACCCTGCCAAGGGGAGGAGAAGGTGAGCAAGTGCCCAGTCAGTCCAGCACTAGGCTCTCTGCTGACCAGGGCCCTGATTTATTGACCCATGTCCCAGTCCCAGTCAAACATCCTTTCCTGCTGCTATAGAAGGGCCTTGCACATCAACCCACCCAAACAAGCCAAAGCCAAGTATTTAAGCAGAACTCACTCTAGTCATCTGGCCAGAGCAGCTCACCCTGCTGCAGCTACTCTGTGTCCTGTGGCTGATGCCATGAGGCAGAGGGGGACAACCACCTACCACTCCTCCTCTACACAGCTGAGGCTTGATAGAAGGACCTGACAAATACCTCCACAGCCATTTCCTGGAAGTTCTGCCCTGCAGCTTCAACTATTTTCCCTAAACGAAAGATAGGGCAGAAGGGATCTGTTTGAGAGTCATAGATGCAGTTCTTGAGGTAGCTGGAGTTGATATTGGGGAGGATGTTTCGCCTAGAAGGGGAACAGAGAGAGATATCTGTTGCCTCTTCTTCCACTCCTCCAGCTCCCCTTTACTGTCCAAGAGCCCAGACAGTGCAATGGTCCCCACACTATTTACTTGCTGAAGTTGAACTTGGGATACAAAATGTTGTTCTTCACCAGAATGGTGAAGTTCTCGGCTTCTTGCAGGAATGCTGGCCTACAAAACAACAGGAAAAGTAAGTAAATGTGCATACTGCTAGCCTCTTCTCAGGAGGGCCAATGCAGAGTAAGAGAACAGAGCACTCACTTGGGTATGTGATAATCATTCTCCACAGGACACCATGCAAAGACTTCACAGGTCTTAACGCTGCTGTTGTACGGTACACACTCCCCAGTCTGAATGCCTAGAAAGTCATGTTAATGGAGATGCTACCAAGGAAAAATACAGAGGCAGGAGACGCCTCGTGCTATCTCCTCACTCCATAAGGTAAAAGCAATCTGCTCAGAGGTGAAGTGCCACTACCAAGACCCCCACTGCAATTATAGTGAAATTTCAGAGAAAGAAGCATCAGATCATTCTTCTGAGTCAAATCCTCATCTACATGAAACACTGCTTCCTGGACTCAAGGTCTTGAAAACGTTTTCACCCTGTTTACTAACTCGCCAAAACACACATTTATCCAGCATCCACCCACCACGGACTAAGCCCATCTGCTCTCCCACCAGAAGAAAAACTTAAGCTTCCCATTCAGTTCTCTTAGATGTGAGAGAATGAGAACAAGGAGATTGAAGTGAAATGCTCTTTACTTCACAGCACAGCACACAGGAGGGAAGACACAGCACAGAGGTATCACAACACACTGAAAGGAGCCCCTGCAGCAGGCTTCTTACCATTGCTGTGAGTGCTGGCATACCCTGGAATACAGTTGTTCTTCACCTTGCACTCTGTTTTATCATCTGGAAGCTGGAAAGAAGCAATTACACTAGACTCTATGAACTCTCTCCCCCCCACTCCCACCCTGACAAGGCAGATATAAACAGAACCTGTACCTACCTCTGGGCAGCGGCCTTGGCGCTGGTTCAGTGTGAGTATCACATTGGTCATGACAAACACCGTGTTCTCCTCCTGAGCATGCAAAACAAGGAGGAAGCTTAAGAGTGAGTCTGAAAAGAGTATCCAAGGTACTGTGCCAAATGATAAAGCCCAGGTGGCCCCACAGAGGGAACTTGCTTTGAGCACTGCTGGTGTAGCACTGAAGGAGCAGATTCCTGCATGTATTGCCTAACGCCACTGCCTTTATGTGGAGGAAGGACTGTGGGACTTACAACCCTTTCTGTCCTCCCACTTGGCCCAAATTTCCTCATTCACATATGAAAACAGGGATCACACAACCCCTCAGGGAGTCACAAGGCAGAAGAAGAAATCAAGCTCCAGCTGCAAGCCTGAGCACAACTCCCACTCTTTGCAATTATCTATTAGAAATCTGACCAGTCCTTGTTGGCTTCTCCATGGAGCACAGCTTCCAGGATCTTCAAATCTGCACAGTTCAGGACCTGTTGTTTGCTGCTTCTCCACCAACATGCAAATAGAATCACTCAGCCAAAATCTGGCTAAATCTGGCACTTTTACCTCACTATACTTCATGCAGAGTGACCCACAACCAGCAGCTTGCCTGTGCCTGCCAACCCTGAACATACTGCCCATACAGCCCAGATTCACACAATCAGTAACTACAGCAATACCTCCTGTTCAGTTCCGGATCAAGTGACTTGCAGGCTATTCTTGGGGTTTCTGCCAACAAGTTAACTTTGAGTTGTTTGCTTTAGAAAGCAGCAAGAGCGAGCACATGTGGTTATTGCTGAAACTCTGTTCCTCAAGCCTGAAAGAGTCTCCCTCCTATACAAACACACAGACACTCTTTTCTTGAAACAAGCTTCCCCAGGGCTAGGGGTGCAGGTGCTCACGGTCTGCAGCAAAGCAAAGCTGCTTCATTCTCTCATATCAAGGCCACACTGGAGCCAAAGCTGCTTCAGACCTTGCTGGACTTTGGCAGAGCAATAGCTGCTTGCTAGAAAACACCCCCCCCACCCCCCCCCGCCTTTGCATGTGAAAGTGACTGATACCTGAGGAGGGATGACATAGTCAGCCACATCCCAGACCGTGGCTCCCAAGGCGGATGTGTTTGTCAGCGTTACTCCTTTCACCTTTGTGGTTACGGAGCTGACCACAGAGTCTGTTTCCTGGTAGCCCTTCTCCCACAGAAAGACCCACCTGTAAAAGAAGGATTGCAAGAAAGAAACCATCACGTAAATGCCACAAACCAGCACAGGCAGTGGGAATGTCTCCTTTTTTTGCATGTCACCTGAAGGGGTCACAAGACAAGCAATCTCCCTTATGTTCCTTTTCTCAGGGTGGTTTGGCAGAGCATAACCACTGCTTTTATGCACATCCTGCCTGGTGAATGTCAATCAGCCACTGGGATAGCCTCCACTCCTGAGGGGTCCTCCCCTGCCTAACAGCTTCCCTGAGCAGCCCTCTTATCCCATTTAAGCCCTGCCACCCCGCTTGTCACCTCTTGGTGTCGGCACCCATGGCAAGCCCCGGCCTCCCTTCAGCCCGAAGACCTGACACAAAAGGGGGGTCCCAGCAGCCAGTAGCTGCGGCTGGCTCCCGCCCCTTAGCACCGCATCCGGGGGCTCCCAGCGCGGAGCCGCCCCGAGACCCCTCCGCACAGCCGGGGGTCAGGCCGGTCCCTCTCACCCGATCACGTAGGCGAGGATGGCGAGCTGCACCGCGCGGTTGATGAGCCCCACTTTGCGGCTCCGGATCAGCACGATGCGGGGGGTGTCGTACTCGAAGAGGAAGCTCTGGAAAGCCGCGCACGACACCATGGCGGCGGCTGCGGAGGCCTGCGAAGGGCGGGAGAGGGAACGGGAACCCCTCTTAACACGCCGGGCAGCGGCTGCCGCGGCCCCGCAGAGCCACAGCGCCCCGAGCAGCCCGGAGAGCGGCCCCGCAGCGTGCCCCGGCGCTGGCTGCCCGGCCCCGCCTGCCCGCGGGGCGAGGAGGAGGCAGCGGCTGCCCCGGCTGCTTTCGGCAGGGAAGAGCGGTTCCCCACCGCCCTGACCCCTCCGGGGATAACCTTCGGGGTACCCGAGGCCTCCCGCTGCTGGAGCTCTTCGTGCACGGACACCGGGGTTATGGTGGGTCATCCTGAGGAGGATGCTCTCACCCCAGTTGCTAAATCAAGGAGAATTCCCCCCCCACACCACCCCATGCTACTCGCTGTTGGCAAGTTTATGGGGAGTTTTTCACCTCTACGCTGGTCAAACATGAGTTAGGCATTACCTGGAAGTCTGATGCTGTCAGCCCTCCTCTGGGCTACAAAGTCTCACAGAGAAGCTGTATAGATAACCTCAGGCCATCCTAACACTGAGAGGTAACTTCAGATAGCTCAGGGCAAGGATATAACAACTGCCTGTAAGAGGTAGCAGGAGCATAGCTAAAACAGTCATTCTCCCATTCACAATGAGCAAATCCTTTATAATCTCACAGAATTAATCTTTGCTACAAAAGCAGAGATCTGCACCACCTAATTAATGCACCTTCCATGATGGTGAGCTGCCCAATGTGATGCTTATTTTAGAAACATCACCATAACCCTTGTAATAGCAGGTAAATCACTAGAAAGAGGTGAAGGGAACTGACAAACTGGCAGTGGGAAATCCAGGGAGTATGAAATCATTAAAGAGATTTTAGGTCAGCTACAAGTTAATAAAACCCTCTATTTATTACAAAAACAGTCAAATCTGACAGGATTAAAAAGAAAGGGGGAGAGGATAAGGAAGAACATATGCATATAAATGTGAAAGGAGATTAAAATCAGTCTTCGGTGAATATTCAGTGTAATTCCTTCCAAAAGGAGAATGAACTCGTGTCAGAACCGGAACGCATTAATGCCAATTGTAATATTTTCCCACTCTAGATATGTAAGATGCTGCAATATGAATGCTAATACAATTAATGCATATTACAAGTGAAGATATAAATGCTGTTAGCATAATCTCCCAGCAATATATCTTAACATATGTGGGAAATGGAATGGCAAACTGCTGGGTTAGCTCAAAGAACAAAGCTTAGATGAAAGGAGTGCAGAATATATATGTTAGCATCCTTCTCACCTTGTTCCGACAAAAATAGAACATGTCCAAGTATAACAAAAAGAAAGAACTGAAAAGGTGTTGGAGCACAGATTAATCTACCCCAAATATGGTGCTCCTCAGCTGCACTCTGGCCTTGCACATCACTGCAAAAAGCAACTCGCACTGAGCTGTTCATGAGGAGGAGGTGAAGGAGGAAAGGCCTGTTTGAAGCTAAGAGCAAACACGAAGCCAAAATCCAACATTACAGTTTCAGTGAGTATGAATTAAATGCCCCAAAATAATACATAGAGACAATAAAAGCACTTTTCCTTGTAACTCCCCAGTTCAAGCTTAAAGGAGCAATAGCAAGAGAACAGCTGGGCCTTTCAGAAAACTCTTCATGTCACTGAAATCATCTAAAATGAGCCTGTTTAATGTGGATAGGCCAGGAGGCCCTCAACAGCGAGTTATGAAACTATGTGCTCCGTGGCCTCTTTCCAGAGTCTCTCGATCCAGGGCTGCAGGAAGGTGGTGAGGCTGGAGCAGAAAGATGCCCAGGACCACGTTTTCAAGCAATCTCTCTTTCGGACTTCTTTCCTTCAGGAGTCATGCTTTGAGATGATTCTTGGCTCCATGTTATTTTCATGGTGCTGGTCATCTCCTGACTCAGCTGGGATTCTGATATGCAGCAGTGCAAAGGCAGGAACCTCGAATCTCCCACTATAAGGAAGCCCTAAGAACTCACCCCAGAGCCTACATTTCCAAACCATTCCCTCAGAGAGTAAAGCAAAGGGAGAAGAAGAAAGCACTTTAGGTCAAAGTATTTGTTCTATGCTGAGCAGTTGGCCACTGTGCCTCTCCAAAGACAGTATACAAGAATTCAGTATATAAGAAATCAGAAGATTTTGGGAAGTCACATGCTTTCTTCTCTTTTCTTTTTAAAGATCCATGAAAGAAAACAAAGGTTAAATGTTCAAGGTAAGACACAGCATGAGCTCAAGTTGTGCCACATCCCTTCTCCATCTTAAAACCAGTGTACAATCTCAGAATCATAGAATGGTTTGGGTTGGAAAGATCCTTAAAATCACTTAGCTCCAACTTCCCTACCACAGGCAGCAACACCTTCCACTAGACCAGCTTGCTCCAACCTGGCCTTGAACACTGCCAGGGATGGGGCAGCCACAGCTTCTCTGGGCACCCTGTGCCAGCGCTTCAGCACCCTCACTGGATTGTTTTTCTTATATCTAATCTAAATAACCCCTCTCTCAGTTTAAAGCCATTCCACCTTGTCCTATCCCTACATGTCCTTGTAAAAAGCTCCTCTTCAGGCTTCCTGTAGCCCCTTTAGGCACTGGAGCTGCTCTAAGGTCTCCCTAGAGTCTTCTCTTCTCCAGGCTGAACCATCCCAGCTTTCTCAGCCTGTCTCCAGAGCAGATCTGCTCCAGCCTTTGCAGCATCTTTGTGTCCTCCTCTGGATTCACTCCAGCAGCTCCACATCCTTCTTATGTTGGGGCTGCAAGAGCTGGACACAGTATTCTAATTGGGTTCTCACCAGAGCAGAGCAGGGGAGGAGAATCCCCTCCCTCCACCTACTGGCCACACATCTTTTGGTGCAGCCCAGGACACAGTTGACTTTCTGGCCTGCAAGCACACGTTGCCAGGGTCATGTTGAGCTTCTTATCAACCAACAACCCACTCACTGGTGTGCTTTGGCTCAGATTCTGCATTATCCTGGTTCGCATTGGACCCACTGGTGCAGCAGCTGCCAGCATCACAAACTTTCACAGGGTGGCTCTGTGACAACAATTCCCAACATAAATTAAAGAAAAAAGCATTTACTGCTTCATCCAACTGCAGAGAGAATTTACAACAGTGATCCTCCCCATTGGGTTTCTCATTTGACACAGCACAATAGGGATAATGATGATGGATCAGCAGATCTGGAGGAGGATTGTCTTTCTGTGTTGCCATCGCCCACCCTAGCGAAACCAAATCGACACCTCACAAGTTGTTTCGACACCAACGCTCTCCCGCTGGCACATAACCCACCACAGGAGAGCAGCAATTTTTAGCTGACTCTAGAAAATACATCCTCTGGCCACAGGACTTATTTCCGTGAGGCAGATGAGGAATCTAGTTTTAGCCCTTCAGAATCTAATCTGGAAATACAGGAGGGTGGCAGAAACCTAAATCGGTTTGGAATTATGTCCCTTAGTTCTCCCTACAGAAGGAAGGATCCCAAAGGTTAAGTGTCTGTCTCCACCTCAATAATGCTGCCCATATTTGCAGTACCTGGGATAGCAAGGCCATGGGTAGTTATGGGGAGAAGGGAACAGGAAGACATGGTATGGAACTAACTGAAGGAGCATGAAACTGCAGAAAGTTCAATCATAAACAAAGCAGATTGAAAACAACAGCAAGGATGTGTGAGGAGCTGGCAATGACAAAAGTGCCCATGCCTGAGGGCTTTAATATCATGTTATCCAAGACCAACCCTGAACTCCTGAGCACATCTTAGCATGCTGGATGTCAGATACTTTCCGTTCTTCAGTCACTAGAGAGTGTCAAGAATCATGTGAGCCTTTACTACCTTCCAGTTTCTTACTCTGTCAAGAACATGACCTGATGCACAGCTCACACCAGCTTATGGATCAAAAAGCAGTCGCAAAGCATGGAACAAAGAGAACCTTTTAAATCTGACAATGAAAAGCTGGCAGCACACACAAAATCATAACATTAAACTGAAAGACATACTAATCCACACAATAATATTAATATCCAACCTCTGATAATGACAACCATATGTCTTCTGCCTCAGACATGCTGTCGGGACTTAAAGTGCTGTTTTGTTCTTGACTGGTTTACTTGAATGATCTCTAAGTCCTGTTCTCCTTCATTTAGATGAGAATTTGAATGGGAATTTGCTTAGCTGAAGGGACAGAAGGTCAGTTCCAGGGGCAGCAGATCCTCACAGATCACTCTGTCATTGCCAATCAGAATTTGTTTTATAGTTGGTTGCCTGATCAAGTATTGAAAGAGTAAACTGTTCCAAGAGGATATGTCTGGTGTAAAAGCCATCAGCTCAGCCCTCTGCCTTCTCCCATCTCCAGGTACTCATTTGGATGATAAGAGACATCTAAAGAAAACCACATTTTCCTCCTTTCCTTTCCTTTCCTTTCCTTTCTCTTTGGAGAAAGTCTCTGCTGCTCTGCTTTGATATCTTGATGTTAACAAACCGGCTCAGAGAAAGCTTTTACTTGATTCCACCCTCTCCTGCACATCCTACTGCGAGCTAAGTTTGGCAGACTTTGAGTGCTTTGAATCAGAGTTCCCTAGATCATGCGATCATTTGCTTCCCATTCACTGCGATCTGATTTGTATTCTCTGAAGGCAGTGAGTCACTCAGAAAAACACACTGTAATGTGTTCTGCTTTCTCCTTGCTGGCACAGACGTGAAATGCCCTTTCCCCTGTGCTGAACAGTTCCACAGTCTGTGGCCAAGACATGTTTTATTGGCCAGCTCTCAGTCTCTGAAGCCTGCAGGACACGCAGGGTTTATTTGAAAGTTCTCCTCATTTTCCAGGATCAGAGGTTTTCTCTAGCCCTAAGGGGAGAGGTGACTTCACATCTATTCTTGGTGGCATAGAAGCCTTCTCTGTGACAGCTCAGAACTGACCTGTTAAGTAAGAGCTTTCTTGATCACTGGCTGAAGCTTTGCTCCCTTGCACCTCAAGTAGTTATTTTCTTTTGGTAGGCTAAAGGCTTTTTGCATGTGTCTATCACAAAATTCCCTTTGGAACCAAGAGGAAATCAATAGGGCTTCCTGCAGCCAGAGGATATAAACTGTCTAAAGTAGCTTTCCTGACTTGCAGGGCAGTCAGGCTGCAGGGGGGGCAGCATTCTCTACCTGTCCTATTTCTCTCTTTTCTACTATTGATGTTTGGTAGCTTTAGGACACTGGGCTGGTGGACCTCTGATGCGATATTTTACATTCTTATGACATGTCACTGATGTCAAATGGGTTTTCTTGAAATATATTAACTATCAGTTAAGGACCATTTAATATAACATAACTATCATAAGGATCATTTCTAGCTCTCTCCCCCTCACTCACTTGGGTAGTTCTGAAACCAACAACTCTGTTTATACAAGTTGCCATTCCAGCTCAGCAGCATGGCAGGGTTTGTGCATGATCTCTGCCAAAACATCCATGCTTGTTTTAGATAGTTATTATCCTCAATCTATTCACTGCTCTTCAACGTTCACTGTCCTTGCTTTTTAAATAGCTGCACTGAACTACTCTGCTCCTCTTTTTAATTTTGGAGAGATTAGAGAATGACATTTCCTTGCTAATAAACCCCTTGACTGACAGATACAGAGTCAGGCCACCAGGATGTGGTCTGGCATCAGGCACACTCTGCCAGCAGCCTGTATTCAGCCAGTGAGCCTGTGCTGCTCACTTCCTGCAGCAGAGATTTCAGCTGAACTGCAGCAAAATAATCTTTCTGCAGACTGGTATTTTGATGTTTAAAGGATTAAAAAATGTGGGGCAAACCCATGCTTGGCATTTTGACCCCAGTGTTAATCTGACACTAAACATCCTCAAAACTACTCCACTGTCTTCTTCCAAAAACCTTCTCAGAAACTGCTTTGCCTATAAAAATGTTGCTAGCCTTAGGCTCAGAGCTCTGTCAGGCTGGTTGCCAGGTCAGAGGGAACACCTCTTTGGTCTGTGTTTGCACAGCTCCAGCACAGTGCAGCTTCGGAACATGTTGGCAGTTCCTAGATAGTTATGGCACTCATGTTAGCATCACAAAAGGATGAAAACCCATAGTGTAATAATAGTTATGCTGTGAGTCAAATAAAGAGAGTGCTGTTATACAAGAGTTTTGACCTAGATCTGAGGGACCACTTTACAACATGCTGATAAGCACTGGATAAATGCTTTGTGTAATTATTTACAACTGGAGTCACAGCAAGATTTTTTGTCAAAACTTCTCATAAAACTGCTATCTGCACACAGACCTGAAAGCTTTGATTTGCTTTTGAGTTAATCGTAATTCAGTGAACTGTGAGGTTACCCAGATGGAAGAACAACGCTTTGTTATTTTATTTGTGTTCATTGCTTTGGAAAACTCACAAGTTTAGGTAGTTTCAAGCCTCAGCTGCAATATGGTGGAATCTGCTCCAGCTATTCTGTGAATACTTGCTGGAAATTTCTAGGCCTTTCAACACAAAATCTCCCGCAATACAATCATGCTCATTTGGAAGATGACCACCACGATACATCTACAAAAGTGCAGCAACTGCAGATTAAGGGCATGGCTACAAGAGTGAAGGAGAATCAAACATCATTCCAAGTCATCATTCCCCACACCTCATCACACCTGTGCTTCAACATGCTTTAGGATTTAGGATCCACTTGAGTAGAACTGAAAGATGACCATGAGTGACAGCTCTGTATAGGATCTATTTAAACGCACTGTGCTTTATAAAAGGGCCTCTACGTGCTATAATACTGGCAAAATAATATCAACTCTGTCAACATGGGTTGAATGGGTGAGATGTTAAGCACATTTAATTCTTGAAGATTGAGCTTACTTTGCTTCTCACACAATCAGTTCCTGAACCTGGAACAATTCCATGACATGTCAGACAGCAAAACGTGCAAGAACATCAAGTAAATGCATTAAATACATGTTTTAACACTGAGCATGAAAAAAAAAAATAGCGGTATCACAGACCTTCACTGCTGCCTCAGAGAATTCCTCTTGTGCTTCCTGAAGGGTATCTCCCAGATGGAAAATCGGACAGAGCGAAGAACTGATCTTGTAAGTGCAGGAGGTTATTTAAATTTGGTGGAATATTTAGTCTGTGAAGAACACACACAATTGTTTAAATTTCAAAGCAAGCTGGAGCAGCTACAGACACAGGTAAGGAAATTCACACTTACTAGAACCTGTGTGAAACATGCTCAGTTTGTAAGAATATGAGCTTTTGATTTTGTAGCTACCAGAGGTATACATCCCTCACCAGGATCTGTGAATCAAGACGAATTCTTTCCCCTTTGGATATTACCACCAGCAAAGTTTTATCTGTGTAAACTAAATACCTTAACTTATAATGTGAAGCACATGTCTGTTGTGCTGTATTTCAGTGATTTTACCCTAACATAAACCAGTGTATCTGACTGAACAACTCTGTTGCCCAGTGTATGAGAGAAACAGTGTTTTTCTGGGAGGCTCTATTCCCAAGATCTCCTGATTTCTCTTGCTTCCTGAAGGATGAACAGGGCTAAAGAACTACAAGAAACTTGGTATTTGTCACTCGAGCACATACAGATGTAAATTCACAACCTTTTTTAGTAAAGAAGGTGCCCATTTATACAATCTGTTTTTTCCAAGCACAACTACTCACTCTTCAGAAAACACTGAGGAATGTTTGCACTTCCACGGTGTAATTAAAGTTTGGGAAGTGAATGTTGTTCTTTGTTAGCACAATGAAGTCTTCAGAACTCCTCAGAACAGCAGTCCTAAAAAAGAAACATCAAATTAACTAACTTTTTTATTTAACTTGAACACATGAGTTAATGTTATGCTACTTTACTATTACCTGGAAAGCTGTCAGTAGGAGGAATAAGTTTCTAAGAATAACACACTGAAATGCAGGGAGTTGGGTGGCTCAGGGGATCAAGAAAGATACAGGTTGTTTTCTTAGTTTTAGTTATAGATTGTTCTCTCTCTATTGCATTTGTTTGTGTGGGCCAAGCCTAACTGGAGTCTCCATATGCAGCTGAAATGCAGTCTCAGGAGACTTCTCATATAAATCTTGCTATAGAATAGTAGTAAGAACCACTTGACAGCTGATGATTTCTGTACAATGAATTGGCAGTTTCACTGCTGGTCCCCAGAGTCAGGTGGCCACTTAAACCAGAGCTGTCCAGCTAGTGACAGTGAAACAATGAACCATGTGCTCGATCCTACAGGATGCCTCTGGAAGTCAGGTATCAATCACATCACCAAACGCTGTCCTGCCTTTCTAGCAGATTCCCATTTGAGGACCTCCCCTGCAGTGGTTTGTGCCACTAAAATACATAGATGGGGTGGGAAGCAAACACAAGGAAAAGCAGGCTGCCAATCTGACCCTTCCTCAAAAGGGTGGCATCTCTGAAACTAACGTGGCATGAAAGAAGGCATTTTC
The DNA here is from genome assembly GCF_037157495.1 of Lathamus discolor. NCBI lineage: Eukaryota > Metazoa > Chordata > Aves > Psittaciformes > Psittacidae > Lathamus > Lathamus discolor. The sequence goes on along the minus strand of NC_088895.1, from coordinate 12,337,836 downwards.
CCCACAAGTTGCCAGCCGGGTAACCATGGTCTAGACTATGTGAGACAATCTCTGCTATATCCAGGACCTGCCAAGGCTATATAAAAGTAAGAGATACAGTTTTTAGTACTGTTTGTCTAGCATAGGGACTACGCTGAACTGGAATACTGGCATTGTTCCATTTTAAGAATGAGCCAGGAATATCTTAATTTCCATCAAGACAGCCATTCCAAAGAGGAAACCCAGTCTTCAAAGCAGTCACCCACAGAAAGGACAGTGCTTCTAAGACAGAGTATTTTTCCTATCATTGTATTTTGAGCAATGCCTCTGCATCAGAGATCTGTGATGACAAGAAGTACATTAGCTGCATGACACGTAGCTTCCATGAGGGACTGCTCATGAGTGTCTTCTAAACCACAGCAACAAATGAAACTTGACTGTAAACCAAATTAACATTTGTGAATGACACGAAAGTCACTAATGAGTCTCAGTGTGTAACAGTCAAGACATTAATAACATTTTAATTTTTAAAGAACTGAAAATAAATGAACCGATAATGTGAAACTGTCCATAATTCTTCTGCTGGGAATCATCTGGAATCTGATCCAAAGCTCTTCTGAAAAAGGTGTTGTAAAGAGCTGTCCTTCAGCCAGATAATCCAACAACTGTGCCCAGCCTCAGGCAGAAATGAACAATCAATCTTCTTGCTAACATGCGATGGCTTTGTTCAGCTCCTGCCATAACTAAGAGGAAGGAAAAGGAGGCCTCCTATATAGCTTATGAAACTTACCTTTCAAAGGCATTTGGACAATAAAAACAATCATGGGTGTAACCAAAGCCCAACATTGCCACCTCAGTATCTCAACCAGACAGCAAAGCTTCCTGGGCTCTGACCTTGGTCTTAGGTATTGTTCTGGCAGAAAACAAACACTCAACTTTGCTTTTTAGTGATTCTTTATTTTAACCTTCCCAATGGAACTTGTGAAGGAACTTTACACATCAGAGGTTTGGATCGAACCTCTCAACCATTATTTTTGGTCCCTGGTAGTGACCGACTCCTGGCACTTCAGAGGAAGGTCAGGGAACAAGACAGAATGTGTCAACTGTGCCATGTAATTAAAGGCAAAATTCCCTCTGTAACTTCCACAGCAGAGAGCCCACACAGCGTGACATTTAAAACTGACTGGCAGTCACTGAAACTTCATAAAAAACCCTAGGACTTCATTAACTCAGGAAGCTCATGCGTATCTCTCCCGGATGCTGTATGAACAATTACAGCCTTCCTGTTGTTGGACAAAGCCTTTTTCAGATCCCAACTCTGTCCACAGGAGAAAAGAATGGCAATTCTTTCAAAGACCTGAAAAAAAGTCAGCAGAAGGAGCTGTAGGAGGCATTGTGGGCTCTGGAAGGGACCTGGCAGTGGAGAAACTGCTCAGTCTCTACAGAAAAAACCCAAATTAGGGGAAAGATGGGATACATGCATAGAATCATGCTTGTATCTTTTAAAAGGAATGAGTTAATAGAAGTGATAATTGACCTAGTTTCTTGCACATATACTTCAAAGCTGCTTCATTTGCTCTCTCAGAGAATAATTTGCATCATTTCAATTGAAATCAAATCCTATATAGGCTTTTTCATGCTTTGGCTGGTACAGAATAGAAATAGAACATTTTCATCTTAGAACACTGTACAGTCATGGAGCTACAAAAAAAGATGGCTGTGAGGCCCCTGCATCCTTCTTCCTAGGTCACAGCAGCATTGTTCCATGGAGCCCTTTTCGTAGAATTTTCTCCAGCTCACTGCTACAGATTGCCAGCACTGAGGTTTTCATCATCTACCTAGAGAGGATGGAGAGATTGTTCTTCAGCCTGACATGGATCCCCAAACACTAGCTGCAGCACAATGTGCAGACAACCAACTGCTGTTCCGGGAGGAGGAAGCAACCTCACTGTGAGAAGTGAACCCACAAAGAACTTCTACACTATAAAGCCTTAAGCCTTGCAGAGGAAATCCCAAGTCAGGGAACTTTTTCTTTCTGTCCCTGATTAAACCCATCTTACATTGATGCATCTTCCTTGACATTTGAATTAATGAGCCAAATGCCTCTAGTGAATTCAAGAGGAGCCTGTGACATCTAAAACTGTTTCTATGGCAGCTGCATGATGATACAAAGTGTATCAGTGAAGCTATGACTTCACTGCAGAATCATACAGCAGGACAGATTGTTAGAAGTAATTTACTTAGATATTATGAGTGTTAACAGTATGGCTGTGAAGGAAATAGCTGCTTTATGTACATGAGATTTGTATGTGCCTAGGCAAAGGGATTATTCTAAAATATCATGACTTTGTCAAAATAAATCCTTCTTTTGACATAAAATAAATACAGATTTCACTTACCCAGAGGGGTTTCCTAGGGATTCCACAGGGCACCATGCCCTGACCTCACAGGTTTTAACAGTATCATCATAATTCACACATCTTCCTGATGGAATTCCTGTAGAGAAACAAGCTCTTACTTAGCAAAGACAACAATTTTTCACTAATTAGAGGCAGTTTCAATATGTCAGTGGATTCCTCCTGAAATGGAAGACAGGGAGCTTGACATTTCAGATTGTTACAGCTTTCTATAGGAGGAAGCTGTAAGAACTACCCAAACCATGGTCCTGCCACACCTCATCAATCCTTATTCAGCCATTGGCTTGGGTCAACCAACAGTGCTTGTCATTGTTTGGGCTGAGGGTGAAGTAATTTCCTTCACAGCTTTATATGCAGTTACATATCTTAGTCTTGGAATAAAGTGAGAAACCAACTGTTTCGGTCAAAAGTTTATGTAAATGTGAGTGACTAAAACAAGGATTTAAAGGTGGGCAGAAAACCTTAATTCTTTTTGCACTCATTTTTTGTGAGTGTTTGGTCTTTACCAGGGAAAGTGATAATTACATAAAAGAGCAATATAAATATCTCCCATACCTATGTAAGAAATCTTACTCAGCTGCAGTGTAAAACTACCAAATAAGAAAAAATAACACTGTAGAGAGGTATAACCCTTACTAATTATTTGGCTTGTTAGAGGCAAAGGCTCAGCTACCTGCAAATATAGGAAAAAGCCCTTTCCTTGCCTTCAATAATATTTTCCTTTATTATTTCTGCCTTTTCCCATTTTTCACACTCTCTTCTATATTATGAAGCACAATAACTTTAATAGTGGAGTATTTAATCCTTTATTTATTAACAGTCCCTTACTTTTGCCAGTGAAAGTCAACATCACCAGGAAGGACAAGAAAGCTGCTCCTGCTCTAACTCCCCATGACAGACATCCACACTCTACCTGGCTCAGACAGGGAAAAGGGGGGAATGGAAGATTTAGCTTTAGACATTGGTGGCTCCAGTGCAATGTAATCATGCTAAATAAGATAGAGACATGTCAAGAAAGCAACCAGATGTATCAATGGAAGTTGATACTGGACTGACATTAAGACTTGCCTGCATTGGTGTATTCTGCTGTATCCCAGATCCTGTCCTTCGTGTAAGCAACTCCTTTTGCAGTAGTGCAAATCCAGCTGCTAGTTTCATCTGTCTCCTATGGAGTCTGCAAGTGATGACAATACAACTATCAGATAAAACAGAATGGACAAGTAAGTCCGCAATGATAAACCAGGTCAGCTTCTTTCTGTCATTCTAGGATAAAATGCCCTGCAAGATAAAAGTCAGATGGACATTTTCAAGTGATTGAGAACCTTTTTGAGTAAGACACCTGCACCAGCTGGACCAAAGTCTGCCTTGGTTTCACTTCTGCAACTTTTGGCTTTGTCAGAAGAGAACTGATATATGAATGAAGAGAATTTCTATTTTCCCATCCCAAATGATACAGGCAACCTGAGGTGAAATCCTGGCTCCTCAGATGCCATTTGTGAAACACAAATTAACTGCAACAGGGCTTGATGTCATGCCAATACTTTCACCCATGCTGAGCTGTTACGTGCCTAGACTTGGACTTCTATCCCAAACTGTTAACATCCTCTCCATGGCTTTTTTTAAAGAAAGCTTAAAATACTTAGTCCTTAGCTTTCCAGAGTGACTGGGTTTGTGTTCATGCTGACTGCTCCAAAAAACCTTGGCCTAACATTTTTACTTTCCCATGAATTGAATGTGTTAATAAAAGAAGGAAAGATGCCTCTGTTTTTAAGCTGACAGGAAAGTCATAGAGCTCATCTAACTCATAAAAGCACTGTCAACTTTGAAAAACTACTGTATGTTCAGAAGATACTTTCTACATTACATAAAAGTGATATAAAAGGTTTGCTTTGAAAAACAAGCCATAAGAGCTAGCACCGTTTCAGTTTGACAACAGACTGTTCTGAAGGGAGATAAAATAGTATCTGGAGAACAGAAATACAAAGCAGCTGATCAATGTTCCTTTATTTATATCCTCTATTATGATGAGTCTTTTCCTCCTGGAGAACAGTTATTTGGGATAACCATGTTGTTGGAAACTGGCAGCTATGAGCAGCAGTAGGTGGGTATAGTACCTTAGTAAGGCAACTTGAATTTCCTGCAGACTTGATTCTGCATGAGATTCGAATCACTGCTCTCAATGTCCTGGCTTGCTGCCCTCCCATGAGAATGAAACCAACTTCATGAACTTCAGCAGACTTTGTTCAGCAAACACTTATCAAGGAGAACAGGCCTAGCTTGGCAGCAAAGAGGAAAATATGCCCTTTAGAGGCAATCAATTATTGCATATTCCTAAAACATCTTATTGTTCCTGAAAGCTGGTGCAAGGGCTGAGTGGCCATTTCATCTGACCCTGAATAGGAGACTCCACAGAGCAGACTCTAATCTCAGAAGCACTGGTGTAAATCTGAGATTATTCCATGGAGTTATTTTGGGTTTTCAGACAAGAAACAAAACTGCAAGTGTTTTTTAGAGGAAGCTTAGTTAACTCTGCCCAAGCAACTCCGCCTTGTTAGATAACATCCTATGCCATACTCTTACCACAATGTTCCCACAACCACATCCACCTTCCAGGAATGGTCTAACACCAGATCAATGATCCTGTTTGCTGCCACAAAACTCAAAGTGCTGAAAGCGAAGTTGTAACCAGACAACCCCCAATACAAGAGACATTTGCTCAGGCCTTATGGAATCAGGAACTGCTCAAAGAGCCACATCCTTCAGTTTACTCACAGAGAAAGCACCGTAATTCCCCCTGGAGCTCCAGAGCTGAGTGTTCAGCACTGTTCCTGTCACCTTCTGTTGGTGGCACCATCTCTTCTCAGTACTACCAGACTTTGCCAGTCTGAAGTAACCCCGGGACAATTGCGGAAATGAGGATAAATGGATGTAAGCCAGCATCACGCTGATCTCCTTCTAAGCCTGACTCTCCACCACCCAACACTTTGCACCAGCGCAAAGAAAATGTAATGCACTAGTGTAAAGAAAGTGTAATGCACTTCTGGACTGGAAAGACGCATGCAGCACCCACTTCACAGGGGTGACAATGGCCATGGAAGGCAATGGTAAAGCAAGCTTTTGGGTCACCAATGGCCACAGAAATCTCCAGTTTCTTATCTCACATTGCATGCTACACTGTGCTATTTGCTCTTAAATCGGTTTTGTATCAGGTCACGGGATTACAAGGGAGTGACAAAGTCACTACTTCTCTTAGCAGAGCCAATGCATGGCACATACTTCGGCTGCAGGCTCTTCAACTACACAGAGCCATGCACAAGCCAGAGCTGGTCAGTGCGCTGCAAACCAACATTTGTATCTGGTCCAGGGGATCAAGAAGCATTTGTGAGGCCACCATCCACACTGAAAGCACAGGAGGTGAAGCTGTAAAGATGCAGAGCTGTTAAGGTGGGACCTGTAAATCTCAGGCTCAGTGTCTGAAAGACAAGCTCAGAATCCAGTAGACCCAGATTAAAAGGACCAGGGTCTTGCAGCAGAAGACCCACAGAGAGGCACAAAATATACAAACCCTACAACAAAGATCTAATGTTTTTCTTCCAATCCTTTAGTATTTTAAATCACCCAAGACGCTACCTATGGCTGTAGTCATGACAAGACACTCAGAACCAGACAGGCTTCTTGCTGTTGGCATTGTCTTAAATGCTTTAGCAAACAGGAACAAGGTCCTTAGGCTTTTGCTGACCACAGTCCACACTGCTGGCTTGGTATCAGTGCCACTTCAGCAAGCAAAATCCTGCTACAGAATAAGAATTGAAAAAGCTGCAAGTGAGAACTAGAAACAGACCTAGGATGCATTTTGCTGCTAGAAGAGCCACAGAGAAATTGATTTTTAATAGAACAGTCAGACTTATTGTTATGTGTACATACACATAGCACTATTTATAATAAGAGAGACAAATAAGATGGCTCAGATTGTAGAAGAAAAGCAGGAATTAAGTGTTGTCTTCTCTTCCTAAATGCTCTTGTTTTCACATTAACATCTTTCCTCTGTCTGAGATCTGACCTCTGCAGCTCATCCAGACATATTCCTCTTCTTGCCCTTGATGTTCCCATATAAGGTGATCTCTCTTTGCCCATGGAGCATGACTTGGATTTGCTCAGGTTTCGTTCCACTCTGATTTGCTGCCTCTATGGCCGAGCTCTCTCAGTTTTGCAAGGCAGTCATTCACACAGCAGTAGCTATAAAGGGAGGAGAAAGTCAGGAGGGAGCAATGAAGCCAGGCCTGCAAATCTAAAGAGCTCCAGATAGTTTATTTGCAGGCTCCATTCCCTTCCTTCCACATGTCGCCTCTGCACGATCCCTTTTCAATTAGCAGCTTCCATAAGCCTTTTGTAAGCAATAGGAAACATAAGCCCTATCCAGAGAAGTGGTTAGAACTCTAGGGCTGAACTGTGATAAGTCTCGTGTTATGCCATCAGAAAACTGCTTGAAATCCTGTATCACTCTCCATGCAAACTAACTTGAGAATTTGGAAAAATACACAACAAATACATATGAACACTTTGACTCTGCAAGACTTGATCCAGCTACTGCATCGCCCCAACTAAGATAACTTGAGACCAGTTAAGCATCAAACAAATATCTCAGCTACTTCCTGTAATATTTACCCAGGGCTGCACTGAAACTATCATCATTTCACGCCTGTGAAGATTCTGTTATGATACAGAGGTCAAGATGTGGAGCTAAGCCTTCATTTTCTTTTCAAACAGTATGAAAATTCAGACACCACTAGAGACTATAAGGATCAAGCAGTAGTAGGCAGGCAGCCTGGGGTAACAGTGTGGCTGCTTTGAATAGCACAAAACTGTTAGAGGAAAGGATCATGAAAACATACAACTTCAAGGACAACACAGGATCCCTGATACCTTCCCAAGTTGGGAAGTCCCATAGAACTTGCCTCCAACATATGTGTTTGCTCCTGCCTTCAATCACTTGAGCTTTCAAATAGGCAGCAACCCAGAGCTCAGGCAGTCTAGTTTTAATGGTCACAGAGGTCTCCTTTCCCAAGAGTCACGACAATTGGACTTCATGGGTTTCCACCACAACAAAGCTAAACAATTTCACCATCATTTTTTCTTCTTATCTTGGTGTTTTCTGAAGTTTTCAGACATCCTCCCTCTTCTTTATCTGTTGCCTCTTTAATGCTACAGAGACACGAGAAGAAGGGGAATGGTCCTCTTCTTCTAAGAAGGTGTGGGGATTGAAATAGTCTGATGTAAAGGAGACTCTCTGAGCAGCACCCTCCCACTGTACCCAGCACAGAGCCCTCTTCATCCTGAGCACTACAAGCACGACTGCTCTCTACTGTGCACCAAAGTCAGAAGAAAGGATGCGTATGAGTACGTACAGAAACAGTGTTTCTCTAGCCTGCAGTAGTCCCTACTACCTATTAAAGCAGACCTGGCCCAGAGCACCCACAAGAAACACCATTTTCATTTCTCCCTGTGTGTATTCCACACGCTCAAAATACTCATCAGAAGAAAGTGTAATTGATACCTGGAAAACATGTCAAAGGAAAGCAGATCTCTTCTGGGAACTTGTAGGTAAATACAATTCCTAAAGGTCAGTATACAGCCTGAAAGCACAAAGGAAACATGATCTGGTTTTAAAGTTCAAATGCAGGAGTCAGGAGATCTGGATTATGTTCTTGGCTCTGCCACAGCTTTCATGCACAATCACAAGCAACCCATCCATCCCCTCTGTAACTTAGTTTAGCCAGTTAAAAGCTAGGACACCAATGCAGTGTCACTTCTCAGGCTTCCCATTAAAAGCAGTAAATCACTATTTTATGAAGCATTTTCTGTTCCTCAGAAAGAAAAAAAAGGAGCTAACCTAAGATAGACGCAGTGCTTAGAATTGCAAAGTATTACATTTATGATTGCTATTTACTGAGTCAAATTCTGCAGTGATTTACAACCTGTGCATTTCAATTGGCACCAATTTAATATGACTCACTGCATATTTTAATCCATCATCTGTGGAATCACATGGGATTCTGAGACTATCCAAGAAGCTAATTGCAACAGCAAAGGCTCCAAAATCCACCTATTTAAGGTCTAAGCATGGGTTTTGAAGGATCTGAAACAGAAAAGCTTGCAGATCGAGAGATACCCATTTCATAAACAACATTCACTTTAATATAGAGCCTATTTTTGATTGTTTGGTGTGTTGGAAGCTCCTGTCCCTGCCTCACATTTAGCATAGCTCACACTACGTATTCATTGCCCCTTTGAGGCACGCTGACAACTGATGCTCAACCCCAAGGGACATGAATTTGCCATTTGCCCCTGATGAAGCTTGGGCACAGGACTGGCACCCTCTGAACATTTTCCCGTTTCAAAGCAATGAAGTAACCATTGGCATCTCTTTATGCTGTCAAAGACTGCCCGAAGTCTTAATTGGGTAACCGCATCAATCTGTTTGTACATCTCCTACACATGCGACAACAGCCTCCCTCTGAAGAAACCGCAGGGCTAAGTATATACTGTCGCGGGTGAACCTCAAACCTATTTCTGCTGTTCCTTGCATCAAGAGCACTTGTGCTGTGAAGAAGCCCCACAAGAGACTTGGCCCATGCAGCACCCACAGCCACGCTTCCCACACAGCATGGACAGGACCCAGCACTAAACCCACGTTAGGGATGGTGCTGGGGCTACACCCCATGGCACAGGCAGGGCCACTTCGGTCTGGAAACGAGGAGAAAATCCCAATTCCTGCCTAATTCAGGGCGGGATAAGCGTGTGTTGAGGCGGCGGCTGAGCTTCCCAGAGCCCCACCGGGCTGGCAAAGCCGGGAGGCCTCACAGTGCGGCCTGCTCCGCCTTACCTGCCCTCGGGCTGCGAGGAACAGCGACACAAGCGAGCAGGCGAGGACCGGCCCTCCAGCACCGACCTCCGGCCCGGCCCGGTCTGGCCCTACCCTGCCCTGCCCTGCCCCTCCCGCCGGGCCGGCCGCGCCTCTCCACAGCCCGGCACCGCCTCAGCGCGCCCCGCCGCTCTGCGCATGCGCCGACACCCCCTCACTCTTCCCCCGCCCTCCATTTTCCCGCCGCTCTGGCACGCCGGAAGTGACGCCACTGCCCTGGCAACCGTTACCAAGGTAACCGCAGGTCGAGATCGCGGCCGCCCCGGTGCCTCAGGGCGCTGCCGCCGGAGCTGGGCCCCGCTGACCCGCCGCAGTCGCGGTGAGGGGCCTGGGCCGTCCTTCGAAGGCTGTAGGGGGAGTGGGGGAGCGGCCGGGCCGTGCTCCGCCGAGCCTGGGGCCAGCTCACCACCTGCGGCCCTCGCTGAGGTGGTGCCTTCGCCGGCCCTTCCGGCAGCGCCTCGCTGAGGCCTCCTGAGAGCTCTTCTGCAGAGGTTTTTGTTCCAGGACACGATCATGAGTGACCAAATCCAGTTCATTGTTGAGAAGCTCAATCAGGAGCCCTTCAGGAAGAACTACAATTTAATCACGTTTGACTCCTTAGGGTCAACGCAGCTGTTGCAGCTGCTCAGTGATGTTCTGGGAGAGATTGACCCAAAGGTAAGGAAGGCAATCAGAGGTGCTCAGGCCTGCACAGTTGTGGACATCTCAAATGGGGTTTAACACAGAAATCTGCTTTTATTTAGGTTTGGCTCTGCATAATCTTGTGGCATGTTCGATTTACCAATGTAGCTATGGAGCTTCCTGGAAATAAATGTGCCTGGCAAGAATCCTTCCTGTCTATACATCTAAGTGTTTTTGGCAAACCAGCAGTATTTCTTGGGCCAGGGATATTGGATGCGTGTCCTCTGGAGACTGATGACTCTGTACTTTTCCTTGGGAATCAGGATACAGCTCTTAACTGAGTTCATACGGCCAGCCACTGTCTTCTTAAGTTAAATGTCAGGCTGTGTCTTGCACAACTGGCCAAGAACTGAACCATCAGTTAGCTGTTACAATAGATACCGAATCCCTCTCCTCTGAGGCTACCAAAACCATGTAAGATAGAAGGGATCATTTGTACATCTGGAGTGCAGATACATGTGCCTTGGTGTGCTTGGCTATCTGGCTTCTTTGGTGGCAGTGATGGTTTTGTCTGCATAGATGAGGTCCCATGAGCAGGCAGAATGGATTCCTAGAGTAAATTCACCTGAATAAATCCATTAGAAGAGAACTGAAGTTCAGTGCTAGAAAGGATGTTCTGTAATGGAGCATCTCACTTCACTGACATAGGATGAATGGATAAATTCTTTTAGTGTTGCTACTTAATTAACATGACTTGGACAAATGGTGGGTAATTAATTTTCTTTTTAAACTATCCAGCATGCTGTTGATATTAGAGAGGAGCTGCCGGAACAAACGGCTAAAAGGATGTTGAATCTTCTTGGTATCCTTAAATACAAACCTCCAGGAAGTGTATCGGACTTGTAAGTATCTATTTGCCTACAAACCGCAGTAAAACATCCTATACAGTTTATACGGACCTTGAATTCAATAGTTGGATATATTCTTGACCTCGACTGCCCCAGTGGGTACATGTAATGCCTTAAGGACAGCCGGTCCGTTGTCCCTGTAGGGGATGCCAGCCAAGACTGCTCCCCGGGCCATGTTGCAGCTGCTGCTATTGCGGAGCAAGCCAGGAGAGGGTGCCCCATGACTGGCAGGGGCACTCCCTTCCCCATCCATCCCCTTCGGACCAGCCGCCCGAGGCTGGATTGCACCCTCCTGCGCCTGGTTGTAACCCAGAAAACCCACACTCTTCCCCTTTATTCCTGAAGAATATAGCAGAAAAGGAAGCGTCATGGTGGCCGGCTTTAACCTTCTGATGTGTTATGGGGGTTTTATCCGTCTCAGGGTAGCAGAATTGAGATTGTAAATAGCAAATTGGCATCATGAAGGTTTTGTTTTTTAACAGCATTAAGAAATCATTAGGCAAGTGGAGGAGGAACTTCAAAATCCTGCAAATTGTTTGTTCCAAGCCAGTGCCCTTTACTTTGAGGTATTTTCTTCTTGTTGTTTTCCTATAGGAGTGCATTTCGCCAAGGGTTAGTGACTGGAAGCAAACCTGTAATTCATCCTCTCCTACACTGGCTTCTTCAGAGGACCAATGAACTCAAGAAGAGAGCTTACCTGGCACGTTTCTTGGTAAAACTGGAAGTGCCAGCGGAGTTTCTGCATGATGATACTGTGGCTGACATCAACAAACAGGTACCATTCTTCATGAATGCCAACATCTTGTGTTGATTAATTCAAGTGCCAACAGGAGGAGTTACTGCTGAGATACGTGTTCAAGTGAGGTATATTAAGAGCATGTTGGAATCAAGGATGAGCAGAGATTTGTGATGAGAAATACATGTCTTGACCATCTGTCTTCCAATAACCCTGAAATTGTATGTTAATAGGTAGCATCATTGAAAAGTTTCAAGCCCATTACGTACTTGGTGCTAAATAATGTTCACAGCCATGCTGGCTAAGGTCAATTTTTATTTCTTAATTTTTAAACACTTTTTCCCCCCCACTATGGATTATGAAATGAATGCTTTTAACTTCATAAATTACCACTTTAGTGCAGAAAATGTCAGGACCAAAAGCCAATGCCTCCTAATAGTCAATTTTCTTTAGAGTTTAATATTTATATTAGCCTTATCCCACTTCTGCTTCAACCTTTTTTTTTTTTTTTTGTGTGTGAATAAGTAAAATTATTGCTTCTTCCTGGTTTGACATTCCTGCTCATTATGTTCCCACTTCTTTTGTGAGCATTAAATGTTGATTTTTAGATAGTCAGACTGGGTGGGTTTGAAATGTAAAGCTTAAAAGTGAACCAAAGTTATGGTTTTAGATCTGTGTTATCTGAGGTACATATTAACTTAATTTTTATCCAGTTTTCTCTGCCTTTTGCTATGTATAGTGCAAAATCACAGTGGTTTTGAATGTTTGTAGCAGGTAACTTGATTTATTAACTGTGCACCAGCAAAGGTCTGTAGTTTAACTGAAGCTTGACTAAGTCCTTTATTTTTTTTGTTGCCACTAACAATACTGGATGTATAATTTGCAGTAACTAAGCAGAAGTAGCAAAGAGAGAAAGGAATGCAGATTGTAAGGGGGTCTTCTTCAGTATGTCACAGTCTTAGTATGTATAAATATCTAACTCCATTATTTCCATTACCTAAGATGCGTTCCTTTTTGGGATTAGAGTAATATAACCATCTTATTAACTAATGCCCTGCTGATTAATTCATAACAGAAGCTGGATAATATAGTGCCTTGATATAAGTTAAAATTACAATGCAAATATTTAGATACGATTGAGTAAAAGAATTTAGCCTAAATAATTTAGATACAGGCTTCCCATAGTGTCTTTTAAGAGAAACATTTCAAATATAAGAGCTTGGAAATCTTAGAACATGGTCAAGTTTTATGTGTGTATAGAATCACAGAATGGTTGGAGTTGGAAGGAACCTTACAGATGATCCTTTTGTAGATCATTTAAAAAAGATACTTGGGATACTGGCCACCTTCCCATTTGTTTTGTGATTTAAACATTGGATCGGCTGCAGTACTTAATTTAAAAGTAAGCAACTTCAGGCATAAATCTAGTCTTCAGTGAGCTGTCCCAGGTGCCAGGTATCTTTCTTTCCACTATAGGAACTTGGGTGTTCTTTGGTCATTTGATTGTGTCATGCCCTTTGGGTGCACATAGGGTAGCTGCAGCTTTTATTTGGTGAAGGTGAGAAGCCTGCCCTTCATTATGCTCTGGCAAAATGTGCTCTGCCCTTGTCTGAAACTTGCCATTGGGCTTGAAATTTTGTGTCCCAATAAGGAAAAGGCTCACTAAAATCCCCTTTTGCAAGAGGTAGAGAATCCATGCAAAGGAAAGCCGCTGGACATCAGCAACCAGGAACAGAGTTGCTCAGAGACTGCCTGCTATTCATAATTTGTTAAAGTATTTCTGTAACACCCAAGTGATACCATGCAGGCCAGTTGAATTTTCACTCTTACTTTTCTGTAACTTGTTCTTCATTGTCCAGTGTGTCCGTACCTTATCATACCTTTATTTGCCAATTAATCAATTATTTTATCTTCTTCTCAATAGCCATTTTACTGCCTTTTTTTTTTTCTCATTCATTCATTCCAGCTTGTCAGTGTGTTGATATTAAAACAACCAGAAATGAGCAGAGCATTCTAGATGCTGGTTCCCTAGGGTTTTGTAGAACAGAATTGCTGCTTCACTGCTCATAGCTGGGATGTCTTTGTTTGAACTGGCCCTTGCCATTGCCATTTTATTTTCAACATTCATATCAATTGCTCTTTCCAGGAAGTAAGCAATGACTTGATCTTCTCTTTTTAGATTTTTCCATCTCACTGAATGGCTGTTTCTGTGGAGATTATCTTTCCTTGTGTCTCAGCTTGCATTTCTCCCAAGTTGAATCTAAATTTATTTCCTATCCATATTTCTAAACTCTTTCTGTCCCCTGTTATTTCTCTACCCACACAGACTTTCACACTGCCTCTCAGTTTAAGATTACTGGTGGGCACTGTACTGGTGTGGAAGTAGCACACTGTCTACTTCTTTCTAACTACTGAACTGCATGTATAAATCTCTGTAATATACTGAGGGCATGGTTATGCAATGTGTCAAAACTGTTTCTCACGTGTTGAGTCAGGTGTGTTCTTGGACTGCTTTGATGGATTGAAGCTCAGTGCTCTCTAAATTTAAGCCCCATTGCTTCGATCAAGTATATTGTGGGATCAGACTCTTCCTTTTTGGGCTGATAAATTTATGTATGTGATATACACACAGTAAAAGAGAATAATTTGTTAATATAGCATCATCCCTTTCAGATAACATCTTATCTTCCTGTTTTGAAAATACACTGCATATTATAAGGTGAAAATACCAAAGAAATTGTGAAACTTTTGAGTGTACCTTCGAGTAGAAGATAATTCACTGTGTTTTTTTAGTTTTGCTTTATAAGTTGACAAGCTTTTGTGATGGAAAAAATACCTTTAATTCTTGTTCTCATCGTACTTCTTTTTAAATATTTACTGTCTTAGTAGTAAAGCAACATGTTGATCTGAAAATCCTTAAGAGAGCTCATTCTGCATGGTTTTTATTTTATTTTATAGTATGAAGAACTGATGGAAGCATTTAAAAACCTACATAAGGAGTGCGAGCAGCTCAAAACATCTGGTTTATCTACTGCAGAAATAAGAAGGGTAAAGAAATCTGACAAAATCACATAACTTTTTTTTGTTAGGGTTTTTTTGAATGTCAGTAGTTCTATTTTTGTTGGGTTTATGGACTCACTGCAGTGTAAGTTATAGAGGTCAGAGCTGGTGGGCACTGCAGCTGCCTTTTGAAACTGTTCTGTTGGCAAACAGCTTAGCAAATCCTCACTCGTGCTTAGAGCTGAGCTTTCTGAAGCAGATTGGGAACTAAGGCTGCCAAGACTGTTCAGCAGGATTTTCAAATATTAGAACTCCCTTTCCTCTGAATGCAAACTGCTACAAAGCTGTTTGCTTTACTGATGCAGGGTAATAATTTCAGAGGGAGTTGAATGAATTAAGAGCTTAAGTCAATAAAAATGATGTTCCTGTCTGGCCCAGGTGTTAAGCAACGAGATTTACCCTGTTTCAGGAAAATGTTGAAGAGTGTGTAAAGCTTTTCAGTAAGACATACAGACAAGTTAAGCAAATGTTGAGATAAGGTCTAAATTTGGAGAGTTTATTTCCTTTTGTCTTATAACTATCAATCTGTGGAGTCCTGCTGTTGTAAAATAGGAGGATTAATAATTAAATACATGTTTTAGCACTAGAAAGTGTTTCTTCTAACACAATATTAATACAAGGAGTGTCAGCAAACATCACTTGTCTGCAACTTTGTGCAAAATTGTGTGCCAATTGTTCTAACATTAAGAACCGTATGTTAGACTGCATCAGGTGTTGAACTGATACTGATTTTTGCAAGGTGGTTTCTGTTTGTTTGGTTTTAGCTTGGAGAAATCCATCTGCTTTTATTTTAAATGTTCACATTAATAATGGAAAGTGCAGATGAAGCAATGTCAGCAGAAAGAGAGTGGGAACTGTGGGGGAAGAGAGATTGGAATCCTGTATGTTCTGATCATAGATCAATAAAATTATAACCACTTCAATGTATTCAGAGAATTTTCTTATTAATTTGAACAGAATTTAGTCCAATCCATATGATACTGTAAATAAATTAACATTTCTTTATCTTTTTTTTTCTGCTTTTTAGGACATCGATGCAATGGAAGAGGAGAAAGATCAACTTGTCAAAAGAGTGGAACGTCTTAAGAAGAGGGTAATAAGAGAAGTAACACTATTATGTTTCAGTGTCGTAGTCCTTGGCTTGCAACGCTGATTTTGGAATGCAAACAAGGATTAAGATAAACATACTCTATGTCTAGGAAGGAATCAAATAACTAATTGACCCACAGAGAATCTCCCTAGGCTTTAGTCCAGAGCTTTTAAGAATCTTGGGTCCAGAACTTTGCTGTCATTTCTGAGTAGTAACATGTATGGAAAGGAAGTGCTCAGTGAGCTTGTGAAACACATGATCTCTTTAATGTATTTCTCAACTATCTGACAGTAACATGCACTATTTATCCACTTGCTGTAGGTGGAGACAGTACAAAATCATCCACGAATTCTTGAAATAGCAAGACAGCTTCGTGTAGAAAAAGAGAGAGAAGAATCTTTGGCTCAACAGAAGCAGGAACAAAAAAATCAGGTACTGCCATAGAAGCATACCTGTTAAAATAAATCGTTTTGGACATGTGTTTGGGAATAATGCATTTAAAAAAGTACATTAGGAACAACAATGCAGTGTTTCTCCCAGCACCAGAAAATTAAATCCCATTTAAAATATCTATGTACATTTTAAGGGAAGAGGCTTGACCCTGCAAGATGCAAAGACCTCATGCAAAGAACTTGGCTGCTTCAGCTGCTGCTGACATCATCATGTAGCAGTCCCAGGATATATTCCATGACTTACTGTTGTAACACCCAAAGAGAATTCTGTATATTTATGGGAGTGAGCAAATGTTTCCTTAGATTTGTATCTCTGCATCTGTACTAAGATTTCAAGGGCTGAGGAACACAGCAAGTAGCTCAGCTTTTCACTGGGTGGGACTATTGATTCAGGAGCAACTTTGGAATTTTGGTCCCTGAGTTTGACAAAAAGATTTTCCAAATTCCTCAGCTATGTTGTCAAAACAAGATTATTTTATAAAATCCAGTGCAATATTGACATATCATCTTCCCAAATTCTGTAGCATTAACTTCAACACTGTATTAAAAGGGAAATCCTCACAGATTTCTAGTATTGCAGTCTATGTCTGGATGTGGAATCGGTGTGAATCAGTTGGCTGTCAAGCTGCTGAGTCTTTGCTGGAACCTGGGTGAGATCACAAGTAAATGAATGTGATGTCCAGCTGATTCCAGTTGTTGATGCACATCATCTGAATCACAAAAATGATCATCAGCTGGGTGTTAATCTGGCAGCAAGCTTCCCAGTGTGCTCTCAGGTTGGACAGTGGATCTCTGTGACAACTCAGCTGCATTGCAAGAACTGCAGTACAAGGATAGTTAGCTGCTGCAATCCTGAGTCTTGCTGTCTTTTTGTTGTTGTTATTCTGATGTTCAAGCTACTTGTATTTTTGGTTGAAAATTAAGCAGTGAATTTCTGCCATAGAGAAGAAACCACTTGGGAGAACAAGAATCCTCAATGAACACTACAGAATATCGAGTAAAGCCAGGCCAATTGCTGAGAATTTGTTTTGGCACGTTCCCTTGGGAAACAATCAGCAGATGTTCATAGCTATCATTTTTTATATTTAGGATTTTTTTTTTATACTCTTTAGGTGTTTGAATATGCATTTCAAAGGAATGAGCTTATCTGTGTCCCATTCTCTCTCCAAAGTTGTTCCATGCAGAGCAGAGATTGCAAAGAGCACAGCTCCAGCTGAAAGAAATGCTTCATGCAGTAGTGGATTCAAAACCTGAAGGTAAGTAGTAATCTATAAACGCTGGGGGTTTACACTTCTCTGTTAGAAATGAAATCAAAATTGGCTGCTGTCAGTAATATGGTAATGCCAGAAAGTATATAGAACTTAAGAGGATCTAAGGAAACAAATAGCTCATGTTCTAAAGGCACATGCTGGAGATCCTAGGATTGAATATGCGTTGCTACAAAAAGCCAAGGAAACAATCACAGGGGAAGATGATATCAATCATATTTTTGAGGCTTCTTAAAAAAGCCTTAAACCAGTTAAATACTGAATACTGACCATAATACTTTGCAAAAAAAAAACCCCACAGTTGGAAATACAAAGGGTTGGAAAAATCAGAAACCACTTACTAAATCAGGAGCTTGTCTTCTCGAAGGTTTTATGCCTTTTATATTTGTAATTGGGTGTTGATGAAATGCTGCTTCTGAATTTTTTTTCCTCAATGAATATACAGATACATGAAATACTTTGGTTTATTCAGTGTAGGTTTGTTTCTTCTAGTTACCTCCTATAAATACTCTGAAAGTTTGGAAATCTTTAAGGCCTCTTTCTCATTGTAGTGCAATTTGTGTTGTAGTTTTGCATGGTACTAAAAATAAAAC
Source organism: Lathamus discolor (assembly GCF_037157495.1). NCBI lineage: Eukaryota > Metazoa > Chordata > Aves > Psittaciformes > Psittacidae > Lathamus > Lathamus discolor. The sequence continues at coordinate 12,319,790 of NC_088895.1, read as the reverse complement.
TACTTTCTAATTAGGCTTTTTTTATAGATCGTGGTTTATATATATATATATACTTATGATTATGTTTAGAAATAATTTTACTAGATATATCTATCTATTGAAGCCTGTATATTTAGATGTAAATATATGTGTTTACATATGAGAATACTTTGTTCTCATTACACGATTGTAGCTGATTGTTGCTGTATTACATTAATCACAGAATCACAGACTGATTTGGGTTGGAAGGGACCTTCAGTTCAACCCCTGCCACAGGCAGGGACACCTTCCACTAGAGCAGGTTGCTCCAAGCCCTGTCCAACCTGGCCTTGAACACTACCAGGGATGGAGCAGCCACAGCTTCTCTGGGCACCCTGTGCCAGCGCCTCAGCACCCTCACAGGGAAGAGCTAAGAACTCATCTCAATCTTCCTTCTCAGTTTAAAGCCATCACCTCCTGTCCTATCACTACAGGCACTTGTAAAACAGCAAGATTGTTTCTCCTCATTTTCAGTGATACCTCAGTTTGCAAATCACCTCAGCAAATAAATTATAGTAATTGTGGAGAAAGTTAGTACTATATGATTGTTTATCAAAATAGCAGGTGGGAAGGAGTTGCAGTTACTAGATAAATGCATAACTAACTGTCTCCAAGGGCTACGATTTGACAATATCTAGGTTTCTGCTGGTTTAATCACTTTGAGGGAAATATAAGAAGGATTAGCCTGGCAGTTTGACAACAAAACTGGGAGTCAGGTTAGGGTTCAGTGCTTCAGATGTATGTGATCTTTGGCAAATCACTTACCCCCCTTCAGTTTGTCTCTTGCACTTAGTCGCTAATAACACATCAGAGGATCAATAGATGTTTTATGTGCTGCTCATACAGAGATGAGGGTTGATTTATAGGCAAATACTTTACTGCATGTAAAGTAGCGTGGAGGTGTAAGACTCAGAATGATCCTTTCTCAGGGCTTTTCCAGTTGCATTTGAAGTTGCTGTGGTAAAAACAAAAGCCATAGAATGATTTTTATTATCTGTATAAATTACATCCAAAATTATAGAATCTGTCTATAGATTTAAACTGCACAAAGTAAGTCATTGTCCTGCTCTTTCAGGTGCAGTTAATATTCCCATTGCATCACATAACTGCTTTGGCAGCCGCTTTGAGTTAGATTTTTCCATCACCACCACGCTGCATTGCTGTTACTTTGTGATTTTACTTTAACTCTTTTATGGTGCTCATCAGCTGCTGAACCACAGATTGAACTAAGAGTATCTGAACTATCTTCTCTACTCCAAGGCACCTGCAGTGGATTTTATAACTGTTCCATTTTTGCAGTAGGTATCAGAGAGTTTATACAGCAAAGCTGTGTCAACAGTTCTATTTCAGTTCCTGGGTGTGTTTTTTTTTTTTTTTTAAGGCCAATGGAAACTTCATGGGTTCAGTTCACAGAAGCAAAGGTAACCTAATAAAAGGCAGTAAATATGTCATTTAATCATTGAGATGAAAATAAAGATAAAGTTAACATATTTAATTTCCTTATCTTGAGTTCTGCTTGCAGGGGAAAAAGTGTTTGGATGTTCTGAAGAAAAATTCAGAGTCATTACTCAAGAAAACTGATGTTGAAATGTTGCCCAAACAAAGACTCCAGGATGTTGCTCTGCAACTGCTTTTCTCTGTAGTAGTTACAAAGACAAAGCCTGTAGTAGCAATTGCAGAATGCCAGCTGTGTGTTTGAAATAATTGAAATGAGGTGACTACAGTGCACTGAACAGGATCCCATTTATTTTAAAAGCTTTGTTGGGCTACAGTTAACACAATTTATTTTCCTTTAAAAACTCCCTCTGGCTGCAGTTTAGTCCCTCAGCTGCCTGCTCAGGTCAGTATAACTTGTGTGCTGACAGGTCAGGAGATGCTTGGTAGGTGTGGATTTTCACTGGAATTTAGACTATCCTTTGAAATTATTTTATAATACTTCAGGTGGTTTTACTTCCAAAGCAAGACACAATGATAGAAGTTGTTGATAATGAATAAAAGCTTTTTTGTGTCTCACAGATGCTGCTTTGATCATTTCATCCTATAATTAAGTTAGGATGAAGTACGTTAAAGAAATGAAAAGGAATGCAAGTAGCATGTATTGATGAGTATCATTTGTATGCAATTAGCATCAGTCTGCTTTAGCTAAGCCAGGAAAGCACAGCTTATGGTTAGTAGGTTTGTAACTCTTGGAAATAGAATATTTAGAAGACTTTGTATTGTATCATGAAAACCAGGTGATTGTTTTGAAATGCTTTGTGGGCTAAGGTTGATCATACTGGTTTCTACAGCAGACTCCTTGGTGGTTTTTCAGTACTGCTCAGTATATTTAACTACAGAGAGGCAGTTGCTGTTGATAGCAGTAACATGAATTTAGAGTTTCTGGGATTTTTTTGTGGTAGTCTTGTTATTCCAGATGTGAATAGCATTTTTATTAGCACTGACCACTTGTCTGTGTAACCTAGCTTGTGCTTCCTCAGCAAGATTCCCTTCTTTTTGCTTTGAATATCTCTGCTGGCAGAAACAGAAATGTTTAACGCCAAGAATCGATCAGAATTACTGAAATTCTTGATCTTTGTTCATTTTATAGGACATGATTGTTCACTTTATTGGCAGAAATACGAAGAAGTGGATGACTGGAAAATATTGATTAAAAGAATGTATTAAGGTGGTTATTGATAAACAGTGAAATGTGTAATTTCTATACTTCATTAAGTTAATATGTAGTAATAGATTTAGAGCACTGAGAACCTCAAAGATACCATTGCCATGGTATATTATAGATGTGTTTGGTAAAGGAGAATGGCTTAGGTGGAACTTTATTTCCATCTTGAAATGATTTCTTTATTATAAAGTCACTGTCAACTGATGCAAGCTCAGGGGTTAAAGCACTTTTACAGTAACCTGATGTCTCTGATGAGAATTCAAGCCTGGTTGGTCAGAGTCCTAGTCTTGCTGTGGCTGACTTCTTTAAGACCATTGACTCTTAACTGGCACCCTATTTTGAAGAACAAACAAGGCAGCATAATTCAACATGGGCTCTGTTAAGAGGATTAAAAGGAGTTTGTTGAAGGTTTTAGAAAGAGAATTATCGGGGAATCATCACCAAGTGGATGCGTTTCTACTTGGGACATGCAGAAATCAGTGTGGGGCTCTTTTTTGTTTAGTATTTACACTGGACCCCTGAAAGAAAACAGCAGATGAGGTCTGGTGGGATAGCCAGGAGAACTAAAAACAGGGGCAATGACTGAAAAATGAGGAGACTGTTGGTTCGAAGTGACCTTAATCACTTAGGAAGCCAAGTCCATGCCAACAGTATGTTATTTTAAGGAATAGCAGAATGCCACAGTATTCCTCTAGGATGTCGTTATAGCGTGTGGGACATTTTCATAAGAAGTGACTCTGAAAAGGACTTGTGGGTCATAGTATAAAATGGGAGAACAGTCTGAAAGATCTGGTGCTATCCATATATTTACTTCTGGAAGAAAATGGAGTGGGAGAGTTGTATTACCTCTTCTTAGCTCTGATCACTGCAACACTGTGTCCATTGACCAGAATTCAGGAGGAATGTTGAAAGGTCAGAGAGATTTTTGAAGACCATCAATAATAAGCATGGAAAGAATAACTTACAAAGGCAAATTCCGGAAGCTTTTTAGTTCTTCAAGGAGATATCAAAGGGATGATTTAGATCATAAGCTGTCAGTGTTTGCATGTGCCAGGCCTCTGATATCACTTCCAATTTCCTTCTGCTAAATATTGGAAGCTGTGGAGGGAATAATTTACATACTCTCTTAGTGAGGGTGGTTGCAGAAAGGGAAGTGAAGGCTTTGATGGAAGTGAATGGCATGTGGAAGTTTGTTCTAGATGTGCCTTCCTATGTGGTCTTAAACAAAGTGTTGGCAGGTAGTCTATGAAATGAGTGCTCTTCTTGCACTGTCCCCTTTTTTTCTTGGTTTAAAATCAGTTATTGCTGCAAATAGTTTTGATACAGGATGCACACAATTGGTAGCCTGAAGAGGGAAAAGAAGTGAATCAAGTTTTTATAGAATGGTTTTAGATCTATTAGCAGAATTATGCACAGAAAATTGCCTCTTTTCTACATGACTGAGCAAGCACGAAGAAACTCCTCTCCCATCCCTCTCTTTGTAATAATAATAACAAAAAAAATCTGAATGGAAAACATGAGTTGCTCTTAGTAGCTCTCCACATGTAAATACTTGGTTGGCAGAACCTTGCTAAAATAACCTTAGGGCACAGAGCCAGGCTTTCTGTGCAGCTTACGTATGTGGATTTTGTAACCATAAGTCAACGTTGAAACATTAAAAACAGAATTTATATGTGTAATGGAAAGACTTAAAGCATGCTTGCTTTTCTTTCCTCCAGCCTGGGAATTTGAAACAAAAATGTTTTTCAATGAGAAAAAGATTAAACCAAAACCTGCCCTATGTTTTGTTTTTTAAGGTTCTGTTAAGCAGCAAACGTAGCTCTCAGGTAGTTACTTCTCCCTATGTTATGTTGAGTTGTATAGGAGGGAGAATATATCTGGAGTAGTTAGGAAAGAAACTACATTAGTCATGAGGGATGTTGACATCATCTTGTCTTTTCCTGTAAAGATGTCAAGTCTTAACTTGCTTCACTGCTTGCTGAGCCATCAAGAGTAAGCGTGATGCAGAACCAGCCAGTGTGTAAAAGGAGTTGGTAGTAGCTCAGAGGTATCTGAGAAATGGATCTAGATAGTGATCAAGGCTATACCCTGTGGAGGCATATGTCCCCACTCTCATGAAAGCAGTTATTCAGGCGTGGTTGTTTCCTGAGTGTCATATCTACAACAAATCATAGAGGTATGTACAGTTTTATAAGGAAGCTGGAGAGGTGGAAGAAATAAAGTATAGGCTGTAGATGCAGATTTCTTTTGCTACTAAGAGGAAAGCAAGAAATCAGTTTGGTTAAAATACTAATATTTAATATCAGCATAATTAAATTGATATCACTTTGGTTTCAACACCAAAGGTCTTGGTTTTAAATATCAAACTGTGTTTCTAGTCAGTTCTGAGGTGGTAATTCTGCTCACAGCATACGTGGGAAGCTTTGCTGCATTTGCAGAGGTGGTAGATCTCTAGTGAGGCATTAAAATATGGTCCCTTCTGCCCAGCTCTGTTGTGGGCTGAGGAAGACTGGAATCAAGTTCTTCTGGAAGAAAGAAGTGGGAAATCTCAGTGAGTCCAGGTGTGTTCCTCAGGGTATAGCTGTAGTGCCAGGTACATAATGGGTTTTGAATACCCATTCTGTTAACACATTCTGAAACCAGTATCAATGCTGTTTGTTTTGCACAAGATAAATGACTTTTCCACAAAGGGGAAAAGATCCTGTGGCAGTGTTGCTTTTCGTAAACACAGAAATCGACAAACTGAACTGCTGGAAAAGAGGAATTCCCACTCCTGTTTAGTTTATGTTGACTTGACTTTGTTAGCAACCCTACTTTCCCTAGGGTCTGTTTTCTTCTAGTTCTTGAGGCTTTCTCCAGAGCTAATGGCTTATTTCCCTTCTGGCAGCTAAACCCGGTAGCTTTCCTTTCAGTCTGAGCTGGGAGCAGAGGGTGAGGAGGATCTAGAAGCCCTGGGGGCATATTTTCCTAGGCTTCTGTTTCACTTTGCTCTGACCTCCTCCTTTTGTCACTCAGGGATGTGGTCAGCAGGCTCTTCAGCCTGAGAACCACAAGTTCTGCTTTCACCTACCTCCTGTTCCATCTCTGTTGCATTTTCTTTTTAGCTGTGTATTGTTCTTACCTGTAGGTACCTGTATTTATCTGCTAAGAAGGCTAAATTACCTGGTAAAAGCCAAGTCATCCTAAGCATGGTAACATGCAGTGTGCACCAGGCTTGTGTAGAGCAGGACTTACAAATGGAGTTGCTTTTCTCAACAGAATTTTTTTTTTATCACTACTCAGGAATTCCTTCTTGGTTTTTCTATTTTATTGTTATTTTCAGCATTCGTAGTCTATATCCTGTCCTGAGAGTGAATGCTTGTTCTTACAAGAAAAAAATAGTGCGCTATTTACAGGGAGGCAATTTATAAGTGTTCCAGCAATGCAAAAGACCCTTAAAGTAGGCATACATTAAATTCTGCTCATTTTAAGGGCTTTTTAGATGCCAGATTGGAATCAAGTTTTATTTTCAGGGAGACTTTCCAAGGATATACTAAATCTATACATGAGCTAGGCCAAATTAAGATCTTTGTACAGATAAAGGATTCACCCTGAGATGATTTCTGTCTATAGATGAAGTAGTTCACATGAAACAATGAACTCTGTAATCTGTGAGTAGCACCAGCTTCAGGATGCATACTCCCCTGGTCTAGCCAGGGAAGTTCTAAGGGGTACAGGATAGCTGTGATATGCTTTGTTGCCCCTCATCAGCATCTGCATAAGCAGCCACAGTCTAGCTCTTCACTTTTAAGGTTTCAGAAGAATGGAATTCACAAGTAACACAGAATCCAGTGTGTTGATGTGTGTAAGGTACACATCAGGTTAATGGCTTTCTGTGTCAGTGCTGTATGTTGAATTTTGCATCTGATTCAGCTGGAATTTCATGTAAGGAGGGATTTCCTTGTTTGTTGATGGAAAAATTCTGTCAAGGAGTTAATAGGTATATGCTGGAGGTACAGATGGATAATAATACTTATTTAACATCCAGGTTAAAAATCTAAATCAAGTAACTACCTGTTTCTTTGAGCATTGAAAAGAATACTCAAGTGTTATGCTGTTGTTACCATAATCTGCTACTAAATACTTATGTATTGGTGAAATCAGACTTAATTATCTGCTATGTTACTTTTATAGACAGCCTGATTTAATTTGCTTTTAAGGTTTAATGAAGAAACTGGAAGAGGAGATAAATTTCAATACATACCTGGTTACTGAAAAATTACCTAGAGAGCTGGAAAGTAAGAAGAATTCAACATATATCTTACAAAAGGTGGCTGCAGAGCCAGCTATGAGTCAATCTGATCTCAATGTGCTTGAAAGCAAGGTAAGCTAACCAAGGCCACGCTTAATTTGTATTCCATAGCATAGTCTAAGGTTCTTGTACACTACTTTATATCCTTGAGAAAATGTCTAATTCCCAAAGGAACATCCCTTCAGTTGTAAACCAGAAGATGTGTTAATTACTAAATGCAAACTCACAGACAAGTTTCTAAAAATACCCACAAAGCAAGCAAGAAAACAAGCCCCAAACCAACCGTGTCCTTAAATGCTATTTAGAAAATCGTGTTAGCAATTTCCTGTGGTACGAGCAGAGGTGTTAAATTAGCACTAAAGGTTTGATTTTAATTCTCTTCAGATTTCACTTGGTTTAAACTCTCACTGGTATCAAGGGAGTTTACAGCAGCATATAGAGAGCGCTTATGGAGTGGTGAACAATGTTCTCAGGGCGATACATCTACACAATATTGTGTTTTAATGTGCAATGGCTCAGAACTCCTTAGTGTTTGGAATAGGTCTGGTTTAGTTGAAAAGCCCAAAGGAAATTTGAGAATCAAATACTTACTTTACCTTTCCAGATTGTTTTAGATGTTAAAAACAATGGTGTTAGAGTGAGCAGAAGTCCTTATTTGTGGTATATATCCAAAATGTGCAGAGGTAGTTGTTGCCACAGAAGTCCATTTATATATTTCACTCAATGAAGTCTTCATATTTGCTAAATGGATCCTAAATGGAAGATTAAATAAGTAACATTATATTCTAGAAGAGTTTACATGAATGTTAATTATTAGTATTTCTACTGATGCTGATGAAGATTTACAACAATATTAGCTAGGGTAGGAAGACTAGTCTTGCATAGTACTAGCTATGCGACTGTTCAGTCTCAATGTCAGCTTCTTTTACCAGCTGGTTTTTACTATCCCTGGGATCTCCAACTCAGGCTCTGCTGTGAAATACAGATAATGAGGAAACAGAGTATTCGTAATGGATCAGAGAATGATTTACCCATGGGTGTGAGGGCTGCCATTCATCATCCTTCTTGTGTCTTGAAGCAAGTGATCAGCTTCACAGTAGCCTGTGCATTCACACACAGAGCATGCCAAAGTAATGCAAGAAAGGAATGCCCACGGGTTTCTTGGATCGGAGGAGAATCTGCAGTCAAGTGTCATCAGGAATACATTCTATTTTAAGGTTAAGACTACTTCTGACAAAAGTAAAGTCAGTGACAGCCTTAATGCTATTTTGGATCCCGATCATTCGACTTTTAAGGATGCAGCATTATTAAATGGTAGATGAGGTCTGAAATAATAAACCAGCTCTGTGGTTCAGCCTCTGCTTTCCTCGGGCATGTTTTCTAATCACAGTAGTGTTTGTGGTTGCAGTTATTTCTTTTAGCCACACTTGAAGCCTGGGTTTGCACTTTCCAAGAGTATGGTTGGGGTTTTTACAATATTTTGGGCAATATTGTAAAAAGATTCAAAGTTGGGGTTTTTTTTCCCTCTTTCTCCATGAGGTCACCTTTTAATTTGTTATATTTTGGAAGTATGCTCTTCTTAATAGATAATAAACCCAAAATAGATAATGTCGTCTACTTGGCTGTTATCGCAGCATGGCCTTAGACAGCATTTCTTTTTTTAAAAGTCAACCTTCTGTTTTCTCAATGCCTTAAAAAGGATCTGGATTGCGCTGAGCGTGCCACAGTCCTGCATTTTCTAACATATAAACCAGGAACTTATTCACACAAGGGAATTCTTATGCCATCTTCAAATTCAGGCCTGTTCTACCGCTAATAGCTTTTGTAAAGGAATAGAATTCGCAGGTGGTGGAGTATTTTTAGTCCTATGGAGCACTTTATTTGAAAAACTTAGGTTTGAAAGTGCACAGATATTGCTCAGGGAAATGTCTGGGGAATGCCAGTGCTACCTGCGGTACGATTTGACATTATTGGATTTCAGCACATATTTACACTGCTTATCAGCACTCATCTAGTTAGCAGAGAATTAAAGGAAGGTTGCTAGGGCTGCGGTTTCCATGGCTGATGAGAGTCCCAGGGTAGCATTAAGTCAGGACTGGAAAAGCTGGAATCAGTACACTGGTGTAGCTGTGATTTCCAGGTGCAGTGGGCTCTAAAGCTTCAGCTAGAATGAACATCAACAGTTTGAGACTGTGGACCAGCAAAGAGACTATGGAGAAACTGTGTTCTGCAGCAGTAGAAAGAAGGTACAATAGAGCTGGAATATGATGATCTGCAACTCTTCAAAGTATTGATGAATTTGGTATCACTTAGTCTTTGCTTGCTCTGCTTTAAACTTGTGATAAATGGTTGAGTGAAAAGGAATGTTAGTTAATACTGATAAAATGACAGTTTTCATACAGTATGTCACAATATGAGTCTTTTTTCCATCTCTACCAATTCCCTTGTATTTGCTCTCCCTGAACACCAGTGTATTTCATTTTCAGGGCCAACGTCATGCTTCTGCCTTATCATAAAGGCACAGAACTGGAAGTGCAAAACCGTAGCCTCTTTCTGGCCAGTGCTTAATGACTCACTGAGGTTTTTGGGTTTGTTTCTCTGTTTTAAAAATGGAACTAGCTGGGTTGAAAATCTGGTTTGCAAAGCATTTAATTCTTGGGAGAAGACAAAGAAATAAAGCTCCGTTTCCTTAGTTTTCTGCTCTGTCTTGCAGATAAATGAAGTAAATGCACAAATGAATCAGCTTATTGAGAAAAGAATGATGAAGTATGAGCCAGCTGATAGCAAATTTTCCATGTACCGCCAACAGGTAAGGAGGAACAAAGCATTTCTTAAGCAGAAGCAGTGCAGCAATTGCAGTCCCTTATTGGTTTACGTCCTGATTTTTGTCTTTATTTAGCATAAGTCAGTGAAAAGCATAATAAGGGAGGACAAAAGGCAAATAAATAGCTGTTGAACATATGTATGTTTAGGGCTGAGTCAGACACTCGCTTTCAGGCGCGTTAGCGAGTTCGTATCGACTGCTGTCCTTCTGCTGTTAGGTGTTGCCCTTCAGCTGCATCCCAGGAATTCTGGAAGCATCATTTTGGAGGAGCTATTTTGGTAAAGCTCCAGCTGCGGACAGATTCTTAAGTGGCAGCATGTGGCTGATGGCTGCAGCCAGCCCTGGAGGCAAGGCTTGCTTTCAGTTGTACCCCTTGCGTGTGTTTGACCACATGCTATTTTTCCTGTTGCATCTATTACAAAGGTATCCTTTGATTTCTTTTTTTCATCCTGAGGCTATAAAATAGTCTTTCTATAAAATAGGCTGTCTGGTCTAGCCTGAGTAAATTCACAAGTTCTAAAAAGGATTTATGAACTCTGAGATTTTCAGAGCTTGCACAGAAATGTGGTTTCTTTTCCAGGCAGCCTGTTCCACTGCTAATTTTAATGATGATTTTCATGATGATGCTTATGGTGATGGTTCAAAAAATAAAAAGGCTGAAGTAAAATGGATCAGTGGGAGGCAAAAAAATAGTGATAAAATGCATCCTGCAGTTCAGTCACATATGCAATAGGAAATGCACCGTTTTGTTCTGTAAGAGATGCTCTTCCTGAAAGAAAAGCTGCCACATAATGTGCTGGTAGCAGGACCAGCAGGCTCGGGATATAATTGTGTTCATTGGAGGAACCACTGCAGGAGTTGAGGTTGCTGCTGTGAGTGAAAGCATGTGGTGGTCTTTGCTTTGTTCCACAAGGGACTGCCTTCTGTTTCGCACAACGATCGTATATATTGTTCCACAGTTTGTCACTGCAGATACCTCGTGAAGCAAAGAGCCGAGATCCTACCCCAGCAGAACTCTGATAGGTATATTTTTAGACATAAAGCTGGTTCTTTTCACCTAGCGGGAGAAAGCTGCTCTGTATTTTGCTTCATTTCTTTGTAAGTTTTCCCTTTTGTATGAAGAAACCAGCCATGCCTCCAAATTCCTGCACATGCATCAAAATTAATCTGTTGTGTCAATAAAGATGCCTTTTTTTTTTCCCCTGAACAAAAGTACACTTATGTTCTAAAATCCATCAGCTTCTGGTCAAATCTAGGGTACTATGAAATATTATCTTGTATAAAATACTGGTTTTTAAATGCTCTATCTTCTAGACTCAGAAAGAGGAATAACCTGTAATGTACACTATTTCTGTACTGTATTGCTTTATTCATTGTCTTCCAGCTATTTGCCAAGATTTAGTGGCTCAGATCTGCTGTTAGGATAACATATTTCTGTAGGTTGGAGTAGGTTGGAGTTATAAAAATCTGTATTATGACATTTGTGAAATCTTGGATAACTTTCCAGTTAAGCCATGTTGGTGCATCTTGCATATGCACAGAAAGGGACTAAGTAGAAGAAATGAAGCAGCTAAAATGCCTACCTTTTCTTCAATGAAAATGGAAAAAATGAGGTGAAGAAATGGAAATCTAAAATGTAAAATCTATCAAGACGAATGTGTGAAAAAGGGTGTGTTTGGGATCTCAGCCATACTGAAGGAAGTTGGGAGCCTGCAATCAACTTCAGAGGAGTTGCGGTTTAACCCACTGTATCTAATGAATAATCAATGCTTTTTTCTCTGCAGTGAGACATGCTCACATTTCTTAATGAAAAACAGTTTCTGACAGTTAAAATGTGGTTTCAGTGGTGCAGTGCCTGAAATTTAATGGATTACATTTTACTAATGCTGAAGGAAGGCAGTTTTTACTTTACTTGTCCATATGCATTTTTAATGATCACGCAGGCATCTATAATGTCCCGGAAGAAGGAAGCCAAGGCTGAGCAACTCCAGGCAGCTAAGGAAGAGCTGTCCAATGTTGAAAAGCAGATGCAGCAGAAGACCAGCCAGGCCCATGAGTTGGAAGGCTCTGAAGTTCTGAAAGGGGATGAGGTATGCACTGTAACAGGGGATATAAGGAAGAGGAAATCTTTAAGAGATGGATCAGTTTTTGTTAACTCCCAATTTCCTTTTAACTTTACATTGCAATGACTGCTCCTACAGTATCCTATCCACCTTTATAGTATCCTGTCAAACTACATGGCCTCAGCATTGCAGTGCATTGGCCTCTGCGTTTTTTAATGCTCAAAATCCAAAATGATCATATTTGAAGACTTGGCTTTTTGAAGTACAGCTAATACAGGTGCTGTCCGGTGCTTTTAAATGCCTCCCACTATTTATACTGCAACAGTGCTTGAGTTGTAGCTATTTTCAAATTTTAATTTAAATTCCTCACATTGTACCTAATACATTGCAAGGTATATGAGGATTTAATGTTGGCTGTCTTGATATTCCAGACTCTGGATCAGAATAACATCAATATCACAAGGGTGTGATGGCAAGTAACTAACTACAGAAGTTAACGACTCATTGATTAGGAGCTCAAGTGAGGAGTAACATTAATTTTATTATTTGGTGTGTAATAAAAATCTGCATTACTGTCCATTCTCTATGATATCTGATCATAAAGCATAATACCAGTAATATCAGAAATGCAGTTAATCCTGTTGTAGTTTTGACTTAAATTTCCCCAGACCCTCCTGAAGCTCAGCTGCAGTACATCCTCTGACAAGCACAGTCACTGTAGCTCAGGCAAGTCATATTTGAAGCTGTACTTAACAAAGCAGCTTTTCTTCAGAAGTTTGCAGGGAATCCAGCTGCTGCAGCTGGGCACTGGTTTGTCAGGAAAATGAATTGACTTTCCTGACGACAGTATTTTTTCTCTGTTTGGATAAAGCGTGTTAAGTGTACTTCCAGGAAGACTCGCTAAAGCAAGGAATGTTTTAGCTGCATCATTCTTTGACTGAATATATCATCTAATGCCCTCCTGTATTGCCTTCATTAGCACTGCTGTTTATCAAGAGTAGCACTCTGCTTTCTTTCTCTTTGCCTGTTTCCGTGCTTTTTTAACATACTACTAAAACCAGAGAACGTCTTTTGTAGCAGGAACTCCCTTCCTAATCCCATAGGACATGCCTGCTCCACAGACATCAGTTTTCTTTTAAAGGAGTCTTAAAGAGGCTGTGGAAATGTGTATGTGTACACCCATACGCCAAGCTTCCTGTGTGCTATGGAATCCATGCATATTTCACTTGTGCCTCTTGTCTTTTGCCTCTTCTGTACATCAAGATGAAAACTACAGGTGGAAGTAATGGCACAGATATTGAACAAGTGAGATGTTTTCTCTTACCATGACACACTATACACGTTCCAAGGGTGTTCCAAGCAATAATAAGACGACCACTGCATTAGATTTCTCTCCACTACAAGGTTTTGAGCCCCAGGGGCCATGTTGCTAGGGTCCTTGACAACTTTTTAAGTGAAAAATAAAGCCAGAAAGCAGACAGTCTGTGTTTCATGACGTGATGGGAAAGAAGTGTTTAACAGATCAACAAGAATGCATTACCAAGACAGCAGCATATGTTTTACATTATCTGCACATGCACAGATAATGCATGTGCAGAAATAATTAGTGTTGTGCCTGTTCTTGAGGAGGATAACATACTCTGATCCATAGAAATTCAAGGAGAACAGGGCAGGAGGGAAACCTTGTGAGGAGGAACCTCATGAGAGGCTTAATAATGAAAAATCTAAGTGTCTGACACGAGGCTCAAGACAGAAAAAATACCTGTTTTGAACATAACTTGCCTTCCTTTTGTTCAAATGTGCTCTGCTTTTGACTTCTTAAATCTTTCAAGTCTTCATTTTTGAGGAGTGAGAAACAAATGACAGCACTTTGGGCAAAACCATCAGCTTTAAAATAAGAAGTGTTTGTCTTTTCAGAAGAAGCATTTCCTGGTTTGTAAAATCCTTTCTGCACATTGGCCCAAGGAAGGCATTACTGTACAATCCATGTCTTGATCATGATTTCATTAGGTGAACTGCAGTGGTACTCACAGGCAGTAAAGCATTAAATAATGTTTCCTATGGCTGAAAACTAGGGAAGGATTTGAATTCTTGATTATTTTGATCACCTCTTTTGCAAAGGTCACAGCTTCCTCATCTGGAAAATGGAGATAGTGGCATTTAATTATTTCATAAGTGTCTGCTGCCAAAAGTGCTGTGAAGGACCTTGGTACTGTACTTTTCGTATCTCCTTAAAGTACATTAATTACATTGCAAATGCATCTTACAGATACAGTCCTGCTTCAGCCTTGGTTTTGAGAAGACACCACTGATAAATGAGCCAAATAAGTTGGCACAGAAGCAAAAGTGAAGTGAACAGGTTCTCTCTCATCGGTTCACCAGACAATCTTTTGCTATAGGTTCATTGCTGGTATGTTATGCCTTTAGATTTGTGTTTTCTGGTTCAGTGCTTTGTTACTCCAGCTTTGAGCCAATGCTGAAGGAAATCTTGATTAATATAGTGGTGAGTCACTGCTGCAATACACGTGTTTGATGGGGACACAAAGGGGTTGTACATTCAGCCTTCGCTTTGCCCTCTCAGACAGCCAAAAGCTTCCTTTATGCTTTTTCGTTGCAGTCACACACATTTTACATTTAGTTCCTCCAGTTTCAAAAAGGAAGAAAGCAGGGGTTGTAACAGATAGCTTTGCTGTCTTAAGTTTAAAATGGGCTTTTAATCCTGCCATGTTTTACCTATCTAAATGCTACAGTTTAATCAAAGAACTATTTTTCTCCCATTCCTAATATTTCTCATCTTCCCTCTGTCTCACTTTGGTGTATCCTCTTACATCACGGCACTCGCAAGACTTGGCAATCAAAGAAATGGTGCCTTCCCAGCTTGTGCTGGTATTTGGATCCCAGTATTTGGATGTCCACTTGGTGAATGAAGTGCTAAGAAGACCTCAAAAGGTCAATCCTGGCTCATGTTTTCAGGTGCTGGTGTTCTCCTTTATTCTGTAATTGTAAAAAGGAATGTTACAGCATTTGAGAGGCTGTACACCTAGATAGATCTTAGAGGAAACAGCAGGGAATAACCAACTCATTTACATCAAACACAAAAAAAGCAGGAATAAATTGTCTGTTTCAGGGAGTACAGAATCTTTTCAAGTACTTCAAACAAAGCACAATGAGCATGGGGTAGAGTTGGCAGGTTCCTCGCTGCAGCTGTCAGATCCTGAAAATTAGGGAATCAAATGTTGACACTTAGAAGGCTGGATGGTTCAATTACAAGTGATCCTAGGTAAAGCTGCGGTATTTTTAGCTCTTTACACAATGCATTGTGCTTTTCAGAGCTCAGCATAGGGCCCCAAGGACCTAGACTTTCCCAAGGCATCAGAACAGCAGTGCCATCGCAGTGCTTCGCTACAGCAGTTGAAATGAATGTGCTTTTGAGAGTGCAGCATGGAAAATCCTATCAGGTTGTTAAGATACGTGAGGTTTGCACATTCATTTACATAAGGAGTTTAATTTTCTCATCCATGCCTACCTGCCTCCTGGTAAAACAATTTAAAAAGGGTTTCACTTTGCAAACAGAGAAAACAGTTTTGGACCATAGATCTTGCCACTTTTCCTCTCAAACTGTCAGGTCTGTCTGAATCCATCCAAATGAGTTACCAGGCTCCAAATTAGGTGGGTGGGATTTTAAGAAAGTAGCTATAAAGGAGCTCACAACTTGAATGTTAAACAGTTTAAGCCAGGACCCAGGGGATGTTAGCCTATCCATTTGCTATCTTTCTCTTAACTTTTCACTATGGTTCTAGGTCCAGTTATATTCTGTCTATCAAAGGCTCCTTCCACATGTAAATAGGAGAGTAGCTGGTAATCAGGGTGTAAGAACAACAGTGGCAAAACTGTACGGTTCTTAGAGAAGCCAGAAGCTTTTTGCTGTAAGAAGTTAACCATCGTTTAAGCCAAATGTATGCAGTGATTCAGACGAATCTGTACTGAACTGAATGCTCGTTCAGCACCCACTGGCATGAATAAATCATCCATCTTATTGAGCTGTGCATTTTCAGTGATAACTAAGGATGGGTTTTCATTATAAAGATTCTGATTGATCCAAATTATTAGTGATGGCAACTTTAATATCTCCTTCCTGACTAGAAGCAAGCTCTCCTAGGAGAGATACCCTACTTAATGCTAATGAAGAATTTTCCTGATTGAGCTGGCCAATAAGCAGGCTGTGGAATACTTTCATTTTAATGGATTGAGGTAATACTGCTCCTGTCTTTATATTCTAGAAGTTTGTCCTCCTCTGTAGGAGTTATTAGCTATAGCCAACAGTTGCTTAAATTTAGAGCCTCTTAGGAAAAAATGCTGCAAATGTGTTATGATCAGGAACTTTTCCTGCCTGAATTTGAACACTTTGGACAGTTTGTACCCCTTAATTGGTCTAGTTAGAAAATCAAAACATCTGTTCCTCAAGTCTTAATAAAAATAGAGATTTTCTGCAGTTACTGGGCTTGTGCAAGTAATTTTATTAAGAAAACTTTATTTGGAACCTTGTTTAGATTATGTATTTCAGACAGATTGGGGTGGGGTTTTTTATTAATGCTTTACTTTCTGAAGTACTTTTGTATGAAGAATATTTTGATTACTATAACACAATCAAATCGATACAGTGATCCAGAAAATACTATTTTTAAAGATGTGACTCGCAAGTAAGGGATTAATCTGGGATTTGTTCTTTCCTGAAAATAAGCTTATCCATTTTCTCCTTTAATGACAATCTTGGAATAAGAACCATGTGAAAACATGGGGCGGCAAATGTTAGTTTTAAGGTGACAAAATGATGGGCTTATAGTGAAGGCATAAAGCAAGGCATTAGAGAAGCTGGGCTTTCATCCCAGCTCAGCAACGCACTGATGCATGTGGTCAACATGCTTATGTTTGTTCCTGTGGGGTAACCTGCTGTATGGTGCTGGAGAAGCCATTTCAATAGCTGTGGTTCCATCTTGTTGTATTTAGAATTGTCATAAAACTTAATGACTTCACAACGTGATAAGACTTCATCTGGTGACAGCAATCTCTTTCAGGTTGTAATAAGTGGTGAAGCACAAAGTACTAGTGCTGCTGGATCCTTTAGATAATAATGGAACATAATACAGTGATGCTAGATACCTGCATACTGCAGGGCATTGTAAAAGAGACCAAAGCCCTGTTTTCATTCACTCTCTTTCATAATCTAGATTCCACACTTGTTGTGTTCCAGTCATCCATAAAAATAGCCAAGTGAAAAAGCATAACCCTTCCTTGCTTTCATTCGGATAGTTTTCCTATTGCGGGGGCTCTGACCTGCCTAGCAAACATGGGGCTTCAGCCTTGTTTACTCTGACTGCTAACTCAGTGCCAGCATTTGGTTCTTGTCCAGTCATGTAATCTTTGAAGCTTAAATAACTATTTGTGTTAAGTTGCTTGAGAAGGAAAAGCTTTCTGTGACATGGCCTTGAATGGTGCCTCACTGCGGGCACTGGCCGATCCCTGGGAATTCTGTAGGTTGAGCCTGCTGAGTATCTACGCAGGAAGAAGTTGACCTGGTCTATGGGAAAGTGCCGCTGCTGCTGGAAAACAGATCCCTCTGGTTAACTGTAAAGCGATATGGCTGAGCAGTGTTATTCTGCTGTGAACTGTGCAAATTATTTAAAAGACCTTTTACCACAGCAAAGTACAATGTTTTATAGCACTTTAGGGGCTTGGGTTTTCATTTACATATAGATGGAAGCAGGAAATGTGCAAAGCTTCCAAAGTAATGCTTATGCAGATGAAAGCACTGGTATTTTAGAAGCGGCTTATATTTATTGTTTGGAAACCTACAGAATGATTCTCAGCTTTTAGGCTGAAGAAACCCTATTTTGCCATAAGATCCCTACAAGCTGCTGACTTAAATGGATCCCAGTCTAATAACTCCACCTCTGATCTTGGCCATTGATATAAAGCCTTCAGTTAGCGAGATTTTGAGGGGCTGAGCCTTTGGAGGAGGTGGAGGCTACAGATATTGTTGTTTATACCTTGTTTTGTCTCATTTGCTGCAATAAAAGCTGTGTGAGAGGTTGAGGTTGCTTTTAAAAAGCCAGAGATTGTGCTGAAAGATAGACAGCATCCTCTAAATGAATAGGTTTTGCTTGTCAATGTGAGCAACTTGTAGTTCATTTTGGATGAAATTTTAATGATATAGTCCTAACTTAATCAGCTAATAATAGAACATTGGTAGAACCAGTTCTTTAATCAACAAGATCCTTTGACTTCCATTGTAAAATACATTATGCTTTGAATATTGAATATGCAAATACTCAACCTCCCACTCAAGCTATTTTCAAGACCTTAAAAGTAGCTATAGAAGTGAAGAGAATAATAGTTGGCTTTTCATCCTGGGCTAAACTGACAGAAAACCATTGAGATTTGATAGCTGAATGTGGTCACGTCTTAAGTAAGTTTAATCTTTTACATCATTCTTTACTATATTCCACTGGTCAAATCAAGTATCTCGGGAACTACTCGATCAAGACTGTGCTTCACTTGAGTTTTCCTCAGTTAGTTGGAGACATTATACTTTTGTACTCTCTTGAAAATCACAGAAAACTTGGTATTGTCTAAGCAATTAAAAAAGAAATGTCTTTTGTGTTAACTAAGAGGATATGAAACAGAATTGCTATGAAAAAGACTTAATTCTGGTAATACTCTATTCAGGGTGCCAATAATTTAACAGAGCCAGGCTGACAGTTAACAGGGCTGCCTCCGCTGTGCAGTGCTGTGGCTTAGGTGACCTTGTCTACCCTTGTCCTAGGTTGTACACACAATGTAAACCGGTGTTCCAAAGCCACACATAGTCCAATCTGCATAGAGCACATTGAGTAATTTGTGGGTTTGTTCTTTCACCAAAAACGTTTATAGCTTTTGGCTTTAAAAATAGTTCTGGAGCATAGCAAGAGAGAAGCAGCTTTGGCCTAGATATCGCACAGGATGGCAGATGAACAGGGTTGATTTCATTTTGGGCATTGTGCCCAGGACACTTTTTATAGAACATACAGTTACTCTGGGGGTTCTTGGGCTGTGGTCACACCGGTTTGTTGGATTTAGTCTTTGGAAAGGAGAGGCATAATTTTGCACAAAGAAAAATTAATGTAAATTTCAAACCCCAAGTTCCTTTATGGTTGAGTTTTAAACTTGCACCGGTGGTAGTGGGAGTCCTGTTTTTTCTGTGGGGCTGCCTGTTCTATGCTCACACTGCACACGTGGAACCCCTCCTCATCCTCATTTCTGAAGCCTTTGCTTACATCATTTACTTTAATCAATTGATTTACTTTCCATCTCTGGATCTGACTGCAATTTTTGGTTGTGACTATCATTTGTCTCACTGCTCTCACATAAAATAGAAGAGCTAAGCCTGTTTGACAGATGGAAAACATTAAGGCAAAGAAAAATACTGCATGTTTGTCTCAACACCTGATATTTCATAGGTGTTAGAACTGGAGCACACACGGATTCAGGTGTAAATTAGCTAAGGTGTTGAACTGCAAGGCTACTTTACTTGGTCTTTAATAAAAATCTAAATTCCCCATTACCATAGCTTTTGAGTGACATGGATAGTGCATTTCACTGCTTCTGTGCAAGGACTCTGCTTTTCTTTTGCTGTTTTGAAAAACTCAGCCAATCATATCATTTAGGTCTGCAAGAGTCAAGGAAAGAGAACAACAAATTCTGACTATTGAGAACTTCCACTTAAAGGTTGTCCTTTCCCAGGCCCTCTTCCAATTTTTCTGCACTTTCTTATCATGTTTCTTGGTCTGCAGAGCATTTTGGGGGCTGTGCACTGCTGATCTGGTGCTCTGGTACCAGTGCAAACTACTATTACATTAACTTCTTTATTAGCTGTGAGTCTCACAACATTCTGCAAAGAGTAATTACTTTTCCAACTGTCAAAACGGTGATGAGCAGAACGGAGGGCTCTCACTTCTGCAAATGGGTGAGCTGGGACACAGAAAGCAATAGAGCTGGTTTTGTTCATCTCCCTCAGTGAACAAACGCAGAGCTGAAAATAAATGGACCCTGGGAATCCTGAATTCCAGTCTCTGTTCTAAACACTTCGATATGCAGTCCAGATAGGATAATTCTATTTTAGATAGCAACAGTCTGTGATAAGGCTCTGTTTTGCTTTAAGTTAAATGATATTTCTGTCTCTCTCTTCCCAGTTGAAACACTATGTTAATAAGCTCCGGAGCAAGAGCACATTTTATAAGAAGAAGCGACTGGAAGTAGCAGAAATTACAGCTGAGTATGGTATCCTCCAGAGGACAGAAGAACTTCTCAAACAGCGCCACGAGGCTATTCAGCAGCAGTTGGTAATACAGGCATTTACTGCTCCCACAGTCCATCACCCTTCCTTCCCTGAGAACAGCTCTCTAATAACATGGACGTTGTTTTGTTAGATTCTAATGTGTATCGTCCTCAGGTCTCCTGCTGGCATTAGTAAAAGAGTCATTGGGGTATAAAGTTTATTTCTGTCTGTTGACTATGCGAAGCTGCTGTACTTTATGTTCAGCAACTGTTTCTTACAGGCAGTCACGACTGTCCTGCAGTTTCTTTTTAGACTGAGGGGCTTGACCCTGCTTTTTAAAGTCAATGGTAGATCTTCACTAACGCCAGTTAGAGCAAGGCTGGATTCTTAAATTAGTTTCTGGAATCCACATACATAGTAAGGGCTTTGAAAATTACCAACAGCAAATAGGATTCAAGTTACTGCTGCAAAATATATCGGATTAGTATTTAAAAACAGAGCCGGCAGGAAGGAAACATTCTAACCCCAGAATATTTAGAAGAAAATGCGTTTCACAGTCAGTGAAAAATGTAAAACTCGATGAGGGCTGTTTCTAGCCAGAACAGCAGGAGAAGGATTTCTGCTATGCACAACTGGAAGCATTCAGGGAATAAACATGCATCCCAAATGCAATGCCACTGCTGTAGTGTTTTCTTCCAATACCAGTATTCTTATCATCAAACACTCTGCTTTTATTTATCTTCTGTCCTGTTTGTTATCTGTACATATTTTGCATGTTGAAACATAAAAGTATTTGCCTTATTAAAAGAAAATGGAAAGTGTGAAAATACATGGGCTAGGCTCTGGAGAGATACTTGCAGAGATGCAATGGATGATGTCGTGCTATTTCAATAGCTTTCATTGTTTGATTAAGACGAAGACCAGAATTGCTCCCTGGGTAGAAAGAAGCCCCTACTGCTGTAGGACCAGAGCTTGTTCTCATAAATGCTACTCACTAGAAGAAAGGGGAATAAACACTGATGAAGTATTTGTTAGCAGCAGGATCACTAGTGCACAAGGGTCATCTCACAGGGAAATCACAGCAGAGGCAAAGCCTTTCTCTGAAGTGGCTGCATGTGGTCACCAGTATATTCTCATTCAGGTCTGACCTTTCCTAAACTACCTGTTAGTAAAACTACAGAGCCTTGACTCCACAAAGTTCTTCCCACCAGATGACTAGTGTGCACTCTTTCCCCATAGAATCAAATCTTCTTCTAGCTCTGGGCATAACACCTTGTCAAATTACCCACTGCTTTTAAAGTCTGAAAAGAGACAAATCTTTTCTTAAACAGATGGTTGTAAAAGGTTTCTGAGGATAATGGACTTGGAGTTCAGAGAGATGTGGCACTTTTTAGAAGGCATGTTTTGCTTTTTAACAAATTGTGGATGCATAAATCAACACTTCGCTTTCAGATTGCAGAAAATAATGAGCAAGCGTTGCTAAAGAGCATTACATCAACATATAATTAAATGTAAAGCTTGGGTGATGTAGTGCTAGACTTTGCTAGTAAGATGGTATTAGTGTTACTGTAATGACTCCAGTAATTAGTTTTGCTTGACAGTTGTTTAAAAAACTATTAGCTACATCTTCAGATTAAACAGCTGCATTTTACACACTGAGCCTCAGAGCCTGACCTAATGCCCACTTGACCTTGTGGAAACTTTCTGTTCATTTCATTGGGCATTGGATGACCAAATAATGTTAGGATAGTTGTTACTATGCTACTGTACAGGCACTAGATAGAGTGAGGTTTTCCTGGCAGTTAGATTATTCATCACTTCTAAAATAAACTGATTACAGTACTTCCCTTTTCCCACTTCTTACAGTATTTTGGCTCTCTGAAGGAATTTGCCATGTTACTTGGTGGACTCACATTTCGTGTTTCCTTTTTGTGTCTGCAGCAAGCTATTGAAGACAAGAAGGGCATTTCGGGATATAGTTACAAGCAGGAGGAGCTGGAAAGAGTATCTGCAGTAAAAAGTGAAATGGATGAAATGAAAGGCCGGACACTAGATAACATGTCTGAAACGGTGAGTTTTGACTTAAAGTATTGTATTTCCTCATTGTGGGTGTCTGGTTCATCAGCATATAAACATATAAACCCAAGTTTAAGAGCTAAATCTCTTGGGTTTTATTCTGTAGCCCAATATCCAATTGCCCTTAGTTCTGCCATGTTTTAATTTAACTTCCCACATAGCCATAGAAGCAAGACAGAACTGGAATTTCTAATGTGAAAATATGGCAAAAGAGCAAAAAAGCAAAACGACATTCTTTGAAATCATTAGGGTGCTTTTAAAATGAAGTGGTGAAATTAAAACAGAATGATTCTCAAATAGAAAGCTGGATCAAGTTTGAGTCTTCAGTATAAATCGTTCAAAGTGATTCTCGTTTAGCATTTTCAAACTTTATTTAACCTATGCAGAGCTTTTTTTGTTTGTTTTCTTAAGGAATTTTTCCTTTCTCTTGATCCACCTCTATGCAACGTCTTCATTTTCCCCTACTCCTTAAGGTCTCCAGGTGTCTGGCACATAGGGTGTCTCCAATGTGGTGTCTTCTCTATGATGTTCTCACTTGAAACAATGGGAGCAGAATTCCTTGCCTATGGTAATGACCCTGCTGCAAGATGGGCTCTTTCCCTTTGTTAATTAGGCCTGAACTTCTATATAATTCTGGCTTCATCACACATTTTTCTCTATATATTTTGGGTTACTTCTCTTTCTTTTCACATTCCTTATTATATAAATGTACTATTAGTATCATAGTGTTATTGTGTATTATTGTCACTCTCAGGTTAAAAAACTGAATAGCATGGTGTCAGAGAAGAAGGCAAGCCTAGCTCCTGTCATCAGAGAACTGAGGCAGTTGCGTCAAAAATGCCAGGTTAGTAGAAGCACTTCTCTCACGCTATGTAAATAAAATCAGAATCCCAAATAAGTCTCATTTCTGGATCTCTGTAGTGCTGTACAAGAACACAATCAACTCCAAACACAAGCTGGAAATAGCAGAATGGGTCAGCTGCGATTTGCAATAGGCAACATGCTAAAGATTGGGATTCATAAAAGCTGACAGTGCAGACACAAAATCAGGCTGAAGATTTTGTCCCTTAGAGCAACTCAAAACACTGCACCAGGAGAACATTTAAAAATCGTGGTTCAAAACTATAGCAAAGTGAGTTTTTCAATTGGTTTCAAAGCTTTTTCTGCATCTCTGAGTTAATGATTTCAACTAACGCTCGCCTTTTGAAACGGATGCAAATCTCTCATCCAAATAGTTGAATTCATTGATCTAAGTCCTATATTAGTCTGTGGGAGCAACAGATTTATCCATTTGTTTTCAAAGTTTTAGAGAGCTGAAAAATTAGAAGTCATTCAGGTCCGCAGCTGCTGTAAGTTGGCTCCTTGCTGTAGAAGTAAATAGAGCAATCCAGTTCTGTCAACTGAATTTCCAGAAGAATTCCTTTTACTGGTTCTATTAAAAGTGTCAGCAAATGAAATCCACTGCAGGATTGTTGTGTACAACTAGAAAGCTGGCTTTTCATAGGTAGCAAATACACTAATCCTTTCTTAATCTCTATGATTATTTTTCATTTCTTCTTGCAAACACTGCTTACTAACCTAGCGCATCAAAGCTATGACTGTGAAGAGGAGATGTGCCCTGTTGTGGTGTGTTCAGCTGAGCTTCCAGTATGCATGTGGAGCTTTGTGGCTTCCCCCTGTGGAATAACACCCATGTGCCTGCTGGGTTTATGTAAGTGTCTGCCAGTGTGCCAGCAGCTGAGGGTGATGTGTGAGACTGAGAGCAGCACCGTCTGCCTGAATGTCACATGTCAGTCACTTGAAGAGTTCTTTTATGTCTCTTTTTGCCCTTTTTACATAAGGAATTAACTCAAGAATGTGATGAGAAGAAAATGCAATACAACAGTTGTGCAGCAGGGTTAGAGAGCAATCGCTCTGCGCTGGAACAGGTAAGGTGGTGGCTCGCTTATGCATGTTCATAAACGCTGTGCAACCTGTTATTTTCTGTGGTACAATATTTTCCCTGCTTCCCTCTGGACATGGGAAGCACAAATCTATCTTGGGTGGAAATGAGTCAGTGGTGATCCAAACCTACACAAGTCATGCATGTAACTGCTGTGGACTGGCTACAGTCTCGTACATCTCCACCAGCCAATGAACCTGGTGGTGCCTAAGTCCATCCACCAACATCCAGCTTTGATTAGCAAGGTACATCTCCCAGAAATCCTGCTGGCCTAAATATGATCTGTTGGGAAAGAATTTCACCATAAAATACTTGTGCTGTAGCACTTTAAGGACGGGAGGCACTTAAACCAGTGAAGTCCTTTAATGTGGGGACAGTGTTCATATGTTCATATGAATCTGTTTCACCTCACTAGATCACCTCCTGTGAATTGAGCCTGGACTTGATTTTTCAAGACCTTGCCCACATACGGAATAGCTGTCTTAATAAAAAAGGCATACATTGAAAGTGTAGACCATTTAGAGATGGGACTAACCCACTGTCTCTGTACTCCTCAGTGTAATTATTGAGTGCTAATTAGCATACTATTAACATACCTGTAGCTTCTAACATACATTTTGCAGATGAGTACCAGGAAATGCTTATACACAACTGTATTTAGCACTTACCATGTGCTTATAGGAACAAGAGTCTTGGCAGCACTTGAGGTGTCTGTTGGAAGTCAGTCATATTAATAAACAGCCATTAACAGTCATTTAGCATCTCTGACTGTGACCAAAACTGCAAATCTATTGTCTTTCACTTTAAAAGGGACTTTTGGAAAGCTAAAATTATATAAGCATCTTTGAATTTATTCAGTATTATGCCTGGTTCTGGTCCAGTCTCTCATAGTTTATAGAGCAACACAGGGCATCTCCTGTGGACTTCAGTTTTGATGTGCTTTGAAATCTTATTCTCGTACAACAGGAAGTGAAAGGACTTCTTGAGGAGTGTGTTCAGGAAGAAAGCAACTACCATTACATTAACTGCATGAAAAGGGTAAGATTACAAGACGGTCCAAATTGTTCACTGTAAAATGAAATAACAATTAGAATATACATATATTTAATTACCTCTTTCTTTCTAGAATCTAGAAATACAGCTGCAGCGTGCTAAAGAAGAAATGAAGGCATATGTCTCCTCAGACCCACAGGAGAGGCGAAAGGCCATTCGGTAAGTGCATTAATGCCTTTCCTTTGTGTTAACTTGAAGGATATTCATAAACTAAGGTTGAAGTTTGGAATTTTCTCACTGGCATGTGAACTGGAGGAGTTCACCTGATAAATTTAGAAACACTATAATAATCTAAAAATAAGCATCTTGAATTCCAATATATACTGCTGTAAACCTAAGAGTTCTCCCAGACATACCAAAAGATTTTCCCTTCCTGCTGGAGATTATAGGCCCTAGATAGTGGTTTTAACTTGCAGCCTCTGTTGGCACAAGCTCAGAGAAACCCTGCAGGAAGTGTGGCTCTACCACACATAATGCCTCTGCCAAGTTTCCCCCCCAAGACTCCAGCATGCAGAAGTAGGTCTACCACCTCGTGGAGAGCCACCATATGCTCCCCTCAGGTTCTGGCCATTACTTGCAAATCTTCTCCTTGTCTTTCCAGTGTAAGAGCTATCACCAGCACTGGTACAGGAGTGGAGGACTGTGTATATACATCATAAATGAATTTTGGTTTGCTCCTATTTGTAGTTCTGACTGGAAGTAGAATGAATACTGTTCTGCATTGTCACACTCACCTTCATCTTTGCATTCAATTTAATTTACTCCATTGAAGACACTTGCTTCATCCTGTGAGCCTTTTCAGGACCCCTTCTCTTTGCCTGGTAGGGAGAGAAGCACAAAAGGTTATGAACTGAATAGCTTATTTTTTTTTCCATGTCATTTTCTATTTTAAATGATGCAGTCCTGCCAAAGACTGAAATGTTTCTGGATTAATTATCTGTGCTAAGAAGTCTAAATGTTACCATGTCATATAGATGGTTTTTAACTCTATCCTGAATGCTAAATATGTTTGTTGAGTGCAGAGGGGATATCAGCTCTGCCTCGTACCCCTCCATCTCACACTGTGCGTCAACCAGCATTCCTACAGTTTGCTTTATCATTTAGGCTTGAAACAGCCACAGCAATACAATTCCTTGGTGAAGGCCTCTTCTTAGATTTCTGCATATGTATTTCAGTGATGGGACAGATTGTTGCTTGGGATCTGTGTCATCTGTCATGGCTGTGGCTCCTGCACAGTCTTTTGTACAGTGTGCCAAAATGCTGCACAAAATTGTCCCATTCACAAAACAAGATAAAAACATGACTGAGTGCAAAGCAAAGAGAGAACTGCTCCATTAGCTAATTGAGAGTCATTCTGCACTGCATTGGAAAGCTTCAGCCTTGCCAGTGTGCTGACATCACAACAGGAAAAGAGAACCAGCAGTTGTCTGTCACTTCTCAGAAGAGATGGAAGGATAAATTAGTGTGTTGAACTGAATGAGAAATTCCAGGGATTCCCTCAGGAAAACATGAGGTCTTCCTCCATCAGATCCTTCATTAACTGTAAATTGTCCTTGTGCACCTTGCACTGGCTCCAGTGGAGCTGTATCATAGAATCCCAGACTGGTCTGGGTTGGAAGGGTCCTTAAAGGTCATCCAGTTCCAACCCCTGCCATGGGCAGGGACACCTTCCACTAGAGCAGCTTGCTCCAAGCCCCGTCCAATCTGGCCTTGAATACTGCCAAGTATGGGGCAGTCACAGCTTCTGTTGTGGCATCCACAATCTCCTGCTGCTCCAGAACATGAGGCAGAGACCTCAAGGAAGTAAAGGCTTAGTTTAATATCCATCACAGAGACCTTCCACAAAGATCCAAGGTGTGAAAATGTTTAAATATGACAGTGAACAATGCAGGAAAAAATAAGAGTAACAAAAGAATCAGAACTACTGATGTTAGGGTGGGAGGAGATAGAATGGGAATGGAGGCTTAGAAGCCTCTTCTTCCATCTCACAAAGTAATGGAAGGCTGTAGGAAATAAAGATTTATCTCATGAAAGACAATGAAACAGCAAAAATAAGCAGAAGTATGCAAAGAGAAGTGATTGTGAGAAAAATCTTAGTGATGATGTGAATATCCATCAGGATGAAAAGGAGCCCAGCTCAGCCAAACAGCTGAGAGGAAATGCAGGTCCAGCCTTTTATGGTCTTGCGGGTAAAGGGAAGGTCTGCACTTGTGCACAGACACTATGAAATGCTCTGACTCTGGTGCTTCTGGAGTGACCATCCCCAGTGTGAGCTCTCACCCAGAAAAGCCATGGAAGCCAAATGCTGGAACTGAGCGTGAGCCCAGCTCTGTCATTCCAGGTATGGCGAGGAGAATGTGAGTGGAGCATTACCACTGTCCCCGTCTCACTGGGGAAATCATCCGCACACAGTGACTACGCACATTTCTGACCTTCTGTAAGAGGTCACAGACCCGTCACATTTAAACAACTCACAACGAAGTTCAGTGCAGCAAATTGCAACATCTCAAATGAGACGATAAGATTCTTTTTCTAGACATCCTTTTAGAATGTGAGTGTATTTTCAGCAGACACTGGAATGTAAACGGAGTAAAAATGAACCAGAAATAGAACAGCGCTTTCCTAACAATGTATTGAACCAAAAATGTCTTAATTCAGACCCCCTTTATCGAATATAAACTCTCTTTCTTGAGGAGTCACTTCTTAGGAATGTGGAAAAATTAATTTTCTTCTCTAAAAATAGAAAGTTGTGGCTTTTTTGATGAAGTTATTAAGTTGCATTCTTTCCAGTCATCATTATAAATAGTAAAGAAAAACTTAGTAGGAAAGACATCCAATCGTCTGACGATTACTTTGAAAACTCTGATTAAAAAAAACTGTGTTCTTGAGGCCAAATGCGTGTGAACATCTGCTATGTGCCAGTGGAATTAAGGTGCAGTGTGGCTTTCCATCTCTGCTTTGGTGAGGGCTGGAAGGGATCAGCTGAGCTGCCTCAGGACACTCTGATTTGTTCTGGTTAGAGCTGTCTGAGAGGGAGAGATCATAAAGTGATCCAGCTTCATTCCTTGCACATCCATTCTGCAGGGAGCATGGCAGGCAAGGCCAGGGGCTCCAGTCAGGAACCTGGAGTACTGAATAGAATGGAAGGAACAGAAGAAACACAATGCCTTGGTTCTACGTGGCTGCTCACCACGCCCTAGCAACCTTCCCACTCTGGTATCACGAAGACTGAGCTTGCTTTCTGGAAATTAGGATTAGGCAAAGGTCTTCTTCCCTGAGCAATGTGGAAAGCTCTTCAGATGAGCCGGGTTAGTTTTAATTCTGCTAGCAAGCTCTCAGCCACTCAGTGTACCTGTGACTCACCAAATATAACACCTGATCTTTTTTTTTTCAGGTGAATCAGTGAATTTTATTGTCACATTTTAAAATAAGTGTGTAGCAATGTATGTGAATCCTGCCGCTGTGGTTTACATAATATATTGTCAGGTTTCAGGTATCAAGTTTGCCTATGTCAAAGTGATCCAGCCACTTGTTACAGACAAAGGTGTTCAGCCAAGATGTGTAATAATGAATGTCAACAGTTATGTTTCTAAGCCTATATTTAGGCACCTAAATGTGATGGCTGTTCTCTGAAAGTGAGGAATGTGCAGCGGATCCATCGCACCCCACACCTGGGGTGAAATGCTATTCCCCTTCATTCCTGTATTTTCCCACTCATTCCAACGCTACATTCACAGCAATTAAAGGCTGTGGACTTGTAAACTGACACATGTACAAGTGAGGCCACTGGCTGACCTCCGAATATCATCGGGATAAATGCACTATTAGAAAGGGATCAAGTACATCTTATCTGAATGATCTTGCTGTTGTCTTCAAGCTGGAAGGATAAAATTATATACCTAGATCTCATATATCAGCAATCATAGAATCATAGGGTGGTTTGGAGCTGCTATAAGGTCTCCCCGGATCATCCCTGCTTCAAAAATGTAAGAGATCTTCTCCAGTATCACTTACCCCAAACGCACAAGTGGGAGAATCAGAGATCTGATCCTGATGCCAGGGGATTGATATGTTGTCCAAAGACAAAAATGTTTCTTTGTGCCTCCTCTCTCATTTATGAACCTGCCAATACTTTTATCATTTTCCACGCCTGCATCATTATTCTGTCCTATTACACAGAACCAAAGAAAATCATAATCAAATTATCCTATCTTTCCTTTAGGGAACAGTATACACGAATGATCCTGGAACAAGAAAACCTTGGGAAGGTAAGAATGAGGTTTTTACCTTGTAACAACATTGTGCAGTGCATATTTTTGTGGGGCTTATTCCCAAAGGCTGTGGTCAGTCTTTTATAAAAAGCATGTTGCAGCCTACAAAGAAATTCCATTACTGCTGGCATTGGTAACTAATACCCTGAAAAGAGATCATGCTCAGGGCTTGATTTCCTGCAGAGCGTAGCATGAGCCACTTGCAAAAGATAGTCAAACAGCTTAATGTGACAGCACATTCCCTGAAAACCATTTGGATAAGAAACTGAAACATGGGTATAACGAACTGTGCCAGCTCAGATTTTAGGTTGTATATAAAGCAACCTGTTGAAGACAATAAATTTCAAGCCTGTCAGCCTGATCACTGTTATTAAAGGCCAAGGGATCATCAACGCAGCAGTGTTAAACAAAAGCAGTTGTCCCTTTTTAATCCTGCGTGAAGCTCGGATGAGCACGGATGAGGTTAGGCTTTCCAGCTCACACCAGACAGCTTTCTTTTATTAGTTTCCTTTTTCTGAGTCAGTCTGTGAGCAATTTGTATAGGTTTGGGCTGCCACTGTTAATAATCAATAGTGGGTTTAATTGTAAAGCATTGATTTTGTTTGTATAATGTCATGATATTGGAGAAGAGAAGGTTCAGGAGACACTAGGCAGAAGCTCTTCCCTGTGAGGGTGCTGAGGCGCTGGCACAGGGTGCCCAGAGAAGCTGTGGCTGCCCCATCCCTGGCAGTGCTCAAGGCCAGGCTGGACACAGGGGCTTGGAGCAAGCTGCTCCAGTGGAATGGGTCCATGCCCATGGCAGGGGTTGGAGCTGGATGAGCTTTAAGGTCCCTTCCAACACAAACCATTCTATCATTTTATGATATGAATCCATTGCAGGCTGCAACTGGATAGTGCAAGAGCTCTGTATGGCAATGGGCTCAGATTTTAGCATAACTTGTCAGATAGAGAAGACAGCTACTTAGTTTAAAACCACTGAAATACTTGTCAATGCGCACAGAGATCCAAGTCCCAGGTGTTGATGCATTTATCACTTGCAGAGAGTGTCAGCAACGCGAACAAAATGGTATTTCAGTAGCATATAGAAATGTTTTGTCACTCCAAGGTGCCTTTGTGAGCAGTTCCTGTGGCATGAAACCAGCCCAGAAACTGATAGTTTTGTATCTTCAACAGAAATTACGAGAGAAGCAGAAAGTTGTCCGGGAAAATCACGGTCCAAATATGAAGCAAATGAAGATGTGGCAGGATTTTGAGCAGTTAATGCAATGTAAGAGGGAATGTTTTCTGAAACAACAAAACCAAACAGCCATTGGTCAAGTCATCCAGGAAGGAGGTAAAGACAGGCTTGTATTATGAGCTCCTGATACCAACGTAAAGTGGGAGGACATTGCAATGGCTTCTTAAAGGTAAACCCTCAGTAAATGCTGTTGCTTTCATCATTTCTACAATTTGCTGTGTGTTGTTTGGTTTTGGTGGATAAACAGCTAGAGCAGCTCAGCACTCAAGGAAGCTTTTCCTCCACTGTTTAAGAGAGAACATCATGTGGTTAGGAAGATCTGCTGTGAGAGCTGCTCTGGGGTGAACCTCATCGTAAATCTTTGGTTTATGAGGCTGGGAATGGCATGCATCTGCAGAGAGATCAAAGGAAAAGAAATCCTTCTCCAGGGTCACAGAAAACTTCCCTAATTGCTCCGCTCCTTACTCTGTATTGCTAAGGTTACATTTTTGCAGGCCTGGGACCTGATATTGTGTAACTGTGGACCTCCTGGCTTGGCCTTCTCCTTCCCTATTGTCTTTATTCACCTAGTGTGACTGGTGAGAATGGAGCCCCATTGGCTCTGAGCTGCCCAGACCTCGCCGGCACACTCCCCATCATACTTTCCTTGCACGGCTGAGTTCAAGTGATTGTGCTTCCAGGAGACAGTTCATTGCTACAGCGTCAGGAGCAGGCTCTGAGAACAATTACTTGGAGTCTGAGCTTTTTTCCATTATCTTTGGTGGTTGTTTTTGACAAATTATTTCTGTTGCACATTCACCTTCTGTTTTTTCTGAGTTGCCCTTGTGAAAATGTGAACGGTGGTTGACTAAAAGCTTTCTCCACTGAGGACATTTTGAGCTGTTTTGTCAGTGCAGGGTGGTTCCAAAGTGATTACACCACCCAAAGAAGGGTTACTGGTGGATGTATATTCAGCACACAGGTTCCTGTGTGTGTCAGGGTGTGCAGAACAGGTACCGAGGGAGGGTTGTGTCCCCATTGGCTTTCACCTGTGAGCCATAGGCAACTGTCACTGCCCTTCATATTGCCTCATGAGACCCAGAGCTGACCCAGGGTAAAAGGAATGTGGGTGAGGCTTGAAACTGTCCCTCACGCTTCAGCATTTCGGGTGAGAGGCTCTCAGCCACAACCAGAGATCGGAAGCAGAGAGATAAGTCTGCAGGACCAGAACTTCTGCTGTTCTCCCTTAGCCTCTTGGCTTATTGAATTTCCTGATAGGTTTGGGTTTGGTTTGTTTGGTGGTTGGGGTTGTTCTTAGTTTTTCCTGCCTGAAGCAGAATGTCTTTTCAGGACCTAAAAAATAATTCTGCTTTCTTTGATACCCAACTATGAGATCTGCTGTTTTCTGTATCAAGAAGAGAGGATGGTGGTTATATAGGCCCTGGTTTGGCTTTGCATTCAATGTATTTGTTAACAGAACTAAAATAAAACCTGATGACTACATTTTGACTGCATGGTATTCTTTTTTTCTACATTTCCTAGGTGAAAGAAGGTAAATTGTCAGTGACAAGAGCCTTGCAGGGCCACAGGAAAAAGGCCTGAATGGGTCATTTAATGAAATTTAATCTGGCTGCCACCAAAGGGTTCAGAACCGCAGGGTATGTGTAAGGAATGGGTCTCAGATCTTTAGATTTCCAGGACATCCTCATGTAAGCCCTCCCACGCTGCCGAATAGCTGAAGATAGTCTTTCTCAACAGCTGCACTGAGCTTTCCCAGGAGAAGGAGAAGCTGCAGCTTTCCCCTAGGCATACTTTGAGTGTGGAAGGAAGGCTGTTGTGTAGGACACAGGCACAGGGTGAGGGTTGTGCTGAATGCTTGACAGCAATAGTAAGATAACACAGACAAATAAAGATGAGACATGCTGAAAACATGGGATAATCACCAAAAATGGGCAGTCAGGTTACTCAGGAATTAGCCTCTGGTTCAGAGTCACTGGACAGGGCAGGGAGAAAGGGGAATTTTATATACTCCAAGTAGAAACTTTAAACAAAACCCTACAAACCCTATCTGACTAAGCCATTAATGAGCCTGCTGCCCAGGAGGAAGCAATGCTTTTGACGTTCATAGCAATGATGTAGAGTAAGATTGAGTACAATCATTTTCTGGTTTTCTGTTCAGAGTTCCCCTAAAAATAGTTCATCTTTCTTCCTTGTAAAAACAGTTTATTGCTGGTTACTCAAAGATGACGTGATTGTTGTTCTGATCTGATTAAGGTTCTGTCATTTGTACTGCGGCAAGAAAGGGCACACAGATTATACACTACAGCAGCAGCAGCAAAATGACTTCTGAGATGAAGCAGAAAATCATAATAACTGTTATGAAAAGAAAATTGGAAAAACTCAAATGCTATTTTTAGCTTTTTATACAAGTGGGCATTTAATAAATGTAACTTTAATGGATTCTGTTCACTGGCTTTTCAACCTAGCTCATGACTTGAAGGGAGAGTTCAAAAATCACAGTTTTATCTTTACTAACTTGCAACTAAAAGCTTACCTCTAGTATTTCTTTTTACTTTGTTGTTATTAATAACCTAACTGGTTAACTAATAAGATTAAATGCACTATATGGGGAAATACCAGCCTTTTCCTTGTGAAGGTCCAAATAAGTCAGAAATGTGCATGGCTAAATTCAGGGCTCCAGCACTTACTAAATGTCTTCCTGTTGGAACACTGATCCATGCAGTCCCTCATGAGCAGCTTTGTTTCAAAAGGCTTCTCCTTGTCTTCACCCAGAACTGGATGAGAAGTATCCCAGCTCTAAAACTATAACAGTATTCTGCAGCTTTGTGTTATTTAGTCACGGCGGCTTCAGCTGTCTTGAGAGCTACAGGCACGTTCCACATGGACCTGAGAGATTAAATAGTTAGAGCCATCAGAAACAGGCATGAGAAAACAGTACATCTCTGTGGTGCATGCCAAGCCATTTTACCATCTGGGGATCAGATTATTGTGCTTAGATGAGTGATACCATTTTACTTCCACTTGAATGATAATAAATAAAATGGATATTAACTTACCCGTATCTAGGATTGCTTCTTTGCATATCTTTACTCACATGGATATTACAACTAATAAAGTCTTCTGCACATAGTTGCCCACAATCATAACAGTTAAGCCCTGCTATTGTATTTGTGTTTAAACATACTGATTTCCAGAGCTTGCTTAATAACTTTCCTGCAGCGTGATGCTTTTTGCTGTTGTAAACCACAACACAGCAGAAGTATTCAGCCACAGCTGAGTGCCTAGAAGATGTCTTTGCAATGAGGATGTTTAGATTACTAAGCACGGATAGTGTAGTACCCTGTAAGCAACATGAAATGTATTCTGCAAGTGAATTGCTGCTTCTCCTTAGCTCAGTGCTTTGTGTCTGGCCCAGACGAACAGCGGCTGAACACTCACTGCTAATGTCCTGGTGGCTGTCCGCAGCAGGTGATCCATGCAGAGCCACTTGGCAGTATCAGTCCAATTCCTAAATCACCACTCTGGCAGTGTTTGGTGAGTCCGGAGCCAGCTTCCAAGTGAAGGCAGATAGATGTATGACTGACAGACCAGGGAGGCTGAAGTGCTGTCACCTGAAAGGTGTCCCCTTGGGAGCAAAGTCAGGACACACTGACACAGCGAGTGTGGGAAGCTGTTCCCCCACTGTCTTGTCTGGCTGCAGATCTGGTTTCTCCCGCTGGCTCTGTATTTGCTCAGACTTAAGTGAAAAAACCTAAGGAATCTGAACGTGTGCCCTGTCTGTGTTATCATTTGTAGCAGCAGGTTTCGGGCTGAAGGAACGCTGTTAACTCTCCAGCTGCCTTTCTCTATTGCAGTTCAGAATGGAAACCGGATTGACATTTTCACGGACATACCAGTGTTCCAGGGAGGAAGTATTACACAAATCATAACATTTTATCACAAGGTACCACTTGTCTGGGCAACACCCATCGGGGTAGTTGTTTCTTAACAATCCGATTTTGACCTATTTCCAGCTTGTTTAAAAAGTTCTCCAAATTCTCAGTGTCTCTGTAGCATTTAGTTCTGTGGCATCAGCTTCCAAGCTCCCAAGGCAATGCCTTTTCTTCCAAGGTCATTGGGTAGAAAAGGGTATTTGTCACAGCTGCATTACACTGATTTCCATGATTCCAGTTTAGAGACATAAAACCACTGTGAGCTACTGCACTGTGGTGATGTCAAGCTCTGGTGGTTGGAGGGGGGAGCAGACATATTCCAAATAACCAGCAGGAACTGTGAGACAAATCATGGCCTTACTGTCACAAAACCCTCGCTGACTTCAGTGGGAGTTTTGCCAAAATAAGGTCTGCTGGATTTAGCTCTGTATTCTTCCTCCTGACAGAACAAGCAGGAATTAAAGGGCCAGCATCAGATTTATAAGACACAGAGGATAAAAAAGAACTGTAATTACCCAAGAGAATGACTTTCCTCCAACACAAATCAATGTTTCATTAGACACATTCTAACTTACAACAAAAATCAAATGGTTCTGGAAGTTTTTCCCAGCACAAACAATCCAAGCACTCAAGTTCTTAGCAATATGGTTTGATTTTTATTGGGCATCTATGAGAGGCTGTCTTGCACTGAAGTATTTATGCCGTTTAGCACTGAAATAGAACTTTATGCATTACCTTGTGTTTAAAGGCATTGCTTACATGTCTTATATTAAAAAAATACGTGTATTTTTACCTTTTTTTCTGTTTTTCTATTCCTCATAGTTTTGAAAAAAGTATGTTTTGGCAAATTAGGAGACACAGAACCAGCATTTGCTGAGTGCCAGGAACTGGAGTTCTTTTCCTGCAAATGGAGCTACTCAGGCCAGTGTCTATTACACTGCTTCAGTCTGTCATTGCAGAATAACGTGTCATGTTTAAGCTTCTACATTTCGTTGTGACTGCTCAAGTTTTCAAACCACTCATTTATACAATAAGCACTTCATTAGGTCTGTTCTTGAAATAGGATAAAGCAAATCCTGCACATTTTGTTAATACCAGAAAAAATGCCGTTGATGAGGAGTATGGAAAATGGGATCTTAGTTTTCAAAGATAAAATCCTTTCTCTCTCCCTACTTCTTTTCTCTGGAATGGAATAGCAAATATGCCTGCCCCTTAGGGAGCAACAAGAACAAAACCAGAAAGGCATACATCACACGCAAATAATAACCACATAGAGAAATAAAGACGGAATTAATCTCACCATTTTCATATACATTTTACAACTGGTTCATACTGAAAACAAACAAAAGCCCAAAAATCTCAGTATTTTCTGCGATTAAAATTTGTGGGGGTTCAGTGCCTTTTTGTCACTGGATTCCTGTTTATTGGAAATAGCAGTTGTAACTCTAAGGTTATACAATATGAATAATTCAGCAGTTTAATTGGTTTACACTATTGCAGCATTTTCTGGTGAGTAAACCTGTGTTTAGGCATTTCCTGGGAGTTATCAGGCAGAAATTGTAGAGCCATTAGTGAAGAATTCCCAAAAGCAAGAAGCACTGATTAATTTGGGAGTCTAAAAATTGAGGCTTTAAAAATCACATGAAAACTATGCCTTTTGCTTATCAACTGCTACATAAAGGATGCAATGCTCCAAACCAGCAGGCTGCGGACTGCAGCATTCCAAGACTTTTAGGGTTTTAAAGTATTTATAAACCATTGTACCCGTCTCCCTTATTCCCTGCTTTAGAGCTTGCTGTGTTTTTGTAGCATGTTAAACAGAAAACAGAACTGCATGAGAAAGTCACCCACAGACAACCTGTTCCACTAATATTCTACATTCATGTTGCATCTTTCTGTCCTAAAGGATTTCTCTACTTCATTTTCATTTTCCATGGGCTGCTCAGGTCTGCGCAAGTGAGCCAGGAATCAGTGAGAGATCAAGTTAATGTACAGCACACAGTAATGAGAACTGGGCATTTATTATTTCCTGGGCAATGACAGCATCACCTCCAAATGAAGCCTCCTTAGGAACATATCTCCCACAGCTAATAACTAGAAAGCAATCTGAATTCTTCTAACAAAGAGGTGGAGCGTGGCATACTTTATAGTGGGTTCTTACCATTGTGCTTCCTGTTCCTTTTGTGGTTTTATTTACTACAACCATTCGTATGTGAAATGCATCACTTTAAAATCTATATACACTGAGGGTTCTTTTCTGCTTGGTTTAATTGAACAAAGTGAAGGTTGATTGTAAAATACAATGGGAGGGAAAGGCAGAACTCCTATACTGGAAAAAGCACTATAAATATTTTCCTGGGATCATTAACACAACCTGTAACACTTTACCCCATGTAGCAGAAAGGATTATAGAGCCCTTCTACAAAATGGCTAAGAAGAGATTCCAATTCCATCCCAAATTAACATGGCTTTTTCTTTAAGTGCAAAGAAAACATCCCTTAGTCCTTAATTCTGTTATCAAAGTTATTTCTAAGCTCTGAAGGGATTCACTTGCAGTGACCTGGCGGTGTCAAACAAAGGTTCGACTTTTATTCTGACACTTCTTGAAGAATTTGATTGAAACTATATATGTCCAGATAACACCCAACAAAGTGCCCCTCTTACGTTTGTTTCAAGATATTTTTGGAAACAACAGAGGCGACCTTGGATGGAGCTGCTTTTCCAATTTAGGACTTCATTTGGTCTAAGAGAGTAAAATTATACTCTTGAATCCTTTTGTGTGCCTGCAAACAAGACAGCTTTAGTTTATGCCATTGCCGAATTGTTTTTCTGTACCTTCTTAGCAGTGTTGAGCTGTTTAGATTGTTGAGAAGAATTATTTTAGGTAATCAAGAGTTCCTTTCAAATGTACATATAAATAGTCCTCTGATCTATCACATGCCCCTTAAATATATTGTGTAATCTAAACCAGCAGTGGTCCTTTATGTAATACCTTTGCTTCTTTAGAACTAGTGTTCATAAATAAGCGTTAGCCTTTGCTTATAGACATAACAAATCTGATTTCAAGCCAGAGCTCACACAGACTTGATGTAAAGTCTAAATGAGGCAATGGTAATGCTGGTGCCTGCGCTGTGATGGGACTGCCACCTGTCCAGATCACAGCAGAAACTGTTTGTCAAGCTTCAAGTTTAAAAGCCAAGGTGAGGAGCCAGGTTCTGTGAACATCTACAGTGGGGTGACTATTTTCTTCTCACTTGCTTTGCCAGCTGTGCCATTGTATCTGTACCATTTTATTACATCCAATCACTTAAGATGTTTTTTTAAGTAGTTTGCACTTAATTTTCTACATAATCAATATCTTTTAATTCATTTGTATTGCTCTCTGTTATAGGCATACTGCACTCCGTAACGAAATGGAATTAGTCTGTTGCAATAATGCAGTTTCCCTGCTGTGAATAAAGGGAATTGTCAAAGTACAGTATTCTCATCATTTCTCCTGCACAATATTTACTCTTTTCAATGATAATGTTGTCCAGTGTTACCTAATAATCAAATACAAAGTGTATACATATGTATATATTTCTAAACCTAGAAATGCCAGTGGAATCTATTTGACATAAGTGGTATAGGCAAATGTAGCTGTGAATGTATATTGTTTATTTTATTTGATCACATTTAGTGTCAATGCGTATTTTCATAGCTCTATTATACACTTACTATGATTGATGAATCAAGTTCTAACTCTAGAATATCCAGTTCCCTGATTTTATGACA
Organism: Lathamus discolor; assembly: GCF_037157495.1. Classification (NCBI taxonomy): domain Eukaryota; kingdom Metazoa; phylum Chordata; class Aves; order Psittaciformes; family Psittacidae; genus Lathamus; species Lathamus discolor. Next base: position 12,281,333 of record NC_088895.1, on the reverse strand, counting down.
TTGTCATGTAAAGCATTTGCGGACAGCTTAAGAGAAGCTGATCCCGTGAGCCCGTATGTATGTGAGCATGGCTATATCAGCATATGCATAAACCAGATTAAAATAAACTATTTGGTATAGCAACATCCATCACAGAACCTCAAACTAATTTACAAACAACTCTTAGTAAAGCCTCTTGACTGTATAGCCAGAAAAACAAGTGGCTGCTATTTATAGTCATTTCTAGATGAACAAACCATAGTACGGAACAAAACAGAAGCAAAACTAAGGATCTAATCCTTGTCCCTGGGCATGTCCAGGATTCCCAACCCGATCTCCCTGAAAACCACCTGAGTCTTGTCCTGAGCACAAGTTCAGACCCCCAAAGCCTCGTCCTGCCCGAGGTTTGGTTTATTTGAACTCAGAGGAGTGATGCAGCAAATGCGACAGAATTTCCCAGTGCAGCAGTCGGTGTCCTTGCTCTGAGTATCCTCATCTGACCCCTGACACTCCCTAAGAGTAATTCAGCAGTAAAATGCGTGTACATTTGCAATGTGGTAATTCACTGGAAGATGTAATAGAAAGGTCGTAACAGATACAGATAAACAAATGGGATACAGAGAAACCTAAAGGCGTTTCCTGAAGGAGCTTTTAATTAAATCATAACAAGGACTTTCAACCATATAAAGCAGCACAGGTACCTCCATTGAGCTAATGGAGTCAGCGAAACTAAATGTGAGGTTTTCTCTTATCTTGAGATCTTTTTATAATCCCAGAGAGATAAATATCAAGAGAAGCAGCCCTAAATAGAACCACTGTGTGTGTGCTTGTGCATGCATGCATGCAAACAAAGATTAGCTCTCTGTTCTAAACCAGCATACAGCACTCTGGGGCAAAGTTTTACTTGTGTGCCCATTCTGTGTACACTGTCAGTCTTCTACAAGTGTCTACTTCAGCTATAGCTGAAGCGCATTAACCATCTGAGCTAGCACAGAAATAAGAGGAAATTCTATCTTTTCTTAAACATCTAGAGGAAATGAAGAGATTGTGAATATAAGTCAATGTTGTCTTCAAACAGAGAAGAGGCGTGAATGTGAAAGCACTACAAGAGAAAAAGTGGCTGGCTTAGAGCATGGTAAGGGACAAGGGAGTTTGTGCTTGTGGTTTATTACCCCAGGCAGCCCTGGCCAAAGATGCTGCTTCTGCTTGGCTGGTGTACACCTCAGTGTGCTGGCATGGAACTGGTTGGAATTAGACCTCAAAAAGGAAGGCAGCGGATTTGTCACTGGAGCATTCGATTTTGCTTTTATATGTGAGAACAAATCCAGGGTAACCTCAGTTAATGAATAACTGGTCAGTGGTGATACCTGCTGTTTAGATGGATAAATTTGGCCTTAAAAAAACCCAGACTGTTTGTTGATACAAACATGTACCACAGGGGAGTAAAATGAAATGTTCATAACGCTTCTTGGAAAAAAATGAAAAATCCTGTTTTAAAAAAACCCCACAACTTTGAATGCAAAGTTAAAATTTTCAAAAGAAAACTTCTACTTTTGGGCCCCCCCCCCAGAAAAAAAAAAAAAAATCTTTAATTAATGCAAAAAAAATAAACGCAACTCTAAGAGTTTTGATGGAAATGTTCTCCGTACTAAGAAGACATTCAGGCTGTTGCTACGTAGTTCCGTCAGGATCCAATAAACTCTAGCAGGCTCAGCAACACTACAATGTGATATTCTCCATGGAAAGGCATGGACACTGGAAGTTCATAATAAGGGAATTTTTCTTTGTTACAGCAGCTGCATCAGAGCCACACTTACCTGCAGTAAATAGTGCTGCTGTGATTTATCTTTGTTTGAAACAATCCATAGGGGTACATCCAGTTTTTATAAAAGGGCATTCAACAAATAGAGTGGTTTGCAGCGCTACTGCTTCCCTGATGCACACATTGAATACCTCAACACAACATTAGCTAATTAACTTGGGGGTGATTACTGGCCAGAGATAAAGCCCACAGTAAGTAAGAATGGATTAAGCCTGCCCTCTTACTGCACTTGCTATGGTTGCTCCCTGAATACAATGAGGATGTAGGTTTCCAGGAGATTAAATCCAGCAATAAGTTGTACCTGGAATCTAAAAGAAAGCTAAAAAAAACCATTTGGATGGAGCTTAAATTGCAGGGTGCTGCACAGAGTGTGCTGAACTCTGTGGAGTTTTACAGCAGCCAAAGCTTCTCCAAAAACAAAATCCCTCCAGTGAAATTGTAGCGAGAACTCCGATTTAACTGAAAGCATTACTTGATATACGCTAACCCACTCTGCACAATTCATCTTTAAAGGCACAGACAGTAAACCAACATTCTCAAAAGGCTGCTTTAAACACAAACTGCACATAGATGCATTCCACACTCACACCTCCTGCCACTAGAGCAGAGCTAGCAGCAATCCCAGCCAATCTGCCCAAAGCAGAGCCATCAGAAAACATCTTCTGCAGAAGGGATTTTCTTTTCCCGTAGGAATGCTGCTTCATAGCCATTACTGCACTAATGGTAACTAAAAATCAGTCCCCACAGCCAGGTTCCTCCAGTTGTAACCACCTTCATCAGCAAACTACTCGTACGACTGACCATGGGTTACAGGGTTAGGAGGACTAACCCCTCTGAAACCCCTTCTCCAGGCTTGTTTGCAGCCACACACTGGGGCCACACAAGTCCACCGGTGCAGTATCTGTAAAAGGCTGCCTGCAGGCTCATTTTTTAGACATAAATTATTATTGTAAGTGCTGTCAACAAGTTAGAAGGGTCTGCACTAAGATGAGTGGGCCGGTTAAAGTACAGGAACGAAGCTAGGTCATGATCAGAACACACTCCCACTTAGAGTGCCTGTGGAGCAACCCAGCTGTAAAGAAAACCCAGGCTGCTGGGGAGAAAAGCTATGGAAGACAGCAGCTTTGCCTCCAGAAGAATCCTATCCCAGATGACTTATAAAATTCTCTGCTAGTGTATTCATTGATGGATTACATCAGCATGCAGCAATACACATTATTAAATAGTTAGGGAAAACCAGTTTGTAGCCTGAGAGAAGTGGGACTGTCCTGCTCTTGTGGCACCATAATCCGAAACAGATTACAATGATTGTGAAAATGGTGTTTTCAGTTGTGCTGTCACAACTCTCTGTGGGGCTGCATGTTCAGGCTTACCACAGTCACTTGGTGAAAGATGATTATTAACTCACTCAGTTTATAGCCACATACAACTGTAAAAGCACAACCAAAGTGGTAGAGAGAAGCAGGCAAGGAGCAAGGGACACAGAGAACAAGGGGCAGGAGCTTCCTACACTGCCCTCCCTGCCAAGGAGAACGTTTTGCAGCCCTGCACCTATGTCTGCAGTTCCTGCTGTCCCTAATGTGAGTCAGTGATCAGCTCAAGACATCTGAACACAGAGCAGAAAAGTTACAACCGCTTTATTAAAAAGCTCATAAGCAGAGGTGGAATCTCCCCTTCATCAAAATGTTCCCCCCCGATGGGATGGTGAGTGATCACAGAGTTAAGTAACACAAAACAAGACAGAAGCACATTTTATCTTCTAAGGAATACTCACCAAGTGATCAGTGTGGGAAGGCAGGAAATTAATCCTTGCAACTTGTGATGAGCTCTGGCAGAGGTGTCTTGCTCCTTTCCTTTGTGTGTGTCTTAAGAAATGAAACACAAAGATGCAGAATGATCATCTGGGCTTTTGAATTTCCAGGGAATGCTTTTCCCTCCATAAACTCCCTGTCCTCTCCTCACAGAATGTACGCATGTGTAAAACTAGAACATAAAGTTCTGAAGGTGTCTGCCTACATGATGGTATAAATCAGCTTAAGTCACTTTCCTGATGTAATGTCTCGGACAGAGCCCTTCAGATTTCCTGAACAGGATTTTGGAAGGAGAAAGTAGACTGCCCTGATTACTGTATCCCATCATTTCCATCGCCTTGCTCATTGTAAGGTAGGACTTCATGGCTTTTATGGAGTGCTACATTAATACCCAGGCTGACAGTTCATATGAAGTAAAATACAACAACAGAGAGATTGTAAAAATGCTCGTGCAAGCAACTGTGGAAAACTCCAAAATACTGGAATCCATTCTGGGTTATTATGTAATTCAAGGACACGATATTTTTCAATCTCTTAAGCAATGAACATTCAAAATATGTAATAAGCCCTACATCATGATGTGTCTTGTTTGTGAGCAGTTTAAAGCATGAGTGCGTGAGTGATTATGCACTGTAACAGCCTGGTTTTTTGCCTTTGCAAAATGAAGAGTTAAATGTGGCAAAGGAAATGGTCCTAAGCAGTATTTTTATGAGTAAATGCCTTCACCCTGAGCTTTAATAAAAATACACATAACTAATAGGAATGTAATAATAACATACACAACTGCCAGCAATTCACGTGGTATCATTAAGTTATGCATCAAAATGTCATCTACAAACCTGAGCTTTAATAAAAATACACATAACTAATAGGAATGTAATAATAACATACACAACTGCCAGCAATTCACGTGGTATCATTAAGATATGCATCAAAATGTCATCTACAATCAAAATGACTGCTTATAGGAAATGTTTGACTCTCGTTCTGATTAATAGAATGGCAGTTATTAGGGGAATGATGCACACATGCTGTAACCCCCAAGAACTGAATGAACTAACCTCTTTTGAGTCAATCAAGTCCCACTAGCCAGGAGAAAAGAGTCTGACCCAAATAATCCATAATTAGATCATCAGCTGCTCACGCTATTGATCTCTTGAGATCTGGGGTGGCCTGAGCTACCCTCATGCTCCAGCTGCAACTCAGAGAACAGATTTCATTCTTGAAAGAAAAGAGGAGCTATTCAAAGACATGTGCGATAATGATGTTGGACATCCATCTTCTTGGAAGTATCTTAATTTGTTGTTGTTAATATATACCCAGAAATCAGATTATGACCTTGTCAAGCACAATAGCAATCATGTTGTTGCTTAGATCATCAGGGGTCTGCTTGCTGCCTTTTATTATACCTGGCTGGAAAATGCAGGTGTTGTTCAAACAGATTTAAGTTCTTAGTATCAGGTTCAATCTGCTAAAGTCACCACATAAAAGTTCAGCTGCAAAGACATCCTCTACATAAATCTGGTTTTCAGAAGCCAAAAACCTGGATCAATCCTGAAGTTCTAATCAGATGATTTTCCATATTATTCTCATGTATTGGGTATTTAATGTCTGTTGCCTTTCAAGAACATGATATTCTTGCAATAATTCAGACTGGTACACTCTGTTTCCAAAGCTACTTCTCCAGTGGTCTGTATATAAATGCAGTGGGTTACATATGGCTTTGCAATTTCATAATGGTATCTCTTGGAGTAAAAATAAGTATTTTAAATTTCAGCAGCCTATGATGTAATTAAATTAAAAATATAATGGGCAAAATTTAAAATTTTATTTAAATTTTCTTTAGAATATCTGATTCAGAGCCCAGCTCTGATGACTATTAAATCGGTTTGAAAAAGAAAACCTTATTGGATCAAGTATAAATACAACTAATTCCGTTCCAAACCCATCTATATTAAATCCTTTCACACACTAACATACTGAGGCCTGTAGAATCCTTCAGGAAGATCAGGAGGCCCTCATCCTAACTGCAGGGTTTTTTTTCCCTCATTTCTATGGCATATGTTGTATCAGAGATCACAGTTAAAAGAAATTTCATGCTCAAAATCGAAATCTTTTCTCACATTTAACTCAGCCAAAATTCCTGCAATGGCAGAATTAAATGTGGGGTTGTTCTCAAATGGTAAGGAAGCTGCAATATGGAACAATGACCTAACTACTAACCTGCTACTTTGAACATTCGTCATCAGTTTGAGGAGTCATCAGTAATTGTTCAGTAAGTCCATTGTGTCTGCCCAGAATTTCTTACTGTTTTTCTAGAGGGATTTGCATCTGTACTGATCTAGAAGAAATAATCAATCCTTTCTTGTAGAACGCAATTAGTATAGCAGGTGGGAGGTGATATTCACTTACAAATACATGTAAGCAGCATCCTAACCTCAGCTGAGACTCTTTTTCCCAGGACAGATAGAAAGGTGCAGTGCTACCTTAGGGCCAGATCAGGCACCACATCCAAAAATGAAGTTCCAGACTGGTCAGACTTGGACTGGAGAAAGAACAATGCCGGTGACTTCAGTGTCTTTGTCTTCTGCCAACAGTTTAATGTTCTTGCAGTAAAAATATCCCTGGAGGAAAAGATCTCACCATATGTAACTTTTTTTCCTGTTGAGTCATTTGGTTTGTTTATGTATCCTACATAAAGGTGTAGTTTTACAGAACGCTTCTGCATGCAGGAAGAACTCCCCTTTGAACAGATTCTCTACCTGTGCATGAGGGAAAGAAATAAATCTGGAGCTGGTGACATTTCAAGGGCAAGGACACAACTGTTCGGAGGAGAATTATCTGATTTGGTTCGTGTTTATTTTTACTTATATCTAGCAATCTGCTCTCCAACAGAAGACGCTTAGATGCAGAAGAGAAGACTGTCTCCTTCTTGGACTGATGCCCGATCTGAAGGAAAGGTGCCACTAAGGACAAGAGGTATTTCTTGAGCATGTATTATCTAATGTAGTAAGTGTCTACGGTTTGAAAAGAAATAGTATGTGTCATATATGCTAACTAATTACAGATAAATTCATTTCTTCCCATCACACTTCTTATTCACCAGCTACCATAGGCTAAATCTGCTTTCCTCTAAGGAGCACATATTCCAAAGTAAAATATTCCATATGTGGAATTTTAGCATTAATGATTCCCAATTAACTTGTGTAGAAAAGCTCAAGGGTACAGCTCTGTAATTGCATTTTACACATGCTTACTGCCAAGGTAGAGGGCTTCGCAATTTCACCAGAAATCTTTTCCTTTCAGAACTCTTTGGAGAAACTTTTCCAGTCCCAGTATGCTGTAATGAAGGTCTGAGAAACTCCAGGTTGCAAACTGAAGTAAAACAGATTGCAGCAGAATGAGTTAAGAAGCAGAAAAGACGTTACTTTTTGCCGCAACTGAATCACTAAGAAAAAATGCAAAAGGGAGAAATCAACTTCCATCTGCATAAGGCTCTACTCTTTCATTTAGGTTCTTTCTGTTGCAGTGATTTTGTCTTGTAAACTCTTTCATGTAAGACATTAAATAATGTTGAGTTACTGGTGTGCTAGCCATGGTATCCAGTAGTTACTGAATATAAACCTGAATGTTAACGTTCCCCAAGTCTTTGCCTCAGTAATATCTTTAAACATAATAGTATCTGCCTGTTGGCTTGTTTTCTCATAGGGAGGGTGACAGGCCATTTTGTGTTCTCTTATCTTCAATAGCAATGAAACAGGAGGAGCTCCACAATGCGAAACCAAATCTATTGCTATTAATACAACATCCCAGCCCCAGAGAAGAGATGTGTTTATTTACCAAAGCTAGAGATGCCTCTCCCTGACCTTTCCAAAGCTTGTGTGCTTTAGCTGGGAATAGATTCCTCAGAACTGGGTGCTGTATTTAAAAGTATACAGTAAAAACCATACACACACCACCCGCCCCAAATAGTCAGAAGAAGTGTAACTAGGACACAGTCCATATTCAGTCCTGATTGCTTTGCTAGTGCACAGAGATCAGTCAGCTTCCCAAAGCCCACTCGCCTTCCATCCTGCCACTTAGTGACACATTTAGATGACTATACCCATACACGGGCCCACTTTCTGTCTGAGGCCTAACATCTCTCTGCAGCCTAAGAAAACTGTCAGATAGATTTCCTTCTTTGCATAATCAAGAAGTGCTTCAGACTGTGAGGGATTTGGTTGAAAAAACAACCAGAAAAGAAACACCAAACAAAAAAACAGATTGTCTTTTCTGGAATTGACCCTACTTTAAAAATCAAACTTTAACTGTTTTTTTCACAGTTTGTTGTATTTAGTGACCTGTCTGTAGAACTTCAAATGATGTCTGCAAGAGTTAAAGCTTGCATTAGCACTAAGGATTCAAACTGGTTTAACCTCATAGACTCACAATCCATTCTATTAAGCTGATACATCTCTAGTGTAGAAAGAGCCTCAAGGCTGCTTTGGTGCTGCTTGGACAATCCTAAGTTTCAGTTCCCCAACTGTCTGCTTGTCAGAAGTAGCTGTCCTGCAACACAGCTGGCAAAAATGAGTGTGGGCTGGCTCCTCACCCATCTAGTTCTGAGCCTGGCATATTAATTCAAATCACCACTGATTTTGGTACCTGCTCCATCGTTGTTTGATAATTTAGTCTAAACAGACTATTAATGAGTTACAGAAGCAGACCTGGGAGCAGGAACTAGAAACCAGGGAAGGAACTGGCCCTACATGTCTTGATTCCAAAGCAATAATCACTAAACAATATATAAAAGGAAAACAATAGTTACGCCAATCCCTCCTCCTCCAACAGAGTAAAAAGAGAAGGCAGTACACAGTCCTAGGAAAGGCCAGCTTACCTGAGAGCTCTTAGGTAAGCTCTGAGCATGCTTGCTTAACTGAACCCTCCAGTGATCGAGACTATAGCTGACATCTCAGTCTGGGTTTAAGGCCTGCAGTTGGTTCCCTGCTCCTGATGCAGCTGTGTCATGGATAACTTCCCAGTCCCTGTACGCATACAGTGAGGGAGGATAGAGAGATGGAAACCAGCATCAAGATGTAAGGAGGCAGCATGACTTCATGCTTTGGCAAAGTACCAGATTTGGGCCAGCTTAAGTTGTATTATGTCAAAGTCTTGTTTTAATTCAATTGATTGTTTTCTAGTCTTTAGATACAGGGTGCTGTGGTTTGACAATGTCAGTCACCTGTAGAATTAGAAACAAAAGCCCAGAGTCCACAACAACTATCTCTAATCATTGGACAATACTGTCTATAAATAAAGTCTTCTAAATATTATTCTCCACCAACAGCAGCTTGGAAGGCCAAAAAGCTGTCTTTCATTACTCTAGAAACTACTTCACACTTTGGAAGGAACTGGTTTAGCAGTGATGCATCCCCTCATGCTCTGACCAACTTCACACTTCATTTTTTATCCAAATCAAAGTAACAGGCTTTGGGGACCTTGTCTGTATTCCTTCCTACTCAAGTCTGTTCCCATCTGCCTGATCCCCTCGGTGACTTTATAATACTTCTTTTGTGTCACCAGAACTACCACTGCCTCCCAGTCAAACTTCCCACATTGGTCTCTAAAATTGCACTCCCTGCTTTTACATGTTCAGTTTCTGTATCTGCAAGTGCATGAATAAGGGCTTGTTTGTATGTTCCGAATTTACTATGACCATTTTTACAATTGCAGAACTCTGTACACACAGCAAAGCTCTGGCCCCATGGAAAACTGCCAGAAAGCATCTGAGCCTGGTAATTAGGGGAAAGTTCTGTGAGGAACCTGTGGAAAGAGGTCCCTCACCCCACCTGACTCACAGCTGGGGTTTCTCCCTGGCAGCTGAACCCGGTGATGTGAGAGGTTAGTTGAGAGTGGGAGCAGATTCCTGTGGGGCTTCACCAGCCAAATTCCTATCTAGCGAAAGGTTGCTACAGCAACTCTGAGCCTCCCGAGATACAGAAATTACTGTAATGGCTGCTGAAATGCCTCCCTGCTGCTCGGAGACAGGATAAGGAAAATCCTTCCCTTTGATACAGAATGGCTACCCACTGCCACACTTGATATCAGCTCTACAGAAGCACCAGGTTTCCTGAGCATGCTCAGGAACTGATACCTACCATTCCCTCCTAAGCAAGATGCAGCTCATCTGCATGTAATGCAAACATAGAAATAATAAACCTAAGCACTACATAAGGACTACAGTTCCAACACTTTTTTCCCATGGAGACAGTAAGAGAAAAACAAATCATATGACAAAAGTTAATACACTACTGAGTGGGATGAACAGAATATAGAAACCCATACAAAGCCAAAATATGTATTTTCCAGACTGGAGATTGTGGTTTTCAGAACCACATAGATACAAGAAAACATAAACAAAGCAAAACAGGACAAAACCTCTCATAGCTTCTCAGTGACTGTCCAGTAGTTTTCTGGCTGCCTCCAGCCTGTGCATGTTTTCCTCTGGCACTTGGCCCGCTCACAGGTCGTTCAGTCCACTGCACTATGTAATAAATAGCAGACAGAGATGATGCTTTAGGCAGAATGGGAACACTTGTGACCTAACCAGGTCCTGAATCTAGAATGGGGTGGACTGAGGATACTCAGGGCATAGAAACAGCAGATATCAGTGTACACCATTAGTGGAAGAACTTACTCAAAATTGCTCCCAATTCTTTCTTTTGCACTTCTCACCAACCCAGTTTGCTCTAGAAGCCAAAGACGAAACCAGCAAATCAGTTATCTGAACTAATACCTGTGCTCACCTAAAATAACCGGATGACTTTTCAAATCAATTCTTTAAAAAAGAAGTCACATTTGTGCAGCTGCTCAGTTGAAACCTGACCATTGCATTTTGGCCACAACAGAAAGGACCAAATTCCTCCGGGTATAAATCCAGTAAAATTGGTCCAGTTACCTCCTGGCTGGATTTGGATGCCTAGAACATCCTTTGGGATTGTTCAATTCAAATTATGGCACTAATCCAACCTCCTGCAGTTGCCAAATGCTGTAATGCTTGGTGTCAGCATGCAGCATTTTAGAAGTTTTGACACAAGCTTGTCTCTTGTTAACATAGTATTTCACTGGCTTCTTACCTTTGGCCAGGCCTGTGAGATTTTGGATTAACTGAAAAGCTTGAGAACATACTATGCTTTCAGTAGGTCAAATCAGAGAAAAACAATTCTTTTTAGTTCCCTCAGTTTAGTGTCTAATGTGAAGACGACTCTCAGAGATCAAGAAAAGCATATAATGTTTAAAAGAAAACATTTGTTAAGTAAGGATTTCCTGGATTTTTCTGCTTTCTTATTTGTATTATGTCCTGGATCTTGTGAAATCACTGTTTAATTTCCAGTATTATTTATGGAAGCCAGCCTGTCACTGTTTCCAGCTCCTACAGAGAGCTTTCAGTTTTCAGTTTCAGTACCAGGTGCATAGTCCCAGCTTAAACGAACCAAAAAGAAAGTAACATACAACAAGTACTTAACCCTCTCAGCCCCTGTCTGAATCTTCACAGGTAGGATCTTTTTCTACCTCCAGGCTACCTCATTAGGTTCCTTGAGTCCTGGAAGCTCCTCTTCTGTGACAATTTAGAACTTGGGAGTGCACAGCTTTTTCAGTGCAGCAGAGGTCAACATGCTCAAATGCTTTGGAGCATTTCTGTTGTGCCCAGAGAGAGATTTGAAATATCACCCTCTCAGTTATCAATACAAAAGACTAAATGCCTAGGCATGGAAATAGATTTTAGGAAATGAACAATTTTTATGAGGCTTTGCAGGCTGCCACTATTGATCAAAACTCTTCAATCCACAATAGACAAAGAATAATGATTTAGTACACTGGATTCGTGCTGTCATTGTGACTGCTCTGCCTTACAACCATGGTGAAAAAATCAGCTTAAAGTGTAACACCCTTCAGCATATGGGTCCTGGATTTGCATGTTGCATCACTATGTGCTACCATTCACAGCTGCATGAACTAATGCCAAAGAGTTTTAAAACGTTAGCAAATCAGAAATCAACATTTTACATTCATTTTGCATGAGTAGAAATGACTGTGCATATGGTACAAGGCAGTACAGAATAAGGTCGATGAAGTTTACGTGACTGCTGTCTAAGGAAGGTTGTTAATGGTTGCACAGGATGGAGCATTCATGAATAGAAAAGGATGAGAGAGAGCAACAATAAGTAACTTATTTAAAACTCTGTTCAGGTGCTCCCTTACCTTACAGCCTTCTCATCTGACACCTCTAGCTTTATGTCACATGACAGAAGACACATGGCATCACTGCTCTGGCTTCAGTATCACACCAGCATCAGTTATAGCTGCTCTGGATCCTCCTAGGGTGACAGATAAAGGTTACAGTTGGATAAGGACCCATCTGGGTGTCAGTAGGATGGAGTATCATATTTTTCAAATGATTTTTTGAAAACCCAGGGAAATACATCCTTAAAGTCTTTATTTAGAAGAGAAAGTATTAGCACTGCAAAACCAAGCACACACTGAAATTAGAAACTTTCAGAAGTTAGAAAAAGAAGACAGGAATCATGTAATTAAAGATTAGGGCATATACATGGAAAGGCAACCTTTATTCTGGCATTTTCTAACTTTGGTGTACTTGCAAATTATTCATATTTTGGCAAGGATTTTGTATATGTAAAATGTATGTATTATATATAGAACTGAATTAATCTCTGATATATTTTTGCCTCATAAATACTTTGCTGTTTCCATGCTAGAATCTACAGCACTAACATATTCAGATGCCAGTTGCTGGATTCATTCTGTTCTTGATAATCCAAGGGCTGAGCCTGGCCGTGCTCAGCCTCTCCAAATTTCAGTCTTATCTAGCATTTTTCCTAAGCCACCCAGATAAAATATCTCAATGTCCTGAGGTGAAGTGATTCTCTTGTCCAGGGGCTCTGGATTGCTAGGGTTTTTTTCCTTCATCTGCCACACCATTCTGAGCTCAGGCATTCAGGCTGATGAACAATGCAATGCTGCACAACAAGCTCTAAATAAAAAAGTAACTTTAAAAACACAGCTTTAGTAAGAGCGTGGCCCATCTATTTCAGTGTGCAACAAGCCACATAAAGACCCACACAGTGAATCTGAAAGTAATCTTCATGTAGAATTAGAAATGGAAGACAGACTGGAGAAGGAGACCCACTCATTTATCTTCTTGCAAATCATGTACAAATGTGACATATTCATTTGCACTTGAACAAGATTATTTCATTCTCCAGATGAAAGCAAAAAAGAAGTTTCCTACAAATTTTTTCCCCATCAATTTTTGAAAAAAATGTTTGAGCTAATAAATTATAAAAGGAAAAGGAACATATTTAACTTTTATTGCATTCAAATTTTGAATTATACACATGGCTCGTTTTCAGTCATGTCTTCTTTCTGTAATAGAAATGTTCTGCAGAGAGAAACTGCTACTTGTTGCTCTGTTGCTGTTTGTTATCTCAAAGTCCTCTCAGGGAAAGTGAGTTTCTCTGTATTATGCAAACACTTCAGTCCATTTCATTCAATGAAAACTGAGGCACACAGAGACAGCCATTGAGGTCTCTGATAAATCTGAGAGCAGAGCACGGAGCTTTCAGTCTCTCATCTGCACAGCCAAGCCTCAGCCTTCTCCCTTCTGTCCTCCATATGTGCACTTCCAGCAGACTAAAAAAGCAGGCAGTGCACTAAGCATCCTCTGACATGCTTAGAGAACTAGTGTGTCCACAGAGCACAGCAAACAGATATTGAAGATGCCAAGAACACTAGACATGTTAGGATCAGGAAATCCTGATTGCTTCCATTGAGAGGCTAATGAAAGATAATTGTGTACATTTGCCGTCGGTAACTCAAATATCACTTCCTTATCCACAATATGGATTACTTAATCTGCAAAGGTCAATGAGTTACTCTTTAGTTCCTTCCAAATGCCTGTGCAATGAACTTTGCCTTTTTTAATACAGATTTCTCAGCAAAGAACTGGTGGGACGGGTTTGAGGCTTAGAATGCCTCTCAACCTAAAAAACCCCTTTCATCTCAGTATATTTCTAACACTGCCCATATAGCTTTAGAACTGTCAGAGTCTTCCCTGTGGCATTTATTCACAAGTTGCACAGAAGCTAGCAGAAGCTGAGCACATGAGGAGTTAAATTACCAATTTTTCTTTTAATCCTCTTGCAATATAAATGATTATGGAAGCTGAAACACAAAGAGATTTAGGAAAACTGAGATATGCCATCATCTGAAGTGTGACCATGGTTAAGAGCAGTTTGGATGAGCAACTCGGCATTGTCAGGCACATCACTTTAAAAAAGAGAACCTAAGGTGGAGATACTGCAGCTCAACAGCTTATCAAAACTGCATAAGTGCACAGAGAATGGTATGAATGCACACAATCCTAATCCTGTACGCTAAACTACACAGCTGCTGACTCCCCTTCTCACCCATGTGGTGCTCCATTGAAACCATGTTTGTATGGATACTCAACACAGCCTATAGGTTTGGGGACCGTATTCTGAACCAGGGTGGATAGTTTGAATAGCACGAGACATCTCCACGCAGAACCAGGACAGCAGGGTTTAACTTAGCAGGTAGTGGAATGCACAAGCACAGCACAGAGACAAGACTGGGGAATTAGGCCAGTGGCAAGTAGCAGCTGAAAGCTGATTGAATACAACAGATTGGGCTTTCATACTGGCCAGATAAGCAGCAGCTATTTAAATGGAGAACTAACAGTTTTGCTCTTAATTATTTCTAAACCTTTCAGCTAATGCAAACTAAGGATGACATAGTTTGGCCTCAATTAATTATTTGCTATTTCTGTATGAATCCAGTTAAGAGAAAGCTGAATGGTTTGCTGGGAATTTCTGCCTATTGAAAATTGTTCTTGTAAGTGCTTGGCTCCTTTCTCCAAACAGCTGTCATGTAAGTAACTGAATATATACCTCCCCAAAATGTTCACTTTCTCCATCGCAAGTGGAATGTCCTTCTGGATTGACACTGCCCTGCAAGACAACAAATGGTCATCCTTCTGGCCCAGTGGCAGGTGGAAGGCCATGAAACCCCAGAGCTAAAATTGGAAACTTTATGCCTTCGGAAAAGGGAGATCCCTATCTCACCAGTTAAGTATCATTTACTTTTCGGTCTGGGAGGTTCTGAGATTGAAGCATTTCTATGTATAGCACAGCTTTTGCTAGAATTTTCTGAAAGGATATTACAGGTTTTTTCTCAGATACTTACACAGTCAAGGGAAAGCTCAAAGAATAAACAATTATTAATAAAAATGTCAAACCTCTCCCAGACATCTCTGAAATGAAAGAGTGACCTTCCAAAATACGTTTCAGCAGACTGCTTTAGTGCAGCTACTTCCAAAAGTGAGCACTTGAGCTTTGGTTTTGTATCCGCATTTCTATGCACCCTCCTTGATAATCTCTCCATGTAAAGTGCTTAGGATCTCTCATCAATACTAATCCAATATGGATCCAGGGTAGACACACAATCGCACTTGTGACAAATGGGACAGAATGTCCTGTATGACATTTATTCTGGCTGTGATAGGGCAGACACATAAAGATTATAGCAGTATAAAGTAAAAAAGGTTCATGTAGACAACATATGATCTAGCGTAAAGACTGCTGAATGGCACAAAGCCAACTCATCAAAAAGTCTGATACACATTTTTACTGTCACGGTGAATTTATAGCCTGAGATTTTTATATTCCCTTCATAAAAAAAAATCCCACCCTTCAATGTCTGCTTTTTATTTCATCATACTCAGGAAAGGAAGAACGTCCTCTCACCACACTGAAGTGAGAACGAATGTAACTGAGCCTCTTTCCTAATTAGAGTAATTGAATTGATTCTTCTTTGAGCCAAAACAGCAAAAAAAGGAAACTACTGGTACTGCTTCAGTTTACCATGGCCTTCAGGCCTCTTTTTTTGGGTGATTCAGAAGGAACTATTCTATGATTCTATGATTCTATGAATTAAAACATAAAGAAACAGCAACAAACAACAATTGAGAAACGTCAGCCAGAATAAACAAAAGGATTAACTGGAAAATCATAGTTTCAGGTGATGACCTCAGCTTTTTAAGCAAAACTTGTAAAAGTATAGGTGATAAGGGATAATCAAAAAGCTGGACACAGCATTTGGTAACAGTTGAGATGAGTTTCATATAAGCCTAGCCACAGGGTAGGACTTTATCTTTCCCATTAGCCAAGATGTCTGTGCAGAAAGAAGAAACATAGAAGCAATAGAAGTTGATAATGGCTAGAGCACACCATTTTTAGCACTAAATGGCTAGAAAATTCCCAATTTCAGTATTCTGAGACCTTAACAGATGTCACACCTAAACTTGTCTCAGCATACAAGGATATTCAATGCTCCAAGTTTTCCTAGGGATGATGAGCACCCACAGGCTTTGACAGAATACCTGCCAGATTACCAGGGCTCAGTGAGTGTGAACGCTGTGAAAAAAGTGGTACTTGCCTTTAAAGGTCAGTCTAAGCAGTGGAGATCTTCCAGCCTTGCAGAGCAGCATGGAATTCTGCACAGCAAATATGAATTAGCAAATGCACTTACCCCTTCCTACAGTTGTCATAAACAGGTGCTACATGAATACAGGCCAGAAACAATTCATGTCTTTACATTCTCAATGAGATTTTCATTTGTCTTTCTTCTTGGTCTTTTCTGTGACATTTGAAATGTGAAAACTCTTGTATGTGCAGGGTAATCAAGTTCACATTTGGGAATGGTACATGAACACAACATACTGCCCCGAGGCTCAGGCCTGAAGGAATTTCAACTGTGCAGAGATGGAATATGTGAAGACAGAAATACGAGGAACACAGCGACATTGCTAACTGTGAGCATAGATGGGTATTACTGGATTGATAAAAATAGCATGGAGAGGTAGAGGTGCCTGTAAAATGATATGATTTGGAACAATAGTGCTTCATGCTCATAAAGAGCTGTGTAAAGAGCTATACAAGCATCATTCTAGTTCAGTGCTGCCATAAACTCCCCCTATGAAGGCAGCATCAACCAGTACAGCTGAGCCAACGTGGGGCAACAACAATGTTGGCTGGATTCTTTCAGTGACTGCTGCAGAACTTCTGGCTGCCACACCTAAATTATTCCTGAAGTACTTGGTGCTTCTCCTCCACCTCCTCCAGGGGTGATGGAAGATACAACCTGGCCCTAATTTTGCAGGTAGTCTCAACAAGTCCAGTAAACAGTCCAAAGCATTCCTGGCACAGTGGAGCAGACATGAGCAAGAACTGGCCTTTAACAATTGCTATCCAAAAGAGACAGAGTATGTTTTCCAGTTATGAATTCTGGATTAAAAGGTACGAACTCCAGATATACAGTTTGTACTGTACCTTCCATTTCAGCTACAGATGCAAAACAGATTCCAGAACCTGCAGTGAGAACAATGTAGGACAATGTCTGCTAATGCTTTTGCTTTCTGTTTGCAGACACTGGAAAAGAAAATCTCTTTGCTCCACAATGGAGCAAGTTTTAACCCAAGCTTCATTTCACTACTCTACTGAAGGCAGCACTACACAAATGGATCCAAAAAGCACAACTGGGGGCAGTATGTTTTTCACATTTTCTGTGCTGTAAACAAGAAAATCAGATTATTTAATTTTCCACTTTATTTAATCATCCTCTCAGGCCTCAGATTTCTCTGGACTGCATATCACTATATTGTCTTTGAATGCTGTTGCTAAATGCCATTATTATTATTGTATATATAGGGCAAAGAGAGACAAAATGCTTATCCACGGTCATACAGGCCAGGGACAGAGTTAGAACTGTGGGGTTTTTTAATTCTAATCCACTGTAACAGAAATTTCAGAATCTTCATCTACTGTGCACTAGGATTTAACACATTATTTTGCCCAGTTCAATGTATTATGTCTCCAGATGGCTTTTTCTTAGAGCTATACAGCTGGAGTACAAAAGTGTTCTGGAAAGTCCCAACTGAATTTCAAATGAATATCAGAAATAGACAAGGATACACATGATACATGCAGAATGTGTATCTAGGGAAATCACAGAAGATCTAGTTTTCACTAGTTAGTTATACATAAATTATTTAGGCAATCTTAGTAAGCCTGTTGATTTGCTGGAGGCAAAGGTATCTATTTTAGATGTGCTTAGGGTCAGGATTAACTCATGAAACTTGGCTTGCATTGCCCATGAAACAGCTAGAATCATTTCAGCAACCTCATTCAAAAATTAGGTACTCTCCTTTTTTATCACTTATAATTCTTTCTAACAAAGAGGACAAGATTTTAGAAAACCATGTGATAAATGTCTTACAAAACTACACTAGAAACTATTTAGGGTGACTGGAGAAGAAACAGGACTGGGAGCCAGGAGACTATTTCTATTTCTAGTTCTACCATAGACTGTGTGACTATGACTTTGAACCTCAGCTCCCATTTTTGTGAAGGGGGATGATAATTCTTACTGTTCTGTCAGGGATATTGTATCATAGAATTTTCATTAAGGGTTATGAAATACTTGAGATCCTTGATTGGAAGAAGTTGCAAATGCAAATTAATAATCAAGTAACAGTAATCACAGCATCAGCATTATTATTATTATTGTTGTTGTTATTGTTATTATTGATGTTTGTTAATGTTCTTAATATCATATTAGAAGCTCAACAGCATTGTTATAAAAAGCCCAACCTGAACATAGCAGGAAGATCACTCTAGCTCACTTCTAGGAACAAGAATGCTGCCAGCATCATTTCAACATGGGAGTGGAAAAGAATTCTTTAAGTTCTCCATCTGAGCAATTGTAGGTGGCAAAAATTAATAATGCTTTGTGCCACAGAAGCAGAAGCAGCTTTCAGAGCTTAACAGTATTTTTAAGATAAGACTCAGGAGAGGTTTTCTTTTTCTAACAGAACTGGGGGGAAGGAATAATAAAACCAAACCACCCAGGATTTCATCTTTTAGAAAGCTAGAGCCTTGAAATAGAACAAGTATTGTAGGTCAGGATAATTTGAGTTCACGTGCAACACCACTGACATATAAGAAACATGACCAGAGAAAACCAGATCTCTTCTATTGGAAGCCTTGAGCTCTGATAGATTAATTGTAAGAATTCTGTTCTATGAGTGACCCAACACTACCCCAAGTAATCTGGGAGGTTAAAACCCCATCAAAAAGCTGTAATTTGTGTGAAATACCTGTATAGATCGTATCGAATTGTAGAAATGTGGTGAGGAAGCGGAAACGTGGAAAATTAATATAGCATTTATTCCAGTAAAGAAAATGTGTTCAGATTTGGTTCAAGTCACATTAATTAGGAATGGAGGCAATCCAGCAGTTTCTCTTTTCCTCCTGAGCAGCCCATGTTAGAAAGCAGGTGTAAAGACCTTAAGAAAGGTAGGGGAAGGTGACAGCCACAGTGTAATCGTACCCATTAATCTTACCGCAGAAATATTGCCCTTTAAAGAACAAAACCCATGGGGATTGTGGGTGTAAACAAAACAGAGCATTTGGTTTCAATCCTTCATTTTGTCTTATTGCATGAGAGAGGAAAAAAAATCAACATAAAAGGACCACATAACCAATACAAGAGCTTGTTCGATGGTATACAGTAATTTTATGAATACCTGAAAACTGAAGTGTATTACTTCACTGTTACTAACATCTGTCTGTGAGTTTGGAGGAAATCCTCCACAAAAAGCACCGAAAGTAACTTCAGCTGATATTGTATCACAGAATGTCACAAGGCTTATAAAAGTAGTAGTCATGTGCCATTAGTCCCAAACAATGGCAGAAAATGAAGTAATCTCCATGACTAAGAAAAGCTTTTCAGTCTTACATTATTGCTACTCTCCTACATAGAGTGCACCTGGATGTCTTCCTTTCAATCTTGAGAAATCAGAGTGTGACTTTCCCAGTGTGGTTCAGTAAATATATGGAATGACAGACACCCGTTGCATGGTGGAACTGCTTATGGTACATATCTATTGTTTATACCATCTTGATTACAGCCTCTGATAGAGTCAAGAGATGAAAAAAAGGAAACAAAAAATGTTTAAAACAAGTAATTCAGATGGTTCACTTTAACCAGAGTCTTATTATAAAGCCTGAGTAAATAGGTGAAAAGATAAGAAACTGACATTACTGGGCTACCTTCTAGTTGTCATTGCTGCTCCCAGACAAATACAAATATCAATACCTACAGACTAAAGCAAACATCTGACAAGTGTAGCTGTTTGTGTGCTTTTCTTGAACATCTTTTCCTTCATCCATCTTATCACAGCCAGGATCATGCAAAGCACTGTGGATAAGTACAATCCACTGTTTTGCTTTCAGTGTACAAGACTTTGATTACATCTCTATAAATATTTGTGAAGCAGGAAAGGAATTCGAATTTACAGTGCCCCTAGAGAGGGGTACAATGGTACTATTAATCTACAATAATTATTGCCCTACCTTGTACTTGGTAGTTTCTAGGACTTGTCATTAGCCTGCTAAGTACCAGGCTATCTCACCTCGACCTGACTAATACACAATATGTTGAAGAGAGTAAATCAAGGTAAACTCTATATGCCATGTTTGCATTTCTGTTTCTAACATACTCAAGAATCACAGAAAGAAAGTGTCAACTCAAGCTTTAACACTGTAAGAAATGAGGCTGTGCTGTGTGTTTATGTGTCCAAATTGGTACTGTTCTCCTGACTGATAGCTTCAAAACTGAAACAACTTCTTTGCTCAGGAAGTGGTGGCCCATGTCCTAGGGCAAAGTAATTCAACTTTCACTGCACTATTAAGCTCTACTGCTAAGTACTGTTCAGTTATGATCACAGCTATAACATCCCAGTTAGCGGTCAACTTGTTACAGGTGTAAAATGTAGGGCAATTTTATAACACCTTACAAAGCACAAATTGCCATTTTATAAATATTGTGTTTGACCACACAGCCCCTATAAACTTGGTAGCATCCCCAGCACATTCCACAGAGAGCAAAACTGAGAACCAGAAGCACACAAGGGATATTTACACAGGAAAAATGGCAGCTAGCTGCCAAATTAATCAGAATTAGACCTTAATTAGATGGGAAATTCAGGTCAGGATGAGATAAGAATTCAAATCTCATGGGCACCGACCAGTGTTTTATTTTTGAAGTTGGTTGTGCATTTTTAAGATAGCAGTCAAGCTGATTTCCCTTTAAGAGAAATGACTGGGCCATCAAATAAAGATAAATTGTTTTTCAGATATGCATGATGGATCTTGGTTCTGATAGAATGTTGCTCTATCCCATACTTCTAGATCTCCTATTGACGTCAGCATGGGATAGACAGAAAGATTTTTCCAAACAGGGAAATGCAGATTATTGTGGCAAACACTCTACTGGGGTCTTTGGTAACAAACCAAGTGACTATCAATAGGATGGAGAAACAAAGGAAGAAATCTACCAATCCAAACTGTGATCTCTTATAGTCACTGTCACTGAGATGAGAATCTGTCTCACTGTCTCTTTTACACTCCCAAGGCAGCAAGCAGCTGCTGTGTGCAGGAACAGTGATCCAATTCTAGAAATCTCCCAGCAACAACACTTACCCTTTGTATGCACAGTCTCCTGGTCTCAATCGAAGTCAAATTCTACCTGCTGCTGATATGGTAACATACACTGCCTTGGAATAAAAATTATTCAGAATAAGATCAGATTATCTTAATTATCAAAATTCAAACTAATATTTTATCACTGATTTTTCTACAGGCTTTGTGTAACTTTTTCAACTCAGTATTTTTTGCATTTTGCTGTTTAAGCTATAAGCTTCTTACAGGGATAGAGGGGGGGAAAAAACCCTCTTGACATAATACCATGAAATCAAAGAGCAAGCTGACTGGAAAAAACAGTTACTATATTTAAACTGTATTATACTATGATAGAATTGCAGTTTTAAAACCTTTCCACTTTGATACAGCACATTTGCAGTATTTCAATATGTCTTAGTAGATTTCAAGTGGCTGAAACATTTTAATAACCGTAATTTAAGAGGAATAAAATAGTACTGTAGGAGGAAGAAACAATTCCTCTATTTGTCACTCACGAAAACTTGGGATTTGATAGCAGCTGGGGTAGTAAGAGTGGTGAGTTTGGTGGGCTCAACCTAAGCCCCATTAGGCAATTAGCCAGTCTGTAAAAATCATGACATAATTTGGCACAATGAAGCAGAACAGTATAACTGTCTATGTGCACTGAAAGAGATGCAGGCCTGAAATAGGAAGGTTATTGCAGGTTCAGGCGTACTGGCTCCACAAACTGGCATTTTGTGTACTGCCCTTCGGTGCTACATTTAGCTCCAGTAAAAACTATTACTCTTATCTGCAAATTAAGCTACAAACAGTACGTTTTTGTGTACAGCAAGAGACAATTTGTATTACAACCAGTAACTCTACTGTGAATCTGCTTTGCAGCAACAGGGATGACTTAATGTTATTGCAATTTGAAGGAAAGCATCCTGCAGTCCTCTCTCAGGCCAAATTCCCATTTACTTCAATTAGTAAGCATTACAGGAACTGTTTTAATGCTGCTGCCTGATGTGTTGGCTGCTTCTTCTAATATATTACAGTGAAAAAAAGATAATAGGCCAAATGTATGAATGGTGTACTTCCATTATGTGAATGGAATTTTATCAAGTCCAAAGCTGGCCCATTGTGTCATGTTTCTTTCCAAGGTACCACTCTAAGGGGTTCCACTCTGAAAACAAACTGCAACTTCACAGCAAAATAAATTGGTTTCCTTCTTCCTTATAGATGGAGAATGTAAAACTACCTGCACCTGCTGGAGGTATTAGTCCCCTGGAAGCTTTCATGGTCTTGCATTGCCTAAGGCAGAGCTGAGGTGCCATCATTCTGATTTGGGAATACTTTACCACCTTCTTTAAGAGATAAGACAATTTTAATTCTGTGATACCAAGTGATGCCAAAATTAGCAGGTACTACTTTTGCTGCGGTATGTACATGACTGTTCAGTCTGCACTACACTGTCCAGACCAAGTATCCTATCTGCAAATGTGATTCAAACACGCATCTGTCAGATCTTTAATCATTTTGAGGATATCACCTGCAAAGAAATCCTCACACTGGTCAGCTACCTGTAGTCTTGCACATATGTGGCAAGCCAGGGAAGCTGTTGTGAAGGAAATACAGTTTATTCTGCTCTGGAAAGACCTGTAGAATAGTCCTTAATTCAGTCATTCTTCTCTCAAAATTCACTGAGCCATAACAGAACACAGGACAGAAATAAACACAGGCAGAGCGTTATGTTCAAAAGATGGGAAAAAAGGGGAAAACCCAAGTCCTCTATTCTTAATGCACAAGAGAGCAAACAGTGGAAGTGAAGTTGTCAAGCTGTAGGTGAACTAGTGAATCCTAGAGAATGCCAACAGTTCCCCAGGATTTGCCAGAATGCAAACTCTATTCACTTTCCCAGCAGCATTTCCACCTGTTAACAAGTTAGACTGAAAGGACACCATATCTCCTTTATTACACACTCTGCCAAGCTCTAATTGCACATGCCATGGTTCTGGTATGCTTAAAATAATTTTCCATAAGCTTTTTTGGAAACAGGCACAATAAGGAAACCAAGAGTGACATACAAAGTATATCAGAGGGAGAAAGAATATGAAATATAACCCACGTTTCTGAGTTTGTTTTGAAAATTGCTACTGATGCTTAATTGTATTGCTCTTTTATAACAATTAAAAGTAATACTTTAAAATAGAAAGAAAATGAAAGGCAGGATTCTCAAGTCCTTTACAGGTGCTCCTGTATATGAAGACTACTAAAATATGCTTCTGTGTAAAAACATTGCTGCGGTAAATGTATTTTGACAAAAAAAGCTTACATATATTGCAGGCTCTGTTAATGTGGTGGAGGAGAAGGAACTACTCATACAGACATACTGTGCTGTCAGTGAAATATGTTAATTCAACTAGCTGGCATTATTCTGTGTATAATGACTGTGGAAATTATGTATTTTTTTAAATGTTGCATATACACATAATATGGGGACTGGCACTGAGTCTATCACGCAGAGGTGTCTGAAGACAGAGGTGTACATGTACATATTTGTGTGTTAGAGGACATTGAAGGTAGGTGTGGGTTATGTGGGCCCACATAGCAACAGGCATCGATCAGCAGTTTTCTTGGCATAAAGTGCGTATTTGCAAAGACATATCGTTTTGTGAGAGTATTAATTTCAGATGCCTGTGCACCTTGTGACTTCGGTTCTGTTTTGGGGATGATAGGATGATGTGTTCATAGAATATCAAGAAAAGTGTTAAAACTGGTTAAGAAACATACAGTAAACTATACGCAACTGTCATGTTGATCTCTGTAACAGGGTATGTCTATTTATGCGCAGTGTGAGGTAGTAGTAGGAGAAGCAACGTAACTGCATTCAAGCCACATGAGGCCACACATTAATCTTGCTGATATGCCAGAGAAAATTAATATGGGAAATGCATGGAATAAGTAATTCCCATTCCTGTACTAGATCATCAGACCTAATTTACGGATTTTCATTCAGAACTGCCCTGCGAAGTGTAGGCATGCTGTGAAGTTATCCTTATCTGAACAATGGCTAGCTATAGAGAAGTCTCTTTTAGGGCACTTGTACTTTTAATAGAAAGTATATAGGTGCCACACATACCGTAGAAAATTGTGGTTTTATATTGACTGTCCCTTCTCCTTGCTCCTTTTGCTAATACAGAGGTAAGACTAAGATATTTTTCTTCCAGATCAGACATTCCGTTTCTTATAGCATGGTACTGTGGGTGGTTCGTAACAGTGATGGATATGCAGATTGTATGTAGGATCTGCATTTATGTAAGCCAGCACGCATGTAGAAATCAGCTTTTATATTTGCACACGCGTATACAAGAACATCACCTGGCACCAAGAGTTTTTAAGGGAAGGTGTTTACACTGTGTACTGAATGGCTTGCTACGTGTTGTGCGCCTATTGCAGGTGTCGTTACTGTCCACTGGTGCCGACCTCCCTCAGTTTGTATTGTGTTCATTGAAGTTCCTGTGAATTATGTGGTGGGGTAGCTAAAGCAAGTCAGGTTTCTGTGTTCTATATCGGTTTGCGGGTCTGTGTCAGTTATCGAGATACTGTGCTGAGGAAAGCTGGTATCTCACACCACAGACGCTGCTGAAATCACACCGTGCAGTTTATACCTCCTTCCGTTATCGCTGGGCAAGCCGGGGCTGAGTGTGCGTGTCACTGTTATGCTGGCGGGGCAGCGTGTGACGGGAACTGGGGAAGTTGTGCAAAGGGCATTGCTCAGCATCAGCACAGGCCTCGTCAGAGCAGGGGCAGGACCTCTGCGGAACGAACCCCTCGGTGCTAGCGTGAAGGCACGAAGCCCTCACTTCCCTCCTTCACCTCTGGCACACTCATGGCTGGATGCGGCTCCTGTCACGACAGGGGTAGGGACAGCCCCACACTCATCCTTTAGCTGGATGAGGTTCCTGTCACGACAGAGGCGGGGACAGCCCCACACTCACCCTTTGGCTGGGATGAGACTCCTTTCACGAGAGAGGTGGGGGCAGCCCCACACTCACCCTGTGGCTGGATGAGGCTCCCGTCACGACAGAAATGAGGGCAGTCCCCACAGTAAGGCTGACGCTCCTGTCACGACACGCGTCGGGGCAGCTCCGTGGCAAACCCCCGCAACGATTCGCCTATCGCGACAGCTCGCACCGCGGACGGCGGAGGGCGGGCAGCTCCCCTCAGCAGGCGCGCGCCCCCTCAGCTCCCCCGGCGCGGGTTGAGGCCGGGACAGAGGGCGGCCACGACGGTTCACGCCGGGGCAGAGGGGCGGGATAGGGGCCACCCCACCTGCGGGCCTCTCCCACTGCGGAGCGAAAGCGCTTCCGCTGCCGCCGCATGAGGGCTGCATCACCCGCCTCCGCCTCCTCCGAACCGAGGGCGGGCGGGCGGCCGCGCTGCGCAAGGCCGCACCAAGCGCCGCTGCCACCGCCTCAGCGCCGGGGGGCGGAGCCGCTCCTTCGCCCCGCCCCGCGCCGCCAGCCCCGCCAATGAGCGGCGTCCACATGCCGCGGCGGCGAGAGGGGCCCGGGCGGCCCAGCTCCCCTGAGTTACATTAGAGCGGCCGCCGCCGGTGCGCGAGTGGAGCGAGCGGGGTCCAGCGGCGAGCCCGGACGAGGGGGGCGAGCACAGCCCGAGCCGTGACGGCGACAGCGGCCTAGGGCTGGCTGAAGGGGAGGATCGGGCTGCTTGAGGGGAGGGGGCGATTCCGACCTTTCCCGGTGGAGGCGAGAGGCGGGCAGAGGGGCACCTACGCCTTTTTCTTCCCACCCCATCCCACCCCGCCTCCGGAGCCGAGCGCGGTGAGGCGTGCCGTGCCGTTATCGTCCTCCGCGGGGGCGGCTCGGAGCCCGGGGAGGCGAACGGAGAGGCCGCTCGGTCACCTGGACGCGGCCCATCCCCACCCAGGCACCCGCCGCACGCCCGTGCCCCTGAGGCGACAGCGGCTCAGGGGGCCCGCGCTCTCCTCAGCTGCCCGCCCGGAGCTGGGGGGTGCCTGAAGCCCCGCTCATCCCCGCCGGAGAGGCCGCTCGGCTCCCTCGGAGGGTGTGTGGGGTGGGAGCGGGGCAAGGGTTTTCTTTTTTTTTTTTTCCGGCTCCTTTCCCCCCACCCCCCCTTTTTTTTTTATTTTCCTTTTTCTCCTTTTTTTAATCTTTCAAGGATATTTTTCTCCTCCTCTCGGCCTCCCTCAGGAACCGCTGAGGTGGGCTCGGGTGCTCCTCTCAGTCGCGGGAGGGGGTCTATGGTGATAGCACGGGGGCGGTGGGGCAGAGAGCGAGGGGCTGAGGAGGGGGCTCGCCGCCGCGCCCGCTGAGGAGGAAGAGGCGAGGCACCATTTGCTGCTCCCTGCCCCAGCCATGGAGAACGCGCACACAAAGACTGTGGAGGAAGTTTTGGCTTATTTCGGCGTCAACGAAAGCACTGGGCTCAGCCTGGAGCAAGTCAAGAAGCTGAAGGAGAAATGGGGCTCCAATGGTAGGTGAACCGGCCCGCGCCGCTGTCCCCCCCCCCCCCCCCGCCGCCGTGGGGATGCTGTCTCTGGCACTCGTCTTCCCCTTCTCCTCTTTTCCATCCCTTTCCTCTTTTAAGCTCATCCTTCCCGGGGCCCCCTTTCGAGGCCTAAACGTGTGTGTATTTGCGAAGCCGGCATCTCTTACAGGACCCGGAATAGGAGCGAGGGAGAGAAGATGGCTGACTTGAACTCCACCTCGTGGGTTTCTTTCATACCCCGAGCTCACAGGGCTGCTTTGGGAAGGAGGATGTCACCTCCGTTTCCTTTCACCTTAGCGCTGGGAAATCTTCTTCCAGGCTGAAATGAAGCCCTGTGGGTTGTTTATTTATGATTTTAATGTGGGTTTCGTCCGTCTTGACCTTCATTTTCCCCTCCTTTTTAGTGCCTTTTCGTCCCTTATTTTACATTCTTCTCTCGAGTCGCGGGGCACAGAATTCGGCCGACGTTTCTTTTTTTCCCGTAATCCTTTTGCTTGGCCTTCCCAGTCCCTTTTGAACTCCAATGCCGTTGTACCAATCTGGAAAGCTATGAGAAAATTATACGGTGGGGATTTTTTAGCTTTAACACTGCTTTTTTTGCCTCTTGGAATTGCTAAATCTAGTTGTAAGGATATGGAAGGGAGAGCAGAAATAAGAAAATGCCCTTAAAATGGAGGAAAGAATCTGAAATATCTTTAGCCGAGTTTGTTGTTTGGTTTTGGGTTTGGTTTTTTTTAAGTGAATGTGGAAGAAAACCTTTGTCAGAAAGCGTTTGAAAAGCGTTTTGAGCCTTTGACCCTTTGTGTGCAGCAACAGCACCAGTCCCACAGCTGGCTGGAGTGATGACTTGGCTGAATTGTAACCCTTGGCACATTCCAGCTAACCTCTAAGTGTGTTAAAATGCAAACCCATCAGGCCTATTCAGATGCTTTAATGAAAAGAGGCACCTTAATGAGGCTTTCAGTATGTCTGTCAAATCCAACCCAGTTGAGTGTGCAAACCAGGAATGATATCTAGTGGATGCCTTGCAATGCTCTCTAATGTGTTTCTCCAATGATCTCTTTTCTTTGACATGCTTCCTGGAAAAATATTCCACTGACAGAGTTACCAGCAGAGGAAGGTAAGTGTGTTCATAAAATCTGCTAATTCTTGTTGATAATTCATCCTTTTTTAAAGGTACATATCTAAATGGCTTTGTTACATGTTGCAGGAAAGACCTTACTCGAGCTTGTGATTGAACAGTTTGAAGACTTACTAGTTAGAATTCTGTTGCTGGCAGCTTGCATATCTTTTGTAAGTACGATTTTTTTCATTTTATAGGCTTCTGTATTGCAGAATGACAATGTATAGGAGCTGTATGTACTGAAGTTACTCTTTCTCAAAAGGTAGAAGTATACGATACAAAGTAAGTCGCGATCTCTTAAATCAGTTGCTTTGTGCAGAAGTTTCCATATGCTAGAAACCAAAATTTCAGGGGCTCTTTTATTGCATGAGTCATAAGTACGTAATCACACTTGACAGGTATTTTAAAAAGTGCTTCTCATTCAACCCGGTTTGCTTATTTGAGGTGGGATTTCCCAATGCTTTTGTTGGCTTTGAAAACTAACCTTGAGTAAGTGTTTAACTGGACATTCTTCTTGCCTTTGAGTTAATCGTTATCAAGCTCAATGTATAATCATTGGAAGACATTTTTGGATGCAGTGCAGACTGTAAATAGAATTTACATGGCGAATATTCCAGTTGCCTTCCCTTCCTGATAATAGCAAGGTGACAGTTGTTGCTTTTGACAGTGACAAGAATGATGACGGCTGTGATGGCACCATTGTTGACCAAATTTGGTAACTGACCTTTGAATAGTCCAGTCATTTAAATGGACATTTTGCTTTACATACAGGATTAAAAGAATAAGAACAATTTTGGCTTTTTTAATTTTAAAAGCATTTTTATGCAATCTTTTTACCTAGTGGGTAAAGGGTATGTGTTTGCTGAAAACCTGAAAAGGAAGATAAAGGCTAAGTGCAGAAGGAAGATGAAGGCTGTATGTCCTGGGGAGCCGGACAACAGAAATACAAGTGTGCAGAGCATTAAATTGTTTAGGTAGGAGTAAAAGTTTATAGTAGACTTTGCCCTGGAGTTGTAATTAACTACTTAAGAAAAAAATAAATGCTGCAGCTCTTGGGGGGAGTGGAAAATGTGGTGACCCTTTAGCTAAGGGCAAACTAATTAGGATGGTCAGAGGAGAATGTGCTCTGGAGCTGTTCTGTTCGATGGGGGAGGGTTGCTCTGTTGTGGCTGCTGCAGCACATGCTGTATTGTTCTTCTTCCACCAAGAGAGGCTTCAGCTATCCCTACGCTGACACTTCTCAAAGCGCTTTGGGTTTTGGTATGCATGTACCATCACCAGTTGAGCGTTGGTCTTGACCATAGAGACAGATGTGCTTTACTCACTCTGCTGTTTCATGGGGATTAAACCAGGTTGGCTGTAGAAAATTGAATGAACAGGTCATTCAAAAGCTTTTTTTCCTCTTCTTTTCCATTTTCCCCTCCCAGAGGGTAAGAAGGGGATGTATTTCTGTACCTGAAGAGGCGTGACTTTCATCTCATGAGATAAATGACAGTGCAGAAGGTTGTTAGCCTTTCATGCCAAAGTACATTATGTGGTTTTATTACAGCCAAGTAAGTGGAAAATCAGATTCACCAAATTTTAAGCTTTTATTGTTGAATCTGAGTAAGTACAATACCAGACTGACAGAGGTCTTGGAACGTACACTGCCAAGCCCTCTTTGAAAACTTGATTAGTATCCGGATTCAGTTTCTTTTTTCAGTATGCTTAATTTTACTATCTAATTAAGAGGAGGCTGTATTTTAATGAGTGTGGGATAGATCTGGGTTCTGTGCAACTGGCATGGTATATGACCTTGGGCTGCTGCTCTGCCTTTTTTTGTCTCCTATTTGAGAGCTACAGATATCCATTATAAATTGATGTTAGTACCAAATACTTTCTTTTGGTGAAATCTTAATAAAAAAGATACAATTTTAGTATTTTAAGAAACTTTGTTTCTTAACAAAGTTTCTTTAAGAAACTTTGTTTCTTTGTGAACTATGGCTTTTTCCTTGCTCAGAAGGTGATCGTTTATTGTCGGTAAGAGAGCGCATCTTGAGGTGTATAGATCACTGTTGTTTTGCACTGTGGAAGCTTTTCTGGTGACTGTGTTATGATCATAAATGATACTAGATTTTTTACTATTGTGAGTAACTGCACAGAAAAAGCCATTTTTAACAGAGATCTGCGTTAGATTTTTGTGCAGAAACATCTCCTCTTACATACAACATAAACTTCTTTGTTTGAAGTGCCTTTTGTGTCCTCTACTCCCACACCCCCTGTCAGGTATGTGTCAGTAAAATAAATCAGACTAACAGCTGAATCTGTGTCACGCTGGCTGATTGGAGAGGTCATACGCTGCGTATGTGTTGGCTGTAGACACAGTGTCCTGTGTTCCAAGTTGGAACTGCTGTTACAGATGCGTCTAGTTAGTAAAAGCCTTAAGTATGGCTTTTGAAGAGAAACAATATGAATAATTTCTTATGGCGAGTAAATAGATCTGTGTATAGGCTTCAACTTTATCTGAGTGTTCTATGAAGCCTACACAGAAGTAAACCTGTAGAGTGTATCTCAGCAGTTCAAGGGCCTCCACAGCCTGACTCTGCATGCAAGTAAAAGGATGTTTAATTTTCCATGAACTATGGCTTTTAATTCTTGCTGCTTGTGTAGCATGTACTCAGATCTACACTGTTTACATAAAAGAACAGCTTTCTTTGCTGTGTAAATGACAAGTTGCAAGATGTTATTGATGCATCTGATGTAAAGTTTTTCTTTGGTGAAGTATATATGCTTTAAGGAATGATTGTATGCTTAACTGTACAGTCTTATCTTTGGACTTCACATAGAGTGAATTTTCTTCTACAAGATGCAGCATAGACTACAAGCTTTACCCAAACCTGAAGTATGAATGCAGCATCCTAAGAGCATTGTGATTGTTCTGGGAATGCTTCCTAGTAGTGGATATCTATGTTTAGATTAAAACAATATACTGTGATTTAGTCCAGAGATGATTATAGCCTGTAAATTAGCAGGAGTGTAACCTAACCTGTGTTAAAAGGTGAGCAAAGATACTCTTAGAGGAAGTAAGGTGTGCTGCAGAAATGTGCAGGCTTTGCCCTGAAATCACCCCAAAACCTACCTGTTAAGGTCAGTAGCAAAGAGCGTGTGGCGCAAGATAAAGATTGCCTTGGAACATTACACTGACATGCTTTCAGCTAAACTCCGATTACTTAATAGCAGCTGAGATGCCAGCTCATGGAGTGAGGAGTGATTAAAGCTGTGAGAAGAGATTGTGATTCCATTTTACTTTGAAAAATCAAACTGTGGGTGCTATGTATCTTTTCCATTTCCTTATTGTTACACTAAACACAGGAATGTGTTTATTTTCAGAAATCCGGAGTAGCATATATCTGATGGGTGCTATTAATCTGCTAACCTGGTGAAATTCTTGTACTTACATGTGTGGTCAAACTCTCTTGGTTTGTTTTTTTGGTTGTTTCCGTTTTTTTCCTCCTCTTCTTGGGTAGCAAATAAAAATCTCCACTGAAAATTGACTTAAAACCAGGAGCCTTTTCTGTAGTAGTTACTGGTGTTCAGTGTAAATGTCACGGAAGAAATATTAGGACTACTGAAATAGTTTGCAACTGCTTAATTTTAAGCTAACATGCATTGAAAAGAGAAAACACTGAAAGAGAGATTTAAGTAGTAGTTTTCACTCTGTCCATAATATACTAATTCTCAATTCACAGTATCCTGTGAGAAGAAAGCTCTTAAAAGCAGTCCATAGTTTTACATGACCTGCTTTAATTAGTCCAGCACTCCTTTCTGTTAGGATGAGGTCTTGTTCGCCCAGCCTGCTTCTAAGTTTCCATTGTCAAAAGGAAAACCAAACAAATACCCTTGTTACGTTGCTGGCAACAAACTGTTTGCTTTTCCTCTGTTAGTGGTAAGTGGGTACAGCCTGCTGGGCAACCCAGCTCTGTCTTTTAACTTCTATTCTTTAATTCTGTTTGTTACTTAATCACAGCTTGCCTCCATAGCTTACCTGACAATGCAGAGATAATTACCTTGTAGAAATGCAGAAAGCTGCAAGGACACTGCTGTTCTAGGTGTTCGTATCAGTAGCCATCTCATTGCTGGCTGCCTTCTGCGTTGTACCTCTGCCCCCTTTTTACCAATAACCATGAAGACTTAAGTGGCATTTGCCTGTCATTGTGTATAGTATCTTGCAGGTTAACCCCATTAGGCTTTGATTAAAATAGACTTCTGCAAGGCATAGCTCTAGCAACCCTAAAGCAAATATGCTGAATGAAAGCTGCTGCTGAGATTGGCTGTCGGTATGGGACTTTTATGTTTTAAGTTTCTCCTTATGTTTTCAGACTTGCATTTCTCTTTCCCCATCAGCCACTCTCTTAGGCTTCTTAAATGCATGCTAGCTTTACTTACTGACCATACTGTCTGAACAGTACATTGGAGATCAATGACCTGGAAATGAAGCTGTTCTGCATGTGAGTCTTAAAGTGGTAAGGGCAGAAATATGATGGGGCCCTTCTGAGTAATAGTCAAATAAAAGATCTCTTGCTGTAACCTCTCCAGGGTCTTAAAAGTATACTGGTGGAAACTTTGACAAGGACTCAGTGCCTTTGACAAGAGTTGTCTGATCTCTACCAGGCTTCAGCATATGCTCTGTTGTTACTAGAAACACCTAGTTGAATACTTGCATTCCTTGTTCTGCTTTTTCTTTGGGTTTTACTGTGGTTTTGTTTTTACTTCAGGCTACTATAAAATAATAAACTTCATCTGTTACAGTAGTACATGTTATATATCACTAGGATCTTAAATGTAGTGTTAAAATTGCTGTAATCTGCTATTACAAACCCAAGAACTCACAATGTATTCTGTTACTTCTATGACTATATTTACTAAAACATTCTAGAACTAGAGCTTAGGTCATTCCACTGCTAGGAATTGCGTGGAAACCTTTTAGGGGAGAACTGTGTTGCTGCCTTCCAGCATTAATTAGGTACTTCATTTTAATCTGGTCGTAGATTAATAATTTTGCCAAAAAACCCCAAAGATCTAACAATCAGATCTGTACTGTCGGGATCTCTAAGCAGAGTTCATGTGCTCTTTTTGAAATAATGGCTTATTGAAAGAAAAGATCCCTTGAAAACTTAATTTTGGTTCTCCTTGACATACTTGCATCTTGCTGTCCTTGTACCTACCTTCCTTACCTCTTACAGTTGCAGGCTTTCTCTATCTTGTTTTACAAGACATGTGGTCTTCAATCTGAAAGGATTATGTTTTAGCGTCGCGTAAAGCAGATGTTTTATTGCAGGTGCCTTGTAGGTACCTGCTCTGTTACAAACATCACAATGATCAAATTTACTTACTTTGTTGGAAGCAAAATAGGCTCTGCAGAGTTACAATAAAGAAAGGGAGGGGAGAAACAGATACTAAGCAGCTTTTCTGATGGCAGTGCGTGACCTTGTTATATGCTAAGGAAACTGGAAATGTACCGTTAGCCTTTTGTTTAGCTACACGGGAGGCAGCAGTGCTGGTGCAGAGTAAAAGCTGCCCATGCAATAAAGGGTAATGTGTGGAGTGAAGGCTACAGTGTAGACTGCAAGATTGCTCTAGCAGGTCAAATGGCTAAAGGTGTTACTGGGGTTTGGAGATAAGTGGTGTGGGAGGAGGGAAGAAATACTTGGATGTAGAGCGTGTAAGAGATCCTAACTAAATCCCTTCTCCAGAGGGATTACACAGACCCTTAACATGTTGTGTTGCCAGTTGGAAAGTTTCAATCGTATTAATCATAACCTGGATCTTATACGTTTATCCTTTTTTGTAATAAAAATCTGTTGTTGCGTTGCATTTGCTTGACAGTCTGTTTTCTGCTTGAGGCTTTCATGCTGCTGCGCCTTCCTTTTAACGTCCTGGAGTGTTTCACAATTGAGCAATAGCTCTGAGCAGCATGTTGGTGGAATTATGGCGCTCGCTTTAGTAACGGTTTGCTCGCTGCAGTCTTCTAGTGATTCAGAGTGCTGTTGCCTGACTACCAGCCCTAATTATCTCAACACGTTGTTCCTATTTACTGTCACTTTCCAGGCTTCCTGTTGCTCAACATGTTGACGAAAAAGCTCTTCCTCTCTGGTCGTATAAGTTTGATTTTCAGTAGTGACAGAATACTGCAGAAGCCCTGACGCATCCCCGTTCAAGTCGGGTGAATGGCAGAAGGCTAGAACTAGAGTGTCATTCTAAAGCAAAAGAACTGAAATAAAATGTGGAGCCTTTCAAGCAAGTCTTAAAGTTGATTTACTTTTTTAAATCTTTAAAATTCAGTTTTGGGTTTTACCAGCTACTCAGCTCAGAATTCAACTTTGAATGTAACTATACAATTCACTTAAATGCTTCAATAAGACACTCTTTATGTTAAAATAAGTAGATGCTTATTTTTCATATCTCCTCAGCTAAAAGCTGTTTCCATTTGTGTATCTGAGTTATTGGTAAAGAACAATTAACTTGGTTAAAATTCAAATTCTGCAAAGTTTTAGTATTCTGAGTAGTCAGACTAATTCATCTGTGTTCTGTAGCTGTTGTCACAACTTCTGCTTTCATTTGTGACGCAAAAGTAGTAATACATTATCCAGATAAACAGCTTGCTCTTCTAAAAGAAGAGCAGCCTTGGAAATATACTCTGTCCTCCTTTACCAAAGATTCTCTTTCTGCTTTTCCCCTGCATATTGTCAGCTCATTCATGAACTACAGAACTACAACTTGGAAGATTGAGGGGTTTCCAGAATTGCTCAACTGAAACTTACTGGGTTTCAAGTTTGTATGATGTCTGTGTAAATCATTTAGTAATTTAAATCATTGTGTTTCTCTTCCAGGTCCTGGCCTGGTTTGAAGAAGGTGAAGAAACAATCACAGCATTTGTAGAGCCTTTTGTAATCTTACTCATCTTAGTAGCTAATGCGATTGTGGGAGTGTGGCAGGTATGCAGCTATTTTTACAATGTCAAATCTCCAATGTTTGGGATTTTCTTAGTTTAAGAGAAAGGACTGTACAGAGTAGTGTCAGGTACCTCATACAATCCAAGTAATCTGTGTTACTAACTTTAGATTCCCTAGAGTCACCATACCATAAAACTTGTGTACAGAAAGTGTTGACTTAAAGGTAAAATGAAAGCTTCAGAAGTATTGCTGAAAAGGCAAAGTGCCTGTCGGTGTGTTTGGCCTCACACTGGTGAACACATGGATGGGGTAGTCCAGAATGAAGGAAATCAGTTAAATCTTGCAAAGCCAAAAAGCAATCAATTGGATCAGCTTGCAACAAAGGGGGTTTGTCCCAGATAAGGAGCAAAGGATGGAACACTTGTAATCTAGTTTCTTCTCTTTCCTTCTAAGTGCTGTGTTTTAGTACATTTATTAATACATTAATACAGTGTTAATTCTTCCTATTCAGTTACCATTGTACCTATTAAATGTACATCAAAAGGCTGCGTGGCTGTCAAAAGGCAGAAGCTTCTTCTACATACCATGAAATTTCTCCTTCATTATCAGCTGTGGTATCAATCAGATGGCTTTTTATAAATCATACAGGCAGTAATACCAGTAACACATTCTAACACTTCTTGAGATGCCAGAACAGAATTGTTCATAGAACTCCAGGTTACTATTTTGATCGCTCCAGGCAGGGTGCATTTTTATTAGAATTGTTTTTCTACAGATAAAAGGTTTTCTAGGATTTTTAGGGTAATTTAAGTTCTTTGTGAGGTTAGTTTTGGTGGTTGGTTGGCTGGTGTTAATGTGATAGTTACTTGCCATCTTTTAGCATATTAGGTTTCATGCTTAAAATGTGAACCTGTCAAAAAAACCCAACAAATTAAGAGGAGGAGCCCTGTTAACAGGTTAAAACATGTTAGAGAGGAACCTACACACTGCAAGCCACCAGAAAGGGCAGTGAGTGGCATTACTGCACACTCCTGTGCTCTGCTCCGTGCTAGCCAAAGTAAGCTGCCTAACTTGTGCACAAGAAGACTAACCCTGGAAAAACTCCATTATTAGCAGCTTGCTGTGCAACTGCTAGAGCTGGTATGGAGGGAAAAGGTAAGGTTGATCAGGAGACAACAGCATTGCCCCTTAAGTGTCATTTTCTATTCAAATCTTTATAAAGCAGTTGTGCAAGAATTGATCTTTAACTTGAAACTTTGACTTACAATTCTGCATGTAGTAACTTTAAATACGAAATGTAAGGTAAAGCTATCTATAGAGTTTGGGGGTTTTCATTTGTAGTTGTATACCTTTTTTTAGGAAATAACCAGTCTTTCTTTTCAGACATGCTAGTGTACCAAGAAAATATATATAAAAATATATGTGTATATATATATACACACACACATGCAGTGAACAGAATTGTGAAACAATTGCTGTAGAGCTTAAATGACTCATTCCCTTGTCTTAATGGGCATGGAAAATAAGTCTCAGTACATAGTCTCCACCCATAAATATATCTGTTTCTACAGGTACTGGATGTGAGCAACTGAGTCATTGCCTTAGATCTGCCCTCCTCAACCTTTCCTCTCACATGCACTTTTCCCAAAGTGCCATCTGTTAGTACTTCGGTGATCAGCAAGATAGTCTTAACTACCATAACATCAAGCAACAAGCTGAACAAAGGGATATAGTCTAACACACTGAGCTGGCTGTCACAGCTGAATCATAGCATTGTTCAGGTTGGGAAAGACCTTTAAGATCATTGAGTCCAACCGCTAGCCCAGCACTGGCAGGTCCACCACTAAACCATGTCCCCAAGTGCCACATCTACATGTCTTTTCAACATCTCCAAGGATGTAGTAACTCAACCACTTCCCTGGGCAGCCTGGGCCAGTGCTTGACAATCCTTTTGGTGAAGAAGTTTTTCCGAGTGTCCAATCTAAACTTGCCCTGGTGCATCTTTAAGGCCATTGCCTCTTGTGCTATCACTTGTTACCTGGGATAAGAGACCAACACCTACCTCGCTGCAACCTCCTTGCTAGTGCAGCCCTTGATTTCTATAAGTAAGTAAAATTCAGTAGTGTTAGTCCACTTCTATCTGAGTCTAAGTTGCTTCAGCTGGTAAGATGCACCTAAGACAAGACTATATCCATGAGCCTTATTTCTGCTTAGTGCTTTTTTCATGTCAAAAAGCATCCATATGTTACATAGAAGTTTGTGTGGCCTCCCAGTAACAAGACACAGCAGATATTATTGATGGGAAATGCTGCAGGGTTTGAATAAACAACTTCTACATTGTAAATGCCCTCTAATATCTGAATTATGTTGTAATTATTTCCATTCAGCAACCTCATAAGGAGAGAGGTCACATAATTTTCTGTATTAATAAATGTAACTGAGCTGAGTCACCAGTATTCATATAATAATGCATTTGAAAAACCAGATCTGACACATGTATTTTGCCTTAAGGGCTTTTAAAATTGCACATTTTTTTGTTGTCTTTTA
Source organism: Lathamus discolor (assembly GCF_037157495.1). NCBI lineage: Eukaryota > Metazoa > Chordata > Aves > Psittaciformes > Psittacidae > Lathamus > Lathamus discolor. Next base: position 12,244,005 of record NC_088895.1, on the reverse strand, counting down.
GGAAAGAAATGCTGAAAATGCGATTGAAGCTCTTAAAGAATACGAACCAGAAATGGGCAAAGTGTATCGACAAGACCGAAAAAGTGTACAGAGGATTAAAGCAAGAGACATTGTCCCAGGTGATATTGTAGAAGTGGCAGGTAAGACTTATTTCTGTACTGCATACATGTATTAGCATAGTAGTGTAAAACTGTTGTGGGGGCCTTATCTTAATGATTTGAGGCCCTGGGGGGAGTTTTCAGACACCTAAGTATGTGCTTTCATTTCAGAACAGTCTTGCCTTTCTTCATCCGTAATTACCTTACATGTGCATTTGCACTGAGGGAATTGTTTTTCAAATTGCCACTTAGTTTAATTGGTAGGTCTAAAAGCAAAGCATCTTAATTGGAGCACAGGTTTAACACTTGTCAGGACTATTTTCTAAAGTCTCATTTCAGAGTGTCTTAACTTGCCTGTTTTCTATCACAAAATACTCTTTTTTTTCCTTGCTTTTAAATACATTCAGTTTCCTTAGGATCTGGAATGTAAAGACATTTTGTTTTTAGTCACGCTCTGCTCTTTACCTAAGGAAAGATAACATTTATTCCAACTCTGATACTTGTAGTAGCAGCACCTTTCAAATTCTCTTACAGATGTCTTCCTCAGTCCTCTCAGCGGGTATGACTAGCATATGGCATCACTGTTTCCTCATCTTTCATAATTCTTTGTTGCTTCTTTTGCGTATTGCTGTGTAGGAGACCACAAATAGAGAGAGAACATTACAAAGTAGAGCTTCCTGTTTCTCTAGTGTAAGCATTTGAAGTACCAGTCTTAAAAGACTGGACTATTGCATCCAGCTTTCTAAGAAGTTAGATTTGCCCTAAGAGGTATATCTTTATTTGGAAGAAGTGCAAAAATAGAAGTATTGTATACTGACAGCTAAACCCCCTTCATTTTGGTGATAATGCCATACCAATAACTTCTTCTCTTAAACTGGAGTTGTCAGTGACTTTAATGTTTCTTGTCCCTTCCCAGATAAAACTGGGTGATTCTTGTAGAGTGTCAGGACTGATTGCATACTCATATTTTGTAGGTCATTATCAGCTGTTAAGTGAGTGATTGTTCCTTTGGGAACAGTTTAGGGTGTACATAAAACTTTCTTTGCACTAGTGTCACTTTGCTTTTAGAGGTGGTAGCTGTCTCAAGAGGAGATAAATATATACCCTTAAACTTGACTATCCTCCTTTTTTAATTAGCAAGCAGAGAGAGTATGCACTCAAAATGAAGTTGGTGTTGGCTCTCTGCCCAGCTTTCATTTCTTGAGAAACTTTAACATTCACTGAGCCCTGTCTGGAGCCTCAGTTTTGTGCTTAGGATGATTTCAGCCACAGCAGCCCTGGCTGTGATAGTTCAAAGCATGAATCTCATAAAGGTTGAAGCTAGTTTCCTCTTAGCATCTGTTGGTGAGGAACAAGTACAAATACAAAGTGCTGATAGCTGAAATAAAGGGTGAATTGTGATACCTTGTCACTTACTCAGCTGTTTTGACTCACTATTGCTGCACTGTGCAATCAAATCTGTGAGTTCTGCAATGAGATTTGGTTTCAGTAGCTGATGTTTTTTGTGTCCTTTTTGAAGCAAACAGAACTGTATAAATTACAGATTCTGCAGTAAATGTCTAGTCCAAGTCTTCATCCTGTTTTTAAATGTCAGCAATAGAATGGTAGTTTTGGAAGCAGTTTATATCCTGGGAATACACTGGGGTTGTGTTTTTTGGTACTTTAAAGCAGTATTGGTAAATTGCAAAGTGATGACTATGTATTTTGGGCTGGTTTGGGGTATCTCACTAAGGAAAAATGCTGGATTTTGCTGCTCTGCCAGGTGTCTAGAGCACAGAAAGTTTTCTGCTTGATTCTTTCTATTTCGGAAGAGGTGGAGGACAAACATAAAAACTAGCATGTTCATGTAGGGAAATAAATTGCCCAGCTTCTGACTGTCCTTTATGGTAGGTGGTCTAGCTTGTGGATTGGCTGTAGAAGCTCATGCTGGTTAAAATATTCTGCCTTGGGGCTGATGACACAACAGTTTGTCTTAAGCTCTCAGCATACTTTTCTTACATTGACAAATACAATCAACTGCAGCTTTAAGTGACGGTACCTTAAGCATAGGTCACGTTGATGTGTGATACAGAAGTGCTTCAGTATAATATGAACTCTGATACTGAAACAATAAATTCTGACTTGTAGCTAGACAATGATGATATTTTAATTGTAATCAAGCTCAGAAAAGCCACCAAGCAAGTAGAGAAGAGCAAGACACTATGTACCAGCGTTAGTGTCAAGACCTGGAGGTGAGAGAGACTGTGTGCATGTCTCTGCCTCAAGTGCAGGAGTACTGCGATGGCCTTTGACATGGTGTTTGCAAAAAGATGACCATGTAGGGAAGTGACAGAGCACTTCATACTGGGATACATATCTGGGTATGGAATTCTAGGCAAAGTGCCAATGACATTTGTGTGTCCAGGCAAATATCTTTCAACCGAGTGGCATAAATAACCAGGTGATAGGTTTCTCCCCTATGCTGATACCTAATTTTGAACAACTTTGTACAGATCTTCCATTACAACATAGTTGTATTTAACGTTATAACAACTTTGTTAATTTGAAGTAGCTGTATGTGGGTTTGACACAGAAATATGTCTTCGTTGCAGGAACTGGTAGAATGAAAATCGGGGAATGTATTTTTCTCTTTATATTGCAAGAGTTTCCTGAGAATAAGTAGCATGGAACCATTTCCAAAATCATTTGGTATTTTCAGTAGTTTTGAACCCATTAAAGATAATCTGGTTCGCTTAACATAAGCCAAAGACAGTGCGATAATGGTTTATGCTATTACGTTTTCTTCTGGCTCCTTATGCTGTTCATGGAGTTTGACTGCATTCATTATATAGACTACAGTCTGCCTCATGGCCTTCTAAAGTAAAGCTCCTGGAAGATGTTTTCTTTAAGTGATCAGTTCCCAGAGGAAATGGATGCTGGTTTATTTGACTAGAAGTAATAGGGAGAAACTGCAGGACTGCATTGTCACCTTATAGTAAATACAGAATAACCTGAATTAGATGATCCTTCAAGTGGTAGATAAACTAATGTCTTACATGTCTCTTGGGGATCAGTGTGCATACAGATACTGCAGAACACTCTATGAGCAATTACTGGTCCTTATGCCCAGTAGTTAACAAATTCAACAGCAATCCTATGCTAAAATGCAGGTATATGAGCTGACACTGTAGTCCATGTTTGCCCAGAGAATGTGCAAGCATGAATTTCTTAACTGTATATGTTTGTAAGAATTTCTTCCATGTCCAGTGAAGCAGAGATGCTGGAAAAGATGCTGTTCTATCAGTGGGAACTCTCCAGGATGAAACCTGGGTTACAGGTTTGGGCTGTATGCCTTAAATTTGCTTGCAGACCTTTGGTGGGCATAGTTCAGAACTGTAGTGTGTGAGGGTTACTAAGCTACACTGTTTGTTTCTTAGAATTGATGAACTGAAAAAAAGGCCAGATGCTGTCCTCAGATGGCTTTTCAGTTTGCCTGTCTTAAATGGATTATCTTGCTGCTAATAAAAGCTTAAGTTTATTGGGGGGTGCACTCTAAATTTGTAATGAGTGGCTATCTTAATAAAGAAATCCTTTGTTTTAATTGAGGTTTTGTTTGCCTTGGTTGAAGTAACATTTTAAACAGAAACTTAAACTAAAGCCATGCTGCTTTGTAGAAGTTGTGTATGAAGTCCAGTATCCAAATTAGGATAAACTGGTTGCAAATAATCCTGTTTTAAAGAAGCACATTTGGGAACAGAAGCTCTTGACACTTCCATTGTATTTTCTGGTCAAAAATGTTTTATTTTAGATACACTATATCTGACTTTCAGTAATTTAATAAATGAATGCATATTAGTTGCAATCAGTAAGTGACCAAACCGGAGCCATGGTAGTTACTCTTTTCTCTGAAGTGTTGAATGATGGTTCTTGTCATCTGCTCTTACATCTGTAAGTACTCAATGGCTTAAAAATGCACATGGAGTTCCCAGAAGCTGTTGCTTATTGAATTAGTATCTATTCCAGAAGACTTAACTTAAAGATTGTACCTAGCATAAAGCATGCAAGAAGTGCTTTCTGAGGCTTTTAATTCTAACTGCAGAGTACCTTAAGAATTTTCCTAAAGCATAGATGCCTTATAATTAAGGAAAGATAAATTTTGGGGTGAAGAAGCTTGGGAAGACAGATCCTTAAACTGAACTCCTTCAAATTCCAGTGTGGTTATGAAGAGCTCCAGGTTCTCCCGGATAGTACAAGCAATGAACATTGATATTGAGGATCTCATTCTAAAATGTCTGGGTCCTTGCACCTGTGCTGCTTTTCTAATAAGTAGAATCAATTTTCAGACTTGGTACTAGAGATGTAGGTTTGTTTTTTTTCTAACTATTGTGATGAAAAAACAATGAAAAGGAGGAGTAAGACCTAAGTCCAGAATAGTGACCTACTGGAGGCTATCATAAAAACATACTGCTGAGAGGGTCACTTGAGTTGCAAAGAAGTTGACTGCAAGTTAGGTTTTGGTTTGCTTGTGTTTTCTTAGTGCAGATGGTTAGGTTTGCACTTATTTTGCCTTTTCCATAAAGTACTGCTTTTGAACCAGAAAAAATACAGAAGTAGGATCAGTGGTTGATAAACACACCTATGAATGCTGCCTAAATCTGAGCTTTAGCAGGCATTTTGGTTGTCAAACATGAACGCATCGGGGCAGTTGTGAGATAACCAGATGCTGTCCAAACTCCATTGCACACTCTACTGAAGTCTGGTGAGGACCACCTGAGGGCACAGCCTAAACTTGTGTCACTTTGAACACACATCTGAAAACTTGCAAAGCACTTCTCCAATTTTTTCCCAGTTCCTGTAGCACTTTCCTTCGGAGTTGCCGAACTGTTAGGTAAAAACAATGAAACTGTGTTTTAATTGTCTGAATTCAGACCATGTCTGATGTTCTATACTCTGATTAGAATCAATATTGCAGCTGGGTTTTATTATAAGCACAGATAGTACTGACTGAAATACTTGAACATCAAGATAATGTTCTGTTAATACCATATCACCCTGGCAAAGCAAGGCTGAAGACAACTTGCACTCAGAGTTATAATGCACATTCCAGGATTCTTACTGCTTGTTCCTGTGTTGCCCAAATGCATCCTACCTTGGAAACAGGGCTTCAGCTTTGGTGTGAAGATGGCTTTGTTCTCTACTTGATCTGGCAAAAGTTAAAACTTAATTTGCCACTTTGTTCTTTCTGCTATTTTTATAGCCTGATCACAAGAGTTTTTAATCTAGAAGACAATGTTATAAATAGAACCACTAATTAAAAGCTAAAGGTAGATAAATTCAGATTAGAAATAAGTGCAGACTTACAGACAGGGTCCGTTGGCACATCTTATTCAGTGTTCTGGTGCCCTCTTCAGAGAGTGACACTTCAAAGTGTGTTTATACGAAACAAGAAGAAATACAATAGGAATGATTCAAGTCTTATGCACTATTTAGTACAGTATATAATTTTTTTCTCATGAATGTTGTCTAATCTGTAACATGCATCATAAAAGCAAAGAATGAATGTATTCAAATGTGCTGTTCTGTCATCCTAGCAGTAAAAGCAAATGGTGTTTTACTGGTACAGTTAAAACCGAACGGACCAGTGGTATTAGATTTCTTTTTAGAAAAAGCTGTATTTTACTGCTTTGGAATGGAAACTCAGACTTAAAATATGCTTCATAGTCGCTCTTCTAATTTTGACAATTTGACACTCTTGGCCTTGCATGAAGGTGTAGATAGGCTCAGTCTTCCTGTTCTGTAGAGCTGCTGATTTTTGGTAGCATTTTATTATACCCTCTTCAGGAAGTGTTAAATGCTTAAAGACTTACTACAGAAGAAAAATGAGGTTTCTGATAGTCTAACAAAATGAAACGCGATAGGAAGACAAGATTGTGTGCATGCAAGGGGGGAAGAGGGGCTAAACTGAGCTTATGTTAAGGAAGTTTAACATATAAAGCAGTTGTGCTGTGACAGCTGTACTTCTGAATAGAAGCAGTTGTTCTGGTCAGGTGTAAGCTTTAACTATTTCTGTCCCCCAGCAAAAACAATGCTCATGTCTGGTTTATCAAAGTATGTAGCATCACATACGTGTTACTTAAGCCTACCCATTTCAATTCTTAAACCTTAAAGTGATGCCCATACTTAATGTAGGAAGTTTCAGTTGCCTCAGTTTATTAGTAAATGTTCACACAATGGTGTGTCCTCTAATTTAGAGGATAAGAAACTTAATTTGGGCCAAGAAAGGGGACTTCGGAATGACTAACTCTTCAAGAAGCTAAAGATCTCATTAGGAAAAGTAGATTAAATAACTGTATCCTTAGTAATATTATAATGTTGAAACAAAGGCAAGAGTTGCTAACACTTAATGGTTTTTTTTTGGCAAAAGAATTGTATTAATTCTTTATTAATGCATTCCTGTCCCTTTTAATGGTAAAACCCCATGCATGGTGTATTTTGAATCAGGAATGTTTTAATAGCAGTGTGGTAGGTTATATCTGCAGGATTTGATAGTATTTCTACCATAGCCTTATGAACTTAGAGCATCCTGATGGAGCAGAAAAAAGACCATAGTGTCTTTTTAAGACCTGGAACATGTAACAATAAACCTTAGTCTACTGAGACCCTTAAAAGGGGAGGGGTGGAATGACACAATTTTATACTTTTTCTTGTCTTCTCCATTTGGTGTTTTATGGCAGTTTTTGGGGGATGTTTTTAGTGGCAATGTGGGAACTGTTGTGCTCCCGCATTGTTCAGCTATGTGTTGAAATAGTGTCCCAGTTCTTCAGAACTTGCCTAAAACATAGTTACAAAATTGGACGGCAATTGCAGAATAGTTTAGAACTGTACTGATAATCTTTATTGCTAAAGTCCAGTTCCAGCCCCGATCTGCTGATGGCAGGTACAGGTCGACGTTAGCTTTGGTTAATGATAAACATAAATAAGAAAGCTTTAGGTGCATGTTGTATATGAACAACCATTCTGACTTGTACAGGCAAAATTACTTTGATTTACTGTGATCAGGTGGATGGGCTGTTTGCAAACATGTAACTTTCTTTGCTGTGAAGATAAATTGTTCTTGTAATGCTTCTGTTAACATAAAAAGGAAGCAAAACTTTCCACTTTTTATAACATACCTGTTTGTAAACCTCCTCTTAGCAAGTGGGAGGGACCAGAGGCAGTTAAGAGAGCTGATATCAGTGTTCAAAGTACACATTTAAAGTAGTAGCTTCATTTGGAGGACTCTCTTATATCATAGTGGCTTCTTGGGGGTAAAGTTAATACTGCTTCCTGCATCTCCTGTCACCAATTTTGGTTAGAAGATCTATAATAACATTTGAACCTTGAAAGATAAATATGGTCTTGTTGTAGTCTGAAGTTCTTTGTTGGTACCCAGATGTAGCTAAATATATAACAGGGACTGAAATCCACACAGCTTTAATAAGCTTGTTTTGCCTCCAGCTTCACTGTTCGTAGAACTGTGCCTCAGCACTTGTGCCCATCTTCCTTGGTTGCTTAAACCACAGGCTGATCTAGCCTGCAACATGCCAATAGTGCATTTTGGCTGTAGAGGTTTCCCAGTGAGTATCTCAAACCATATTTTGACCAAATTCTGAAATTAAATATTTAGTAGTATTGCTGTCTTGGAAACTGGTAAAGTAAAAGGATTATCAGTGCTCAAATGAAATACCTACATAGTGAGTTGATCATTTTAGTCACTGCTTGTCATTAAATAGGGACCAACACTGCTTAATGTATTCTATATTTGTAGTTGATTTGGAGACTTGAATCCTTCTCCATTTCAAGGCAGCTTTGTGAAGTGACCAGGGCAGTGTGTGTGCTGGATTGTCCTTAAAGACTAGTTTGTAAGGAAGCCCTTTCTTGGGGAACTGCAATCATTTCTGCAAGTGCATGCCTGCTTTGATGAGCTCTGATAAGTGGGGTTGTACTGTGCTTGAAATTAAACATGTAAATTACTGTACCATACCGAGTGGAAATTGACCTATAACATTGCCACAGCATTGGGAGGAGTAAGATAAGACATGGAGAGCTTTGAACTTGAGAAGAAATGCTACAGTGTTTAATGTAATCAATGGGAATTTTGGCAAGATAACATTGCTAATAATCAGATTGATAGCTGAAGAATCCAGGATTTTCAGATATTCAGTTTTCAGTGTTTTCAGTGAAGGAGTATGGCTCTTTTAAAATAATTGACATAAACTTTAACAATTCAAATCACAACTAAATACCACTCCAGGTTTGGTCAAGGAGTGGAAACTTTAATGTTCTGCTTCGGTATAGACTCATGCACAGTTAAATAAAATTGCTATTTATTCTGTTTTACCCCTTACAGGGACCAGGTTGTTTTAAACATTCCTTTATTGTGTGCTGAATCCCAGTATAAAGATTCTTAAGAGTATTCTGTGTGTGAATAAAAGGATTGTATGAATAAAACTGTAATGATTTGAACCAAGACCTATTCCTGCTCTTTCAAGAAGCAGTCAATTTTATAGTTAGAAGGGCTGTTTTAATCAGTAGTTAAGCGTTTGGCTGTGCTGTGCTTTAAGGACATGTACCTGGCCAGTTTTGAAAGCAGCTTCTTTGATTTCTTCAGGATAGGTGTAGAAATGGGGTGACTATTTAGGATTTAAAAAACCTTTGGTTAAAGTAATGGACAAAAATACTTCTGCAACTGACTTGCTATTTTAGATGTAAAACTGGATTTATATCCATTTAGGCTGTAGCAGCTCTGTAGTTAGCAATGTTAATACATATTCACCTTCTAATTTCTTGCCTTTCAAGTCTTGGGTCATATTTTTACTGGTTCTGTGGACTGAAATGTAATTGTATTTAAACAACCCCACAGTTTCTTTTCTGTGTTGAAGTCTATGGAAAAAAGCCTCCTACTTTGAGATGAGATCTGCACTAGACGGCTTACTAAAATTTCCTGTGGGTTCCTATCTACTATAGGATGATTTCCTATGTATATTCGGTTTCAGTTATGCTCATGGAAGTATCTTCAAGTCTCTAAATGACTGGTTGTCAGAGCTGTTATTTTGCAAAGAGCTGCTTAAAATAGTTCTGTAACTGACCCTGATGTACAGCTTTCCTGCCTATTGGAAATGCCTTGAATATTTCACTCCAGGCTTCTCAGGCAAAGATGGTGATTGAATAATGTGTCCTATCTTAAATTGTTGAGCGGAACATAGAAAGCTGCAGTATCCTAATAAATTTCACACTTCAGTTCTGGTGATTCAGGCAATTGATAATGATGGTGGTAGTTTTCATGGACATACTGATGCTTTGAGTATTGGTTGTTTGCTAGAGCAGGGGTCTCTCTTAGTTGGAACAACTTTGAGCTGTTCAGAAGAAATAGGTTGGAAAATCACTTGCAAACTTTTTCCATATGTTCTGTCCAGTTACTGGAATGTTTTAAGATTATTTTTGAACAGCTTTTTTGTGCTACTTTTGAATAAATACTTAACAGTATTGTCAAATGTGGTAGTGTATCTGGGTTGGCTGTAGTTTTCCAGCTGCTTTAAGTACTTTGAAAATGTTTCTGCAGATTGGCAGGGGTTACACCACACTGTGCTGAAGTATTAGCCTGTTGTTCAGTGATATCTAAAAAGCAGCTGCTACTATATGTCTGCATCTAAACCTCCTCATGACATCAAGAGAGCATATTGAATAGTTTTGCCATTTTTGGTCTAGGTCACCGTTTGTCTAATGCTATTTTCTCTTGCTGCTCAAGGGCATTGTGGCTTAAATTAGTTTTCACATACTATAATGATACAGAAAGGGGATTTGTGGTGATTTATTGGATCCCTTCATATACATACCTACTTACAAAAATAGGTATCTAAGTCTACAAGCAAGACTATGTAATCTTTTGCTGATTTTAATGGTTGGGATTTCTTTGACCTTAGAAGAAGTCATATGATGTGAGTTTACTTAACATTTGAAACAGCTCTTGGTTCTCTTCAGTGTTGCATAGTTTTTGTGTGAGTGGTTGTGTGTGAGTGGTTGTATGTTCTATGGCTGTAACACCACAGTGGAGTTTCTCATGGTTGTTATTTGTTAATGTGCATTATTGCTGTTAGTTGCATAAGCAGTTCCTGCAGGAATTGCAGCTTGTTTTAATTTTACTGCAGAGACACAGGCTCCATCCACTGAGAAGATCAGCTTTTATGAGCTAGTTATTCTCCCTTCTCTGTTTCCTTCCCTTATTTTATCATAAAAAGGAAGTTGAGGCTTGAATACACGCAGTGCTAAATTACATTAGGAATGTTTGATTATACACATTCATCAGCAATATTGACATACAAAATGTAGAACCCTCAGTATGAGTCAGAAACGTGACTCTCATTAATATGCTTTAGCGCAAGTTAATTTGCATGCAGCCATTTATTCACAGTAGTCACAAAATGGTGGAGCTTTAGCTCTTAAAAACTAGGAAAAGTTAGACAAGAGGGAGCAAGACAGTGGAAGAATTCTGTGATGACAGAGATGCAGGAGCTAAACTGGCCACGCAGCTCTGGCAACTGACTTCTTGACCCTCTACCATCTTTACGAGCATGCTGTTAACATCCTGTGTCTCCTGCTGCCTTGGTGTCTCAAACACCAGGATTGGAGGATTTGGGTTTATATTCCCTCCAGTGTTCTCTTCTGCAAAGTAGAAATATATATGACAAGATAAACAGAAGAGTACTGAGAGAATTCTAACTGGGACATGGATTGTGGTATGTTTAATAAGTGTTACTGAAAAATAAAGCTAGTGTATGACCTGAAATTAACTTCTAACTCTGAAACATCTGACAGTATTAAAGGATAACATTAAAAGAGCAGATTTGCAGAAGCACATTATTCTCACAATTGGCGCCAAAGAAAAGGAAATACAACTTCTTTTAGTTTCTACATAAATGTGAATAACATTCTGGTCTTTGGAGAGCAGAGGACTTGCTTTGGGCATAGGGAAAACCACCAGATGACTTTCCAGGACCAGTCATCCTGAAAAGGAAACTAGATGCACTTTAGCTCTGGGGTTTGAGTTTTTATAAATACATATTCTGTAATAGATATCTTCCTCCTGATGTTTTCCCTTTGCTTTCAAGTGGTAATCATGTGATTAGAAAAACAATCCAGTGATTTACAGCTTCTTCCTTTGAGGTTAGGTAGGGATAGAGATCTTGAGGGCAATCTCAATTGCTGAAGTATATTGGATACTCAGAAAAGTGGAGTATTGCAAACCACAAAGTAGTAATATACTGTTACTAATCTCAGTCATTTGGACCATTACTGGAAAATGGTTTTCCTGGCTGATGGAAATAATAATATGCTTGGTTAGAAATCTCTCAGATAACATTCTAACTTTGTCTTGTTCATTTCTTTGTAGTTGGAGACAAGGTTCCTGCTGATATAAGAATTACTTCTATCAAATCTACAACTCTAAGGGTAGACCAGTCAATTCTCACAGGTATAATTTCTGTGAATTTTTGATAATTATGTGCATAATTGCAAGTGCCTTTTCACTGTTTGTTTACAATAATCAATTAGAAACAGGCCTGTAGCTATTCAAGTGCCCCGTTGCATTAAAGTGCAGTAGATTTCTGGTCTAGTGACTTAACTCTAGTAACTTAACTGGCTGAATGCATTGCTTCATTACTGGCTTTACATGTTGGTTTTAGTGGGATAAGCATTCTTACTGAGAAGTGTAATGCTTTTTTTGGGCTTTCTTTCTCCCTACCCCTCCCGAGACACACACCAGTAACTTGTGGGAAACTGCAAAATGAAGGATTTCTATTCTAGTTTGTGCTGTTTTCTAGGTTTGAACATCTTGTCACTGCTCCAGAATGAAAGTGTGGAAAACTTACTAAATGTCTTCTGTAACAGTTACCCTTTTTTTCTCACAGGAAGGAATAACTTGAAATTCAGGCAGATTTCAAACCACTGATCCTAAAGACTGAGTGCCCTAAAGCCTTATTTGCTGAAATTCTGTGCACGAGCATTCATATGTTTCCTGGTACCAGCTCTCCAATGCAGGAGCTATATTTAGAGCACTTTTCAGATTTTTTGAAAACAAAACAAAGTAGCAGTACTTCTGAATATAGGAAAGAAGCTAGGAATCAACCAGGCGTGCTATAACGTGGATTCTCTTGGCTGGAACATGAAGATCTGTCTGCCTGTTTTGGTAGCATAAATTAATGTTAACTAGCTCTGAATTTTAAAACAGTAAAGTATTCATAAGAAACCTATTTTGATCCTCGAGTCTATCTTGAAACAGGCTTCAAAGTTTCTCAGTACAGATGCTGAATAGCATGGAACTGATTGAGCTTACTTATCTTTAGGAGAAGAAAATGTAGGCACTCCATGTTCATCACGCTGTCAGAACTGAAATAAGTAGAAGAAGAAATACACCAGAACCAGAATGGGAATAAGTCCTTATTTTGTTTAAATAACAGAATTAATTTTTTAAAGAAAGCCTTTTCTGTTTTCAGCCTATTTTAGTGTTGATGCTTGAGTCTCCTAACTAATACAGCACAACTGAAGTCTAAGATGCCACTTTAAAGCTTTTAAAAGTAGGAAGCTTTGGCTCTCTTGGCTTACAAAAAATAGCGTAACTCTGTGATGGAAGCTAATGGCAGCATCTTACGAAATCTGATGTGGTAATTAACATCTGTGTTCTATAGAAAAGAAACCTTTATATACCCGTGTGACATGTTTATAGAAATTGATACTCAAGGTCTTTATGGAAGACTTCTCTGAAGTCTATAAAGAGTTAACAACCAGATGAGTACATGACACTTAAATCAGGTCTGCCAGTATAACCATGATGTATACAATCACAGATGTATAACTGTGGTAACATCTAATTATTTAAAGTAGAACATACCTCTTGCAGTGCGTAAAGAACAGAAATGTTTGTTATTGCATGAGAAACACAGTAATTCATGGAGTAGATCTTCCTACATTAAGAGAAGGGGTGGAGTATCAGCTGCTTACTTCTCCTGTTCCTTACAAGACATGGTGTATGTTTCATTTAGTCTTAACTCTATAAAATGTTTACTTTCCTATTTCCATTAAAAGCCAGCCATTAATTTTTTTTTTGTCAGCTGAAATATTTTCTGTTTCATAAGCAATTAAATAAAATCATTGGAGGAAAGAAGTTTGACAGCCTACAAAATCTTAGGACTGAGGATTATAACTTTTTGATTCCCTATAGGACTCCAGATGCTATATGTATAATCTCTTCTTAAGACTATTATCTTAATTTTAGGTGAATCCGTGTCTGTTATTAAGCACACTGACCCTGTGCCTGATCCTCGTGCTGTAAACCAAGACAAGAAGAACATGCTTTTTTCTGTAAGTTACTTGGGTTTAGATGTTTAAAACTTCTATAAAATAATACTGAAGCTGATAAACAAAAATGTGCAGAACTTCAGGTCTTCACCTAAAAGCTGTACGACTTCTTTGCTGTATTATCTGTATGTGTGTCTCTATGTACATGGAACTAAATCAATTAAAAAATAGAAGTAACTTCTAATAAAAGCAGTCCTGAGTGAAGATGTTGCTTGAAATGAGTTTATATGGGGACACTGATTTTTGTCCTTCACAAGAAAGTCTTGAGAGCTGAAGAACACACACTTTCAAAATGCTTTTACACAGCTTTTCTAAAGTAATAGTTCTTAAGACTGGTAAGAAAGCCCACACCAATTGTGGGATTGGGTGACTAAAACTTAGAAAGCTAGTTATCAACAGAAATTAAACAGGTTGTGTGAATTTCCTTAAAGGAAGCATTGAATGCCTTTCAGATAACAAAATAACTATTCCCGTATTGTTGGCAGGCACCTTGAAGAAAATGTAACTGTTCTTTCTCATGTTAAGTGTGTTCACAGGGAGCCCCAGAGAGCACATCTATTACTCATAGTAAATAACATTAAATATGGCAAAATACAATCCTCATAAAAGGAAAGGAAAGAAAAACCCACTTAAGCAGCATGTATTTCAACTGGAATCTTATTCAGCAGCTGGGTTTGACTATGTTGCTTATTGTTGATCAGTACTTTTTCAGTTGGGGCCCATTCTGTAAGCAGAAATTCTACACTGAAGGATTCTGTTACAGATATTGGGGTAATGTCATTCTCCTCATCTTTTTGTATATCCTAGCTGAAACACAGTTAGACAGTAAGGTGTTTTTGTTGGTTTGGGGTTTTTAAATCAAATTAAAACAAAACGAAACAGAACCCCCACCACCACCACCAAAACTTGTTTATAGCTTGACTGTAAGTTTTCTCTTCCCTTTTCTTTACATAGGGTACTAACATTGCTGCTGGTAAAGCTATGGGAGTGGTTATTGCAACAGGAGTAAACACTGAAATTGGCAAAATCCGTGATGAGATGGTGGCTACTGAGCAGGAGAGAACCCCACTGCAACAGAAACTGGATGAGTTTGGGGAGCAGTTATCGAAAGTCATCTCGCTTATCTGCATCGCTGTTTGGATAATAAACATTGGCCACTTCAATGATCCGGTTCACGGTGGCTCCTGGATTCGAGGTGCTATCTATTACTTTAAAATTGCTGTTGCTCTTGCTGTTGCTGCTATTCCTGAGGGTCTGCCTGCTGTCATTACCACCTGCTTGGCTCTTGGAACCCGGAGAATGGCCAAGAAGAACGCCATTGTTAGAAGTCTTCCCTCTGTGGAAACCTTGGGCTGCACCTCAGTTATTTGTTCTGACAAGACTGGTACTCTGACCACGAATCAGATGTCAGTCTGCAGGGTATGTTGAACTAACTGCTTCTATTTTGCTTTTTCTCCTCAGCCCCTCTGAATAGTCAGCATTGGTTGAATTCTTTTGATTGCAAGTCTTTGGGTTCTCATATCATAAAAATCTTGCTTTATTTTCCTAAGATAAGCTTCCACTTTTAATTCAGTTTTCCACTGTGTAGTGTTTAAGGCTTTTATCTCTTCCCTTATTTAGTCATGGCCAAAAATAGTTGTACCCTCACTTAATGGAAGGCAAAGTTGTTTGCAAGCAGCTTTCCATTGACTTGTCTGTAAGCCATTCAGTCTACTGGTAACTATGTAGTATGATTTAATCCCCTGTTTCGGAAAGGTAAGATAGTTACACACATCCTGCTTCTACAGTGTAAATGTAAAAGGCTTGCCTCTTTTATTTAACAAGATGACAGTGATGGGGAAACTTAGCCATTACTACGGTAGCTTGGATAGCCTGTGCTATTTTCACTACTGCATGGTTCCACCTTTATTTGGTTACTTTATCTTCAGTAGCTCTTATTGGTCTGATGTAGATCACTGGTGTTCCCAATGTGCAGTATTGTATGACTAACCTGGCAACTTGAGGTGTGGTTGACCCTGACACCAGCGTTGCCAGGGTCATCTTCAGTGTGTGGCATATCTTTAGGTAAGCATAAGTTAGTACCCCTTGTCCCTTCCCCCCAGTATTCGTTGTAGTGTTGATGAATTTGGGGCTTTTATAGCTTAACATGACACATGTTCAGTTGCCAGTTCTTTCTCCTATTGATATTTGGTTGTTTTTTGCTTGATATTTGGTATAGTAATTTCATGGAGAAAACATGAGGTTCTTCTGTGTAACTGTATATGTTTGGTGGTGTAGCAGCTCTAGGACATCCAATGTTCAGTCATTACATTGGGTTAGAATTCCAAATGTATAAATGTTGAGTGCTGCACACCAGTGGCAAAAGGTTGTAAGCCTTAAGCACTTTATTCTCATGTGATTGATGGCTTTTTCTTTCTAATTGGTGGTTGACTTGTTCTACTTCCTTAAGTATTGTAGTATTTATACCTAAGAGACACAAAGCAGCTGCTCATCAGTATTCTAGAGGAGGTTACTTGCAGTAGAGTTGCATAACTGCCCTAGTCTTTGCAGGGATTTTTTTTTCATCATGCAGATGCCAAAAGCAGAAGGGTTCCTGGTTAACTCATCCTTCAAGTTGCGTTTATTTAAGAGCACAAACTGCTCTAGTCCTTACTTTGAAGGGCTAAATGTTTCAGATTTTGTCCAGTGCAACTTGCTTGGTTCCTTGTTAACCTCTGACAGCTACAAAATAACCTTAATTGCAAGATTTTGCAAAATGTAGCAAAATCATAGTATCTATGAACTCTGTACTGCTGCTTGGTTTCGCTCTAGCTCAGCTTTTGAGGAAGACTGGTTTACGACAGTAATTCTACTTGTAGTTAGATTTTATGTCAGGAGTTACGACTGAGTGTCCAAAAGTACTCTTATACTAAAAAGTTTCAGTCAGAAATGATACTGCCTTAGGAGGAGACTTGGGGGAATGCAGTATCTCCCTTTAAGAATGCTCTTACTCTCTTTGTGGACTTCTGATTCATCAGCTCGTCTAGCTTTTTGATCTTTAAACCACTTTGAAGATTATAGGACATTGATGCAGATCAGTTGCAGAACCACCTAATTATTAGGCTGTATTTTGTGAAGATGTTTGCCTAAAACATAAGGCAGCACAATATAGGGAAGGAAAGACACTGGCAAAATGGCTTACGCTAACCAATGGGTAAGATGTTCCATTAAGATATAGAATCAATTAGTGATAAATTTTCTTCTCTGCTACCACTCCAGCAAATCATGGTAAGAGTATGACAGCTTCGGGCGCTATGGTTTTTATCTCCCATCAATCCCAGATGTGGTTTTGCCTGTAGGCCTCCTAGAAAGGAAACAAACACAAAGGCAAGATTGAGGTGCAGGTGTCATGGGGTGCAACTGAGTCTCTAGCTGAAAATAACACTTCAGCCTGTGCTAGAAGGGCACTTGAGCTGTCTGAATGTATTATCCAGTAGACTGGTAGCTTAAAAAAAGTGACTTATAACTACAAAACCAGGGCAAGAAAACACTTAGTGGCTGGTATTAAGGGAAACTGGCCATAGTCTGGCTCTTGCCTAAAATCTCACCTCTTAGAGGTAGAAGCTTCTGGTATTTGTAGGTGCTTTTATTTTTACTTTGGCAAGAATTTCCAGTTTCCGAGCTGCCCTGTGCTGCTTTTATTGGAGCTGCTGTTTTAAATATACACAGGAGAATTGATTTACAAGTCTGAAGCCTAGGAAGAGCTCTGGGCTATGTTCAGGATTGTCCAGTGGATGTGTGAGTAGTCTTCACAGCTGAAGTTAAGTGTATGTAGTTATGTGGCTTTCAATTATGTGAGGTACTTGTGCCACAACTCAGTTCTCAGATGCGATCTATTAAGCAGAAATGCTCTTTTCTGCACTTTGTGCTTCAGTATAAGGGGCTGTTCAAACATATGGGGTCGAAGTACAGAATGTCATATCTGGTTTTGTCTAGTTTGTGTGTTCAGCCTGAGCTTGCCTCTTGTACCTGCTTGCTTAACACCTGTGTTTAAATCTCTACATTAATTATTGTTCAAAAGTAATAATGCTTCTAACTCTTTAATTCCAGATGTTTATCCTGGAGAGAGTAGAAGGAGATTCCTGTTCTCTGAATGAATTTACTGTAACTGGTTCAACATACGCTCCCATGGGAGAAGTGTAAGTGTTCTGTTGAAGTTAAATATTTGTCTCTTTACGCACTGTTACTTTAACCTTGAAAAGTGATGCATGGAATATTCAGCAGTGATAGTTAATAGACGAAAGCTTAAGCAGTGAGAATGCACACTGAAGGGCTAGAGGGAACAGTAAAAGGAAGTTAAATTCTATTCAGGTAAACCTTCATGAAACTAACTTAACACAGACTCCAGTAATCCAATGTTACTTTGATTACCTAAAAGTAAATTAGGGGTAGCTTGAGAGGATTTATTTTGCTGAAATCTTACTGGACTCAGATGAGCTATCCCAGTGCTTTAAACCCTGCATGAATTTGAAGAGTTTCTATTAATCTGTGAACTCAATGTTTCTATTCCCCTTCCTCAGAGAAGGTAGGAGATATTTTTTCCTATGAATATGTTGGAGTTAGTTTTTAAACTTGCTGCAATTTCCTGTCCCCTGCCTTCAGTAGTTTATTGGACTCTGCATCTGTACTTGAATAGATGTGTGTTTGTCTCAGGCATTGGTATTTGAGCTGGTGTTAAACCCACTCCCTTAGGAAAGGAATGATGTGTCTGGTTTGCTTCATCAGTTGCAAGTCTCTAGTAGTGGGATAGGTGGTTCACCCTGATGATTTTAGGTATTTTTAGGGATCTGCTTCTAGAAGGAGAGCCTTTTCTTACTGGATTGTTACAGCTCCTTTTACTTGCGTAGTCTTCCATATGCTTTTAATCTCACCAGTTCAGTTTTACTTGCAGAAGAGAATTCTACTATGTATGAAGTAGAATTAAGAGTCAGTTATTGTAAACATTTCAGCCTTACAGAGTTCCACATGCATGCCTCTGACTCCATGACTTCACTGATTTCAGTAGTGATTATCTCTGTTTAATTTTCATAGCTGTTAAACCATGGTGTTCTCAGCAGCTGGAAATCTTAATTCCCCAATTCTCTTTTGTTTCAGAGCTAACTTATGCTGTCAGTTCGGGAGACAGCATTTACTTAGGCAAGGTGACATTCTAGCTCTTGCAAAGCATCCAGCTATTACACTCTAGCTGGTCTTGCAAGAGCTCTGGATAAACAAACCAATAAAATATAGTGTGGTGGCAGATGTTGAGTATAAGATGACAGCCATCAATGTATGTTAATGTTCTATTTTTACTTGCTGAAACCAGGGAAATGTGAACAAACATGTTCATCGTGCTGTATTCACGTACGTAAAGAACATTCTGTGAGGGGGGAAATGGCCACAGAAAGGCTGTTACTGGAGCACAAGGAAACAAACAGCTAAATGCTCAAACCTTTAGGGCTGATTTATTTCTGCATTTATGGAAAGCTTTTGAAATCGTTGGCTTTGCAAGGATTTTAAGGTGACTGACTTTGAATTGCAAACTGTCACTGACAAAAAAAGTTCATGGGGACAATTAGGAGGCAGCCTAGTCCATTGCACTGCCCCAGAGCAGGACCTGCCCTAGATCTGAACCTTCCTGATAGATGTTTTTGTTGTACTTAACTTCAAATGCTGTTGTCCTCCACAGCCGTACAGGCAGCCTACTCTGTTTCATAACCATTAAGTGGTTTTGCAATAAATCAGGTTTTTTCAATCACTCTTACAGTATTTGATACATCACTTCCCCTAAGATGTTGTTCAGAATATAAAATTAAAAATATTTCTTACTGGAAAAACTAAAATGTTGTTACAGTGACAGACTTCCCAGGGATGTTAGGAGATTGTCAAACAGCTTAATGCTCTTTGAGTTCAGAACAGGTGAAACCAGGAAGTATTAACTGTGATGGGCAATGTGACAAACTAGGAGCTGCGGGGAAGTTTAAAGAGTTGACACTTTAAAGCCATTGCTTACAGCTGTAGTATTATGTGCAAAATGACACTTGTAAAACATACTTGTGTTTCTAGGATGCATTTGGTTCACATGCTGTGTTATACAACACTGGAATTTGTTTGCAGTACTGCAAGAGACTGAACAAAAGCTTACATAATTGGACACATTGTAGTCTGTGTTAGGAATTCTTTTGGAGTAGTGATCCGCATCTTTCTACCACCAGACCTTTTTTCCATTCCCTGGGAGCTTTAGTGAAAGATGTCATATATGAGTTACGTCTTGCTAATTCGGGGGGGGGGGGGGGGAGTAACAGTTTTGAACACTGTCTTGGGTCTTTTATGCTTACTCTAGAAGTATGCTAATGTTACAGAAAATGAATTCATTTGCTACCTATCTCCAAATGTCAAAGCAGAGAAGCTGCTGCTTCTTTGTGACGTCTAAATGGTGCATTACTTCAGGAAAGATTTCAGCTATTCATCATTAGGTGTACATGACTACTAGAAAAGAGCATTTCTTTTGTAGTGGCATTTGTGTTATGAAATTACTTAGGTCTTCATTGCTTTAGGAGGTTCACATATAATACAGGGTAATTTTTAAGGAATTAGAAGCCAAATCTTTTATGCCTGCCCGGAGGATGCATTTAATGCATGGCAATAAATCTGCAGAATATGCAGTAAGGTTAAGGAAGCTGAACTCCTAAGTACCCCCAACAATATCCCTCTTCTACTTGGAACAGCCAAGTCATGCACGTACTCTACTACTGCTTTCATATGCCTCTTCCCTGAGCTCTTCTGCATTGCTGTATGACTATCACTGGAGGAAATAAGGTTTTGTAATTCAGGTAGTGATTTCATTGATGATCATGTAATTCTGTTCATGACTCTGATCTAAACTTCAGAACTCACCTTTTTATTAAACCTGCTCTTGACAGTTTTCTTGTTCTGTAGTTCCAAGCCCATAACTAATAAGCATTGTACTAAATGGGAATACAGTAAAGGGATTAAAGAGGAGGAAAAGGTGAGATGCTAATACTAAATAACTAACTTAAATATCCCCCTTTTCTTCCTTTGGAAAGGCATAAAGATGACAAAGTTATTAAATGTAGCCAATATGATGGCCTTGTGGAACTTGCAACGATCTGTGCGCTCTGTAATGATTCCTCTTTGGATTACAACGAAGTAAGTACATATCCTAGAACAGAGTGTGAGAATAAGGATAAATGTTTGTTCTCATCTGTCTGTGTAATACCTTTCAGTGGTAAATCCCTTTTTA
The DNA here is from genome assembly GCF_037157495.1 of Lathamus discolor. NCBI lineage: Eukaryota > Metazoa > Chordata > Aves > Psittaciformes > Psittacidae > Lathamus > Lathamus discolor. The sequence goes on along the minus strand of NC_088895.1, from coordinate 12,223,254 downwards.
GTCAAGAGGGAGAGTATTTAGGACCTCTTAAGTGTTAATTCTGGGAACGACTTGTTTGAACACTGAGAAAAGGAAAGCCAGGCAGCACGTGTAATCTGAAATGTAGAGGTCTCCTGGTGTGTAGAATGTACTGCTGCTTTCTTGCTTTGCCTTGTCTTCTTAAGGTCGCTATATCTCATAATGACTTAAATGCTTGATGATAAAGTACTGACATCCTTCTCTGCTCATCTTGAGAAGCCTTGAGAGTGAAGGCTTGAAACTTCCTACAAATCATGCTCATCAAAGCTGCTTTTTAAAAATAGGGTATTTTTTGGTTGTTTCATAAGCCATTGTAAGACTTGTTAAGCTTTTTTTTTTTTCCATTGTGAAACTTGAGCATTTGTCTCTGGTAGGTTCCAGGTGAGGTTTAAAGTAAACTCTTGTGGTTTTGTTTGCTTTGTCTTAACTAAAGGCTAAGGGAGTATATGAAAAAGTTGGTGAAGCCACAGAAACAGCGCTTACCTGTCTGGTTGAAAAGATGAATGTGTTTGACACAGACTTGAAAGGACTTTCTAGGATTGAACGTGCAAATGCTTGCAACTCGGTCAGTACTCTTCGTTTTATCTGGAATTCATTGGGGAGTGAGTGTTGTAGTATTGTCTAATTGCATTTTTATGCACTGTTTATAAGGTGATAAAACAACTCATGAAGAAAGAATTCACTCTGGAATTCTCAAGAGACAGAAAGTCCATGTCTGTCTATTGCACACCGAACAAACCAAGCCGCACATCCATGAGCAAGATGTTTGTTAAGGTCAGTTCCTCACATACGAAAGTGTAGTTACGGAATGGCTGCAGAGCTAGCACAATACTAAATTATGGCACAACTGCGGCTTGAAGGTGAAGCAAGGACTGTTTAATTTGAGCAGATGTTGTAATGGAAAGGGACTTATTAAGCTAAATGACTCTTTTTTGCCTCTGCAGGGTGCCCCTGAAGGTGTAATTGACAGATGCACACACGTCCGTGTTGGAAATGCTAAAATACCATTAACCTCAGGAATCAAGCAGAAAATAATGTCTGTTATTAGAGAATGGGGAACTGGTAGAGACACGTTGCGTTGCTTGGCTCTGGCTACCCATGACAGTCCACCCAAAAAAGAGGAAATGAATCTCGAGGACTCCACAAATTTCATTAACTATGAGGTAAGTTTAGTAAAATATCCTTTTGGTAGTTCTCTTTCTCTCAAACTGAGGAATGGGGACTCCTTATGTCTGATTACTTCTTGAGGAAGTTACATCTGAGAGTTTTCTCTTTGAGTATTTTTGATATCAGACGCAATAGTTAGCCATATATGTCAAGGGAATGCTCAGTTTGATAACAGATTGTATGTGTCTTTGAAAAACTGTGTTCTTGATGCATTTAAACATCTAGCTGCAAATTGGATTATTTTATGTGCGTACACATAAGGTCCTCAGGATCAGAACACCTTAAACTCTGAAAATACTGCACAAATTGCATTGTGGTTTCAGCTTTACTGGTTTTCAGTTTGACGTTGCTCAACTGCAAGACCTCTTTGGGTATTTTGTGATGAAACATACTTGTCATTTTGTGCTTTGAGGGTTAAGCTCACTTCCCTGCCTCCATACTGTCAGCTGCTAAAGCGTGGTCCATGATAATCATCTTAGCTGTTCTGTAATTTTCCAATGAAATCTGTATCTAGGATTTAGAGGCGGGGGGGGGGGGAATGACAACAGTTATGTGAGAGCTTTTGGCTTGTGCTCTATGCTCCTGGCACTGGTTACAAAAAAGAAAGACTTGACTGCTTGCAGGTTGAGTTTGCAGGGCTGACAACTAGAGCACATTTCAAAAATACAAGAAATGTGTCTGAAGCAAGATATGTTTGTAAGGGTAGGATCCCACTTCAGGTTGTGGCTGTGCTCTGAGAATTAACTGTGTTATGCCATATGTTCATTGTGCAGATGGTACCGTGTAGCATTGTGATTTCAAAAGCATTGAATTCTTATTTATCTCCTAATATGTGTCTAGATCTGTTACTTCTCAGTTCTTCTCCAGCTGTCTGAATTCAGTGTCAGAACTAAAGTGCTCTCAGGATGGTGACACAGGGAACATCTGTGAAGTAACCGTTTCGGGAGGAGGGAAAGACATAAGAGCAGGAATATAATTCATAATACACTGGTTTTGACCGAATGGCAGGATGACATAGACCTCTGTCTTAATTGCTTGAGGTGGAACCACAGAATATTGTGGATGAGGAGTGAAAACAAACATCACTACACTGAGATAGTGCAAGCAAAATGATTGTTTTACTACCGTCAGATGAGAAGTCTCCTAAAACCTGGTGCTCTCCTGTTTCAGACCAACTTGACCTTTGTTGGCTGCGTGGGTATGCTGGATCCCCCAAGAATTGAAGTAGCTTCATCTATAAAGCTGTGCAAACAAGCTGGCATTCGAGTTATCATGATTACTGGTGATAACAAAGGCACAGCAGTGGCTATTTGCCGTCGCATCGGTATCTTTGTGGAAGATGAAGATGTTTCTACAAAAGCCTTTACTGGTCGTGAGTTTGATGAGCTCTCACTTGCTGCCCAGAGAGATGCTTGCCACCATGCCCGTTGCTTTGCTCGTGTAGAGCCTTCCCACAAATCCAAAATTGTTGAGTTTCTTCAGTCTTTTGATGAGATTACAGCTATGGTAAGTAACTGAACTCTTGTTTGTAAGGCACACACTGTTTACACCCAAATTATGCCTTTTCAAACCAATTTCTTACTTTGGAAAACACTTGTTTTTATGTTTCCTTGAACTCAAAGCCTCAGAATAGTTCTGCACTTAAGTGATTTTTAAAGGTTCAGAACCATAGCCAGTGCAAAATTCCTTTCTGGTCCTGTATGTAAGTGCCCACCTTATTTCTTCTTTCAACTTTAAATTCTTGTTCTAGACTGGTGATGGCGTCAATGATGCCCCTGCATTGAAGAAAGCAGAAATTGGAATTGCTATGGGCTCTGGTACTGCAGTGGCTAAAACTGCTTCTGAAATGGTTTTAGCAGATGACAATTTCTCGACCATTGTAGCTGCTGTGGAAGAAGGACGTGCCATTTATAACAACATGAAGCAGTTCATCCGTTACCTGATCTCCTCCAATGTTGGAGAAGTTGTTTGGTAGGTTGGAAATGTTTTTGTTTGACCTGCAGTAGTGATGATGGACTCTTTGTTAGTTATTCACTTCCAGTATTTCTCACTAAAACCAGAGAAACAGGTTCTCCAGGTCATTGATCATTGTGATTGTGTGGAAGTCTGTGTACTTCCCGCCTAGTCTTGACTGGAGACTTTTAGCATATCACAAAAGATTGAGATTGCATATAATGCTCTCGTTCAGTTAGTGGCCAAATGCTTCAGAATTATTTCTATGATTGGAGTAATATTCTAGAATAGGAAAATAAAAACCTTAAAAAGTAAAAGATCTGGTATTTCAGCTAACTTAGTTGCAGATACAACACTGATGTTTGTTTAACCTCAAGTTACAGAAGAATGTGTCTTCTGTGTCTTTGGAAGGAATAGTGACCCAATGCCACAGAATGCATTTCTGGTAACAGAATGTGAATACTGATCTCCTAACAGTTGTTTATATCAAAGCATACTTTCTTAACATCCCAGAGTGGAGATGTAACACAGTGATTGTCTTGCCTTGTTTCTTGTAAACTTCAAAGCTGTCCTTCATACGGCTTTTGCTGCAGCCTCTGTTTCTGTCCTATTTATTCACACAGGCTCAAAGCCATGGAAGTTACATGCTTATTAAATGTTTGCAGGGACTGGCAGTAATCTAGATAAATGAAGCTTAAGTCACTTGAGCTAAAATGCTGTTACGTTTTTAGTTTTCTGAATGTGAATATTCAGCTTGTGGTATTAAATGGATAACTCTGTTTGAGAGAAGTGATGCTACAGGCTTAGGCTTAAGAATTAAAAGGACTTCTTTACTGGCACAAGAATAAGCTTGTAACTGGTGGGTTTTTTTATAGTATCTTCTTGACTGCTGCCCTGGGCTTTCCTGAAGCTCTAATTCCTGTCCAACTGTTATGGGTAAACCTTGTGACGGATGGTCTCCCTGCTACTGCTCTGGGCTTTAATCCTCCTGATCTTGATATCATGAATAAGCCACCACGCAACCCTAAAGAGCCACTGATCAGTGGATGGCTCTTCTTCCGTTACCTAGCTATCGGATGTAAGTAGTAATAGCCTTTTTCTTAAGTAAATTTAGGCAGGTTTTGTGGGGTTTTTTTGAGATCCACTTGAAAGCAGTTTGTCCGATCTCCTTGTATGCTGAAATCAGCCTTAGAAAGACAAGCATGTTGTGGGATTGGGAGCGAAGAACCGAGAGTAGCCATTAGTGAACTCGTACCTGCATTAGATGTTGAGGTCCTACGAAGAACTACTCCTAAACCTGAAAACGACAACTGTCATTTTTGTGCTTGAGTAGAACACAAGAGGTTTGCTGGCCTGGCTGTAATGGGGCAAAATAAAGGAGTATCAATTTGTGGATGTAGATTTAAACCTTAAATACAGCTGTAGTGCTTTAAACCTAGAATAAGTATCTATATGGATATTTAATGCACCCTGTCTTCATGCCAGAAGTTGTGACCTTAATTTCCCTAACTGATTTGATAGATCTTAAAGCAAACCTTAGTTTTAGTTGGTGTAAGTACAAACATGTTGAGTTCTGAGAGGAAGGAAGAAAAATTGCAGGTTGATTACTCCCAAGTGCTGTTCTTGTTTGCCTTAACTGTTCTAGCTGTCAGCTTCCATAAACAGATATTAGGAGAGTATTTAATGGTTATGTAATTTACAACTGGTGGAACAGATTTCTTCCACAGGAGATAGATGAGTTACAATAGATGAATTACAGTCTATTTCTTTTACAGTACTGGAGGTCTTGAGGTAGCAGTTCAAGTGTGGCAAAGGAGATCTTGTCTCTCACACAGTTCACAATACTGATAAAAGCACTTTGCTTTCTTGAAGGTTATGTTGGTGCTGCCACAGTGGGTGCTGCTGCTTGGTGGTTTATTGCTGCTGATGGTGGTCCAAGAGTTTCCTTCTACCAGCTGGTATTTGCTCAGTTTAATATCTTTAGGGGGGGAGAGGGGAGGTACATGCTTCTTTTCGTATTGGTTATTGCAATGACTGTAGCAAAACAATAGGTTACAGAAATTTATGAGACAAGTCAATAAGCTGTGAAGGTGACTTCCCATTCTTCTGTTCTAGAGCCATTTTCTGCAGTGCAAAGAGGACAATCCAGACTTCTTCGGTGTCGACTGTGTGGTTTTTGAGTCTCCCTATCCAATGACAATGGCTCTTTCCGTACTTGTCACCATAGAGATGTGCAATGCTCTTAACAGGTTTGTATGTCCAAGTGGCAGAGCAAAGCTTCTGCACAGCCTATCCGAAATCCTGCTTTTTGTGCAGTTTCATTGCTAGCCTATGGACAGCTGAGCTAATGAAGAATGAATCACATTTCCTTTCTGAATCCTGTAGTGCAAACAAAATGACTCTCTGGGGTAACACTTGAGATCTGTTATCATAAGGTATATTTTTAAGTCTGCCAATTCACTCTGGTATTTTACTAAGCATGAGCAACAGAAATGTTTTCCATTATTTCTAATCTAAGCTTAATCAATCAGATTATCCCTCCTATGTTGGTATAAAGTGATATCAAGGAGAACTAAAATAAGAATGCTGAAGATATGGAAAATAATTTTTCCTTCCCTAAGGGAGTGTGGGTTTAGCCAATTAATATTAGATTATAAATGGAAACCACTAAATAGCACAATGTCAAGGGTATTTTTCTTCAAATAGCTTAGAGGTCAGTTAATTTAAAAACAAATAAACTTTAAATACCTTAAAGTTACTGAGGTAGCCCTACATAATGGGATGTTGCTCTACATCTGATGTTCTGGATTGCAGCCTTTAATACAGTATAGCCTAAATGCAGATGGAATCTGAAGAGCAGAAGGAAAGGACAGGCATTAAAAGGATGCAAGTCCTTGGCCCTCTGTATAGCCAGTCTTGAAGCGAACTTCAGAAGTGGGTGCAGTAGGTCCCCAGGCATACAGTAAACTGGGGAGAGTTCTGTCATATGCTGCTGTGCCCATCTTTCCCTTATTGCTCTCATGGAGATGATGTCAGTGTCATAGTGAAAAAACATAGACTAGATGAGGAGCGAGGGGAACGTAAAAGCTTTAAGAAACAAATGTGAGGCTGAACTAGGTCTGCTTTGCTAAGCAGCCTCCCAAGGGAGCTTAGAGTTGCAACGTATCTATAAACCATATCTCTTTCTTTCATGACTGGGATAACTGTGACTTGCAATGCTGCTTATCTTTCCAGCTAGTTTTCCAATGTATTATATTTCCTGTTGGTGTCTTATGGACATGTCTGTACCATGTTTATGTTGCAGTCTATCAGAAAACCAGTCCTTGATGCGGATGCCCCCATGGGAAAACATCTGGCTGGTGGGCGCCATTTGCTTGTCCATGTCACTCCACTTCCTTATCCTTTATGTGGAACCTCTGCCAGTAAGTGCACATGTCTTAACGGCCATCCCTGATTCTTGGGGACAGAGCAAGAACTTGTCTGCAGCTTAAGGCGAGGGGTGGAGAAGGGAGAACAGATGTAATGCTTGGCTTTCCTTTCAGATTATCTTCCAGATCACACCTCTGAATGTGACACAATGGCTGATGGTATTGAAAATCTCCCTACCTGTCATTCTGCTGGATGAAACACTTAAATATGTGGCCCGTAACTACCTGGAACCTGGTAAAGATAGTGTGCGGCCTGCCACCAAAGAGTGTTCTTTGTCAGCATGCACCGAAGGAGTTTCCTGGCCGTTTGTGTTCATTACTATGCCCTTGGTTATCTGGCTTTACAGCACAGACACTAACTTTAGTGATATGTTTTGGTCTTGACTGACACGATGACAAGTTTTACATTCAAAGAGAAAAAAGTTTAACTTAATTTTTTTATTGTTTAGAGCAACTGTCTATTTCTGCTGAATTTTCACATGAACATATTTGCCGGTGATGGAGGTTTCATAATCTAGATTCTGTTTGTTTGTTTGCTTTTTTCTGACTTCAGTGGGGGCAATATATTCCTCTTTTATACACAGTTCAAGTGTCCATTGACATGTACAGAGAACTAACACTATTTTATGCAAATATTTTTTTGTAGATGAAAGCATGTACAGTGTTCTGTTCAATAGTCTATTCATTGTGTACAAAAAACAAAACAGGTGATGTTGTTTGAGCCAGCGGACACTATCAAACTAAATTGGCAGCAGATTTTAGGGAATGAATGTGTGTCGTCTTAAAACTAAACAAGCATGTAACTGTTTGTCTTCTGCATGATCATCCAAACTTAAGTTGTCATAAAGTCAGGTTTGCTTCCGAAGCAGAACTTTCTGCACTGGGTAGAGAGTGCTGCTACCTCGGTCAGGATTTCTTCTCTGTTAATCCCCCCCTTCCCCTCACTCTTGGTTCTTGACTGTCCTTGTTTACACCACTTTCTGTATGAGGTATGCCTAATCTTGCTCGTGCAGAAAACACCATTCCACATGCAGCCTGCGGGGTTCTTCCATCCTCTCCACACACATAGGGTTGTTTTTTTTCTAAGATTATTTATTTGTCTATTGTATTTTATTGTAACGGACCTTATTTTGCCAGTGTTGCCCATTATGCAGGGATAGGGAGGGCTACTTCTGTCTACCTAAATCTAAACCAGGCCTTTTTTAACAACCACAATCTGCTTTAATTCAAAAGAGGGGTTGAGTTGGGTTTTAATACTTTATTTACCTGTGTCAGATCCTTTCTTTTTTCTTTTCCCCCCTCCCCTTTAAGATCACAACTTTTAATGAGACCTGGAAAAACAACTTGCACTGCATAGCTAGAAATTGGATGTTCCTACACTTTAGGGCACTAATGATCAGTTGTATACATGGAGTTACTCTGCTGGCCTGTTGTTAGCCTGACTTGAAGTAACAAAGCTCGTGTGTGTGTTTTGTAAAATCTGTAAATAGCACATGACCAAATTGAACATATTGTATAGAACTATTTTTATTTTAATGTGGCACTAACCACCTTCATTATGACGGTAAATGTTAAAGCATGTTCTCAAATTCAGTCCTGTACCAACAACGTGTAAGTCATTAACAGTCCTAACTGTGGTGTTTTTCTCCAATGCCTTCCAACTTTCATCGACTAAAGTGAGTATTTCTTTTCCATTTCACCATGCCAGTGGTGACTTGCTGTAAAATAGCATATGCTGTATACGTGTTGAAGAATAAATAGTAATTTCCTTCATTCCCATGCTGTGTTTTGTCAACCTCTGCTGTGCTACATTATTATCACCACTTTAGACTCTTGTGTTGTGCTCTGAAGCTCAAAAATTACTGATTCCAAAGGCAAAGTATTTTGCTTTTGGGTTTAGTGCATTTTAGGGGCTTGTTTATAGCACCCAGGAGCCTCAGTGCCCCAAGATCTTACAGCTTTTGGTCTTAAGTTTGAGATAATATTGGACAAATCTGTAACTTAAGACGCTGGCAGCTGTTAACATGTATGTTCAGTGTCCAAAACACTCTGGTACTTGTGGTCAGGTGCTGGTTTACTCCAAAGCTTTTTCCTGCTCTGAAACAGGGGATGCTGCTCTGAGCTGACTGTACCCTTCTTTACTCTCTGCTGTCCTCAAAGTGCAGGTACTCCTCTTTGCAAAACCAGCTTATTTCCCATGAGTGGGAACACTTTGTACAGTGGTCATCTGAAAAGACAAAAGAACAGTCTCAACAGGAGAGTCTTTGAGAATCAGACAGGGGTCGTTATGTCTTTGTAGAGTCACAGGTGCTGTGTTATCTTGTGCTGGCTCATCTGCTTGAATAACCACATTCAAACAGCTTTCTGATTCCTCATCAAGGAAAATGATAGCTTAAAGCTATGTTCTATACGTGCCAGCTGGAATCCAGTGAGCACAGATAATTCTCTAGGTTTCCAACTTTCAAATACAGATACTAACCTCGGAATACACAGGCCCTATCTGAAATCCCACTGCATTGTGAATACTCACTGTTTATATAGACTTTGACTTGTTTAAGTTGATGCTGAAGTGACTCAGAGGAGCTGGACCTGATGATGTAGTAGGTGTGTTGCCAAACTGTAAGCATTTAAATCCTGTTGAACGCCCTCTTTAGTGTGGAAGAACGTGTCTTTTTGGCACGCTAAGGTTTTGCATACCACAAAACCAATGGCCAGCACCAGCCATTGGCTGTATGGATAATAAATGAGCAGTATAAGACTTGTCCCTGTTTCTTTAAACAGAAAATAGTAGGTCATGTACCTATTTTGATCTTAAGGAATTCTAAATCACAAGTATGTGATTTGTTGGAAACTAATACTAGCAAGTTAGTTCTGTGTGCTCCCAATGTTATTGATGAACATTTTCCGGGGCAGGCAGGTCACAAACTCTTTGAACACTGGTTCTGAGTGAATCTCCAGAGCTTTTTAAAGCCATCTATCTTCCTGTCACCATGAAGGATTCTGCTTGTATGATCCTATCCCTGTGTATTATGCTGAATAATCCTGCTCTAAACCCCCTTTTCCTCTGTCTCTTAAGCTACTGAAGAGGAAAATGACTGCTGATGGTAGAATTCAGTCTTCCACTTCTTTTATTGGAGCTCTGTCTGTGTTGAAGATCAATCTTGCTGCTTGTGTCACGGATTTCCATGTGGATATCTGACAGCTCGCTCATTTCTCGTGTCTTGGGAGTGCTTCCATTAGGATCTTGTGTTCCTTGGAGTTTGCCTTTGAAAGCTCAATGATGGCTAGGTGAATGGAGTGGCATTCATCCTACAGGCTCCTGAGGTTATGGAAACAGTCAGGTTTTATAAGGTGCTCCTGAAGAGCCCAAGCACTTGTCATCTACCCTGTTTTGTCTCTTATTTCTCCCAGTCTTGCTGTCCAAATATTCCTGTAGAAATGGAGCAATAGGGTTCCTCAAGATCAGCACTTACTTACCTTGGGTTCAGTGGTAGCTGTTGCTGTGCTTTTGAAGCTTCTGCTTTCCAAGTGCTGCTACTACATAGTAACAGCCTTGTGTGGCCTGGACTGGCCAAATGTTAAGACCTACCATGAGCTTCCTCTTAGGCAGTGAAATCAGCATCTGCTGGAAGCTTTCTTGTCTGGCATCTTGGAGCTGTGGGTCTGGTCTTAACCCTTCTCAGCTGAGGAGGCTGAGGGAGGTTCTTGTATGTGCTTCTGGCATGGGAATAGCATGAGGCAGTGCTTCTCAGTTACAGAAACTATAGAAAACCAGTGCAAGGTTAGTAATGCACTGCAAGAAAATGTGTGCACTAAAATGCTGATGCTTAATGGTGTAGATCCTGTAGATCATTCCTTAGCTGTCAGTCCTTTCATCTGGAGAAGCCAGGAAGGGAGTTCTTTTCCATTTAGGACAGACTGACTCGCCAACATCTTGGAGTTGAAGCTCTCACTTGGTTTCCTTGTTCCCTATGCATCTCCTTTCCAACCTCCTCGCTGTACTAGGGTCATCTGGGGATGGAAATAGGCAACTCCTATCTGAATGTCTTAACCCTGTGACTATATCAATGGAAGCACTTATTTAAGCAGAAATAACTCAAAAGTTACCCAGGCCTTATCTCTTGGCCCATCTTTTAGAAAACAGCTTTATACTTTGTTTCCCTCTGCTCTCATCTCACTGAGCTTTTCCATCTCCACTGTCTTTGGGATTCCTTAGTGTCCTCACATATCACCACTTTCTAGTGTGAGAAGTGTGTAAGGCTAGCATCAATCATGGCATTGATGCTACCTTAGGCTAGGAACACCAGGAAGGATACCAGCTTATGCTGGGAAACCAGCAGGGTTTGGTACCAGAGCAGCTCCTCCTGACCTCAGTGTTCTGTAGCCTGGTCCAGAGCAGAGGTAAGGGTCAGGCAGCTGCAGGCAGGCAATTTTAGACAGGGGTTTTTGTCTTTATAGTGCCCCAGGCCCTCTCTGCTTTCAAATGTGATTCAAAGTGCTGTTTGTGAGCTACGCAGCGAGCGGCTCCTTTTTGCTGCTTTCCAAGCAATAAAAATAGTTCATACTTAGTTCCCTAAAGCATTATTGCAAATAAATAAGGATGAAAGAGGCTGCAGGAAAATATGTATGAGTTTGTCAGAATGCTACCAGGCTTATGTTTGTAGAGAGGCTATTTTAGGGAAGGGCAGTCAGAAGAAAATGAGTTTTTAATGGGATGATAGAATGCAGTACAGCAGTCCTGTCTCTGTTCCAAGAACACAGCTGATGCACAGAATATACCTGTTAAACAGCTTAAAGATGGTCGAATTTGCTGAGATGAAGGGAGGTAAAACTGATCCAAAGCTGTCTGTCTCTTGCACCTGTCTTGTTTACTTTTTTTGCACTTCTAACCATTAACTGTTTCCCTAATCTCTGCTAATTACATCCTTAATTACATTAATATGCATTCCCAAATCTTAGCAGGAGAGCCTAAATTGCGTAGTGTTGCAGCAGGGTTTTGAAGAGCCACCATCAAGTTGTAGGCAGAGTACTCTTCTCTCCAAGACGCAAGGCTAACCATACGCTGTACTCGGGGGTAAAGTACAGTAGTAGCTTTATTACATTGTACTCTACCCTTTGCCTACACATTAATCCGTGTAGTTTAATGACTTCTTCAAAGCTTTCCTACTGCTTCCCAGAATAAGCTGCATTACTTGGAAAAGGGACATTGTTAGGTCACTTTGGGGCCAAGCTTGGATATAATGCCTTGAATAGAAACAACCCTTTAAAGTTCTTAAGAACTTGAGCTCAAACCTTGTAGTATAGAACTCAAAGTAAAACTTACAAGTGAGGCTTGTCTGTTGCCATTGGTCAGGCAGAGAAAGGCAAAAGCTGTCTAAACATGTCTTAATTCTGTTTCACTGAGGTCTTACACAGGAAGCACTGGCTTTGCTGATGCTAAAGGGAGCTCTGCTGCACTCAGCACTGCTGAGCCATAATCCAGAGTCGGGGGCTTTAAGAACAAAGTAACCTGAGAGTGTCCCTCCAATGCCAGGGCAGCCAGTTATCAAACTTAACATTCTTTCTTCTGTCACTGTTGATCTTAGTCTTGCTTGTATGATGATACTGGGCATTCATCCTTTCATTAACTGATGCCTTTTCTTTCTTTCCTTTTCAGCAATACTGGAGTAATCGCTTCCTAAACAATTTTGCAGAAATGTAAGGTTGTTTTGTTGCGTGCATGTGTTTTTAGCAACACATCTACCAAACCTTCTGCATGTATTGTGTAAAGATTCTTTGCTTTCCCTAAAACAAAACTCATTGTGTTTCTCTGTGGAAGAAATGTGTGGTACCATTAGGACTTCATTATTACAGATGTACAACCGTGCAATATCTAGCAAACCGAATGGGAAACTCTGTCTCCAGAGAAGTTTGGGTTCTGTGCTGCATGGAGAAGAGTTGGGTTATCCTTGAACAAGGAATTGTGGAGCTGTCAGCCAATTTTCCCATATTTCTGTATGTAAAATGTCAGTTTATACAATGTACAATATCAAAATAATGCATGCCTTCGATCGTAGCCAAATCTTTCTCTGTATTGTATCATCCCAACCGTACTACTCTAGAACAGCTTATGTACAATGCTATCCTATTTATAAAATCCATTGGGAAATAACTTACAGATGAATGTTAAACCATAAGCCTCCAGTTCAGAACTTTGGCTTTTTCTTTTTATCATGTGTGCAAATGGACCTCTTTTGCACTGTCATGTAACTTATTTAAATCTAAGGCAGTAAGACAGATGTTGGTGCAATACAAACTATCGTGATGCATTTATCTAAAACAGCAACAACCGACTTTAACCAGTGACCATACCTGCATGTGCGACCTTTAGAAGCTGTAAATAAGATCAGTTGTCTCTTTCCATGCTGACAGTAAGAAGCATCACACCCGGTTTCATTTGTATCAGGTAAATAAATCTCTTCTACCATACGTACTTTGCGTGTTATTTTATGCACTTTGTTTTCTGCAGGTACATTTGTTTATACTTCAGCGCTCTCTTATATTAAGGCCAGGATGACACTCACTATAGCACCAACACCATTGCAATCTTTCCTCCTAGAACTATGCAGATGCCAGCTGCTCTTCCGGCAGTATTGACCTCCTCGCTGGTGTGATTTCCTCTGTCCGGGGGCTTGTGTGTGTGTTTAAGGGACACTGTCAAGTACTTTGATCACTCAATTTTTTTAAACTGCTCCATTGTTTGTAAAATCCCTCTGAGAAACTCAAAATAAACGATTCTTTCCCAACTCCATCTTCACTTTTTTTTGTCCTTTTCTATCTTCTAAATTGTCCCAGCACAAAGCAGTTGTTCAGTCTCTTCCCCCTTCCGTAGGCAAAAGGAAGATGAACCAAATGCGTTTGTTACAGTGCGCAGCATGAGTAACCTACTCAGAGTACTTCTACACTGCTGCTTTCCAAAACAGGGGTTCTTCTGCCAGCTGCTCACAGGACAGGGGTCCGTAAGTTTCCAAACTGAGTTTAGTTTGGAGTTAAAGGCAAGGGAGCCTCTCTAAACACACAGCTTCAGCCAACTGCAGTAATGTGCTTTAACGTCAATGTAATGCCTCTTAACCAGCAGCAAACAGCGTTATCTAAATGAGGTGACATGTATGAGACCCTTCAAACACAACAGTGTGACGTTTAAAAATACAAGGGTTGAATTCCATTGTTGAGCTGCCCTAAAGGAAGGTGGAGGATGTGTTAGTGCTTGTGCCTGCTTCCTACTATGGTAGCGCTGAGCTGTGCTCCTCACCTCTGGGCTGAGGCTGTCAGAACCAGGTTCAGCACTCAGCTCTTATCTACAACTGCAGCTCTTCCCGATGTTGTATTTATAGCCTGTCATCAGCACACACCAACAGCACCAGCAAACAGCCCCCACTGGGCCACCCAAAGGATGGACCATCCCATTTACACTACACAGGCACCTGAGCTCAATGACTAAAGAACCGCTCCGGTATCACCCTTGTCACCTCCAACTTTGCTTTCCTTAGGAAGTAAGAGAGGAAAAGCCAAGGCTGCTATGTATGCAGGTGGCAGAGTCAACCTTCCCTACAGAGGCAGGTAGGGAGCACTGCTTTACTGCTGGGGAAAGATAGCATCAGCTGCTCCCAGCAATCAAGCTGCAGCCAGCTCGCACCTTCCCAACCAAGTCATGCAGCTCCAGTGTACCGTGACTGCAAAACACAGAGCTCTGTGATCCTGTGCTTGCTGCTGGGCTGCATGGACACCCCTGGCAGAAGTCATGACTTGAATGAGGTTTCTGCTATCACTGCTTTTCACCGTGACTTAAACGTGACTTGGGACTGACCTGCAGTGGGCAAACGAGCTCCCATCACTCCTAACTCATCAAATGTGTCTCCTTTCCCTTCCTCGCTGGCTGCAGCCCGGCTGACTCGAGGCTGCGATGCCAACAACGATTCATGGCGGAGCTATTCAGCTTTCCAGGGATTCCTGCCAAATACCTGTCATCTCACCACCCTGCTAACAGCAGTTCCAGTCCTCTCTGCAGCTGCCGCTTTGCTGTGGGCGCAGTTCACCTCTACCTGCAAGTTATGGGTACCAAATCCTGTGGCTTTATAAAACTCTAAGCCTCTAGTTTATGGGCATTGCCGGCTTCTTGGGCCATCCCACCGCAGGCTTTATACCTTCAGGGAACTGATGGCACAAGAATCAAGGCACAGCCACCAACCCATGAGCACAAACCTGCCATCAGGTGCTGGAGATTTCAGCCTCAACCAGACAGCATGGATTCGTGATGAACTGCTTCCCAAACCCCCCCACTACTCATATTCACAGCATCCAGACCTCTCGCAGATCAAAGTAACAAGAACAGAAGGAAACTGCTGTAGCATCGATTCAATCTCCACTCCGTCGCACAAGGCACGCAGCACGTGGCCTGTCAGAAACCAAGGCCAAGTTTCCAAAGCACCCAGAACCTGCTTTAACAAGTCCTCCACCTCCCGGAGCTACAGAACCTCCCCAAGCAGCCCCAGTGACGTTTCTACCCACATCCCAGCATTGTGTCAACCAGATTTTGCAATAAAACAGCAAAAAGCTGTATGGGATGTGCCAAAACAGGCCGGAGGAATGGATGTGTGCACTGCACAGCATCAGATCTGCAACAGGACATACAACTAAACCAGAGACCTAAACAACTGCTGCTGCTGGTGGCTGGTGGGGAACTCAGAGCTGTCCTGGTAAGACCAGCTCAGCATTTAGCTCTTCCCTACATCTAACCAGGTTCCAGATGCTCCTTAGGGAGGCCTCCACCTCACCCAGAAGGGCTTTCATCTGACAGACGTACATTGAAAGACCAACAGCATCCAGCCTTTCACAAAACAGAGCTGCTGATGCTCTGATCTTAAATCCTAATGGGATTAAGAGCTCCCCTCACCAGCTGCACAACAGGCTTTGAAGTCTTCACCAAGACACTTCCATCTCGGCAAAAGCCCCGCTGGCAGCATCCCACCAAGCTACTCAGTTTGCCTTTACCTGGTGCTAACAGTGCAAAGGCAATCCTCACTGGCTTGACACTAGGACCACACTGGGACCACACTGGGGTTAGGAAGGGGCCAAGTCCTGCTTGCAACAGGCAGCACCTCCCTGCATGCCGTGGCTGCGCACCTGGCAGCATGGTCCCTTACACAAGAAATCCCTGTAGCAAGTTGGAAACGTCTCTACACCTATTTACAGCCAGATGATGGATGTGCTTCCTTCAACTGTGTAAAGCCTTGGAATTTATAGCATGGATGATAAATCATAGCATGAAAGGAGATGAAATCTGTTTCCTAATCACCCTTTCCAGGCAATAGAGGCAGCAGGAACAAAAGCAGGAATCTAAGCACAGCACAGGAAGGGTTAAATCCCTTTTGCAAATACTTATTTCCAGTGTTACTGGGTGGTTGGTCCTTAAAACATCTCAGAGGCCAAGATTTCCATGAGGGGAGCAAACACTTGACCTCCAGCCTAATGGAACCAGCCATGGTCCAGTGTGACATGACCCTCTACAGAGCAGACACCAGAAGGAGCCACCTCCTCCTTTCCTGCCTACTAAAAGCTGTCCTGGAAAGCTGAGGAAAGGTGAAGTCTGTCTTCAAACCCCATTCCTCCTCATGTAACAGCCAGCAGCAACGCCAGAATCCAGTAGCTTACTCAGGGCAGCTAGAACTTAGGCTAATACTGTTCTCTCACTGCAATGCCAAACCTTGCCAGTGTTAAATAGGTCCCTGCATTCCAGGCCCCCTGCGACTACCAGATGGACAATTCAATCCATACAAACATATCTTGCCTTCACTATGGAGCTCAGTAGGAAAAACAGAAACTGAGGGACCCCATCAGGTTTTACAAGGCAAAAAAAAAGCCCCTTGGTCACAGATGGCAGCTTTTTACTGCCTTCCTGATAGACAAACATTTATCTGTGGAACCATACGGATGCAGCCTACTCAGACCAGCGTAAGCAAGATGTGCGGCCACAGATGCTGCTCTTGCTCTGCTGATGTCATCATGCTGGAAATCATCTGTTCCTAGAGGATGAAGCCAAGTTACCAGCTTCAACTTGTTATTCTTTGGCGTGCAGTATGGACATTATATATTATAGACTAAACATTAGGAAAAAAGCAGGAACAACAAAAAAATCAGGGAATGTTCTAGTAGCCAAATAGTTCAGGGAAGGAGCTGGCATCTGAGTGGCCTTTACAGCAAAGCACAGGGCAATGCACCACCTCCCCAGCACAGGAATCATAGAATCACAGAATAGTTAGGGGTGGAAAGGATCATCCAGTTCCAACCCCCCTGCCATGGGCAGGGACACCTCACACTAAACCATCCCACCCCAGGCTCTGTCCAACCTGGCCTTGAACACCGCCAGGGATGGAGCATTCACAACCTCCCTGGGCAACCCATTCCAGTGCCTCACCACCCTAACAGGAAAGAATTTCTTCCTTATATCAGTCCTTTTGTACTGCCACTTCAACCCAAGTTCTTGGGTCAACTGCCAATGCAAGTAGTTCACTTCTACCAATCATTAAAGTCTCCCGGCCTGGGTGTTAGATCTGGGGTTTTATATTTGGCTATGGTATAGTTGTGTACCTTGAAGTCACGATGGCAGGCACGGCCTTGGAGAGTTTCATACGGCTGAGCTCTAAGTGAGGAGATAAGAAATGCTCCCTGCTTCTCCCCTGGATAGATTCATTTCCACATCACTGAGCTCCTGAAAAGCAAGGAGGGAAAACCACCACACAGAGAGAGGCATAATGAGGAACACCGTTATCAAAAGGAATAAAACAAGTCCTAGTTAATCAAACACCTCTCTATAATCAGCAGTAATAGAAAAGGAAAAACCACCTCAATTAGACAGAAAACATTAATCCTGGCCAGCAGTCCTCAGTTGTGTCTATGGGCTCTGCTTCACCCAAGATCTGGACATCAGAACTAGAAATACTGCCAATACTTCAGGTGTTAGCAGCACATTATAGAGCACGAGCACATCGCTTGCTACAGAGCCTGCGTTATTTAGGCAATTCCATGCCACATCATGAGCACGTGGCTGCTTTGAGGCTCTGGTAAACTCAGTCTGTCAGCCCTCACCCAAATCGATTTGAGGTTTGAAAAAAATTCAGTTCCTTTCCCTCACTTCTGTATCTTTCCTATGGCAGAGTAGGAAAGAATTCAAACTTACTAATGACACCTGTGGTTTAAATGCATGGATTTCAAGCAATCACAGGCGCTTTATCCTTACCCAGCCCAAGCCCAGCACTTGCTGACAGGCCAACCCCATACATTACAACCCCCATACGCTGAGGCTTTCTTGCCTCACCTGTGAATTGCTTCACACTGGGGAGCTTACATCACGACTTGACACAGTCTGAACTCCCATTTTTGGCTTTATGATCTTCTCTTCTATGGTGCACAGCATTAAGAGACAATGCCAGCTGCTTATTATGAGCTAATTGTTCTGTTCCCTGAACTAGAGCACCAGGAAATGGAGGGTGCAAGATCTCTGCAAAACCCAGAGATCACATTCTAAACTTAAGAGCGCTAATGAAGGCTCATTAATAGGCAAGAAGAATCCCTCTAGAATTCTGAAGCTAGCTCTAGATGTATCTATATGATGCACTCAGCATGTATGGCACCTTAAAGTTCCATAGTCGCTACTGTACAACTATCAGCTGCATCACCCCAATACATCAGGCACTTACAGAGATATCATATGCAGGATCCAACTGAGCTTTTCACTGCCAATAAGGAGCCAGGTTCTCAGGAAAGAGGCAAGGACACAGCTCTATTCATAGCTACCTTCAGGTGTCCTTACACATACTGGACTTCTTTGCTAAGCACAGATGGTTTCTTTAGAGCGCACTCATCTTGAGGTACAGCTTCCTGTCTGTTCTAAAAGAAGGAATTACCAGATTATCTACAAAGATATCACAGGGTGGCTTTAGTAGAACTGTGGTTCCCCAATTTCCTGTTCTATGTGAATGCTTCTGGAAATGCCTAAAGCCAGTGGTGTCCACCTGCAACTGATGACCTGTTTAAAGGCATCATTAGAATAGAATGGCCCAGGAGGTTGCAAAATCCAGACCACATACCTCATATATTTCTCTCATCAAAATTAAATATCATACAGTCATAGAATATGTCCTTTCTTTAGTTTAGTGGCATCAAGAACTCCATTCTTTCATCCACAGCAGAGGTTTGGGATGCATCTATAAAGCTGATGAAGCTACCCAGCTTCTAGATGCAGAACACAATCTGATGAGTGCTCAAGTTTGAGGAGAAAACAAAGAGATACATCTGTATTTCTTTTCCGTTATGAAGGACATGCAATGAGCTGGTACCTATTCACTGCAACACAGAGCAACAGCAAGAACGGATTCTTCACAAGAAGCCACCAGAATGCAATTAGCAAAATGTTTGCTCTGACTGAAAGGCAGCCTTTTGGTGTATTTGTTTAGGGGAAGAGCAGTAACAGCTCCTGCCAAGCCAATCACCACGGCAGCAGCAGCACACGCTTTCCTCTTCTTCCCATATAGTCTTCAAAAACCCGTAATTCCATTTGATATTCTGGAAAACCTAAAGCCCACAGAATTCCAAGAGAGAACAAAGACCCAGCTCTTTTTCTTGTTTTAAATGGATAAACTATTAGACTCCTGCTTTGTAAGATGAGACACTGAAATACTTCCAAAACAGGCCATAATAGAAGCAATCTGCTTATTCTTTTTGTTGTGCATTTTTCTAACGGATACAATGCACATCACAGAGGGAGAGATTTTACCCTTATCTGCATTGTACACCTGCAAGTAGGGAGAAGGGTGTTTTTCCCCTTTTATTCCACCTGATACTCAAAACTGTTTCTTAGCTTTGTAAAGAGCCCCTGTGCTCCAGCATACCTGTGCTAACAGAATAAATACAAAAGGAATTCAATTGCCAATATAAAGATAAAAATACCTGGTTTAGTAAAAAGTAAGGAAATCAGAACTTTAAGAGAAATAAGAAGTAATCCCTCCTGCCACACATCAAGCCCACAAAACCAAAGCAGTTTCTAGGTTACACAAAGCAGCTCACCCTGGACATGCTGATGTTGAGAATTTGTGTATGAAGCAGCTTTGCTTCAAAAAGTGAGCGAAAACACATGAATTCCAGGTTCACCTGACAGAAACATGAAGTACATAAACGTGCAAAAACCAAGACGTGTATTTGGATAACTTAACATTTCTACAGTAACGCAAGCAAAGAGGGACGAACTCTTTTTATATCATTTTAAACGTCAGTGCTGTACACAGAATGTGAAGTGCTTTGAGTCACTGCTCTAAAACCTTTTAGTGGCATCCTGAAATAAAACTGCATTTAAAATAAATGTTCATCTTGAGACTGGAAGCGATTACAGGGTTTAGTAAGGACTGAGGAAGCAACTGTGATTCTCCAACACTGGCTCAATGCTGTACACACAGAAATCGGTCAGCTACAAAAGTGTCCTGGAAGTCCAAGTTTCCGAGGGCTCCGAACTCCTGAGCAGCACACGTAATGCCCTACAAACAGACAAGTTAATTCAAACACAGCAAGAGAAAAGTGCTGCTTTCAGCTACACCCAAGCAGCTCCTCCAGGCTGCAACAGGAGCATGAGCCCAAATGGAAGCACACAGACAAGAGTAAGACCTTTTCCACAAAGGAGTACAAACTACTGTATTTACAAACTGGTCAAGCACAAGTAGCCCTGCACAGAATTCAGATGCTGTTTTCATCAGGCTTATGACACACTTCAGATTCTAATGCTTTGGGTTTTAGCAGGCATCTTTTGAAATGAAAGTTGCAAATAACCTCCAATTCAGTCAGTCCCTTACACTTAATAAATACGAAGCATCAAGAATCTTCATGGTATTGAGATGCATAGAACTGTTAAATGGGTCCAGAATCTTGTAAGAAAAGAACTAAAGTCCTTTGTTACTGCAAAAAAATATCGTTGTTTAAGGAAGAATGGCCCTGGTGGTGTGTTCAAGTGCCAAGACAAGCAGGGGGATGAGAGGTCACTACTGCATGCCAAACCACTGCTCTTGATCTGCCCACTGTGCTGCTTCACTGTCACTGCCTTCCAAGTCCCCCTCTTCTCCACTTCCCTCCATATCATCCACATCTTCTTCCTGGGTTGCATCTGTTGGACTTTCCTCTTTTTCCATTTTCTGCATTCCTTCCAGTGACTTCTGATCATTTGGATCCAAACTGAGGAAAGTAAGAAAAAGAAAGAACTGTCCTAAATCTTTTATTTCCCTCTTTAGTTATGACCTTATTACCAAACCTCATCTTCTTGTCTGCACTTCCTGTTTAACATCATCAAGAAGTCTATTTTAGTAGATGATGCAGCTTCACCTCCAGCTGACTGTAACACTGAGTGTTAAATCTTTATATAAACCAGTTTTGATCCCCAAGAACGTGCTTATCTAAACATCACACTCCTCCAGAAAGCTTCGTCAGCTCTTCCAGATAATACTAATTATAAAGTAACATGAAAGCAGGAAAGATTTAAATTGCTATAAGTAACTATGTGCAAGTGAAAAGCAGCTGACCCACTGAAGCTATTTAAGTTTGTAGTGGACATAATAGGCTATATTTAAAGCAAATATAACTTGTTGAAATCAAAACATAGTAACAGTTAATATGGCAACACCATCAAATAACATTTTGGTTATGCTTAATTGAATCACACTACTTCAATTTACTTAATAGCTCATTTTTTATATAGTGCCTGAAAGGAATGGATCTTGAGGTGCCTGACTATATAGTAATTCATAGCCATAAATGCCTTAATCCTTCAGTTGGTCAAGGAATTGCGTGTCTAATGGCATATTCAGCATTAATACAGTCCCTAAAGTTTGCACATCTCAGTTCAAAGCTTTATGACCAACTAAGTCATGAATGGGATGTCATTTGTATGGTTTTAAGGGAGAATGATCTAAAGGTACCTCTGATGCAGATCCTAATCTATTAGTGGCTCAAGTTTTTACTTAGGGAAGTTAATTGGTTCTTATACTGCAGTCTCAGTCTCTGCTTTACCTTAGGGCAATACTGTACTGGTCCATTGCTTCCTGGTACTCATTGACAGCTACAAGAAAGTCTCCCAGTATTCGGTGCAGAACACAGTCACTCTGATTAGCCAGTGCATTCCTCAGCAAAGCAATTCCATCTTCGTACTTCTGTTCTCTACCTGTTTATATGCAAAACTACAGCTTTAATTAATAGTTTAGATACAACTATAAAAAGTCAGAGTGTACAGAGTCATCACAAGACTATTTCCTCCTTCAGAACTGTATGGGGGGACAGCAACAATATACTTCTTGCAAGATTAACTTTAAACAACGACTTTTTGTTGCAATAATGGCTACATTCACTATTCGAGACACTTTGGAATGAGAACATTTTGTTTGTAATTGTTTTAAGTGCTGGTGTAATATTAGCTGCTAGATGCAATTAATTCCTGTGATTTTTCCTTCAGGATAGAACTGATAAATCCCTGGGCTGTAACATCACATCACTTTATTGATGTGATTCTTCACATCAATAAAGCTGCAGAACACTCTTCTGTGTAAAGCAGCATGCTTTAAATAAATTGACATGGAAAAACCCAAAGGAACTTACTAAGAAGTTCTGCTTTCTTTACCACAGCTTTAATGTAATCAGGTCTTTGTGTCAGCGCTTTGTCCAGTAGCGTCTTGGCTTTCTCCTGCGTGACTGGGTCCTCAAGACAGACTGTTGCCAACAGAGTGAGTGTCTGTGCATTTGCTCCCAGGGTTTTATACACATTATTTGCCATAACCATGGCTTCACGGATACTGTTGGATGCCAGGTAACATTCAATGAGACCTGATGAGGTGAAAAGGAAAACATTTCAGGTTTTGAGTTCGCACTATAGACGCCCCTCCTCAATTATTTGCACTTAGTAGCACTCAAGACTTCAAACACCTGACACTCCAATAGGCAAATACAAATTCCAATGGAGAAAACGACTCCGCATTTTAACATATTCATTCTACACATAACTGACTTTATCACTTTATTTATAGACTGGTACTAACAAAAAGCCTAAACACACCTAATCTTTTTCTCCAGTTCCAGTACAGAGATATGAACACTTCAGCTGGGCTCTTTGGAACTCTTACTTGAAGTTGCTGTAAATATGACAAAACGAAGCTCCCAGTGGAACTAACCATACAGTTAACATCATCATCCCAAAGTGATCTGCTCAGAACACCCAAGTCTATTTGTATCCAGATTAAACAAAAAGAAGAACTGCCTATCCTCTTGTCTAATCATCAGCATGACACCAACCCAGTAGTGAACGTGTGAGTAGCTTCACTTCACTCACCTTCATAGCAATCCAGCCTGCAAGGTGCAAGACGTATTGCTTCACGGAAGTGTATAATTGCTTCCTGGACTCGGCCCATGTTCCTAAGAGCAGCTCCTTTCAGCAGGAGAGCTTGAACACTGTTACTATTCAGCTGGATAGCTTTGGCTCCTAAGTATAAGGCACGAGAGTATCGTTTACTGTAGAAACTATGACACCTATGGAAAGACAAGAGGGGTTGTAAACATGTACTGGCTGTGGTGCCTGTGCACATTCATAGAGGTTTAAAAGAAGAAAAACAAAGGAAATTACAGGCAACTACTGAACTTATTGCATTTGAAGGTAAGAATACATGTTCAGGGGAAAAAAACCCAAACTTTAGGAGCTTAGAAAAAAAGCAGTATGAATACTAACTGTTACAGCTATTTAATATATCATTATTAGTGCACAGATGTGTTAACTCTAATAGGTTTAAACATACAGAGAACAACCAAAATAGTTATTTATGGACAGTTAAGTCAGCCCAAGAACAGGATAGGAAAGCACCTCGTGAACAAAAAACCCTGAATCCACTGTACCAACTGCAATCCACTGCCTGCAGCAAATCAAGAGTTGAGATAAGAAAGGCAACAAAAGAACTTACCCCGATACCACCCAGGGTTCTGCATGCTGATCAGATATATTGAAGAGACGGCAGCCTAAGTTCTCCACATCCTCTAATCGACCTTCACGTGCCAATAAGTAACCATACACATCCATTCCTAAAGAGAAACATTTCAAGATCCATTAGCAAGAAATGGAAAGTTCATTCACACCAAGAAAAAACAAAACCAAACCCATGAACATCTACTTCTAACTGTACCTCTACCAGTAATGGTTCCAGATACACAGCTTCTGAATTGAAAGGCAGGTACAAGCAGATACAACATTCCCCTGCATGTTTGATTGCATGTAGCTGCTACTCTAATGTTACTCATCAGGTCACTACATTATGTACAAGTTCTTTTAGGATTTACTCACCTTTTATTAGGTAAGGATCCAGCATTTGTGCTTGTTCAAATTTTAGAATAGAGTTTTTATTATCTCCAGCTCTGAAATACAGGTCTGCCAAGCTCCCCAGTAAGTCCACATTATCCCTCAGCAATGACTTCTTCTCTAAAGAGCTTTAAGAGAAAGAAATGCTGTTAATGCCATTTTAAATACAATTATATGTAAATATTAATACATTATTTGACTGCATCATGCTCTTTGAACTCTTACCAAATGGTGTTTATCGCTCTCGTGTTGTCTCCAGTGTGCACAAAAGCATATGCTTTGATCCACACGGAAAGCCAATCCAAGTTAGGAATACTCTGAATCACGTTGATCGTCATAGAGGCCACTTCAGCACCTTTCACCGACAGTGAGAGCAAGCCTGTGCAGGAGTGTATATACATCAATTTCAGCCATTATAAAGTGCTTTTAATACAAATTAATTGTCTGCAGACCAGAAACTCCATCCCTTGACAAACGTAAACAAGCAGCTTAGCACTGATTTTATCACATGCATGATGTAGGCAGTATATATTACATGCAACTGCAAGACAAGTTACCTAGTCCCAAGCATAATTCAAATTATAATAGTGTTTAATACTGAAATCCCAGCAGTGTGCAGACACCTACCTAGTATGGCATCAAGTGCTAAAGGGCACTGCCTCAGTACTTCCTTGTAGCTCGTAACAGACGAGCGTTCTTGACCTGCTTTCTTGTATAGATTTGCCAACATCATATTGATCTACAAGCAAGAGAAATATTGGTAGAGTCAAGTACAAGAAAGGAGAAATCCTCACAACTTTGTCTTCAAGCATGCCCCCTCCCTCCTCTTCTGGGCAAAAAACAAGACTACCTGCTCTTCTTCTTATCCTATAACTTATCCTATCATATATAATTAAAGTAAATGCTTCTTTCTGAGCCCAAGGATAAACTTTACATTATTTTGTATTTGCATAGTACACCTTGACATCTCAATATTTTCTTCAAGATATGCTGAGCAAGCACTTGTGACCAGTCTGCCAGAACTAACCTTTGGGGTCCTCTGTCTGGAAGGAATTCCATCAAGAATAGCAATGGCATCTTTATCTTGCTTCAGCATTGTATAACATTCAGCCATTTTGTATTTCACTTCGATTTCTGATGGTAAACACTGAAATAAAAGGGAAAGATTGAAGTACAATGTTGCTTTAGTCAGGTAAAAGATCTGAACACAGCTTCCTCACTAAATGCTCAAACTACGTTGCACAAATCTAGTGCAAGAAAGTGAATGATGCCAGTACGAGCCTACTGCTGGCTCATACTGCTCCTGTCTTACAATGAAAAACATGAACCACCCATACAAAACCCATCTCATGTTTGAGGCCATATTAAGTTTTGCATTAGAAAACATCACGACAGTGGTTCTGGAACCAATCCGCTTTAAGTGTCACATTTATTTGACATAAATCCACAATCTAAGGTATTCAAGAGACCTGTAGATGCGGTGCTTAGGGACATGGTTTAGTGGTAGACTTGGTAGTGTCAGGTTAATGGTTGGACTTGATGATCTTAAGGGTCTTTTCCAACCAAAATGATTCTATGGTGACTGAGTCAGACACATTAATTTAGGCAGCACATTGGTTAGTTTTAAGTACCTGGCTCTGGGGAGTTGTTGCAGCATTCCCAGTTGAAGGTCTTACTTTTGAAGTTTTACTTAATGCTTTTTTCTGCTGCAAGGCCATCGTATACTTACTCACAGCATTCCTATACTCCTTATCATGGAAGAGAGAGTCTGCATGATACACAAGGAGCTGGTATTTCTGAGACGGCGAAAACAGCTCCCTAGAAGAAAAGCAAACAGAAAGGCTGAGATCAGCTGCTGCATAAGAACCAGAGCCTTACAGAACCCAAGCAGTTGTAGTTTTGGCTTCAACTTCCAACTGTTGCCGCTTCTTTACTAGAGCGGAAAGACCCTTGAGTATCTCCTCATGAAGGGATTATCTCACCAATTTACTTTATCTCTATACAAACAGAGGTAACAGCCGCCCCTGACACCTCATCAGCAACAGCTTACTTTAGCTGCTTGGCCACTGCTTTGGATGAGGGAGCAGCCCCCATCCTCCCCAAAGCAAAGCACATTTTGTTGGAATGGACTCAAAACTGAAAGCAACCCAGCTCCTCCTACTGCTCTCCTCATCCTAATCCCCATGTTCCCCCAGTTTACACACCCCCTTCAGAACTCTCCCATGTTTGCAGAAGAGTTAGGCTTTCAGAATGGGATCTGGGCTTCAATTAGGGTCTCAACCCCATTCAAAACGGCAAACTGCACCTTATAAGAAGGTCCTGAAAAATAATGGGAATTGAGTCAAGGGAACTGCTGTGACCACTGGAAGGAGAAAACTGCTGCAGTAGGAGGATAGCCATGCTGTAACATGCACCCCGAAGGGTACGGGCCGCGCTGCTCCCCCTGAACCCCGAGAAAGGCCGGGAGCAGGAACCCGGCACCAGGAGCAGCTCTAACATCAAACCCATTTCCACCCCTGGCAGTGCTCAAGGCCAGGTTGGACACAGGGGCTTGCAGCAAGCTGCTCCGGGGGCAGGGGTTGGAAATGGATGAGCTTTAATGTCCCTTCCAACCCACCCCAGTCTATGGCGACTCCCTGCCCGCGAGACGCCAGCTCGGCCCCGCCTGGCCGCTCCTTCAGCACCACCGGCCCCGCCAGCCCCCCGCGCACCGCCCCGCGGGAGGGCCACTCACGGGTTATTGCCGCTCATGGTGAGGAGCAGGCCGCTGAGGAGCCGCACATTGGAGTGGAGCCCTGCGGCCGCCATCTCCCGTACGTGCTCCACCACGCTCATGCTGACCGGACACACGGCACCGGCACCGGGACCGCCGACACTCCAAAATGGCGCCACCGAGAGGGCCTCGCCCGCTGCCGCCGCCTGCAGGCGCCCGCTACGCTGCCGGACGCGCTGACAGGCGCACGGCAGGCAGCCCCGGGCGGCCTTGCGCCTGCGCAGTGGTGAGGCGGGAAGAGGGCCGTGAGGGGAGGCTGCACAGAGCCGGGGGAGTCTCTGTCCGGTATCGTTAAATGGCGCAGGCATCGCCTGTGTGTGCACGGCTGTTGGCTCTGGCTCTTTTTCCTCTTACAGTGTTATCTGCTGGCTGCGGCAGGTAAATGCGACTGAGGTCTGACAGACAACGAAGCTCCTGCCTTAAAAACAGGTAACTGAGGAGAAAGCCCGTCAAAATGTAGCTTTCTTCTGGGACACAACCAGGGGAAACGCCTTACTAGGGCCACTGTTAACTACAAGGCATAGACTGAAAGGAAGGGTGAATCATAAACTAGTTTTTCCCCTTTATTACAAAAAGAATGCAAAATATGGCTATATTATGTATTACATATATGTAACTGCTACAGCAAATCAAATCAGCAGGAGGTTTCAGTTTGAACATACTGTCAGTGCTGTCTGGAGGACAGTACACCTCTCAACAGGGCAACATGCCAAGCGGTAAAACAGGACTAGTGCAAGTGACAGAAGCGTGTTGGTGCTGTGTGGTGACAGTGGAACACGTATTGCCACAAAGGAAAGAGACAACTCTGAATAAACCAAGCTTGGATTTGCAGTTCCTCAGGAAGCACCTGACCGATCGGAACATTCATGGCTCTTTCCAGTATCGTGTGATGGTTGTGCTTGAATCTGCACCGCACAGGGAGCCTCAGACTACACTACATTATAATTACATACATATTATCTGTGTGTGTTACCCTGTGAAGGCATTTTAGTACCAAGGAGCACTGCCCTGCAAAGGCAGACCTGCTAAATAACCAGGTACGTTGCCACAAACTATAGCCCCTGTATTAACCCCCTGTTTTCAGTGGGAATGATTCACTCCAACTGATCAGCATTACACAATAATGATGGTCTTTTCACCAAAAACACCCACCTCTGATGTCGTCAAAGGCCATCCGTAAGACATAAAGCAGTCACCACATTAATTACAAGCCAAGTTTATTGAAAACAAGGTAAAAACCACTGCACTCGACAACACAGCGTGAGAAGCGTGTTTTCCGTGGACATACAGTACTGAGACTCTAGCCAGTAGAGCAATCCCACAGCTCCCCCTACCCCACAGGCAAGCCCATTTCTTCTCTTAAATACAAGCCCCGTTTTAAATGCCAGCTGCAGTCACTGATAATGAAGCAGCTTAGACCTGAAACAGCATGTTAGAAATCACTTATTAAGCACCAGCTTAATATTTGCTTATATTACTCAAGTTACCTTTTTGTTCCCTCTAATCCCTCATTGACTGGTTTGTGGTAGGGTTTTGTTTTTCTTTTTTTCTTCATAAGCACTTAATTCTTCCTTGGTACAAAATGTATCCAAAACAAAGGCAAAATACCTAAACACCTTGCTGTGACAATGTTTAATGTTGTTGCTGCTGTGCCTCTTCACTGGCCAGGACCTGATAGACTCTTGTTCATGAACTGTCTCTTCACAAAGCAGATCCACCACTGCAGAAGGAAGCATGAAGTCAGACAATATCCAAAAGTGCTTTCCAGGTGATAAAATAGTGACCTAAAAGTATTCATCCTCTGACAAGCAACACATATTAAGGCTCCAATTTTACACATACAGTTTTCCACACTGGTTTCTACTGGAGTTTAGGTGAACAAGAGGAAAGGAATAGACTTGATGAATTTATAATGCAGGGAGTTAGAACTAGATTACCTTTAAGGTCCTTTCCAGCCCAAACCATTCTATGATTCAATAATATAGAATATTATATATAGAAATCTGTAATATATATAACATATAATATGTAATATATATAGAACATATATAATATAGGGCTCTGAATTAAAGCAGGACATTCTATGTTATCTTATTTCTATTAATTTTGCTGTCTATTCCAATATAATTATGAAGGGATGCATCAGAAAGCTATGCTTTTGAAACTAAATTAGCCCAAATAATTTCAATACTAAATGCAGTCACATTTGCGTATGAAATGTATGAACAGTCAGGAGGACATTCATTCATTGATTAGCTATTTGTTTTTAATCCGAATATGAGACAAAAGGGTCTGCTTCAAAGAAGCTTTCAAATCAGAACTGCCTGGAAGATGAACAGCATCATTCCTGCCTGTGGATTTCCATTTGAAAACCTCGCCAAGAGCAGATGTGCAATACTTTGAAGAGTCGAACCAGACACCACTTATTACTGCCCTGCTTTTTAAAGTAACCCAAATTGGCATTCACTGTCTTGCTGCATTACGTATTACACTCATTGATAACTTGCAGCCTGCTATTTCACTGGCCTTGTAAAAGCCAGGAAGCTTTTGCCAAAGTTATCCACACCTGATCCCTCCCCCATCATCCCACTTCTCTCCACAGCAAACCTCCCATTAGATCTGTGATGATCACATTAAACTCTTACCTTACTGGGCTTGTCACTCTGAGGATCAAAAACTTTCTCACAAAGGCGAAGACCAGTTTCTTGCCTCAGCTGCTGCAGGTAGGCCCTCATCACCTCTGAAACACAGCACAGGAAAAAACAGTGGAAACTGAGGCAGCACGAGTCAAACTGAATGGAACAGAGAAACAATAATTACTGCTTACACCAGGAAGTGAGTTTTCACATCTGTAGGTACTCATCAGCTGGCTGAGTTGGTTTGCTCAATTTACAGCCATACCTGGGATTTTTATGGTATTTCTATTTTAAGGATCATACAAACTGTTTTCTTCTCTCAGTTACCTTTGCTCATTGTGGGCTTCCTATTCTGCCAGTGCAGCAGTTGGCCTGAGCTCCATTACAGGGTTTATCTAATGATTAATGCTGATGCAAAAGGCAGACTCAGATCCCTATTTGTTCTGTCAGATTTATGGATCCAGGGGAACCACTGCCCCCCTGAGGTCAGAAAATCAGCTCTGCCCCCCTTGTAAGACAGAAATGCAGATTTAGAACATGCAGTTTTAACAGTAATATTTCTTATTGCAGTCACAAAAATGCAGCTGGTAAAGTAAGAGCCCAAGGAAGCCTTCAGGGATGCTGGATTAGCCTTACCTTCCTCCTGCTTGTTGGCAGGTTTGGCGTAAATGGCATTAAGTGGAAAGCCGGGCTCCCCGGGGATTGGGAAGTTAGTGATTCCCAGTGTATACATCTCTTTCTCTCCTTGGCCTTTGGAGTTACACTGGAAGAACCAGGCAAACAATGGATTAACAGTTACAAACAACAGCTGATGTAGTGATAGAACTGTCTATTTTGGCTGTAACACATAAAAACTCATTAGGAAGAACACAGTGTTTCTTTGGAGGTCCGCATACTTGGAGAATCAGTAGCTCTGACAATAGGGAGTGGGGTCAACAGGATTATTTGTGCCACTGGGAAGAGAATATCAGCAAATCCTTTCCCAAGTATCCCCTGAACAGACTCAGTTTTCCTCCTGCATGGAAATTCACTTTTCTTACCTTTTGCAGCTTTTTCAAGCACTCAGAAATGTAGAGGGTTACATAGATCAGTGTTCTGTCAGCCTCGTTCTGCAAAGCAAGAGCAAGCAACAGGAATGAGTTTAAGCCATTCTGGCCTACAATTTCCCCATGAGAGGGAAATGCAATTCATGGCATTTACCCAGCTTTAATTAAGTGGGAGGAAGGGAATTTATTGTTATCTAGTAGAACTATTTCATTGAAAATAAGCATATTCACAGCACCAACCCACCAAAGAACATCCATATGCAAAGTATCTTTAAGAATTACCTTAATTTCATAATTTTTAAAGAAAACGTTAGCTTTGAAGTAGTAGATGGCTTCATCTATAATATCTGTGTCCTTAGCTAGCAAAAAAGAAATACAAGAGTTAAACAATGCACCGTTACAGTACATTTGGTCATGACTTTTACTCACCGAAATACATAAACAAGGGTTATTGCAAAAGCAAAACCTTGGTATTCACAAAAAGCAGAAGCCAGAAAGCAGTTGCTGGTGTGTGAAATAGCAGTGAGCTCAGACTGTTAACTCTTAAGGGTCCTTGTCTTAGGAAGACCTTGAACTCCTTTCTTCTCCCCCCCACCCCTGCTATGATTTCTCCCTTCCCAAATGGCAGCAATTCAGCAGCTCACTTTTCTACCAGTGGAATAACTCACCAGAGCTTTAACAGTGTAGAAGTCCAGTGTAAAAGTCCAGTGTAAAAGGACACAAAAATGTTTTTGGAAAAAGATCGCATAAGTTTCATTATGCTCTTCAAAAGAAAAGGTGAGGAGCAGAACAGAGTTCTGGATGCCAACCACCAACTGCTTAAATTCAGTATTTCCTTTATATTTCCTTTGCCAAACTGAACCATTACATTACTGGGGAATAGCTACTTAATGTGCTGAAGGGGAATCCTGACCAGGCTGCCTTTGGACCCTGTTGGGATGCCTGTAACTTCATCTCAATTTTACCCTAAAGTGCTGCCTAACCTACTCCCTGCCCTTCGGAGCAGCCAAGTGTCTTCAGCCACAGACCCAAAGCCCAAGTTCTCTGTAGCTAAACCTCCACTTCCTCTGACAGCAGAGGGTTCACACCACCACGTCCTCCTCAAAACTTACTGATGAGCACAAGAGGAAGCACGAGAATAGTAACCGTAGGCTTTAATTACTGAAGCAACTGATTTAGCTGGAGCGTATTTCTCTGTGCGTAACTGTTTTCTATGATTTGAACAACTTAAGTATTTGAAAACTTTTCTTCCTTCTCTATAAAGTTCAGTTTATAGAAATATAAACTAGAAATAGCACTCCATTTCCAATCAACCCATGGCTCCTCTCACCATTCTTGCTAGCACTGGCTTGGAGCAAACAGAGATGATGATGAGCTATATACAGGCAGTGATTTCAGAGATTATTATAAACTTACTTTCCCGAGGCGCTGGGCCTTTGAACTGGCTTCTGATGGGTAACAGTGCCATGTTCCCAACTAGCTTCGTGTCAGAGTCCATTAAAGTGGAGTGGTAAGCCTAGAGATGAGGGGAACAGATGGTTATTAACACTGCTAAAAATAGATATTTCCATGTCTGATCATGTGTCCCCTGTATCTTTATCAAGTAGGAGTCAGTCTAGTTTGTTAGTGATGCTCCCAGTAATTTTTCCTTGCACAAACAACGTCTGTTTTCTCTTTAGGCTCAGATCTCAGTGCCATTCTGGTGAAGACCACGGAAGCATCATCACTGGCACCACTCCTGATCACAGTGGAGGGAGATAGGATAAAACAGGTACGGGGAGGCTGCAGGCTTTGCTTCATCCCCAGGCTGCCAGACCCCATTCTGCATAGCACCAAGGGAGCAGCAGCCCTGTTCTCCTGCCTCAGTTATGGAGCTGTGCATAGTTCATTGAAAGTTAGCTGGCCATTAAAAATGACTGTATTTCATTTGCATGTCTATCTAATAATATTAGATAATAATAAAGTGAGGCTTAACACATACCCACACAGCCAAAAACCAGACCCTTCTGTGCACTGTAAAACTGGTCTAAGTGAAAAAAAAAGACAAAACCCTTTCTGCATGTGACAGATTCTCCCTGGAAAACCGATTTTTAACCACTGATGAGTCCAGCTTTAGGCATTTTCCAAGCATTTCCACCGAGAAGCCTTCACCTCCTCACAGCCTGTTTTGTGAGGGGAGAAGGGGATGCAGCCAGGGGCGGTGTGTGTGTGTAACCAGCATCCTCTAGCAGAAAGAAGGGGTGTGAACACCACCAGAGCCCAGCGCTGCTTTTACCACCCTCTTCCTGGCTGCAACTGGGGGATCCCTGGCAATAGGAGGAAGAGGAGGAGGAAGAGGAGAGCGTCGTCCTTGCAGCAGCCTCTCATAAGCAGCAATTCCCTTCTTTCATTGGGGTTTCTTATAGCCCCTGTGGTCCCCCGGCAGCTGCCCAAGGCCGGCAGAGCCCCTCTCCCAGCCCCGGGGGGAGCGTTCTCACCCCCCCGGCCCGGCCCCACCGCCCTGGCCGCTGCCCTCCCCTCTCCCCGCCGCCACGGGAAGGTTAAGCGCCGGGTACGAAGCTCCCTCACCGGCATCTCGAAGGGCAGGACGCAGGTCAGCGGGGCCGGGCAAGGGGAAAAGCAGAGAGGAGCTGGCAGCAAAGCTTCCTCCTCTGCTTGCGCTGCAGGAAATGAGGCAGCAGAGGCGGTGCGAGGAGGGGAAGCCGGAGCGGAGGCCTGCGGCGTGCACCGCCCCGAGAGGCACCGCTTCTGTGAGAGCACTGCAAGCACGGGGAAGGTGCTTGGAAGCGCACCCAGAGGGGGACTTGGTTGTTTTTTCGTTCCCCGTGGAATTTCCCCTTTCCCTCTGCCTTTGCTGTGGCCAGCACTGCAAGTAACCCCTCCTTAACCTTCCCCATGCCACACTTTTCTTCTCCAGCCACCCTAGCATCTTCTTTCCTTGCTGGAAGAGGTGAGCTCCTGTCCCCGGCAAGGGTCAGTGCTTGACAAAGAGTGCAGGAGAGGATGCTTTGCTTGCAACTGGTTTTCTCTCCTGTGCATTTGCAGCACTCCTGGGCATTGCGTGCTCTGCCCTAACATCCAACAGCCACAGCCAGCTGCTGGGCACTCGGTGTAAGGAAGCACAGAGTGGGGCCAAACCCATTGCATTTGGTGGGATGCAGTATTTTAAGGTGCACACTCCTGTCACTATCAAGCCATCACGTCCCGTATGACCCAGTATGTTGAATTTGTCCCCTGATAAATGACTCATGGCATAATTCACGAAGAAAAACTTGGGAGATTTGGAAGTGTGTTAAGGTAATCTAACTGCAGGGCTGGGGTTTGTCCTTTTGACATGTCACAGGCATCAGTTGTTCTGAGGCTGTACCAGTCTGGAGGTGAAGGAAGCCACCAAAAGTTTCCCAACGTTTGCATGGTTTAATTCAGCCAAATCTGGTCCTGCCGTGAGTGATGTGATGAGCATCTGAAGAGCTGATGTTTTTTCACAGCTCTTCCTGGTGACTGCAATGGCTATCTTGAAACTGAACTCTCAGTGTTCACTAATTGTGCTGGGAGTAAGGTTTTAAAAATGCCAAGTATCACAAGGCTGGCAATTTTTGCAAACCTGGTTTTGAAGGACAATTTTAATAGCTCTTAGGTGACATCTTATTTTGCAGTTTTGTGTTGTTCCCATTTAAAAGACTTCATGCAATCATCCGTGACCTCCACATAAGGATGCAGGGAAGCTCTTTTCCTCTAGACATGCAGCATTTGCCGATCTGTTGAACCTCTGTTTTGACTGTGCAGATGCTTATTTCAAAAATAAGCACCACAGCAGCATGACCCATTTAATTATTTACTTGAATAGACATGAAGAACAACCCTACTGATGAGTAAGAAGAAAAATTACACCTTCTGGACTACAAGCAAGAAACTACAGAACTAAACTCTGTACGAAGTCACTGTCACAGTCCAGGTTTAGGTAAGTGAAGTTGCCTTCGAGTATTTAATCCTTGGTTTCCTGTAAGGGGTATCCTTGCTCTCAGACATCTGCTGACTGTTCCTACAAAATGACATCAATTATTCTACTGAAATACTTGGCTGCATGTGTCTTGTGAGGATGGGGTTAATTTCTAATACATGGACTATATATAGATGATATGCCTACCTCTAAGCATTCACTGATGTTAAGCATTTCACAGTTTAGAATGTTTGTTGCTGAATTCTTTGTTACAAACTGTGTTAGTTAACATGACTGCACAAGACCATCACCAAGTTCTTGTTTTCTTTCAAGTGTTGCACTGCGCTTAGGATGTTATTGATGTTTAAACCACTTAAAGCCATGCGTAAGTCATACAGAAAACAGCCTTAAGAAAGCTTAAAATACGAGCTTTTCCAAAGTGAATGTAAAACACTCATCTTCCTCAAGAGGCTGGGAGACCACTATTTACCAGATGCCCCTTTGAAGCTGCCAGTCAGCTCTTTGCCTACCTTAGGTTCAGTTACCAAGTACAATTCTTTCTCTCATCATAATGAAACTATTTATTTATCTCTGGCACTATTTATTACAACCTTTTGATATTCAGTGTTACCCCTTTTGCAGCATTCCTATGCTTAAATGAGATACATCAATATGTGAGGACCTTGTATAGCCCATGTGTTTTATAACACACACACATAAGAATAAAAATTGTTTATTAAAATAGTTACAAGGGCATATAGCTCACTCTTCATTATAAATAGTAGTTATCTTACAGATAAAATATTGAGTATGTTTGTGTAGGAGTGGATTTTCTTTTTCACTTTTTAACACAAACAAGATATTTTCTCCTCCCATATTTGAACATTAATTTTTCACTCATCCACATGATCTTGAAAGTATTCATCCACAAGAGCAGATTTATCTTCTTCACATTCCTACCAAAAAGAAAACAAAAAAGGTAAAACCTGACTTTTCCCCTCGTGGCTACTGCACCTAAGAAATCTTAGTGATCTTAATGGTCCCTTCTGACCTTTTAAGCTTAAAAG
Source organism: Lathamus discolor (assembly GCF_037157495.1). Taxonomy (NCBI): domain Eukaryota; kingdom Metazoa; phylum Chordata; class Aves; order Psittaciformes; family Psittacidae; genus Lathamus; species Lathamus discolor. Next base: position 12,187,819 of record NC_088895.1, on the reverse strand, counting down.
ACATCACTAATAAGTGTATTACAACTTATATTATGGATTCTTTTTATGGACCCATAATACCATCTTCTCATCAGAAGTACTTTACCTTTGGTTCTTTAAATTCAAGATCTTCTCCATACTGAATGGTAAAGTCTATGTGCTGCAGGACTATGTTTATGCTTTCCTCATCAGAGCGATCAAAAGGGAGAAATCGAACCATACCATAGTCATCAATCTACAGAAGGGATTCAAAGGATGTTAGTAAGAAAATGCAGAGAGTTCTCAATCGCAGTACTCTAAGCTGCCTCCTTAAATCACACTTAGGTCTTCCTTGTCTGAAAAATCTAATAATATAATCTGAAAAAAATAATGAGTTAAAATAGGCAAAAAGTAAAATCCTCAAGTGCCTGAGAATCTTTCCAATCCTGTCTTTGTTAACAGTCTGGTAGGTAAATACATATTTTTGGGGTGGGGAGAATGATTATAGAACATACAGTATCAATAACAGCAATGAAGTCAGCAACTGCACAGTATGGTTTATATATACAGGACTGAATTTAAGAGTACCAGTTAAAAAGCAGTATACCCACCAATCCACATATGGATTTAGTCAGCTTTTTAAACATTTTGCTTTTCAATATATTTGTAGAATCTTCAATCATAGAATACATATCTGGATCTAAGTACCTGGGAGAAACAAGAAACAAAGCCATTGTTAACATGAAAAGACTCCTTGGCCACAGAGCAAATGAGTCATTGTGCTTTTATATAGCTGCCAAAAACATTTGTGATCCATATGAACTAACTGTATCAGAACTTAAAATGTGTAAAAACAGTTTTTGTAGGTATTTGAATTATCTCACAATGTAAAAATAACACATAAGTAATTCAGTATGGTCAGTATCAAAACCCTGATATGATCAGCTCTGGTTTAGGTTTCCAAGTACAGCAGCCTACAATGTCATTCAGAATAAGCTGTTCAAGATAATTAGTTACAGAAAAATCCAGAGGTAAGTACAAACATGGAGCTAGCTTTTTGATTCTGACTAAACTGTAAGCATCCTACCCAGGCATTTAAAGCCTATGTTTGATATCAAACAAATGCATCACAGAATCATAGAATAGTTAGGGTTAAAAAGGAGCTTAAGATCATCTAGTTTCAACCCCCCTGCCATGGGCAGGGCATCTTCCATTCCAAAAGAGTACATTTTAATTGCGGGAAGCATGAGATTGAATTTTGAATGGAGCTTGCCTCCTCATAGTACACAATAAAAGTAATTTTTTGGAACTTACTTTTCTATTTCCTTCTTGGCTTTCTTGCTCAGCAGATCCATTTTGGTCATAATGTTAATCTGTGGAATCTCTAAAGATATCATTGCACTGAGAGCTGCCAGAATTCCAGAGATAAACTGAAGGAGTATAGAAATGATGTAGTTAAGCACAGAAAAATACAATACCAATACACAGACACTCAACCACAGACCAAGTCTAGCTAATGAATACATGAAACTTGGACACAAGCCATGTGAGGAATTATTCTCTGCTGGGAAAGGGAGGTGCTGAGTATCCCATCTGCCATCAAATGTGTATCTGTCACTGAAAAAGGCATGAAGAAAACCCAAAGACCATCCCTGGATTCTCACTGCTAGACGGGAAAGCAGCCTGTTCTCCCTCCAGATATGAGAAAGCTCTCATGGAATGACAGGAGAATTTTGGTTGGAAGGGAACTGGAATTCTAGAGGCTATTTCGTTCATACAACTGCTAATAGCAGAGGGAACTTCAAAGTCAGATCAGGTTGCTCAGGGGTTTTGCCCAGTCAAGGCTTGAGTAGCTCCATGAACATTCACTACACAGTCTCTCCATGCCCTGTGCCAGACTGACCATTCTTACAGCACAGATTTGCTTTACACCCAACTGGAATTTTCTTTGTTGTGACCTGTGTCTGAGGCAACTGAAGAACGCAATAACATCTCCCCCAGCTTAGCATTCTTCCTTCTGGACTAAACAAACTCCATTCTGAAATTGCTCAGATTCTTTGTTCATCCTCAATATGAACTTTTACAACAGATTTCAAACGGATACCTTAAAAGATTCCACCATAAACTGAGAATCCACCAGAAAAACTCCACAGACACGGAATTCCCATTGCTGGAGCTGCTCCACCAGCTGTTTCATCACTGGCAGATGTGTGTAGAGCTCGATCTGACCTGGAGCACATGCAGAACATCAGGTACGCAGGGACGTGAAGCCAGGAGGAACAGTTATCTACACTATAGTACTGCATATGAAGGACAACAGAACGCTGATGTCTGCGTACCTGGGCAGTCAAACAGCACATAGTCATCCTCCACGTGTCCGAGGCTTTCCTCCAGCCAGTTGAAGTTATTGGCGAAGTATTCCATGCAGAACACGAGGCCGCCATTGGGTCCGAACCGTAGGGAATCATCCTCCATCACATCATCCACCTCTATTAACTCGCGGATGTCTACAACAACACGCATGCACGGCGGCCTCAGCTCGCTCGCTAGCAGCGGTGCCCGGTACCGGCCTCCCGCGCTCCCTACCTGCCGTGACCGGGTAGCTGAAGAGCTCCGCCGCCGGGTCCAGGTTCACCACCTGCACGGCGCGGCCCAGCGCCTCGCAGTGCTGCACCATGGTGGAGCAGTACGTGCTCTGCAAGGCACACACAGCCGCTGTCACGGACCGGCCGCACCGCTATCGCCTCCCCGCCGCCGCCGCCGCCCGGCCCCCGCCTCACCTTCCCGCTGCCCGCCGGGCCCATCACCAGCTGCGCGTACCGGGGCATGGCGATGACGGCAGTGGGCGAGCCGCGGCGGCGGCAAATGTCCGCTCCAGCGCCCCGTAGCTCACGCGATCACGTACCGCTTGCGAACGGGGCGGCCCCGCTCTACTACGGCGAGCCGGCGGGCTCAAGCCACGCCCCGCCGCTCTCGCGAGACGGCGGCGGCGCTGTGCTGGGCGCACGTGCGGCGCGGGGTGCGGGACCCACCGGAGGAGGACGCGGAGGAGCCGCCGCCGCCGCGGCCTGAGGGGCCTCCCGGGTAACGCCGCGCCCGCCGCCGTCCCGGGCTCCCCCTCCCCTTCGTCCCGGTGCCGAGCGGCCTTTCCCCCCCGGCTGCCAGCATCCTTGCCTCCGCTCCGGCACCCTCCCTGTTCTCCGGTGCTGCGGCTCTGCCCGCCCTCCCTGTGATCCCTTTCGTCTCTGGTACCTCAGCGCTGCCCCCGCCTCGCCATGGCTGTGATCCCATTTGTCTGGCACACCAGCACCCTTCCCCTTCTCCCCGACCTCCCCTCGCTTTTATCCCCTTCGTCCCTCATTTGGGATCTCCATGGGTCCTCCCAGCATCCTTCCCCTCATTGCCACCGTCTGCTGCCTTTCCCTGTCGCCTCCCTATCCCACATCGCCTCTGGCATTTCCCCCTAGCTCTCTACAAAACCCAGACACAGCTTGTGCAGCAGCTTGGCTCGGAGGCTTCCACACATGCATCCTGCTTGCTCCCAGTCATCCTGGGGCAGTTGTACATTGCAAACCCCTCTCCTGTTGGCCCCCGTCTTCTAAACCCCTTGCCTGTACAAGTGTGCATGCAAACCACTATTAAATATACCAGTTGGTTGAGTTTCGTTTGCGTGTTTTGTGGTGTTGGGGTTTTTCTTTGCCCAAACCTGTCCTAGGATTAGAGTGTAACTCTTCAGGTATGGATTTAAATGATCCCTATTCTTTGCCACTGTACTGGAAATACCTTCCCCCCACCCCCAGTGTCCCTGCTGTTCATATAGCACTGATTTAACGTGATGCTTCACATCTTAACTCAGTGTGTTCTGTAATTCCATGTGGTGTTCTTGCAGATCTTTCTTAATTTCACACTGGTTTGTGGCACTTTGGGGTTTTTTCCCCCCTTATGTACTAAAATTCCATGCTGCTTGATATCTTTTGCAGCCTTTTCCCATGTATTTTTTGATTATGTCTTGACTCTTCTCCCTGATTTCTCCTCCTCTTAGGGTTGTACCTGTTTTCTCTGGGATCCATCAGTCTCTGGGGTTCTTCTTAAGCTGGGAAAGATGTGAATAACTCTTAACCCAGAACTTAGGTCCTGCTTTATTTGTTTTGTGACCTCCAGGCGTGTGACATGGCCACGGATGTGGCTGAGCCTGTGGTCCCTGACTGCAGAGGAGACATAAGGAGTGGTGCCAGGTCAGATGGCGACTACCCCCTTCGGGTTCTCTACTGCGGAGGCAAGTGCTCAAGGATCGGTTGTCCGTGATTCTGACAATGTGCTGTTTGTGTGGGCAGCATAGCAGAAACAATGAGAGCATCAGAGATCCTCTTTTGGTCAGCTTTTATTGAGAAGCCAGACCATGGTCAGCTTGAGCTTTCTGATTGTCTTTCAGCAGTTGTGGGGTCTTCCCCTGAGAGATGGAGGGTACAAACAGCTTTCTATGCGTAAAAGAAGTGTGAGTTATGCTCAGATTGTGACCTGTTGAACAGAGATCTCTTCCTGCAGAAAGCCAGTAAAGCCTTTAGCACAGAAAACACCTTTAAGCATTAGTATGACAGTAAGAAATAAAGTTAAGAGTTCATGAAAGTAATTGCTGCGCTGTGTTTAGAATTATCCTTTACTCATGACATTTGTAGTTATGTGGATGAAAGTATGATTTTTAGATAAGGATGTTATGTTCCTTTGAGCTTGAGTGCAGTGTTAGGAAAGAATCCCCGTGCTGTGTGAAAGTCGGGAGGGTTGGTTTGGGTTTGTGCTGGGGCCAAGCCCCTCTTCTGGACAGTGACAGCTCATGGTGAAAGGAAAGCCAACCAAATCGAATGGTAATTTATTGGGAATATTTTTTGCCAGGTAGATCTGGTGTTTCTTTCTGTAGCCTTTCCCAAAGCTGTAGGCACCTCCTATAAAGTACTATTGAGTCAATGTGTGGTTATAACCAGAAGTTATAAGAAGCCACCCCTAACTTTAAAATGCCTTTTTGAATTTAACACTAAATGGAGAAGTTATTTTTGTAATCTATTATTTTTCTCCCTTCTTTCTCCAGTCTGTTCATTGCCAACAGAGGTGAGTTAATGTTTTTGTTATCTGAGTTTCTTCTTTGTGTCTTATGATTTCTGAGAATGAGGATTCTTTCTGATCTTTTCTGCTTTTTCTTAAGTGTGGCAGTTCTGTGCTTAACTCGTGTCATCTTCAGGATGATGTGAGGTTTCCTGTGTGCTAGTAAAGTGTTTGTATTCAGTCATCTTAAGGAGAAATGGCTGAGCTGAATAGCCAGTGTATTGTGCTGTATTTGTGCTGTATTTTGTAGTTATCCTGGTAACAAGATTCATGTGACCTTTCTTCTCCAGTACTGCGAATACATGCCCGATGTGACTAAATGCAGACAATGGTTAGAAAAGAATTTTCCAGATGAGTTTGCAAAACTCACAGTAGGTAAGAATCTTCTGTTTTCTGACTGATCTGTACCCTTAGATGTATCAAGAAATCTCTGGGCAATTCTCATCTTTTTATTTTCCACTGTATCAAGTATGAAAGTTAATCATTTCCTTAAGAGCCTACCGTGTTTTTGGATGCTGTGAAAATCTGCTTGATAACGTGAGAAAACACTGAGTAAACAGTGTGCAATTTCAGTAGTAATGTTTGAACTTTCTTAAGGTTCCTCCTGTAACCAGTCATCCATGCACTTGTTTCCCATCAGAGTTTTATGTCTGTCCAGTCTCTGTGGATGGGTGGAGGAAAGGTCATTAATAACAGGGAACTTGCAGATTTGCATTTGGAATTTCAGTATTAACACTATAAATAATTTCTGTATTGCTGTTGAAATGAAGAGACTGTATTGAAGCTGGAACTGTACCTTTGAGCTAAGGCTTTTCTGAAGTCTGATTTGCCTAAGTAATAAGGATGTAACACACAGCAGTCAAGGGGCTGCTGCACAAAATATCACTGTACCTGTTCTGTAAGGCTGTGGTGGTCTGACCCCTGCCTTTGTTCTCTTTCTTTTCCCTGCTCCTTTCTTATGTATTTCAGAAAATTCCCCTAAGCAGGAAGCTGGAGTTGGAGAAGGCCAAGGAACTGCAGGGGAAGAAGAAGAGAAGAAGAAGCAAAAGAGAGGCAAGGTCTAAATAGTTGATTGCGGTACTGATTCATAAGCAGTTTGGGGCATCCCTTTCTCACCCCCTGGTGTGGACTCTGGCACAGATTCCCTGTGTTTTGGTTGTTAGCTGTGCTTTGACTTTACACAGAAGAGACCAAGTATTTTTCTTCTAGTGATAACAAAGTTATTGCAGTGATAGATGCTGATGGAAGAAGTGGATAGGAGTAATAGCAAGTGAAAGATGACTTGCATCATGTGTCTTATTGTTCTGTTGCACTTACTTGGGGAGCAATTCTTCTCAACCTAAAATCAGCTGGCATGCTTCCCAGAATACTTGTTTCTGCCCCGTTTAACAACAGTTTATAGGTTGCTGGCAGAGTAGAACAAAGATTGCTTTCCTCTGTTTGTGCCTCATGACACTGCTTTTGCCTTTTTAACTTCCACCCCTCCAATGTGTTCAAGTAACAGGATTTGCTTTTTTGCTTTTAATACTACCACCCCTGGCTTTGTTAACAGCTGTGTCTCTTCCCAGCAATACTAATGAAAAACATCTTCAAAAACCAAGTTTGGAAGATATATATGAAATAACCTAAACACATTTATCTTTTATCATCGGAGTTCTTTCTGTTTAATTAATTAACATACTTTCCAAATCCAAATGCCGAGGTTGTTACTATGCATTTATCTGTGGAGTGCCAGTTGTGTCTGTAGTGCTTCATAAATTACGGTTAATAGCCCAGTAAAGTTCAGATTTAAGCCACATCTCACTGCAGATGTTTTATTTTGGTGGCTTGGTAACCAGTTATGTTTATTTTGTCAGTAAGCTGTGTGGGGGTAACAACAGTGATTTACGTTCTGTAGCTTAGACGGTTTTCCCGGAGACTTCAGGACCTTTTATTTCCCATTAATTTAGTGTCTGAGGTGGTATGGTTAGACTTCTGTCTGGCTTTTGGTTCTAAACGAATAGTGTTTAAAGTATTTAGGGATTTTTCTCCTAGAATGAAAAGTTTAATGAAACTTTATGCTTTGGTGCTAACTATGGTGGTATAAAATTGACTGTAAGAGAGAGGGTGAGGAGAAACAAGCAAAAACTTAAGTAAGACACTGCAGAAATTTACTGAAGACATTTTAAGACAGAAATTTACTGTCTTAAATTATCTGATATCAATTTATAGTGATGTGGAGTTGAAAGTGCTGTATGTTAGAAAAAGAACTGGTCACAAGGGGTTAGTTTGCTTGTCATAAATTCTTTATGTTTTCATGCTGAGAAGGCTCAAGGACATGAAACTCTGGTTACCCTGGAGTAACTTGATGAATGTATACACAGTTAAGAGATCTTAATCTGATTTAAGAATCTTAATGAGTGGAATAGATCTTTTGCATGCTTTATTCAGACTAATAAGCACCTGGTAATGTGAAGTGTTCCCTCAGGTTGGCCTAGACACAGACAGTAAGGAAAGCTACTAAATCATGTGGAATTTTGGCAGTCAACTACTGTAGCTGGCTTCTGTTTCAGGGGCAGGGTGTTTTATGGTAGCTCACATATAGGTACATGGCTCATGCTGAGTTCCTGCACGGGTATCTGCTGTTTAACCCAGTGGCCTTAGCAGACACATCCTCATGTAGGTGGACATGAGTAAGTTGCTTTGCCTTGGACACAAACCCTATGGATGTTAAACTAATGAAAAACATTGAAGTAACAATTTCTTCCTTGGATTACAACCCAAGAACAATTCCTGAAAGAGGGGTTAAATCTAGACCAAATGCGAAGATAGGAAAGTGCAGGGAAGCCCCCTCTTTCAATAGTTGCAGTGGGGTTCTGCTGTGCAAGCTGTACTTGAACACACATTTCACATGCATTTATTGTTATATGGGACCTTTCTTAGGTAATAATTAAAAAACCTTAATGTGAGACAATGTGCAAAATGTATTTTTCTTTACCAATACAGATGTGAGATAACAGTGTCTTTGTAGGGGTGACATCTCATCTTACATGCTCTTTAATGAAGTATGATGTCGTGTAACCTTATACTCTGTTTTAAAGGTGGAAGAGGTCAGATAAAACAGAAAAAGAAGACTGTACCACAGAAAGTTACGATAGCTAAAATTCCTAGAGCAAAGAAAAAATATGTCACAAGAGTATGTGGCCTTGCAACGTTTGGTGAGTTGACTTTTGCAGCGTGGTATTTCTTGGGTTTAGATGTGCTTGCCTTTAACATCGTCATGGTATTTTTTCTGGTTGTATTACATTTGAGTGATCCACTTCCATCTGAGGCCCAGGGTACTTTTAACAGTTCTAAAAGTACAGTGACTTTTCTTAGGCATAAATTATTAACGTCCATATTTCCATGGTGTTTTCAAACAAATAGGCTTATGGCGTTTTTAGCACATTTTGATGTTTAACACGACAGCCACTTGGTGGTTATAACAGCATTTTACTTCACACATTGATCACAAATTCTGTTTAAAAAGGTAGGTTTTAACCCTGGTTGTATTAACAACACACATTGCATATTTCCTGCATGAGAGTAGCAATCCATTTTCTTGAGGGATCAGTAACACACACTAGCTTGATGTGAACTGGGAATGAATCTTTGTGCTTGGAAGCCAGTCTCAGAAATCACTGGGGTGTGTTTCTGAAAAGAACATACTGAAGCACTTCTGGGGAAAAACTTGTTCAGTAATGATGAGGTTATTCAGAACTGGAGGTGGTTTTTAAACAGTTCTCTCTGCTTTTCTGGTGAGTGCACACAGCCTCGACCTGCCTCAACAGAATGTGCAGAGGACATTCAGTGATTTTTACCTTGAATAGTTTACTAGATTTGTGGAGTCAGTTGTTTGTATGTCAACAACAGACTTTAGCTTTCAGTGTAAACTGTAGGAAAGCTTTAGCTGTAAATTGCCACTGGTTTTTCAACAGCTAAAACAAGGTTTTGGTTTTAAACTTGAGAAAAATACCTTTATGGCAATGTCTGTACTGAAACTGCCCATTTTCCCCTCAACAGAAATTGATCTTAAGGAAGCACAAAGGTTTTTTGCTCAGAAATTTTCCTGCGGTGCCTCAGTAACAGGAGAAGACGAGATCATCATCCAGGGCGATTTTACAGATGACATTATTGATGTAATCCAGGAGAAGTGGCCTGAGGTAACAAACCCTTTCTTCTGTCAGAACTCCAGTTTTCCACAATAGCCTGTGCCTTTCCAATGATTTTGGAAACGGGTTTATTCTTTGGCAGCACAGATTGGTGTGCATAATTCAAAGAGTGGTCGTTGCCTTCCCACCTGTGAATTGTTAGGTTAAGGAGTGATTGAACTTGAAGTCAAATGTTGTTTCCTTTGTCCAAGGAACAGCAGAACCCTATGCATGTAGTGCTGTTACTGTAGATAGGACAGTGAGAAAGGCATGTCAGAGTAAGTCCAGCTGTCAGATATCTGTGGCTTCTTTGTGACTGTTCCTTAATGGTCAGTGCCTGAGTATTCTTACAGTGCCACCCTGTTCTTAAAAGTCTCTTAAAATAGTCCAGAATTAACCAACCAAACCCCCACACACTTGTGCTTCAGCAGCAGAGGTTAATTTGGGGTTGGACTAAAATGTTGATGGTTGAGACGTTTGGTTGTGCTCCTGCAATCACAAGTATGTGCTTTGACCCTCCCTTGTTGTGGTATTTCCTGAGTGGAGGAGTTCTTTCTGAAATAACTCTCTAGGCCTCTCCTTATTCAGAGCTCCAGAGGCTCGGCTATGTCCTGTAAGCATGTCACTCATGTAGAATTTACATCAGGGAATCTTGGATGGTGCTGTATGCTTCTCCCACACTTCATTACATGTACAGTGGTGAATGTTGAGTGAGACATCTAAGAAGAAAATAGGCTTAATATGCTGTGTTTTGGCTTTTTTTTTCCTTAGGTGGATGATGATAGCATTGAAGATCTTGGAGAAGTCAAGAAGTGATAGTGGAAGACTACCTTTATTTAATTATATGGTTATAAATGATGTAGCCAAAGTGAGGCTTCTAAATCCCTCTGCTCTGCAGTGAAGCTGTGGAGAACCCATATCCTTGGCATTTTCACTGTTTCTGTATAGGCTGCTTGGTTATTTTTGTTGTGATACTTGCCAAAGTTCAATTGGGATTTTATCATGCTTACGCATGAAGTAGATCTAAATAAAATTACTGTTCCTCACGGAATGCGGTTTCTGTTTTCTTTACAGCTGCTTTCCTCTAGCAATCTTACAGGAAAGTAGTAAGCTAAGTCATTAGAAGGTTGTTTTCATCTGCTGCCCTTGCTGCTGAACTCCAGTGAATAAGGCCTGTGGTAACGTACAGACTCATACTTCTGATTTACCTTCATAAAATCTTAGAAATTGGAATGGGACAAATGTTCTAAATGTGTGTAAGCACTTAAAGGAAAGGGACTCCTGAAGTGGTCAGGCACTTGGACAGATCATTGTAGGTCTCTGCCAACTGAAGTATTCTGTTAAGTGAAAACGCTGAGAAAAATGCAAATACATCTGGAACATTCAACCTGTTATCATAATTCCAGACTATTTCCTAACCCCACTGGTCTTCAAGGTTGAGGGAATTTTAGTGACCTTATATGTTTAGCATACAGCTAGTTCCAGAGCAGTAGCAATTACCACACCTTTGCAGTGACTACTGTTGGTTTCCCAAAGCCTTGCTCACGGAGGAGGTGAGATGGGGTGCTGGTTGTACCTCTCTGCTCTCCAGCTGTACAGCTCCACTCTCCTTACTCCCACGAATGGCCTTGGGCATGGATTTGGAGCTTTCTCTTTCACTGCTCTATTTAACAATGTTAAATGCTCCCTGGCGGCAGAGGCCTGGAATAGACATGCTTCTGTTACAGTCAAAACTAGATGAGTTGAATCCCGGGAGGGTGATGTGTCGTACGCTACTGGTAAAGTTCCTTGCCGTGATTCTTGTTTGTAAGCCGATTGGTTGAGTTGAGAATGGGGTGTCCAAACAGACAGTGTATCTCTGTAGCTGTTACCTGTGAATCCAGCAGTTCTCGCTGCTCTCCTGTTAACGCTGTTACCGAGCCGCTCCAGCCCCAAGCGGGACTCGAACCCGCAGCTTCACCACTTCGGTGGGCGGGGCTTCTGCCTAACCGCTGCCCGAGGCTGCCACTCAACGGCTGGCGGGGGCGGGACGCCGCCGTGACGTCAGGGCGAGGGCGCCGGTGGGTTTGGCGGGGGGCGCGGAGGAACGGGCGGGGCCGACGACGGGAGCCGGGCCGGAGGCGGTGGGGACCGGGAGGGGTCCGCGGCCTGCCCCGGCGGAGCGGGGTCCGTTGGCCCAAGCTGGGGACGCCCCAGGGCCCTTCCACGGGCCTAGGCCCCTGTCAGAAGCCGCGGGGCCGCCTCGGTCGGTTCTCAACGGCTTGTGTCTGTTGTTCCTGCAGCAGCGGCAGCCTCGGCGGGTGACCATGTCCTTAGACCGGAGGCGGCCTCCATGCCGAGCGTTGCAGTCATCAGTAGTTACCAGTGTCCACTAATGCGTGCTAGCGCTCAGGCCCGCGGTCCCCTATGAATCCATCACTGCCATGTTCTGCTTCGCCCCAGGTAAACAAGGCAAGTGCCGGTAAAACCAGAGTGCTCTGTTTTTAGTGTGACATTACGCATTGTACCGCTGACAGTTTCAGTTAAGGACCGCAGGTGGTACCACAAGCATGAGGAACTCACTGAAACAGTCTCTGTTTATAATATAAAAATAGCTTAAATTAAAACCTCGAGTTTATAACCAGACATTTTTTTCCTTCCCCTTCATGTCAAAATGTGTTCTGTGTGTTATCCTTTATAGAAAAGTAACCCAAGCCTTGAGAACAGCACCATTGAGAAACAGAGGCAAGAGCTGCAGCTTTTAATTGCAGAACTGAAAGACCGTGATAAGGAACTCGATGACATGGTTGCAGTGCATCAGAGACAGCTTCTAGCCTGGGAAGATGATCGGCAGAAAATACTGACTTTAGCAGAGCGGTGCAACTTGCTAAGCAGTAAGTGTTGTGTGTATAAGGAATGAGACCCTTTTAAGCATGGTCAGGTGGTTAGACCCTGCAATAACTATTCTGCATCATACAAGGAGCTATTTCCTACCCTTCGGCCTTAAATGTGGTTTTTTTTATTTCTGAAAACAAGATTTCCATGATGGTACTAAAGTGATCTGATCTTGAAGGAGGTCTCATAATCCTAATTCTCATTTGAGTCTGTAGAATTGATTCTGTGGATTCTTAAGAAAGATAATCTAATGAAATAAATGTGGGGGAAGAGAACAATTTGCAAACATGCTGTTGCACTGCAGAGCCCTGTGCCCTGAGGTGCTGCTGCACACCTCTGACATCAACTTCCAGCCACCCAGCTAATCACCTGACAGCTCTGAACAGTCTTGTTTGACAGCCATAGTACAGAGGTCAGCACAGAGTTCACCATCCAACCTGGGTAGGCAGGGAATCCTGCTTCAGAGGATCCATTTCCAAATCATGTGATTTTAAAACACTGGATTAAATTATTTCTGATGACATTGTCTGAGCTGTTTTCTCACAGATCCCTTGTGTCTTTCAGATGAGCTGAACAAGAGAAATGAGATTATCAAATCACTGACCAGAAGGTTAAAGTTCTTAGAATCTCAGCAGAGTGACAGTAAGACAACACTTGAAAGCACACAGCAGAAGTTCAGAGAGCTGTCACAGAAAGTGACAGATGCAACTGCTCACTGTCAGGCTGTAGAGGTAGGAGTTAAGTAACGGTCTGATTTTGCAGACTCTGCATGTACAGAATGCCAGTGGCATTTGTGAGTTTCGCTAGTGAGTAAATAGTTCATAGTAAGGCTCCTGAGTTGCATTTGTCTATTAGTACAATAATGTTAGATTAAGGTATAGCTCTGATTTGTTGGGGGAAATATAGGAGAGGAGCTTTCCTAAGCTATGACTTAGAGTTTGCTGTTTGTCTGCTTAGTTTGGGGGAGCACTGTTCAGAACCAACTTGCTTCCAAGAATGTCTGTAACTGTAACTGCAAAAGGCAGTGCTAGCCCCAGAACAGTCTTGGTACGTGGTTAGGAAGTTTTAGAAGGCTTCACTTACAGCCTTGATTACTGTGATGAACTACAACAGCATTCTGAAATGGTTTAGGATGTGAAAATAATGGGTATTCAAGGGTTCTGGGGTTTATTAAGTGATTCGGCAGTGATGTGTTTATTGGGATTATTTTTCCCCTGTGTGCAATAAAGTATTGTCCTGCATTTTCATCTGCCTTACTGACTTGACCTAAGGCATGCAGGATATTAAGACCATATCAAGGGTTTTGTTATAATAAACTGGGGAACAACTGTTTTCTCGAGTTCTCTTTTCTCCACATCCTCACAGCTTACCCAGAATCCCACATTCATGATGTTTAAATAAAGTTGTGACCACATTGACTGGACAAATAGTAACTGAATCACTGAAGCAGTAGCTGCCACTCTTATTTCTGTTTACTAGGAGAAAAATCAAAGTCTTCACTGCTCAGTTTTGGAACTGTCTGCTAAAACAGGCCAGCTACAAGCAAGAGAACAGGAGCTACTTACTATGCTTAAGCTGAAGGTAACATCTGTCATCTCATCAGGTACTGAATGTGTTCTAACTGCAGTGCAGTTACTGATGACTGTACCACAGTGGCTTAGTCGCCCACTGCTGTTAAATTCATAGGCTTGTTTGACAAGGAAAACTTGGTCAACAAAGAATAAACTGCTTTATTTTCACAAACAAGCTCGTTTCCTGGCTTTGGTTTTGGTTTTTTTTCCTCTAGAGCTCAGAAGTAGCTATAACTAGTGCAGTAAGATGTACCCTTGTTTGTCAAAATCCATATGTAAAACAGTAATGAAGAATACATTCTATTTCGTGTTTCAGGACGAGGCTATACTTGAAACAACTGATCACATCACTGACTTTACATCTAAGTTCAAAAAGGTGGAAAGCGCATTGCGTGCAGCAAGGATGGAGCGATTCAGTCTCAACAAAGAAAAGCAAGACCTCAAACTGAGACTAAAAGAACTAGTACTTGGAACAAATAAGCTGAAAGGTAGATATTCATACTGGGCACCTCATTTAGTGTAGACCAGCATGATTCCTTTTCATTCTGGGGAATACTGCATTTTGTTTTAAAGATGACCTCTCTGAAAAGGTGAAAGAAAATCATAAGCAGCAGGAGGAAATTATTCACCTCAAACAGGAAAACGGCTGCTTGAGGAACGAGCTCGCACTTGCTGGTAAGTGAGGGCAGTTGGCTTTTCATGCCTTAGCTTTTAATAGCTCAGAGACTTCTAGACAACAGTTCACCACTATCTGTGAAGGAGGCAGCTTCTTATCTACCTTTCTTGCAGTTTAACAAATACGTATGGCTTTGTGTGCCATTGCTTCGTGAAAGCAATGTCTAGGGCTTCTGCAGGGACAGGTTATAAAAGCACAAAGTTCACCAGTGTGATTACACACAGGGGAATAAATGGCTCAGAGGATTCTGTCTTGAAATCGTTGAGATTTTCATGTCTCCTGTGGTATTAATACAATAAGTGGGGGTGGCATTCTCCCGTCTGACGTAGGCTGCATAGAAAATAGTGACCTACTGAATAGAAGCCTCATACAAAGCCTAAAGCTTAGGCCCTATGAAATTACCAGCCCACCCACTCCCTCTGGTTTTTGTATGGAAGCAGTATGTTTACCAGTTCTCTTTTTCTCTTGCTTTTCTTCAAGTGCTGGGTTTGATTTCGACTGCTTTAATACGCAGGACTTGGTAAAGTGCAGCCTGCTGTCTGGTGATAATCTTCGCTTTGGTTTTGGGTAGAGAGGAACTCCTCTGTGCTGCAGTGAATAAGAAAGGCAGGCTGGTGGTTGCTGCAGTGTCATTACAGACAAGAAATATATACCCTGAAAGATAGATGACCAAGGATGTCCTCTGCTGGATATGATTTACTTGCCTATGACTTCTTATCTGCCGTTACCTTTGCCAAATATTGATCCCATGTCTCATTATTTTAGAAACAATAGTAACGGGAAGTATTTCTCAGCACTTTTCTGTACAAGGCATGAATTAGAATTAATTACTGAATTGCTTTTCCATGAAAGAACGGGAACATGGAAAAGTAAAATCAGTCAATGAATCAGAATATTGCTGCTGGTAAAATAAAACTAGGTGCTGTGGAAAGTCTGAGGAAAAGACTTAATCTGTTTGGTTGTCTTACAGCCTTTGTGCTCTTTGTCTGGAGGGGAAACAGATCCCACTGATCTTACGAAAATGCTTTTGTTTTGGTTAGGTACCTGTTTCTACTGCTTCAGACATGCATTAACAAATGTATTTGCCTTGTGTCTATTCACTTTAAGTAATGAGAAAAGTATCTGTGTTTTGAAACAGTTGAGAAAGCAAAGAGACAGGATCAACTTCTGCAGTTTGCAAAGTCTAAACAGGCGCGGACTGACACAGAGCTATCAAGTTTGCGAAAGGTACAGCCCTAATTGTGTTTCTGCTCTGAGACTGTGAAGACATTTTTCAATACATCGGATCTGCATGGAACAGTGAGAAAAAGTTAGGTCTGGCTATGATTAATGAAGGAAAAGAAATCAAATTTGCTGTTTCTGCCTTGCTGGGATTGCTATGGAACATTATTTTCCCTTTTTGGTTAAAATTAAAACCCCCATCCATGGCACGAATCCTTTTATTTATGTTCTTTTAGCTGTTTTTGTATAATTGTATTTAGTCAGTTCTACGATGAGTAAATACCACCCTCGTAGCAGTAAAGTGGGGGCACCCTGTTGAGATAAGGTTGTCAGTGCATGTGTCTCAACAGAGAGTGCTAGGCTCGAGAAGTCACGTGAAGGGCAGCGGGAGTGAGGTGTACTGCCTGGCGCACATGCTCAAGGTGAACTCAGGCAGTGTAAAGGAGCATGAGGTACTGAAAGAGCTGTGTTTCAGCAGAGACTTAAGGCCAGTGTTTTCACCTGCACCCATCTGAGGTTCTAAAGGCATGTTCAATTCTTTTTTTATTGCAAATAATTGATGGGTATGTTATCATCTACATCAGCTTTACAAAAACTTCCCTGTAGTGAATGCCAAATACCATGATCATCATTCGTGTCCTGTAGTTCGGCATAACTTTGAACAACATAACAACATGTATTAAATCTCACATATCAAATGGTCCTGAAGTTATGATTGTGCGGTTCCATCTTAAAAGCACACTGCAGTCTTCTAATAGAAATATTGTTTATTGCTGCGAAACTTTATTTTCCTAAATGCATGTAGAGATGGGCCCTTAGATTTGGAAGGCTTTGACAATAGTTTGACTACAGGTATGGGTTTGTTAGAGTGTTTTCAGGATGTTTTTGGAAGACAGGGAATGTGTTAGTACCTGATGGCAATATTCCAGCACTCCAGACTTCCGCTAATGCACATTACTATCTTTAAACAGATCTATGTAAAACAGCAGCGTGACTTGCAGTTTCTTCATGTCAATTTGGAGAGCTCTCAGGAATTAAGGCAAAAGCATGAAAAGGCAGCACATGAAAGGAGGTAAAGTAGTTTTTTAATGTAGTTTATTCACAAAGAGAGACTTCACTGTTCAGCCACAGTTAACACCCTGAAAGAGATGTGTGCTGTGTCAACACGGCTTTGCTAGACTCAAACACAGACTTCTGTCAGGTTCTGGCAGGATACAGCTGTCTGTAGTTGGTATATGAACACCGCAGAGCCATGGCCACAGCCTCTGGTTAATGTCTAGCTTAACCTTGACTACAGTTACGTATGCTCTTTAAATGCAGTATATCTGACTGTTTCTTTGTCATGCCATTGTAGCATAGGTATGGCATTCTCTGCCTCTGAAAGTAACAGCAAGACAGACACAGTTAGGACTGAGGGAACCCACGAGATATGCGAGGAGTGTGGAACTGCACAAGTTCCCAAAAGTAGGGTGAAACCCACTTCTGAGATGTGTGAAGCAGAAAATGGACTGTTACAGAATGCATCAGACATGGAGGAAACTACCTCAGCATACTTAAACCAGTGTCCAAAAGTTGTGAAAGTCTTGGCTGACCTTACGGAAGAAGAAAAGCAGGATGTTGCATCAAGCTCTGATGAGCCAGGCAGACAAGTATTTTGTGAGGCAAACAACACAAGGCCATTGAGAAACAGGGAAATCTCTGAGAATGAGGTGGAAATCAGAGACCAACAAACCTTTGAGTCATCTTCACCTGAACATGAGCGTTGGCTTAATGTCAGTTCTTGTGTAGATTTGCAAAGTACTTTTATCCAGAGCACCGTCACATCTGCCCAAACTGCTAATGAAAATGAAACCTGGGAAGAGAGAACTGGAATTCTGTTGGACCAAAAAAGCAAAGAGACTCCTGCTGCAGTGCACAGGTCTGAATCTGGTTTCTGTAGTAGTAAGTTCTTCATCAAAAAAGATGCTTGGTGGAAGCCAGTATCGGATCCAGAATGGTTGAAGATTTTCAAACCCATAAAAGGAGATGGAAATGTATGGCATGGAAAAGATTGCAGCTGTCTCAGGACTGCACAAGAGATGAAATGTGCCTGCTCAAAAAGGTTATGTGCTTGTTAAATTTAAGAAATAGAGAGGTATAATCTAGAGCTATGTAGAAACTTGGGTGTACAAGCTCTCAATAGTTTCTGTTATCTCAAGTGATGGTTAAAGTAAGTGCTGTTCTAAAATTAGGCTCCCAACTTGAAAAGTAGTAAATTCAAAGTAAGTTAAAATAGCTCTTAAGGTATCGTGGTTCTATTTTTATGCATTTATTTTTTCTCAGCTCTTATCCCCAGGAGCTGTGTGGGTAGGAGAAGCTGCCATACCCCAGGACTTGCCAAATGAACTAATTGAGACAAATGCAGATTTAAAACATCTCAGGATTTCTTTGAAATCCCAGATGTTGCTTGTAAATCTGGTGGGTAAAATAGAGCTGCACTCTACAGTGATGTTCCTGTAAGGCAAGAAACAAACCTAGATTATGTGTGATGCTTTAGTGACTGTGTTATTTCTGTTGAGAAGTCACACAGTGGCTGGGCAAGAATGTAGGACATGGCTCTTCCGCACAGGCTGCTTTCCTCACTCAGGCCAGGAAAATGAGATGGCAAGATTTAAAGGACAGCAATCTGTCTGCTCTCTAGTGAGTCCTTGTTCGTGGGACTCTGTCCCTGTGTTTATGTTGGGGGAGGAAAAAGGACATGTGGTTGGGGATAAGCAGAACAAGGTTTCTAATGCTGAAAAGTGCCAGAAAAATACTCAGGTATCTTGGTGGTATTGGAAGGTATCTGAAATACAAAAGCTGCTTTACATTTATAGAAGTGGTTTTGTGCCTACACAAGCAAGGGCATTCAGAGCTGGGGCTTTCTGTGGATTTGTTGTGCTAGTTCCTCTGTTTCCTCCCAAAGACTTGACTGACTTACAGCTCTGATTTAGAAGGATTTCTGAAGTTCAACAGAGGTTTCATAGCTGCCTTTTAGACAGAGGAGTAGCAGCTTCTCAACTGGCAGTTGGCAAGTACAGTATATGAACAGCTGTTTAAACCTGCTGAGAATTCCAGCCAGCAAGTCTGCCCAACGTCCGAACAAATTAATGCTATGGGATGGAGCTATCTGATATACAGATGCTTTCATTCTGTGTTGCTTTTGAAACAAAACTATTACAGAAATTGTTACTGCAGTGGCACTGACCTGCTCAGAAACAAGGTGGATGGGCAGCCATTGAAAAAGAATGCTGTCCTGGCACATTCCCACACAGCTTAGCTGAGCTTCATGCTGTGTGTGGATTCCCTCTAGTTTCCACTGGCCATAAATCATTAATAAGACTCCATTCCCCATATGTCTACCCTGCCCTTTCTTACCTGCTCCCTCAGCAGCACAAATGACACACACTGCCATCCCTCCAAACCTCTTCTGATTGAATCAGGAAAACTGTTTTCACTCTTTGTCTTGATCTTGAGGGAGTTTTAGGGGAAAAGGAACAAATTCAACCCAGGCAATGCAGATAGAGCAGATACCCTTCAGTAAGGCAGGGCAGCTCTGCCTGTTTGGGATTTGCTCTAAGCTGTCAGGTTTTCTTGATGCCCACATTTGGTCCTGAGGCTCTGCTAATTGGAGACATTGACTCAGTGCAAATCCTAAACTGTCAGTTTTCCAGCCTCTGATTTGTCACTGAATAAATTCTCACCCCGCAGATGGGAGGAAGGCAGTAGTAGTGCAGTGTTCAGTGTGGGCTTCTGTTAAGGCATTAATGGCAGAGAGCAAACACCACATTCCTTCTGGGACTTCAGTCTGGATCCTCCAGTTTTCCATTGCTGGCTTGGTAGTGCTGATGATGTATTTTGTGTGTCGGGGAGGGTGCTGGCACCTCCCTGTCAGCCCAGCAAATATTTTTGACATGAGTTCTTGAATTCAGGAGCAGCCAACAAGAAGGCTATTAACACAGTCAAATACCTTAACTAACTGCAAGAGTGATTGTGAAATACGGGAGCGCAGGAGTCGTTTCTGTGCTCTTAGTGACTTCCTTTATGTTGGACCAACGTTTGGTGCCTTTGGATTTTTATCTCAATTCTGGTTTTAAAGACAGAGTGTCAGCAGTTACCTATTCAGTCTGCTTCCTTGAGCTGTTGCCCTGCCTCAAAATCAAACCTGTTTTTCCCCCTCCCTCCCAGCCTGAGGATTTCTTCAAACTGGCTGTGCTCATTGCATCTCCTCACATCCCCTTTTCTAGGCTGCTACAGCTTATTCCCTTACATCTTTTCAGAGCCTTTCCCTGTCAGAAGCACGCCAACATGAGCTTTTCTCTCTTAAAAGAAAGCCTATTCATTGTACCCCAGTGTTTTACAAGAGAAGTGAAATGAGACACAACAGACACTTGTGAGCTGGCATCCCTCACAAGGGCTTTTTCTTAGATTGAATGTCATCTAAAAATAACCTTTTTTTAACAGTCCTGCCTGGTCTGGAATGTGTTGTTCCACTAAAATAAGTATCTAAAGAGTATTTAATGAAATGTTGTAAATTTAAAGTAGCATTTGCTTTAAAATATGCATATTTTTGTGTTTACCCGATCCAGGCAATGCTAGAGCTGTGCTTCTGGTTTGTTCAGTGTGATGCAGAAATGTTGTCTTTTGGGGAGATGCTCACTATTTGATTTACTTTTGTATGAAGCGGAAGTGAGCAGTTGAAAGTGAACACTGCAAAGCTTGAAACTGCTGACAGAAACCAGGGCAGGTCTTTGTATGTGAAAACACAGCACTGGGAACAGAGGGCTTAGTTAGGGTGCTGCTGGGTTCCTGTACTGCTGTGGTAGATGATCAAGATCATTTCACATGTACTGCAGCTTTTATTATTTCTGGTCTTATATTGTGATTATTTGGTGCTGGAGCTGAGTGAGGGATTTGGTAACGCTGTGATTTAAGGAATTGAAATTGAGAAGTGTTTTTCTCTAGGGTAGAGTGTAATTGAAACTCTTCTCTTACACCTTTGTTGCTTTTTTATTGTGGGAGAGGTGTAAAAGAGAAGTTTCAGTCATTCAGTATGCATATTAAGTGCTAAAGACCTTTTGTATTAGGACAAGCTTGGGATGGTTGCAAGCCAGTGTTCTTACAGTAATAGATGCAGGGTATGATTTGTTGCTTTCACAGTCATTTAAACTGCTTTTCAGATATTCCTAAATGCACTCAGAAGCTAAGGGAAGATGTATGGCAATAGACTGCTTCCAGCTCCACACTGGAATGGCAGTCAGGCAACTGAGTCTTGGGTTTAATCACAGTTTGCTCAAACAGCACTTTACTGTTTGCTGCTGTATTTAAATAAAGCCTCTTTGGGGAATCTCCCCTGTGATCTCTGAAGTGAGATGGTGACTTTAAAAGACAGAAATTTCCTTTCAGAGAACATCTATAGATACTAATTAGCCTAATGGTTGATTGAAAAAAAAGGGAGAAGAAGGAGTACCAGAGTATTTGGAGGAGTTAGAGACTGCCTTTTATGTGCTCTTTGCAAGGTTAAATAGATACTCAAGCACATGGTAACTGTTCTTGAAACTGATTGAATGTCAGGCTGTTGTCCTCAGAGGTTGAAACTGATCTAATGAAGCTGTTAACCACGGAAACTGCTCTGAGGAGCAGAGTATTCTCACATGCTCCATGGTTTTATTGGCTCAGGGCTCATGATTATTTATGTTGTCCCATGATTTTCCTTTGAAAGGTGAGAAAGGTTGGCAGTACTGTTTCTGGCAATGTCTTCATTTTTTTAACAGTGGAGAAAATGTGGATCTGAATTCTTTTCACTTGGATTCTCCCTGTTTGACATCCACCCAGAAAGGAGACAGGCCTCAAAGATGTGAGAAATTCTGTGATGAAGACTTCACTCTGGAGATCAATAGCTTTTCAGTGACTGAGCCAACAAACAGATGCTGCAACGCCGCCGTGGACCGAGTCAGTATTTTATTGCAGAACATACTTCCATGATTGTAAGGGGAATTGTGATGGTAGGAAAGCAGTTGTCTGCCAGTGTGGCAGAACTAGGATCTGGAATGATGGGACACCAGGCTTAAAGCAACGGTGGTAAAATACTTTATCAAAATTATTCCTTTTTGTCTCTGCCTTGGACAGCGTAAGTGTAAGGAGTTCAAACCAATATTATAGATACTGTTTTATAGATATATCTAATTTATAAATTATAGATGTATCTAGAGATATAGTTATAAGCTTTTGAAATGCAAGGCTTTAGGATAATGAATGCTGGCTAATTGTAATTTCCATTAAAGCACAATAGCTGAGTATGCTTGGATACAGTTATTTCAGGTTATTGGATACTGGGTTTTTGTCTTGCCTGGTTTTCCCCTTTCTCACTGAAGTATTGCTGTTGTGTGCACTGTGTGTACATGCATGTGAAGATCTGTTAAAAGCTGATACCAGGAAAGACCTCTGTGTTTATTACAAATAACACCACTTAGAGTCTGGAGCAGTGCAGTGTAGTAGTATTACACTGGAGAAGTGTAATGTAGTAGTATTACACTGGAGCAGTGTAATGTAGTATTATTTTGAACGGAGACATTTCAAAATGAAAGTGACGATTCTTGGTGGGTTATAATCCTTTGACATATTTGAAAATGACCGTTTCATAACTTTGGCTCCCTTTCTGTCTCCTCCAGGACACCAGTTCTCCCATAAGTAAGCTGCAGCATGCACTGGCTGAGTCTCGACAGATGGTTGCTGATCTGGAGCTTAGCACTCTTCTCCAGGCGAGCCCTCGCTGCAGTCCAAACAGCAGCAACATTAACACGGTATAGATTGCTCTCCCATGACTAGATTTAGGTGGTCATTAATAGTGATTGGGAACATCCTTTCCCTTGCACTACAATGCTATGAATATCCTCCTCATGCTTTGCTGAAGGTAAAATTCATGCTTTAGCATAAAGTGCTTGAATTTTATGCAGGATTCTTTATGGCTCCTCAAGGGCATGGCAGGATTTGATTTTTGCCTATGTCTAAACAGATGGAAAGAAGAAGTGGTTTTGGAGCAAGCTGTAGGGGGACATTCAGACCTGGTTTATTACGTGAGGCATATTTGTGGAAAGGAGGACAGCACAGGAAATAAGTGATATATAGGATAGTTTTGTGTATGAATTTAAACCAGACTTCTAGCTTAAATAACTGTACAGTTTTTGTGGGCTTCATTGCAGGGTCAGAGAACATACTCAATACTCAAAGAAAATAACCTGTACATAGCTGTCAGGGCAATTTACTTTATGAGCACGAACACTGATCAGGAGTTTATCTTGAATATGTGGGCAGTAATAGGAATAATTGCAGGAGGGGTCACTTGTTTCTTTTCACACATATCCTTAAGAATTGCTACCTTGTTTGATGAGGAGATTGTGCCACTCGTCACTAAAAAAGACTAAACTTGCGCTGATAAATACCACCAAGGAGAAATTAGGTTTTTGGTGTTAAGCAGACTCAATGAGAAGCTGTATGCTGAAACCTCAGCTTTCTCCTGAAAGATATTACATCTCTCTAAAAAAGTTGCACCCCTTTTATCCTTAGATGAACTTGACCAGAACAATGTTGCTGTAAGTAACAGACAAAGTGATTTTTATAACATTCAGAACCACAAAACCTTAGCTGTGCTGGGACTGACTGACAGAGTCTAAAGGTTGTGTGCCAGCGTTTGCATAAGCTGAAAGGATATTTTGTTCAGAACTTCGTCTGCAGGGTTTCCTTCAGCGTGAGAGACAGCAGCAGTGTAGTCGTTTGCAAAGGCTGTCGTGTAGGAGGGATTCCTGAAAAGCTCTCTGCGGAACAGTGGCTGCTTGTGGCTCCTTCCCAGCCCCATCAGCTGTCTGGCTCCTGCTTTCCTGGTTGGCACATCACAGCTCAGCTAAACCGGCTGTCCTTTGGTAGTGAGCGTGACTCTGCTTTACAACCTGATACTGCATTTTTGAGCCTGATTGACTCCTCATTCGAGGTGGTTGCTCTAGTGGATAGAAGATGAAGCAGGCTCATGTTTACTGCTGGGGGCAGCTTCTGCACCACATCTGTAGAACTTTGATCTACTTTCAGAGTGGTTCTGGGGAAAGACTTGTCAAGCGTGTTTTTAATTCCTCTGTGCAGGCCACATAACCTGTGCTTAAAGCCAGGTTAACCTGAGGCTGTTTTAAACTGTGCTTTAAAACATGTATCATATATAACCCTTAGGATTTAATCAGTAAGAATTTGTACGTGTTGGATTCTTTACCCTGCTTGGAGGAGGGAGAAGAGGGAATTAAAAAGTGTATCCTTGCTGCTCCCCAGTTTGAACCTGGCAGGTCTGTAATTTGTGTTATCTCAGTTCTTTGGTTTCCATGTAGTGTTTTTGCTTTACAATGTAGACAACAGAACTTGCAGAAGGTCTTCACAGAACCCAGCTATCTGCTGCAGAAGAAAGAGATGCTAAGCTCCCATTCTTTTCTCTATGATGTTCTGTGAGTATGAAGGTATTTTCATCTTGATCTTCTTAATTGGAGTTTTCTGTTCCTCTTTGTAAATGCACCTGCAATATTAATATAAGTTATGGACTTCTGAGATGAGCCTGGCACAAGATTTAGATCAGTGGACTGCTCTAAATGCATTTCAAATAAAACTCCTGTGAGTTAACAGCAAACAGATACTAAAGCAACAAGTAATCCCTTGAGTCAAATAAACCTTTCTCAATCACTTTCCTCATCCTCTGGGCAGTCAGATCTTGCAGCACAATTCCCAAGTACCTATACACTTCTTATTGTAGTTAAAAATCCTTCTGTGTGTTACAGATAACAGGATCAAGGATGTGAACATTGTTGAAGGAGAAACTGGGAAGTGTTTTTCAGTGCCACGGCCAAGGGCTGTTTTAGCATGTTGTTCCTGGGCTCAGAGCTCCAGAAGCAGAATGTATTGAATAGAGCTGCATACAAAAAGCAGCCTTGACCATAGCTGATTGTTTTTTCTTCTTGAATCAGGAAATTTCTCACTCTCTGATTATTTGTTTTACTGATGTGAATTGGATCCTTGCAGTAGGCACCGTGTTGTCTGGTTCTGAGGACAAATGAGTAACCAGATATGGATAAAATACTGAACACCACGTGAAAATGAATAAGAACTAGCAACAATGGGGAGAAAATGACCAAAAAAGAAGTCTTCCAGTGCTGACACAACCCAAGCCAAGGGGAGTTACTGCACAACAAGCTGAGTATGCAGCTCTGTGGCACTGGATTTCTTACACTGATCACCTTTAATCTCATGGAGAGCTGGTGCTCAGTTCTCTCTTGGTACACGCAAAGTGCAGTCCCTGAGCTGTCTCTCTCCTATGGAACCAAACCCTCTGTGTGCTGGCTTGTAGCACCCTGATGTTCTGCTGTTGCTGCATTAAGTCTGGAGACACTGAGTCTTCTTCCAAAATGAGTTGGGTCTGCTTAGTGCACGCTAATGGGGCTCTTGTGGGAAATGGATGCTGAGTAGCTGGAATGCTGTACCTTACTCTGCACAATGTTCCTATGTGGAGAGCTCTTCCTTTCCTGAAAAGAGCCCTCAGGTAAAAGAAGATGGAGGTTTTATGGATCCAGGCCAGCACTGTGACTTGCATCCTGAAACTACTGCTGTTGGAAAGTTTCAGGAGCAAATCCCGCAAACAGCTGATGCAGCAGAGGGGGAGCAGACGCTGAGCCTACAGAAATGAGTTCATTTGCCTCAAGTGAGAGAGGTTTGGTGCAACAAACAGACCCACAATTCACTGTGGAGCCACGACAAGAAGTAGTGACTCTGCAGGTCACTGGCTGCTGCGTAATTCTGGTTTTCTCCTTTTATTAAAAGGCACTGGATCACTGTGATTGGGTTGGTCCAAAGCAGCTTTTAGAGTTGATAGCAGGTCCAGAAATAACTAAATATTTGGCCATAGGAAAGTGATGGAATTGATGTGCACTGGGCTTGGGGGTGGTTTTTAATTGCTTTGCAGTCATCTGAGTGCAGGTGCACTGACATTGGGTTCATTTCCTGACTCGCTGGCGGTGATTTGGCCATTTCCATCAGTGGGTTGTTTTCCTTTAGGGAGAGAGTGTTTTGGGGAGAGTTGAACAACAAAGCAGTGAGTGAAAGGGGACATTCGGTCTTGGACAAGGTCGTCACTGCTCAGGGGTGGTGACGCAGTGGTTGACTGAGGGCACAAAGATTGATCCCTCTGCAAAACAAATGGGAAAGGTTTTTATTTCCCAACACTGCAGCAGTGTCCCAAGACCGCTGTCATGAAATGCTTTGGTTACCTTTCCTCCTCTTTATATGTGTGCACTGGTTTTAGGTTGCTTACAGCATGAAATTTTCTATAGTAAATTGACAGATACATGAACACTTCTATTTTAAAGGAAATGTTCCTGCAACTTAACAAAAACCTTCCATTTTCTGCAGCAGATGAAGACCTTTCCAATACAGAATTAACTTGGAGACCTGAAGATCACCAACCCATGAGCTACGATGGAAAGTTACCTCATTATTTTTCCATGCTTCTTTGGAGTGAAAGCCTCACAAAGAGATGTGGGGATATGTTTTATCTTGAAATAAAACATAGACTAACGCCAAGCTCAACAAAACTATTTTTATAGCTGAGAGCTCAGGTTAAACACTGGCTTGGGTTTGAAGAATCTCAAGTGCGTAATTGTTACAACACAGGAACTATTTTTCTTACTCTTTTTTTTTATGGTGGCTCAGAAATATTTATAGCGTATGACACAGCCAAATGTTCCTTTTTTTTATAGCTGATTGTTTTAGCTCTGGACTTGTGGCCATGTAGAGGGAGATGAATAATGTTTATAGGAAGTTCCCAATTAGTGCTGTAGCCAGGAACTGCTCCTGCGTGGTTGAAACAGGACAGTTGTCAGCCATGAGACAGGCACAGCAGCGCTTCCATTGGGCACTGCTTGTTCTACCAGAAGCTTGTGACAAGATGAGGTGTGTCCAGTGTGGTAGGACCAGGGTTTTAGCCTTAAACTGGTTTTTAATCCTTGGTTATTGGGCAAGATGTATTCCATCACCACGATATGAGCTTGTTTTTTAACCTAAAGATCAAATAAGCCAATAGAGGTGACACCTTTGTTGTAGCTTTCTTGCCTATTTAACATGCTGACACATTTAATACTTCATTTATGGTGGTTCTTTGGGATGTACAACCCCAGCTCCTGAAGACATGAGCTGGGTCTGCAGCTCTGTGCCTGCGTGGGGGCAGCAAAGGGGTGGGAGTTTCTGGCTCTTTCTAATGCCAGGAGTTAATTGCAGCAAAATCCACCGTGGTTTCCCCTTGTTAACTCTTTCCTGTAATTTTCTGCTCTCTTTTTAATGACCCAAATGCCAGGTAGCGTGCTCATGGCCTCAAAATTGGTCAACTAATTCTGATCACAGCCGCATCCTCCCTGTCCCTCGCCACCTGCGGGCATTACCCACAAAGGGAGTCTCAGCTTTTCTTTGAACTTCCACATGCACTTAAAGTGCATTTGATTCCTTTTCCTCAGAGAAGCTTTCCAGGCTCCATCCTCAAATCCTCTGCTGTGGGTATGACAAAAATCCCCCTTGAAAAGCTGATGCTGGCAATGCCATGGTGCTGATCCCAAAGCTGTCCCACAGCTGTACCATATGCCAGCTCCTGGAGACACTGGTGCAACTTCCCAGCAGGAGCTGGTTTAAATGTGTCGAGCATCAGTGAGTGAATGCAGTGAACAACCTGTGCGTTTCAAACGGCAGCTGTAAAGTCCTATAGAAAACCAAGCTGAAGTGATGTAACGAGGATCATTGGAGCCGCAGGGTTATGTGTTGGGGCTGCCCTCGGTTTGTGCAATGGGGAATACTGGGGGATAATTGATTCAGGTACGAACCAATTGTGTGCTCCACGACTCAGGCCGCCTCAAACTCTGCTGCCGTGTTTCTGGAAGCCTTGCAGATACTCCCGGCAGTGCCTTTGCTATTGTGTTTTCATACTGGATTACTAAAGACAGCAAAGCTGCCGCTGGGCTCCAGCCCTGCCGCGGGGTCGGTGCCCTCGCTGCTGCGTGGCTTTTCCAACGGGGGAGCGCTGACGGGCGGGTACCGCCGGGGCTCCGACCCTCCCGGGCGTGTCTGGAGCGGGATGAGGGAGGGGGCCTCCGCGCTACGAGGCGGCGGAGCGGGTGGAGCCGTCACCCCGCGGCCCCTTCCCCGCCCCGTCGGCCGCTTCGCGGGGTGGGAGGACCCCTGCGGGCTCCGGGTCCCGGCTCGGGGGTGCGGGCAGGGCTCCACCTGCCGCGGGTGGGTGGGGCCTGGCGCGGCCGCTAGGGGCGCCCTAGTGCTCGGGCGCGGCGCGGCGCGGCGCAGTGCGCGGCCGGGAGGAGCTGGCGGGGCCGGGCGCTGCCTGGCCGGAGCGCGGTTCCCGGTACCCGGTTCCCGGTACCCGGTTCCCGGACCGCGGCCGCCATGAACAGCATCAAGAGCGTGCCGGCGCGGGTGCTGAGCCGCCGCGGCGGGCACAGCCTGGAGGCGGAGCGGGAGCAGTTCGACAAGAACCAGGCAAGGGCGGCGGAAGGCGGTGGTGGTGCCTCGGTACCGGCCCCGGTACCGGCCCCGACCTGGGGTGGGAGTGGTGGGGATCGGCCCCTCCGCGGGGCATCCCCTCGGGGCGCGCTGAACGCGGGGCTTGGCGGGGGGGAAGCTGAGTCCAGGGACCCCCCGGTGGGGCGGCGCGGCCGCTGTTTGTCCGTCCGTCCGTCCGTCCGTCCCTGCTACCGGTGCGGCGCACGCTCCCCCGCCCCCACCTGCCCCATCGCTTCCTCCCTTCGTGGCCCCGGCCCGGTCCCGCGTGGGTACCGGCCCGTCCCGCTGTCCCTGGGCCGGGCACTGGGGCCGGGTCCCGTCCCCCCCAGCGGGCAGCAGAGCCCCGGACGGGCGGTGTGTGTGTATGTGCCCCCCCCCCGCCCCGCACCCTCGCGGCCTTATCGGCAGGTAAACGCGGCCATGAGCAAACACGGGAAGTTTGCTGGCTCCGCGGGAGCGCTGCTGAGCCCGGCGCCCGCCGCACCGGTAACGGGCATCTCTGCATCCCCTCAGTGCCCCCCGGTCCCGGTCCGGGGCTGCCCAGCGGCACCGGGGGTTGTTTTGAACCGGCTCTGGGCCACTCGTGGAGTGGCCCTTGGGGAGCGGGATGTCCGGTCCCAGGGAGGGTGGCAGAGTCAAAACAAGGCCTGAAGTTGTGTCCCGCGGTGTGTGGCTTGGACGCGGGTGCCCGTAGCCCTTCCTACAGCCCCCATGGGGTGGGTGATGCTCAGGGTACCAACACGGCTGTCATCCGGCTTGTGGGATGTTATTACCCCAACGGCATGGGCAGGGATGGACAGAGGGATGGGCTCACCAGCTGCCCCAGCAAAACCCACAGTGCCCTCCCCGCACACGGCCCCAGGCCACTCTCGTTTTGCAGGCTGTGACTGCATAGCAGGTATCTTTCCCCTTTGCCTTCCCGGTCCTTCCCTGGGCTGGTTTGTGCCTGGAGAGCACCAGCGAAGGTGTCACGGTCCCCGGGGTCACGGTGCTGCTCGGCCGCGCAGGGTAGGAAACGAATCCTGTTGGGTCTGGGGAGCAACACGAGAAAACCGGCAATTCCGGTTCCTTCTGGACACATCCCCTTCAGCCGTCCCACCGGGCACCGCTGATAAAGACCCGTGGTGGCAGCGCTGCCTCGGGTGCCGAAGGGCAGCCTGTGCCGGCAGGGCCGGAGCGTGTCCCTCCTCCCTCTGCCCTTCCATGGCGTTTTGGGCTTGTTGGTGGGATTTGTGCCCTGTGCGGGAGCTCACGGTCACAGGGATACCATGGGCAGAGCCACGTGCAGGGCGAGCCGGTGGTTGTTCTCCATTGGATCTGAGCCCCGGGCTCGCTGGCTGATGGTCACATTCGCCACCCCCAAAACTGGTGAAAAACAGTCCTAAAGGAGCTTTATCCTAATGTTTCCTGTAGTAATGCTTCCTGTGGGAGCAGAACTCTTCCAATGTCAGTATGTGGGTATTGATTTGCCTTTTACGTCTAATTATAGCAGCTGTGGAGATGGCCGCTGGTCACCTTTGTATGATAAGGACACCAGTGCCATGTCCCCTCCATGTGCCTTCACTGGAGCACGATGCTGCCAAAACCAGGAGCCCCGTCTCCTTTCCCCAGCAAAGGCCAGGGTGATGCCCGTGGGCGCAGGCAGGGCTTGCTGGCCCTGGTTGTGCGATCCCGGGTGCTGTGAAGGTCACCGGCTGCCCTTAAGATGCTTTTTGAGGTGTTGTGATGCTGACATCCCCCTTGGAGCGGCTGCTGTGGGAGGTGCGGAGCTGCTGTCCTGCAGCAGGAAGCAAAACTTGCCCTTTTCCGCAGCCAGTTCCTGCTCTTCTTAAGCAAGGAGGTGAAAACTCCAGTGAGCTCCAGGAATACCGCGTGTGTGACTGCCGGGTGGTGTGGGTTGGGGAGGAGAAGCGATCGGAAGGGAACTCCGGAGCTGCTGTTTGCAGTTCAGCTGATCCAGCAGCCCTTGCACCGCCTCGCTGGGGAGGTTTCCAGCTCCGTGTCCTGCTCCCAAAGCGCTGGGCCAGGACCCGGCATTCACCTCCCGGGATTGTGTTCCTGCGGGATGCCAGGGCCCTGGGGAGCCGTGGGTGGGGAGGATCACGCTGTAATTAAAAGCAGCCTGGAAAGAAAGGGTGGATGTAAACCCTGCTCCTTCATTTGGGCGCTTTGATCCCGGCTTTAGTCACCAGCTTGGTACGTGAGGGCTGTGAGTAAGGCGTTGGGGCTGCATCCGTGTGCACCGCGGCCCGTGGATGGGCAGGTTTTGGGGTTGGACCCCCCTGCGTGAAAGCCTTGGCAGCGCTGATTGTGTGCCTGCAGTGACAGCCAGGACCTGCCCACCTCCAGGTGTGCTGCTGATGTGCGGGCCAGGGTCATTGTCCCTGTCTCAGAGCCATCCACAGCCCAGCTTCACCAAGCAGCCGGCAGGGACATGCACATCCCAGGCTGCAGCATCACCCCATGCCCATCCCTGGGCCCACCATTGCCTCTTCATGGACCTTCTGGCCAGCAGCCCCAAGGGGTTGGCATTGGTTTGGTGGCACCGTGGTGTATTTGGGACCATGTCTCTGTCATGGCCGTGCTGTGGGTGCGCTGGGGGCTGCCCCTGCTCTGTGCTGGGTGTAAAATGGCCCAGTTGAAACCTCTGTGCTGAATCACCAAGGTGAAACCACCCTCTGCAGCAGCTCCGGGGCTGGATTTTGGCTGGTAATGACATTATGGGCCATAAATGCCATAAAACCACCAGCACCAATGGGAATTACAGCCTGGTTTTGGGATAGGCCAACTGGGTCCCAGCCCTAGTCCCATCCTACCAGGCAGGACTGGGTGGCTGAGCTCCTGTCCGAGGGATGTGGGAGCAGTCCCTTCCCCGGGGGTCTGGGAGCCTGGATCCCGCTGATGTGTTGGGATGAGCCCATCGTGCTGCTCCCACACAAGGCAGGCAGTGCAAACCCAGGGTTGGGATCTCCACAAGATGCAATAACCCCTTTAGCAGCTCTTTGCCTCAAGGTGCGTCTCCAAGCCCTGCCTTGCAAAGCCATCGTCACTGTCTGGTGTGTGATGAGCTCTGCCTTCTGTCGATAAAGCATCCCTTTGGTTGCACTGGGAGGTGCTGGCAGCCCTCAGGACCCCAGGCGCATCTCCTCTCTGTCCAAGGATCAAGGATGCAGCCTCTCCAGCAGCTCCAGGCTTTCGGGTGGTTGCGCTGCAAGTGCCTGTTCCCGGGCACTCCAGGCTCATTAACCTTTGGGGATAAGAGGATTACAGCAAGTCACCGGCTTAACTCCGCTGCTGCTGTACGGCCCCACATGGCAGGGTGACACCGGGGCTTCCCCGCTGCAGGAAAGGCAAATCCAGCCTCTTTTCCTGGGCTCATCGCTTTGGGACAGGCTCTCTTTTTTGGGATCCGTTCACTGTGGTTTCGTTGCTGTCATGCTCAGCTTGTGGGTGCAGCTGTTTGGGGCTCTTTTGGGGCTGGTTTGGTGCATGGACACCTTTGGCATCTCCCCTTCAGCACAGCATCGGGTTCCTCCTGCATAAGTCAGGAGCACTCGATAGCTGGGCATCGGGTTCCTGCTCCCGCAGGAAAGCGCCTCAGTTCGGAGGCATCCCGGCACAAGCGGCTGTGTCGGAGCAGGTGCTTGCCGGGTTTTATCGGGTTCTGTGGCCTGTGGGGCTGCAGGGAGGGACCGGGTTTCTCTTCCGGCACGAGCGCCGGCGGCGGAGCCGCTTCCTGCTTTTCCAGCTGGGACCTTTTCCCTCTGCGGGTGACCAAGGGCTTGTAGGCGCAGGCACAGCTCCAGCACTGGGGAGAGGGGGAAGCAGCTCGGTGGGGTCCGTAGGGACGCGGTGAGGAGGAGGAAGATCCTCATCAATCACAGCAGCTCGGTAGAACCGACCCCTCTCTGGGTCGTCCTATGGAATAAACTTGCACCTTAAAGTGTGCTGGGATCAAACGCGTTAAAGTATGCATAATCCTGTTCTGGCACTCCCATTGCCCTGTGGTTTTGCTCCATCTACACGAGCAGTGTGGCTGCCAGTCCCTCCGTGCCTGGGGACTGCGTTTGGATGAAGGAAGGTCCTCAAAAGCCTTCCCTCCTCCCCAGTTCAAAGGCTCCTTGTGATGAGGCAAACAACCCTGGAATGCCGCATCTCGCTGCTGTGCTTTGATGCTGCCGGGGTCCGGCTGCAGAAATGCAGCAGTTTGTTTCCTGGGACAGGGTCAAGGAGGAGCATCAGCGGTGTGGTCAGTAGCCACCTGGCTCTGGCTTTTAACGGGTTGTTTTGTGCATAAAAAAGCCTATTTTGGTGTGTCACAAACAGCTTCGAGGTGTTATAAAATGCAGGGCATTCCCCAAAAGCACCAGCTGCAGGGGTCACACCACCCTCTCCTCTTGCAGGCCATCAGCATCAGCAAAGCCATCAACACACAAGAAGCACCAGTGAAGGAGAAACATGCCCGACGTATCCTTTCCCTTGGCTCGCCTGGATGGTGCAGAGGAGATGCTGTGTGAGGTCTCACCCTGTGGGGCCGGAGCTATGGGAGGTTTGGGAGACAGGAGACCCACGCAGAGCTTGGCTGGGGGCTGGCATCTTGTAGGTTCGTCCATCAGTGGAGATGCAGACAAGAGCAGTGCAGGAACATTGCATTTCTTGGGCAATAAAATGCAAAGGGCCCCAGTGTGCCCTGCAGTGGGGTAGGAGAAGAAATGGGGTTTTATCTGTGAGTGCAGCATCGTGTCAGCGATCCCTGTGCCTGCGGTGCGCTCTGTGTGTCCCCTTTGTAACGAGTGTGAACAGGAGTAGTCCCCAGCCCAGCCTGTCCCCTGCTCCTATGTGTGTCCCGTTGGCCTTGACTGAAGCGAAGGGATCATCCTGGGGACTCACCACGAGAAGGGAGCGTTCACCTTCTGGTCCTACGCCATCGGGCTGCCCTTGCCCAGCAGCGCCATCCTCAGCTGGAAGTTCTGCCACGTCCTGCACAAGGTGCTCCGTGACGGCCACCCCAACGTGAGTGTCCCCGCGGAGCATCCCTGCCGCTGCGCTGGGGAGGTCCCTCTGCGCAAAGGGGGGGTTCCCCTCCCTGCCCCTGCCGCTTTTCCCAGGCCGTGGGGCTGTGAAGCAATCTGTTGCCTCCTGTCTTTGAAACCAACCCGAGCAAAGCCCCAGCCTCTGGTTGCCATTGAAAGCCTTGAACTTCTCCTTCCGAAGCTGGAGCAGCAAAAGGGGCTGGATCCGTCCTCCCCAGCTTCAGGGCAGGCAGGTGGGCACTTGCCCAGCTCCGTGCCAGCCCCACCATGCCGCATCCCTCCTGGTTTTCACAGTCATAGATCCTAGAACGGTTTGGGTTGGAAGGGACCTTAAAGCTCATCCAGTTCCAAGCCCTGTCCAACACTGCCAGGGATGGGGCAGCCACAGCTTCTCTGTGCCAGCGCCTCAGCACCCTCACAGGGAAGAGCATCTGCCTAATGCCTTCCTAATGGTTTATCCCCAGGTCCTCCAGGATTGCCAGCGGTACCGCAGCAACATCCGAGAGACAGGGGACCTATGGGTGAGTGGGGCGAAAGGAGATCTGTGCCTTTTGGGGAGTTTGGAGGTGGTGAAAACCACTGTGAACACAGGCAGGGCAAAGCACCACCTGAAACAACCCCTCCTCTGTGACCCTGCTGGTGATGGTTACATGCATGGGTGAGAGCCATAGGGCCGCCGGCACATGTGGGATCTGCTGGATCTGGTTGTATCACTTCAGACCTGCCTCATTTCCCCTTGTGTCTCTGGCAGGGCCATTTACATGACAGGTATGGGCAGCTGGTGAGCATCTACACACGGCTCCTGCTCGTCAAGATCTCCTTCCACATCAAGGTGAGACCCTCTGCTGCCTCCATGCCCTGTCCTGCCGGGGGACGGGGCTTCCCCGGCCGATGTTTCACCCCAGCAAAAGCATTAACAGCGACCGCTGTTTTCTCTCTCCCTTTACAAAGCATCCCGAGTTCCCCCCGGGCCTCGAAGTGCCGGATGAGGTGCTGGAAAAGACAGCAGGGACGGAC
Source organism: Lathamus discolor (assembly GCF_037157495.1). NCBI lineage: Eukaryota > Metazoa > Chordata > Aves > Psittaciformes > Psittacidae > Lathamus > Lathamus discolor. Next base: position 12,153,603 of record NC_088895.1, on the reverse strand, counting down.
GTGAACAACATGTGAGTGTCCTGCTGGGAGCACAGCGCCCACTGCGTGCTCACCGGCTCCGTGCTGGCCGCATCCTGCAACAAACCAGCTCCTGAGCAGGGCACCCATCGGCGGTTTGTGAACTGCTTGGATGGGGCCTGCTTCCTCCTGCACCCGCAGAGCAGCGAGGAATGGAATTGCAGGGAGCAAACCTGCGCTGGGTGCCCCATCCCTGGCAGTGCCCAAGGCCAGGTTGGACACAGGGGCTTGGAGCAAGCTGCTCCGGTGGAAGGGGTCCCTGCCCGTGGTAGGGGTTGGGGCTGGATGAGCTTTAAAGTCCCTTCCAACCCAAATCCTTGTCACTCTGAGCCCTCACCCTCATGAGGACCTGCAGTGACCGTGAGCAGCTGGAGCCAGGATGTCTCTGCTGATGGGTGACGTGGTCTGGGGTCTCTTTGGCAGCTTCCAGCTGACGGTGGAGCTGTTTGACTACCTGGACTGGGAGCTGAAGCTGTCGGAGTCAGGTGAGGAGGCAGCAGGTCCCTCCCAGGGGCTCTTGAGCAATCGTTTCGCTCTTTGGTCGGGAATGGAGTTCCGGAGGTCAGAGGCTCAGCTCCTTCCTCCTCCTGCAGGGAGGTCTCTGAGCTCATTCCTCAGCTGGGTTTCCCTGTTGATGCTCTGTAGAGGTGGTTATAGGAAAACACTTGAGGAACGTGGTGGTTTCAGCCCACCTGAGCAGTGCAGAGCGTTGTTCTCAGAGCAGTGCTGCTCTGAAATGGGCTCTTCTTTGGTTTTGGTACAACCATGTTAATCATGCGCATTACCCAAATCCTTTCTATCTCCCTGAAGCAGAGGAAGAGGCTGTACCTCTTTCTAAATACTCGTTTCCCCTTGCTGAAATTCCTTTGGGAATGTGTGATTCTCTTGGCTCCTTCTCCAGGAATTTTTAGATGGCTTGAAAATGGGGCAGTTTCTTCCTCTGCTGCGCGTCGGGAGCGCGGAGCTGCCCTGGAAAACAGGGCACAGCAGGAGACACCGTGCTCCCACCGGCTCCCACGTCTCCTCCTGACCCAGTTGTGCAGAGAATTTATATTCATAAATACTTTAAAGCTGAGCAGGGAAGGAGCCAGAGGGGATCTGCTGGCTGGATTCCTGCCAAGGGAAGGGATCTGTTTCCGAGCCGGGGCATGCGAGGCTGCTGTGTCGGCAGGTCCATCCCCTGCCCTGGGATGCTCTCCCGGCTACTCGCACGCTTAAATAGAGCAGAGCAAAACCCTTTGACTTCCCCAGCCTTTACATCGTTTCGGGGTTAAATCCCTCCTGTTTGGGGTTGGGGTACCCAGGGCAGAGCTGAGCACCCCTTTCCTCTGCCACCATTGTCCCTTTGGGTGTTCTTGCCCGGAAGAGGGTTGTTCCCAGCGCAGCAGGGACAGGGCAGGCAGCAGCCCCGGTGGTTATCCCATATCCTGGCACAGCCACATCTCTTGTAGTTAATGATCAAGCAGAGATGCGGTGCCAGCACCTCACTGTGCTCCCCCTCCAGTTTTCAGGCAGCTCAACACGTCGATGGCGGTGTCGCAGATGTCGGCGGTGCAGTGCCGCCTGGCCCCCCTCATCCAGGTCATCCAGGACTGCAGCCACCTCTACCACTACGCCGTCAAGCTGATGTTCAAGCTGCACTCCTGTGAGTCACAGAACCATAGAGTCACAGGATAGTTCGGGTTGGAAAGGACCTTAAGATCAGTCAGTTCCAACCCCCTGCCATGGGCAGGGACACCTCACACTAAACCAACCCACCCAAGGCTTCATCCAACCTGGCCTTGAACACCGCCAGGGATGGAGCACTCACAGCTTTCTTAGGCAACCCATTCCAGTGCCTCACCACCCTAACAGGAAAGAATTTCCTCCTTATATCCAATCTAAACCTCCCCTGTTCAAGTTTTAACCCGTTACCCCTTGTCCTGTCACTACAGTCCCTGATGAAGAGTCCCTCCCCAGCATCCCTATAGGCCCCCTTCAGATACTGGAAGGCTGCTCTGAGGTCTCCACGCAGCCTTCTCTTCTCCAGGCTGAACAGCCCCAACTTCCTCAGCCTGTCTTCATACGGGAGGTGCTCCAGTCCCTGATCATCCTCGTGGCCTCCTCTGGACTTGTTCCAGCAATTCCATGTCCTGGGGACGTGCCCCATCCTGGTCTTTTCCCAGCTTGGGTTTCTGGGTGGATTTGGGGATTAGGATCGCGTGGATGGAGGCATCCATTGTCATGTCCCCGTATCCCAGCCAGGCCCTGAGGACCTGCTCCATCCCATGTAGACATCCCAAATGGAGGAATTAGAAGGCCTTGTTCTTGGTTAATTCAAACTGATGAGCCTTGGCCTGCCAGCCATGGAATTGCTGGGCAGCGCGGTGCAAGGGGCCTCACATGGGTATTTTGGGGTTTCCACAGCCACCTTCCTGTGCTGTGTCCCTGGTCCCTGTGCCAGGGATGTGGACATCCCACTCCCATCCTGACCTCTCACATCCCATTCCAACTTGGCCTTAACCTGCTGGCTAAGGCAGCCAGAGGGATCCAGCTGCATGTGAATGAGTTTGCAGCCCTGGATCAGCCATGTCTGTCCCCCCCATGCAGGTCTGCCAGCCGACACGCTGCAAGGCCACCGAGACCGCTTCCATGAGCAGTTTCGCAGGTAACCCATGGCTGAGTGCGATGCTGGGGTCCCCTCCTCGCTGCCATTCCCCCCCTACCTCCTCTACAAGCAGTGCTTCTTTCCCCCCTCTCCAGCCTCAAAAACTTCTTTAAGAAGGCATCGGACATGCTGTATTTCAAGCGGCTCATCCAGATCCCGCGGCTGCCAGAGGTACGGCAGGATTTCCATGTGGTGCTTGTGTGCGATGCTTTGGAGAGCTTGTGGGATCAGGGTGTCCCCATGGGTGGGTTCAGTGTCCGAGGACACAGCAGCACAGGGATGGCTGCCTCCCTTCTCTTGCTGTGCTGCTGCAGTGGTTCCCAAAACCCCAGGTGATGCCATCACAGCATCTCGTCCCCATAGAGCCCCCCGAACTTCCTGCGGGCATCCGCACTGGCCGAGCACGTGAAGCCTGTGGTTGTCATCCCCGAGGAAGCCCCCGAGGATGAGGAGCCAGAGAACCTCATTGAGATAAGCACAGCTTCCACCGTGGAGCCACAGGTGGGGACCCGGGGATGGGGACCCGGGGATGGGAGGACGCAGGCACCCGCAGCCCGGCTCAGCTCGGCACCCTCCGTCTTCTCCAGGTCACCTCGGATCTATTTGACCAAACCTTTGGGCCTCCCAATGGCATTCGGGATGACAGGTATGGGGGGTCCAGTGGTGATGCCGGTGGGGTGGCCACTGCCACATGAGACCAACCTGCCTTTTCCCTGCAGGGATGCACAGATCGAGAGCCTGAAGAAGGAGGTGGACGTGCTCCGCGCAGAGATGGAGAAGATTAAACTGGAGGTAAAGCCCTGTTGGGAAGCAGCCGGTGCGGGAGAGCGGGGTGCTTTTGGGTGCTGTAGTGTTGAAACCCCAATGGGATGCAGCAGGAGCAGAGTCCTGGCACTCAGCACTGTGTTCTAGGCCTCTCCCAGTGCCAGGACCCAGCTCCTGATGGGATGGGATGGAGGCACGTGAGGCCTGTCCCGTGTTATCTGTTAGCAGCGGGGATGGAGCAGGAGGGCAGAGCTTTCCCATGCATCTCACAGCAGCTTTGCCCAAGTCACAGCCAGGCACTGGGATGGGGATGCCGGGGAGGGCTGGTTGGTGCTGGCAGTGCCCAAGCGCTGCCGGTGCCCCGCAGGCGCAGCGGTACATCACGCAGCTCAAGGCGCAGGTCAACAGCCTGGAGGGAGAAGTGGAGGAGCAGCGCAAGCAGAAGCAGAAGGCGCTGGTGGACAACGAGCAGCTGCGGGATGAGCTGGAGAAGCTGCAGAGGGTGAAGCAGGACAGCGACAGGTCCCAGCGGCTCTGCGCCGAGGCAGAAAGTAGGTGCCCTGCAACAGCCGTGGGCCACGGGGTGTCCTCAGCACCGGTGCTGATGCTTTCTCGCCCTGTTCAGAGAAAGCCACCGCCACCGAGATCCGCTACACGAAGCTGAAGGAGAAGCACAGCGAGCTCATCAACACGCACGCTGAGCTCCTCAGGAAGGTAACGCTGCTGCTCGTGCCTGGCAGGGACTGACTGCTGCCTTCATCCCTCTGCCCAGCCCTATCCCGTGTTGGTGCCGTCATCCTGCACCCAGGCACTTCTGAGCACTGGGTGGGAGACACCTCCTGAATTCGTGTTCACAAGCGGTCAGCATCTCAGATGCCATGAGAAAGGCATCTTGGAGGTGTCCCCTGAGCCGGAATTCGATGGGAATGAGCGTGGCTATGGTGGGATCCCCCCTCTGATGCCCGGTAAACCCCACGTCCCCATGCAGAACGCCGACACTGCCAAGCAGCTGACGGTCACGCAGCAGAGCCAGGAGGAGGTGGCGCGTGTCAAGGAGCAGTTGGCCTTTCAGGTGGAGCAGGTCAAGCGAGAGGCAGAGATGAAGGTGAGCCGGCACAGTCCTGCATCCTTCCCTGCCATGGGGCCCTTCACAGTCCTGCATCCTTCCCTGCCATGGGGCCCTTCCCAGCCTGGGAAACACAGTTTGGGTGCAAGGGGTAGAGGCGGTGGTTGATGTCAGTCCCTGACCCTGGAAGGAGTTGCGCTGGCTCCTCACGAAGGTGTTATTCAATGCATGCTGCACTCCCTCTTGCCCAAATCTGCCTTTTCTTCCCCCAAGAAAATGCCACGATGCAAATTAATGGGTTTGGGTGCTTTTATTCGCTGGGGGCTGCTCCCAAAATTCCTGCCCTGGGGAAAGGAGAAACCCCCCCAATATCCTGAAAACCCCTCCTGCAAAACACGTCCGGATTCATTGCTGCTGCGCTGGCTGCGCGCCGGTGCCAAGCGGGGCTGGAGCGCGCCGGCAGCTCCATGGCCGTGTGGTTGCAGCTGGAGGACCAGAGCCTGCAGATGGAGCAGCTGCGGCAGGAGCTGGATGCCCGGCGGGAAGAGCTGGAGCAGGCGCAGCGCTCGCTCAGCCACGCCAAGCAGGTACGAGGCTGGGGTGCAGGATGTGCCCCGATCCCCATCACACAGCGAGCAGCAGCTCAAGGCGATGTCACTGGGGCTGAATGTGGGTCCATCCCATCAGGGTCAGGAGCTGGGCACGTCCTCAGCTCCCCCTTGTGTAGTTGTTGGGCTCATGACGTGGTGACAGGGGAGTGACAGGGGTCTCCTGGTCCCGCTGGCAGGCAGGCACAGAGCTCAGTGCTCAGGTGGAGGCCCTGCACGCTGAGAAGGAGGTGCTGAGGCGGTCGGTGAGTGAGAAGGAGCACGAGCTGCTCTCCACACGTGGCCTCATCGAGGAAAAGGAGCTGCAGCTGAGCCAGGAGGCGGACAAGACCTCGAGGGAGATACGAGAGCTGCAGGGCAGGCTCCTGGAGAAGGTATGGAGTGAGACGTCCTTGGGGGTGCTGAGCAGTTGGGGAGCTCAGACCAGCCATCGCTGGTGGAGCCAGTGGGATGTGACTTGCAGCAGCAATAATGGGATGCTCGGGTCTTATCCTGCCAAGATGCTCTCAAGGGATGTGATGGTGATGGGGCGGTGGTGATAGGGGTCCTGTGTCCCAGTTAATGCAACTTGCTCATTCCTCACACCCCACAGAGCAACCAGGAGCAGAGCCTGCAGCAGAAGCTGCTGGACGAGCAGTTCATCATCCTGCAGCAGACGGTGCGGGAGGCAGAGGACATCCTCCAGGACGCCGTGGCCAAGCTGGATGATCCACTGCACATCCGCTGCACCAGCTCCCCAGGTACGTCCCACTTGACCATGGGGCCTGCAACCCAGATAGCACTGCCTCTCAGCTTCCCCCAGGCCTTTTTTCCCTACCAAATACTACACCCAAGGAGACTGGGGTCAGATTTCCCTGTAATGAACTTTTAGCTCTAATCTCAGCACTGTTTTGCTCAGATTTTAGCGCTGTTCCCAGGCCAGGGCCACAAGGACCTGAGCTGTCTTGGCTTCCACTCCATGGTGCCTCATGGAGTCGGCACTCGTGCTCGTTCAGGCACTAACGAAGCTAAACTCATTGCAGATTACCTGCTGAGCCGGGCGCAGGCAGCGCTGGAGTCCACGGATGCCCTGGAGAACGGGCACGCGCAGTACGTGGCCTCCATGGCAGGTACCTGGGGCTGGGGACCGGTGGCATCGCTTGCACCTTGCTTCTTGTTATCATACATCCAGCAGCTCCCAGCTGGAAGGGGCCATCAGCAAGCGTGCAGTGCCCTGGTGATGGAGGGATGGAGCGGGTGGGTTCCTATGTGCTCGCCCAAGGAGCAACCTGCAAGCTGGTGAGGTCAATACCAACCTCTCCAAGCTCTTGTATTGACCCTTGAGTGTGTTCAGGGGCAGGTTGAAGCCCCCAGGCCATGGCGAGTGGTGCCCTGGGCTGGCAGCACCTGAGCGCATCATCTCACCATCAGATGCTGCGGGGCTGGTGGGGGCTCTGGCCCTCTTTGCACACTTGGCGGCCGACACCATTGTGAATGGCAGTGCCACGTCCCATCTGGCTCCCACTGACCACGCTGACCGTGAGTGCTGTGCATGGGCACTTCATATTGGGGGTTCTTTATGCTTGTGGAGTTTTATGGGGGGGCTGCCGTGCCAAAGCATCCTTTGGTAGGGGCTGGTTATGGGGCAGGTCTTCCCTGGGGGCAGCATGGTCCTATCTCCCCAGCATTCCCTGTGTTCTGGTGCCCCTTCCTGGGCCAGGGTTGTTACTTCGCTCATGGAAACGGATTTATCCTCTTCTGCAATAAACTTCTGGATGCCACTGATGTGTGGCATCATCCCCATCAGTGAGGGGAGGAGGAAGATAAGGGTGGTGGGGATGGGGTGGAGGGACCCATTGGCCATTGAGGGACCTGTCACCAACGCATCCTCTGCACAGGGCTGACAGAGACGTGCCGGGACTGTGGGCAGCAGAGCCTGGATTACCTGGGCAAGCTGAGGGACAAGCAGACCCTGGGATGTGCTGAGCTGGGGGGCGTGCGGCGGGCGCTGCGAGGGGTCCTGCAGCTGGCCCAGGTAGGAGATGGAGCCCATTGCACCCATCGGGGCTGGCAGGGTGGGATCGCTGGCATGGGTGTTTCCCAAAGGGAAGTCAAAGCAGGCACTTAATGCAGGAGGATGTTGCCTCCATTTGTCAAGGTGGGAGTTTGCTCAGGCTGCACCTTGATGGACAGCTTCTTTCTACAGAAAGATACCCAAACCCATGGCTTCTATGGCATTTCCCATAGTCCAGAGCTGAAATCTCTGAAGCAGTCCAAGGATGCTGGGTTGGAGTGAGCTCTTTGGGGTGGCTTGTGCCGCATACCCACAGGTTATCCATTTGTCTTTTCCATTGAACCACTGTTAATTCAAAGGCTCGTAGCTCTCTGGAGCCCTCTGGAGCTCTGCCCTGTCAAAACTGCTCCTGTGATGGAGTTTTGTCACCTTGATTTGGGGCATTTCTTACCCTGTGCCTTGTTTGCTGCACATGTGCCTTCACCCTTGTGGTCTGCAGGAGGCTGCTCCTGCAGCTTTATTTATCTAAGGGGAAAAAAAGGAGTGGGATGCCTCGCTTTGGTGTTATTCCTCACAAATATTCCCTTCTCTGCCTAAAACCTCCTGGTGACTTCTGCCTCCTTCGGCAGGAGCTGAGGCCCAAGAGCTTGGACGTCAAGCAAGAAGAGCTGGGGGACATGGTTGAGAAGGAGATGGCCTCCACCTCCGAGGCAATTGAGGATGCTGTCAGGAGGATAGAGGTGAGACGAAGCTGCAGGATGGACCATTTTGGTGCCTTGGGGCAGCAAAGCATCCATCTCTCCTCCACCCTGCAATGTAGCATCCGACTTCCCTCTTGTGTTTCCCACCAGGAGATGATGAGCCAGGCCAGAAACGAGAGCTCTGGTGTTAAGCTTGAAGTGAATGAGCGGTGAGTGTTGCGGGGTGGCATGTGGCAGCCATGGGAGGTTTCTGTCTATGCCCATACCCTCCTGGGTTGTGCTCTGCTCCAAAGCCCCATTTGCAACCCGATCCTGCATCGTCCTTATGCTGAGCACGACATCCTCTTTAGAAGGGTGGACCTTGGTCTTGCATGTCTAAGCCCATTGTTCACAGCTGCTCTGTGGGCTGCTTAGAAGTAACCTGCAGGCTGGCTGGCCTCCAGAATAGACCCATTTCATAACTGGGACACAGCACTGGAGGATGCTGAATGCTTCCTCTTTGTTTCCCTGCAGGATTCTGAACTCCTGCACGGATCTCATGAAGGTGAGTGCTGCACAAACTGAGCTGGGGCATCAAAGCAGAACTGTAACTTCCCCCCATTGGCAGCATCAACCCAATCCCTGTCAAACCTCAGAACCTCTTTCTCTTCCAAACCTCAGAACCTCTTTCTCTTCGTTCCAGGCCATTAGACTTCTTGTAATGACATCTACGAACCTACAGAAGGAGATAGTAGAAAGTGGCCGGGTAAGTCTCTCTGGAGACGGGCTGCTCAGCCCCGTGCTCTCTGCACACATCACTGTCACCTTTGTAAAGCCTTGTTTGTCTAAAGACAATGGCCTAAATCTGTGTGTTTTAAATCCAGCCCAAATCTTGCGGGCTTGCAGCTCTAATGCTTGTTTTATTGGTATGTATTTAACCAGGCCGTCAAGTATTGCCTGAAGGCACAGAAATGCTGCCAGTCCCTTGCTTTATGGCTTTATAGATGGATTTCTATATTGTCATGTATTATATGGATATTTTATATGGATTTATGGATCTAAACGTTGTATGTAAGAACCAAGTTAATCCAGGCCATAATATTCTCGTAACAACAGGGGGCAGCAACAACTCAGGAGTTTTATGCCAAGAACTCGCGCTGGACCGAAGGGCTGATCTCTGCCTCCAAGGCGGTGGGATGGGGAGCCACGCAGCTCGTGTAGGTACCCGGGGACCTCTGCTATGGCTGTGCCTGGGGCTGGCCCGTGCTTCTCCATCACCCACTATCCCAAACTGTGCCATGCAGCTGAGTCTGCCTGGAGCGTTACTGCTGATTCCTTACGGAGCATCTTGGGTCAGTGAAATAGGGGCTGCCAGTTCCTGCCTGCAAAGCTGCTTCAATCGACTACTCCATGCCCAAGTTCCTGCTCAGATGGTTGTGGATGGGGAGGTTGGGATTGGTGCAGGGTATCCCTGTGCCAGTGGGGGTGGTTTTGGATAAACCTTTAAAAACCTCACCCACGTCATTGTGGACACACGGTCCTGCCTCTGCTGGTGCTTTGTACCTATCCGAAGCATCTCCATCTGGGCTTTGAGTAACCGCGTTGTAAAGGAGCTTTGAATAATTACAGGCAAAGCTGCTGGTTCAGGGTCTGATGCTGGTTTCTAAGGTGCATGGTAAGGATCAAACACAGTGTCCCTTCTGACCCGTACCACAGGGAGTCAGCAGACAGAGTTGTCCTGCACATGGGCAAATACGAAGAGCTCATCGTCTGCTCCCATGAAATCGCTGCCAGCACAGCCCAGCTCGTAGCTGCCTCCAAGGTGAGTATCCCAACAGCATTCCTGCATGCAGCTCCTAGAGCTTGAAGGCATTTTGTTCCTACAGTGTTGTCCCATGGATGCTCTCAGGCAGGGGTTTGTTACCCACTGGTCCTGCAGCCTGCTCCCGGAGCAGGGAGGAAGGGAAGCTCTTCCTATTTCAGAGTCAGTCTGTGCTTTTAATCCGTCTGTTTTCACCTGCATTAATATTCCCACACCTTGCCTTGGAAATGGAGATGTGTCAAACCTCCTGTCACGCTGCTTATGTAAAGAAGATGTTAATTATTAATGAGAAACCCCAACTAAGCACCTGCGGGAGCCAGCATTGACAATGATGGAGTTAGTTTGGTCCTTGCTTTCACCCACACCCACAGGAAAGGTGGTGATGGGTAGAGGTTTCCATGAGCAAACAGGGAGGCAGGCTGGGGGAGGAGGACCCACAGGGGGTTTTTACAACAGATGGCTTCAAAATTAAGAGCATGGTTAAAAAAAGAATAGCTCTGCCTTCACTTGATGCTGTTTATCCGTGTGTGCTCCCATGGGAGCAGAGCTGGGTTGGTGCCCCAGGGCTCGCACAGGTCATGTTGCTTGGCCATGATGGGATCAGCAAGGATAAGCGGGTGTCCATCTGTCTGTCCATCCGTTCCACCCCCAGGTTGTCACATCCGAGGTCCATCCTGATGTGGTCTCTGCTCTCTGCAGGTAAAAGCGGAGAAGAGCAGCAGGAACCTGGGCAAGCTCCAGGAGTGCTCCCGCAACGTCAATGAGATGGCAGCCAACGTGGTGGCTTCCACCAAGTCAGGGCAAGAGCAGATTGAGGAGAAAGGTGAGGGTTTGGCAAGGAAAGGGGAGAAACCCCCCGCAAATCCCTTTCTGGCTGTGTTCAGCCAACTGTGCGTTGGGATGTGAGGAGGGTGTGCTCAGAGAGGACCCTTGCTTTTCTCCGCAGACACCATGGACTTTTCGGGCATGTCCCTCATCAAGCTGAAGAAGGAAGAGATGGAAACACAGGTACGGACGTGAAGGTGGATTTGGTGCTGCCAGCCTCAGGTCCTGATCTGGACCTGCACATTGTGGGCGGTCCCTTCCTTACCACCTTCCTCATGGTGCTGCTGCTGGTGGGGATCACGGCCCTGGGATGCGCAGGACCCAGGGCTGCTCTTTGGCTGCAGGTGAAGGTGCTGGAGCTGGAGAAGCGCCTGGAGGGCGAGCGGGTGCGCCTGGGTGAGCTGAGGAAGCAGCACTATGCCCTGGCCGGGACCTACGACACGGAAGAGGATGGGGAGGCAAAGCCAGCACCAGCCCCTAGGAAGGGCATCCTCAAGAAGCCCCCCTTGGCTCAGAAACCCGCACATGGGGAGGTAGGTCCTGGGGGGGGGTTAAATACACACCGGGGAGGGTGTTCACAGCGCCAGGGACTGGTATTTTGGTGTCTCCCCTCTTCTCATTTCAGCCCCAGCGAGACGCCGGCCCGTACCCACCTCACGTCTAACAGGGGCTGGCTGGGTAGCCATCCACCAGCTCACGTTGCCTTCGCGCTCGTGTGCCTTCCTGCGCCGGGCCCTCCTCCCGCCCGGAAAACTGGAGTTTTCTAAGGAATTCTTTATTTTTATTTGTATTTTTCTTCACTTGATTTTTATCTATTTGGGGGGGGCTCCCCCGGCCCCCTCCTCCTCCTCCAGGTTAATTTAATTTGGGGCTCGTTTGGGTTATATTCTTTTGTAAGGACTCTATCAATCAGCACTAGAAGTACCTGTAGCTCTCTACTGTACTGCTCGGACCCTTTCCAAGAGCTGTTTTTAAAGTAGGAAACTTGGGCTTTTCTTGCAACCGTTTTTTTAACTCCCCTTTCCCAGCCTGAGGAATAACGGGACTCTGTTTCGGCGTGGGATCGGCCCCTCGATGGAGAGGGAGACGGTAGCCTGAACCGGCACACGGAGCAGGGCTTTTGTAAAGGGAAAAAGCAGCTACTGGCGCACACACTGGCAATAAGGACGCAACCATTGTGTTGTCCTGTTCTATTTTTTAGCACCACAGCACTGTCGGGATCAGTTGCGTTCTGTTTTGTATTTAAGAGACGTAGCAGAATTAAATCCAACCGTGGCCAATGGGAGCCAGGGGATGGAGGAGTCTGCAGCAATAAGGAATTACTGATGCGGGGAGAGACACTGGGGGGGGTGGGAGGGGGGCAGAAGGTCCTGTCAGCTGTATCTTCCCTTGGAGCTACTACCATGATAGAGATTATTAAAGAAGCAATCTTTAAAGTAGATGGTGTGGTGCCTGGTCAGCTTGTTGGTGGGGAGGGGACCGATGCCGGGGCTATGGTGTGGGGCTCTGCTGCTTGAAGCAAGCTGGCCCTGAATACGGGGGAGCAAAAGGCAATAAAGTGCCTTAAAGTAATTAGCTAAAGCACAGAGGTAGGTACATCAGTGTGTGTTTGCATATATATATATATATGTATAGATGTGCATAAATACATCTTTATATAGATTCATATTCTGTATGTGTGGCTTGTATGTATCTGTGTATGGCTTTGTGTGTGCCTACATATGTATTTATATATATACCTTTGCATATTTATAGATAGATAGATACGCACATGTGTTTGAGCATATAGGTCTGAGCATATACACACATGTATGCAGCACATAGGTCTGTATGCAGGTGTATCCATCCATACAGCCCAGAGTGAGCAGCTCCCCCAGGTACAGCAGCAGCACCTTAATTTCATGGCTCTCCTGTCAGCCTGACTGAACGTAAGTCATTAAATAACTAAGAAGCAGCTGCAGCAGCGTGGGGGCAGGATCAGTGCTGCCTTCCAGCTTCCAGCCAGGCCAGCTCTTACCTGCAGCCTCAGTGCTGCGCACCGGCACCATTGGCACACACCTGCAAGGCATGGGGATTGTGTTTGTTCTGGGAGTAACTGGGAGTGTTTGCAGGGCTGTGTTACCGCACTGCCGGGTGCACCCATGAAAGGGTAGGTCTGGAGCATTTGGAGCTCAGCAAGAAGGCCCATGACAGGGTGAATGCAGCATCCTTGTATTTAAGAGGGGCTAATAGCAACATTTTCACCCTTGCGACCCCCCTAAAACAATTACAATTGAATTGCACACAAGCCACAATACAAAACCCCATGATTTTCCATTGCTGTGATTAACAATAGGCTGTAAAGCAGTTACCGGGAATTTTAATTGCTGTATCTCAGGACAACACATTTATAAGGTATTTGTTATTTATTTTAGTTACAAAGCAGTCTCATGCTCCCTCAGCTTTACAAGATTACATGTCACAAGCCAGACCTTTACAATTCTATGAGCAACAACTACGGTCAGCTTAGAAGTCTCCCTTCCCAACCAATCATATGTATAAAGTGCATCCCACATTAAAAGGCTTTGGTGTTAATATTGGTGTTACTGGATAAGGCAAACAGCTGACTGAATGCTGCAAATGACATCAGCATCATCCCCAGCCTGAAGCTTTACATCCTGCTCAGTCTTTCCATGAAGCTATGGAGAACTTACTGCAATATTAACAGAGAACTGGGAAAAGGGTTAGCGGGCAGTGTCCTCTGGGTGGCTGCTGTCACATCCAGTGACAATGGCTCCCGAGATGGAGCTGGCCACAGTTGGGCTCCCGTTTGAGTTTCCTTTCTTTCAGAAACCATTTCTCTCGGTACAAGGAAGTGCTTCCCCCAATAGCTCGTCGGCTATTTATAGACGGTGATGAAGACGTAGTTGCTGGGAGACTGACGTCAATTCTAACCCCTCTCATCATTACATTTCATAATGGAAAGATGATGAATCAAGAACGTGAACTTTCAGAATCGCACTGCCCTCAGTCTAGCCACAGCTATAGTTAAAGAACTCAAGTAAAACGTGGCCTTAAGAACGATGCTGTGGGTAAATGTAACTTGTTTAACAAACAGCACTGCTCTTTCACTGTGATTTGCTGAAATGGGACACTTAGCAGAGGCTGCAGGTAAAAAAACCCAGGCCAGAATGTACAGAGTCTGAAAAAGTATCAATAAGAATAAGCTCCAAAGGCCACTGGAAGTGTAACCCATGTGCTGAAGTAATTGTTATAGCAAAATCAAGCTTACTGTCCAGTCTATGACTGTCTTAACTCCTTATACTTCTGGGAAGTAGTTGTGATTTAGTTTTGCTAAATAGCAACTGCAGACTGTGTATGCACAGGTTTATTTTGAGGCTCCATCAAGACATCCTGCTCTACAGGATCCAATTTGCTAATGGCTTTTAAATACCATTAGATGTTTAACTTGATGCGCTACTGACAACAAGTTTTCCTCAGTTCCTGCAACACCAGCAGTGGAAAATAACCAAGCACAAGTTGTGAGATCCCACGCTCGGCACCCTTCCGCCGAGGTTAGTACAGTTCCATTTGGTTCTCCCGAAGCAGCTTTCAAGCGGTGTGTTATCAAAGTCCTCCTTTCCCCACCCTTTGGCTCCTCAGCAGCCACATCTCCAGTAGCCAGAAATGAGTTTGAGTGCAAAGTGGCTCCAGTTCAGCAACAGCATTGCTATAGAGCAGCATCTGCAAAACACAAGTGTCTCTTCAATCACTGGGGGAAAACAAGGCCATTGAAATCAAGCACAGGAATAGCAAACAGCCATTACATGCTCTGGGAAGTCAGGTTAAAAAGCTTCTGTAAAAGTATGTTAAGAGCCCTTAATTAAAGCAACGAACAGCATGTTTCAAAGTAGAAAAAGACAATGATGTTACGTATCTATAATCTCCCTTACAAACCATCCTACATGGTTTAGCAGTGTGAGATAACTAACACACACACCAGCCCCAAGGACATCCTTATTTATTTATGGGGATTATATTATTCTCCACAATCATACAATCTTCCCACTAAGGTGCTATTACTCCAGTGCTGAGAACTGCACCACTTTGCCACCTCCTTTCCTCTCCAGGATGTGGAAGGCTTCTTTCAACACTAATGAATCCCAGAAATTAGCCCATTTGAGCAGTGGCTGCTAGAATAATGTGCAGCTTTAAGTGCACCTAGCAAGGTGTGGAATGAGCTTATGTGGCGAGACAAAACATTTTTAGCTGTGAAGGAAAAAGTAATTACTACATCATCACCTACGAGAGCACAGAAAAAGCAGCCTTGAACAGGCTGAAGAAAATAAATGCATTTAGTATTAATAGTACTAAAATAATAGAAATAATGGTATTAAATAGCTTTTAGCTTACAGCAGGATCCAGGGGTCAAAGCACACCCTATGATTTCCAGCCTCAGCTGCTGTTTGTCCTGCAGGTAGGGGGAAAAATGGAGATAGGAGTTCAAATGAGGTTGAGAGCACACCAGAGGCTGCCTAGGGATGAGATGTCAACTGCAGCACCACGGTCTCAATAAGGCTTCTCCGAAACTTGAGACAAAATCTCTCAGAATAGCTCAAAGCAACATATCTTGGTTCTAGTGACAGGCTCGGAAGGATGAACAGTCATACCTGTAGAAGACTTGTAGGAGGGTTGATCAACACAGAACCAAGGAGGACTCAGATTACAGGATCTGTGTAGGCTTGCACAGCCTCTAAAGCCACTTCCAAAGAGAAGGGGTAAGTCAAGGCCACACCACTTGCCTCTTTCGTGTTACTTTGATTTTTGTTACCCATTACACAACTAACACGTGAGGCCTGACCCTCCAGGGTTACCTCTCCTTTGCACATCTCCCGGTGCACAGGAGCCACAGGGAAGGGCCACCCGAACCCCAGGTTTGGAACGTGTTGAAGTCTGGCAGGTACCTTCTTGAAGCTGCAAAACACGGGCGTTGCTGCGAAGTGTCAGGAGAGCCGAGCTGAAGAACCGCACTTTTACATAACAGCATCTCCTTCCCTCGCCCACCTGCACTGAGTCAGCACAGCAAGTTCTCCTCAGCTGTACTTTCCCATTTCAGCATCAGCAGAAGGGTATCAGAGCTCCGTAGCCACCACAAAAGAACACATCAAGATACAGTTAAAAAAAGGATTTTCCTCCATCTATTACCAGTTTTTCTGCAGTAGGACTTCTTTTTTATGTTGCTACTAACGCAACAGATAACACAGAAAATTACATCAGGTCTTTTCTGCCCTCTGACTCATGTTCCTAAATAACACTGGTTGACTCATTTCTCCTGACTTGGCTGGAATCTGTTTTTCCTCTTTTAACAAACAGAAGTGGCTTTCCCCGTTCCTTCAGCTTTTCCAAGTGCAGATTCTGAATACTTCCACTATTCCCAATTGTAGGAAACGAAAACAAAAGCAAAGGGATTCTACCTGCAAAAGACAGTCCACCTACCTCACTGCCACGATTACAATGTGCAGAACCTACTCTGAACACACCTATCCGGCATCAGCGACATACTAAATGGACTCACTATATCCAGCCACAAAAGACATGGCCAACAGATTTACAATGAATAATTAAAGCTATTTTCTTGCAAATTTATGTCCTACATTCAAGCTACAACAGGTTTTAGATCACCTCGTGAGAAGCATCATTAAGTACTGGAAAACATTAACATGACGGTGATTAAATGAAGCCACAATGGGAACACGACACCAAGAGAGATATGCTATTTTATTTAAAATCAGACCACAGTAGATTACAGAAAGACTTCTTATGCAAACAAATCCACTGTATGTTTCACAACTTGCTAGGCATATAAAATTGCCCCTTTATGAACAGACTGTCCAGGATTACACAGAGGAACTGTTCAGGTGCAGGACGACTCTACCTCCTCCGAACTCGATGTTTGTGAAGTAGCTCTATATTCAGGCTAACAGAATTGTTGATTTGAGCTCTGTAAGTCATTATTCCAGTTTGAGAGGGCAGAGAAGTCCCAAAAGAGGTCGAGACTGAGGTTGTGGGAGTTGGGGCACTAAACGTAATGGTTACCCATGACTGAACTGTGCCCAGGGCTCTGCCTCCTGGCATCACATGAAAGCTTATATCCTAAATAGTCTCTCCATGGTCACAGGTACAAAGGTGACCTGTGTGGATCAGCTGTGCCACAACAACTGACTCCGCTTCCTCTAGGCAACAGCACTGAAGCGCAGCAAAACTCATCCTTGAGTTAGCACCCTTCAATGCTTATCAATCAAACAACTTAACCACATACAACTGAATTAGTCATAACTTACAAAACTGCATACAAAAGACTGGCAGAAGTAATGCCATCCAAAGAGAGCATTTTCACCGCTACCAACACTCTACAGCCGTGTTACACATCGTATTTAAAAGGTTCTTCTCTGCTCCAATTGCTTTGGGGAAGTATATGCTATTTGCAGCAGACATTAAAAATCCTCAAGACATTATAATATATATATATATATTTGGCAAGCATACTGAGCCACCCCCTCTCAAGTCTCAGCTTGCCTATGGCATTTTAATCTATCTTATAAACAGTGCAAATTAGTATGATTCTAACATCCTAGCCATAGCAGAATTTATTTATAAGCTATAACAGAACAGGAGAAGCTGTTGAAGGGCAACAGGTTGAAAGCACTGACACTTCTCTTGCCCGATTCCTTCAGGTTAGTGTTTCGTAGATAGGATTTTAACAGCTTTCCACAGTCATCCTTCTCCTTTATCCTTAAACATTACCAGCAGTCAAGTATTTCTTTACAGTTTGTGCGCACATACACACACAATTAATGGCAAAACGTTTTCCATGAGCAGCTGGACTTCAGTTACGAGATTGCTATAACTGAAACATCACATTAGTTACATAATCTATGTTCAAACTTACCCATCGGTGAAGGCAACTATAAGCTTACAAATAGCAGATACAGCCTTTGTTTCTTCTGAAGTATGAGGGTGAGTTTTCTGTAAAACAAAGTGCTCTTGAAGAGCCCTTGAATTAGAGTTAAGCAATGGCCATTCAAACGATAAAAATGCTATTATCCTAGTATTACAATCACAGGTAGTGATCCTAAGGCACATCAGCCACATGCATATGCAATAATGCATTGTTTTGCTTTCAGACAGAAAAATTGCATTAGCTTTGTCTGTATTTCACTTGCACAAGAGTTTGTTTCTAGATAAAGTATCCCTGAAAGGTCACGTTATCACAAAAGGTACCAAAAAGAGAGAAAATTTAACAAGTAGTAAAAATATTTCTGGACTACTAATACCAATAAAGTTAGATACAGAAAATGCAGTGCAAATTCACAATACACTTATCTATCACCTCCATCACTTCTGAGGATGTTCAGCCCTCGGAAAAAAAGTTGGCACTTGATAAGTGTATAAAATATACCTGGTTGGTTTTATTAAGTGTTAGCAAAACTGATGTGAGAGTGTTTTAGTTGTTGTGTAGCAGGCTCAAAGTACGGGTTTCTGTACTCTGTCATCATCCTGGTAGCCCCCAGCTGCTTTAATTCTTGCTAGACACAAATCATTTCTACAGCAGACTTATGTTTAGCATCCAGATACAACAGTTGCCATCCAAATACCAGCACTAATAGCACAGCAAAATTACTTTGAAACGAGTCATAATTAACCATGCTGATACGAAGCTTCAGTGAGAAAATAATACCAAGAAAAGCTATTACACTAGTTTTTAAAAAAACACATCCTGTACCATCACTAGAATACAGAAAAAACACACTTTGCAAACAAATCCAATGCACGTTGCTTCACAAAATTCCCCATCTACGGAAGGTTTCCAGGCTTGCACTGGGGAATTGGTTCAGATGCCAGGAATGCTGACCAACCTTCTGCCCTTTGTGCTCAGAAGGCAAACCAAGCCAAATAACCATATTTTCAGAATAGAGAGTTTCCTGTTATGAGCTTCATTTCAGATTAGTATTTGCTAGCAACCGCCACACTCCAGAGGAAATGATTAAAGGACAATCAAGGGCCTTACGTAAAGGAAAAAGAAGAGATCTTCTATTTTGACTGATGCTGTTTGTAGGACAGCCTGCCAGAAATGAAGTGCATTCCAGAAGAATGGTATGAAAGTGGTTTAAAGTAATGCAGGGGCTATGACAGATTCTGGACTGACTGATAACAGACTTAGGGACACATTCTGTGCAAGCAACAAGTGTTAAGACCTGCCTCCCCCCCAGTGCTCAATTAAAATATCAGCACATGTCTGTACCTTGGGTTTCAAGAGTCACATTGAGAGTGAAATCTGAGCTCCCCTGAAAAGCTTCTTCCTCCAGTGGCAGAAGTCAGGAATAGATTATGTAAGATGCAAACAGCCACCATGGAGTTCAAAAAGCTTCTCTGTTCTGCCTGCTTGCAGAGAAACATTAACTGCAAATTCCAGATAGATGGGCATGCCAACGACTGCAAAACCAGAGGAAATGGGTAAGTTAAAAATAGTTCTGCCAAACGAGAGATTGAGGGAGAAAATGAAATTCTGGAGCTTCAAGTGGGCAATTACCTGATATGAAAACACAGTATTTGATTAAGAAATACCCTGCCTGGATTCCTGGAATCACAGGATATCAAAAGCTAAGCACCTGTGTAAAAAAATCACTTCTGAATTCAAGGTGTGGAGAAGAAAAAACTCAACATAAAAAAGAGAATCTTAATAGGCAAGGAAATAAAAATGCCTGGTAAAGTTTCTATAAAACCCTAAACTGGCTCTACAATCAGTTTAGTTTAATTTCAAGAGACCAGGATATCAAGCTATTTAGGAGTGGGAGGAGCGGGTATTTCTGTTATGAAAAGCCTCAGGTAACAACTGAAATGTAGAAATGAAACTCTTGCAACTTGTACTGCCTAAAAACCATGCAACGTTTTCTGACAAGAGTTTCAGCTCAGCGAGCTCTGAAAACGTGTACCTGGCCACAAATGCCACTGCCTGGGCACGCAGCAAAGGAAGCTGATGCGGTCCACTGCAACTCTTTGCCCAGTATTCAGATGTGGTTGTTACTATCCAAACACCAACACTGATCAGTAATTCTTTAGAGGGACAAACAGCTCCCAGTTTGCAACACAATACATCCAGCTGCGATTGGAATACATCGGAAGGGGATGCTGATTTCCCATCTCTAAAGAATTCAGAGCGTGATTCCATTTGTAACGTCAGGAAATCCACCGTGCACCCTTTTGGTATTTGATGGATTTACAAACTTCGGACCCTTTCACCTTCCCAGACAAACCTCGTTGTCAAACCCATCTTTAAAAACAAAAATAATCACATTTACCAAAAGCAATTGCAAACCTCTGCGCCACAGCTCAAATCTTGTACTCCATTGTGCAAAGAACAGAGGTTTTCCATTGCTTACACAAAGTCTCTGATGAGGAGAAAAAGGAAATATAAGCACCAATACATAAGTTAGGCGCACCAAAATATTCACTGAAGGATAAAGCCAGGATGTGGTGGAAGGCGAGGTGGTCTTTGGGGAAGAGCTGGAGGATATTGTGGTACAAACTGAGATGGATATCCCGGCTGTGGCATTTGACTTGCAGACTGAACTCCTGGTCGAGGTGGGAGAGGAGGATACGGAGCACCTGGATAAGAAAGAGCTGGTCCTGAACTCATGGCTGCAGTAAACGGAGTAGGAAAGCGTCCTGCTGGGACTGAAGAAGGTGGAGGGGGTGGTATTCGTCGGGGCACGACTGAAGGCGTGTTTGCATCCGAAGTGTAGGAATCTTGAGGTGCTGGTGTTGTCTCGGGTGCTCTGGGCTGAGCCTGCGGCTGAACCTGCGGAAGTCTCTGTCCCTTGAGCACCATTTCTTGGAGTTTCTCAATTTTTACACGTCGCAGGTGAGCCAGTTTACGCTTGTTCTGGTACTCATCAATGAAGGAATCCAGTGGTATTTCACCATCAAGAAATTTTTCTGCCATATTCTGTCAAACATGGAACAAGT
Organism: Lathamus discolor; assembly: GCF_037157495.1. Classification (NCBI taxonomy): domain Eukaryota; kingdom Metazoa; phylum Chordata; class Aves; order Psittaciformes; family Psittacidae; genus Lathamus; species Lathamus discolor. Next base: position 12,133,174 of record NC_088895.1, on the reverse strand, counting down.
ACCTTAGAAAATGGCATGCTGCAAAGGAATCTAAATGGTTTATATATCCTAAAAATAGCCTGTGATTTTCTAGCTTGCATATGGAAGATGACTGGCATACTAAAAATTCTGAGCAGCATTCTGAGTTACTTATTACTCAGAAGCACTGGGAGTTAAATATAATTTCTGCTTAAATTTATACTGAAGCAACAGCAGCAAGAACATCTGAATCTAGTTCTGAACATTCCCCTTATTATCAGAGGTGGGAACAGACCAAATTCAACAGCTTTCCAGACTGTCAGCTAAGCTGAGTTACAGCTCAGTACTGCTCGCGGTGCCAATAGAAACACTGAGAACTCTGCAAGACTCAGTACAGAGAAGCAGATAATTGCTAAGCCAGGATTCATACTTGTGCCTTTGGGTAAATGACGTTTAATTATTAAGACAGGGGACCATACCTACAGTCACAAAGTTCAACTTGCCCTGGGAATGTCTTTTTGTGGTCACAACTCAAGGCCAGTAAGCAGATTTCTTCCCCTGATACGGGTATAGAAAATGTCCTACAGGCAAATCAGCAAACAAAACCAAATACTTCCATTAGTCTAAAACAGACCATTCTTCAAGCTCTTGTATCACAGCAAGTGGTGACCACTGGCCCTAAACAGATATGTTGAAATCGTAATGGAATGTTTCACCAGAAATGTTGGAGAAAAAAACCAGCACAGGCACTGCTTTTCACTAGGTTATTGATATTTATAATGGATTAATATATACACCAAGCAAACACCATTGAAGAAAATATTCCATACTGATACACTATGAATTTGAGGCAATGCCAAGGAACTAAGACAGTTTGGCTTTCTTTTCTGAAAAGGAACATTTTCTCTCTTAAAGAGTAAAAAATCACTTGGATAAAAAAATCTTGCTGAAACCAAATGGCTTTTCACTGAAGTTCAAAGCAAACATCAGAACACGTTATTTAAAAGACCCTTTTTGTCTATTACATGTCCAACACTTCACTGCAGCTTTGTACATTGGAAGTCTTCAGTAATGTGCGTAAGTGGCAGAATTGAAGTGTACTGTCATTACCTCTGTGTCTTCCTCAATCTTAGCCCCCTCTGTCTGAAGCAGCGCTAGCAGTGTCTCCAGTGAAGCATTACTGGATTGTCTGTCTGTAATGGCACAAAAAGAACAGTGAATGTCAGCTGGCTCTAAGGGACTTTGAAGTTGTACAGCCTCAGCAAGCACACAAATTTCAAAGGCATGTATGTACAACAAGCATACTCCATTGTTCAAGACAGGATGTTCTACAGCAAGAAAATAGATTAAGTAGTTCAGGAATATTGTCAGAATGCTAAAAGCTGAAATGTAATTACAATGATGTAGTATCAAAAGGCAAAGCACTTGAGCAAGTGCAGTATCAGATGTATGACACTTTGTGATTCAGTTTGAAATGAGAAAGTTAAATGCAATATCCTGTTTGATTTATGCTTAGTCACCGAAAACTCAAATTGTTTTACTTTTTAGCAAGGTGAATGAATTTTATCCTAGAGAAGAGTAGGTCAACAACAGACAGCTAACCACACAGAAAGAATCCACAGTACCTGTTACTAGATGTAACAGACACTTAATAAATCATTAGAAGCATGATCTATTTCAAAACTGCACGAGAATGACATTACCTGATTCACACAGCTAAAAACGAGACACCAAAAACCAAACAAAAACATGCAACAGATTTACATTCACTTAGAAAACAGCAAATCTGATCTGTCACCAGAAAACATTACCTAGTTTTGTTTTCTTTATCTGGTATGCTTCAAAAAGAACTTGCAGCTCCCGATATTTTTCAGTCAAGTTGGATTTCAAAGACTCCAACTTTGGCTGGTACAACAGATTGCCTTCTGCCAGACTGCGGTTGCTGGCAAGAGTCATGTCCTTGCTGTGTTGAACATTTTGGGCCTGGAAATGTAAAATATAACGCATGAAATGACAGTGATAATATTAAGCAAGACTAATGGTTACTTAGATAAGATGGCAATATCAAAACTTATAAAAAAACTACAAAATTCAGCTCTCTGTAAAAATTAATACCATGGCATTGGACCTGCAAGTAATAACAATACTTCTGGGCTTTATGAACAGTGGGAATGTCTACTGTTTGGTGAACACAGCTTCAGTTGTTGCACTCTTTCCCATGACTTCTTTTTTCTGCTACACAGAATCCATTCTCACAAACTGTATTTTCTTGCTCTACTAATACACTACTTTGCTAGCATATCTAGAAGGAATGAGAAGGTCTATGCTGCAAACAGCATGTTGAAATAATCTAAAATGACAATGGACTGTTGAAGCTCATGGAGGAAAGACTTTCAGAGGAACTGCACTGTGCAGAAGGATCTCTTCTTTCAACTCTGAGCACCCCTAAATGATCGCTTTCTGAACAGGAATTAATACTGACCTGAAGTCACTTTCCTGCACATCTATCTCCATGTGCAGCAGAGAGCTCATTAAGCAGTTTTCTTCTCCAAGCTGGAAATAGTAATTACTTAAGTGAGTTTGTGCTGTGGACAAGGACTCCTCAGAACCCTTCTCCTTGGAGCAGGGTAGAGGTGCCCATGAATGCTCTGCAGGCAGAGCTGCTTTTGACCGACCAGAACAGGAACTGCATTCCTGATGCATTGAACTGTCTGTAAGAGGCAGGTTTTGATGCTACAGCAGTGTTACTGTGGAGAAACTAGTCTGGGCACTCATTTAGACACTTGTGCTAAGTGGCAACCTATGGCACCAGAGTTTCTTCTAATTCTTGTCACAGACTTACGCAAAGTCTGACCGTTGGCTGTCACAGCTCTTAGAGATCAGACTTCTGCATGCACGCCCTGCTACCTGAAGGTGCTCTGTAGGAATTCTTGTTCATTGTTTAACATAGAGGCTGCTTCATCCCTTCCTCACACACCACTCTTACTATTCCTCCATGACGAATGTTGACAGATAAAGCAACAGTTGCTCTAAAAAGCCGCTTTGAATCCCAGCAGATGCAGTAAGACTGCAGAAGAATGTCATCCCTTATCTTACTAAAATGCAAAACACAAGGACCGCATCATTACTGTACCAGAATATTCTTCCCCAACTATGTTAAATCAATCCTGGATTGAAACCAAAACTTGATTTTCAGCTTAATCATTCTGTTTAATATATCCTAGCCCAATGATGTTATTCCTAAGGAATAACTGACAACTCTCACTAAACCAAGATTCAGCATGATTCCAGGTTTGTTCATACACACATGCACACAATTTTATCAAGACAGCCTTTATGAGCTTTGGGAAAGCTGAACATTTAGAGAAGCCCGTCCTAGATGTCACAGAGTCATTAAAATATTCAGACATCAAAAGAATAAAAACCAAACAAAACCACAAAGCACCAAAAGCCAGGGGATCTGATTTCAGATTTTCAGTGTGAATCAACAAGTGGGGTAGTTTTCCCATGGCACAACAGACTGATTCCATTAAGCTGCCTCCAAAATCAATGAAACTCTTGGTATGCTTTTCATGACCTCCTACACTAACATGCCACTTCTAGCACACATCATCCCTGGTTAGCCGTAACAGATCTTACTTATGGACAGTTGTAGTTCAGCGCAAACACAAAGAGTACAGTGCTTTCTTCCTTTCACATGCATGGGTGGGTATACGAGAGCCACACCTCAGAAACAGGAAAAGAGGAAACCCAAATGAGCTATTTAAAAGCACCAGAAAAGGACAGAATTCAGGTGGTTTTGGCAGCCTGAGCACAGAACTGGGTGCTCAGGTAAAAACAGTTCCCAAGCACAGCAACCATGTCTTTGAAAGCTATCGCTTCCTTTTGAAGTATTTACACATTACTTTAATCTGCGAAATTCAAAACTGGCTCAATGTTAAACACATCTCTGTCCCCAGATATTGCTCTTAAAATACCAAAGTTTTACCCTCTTTCACCCTGTTCTTGATAAAACATTAAAAAAACTATCAACGATAATCCTGACTCCTAAATTCTACATCAATCAAAACAGAATTCTATTCCAAATAGTGAAAATTGGAGGAGCTGTACTTGTGATGCTGTTTTGTCTCCTCGAGATTCTCACATCAAGCCTAAACAAGCTTCCAGCTCTATGCTTGTGTTCAACTTGAATCCTTTCCAAGAATAAAAAGAAAATCCACCACTCTTCTCACTTTTAAATCCAATGCAAAATCATTCAAATTAAACTGGTTGCTTCCATTTGTATCTTCTCATAGGACGCAATGCTGTTAAGACTGTTGCTTCCAGAAAGCCCCCTATTTTACCTTTCTTTTTCTAACAATGATGAAGGGAACTAAAATACACGACTTAACAGCTTAATTACTGGCACTCAGCTCCTTCCAAATCACCTGCCATCACCACAAGCTTCGTTAACTGGCTGTCTTCTGAACTGCCAGCCAAAGAAGATTGCGTGCAAAAAGATTCATGCTTTCTGATGCCTCTCCTCTTTCACCATTTTAATGAGCAAACTACTTCCTTCAAGCGACTTCAGTTTGATTTGGTGATTGTATTTTCACTGCTTGTAAGGCTCATACTTTCATTTCAAAGCAGCTGCACAGTCAGTCTGGGAAGACCAGTTTTATGAGCGAACTTTGATCCTTCTGTGGGATGAAGAACATGTGTATTTCCTCTAGAGAGAAAAAAAGCCAGTGAACACCAGCCTGGAAACCCTGGAAAAGCACGAAACCCTGGTAAAGGAACCTTTTACTGAAATCATATATAAGGAAGAGGAGAGGGAGGAACTCCAGATAAACAGAGAGAATAAGAGAAAAAGCTTCCTTAAGTTAGATAAGGCTTTCGCAGTGTTTTAAAACATTTCTTCTAGATAATTCACCTGCCTCAAGTACCATAATGTCTCTCAACAGGACTAAGGCGTTGAGGAGGAAGCAAACGCCTAACTTTCTACACATGATTTTTTGAATACTTTCAAATCATTTCACATTTGTAAAGATGAATAAGCATCAGTATATGATGTACTTTGACTTGTAAAAATAAGACTAAAATCAGTATTAGAACCTACCTCCACCTAAAGCTGAGTGACATCCTGTCTGTCCTTAACACCTGATACCCAGCAATTATAGAATAGTGTAAACTTAAGTGAAAGTCTTCAAAATACTTGGTTTACAAGTGAAAAAAAGGTGTTCAGAATCACACTTTAAGTTACAGTGCTTAAAATTACACAAGACTCAGTGATTCAGCCTTCTCCATATTATAGCACTTCTAAGGGCATGTTTTTTCTAAGCTGAAGAAGAAGCACGACTGACATTTAATGATCAATTCAAGCATCTTCACTTCCAGCATTAGTCTGTGTGAGGCTTCTTTTAAAAATAGACACTCGAAGAGATGAGAAACTTCAACTGAATCTTACTCAAAACCATGAGAACCAGTTTCTCAAATGAAACCAGAGGAGCTGGGGAAAACCCATCCACCTGTTCAGTGCCTTTAAATGCTTCATGTCACTGCAATCAAGTTCGAAGTCTCTGGAATGAGTGAATTTATTTCACAACAAATAGAATAGTTACAACCTCAAAGCAACGCAACTCAAATACAGGCACGATTCTACAAACCAGAACAATCTCTGGCACTGATGTATGTCTGTGTAATAAATTTTTGTGCAACTGTTCCACTGCATTTGGAAGTTAATTCAGGGAATCAGAAAAGCAAACACTGTGGAGTTTGCCTGAAAAGCCCTACAGGAACACTTTCAACACTGACTAATTTAAAACAAAATGAGAACGAAAACACTCCAAAGAGTTGCAAAATCATCCAAGGGTCAAAGATACCGCATGACCGGTCTATTAAGATTATCGATGCAGCACAAAGCATGCCTTCAGCATCCATTCACAGCTCTCCACAAGCCCAAGACAATAGCCAAGCAAGGCATAAATCCAGTAGAAGTTATTTTGTTGTCAGATGTGCTGTGCGACAACATCGTGTTATTAGCAGGGAGCTGGTACTGTATCAGATGCTCACCTGCCTACTGGAAGCGCCATCAAAAATAGAGTTCTTAAGAAACATAAGCAAACAGTATGAGATTCTAGCAGTATTGCTAACAAAACTACTGAGGTCACGAGCACTTCAACAGGCAGGAAACATTAATCTGAGATGAGAAATACCAGTCAGAATCACGAGACAGGAGGCAGGGTAATATTGAAAAGAACATATGCTTTCCCTTTAACTGCTAAGCTCTCACTATGAATTCTGAATGGCACAAATGGAGCAATAACGCTGAGCTGCTTATAACAGGATTTTAATGGCAGAAGGATTGCTCACCACTGAGTAGACCACTCAAACCAAATTATGCGCACTGCAAGAAAATGAAGCCATGGACACACAGTAGTTATTAGACAAAAAAAGTGGTTTCTGCAGCACTTCAAGCCTTAAGATGCTTAAAAAGTGGGTTTCTTTAACAGAAATAATTTGAATAATTTTACTCAAGGGTTTATTTAATAAGCACTTCGAAGAACAGGCAGCGGCAAGTGCTTTGGGAATTGAGATTCTACTGCTTTCATCAACTGTATCTCTGTTTCATTCCACTTTTACAAAAGGAAGAAAAATGATGGATAAAATTAAAAGAGCTTAGCAACATCTTACTGTTTAACAGTTACTCCAAAATAATGGCTTGCAGAAAGAGTTATCTGTGCCAAATGTCCCCAAGTAGCGTCACTCCTGTTCATCCATAAGCATGTTCTCAGAAGAACTGCCTCCAGAGCAGCCTGAGCAAGCAAAATCCCAACTACCCACAAAGTCCATCAAGTGCTGCTATAATTATAAGCTTGCTTTGGCAAGCACCACATGGCAAGTAGTCTCTCCCTAGTTTCAAGAAAAAGTCTTTTAAGGAGCTGTAAATACAGTTTTGTGTGGCACCATTTTAATTGCTTTATACACAGCATAAATCCACATTAGTTTTAGGTTTCTCCGGTCTTGCTCTAGCTTTTATCATGCTCACATTTTCTCTCTCACTTTCACATATTTGTAAATCAGGAATGAATTATGCAGTCACATTGGGGAAGTATAAGGGTACACGTTTGGAGTGTCAAATTTACCCCTGAAACAGGAGCTGACAGGTGCATAGTAGGAGAATAGAGACTTCTTTTACACAAGATTTAAGTGTGCTTCTCATCAAGTGCTGGTATACGATAACATACCCTCTAACAACATCTGTTTAGTAATAAATATTAATACACATTCCAAAGTCATTAGATTTGCTAAATTTAGATCTTCTGATTATATAAGTACTAGCTTTAAAAATTACTAAATAAAGGTTAAAAGGGAAGTTTCAGTTCCTAGATGTTTACTGCAAAGGAAAGAGACACCCAGAACGGCAGTTTGCACTCGTCAGGCAGAAGCAGGTCACTCATTCCGTGCTTAGCTGGAACAGAAAAATCTATGGTTGCCACCAAGTCTAATTCCTAACTTTGTAACTAAATTTCATGTTTGGCAAACAAGAACATAACCACTTGCACAATGTGGTTTTAGGACAGGAGTGGGAATCCCAAGAAATCTGGGCATGAATTCACATACTTTCAACTTGGGCTTTCTGCACTGCCTGATCTTTTCAATTGGCTTTTGAGAAAAGGACTATGCTCAAAAACCCTGTTTGTGCTTTCCAGTGTGCTCTGAAATCCTGGAGTGAGAGGAAGGCAATACAATTCTGACTTCTTGATTTCCTATAATTAAAGTCTTGAAGAGCAAATACATCTTGGCCGTAGAACCTTAGCGGTCAGTAACATAATGTCACACTGTTACTAAAGCGATGTGTCAGTAGATAAAAGGAAAACACATTATCACCAGTGTCAGGTCACAAAGTCTCCCATTTATGCTGTTACACCAAAAATCACTTTTAGAAACAACACACTTTTGTTTCATGAAGAGGTAATAAAATCTAAGATCTGTAGATGTGCTGCAGAGATTAAAACCCAACCCTCCTCAATTTTAAAAGACTAGGAGTACCAGACAACTGGCTTCCTTCCTCTTTCTACCAGACAAGATGTTTGCTGTTTAAGCCCACAGGCTTCAAACACAACCTCCCAGACAGAAAAAGCAGCAGCTTAGCTCTTTGCTGCCACATTTTTACACACCTGGGTATACAGTGTGAAGGACACTGCACATACACGCTACCCCTGCGAAACACGAATGTGCATGCGAGCTCACACACAAGATACATACACACACCCCCACAGTGACACACAGAAATCCTGCTCATATGCCGCACAGGAATACATTCCCTTTAAGGTTGGAAGTGCCTATTTTTAGCTATTAGCAACAAAGCCAAGTGGTTTTCCAAATCCTCCTCTTTGTGAGCAGAACACTGGTTTTTGAGCTAGGTTTCCCTTGCAACGAGGAGAACAAAGGTTTTTTCAGCCATGGAGTAATCAGCTTTAGCCAACTTTGTCACTGAAAATACAAGTGACCTCAGAGAAGTGGCTCAGGAATCATGATTTAAATCGACACGCCACAATAAAATTACTAATTTAAGGACTTTGGAACAAATCTACAACCTAAATACATGTGGACTGACAACCGAACACCTACACAAGCAGCAGTGAAGTCACCACAGCTCCTTCTTAATGTTCAGGATTTCCCTCTCTCCCTCTTCCTGCCACATGCTTCACAATGAAAACTCAGAACCCAGCAGCACAAACTCAAGCAACGAACAATTCAGTGAAGGCAAAACCAGAATGAGGAAGAAGTATTCAAGTATGGCCAATTCCTTCCAAGGTGGGTAAATGCATTTCGCGTTGGACAGACTCTAGTAAAAGCCTCCGTGCACAATAAAAGAGGATTATACCAGACACTAGCACAGCCATATTTCCACACAGCTTGAATACCTTCAAACCTAGCCACACTTTCCAAGCACCACAAAATATTCCCTCAGGCCCAGAGAAGTTTACTCTACAATTTAAAAGCCTTCTGTTGCCAACTGAAGAGGAAAACCAGAGGGTCAAATTGAGAATATGGTCTAGTTTTGCAGTGAAAGACAATCTTTTCTACTAAGGTCATGAGGTTTTCTGTCACTTCTGACCTACAATCTTAAGTGTGTATTGACAAATAAATAACAAAAGAGCCCATTGAGCCAGACCTGCTCATGCACCTTGTCAGAGGTCACATGGAAAAGAGCAATACTGCACCCATTTATATCTTTACAAAGTTAAGACTGTTCTAATCTACTGGCTTTTCTTACTGAGTTTTTAACAGAAGGGTACTCCTGCCCTCCAGCAAACCACAGTGCTTCTAAGATCTCTGTGTGTTCCATTTACTACAGCAGTATCTGTTTCCTCAGCAGTTTCAGTTCCTAAAATACAAGCTCAAATGGAAAGCTACAATGCCTGCCCCCTCTTTCAAATCTATTGACATAAAGTTCAAAATACAAACGGCTGCCCAATGCAGCAAGTAATTGCCATAAGGACACCTTATTACCTTGGCCTTCAGTGGGCCTCTGCATCTAATACTTTGACAATATGGTTTGAGGTGACCCAGAACAACTCCCTTGGAAGTACCAAAAAGGGCAGGCATCTTAGAGGGAAAGCAATTAGAATTGATTTTACTTAAGAAACTGATCTTTCTCAAGAATATACTGCCACTTTTCCTTTCTATTTTTTCTTAGGGCTTTTGTCCTCTAAAGCCAAACCCAACCCAATAAACACAAGACCGAGAGAAGTTCAGCACATTTCTTTTCTTAAAAGTTTTCCTCTAAATGGTTTCATCTTATTTGCTGTTAGCTGACTACAGTCTTTCAGACACATCTGTGGCCATATAACCTTCAATAGCCTTGTATCAGAACTGTTAACACAGTGTCCACTGGTATATAGAAAAACCAGTAAAAGACAACCACAGCAGCAGGAAGAAAACGGGCTTCTGTTTCAATAACCAAAAGCACGGCTTAGAGTCCGATACACTGACAAAGGCATTTCAAACGGGCAAAACAAGCACCAGAAAGCCTGACAGCCCTCGCTGCGCCCAGCATACCAACTCGGGCACACAGACATCTCTTTCATATTGTTCTGAATTAAAGTTGCGCCGAGATCGAGCCCACAAACAGGACCGACTTCACCCTGACAAAATCCTCCCTCACGGCCAAGGCACAGAACAAGGGCTGCATTAACGGAAAAACTGATCCCACCTCCGGCCCGTCACTGTCTCCTAATTTAGTCCAAACCGAGCGTTTTCGGCTCGGCGAGCCCTCGGCCCTCCCCTGGCACCCGGCCTCCGGGACAAGTGCCCAGGCACGGACCCCCCCTCCGTCACCGAGGGCCAGCAAACAAAAGGCCGAGAGGGAAGCTGGGGGGAGAGGGGCAGGCAGCGCTGCCCGCAGCACAGGGGCTCCGTCTTCACCGGCCGCTCCATGGCCGACCGGCGACCGTCGAGCGGCTCAAGCAGGGCTCGGGTGGGGGGAGTCACCTGAGCCGGGGGAGGCGGGGGGGGGAGGCGGTCATTAACACCCCACAACCCGCAGCGGCCATGTACATGGGACAGCGAGCCCCGCGGACACGGCGGGCAGCGCCCCGCCGGGCTGAGACGGGGACCGGCCCGAGGGGAGGCCGCAGCCCGGACACGGGGCGACGCGGAGCGCCCCTCACCTCTTCCATCTCGCGAGCCATGTCCTGTAGCTGCTCCTCGTCGTCCAGCAGCGCGCTGAGCTCCTGCAGGCTCAGCGCCTCCAGGCGCCGCACGTCCAGCGCCATCCCGGCGCGGCTGCCCCGGCCCCGGCCCCGCTGCCCCCGGCCCCGCTGCCGCCGCCGCCACCACCACCGCCAACCGGAAGTGCCGCCGCGGTGTCGCCCCTGCCCGGGGTGGGCACCGCCCTCGGCGCCCCCTGCTGGGAGGGCGGAGCGGCAGCGTGCGGGGCGGGGCGTACCAAAGAGGCTGGGAGGAGGTGGTGGACGGTACCAAAGGGCGGAAGGGGTGGGGGGGAGCGTGCGGAGCGGCGGAGGGTGGCCGAGGTGACAGGGCTGAATACCTGTTTAGGGTAAAAACAGCCCAAAATCACACCCTGCCAAGCTTTGGTTCTGGGTCTTTTTGTCCATCATAAGCACTTTCTTCTTCAAGAGCAAAGGGCAAGAAATGATCTTTCCACCCATGTATTTTATGGTGAATTCAAAGAGTTTAGTCATGTAGCAAAAGCTCTGCATCAATTAAAACATCGTAGCTGCATCAATTAAAACATCATAGCTGCATTCTGTTCTTCTGATTTGTATCTGTTAAGTCACCAACGCTGTACTAGGCACTCTGTGGTAACACTTTGGAGCAGTACTTTCCTGGTTACTACTGATGTTAGCATAGGTGATAAGTACAATTATGCCTAAAACAATTAATTGTGCTAACATAACCTAAGTGGTATGCATCTCTAGGCATGCACCGCCTTCCTGGTCTGCTTTTGTACCTAAGGGATCATGGGTGTGCTTGTTTCCATGTGTGTGGCACCAAGGAGAACCAGTGGCTCATGAGCCAAAGGAGCAGGGTAGGGAATGGCCATGTGGTTGTTGTCCTTTGTAGCTGACGGTTTTTATCTCAGTGGGGAAAAAATCAATACAGTTGAACTGAATCCATCTCTGATGCAAGGCTATTAAACTGTGATGATGTTACAGTCACATCCAAGAAGTGACCCAGTGATTCATCCCAGAGCTGAATGAAGACGTGACCGCTCTAGCTTTAGTCTTTTGCCCTATAACTAAACTCAGCTCTCCAGCCAAAAAGCCCTCTGTGTCTTATTACCCATAGGTAATAAAGGCAAACACCATGACACTGGTAGAAAAAGGCTTCCTGGCCTTCTGTCTGCCTAGTGCAGAGCTTCTGTACACCCATAGTGCAAACTGAGTGCATTCAGAGGCAGGTAAGAGCGAGGTGTTTGCACAGCAGGAAGCTGAGCTGAGCTTGCTTAGGGTGGGGAGGTGGTGATTAGTGATAGGAGCATGTGTCCACTCATCCACGTCAATGCACCTTCCTGCTGCTGCGGCATGTGCTGAGCTCCTCCTTGTGTGGGGTGCAGATGAGTCAGCACATGTACCCCTTGGCAGTGACATGGGTTTGCATGGCCACTGCAGCCCGACCTTGTTGTTTAAAACCAGTAGATAGCTGCCATTCCAACACGGTATCATACACCATACTTCCACATCGCCGTCAAGAAGACGTAGTATAACCCAGGTTGTAAACCTGTGCATGCAAACACACCCCTGTATACACACACAAATAGAGGAATGTGTGGAGGGTTTAAAAGAAACCCTGTCTTCCCAAGAACATGAGTGATTGTAACTTCGTAGCATAGCTAATTGGTATGGGGGGAGTGTGGTTTAGAAGAGTCTGACTCAGCTTCATGTTGTGAATCTAGTTTTACCACTGCCTTTCGGTGTGATCCTGAGTGGAGCTCTCAGCTTCCCTCTACTATAATGCCTTTTGCTTTAAAAGAATAGGAACCATTCAGTCCCAGGTGAGGGTGGAGAGGAAAAGTTCACACTGAATAATGCTTCTAGAGGTGCTCTGGGTGAGTATCTCTGGTGAAGGGCACTACAGTATGATAATAATTGCATTGTCAATATGCTGTTAGGAAAAACGGTTTACCGTCATCTAAGGAGCTTTTCTGTAACTAATTCTTGTTCTTTTTGCATGGGGCTGATGGAAGTTCACTGCTCTAGACATCAAGGAATGGATTCTTTTAATGAGTGGTAATCAGTATTAAAGTTAGAAGCAGAATAATGAAGTCACCCCAAAACGCACAGGGAGAACATACTAATTTGTGCTCATACATAACACATATTGAAAATACCACTTCTCCCTGTGTAGCTGTGCTTGGGTTCCTGCAATGTTGGGGAGGAGTGTCTATATTAAACATCTGGCCTGCTTTTGACTGCTTCGATCAGCATCTGCATGTGATTGAGTTCTCAAGTTGGTCAGAAAAGCTGCTGAGGTTGACAGACAAGGTAATAGGGGTCATCTGCTTTTGTATAACTTGGACAGGTAGGAAGGTGCCTTTCCATTCAGCAGGCTTCATGAAAAACAAAGGGTTTATGACAGCACATCTCTTGGACAGAATATGGAGGATCGCAGATAAACTGGGATTTTAGGCTACAGGGATTATCCACTATTGCAGTGCTGCAGGCTGAGATTTATCAGCTACTCAGCCTTGGTTCTTATTTGCCTTTGCCTAAGTCCTTTCGAAGGGTGACAGCATTCACAAACATTCAAATAGCAAGCAGGCAAAGTACAGAAGTCAGGGGGTTTATTACAGGAGGAACGGAGCAAAAAAAATTGGGAAGATTACAGTGGAAACCATGTCATGGTGAATAAGGAGGCAGGCTTCAGACTTGGGGAGAACTGGCATCCAGCCTAGTTTAAATTGGATGTTAGGTTTTTTCGCTTTTTAAACTTGATCTTGGATTTCCTTCTGTCACCTCACATCCTTTCACAGGCAGTAGCACTGTAGCCATGCATATTTATTACATTCAGACATATTTTGCAAGTCACCTTCACAACTTCTTTTCTTTTCCTGGAAAAACTGGTTGGTTATGTAGAGACCGAATTTGCAAGTCTAATCTTCAGCGCTTATTAACCCTTATTAGCCTGATTGCTCAATGGACAGGTAAGTCCCCAGCCTTATTTGCAGTTTAATTTCCTTCTATATATTAAATCACAGTCCGTTCTTCTGTTTAGGTTTCATAATCCAGATCCCTTCACACATTAAAGCAACCTGCATGTTCAGCATCCTGGGAGAGAGCCGGTGGTCCTGTTTGAGAGAGAGCAGTGGTCTTGCTGTCTGAGAGAGAGCAAGCACCGATTGCTAGTGCTATACACCTTCCTTTTGGGGAGCTGCAGGCATGAAGAGCTGGTTTGCATACCTGCAAATACCTTCTTTGCCTTAAGCTCATGGTGAAGCTATAGTAGAAAGGCAAATGCTATTTTTCCTCCCCAGACTTAAGACATCTCCGAGTCTGAGCTAGAAGCACTCACTCTATTTGCTTGTGGTATTTCCAGACCTGCTGAAGGCCTAGAAAGCACAGCCACCGATACAAACAGAGCTGGTTATTGAGGCAGAGGTTGATGGGCCAGGAGACAAGTTGTTGGAATAAACACAGCTGTGTTTTTCCCATTACAGTGTTCTCATTTACTGGGTCAGTCAGCCACATACCTTGTCTGTGCGAAGGTGCAGCGTAAATACGTGTCCTTGGGAATAGCTAGGACTATAGGAGCTACTCTTGAACTTCATCTTGGATAGGGTTCTCCAATGTTTAAGACAAATATAGCTGTGGTTATAGCTATTAGAGGGAATGGTTAGAGCTTATTAATAGTGGGGAAAACAGCCTGCTATGGAGTACACATACATATGCAGTATATGAAGGCAACCTTTGTAATCGATTGTGCTTTCAATGCTTCCATTTCTACCATGACAGCCTTGTGCTCCCCACGTTCAGGTTTCAGACAAACCCCTCGGAGTTGCCTGTGAAGAAGCCTTTTCCCTGTGAGGAGAAGAAACATTTTCTCTGCATCACTGCCCTTGAGAAGCTCCTGAACAGATTTTGAGTGTGTCCCCATGCCAATGTCAACTCTGGGCAAACCCGCAGCCACAAAATGCTACAGTGGAGGGTTTCAGAGGGAACAGTGGCCTTGCGTCCAGGAGAATAGCCTGGAACACAGAGACCGCCCACAGGCAGCAAGACCCAAGGGGCCAGGCAGGGCTAGGAAGCAGCTCATGTTCCAGCACTGGAGCAATTCCCATTGCTGCACAGAGTTAAGCTCATCTTCACCACCAGGCTTAGGCTGGCTGACGGGCATCTCTGACCCTCAGTTTCACTTCAAAAAGAAGTTGGAATGATTCCGAAAAGCGGGATTTTCAGTACAGGCATAGGGTTTGTCCTGGGCCAGCAGAGATGTCTGCATTAGGTTAGTGCTGCTGGATGCCCCACGGAGTGCGGAGCTCCCACCAGGCTTCCAGGCTGTAAGAAAACCCTCATGGCTTTAGCATTCAGGCAGAGGCATCTGCCACATGCCAACAGCACGGCAAAAGGACTTGAAGCCATGAGTTGTAAGGCTCAGTGGAAAAGTAGCCTTAAGTTACCTGGATGCAAAAGAGAGAATTTGGCACCTGTGGCAATGAACAAAGTCAGGCCCTGTTATCAGCTTGGACCAGTGCCACCAGCAGGGACGATCTGCTGTTCCCAAGGTGCCATTTCAGTTACAGCTGGACCTGGCCTGGGAATGCAATGCTGGGATTATCACCACAACAGGCTTGGGAAGCAAAGGCTCCCTTCCTGAAATTCACCGAAGTCTTTGCAATAAAACTAATCTAATTGCATCCTCCAATTCCCCTTTATGCAGCATGGCCTGGGAGAGACACATGGGATACAATCGAAGTGCCTTTCCTAGCATCTCCTGTACAAACAGACATCATCCTACCAGCACCTCCCAGGGTGAGGTGGCTTCACCAGGTCCCAGCTTCCAATTCCCCCCCCAGTTTTTTAATGAAGTAGAAATTAATTCCACTTCCATGAACCATTGGCCACATTCTGCTCCCAGGCACTGATAATAATGCAGAATGAATCACTTGCTGCCAGCGCTGGGTGGAACCCCCAACGTCGTCATAGCCACACAGTGCAAACTTCCATCAGGCAGGAATGCACTGACGTTTACAGAAGGGGTGAACCGCGGAGTCAGAGCGTGACAGAGGTTTCCTAAGGGGAGGGAGATAAGACAAGGAGAGCCCTCATCCTTCCAAGGCACAGATTTTTATCATATCACAAAATCAAGCAGCTGAAAAGATTCCAGTCACAAAGCGCTGTTCTTTGAGAACGGGTTAGGCTGCTTGCCCTTGTGTAGAGACTGACTGCCGCATGGCATCCGGGATGGAAACGAGTTCTTAAACAGGTTATTCCTATGGCTTATGGCCATTATCAGATCCTAAAGGCTTTTACATACTTAATCCTCTGTAGGTTCTTCTTGTGACTCCCTACAAGGCAGCTAGAACATGGACAGTAGATATACACAGCCATCATCGGAGATGAACGTTACCTTGAAAACCCTGAACGCAAACAACACCCCCACTACATTGGCTCCATGTTGAGTGGCAGAGGTAGTATTTTATTTTCTGAGCATCCCTCCTCAAGGGCACTAAAGAGGTTGTAAAACATCACTAAATGGAAACAAAACATCGCCAACAACAGAAACGCGAACCTGCTGAAAAGGAAAGAGCAGCAGCATTCAGATATCAGAAAACATGAGAGCTAAAGTGCTTGAGATAATGTCTTAACTATGCACAGTCTGAAGTCTCTCTTCCCCATAGAAATGCTAGTTTTCAACAGCACCTGCCTGGCTGCATAGGTTTCTTCACCAGTCTATGGCAGGATAACACTACTAAGCCAGAGCCATTACCCAGAAGGGGTAGGAGCAACATAGTTCTCTCTCTCCCTCATACTAAAAGTAACTTAATAAATAATATTCCAAGGAACACATTTGAAAGTTCAGGCAGCTCAGGTGGGACTTCAAGGGAAGCGACCATACAGATTTCCCATGCAGAAGTCACCAGCATGGCCTGAAGCTGAACAAAGCTTTGGTGGGATTCATAAAGTGCTGTCTTTTAGTATTTTCTGCCTGTCTTTAGCCGTGTTTTCCCTCAAACCAGCACCAGGGTTTGTGAGTTAAAAAGATTCTGAAATAAAAGAGGCCAATTTTCAGTGGATGCTGGAGCCAGGCAATTGCACAGTGCACAAAAAGAGAGTAAAAAAAAAACCCCAAACCAACCCAAACAACAGAAAACCCCAAACCTACCCCAATTATGGTAAAACTTTTCATCCTTAAAAACAAACACCCACCAAGCACCAAGAGCAAATCTGAAAGTAACATCTGCCTCCTGGTCCCCTGGCTCGTTCCAGCAAGGATGGTTACTACATGGTACAAGCTCAGCAGCAATGGTTGTGAGCCTGAGCCTGCAGGCACTCAGTGCAAAACTCTCCCTGTGCTCAGCCCCATGGGAGTGATCCAGTTTTCACTGAAGCCAAAGGGAGCTCCCTACAGACTTCAGCAGACTTTGGATGGGCCCCATAGACCGAGAGTGGGAACAGAACCTTGGTTTACAGTCAGTTTTTCTATCCAGCCACAAAAGCCACCCCCTGAAATTCCTGAAGGGGTTTTCAATCTTCCCCTCCATGCATGCATTTGACATCCAGTACAATTAATAGCAGTTACACATGCATATCGATGGGAGAAAAGTCCCAGTCGAGTGGAATTACTGGTAGTAAGAAAAGAAACCCAGTAGAAACACTGGGAATCGCTAAAGACCCAACTCCCTCCAATTAATCCGTTTCCCTGTTTAAACCAGCCGGCATCTGCCTGCTGGGCTGCAATGCAGGAAGCTCTATAGTGTGTGTTGGTGTGTGCACGGGTGTGTGAGCAAACGGGCGGCGTTCTGCAGCCTGCGGACAAGCCACCTCCTGTCCCAGCATCCCAGCAAGCATCCGGAGTGCCGGCCATCGCCGCTCTCACTTGTGAGCGCTGTTGTAATCGTCCTGTGCCCCGGCCGGCGGGGAATGGTCTATCCTGAACTCCTCCTCCAGCCCACCGGGCGGCTTCGCTGTATCCCCCCGGGCTGCAGGTTGGAGACTGTCTGCGCCGGCCCCCTCCAGTCCCAGGATCTGTCTCTGCACCAGCTTGGAATAAA
Organism: Lathamus discolor; assembly: GCF_037157495.1. Taxonomy (NCBI): domain Eukaryota; kingdom Metazoa; phylum Chordata; class Aves; order Psittaciformes; family Psittacidae; genus Lathamus; species Lathamus discolor. Next base: position 12,115,494 of record NC_088895.1, on the reverse strand, counting down.
GGCCTCCTTCTTCCATGAGCTGCTTGTGCGAGCCCTGCTGCACCACGCGGCCCTTGTCCAGCACAATGATGTTGTGTGCCTTCTCCACAGTGCTCAGCCTGTGAGCTATGACAAGCACTGTGTGGTTCTGCAAGTCGCCATAGATCGCCTGCTGGATCTGTGCAGGAGGAAAAGACATTAGTGCCTGAGCATCAATGGCTCTGCTTTGGAAGGAAGAACAGCAGCTTTGTAGTTTCTTTTAAGGACAACGGATATGCTCTCCTTTGGCTACAGAGGACACAAGACTCCCTGCAGCACTGCTAGCACCAGCATGTCCATCCCAGCTCTTGCTCTCCAACCAAAAGACTGTCTCAGTCCAGCCAGCCCGCAGGTATGCACACAGGTCTGATCCTGCAAACTGAGTGCTTGTTAGAGTTGGACCCCAGATCTGGAGGCCACGAGGTGTTGGCACGGACTGCAGGAAGCCAATACTGCTCAGAAAAGGGGGGGTATTTCCTCAGTGCATCAAGGCAAAGCAAGAGAGAGCTGTTTTCCAGCCAAGAGACAGACAATAGCACTAAGGTCTAAAGGCAGGCAGATGGCCACCAGACATGTGTCACATTGACACCCCTGGCTAGCCAAAACCAACTCCTGGCTGGCATTGGGTACCATGCGCATCGCTGAGGATCTGCAAGCCAACATGGTCCAAGACTGGATGCTCACACTGCTTGCTCCATGGGCCAGCAGCGCTCATCCTCTGGGACTGGGAGACATCCTCACACCTAAAGTTAGAGCTATTCTCCTTCACATCATTGAACAAGTGAGGCCAAACTGCTCCTGGCAGAGCTGTCGCATCCCAGCCACACAAACCAGCTCAGTTTACATTCCTACAAGCGTGGCTTCTTTGGTGCCTTAGCCGGGATTTTAGCTCAGGCAGTCCTGCTCTCCCTACTGCAGCACCAATTTTAGGGTCTTCCTCAGGATTCCATCCTAAAAGGCTGCACAGAGTTGCTGTATGCCAGTTAACACTTCCCACATTTAAAAAGGTAAGAGATCCCCATCTCATCAGGTTTCTCAGGCACTGGCTGCTGTGAGCACAGGATTTTCCCTTCTTGGGTAATTATTATCTTCTTGGTTGATTATTCTTGATTATTCCCTTCCAATGCTACAGCAGCATTGGAAGCAAATTCCTGCTCAGGAATTAGCATCTTACCCAAGCCTCTGATTGCACCATGTCAAGACTAAGCTTGTCCACAGGCTGGAAACTGAAGCTACAGCCTTTCCTCTAAACCCAGATTGCCTCTTTGGCTCAAACATGAGTCACTTACTCACCGCGTGTTCGCTCTCTGCATCCAGTGCACTTGTGGCTTCATCCAAAATCAGGATGGGGGGGGTTCGGATCAAGGCCCTGGCAATTGCCACTCTCTGCTTCTGGCCACCTGAGAGCTGGGCTCCTTTTTCACCTGCCTCTGTTGGGTCAAGGTAGAGAGGAAAGGGTCAAGTTAAAATCAGGAGCTGCCATCAAGTTCAGCTCCCAGCCACAGCACCAGGATGGTGTCACGCTTTGAAGCGAAGACCACGTAAATGCTTCTGCTCACTTGGTGAAGCAACTCAAATGAGCAAAGCATCCCTGAGGCTGCTGTCCTTCCCTCCAGCAGCAAGTTCTCCACTGTTGTCCCAGGGCTTGAGGGACTGATGCTCATGGAAACAATGCAGAAGTCCTTAAGATCATCCAAACTCAAACTCCCCCTGCTCACCCATAAACACAAACCATTGTCAGCCCGAGCTGCCCCCTCTCAAAGCCCCACTGTCACAAATACACCAGCTTTTATTACTCTGCATTTATCACAGGTTTATTTTCTTCCTCTGCAGGTGAGTTCTGAGCTTGTCTCCTGATCACTGCACTGAAGAGTGATGAGACTGCCAGTGCCACATCTCCATAACACTGCCAGGCACCAGGAGCTGGACTGGTCCGGAAGGGATGGGGAATGCTCATCCCACTGCCTGGAATGGGCTCAGGAATCCTGCAGCAGCTCAGTCACCCCAAAAGGCATCCAGGATTCTGTACCTCTCCGTATAGCTGCCCTACACTACCACCAAGCTGCCAAGGATCCGTGTCCATCACTACCTGCCCGACTTCCCACCCAAGGGGAGAGTTTGTTTTCCCTAGGCAAGTGCAAGTCCAAACAGAGGGATTTTGGTACCTGTGTGGTATCCATCCTGTAACTCCGTGATGAAGGAGTGTGCGTTGGCCTTCTGGGCAGCCTGGACCACTGACTCGAAGGAGGCTGAAGTTAAGCCATAAGAAATGTTATCCGCAATAGAGCGGGCGAACAGCACCGGCTCCTGGCTCACCAGGGAGATCTGCAGAGAGGAAGGGAAGAGCAGGGGGTTGGAAGCAGAAGGTGCACTGGCCGGTATCATGGATCATCAGCTTTTGCTGCTGCTGGATAAGACTCAAGCAGAGCCCCACCATTAAACCAAGACACACAAATTCCCATCGCTGTCTGCTCTTCCCAGAATGGGAACCAGTTGCAGGGACAAGGCAGGCTGGAAAAACCCTCTCCTAGGCTTTTGCTGATTTCCTCTTCAAGGCCAGTAATCACGTTTGGGCTCTCCTGCATCTTTCAATCCAAAATTAGCAAGTTAGGGACATAGCTGCTGCAATCCCTTAATTGCTTAGCAACAGCCTCCCTGTCCTACCTTACAGCCACTGCTGCTCGCTTGCGCATTCAAGGCTTTGTCAAACCTTGAAGACTGGAATAAATTGAACCCTCCAAATTATGGCTCAGAACTGGGCATGGAGAGAGCCAGTGGGACATGGTCATACTTTAATTGACTTCTCCCCATGCTCCTAATGCCACACCAGGCTTTCTAAACTGAAAGACTCGCTTGTCTTTTAATGCTCCCTTGGTACGGGCAGGGAATGTAAATTAGTCACAGTGACTCTGGCTTCCTCGCCTGTCTCTGATCAATTGTTTGCAGGTTTTCCTGCTGGCTGGTGAGGCCATTTGCTCTGGAGGCAAACAAAGCAAGCAGTTACTTGCAGAGGAGATGAAGGCTCATCTGTGCTGCGACACAGACGAGAGCCAAGGGGCCCAGACCCCTCTCTTAGGCAAACCATCCAGCCCCTCTGGTGCTCCACTTGCTGCCAGCATCCTGAGGAGTTTAACTCCCCGTTATCTGAGATTTACTTTAAGATCCTAAGGCAGAAAGTGCTGGAGGAATGCAAAACTCTTCTTGCAAACCCGATTTAGATGATGATTAATCCAACAACCATAAACATATTTCTACTGTGTCAGCCAAAAGATACAAAACAAAACACGGTTTTTGCTCTGGTTTCGGATGGCTTCACCCTCCCCATGAAACCACTCTCCATCCCTTCCCTTCCACCCCCACTAATTATCTGAATTAGTTTCCTGGACCACCTCCAGCTTTTTGGACATCTCAGAAGTTGTCAGATCAACTCCCAAGCAACGTGCGTCACTACCATCCATCCATCCATCCATCCCCTCCGCTCAGGTGATAGCTAGAATACACGTATCAGTCGCTCGTACCACTGAGTGCAGGTACTTGTGATCGTACATGTTAATGGGATGCCCGTCCAGCAGCACCTGCCCGTCTTGCAGAGGGTAGAAGTTCTCCAGGATGTTGACACAGGAGCTCTTCCCGCTCCCCGAAGGACCCACCAGTGCGGTCACTTTGCCGGGGTGCAGGGTGAAGGACACATTCTGTAACATGGATGGGAGAGCATGCTCAGGTCCTGGCTTTTCCCAATGGGAAGCTGCTTGGACACTAGGCAAGAAAGGCAGACACAGTCTGGCCACGGTGACCCTCCACCATGGCGTTGTGCTACATCAGCCGTCTCTCCTAGCTCCAAATCAGCCTACTGATGCAGCAGGACCTCTAAAACCAGCAGAGCAAACCAAGCTCCCTTCTGCCTCCCCCGCCTCATGACCTCAGCCCCTCTCCCATGGAAACAGTTCAAGGCAGCTTGGCAGAAAGCCCTGTACCACGCTGATGCGTTAATGCCTGAGCAGGGAACAAAGGTTTCATTAATAAATCTCATACCCTGTAAGGAAGGCTGGCCCTAAACACCCACTGTTCCTTATAATCTGTTTTCCAGCATGCCACTGAGCCTGCCTTTATGCATCTCCAAAAGGGCAGCTGACATTTCCCATGGGATGGGTTATTGCTGTGATGGAGAAGTGGTGCATGATGCCTTGTGGTGGGGAGTGCCCTGTGCCCACAGGGCTCACCTGCAGGACCTGTGTTGCAGAGCGAGTGCGGTAGGAGAAGGTCACGTTCCTGAACTCCACCTTCCCATCCACATGGTCGGGGGCCAGGGACCCATCATTCACCATCGTTGGCTTGCGGTCGATGAACTCAAACACCTTCTCCGCAGCTCCCACTCCCTGCATCAGGCCGCTGTAGACGGAGCCAACGGACTGGAATGGAAGAGGCAATGGTTAGACCTTCCCATGCAATGGGAAGGTCAGTCAGTGCCACTCATAGGGAGAATGGTTGAAGCATTCCCAAGCCTTCTATCATCTGACATGAACTACAGCCATCAAACACATGGTAAAAAAAGGTCTTCCTCCTCTGCAGGGTATGGAAGTGGATATATGGATGCATCCAGGGAAAGGGTATCTAAGAGGATGTTGTGCATGGGTAGACTCAGAGGGGAACAGAAGGAGGAAACACATGGATTGGGAAGAGATGTGCACCAGGAGATACACCACCCAAAGCTCAAACAAAGTTCTTCACCCACCTCTGCTCAAGACCAGCAGCTCCCCAGCACAGTGATTGAACAGAATCCATGTACTGCAGCGCATCACTCCAGCCCCTAGGGATGGCTGGCTCATTCCCTAACACACGTGTCTCAAATGCAGAGCAGCTCCAGGCTGGACCCTTTAGACAACTGTTTGGCAGCTGATAAGGCTGTTCCCTGCTGGGCTGTTCCCTGCTGGGATATATTCCTAGTGGATTTACCATTGCACTTTCCCAACTACAACTGCTGCATGCTGACACTGGCTTCCCTGGAATAAACCCCATCACGTCTGCTCTTTTCAGTATTAAACCTAGAGCTGCAGAACAGCTTATACTGCAACTGCCCCTCCCATCAGCAGAGGGAAAAAACCCCAAACCAAGCCAAACACACCCCAAAACCACAGCCTGGAAACACCACCAGAGCCTGCAGCCATCTGAACAGATGGTGAGAGCTGGGCAAGCTGCCTCCAGCTCTGCTCTGCCACTGCATAAAGGCTGAAGCACCACCAAAACCACTCCTGGCTGCGAGGAAACCTCGGCTCGATGGTTTCTGCCTTGATTAGCCAAGCTTACGCCTTCCCAAGGGGAAGGCAGCCCTGGGTGGGCTCCACTATCCCACCCACAATCCCATCGTGCTAACACGCTGCCAACGCAGCAGCTTGCAGCCTATCCCAGGGAATAGAAAGGAAAGAAAGAAAGAAAGAAAAGTAATATAATTAAGTTTCTAATGAAGCCTGAAATTTAACAGGCAGCTTCGTAATCCCTGCATCCTTCACGCCAGGAAAAATGCTTGGGAGGCAGCCAGGACTCTGCCCTTCAGCAGGGCCAGCCTAATCCCTTTGGTCCCAATTGCCTTTTCAGGGAACAGGCAGCATGTTCAGGTTGCAAGGAGGGGAGCAGAGGGAAGAATCAACCCACTGGTGGGCAAAGCCACAGCATGAAGGAAATGCATTGCAGGAAAGCCAACGCTGCCCTGGGGCCTTCTAGAAGATGAACATCATCCCGATACAGGGTAGTCCAGATGGATAAACCAGCCTCACCTCCATGCAGTCTCCTAAGACGAACTCATAAATGATGAAAGATATCAGGTTTCCACTTGTCATCTGCCCTGAGATCACGAGATGCCCACCGTAGTAAAGGATGCTGACTTGCACCACCAGGAGAGTCAGCTGAAAGCAAGAAAACACCCCCAAAATCAGCAAGGATAAGTGATATTTTGCAATTACTCACACAACGGCCCACAATTCGTGTGCTGACATTTATTCTGAGCCCCAAACTGAGGATCCCTGACAGCACATAGCATAGTGAGCATGGATATGGAAAAACAACTCAACATGGGCTGATTTAAGGAGCTGGGCTGGCATCTTGCAACAAAACACAAGTCTGGAGGGACAACAGCCAAGGAGGCAGAGTTTACCTGAAATAACAGAGCATCTCATGAACCTCTCTTGTGGGCTAACATCCTCACGGATAATAACATGTACTCAAAGGATGCAGTCACCTCACCACTGAAATAAACTTTCTATATATGACATTTCAATTTAGAACATAAAATCATGGCAACACAAAAAATACTCCTTCTTTATACAAGTCTCTGAAGCATAACCTCAGCTCTTGCCTGAAATCAGTGCGGGGGGTACCACCTACTCTAGAGAGGAGACAGATGAGCTCTGATATGTGAAATACCAGCCCCTGCCTTTCTTCATCAGGTTCTGTTCCATGCTGCCCGAGTGCTCAGAAAAGCAGTGATGCTCTGGTGCTCTGTGTGGTGTTTGTGGGATAAAAACACTGAGGGAAAGAATTCCTCCCCTATTGCTCTGCCATGATCTGACCTTAAGATCCTGTGTTCCCTCCAAAACAGGCTCTACCTGGGCTGTGCTAAACCCTTTGACTTCTTTATGCGTGAGCCCTGCAGGAGCAGCTTTTGAGGGGTTCTGCCTCCTTTGTCTTGGCAGGATCTGTGCCGACCCAGTTCACATTCCAGCTCCACCTGGGAGCCCAGGAACAATGCTAAAAATGCTCCAGTTTTGCTTCCAGACTTAGGAAGCCATCGAGTCTCCCACAGCTGCGTGAGGGCACCATAACTCACAAACCCTTCGCCAGAGGCTACTTAGAACGTGCAGAGATAAGGGCAGCCTCACATGAGGGTTTTGCGCAGCCTTTGCTATCAGCCGATGCAGAAGTCCCAAACCATCTGGTTTTCAATGATGACACAGAAATTGGGGGAAAAAACAGAAGAAACAACCAAAAAAACCAGCCCCAAATCCCATCAGCCTCCCCCTGCCACCACCCCCCCACACAAAAGCTGCTTGTGAGCAGAAGCTCAACCAACGCCGTGGCTGTTTCCCAGCCGGAGCCCCGGGGATGAGCTGGCACAGGCACGCAATGCAGCAAGGCAGAGCACGGGGTTTTCCACGACCTTGAGCAGTTATCAATTCCATTATTATTTGCAAGAGAAAACAGGCTGTTCAGTGGCACGATGCAGCTGCCCTAAGGGCGAATGGAATATACTTTGAGGAGTAGGAAAGTAATCACGAAGAGACAGAGCATCACTGGCAGTGGGTATTAAAGCTGGGCTCACCCCAGAAAGCTCCTTGGAAGTGGAAAAGTGCCACTGTACCATGTGCATTTTGGGATCTGAAGCAGTTCCCTGTCCATTCCCAGCTCCACATAGGGAGCCACTTACCCCGCTGGACCAGACGTAGTAGGTGTAAGCCATGGCCTCCCGCTTGTTGAGCTTGTAAACCTGCTGCAGCTTCTGCCAGTACACGTTTGCCTCCGCCTCCTCGTTGGCAAAGCTGCGGATGGTCTTCATGGCAGAGATGGTCTCCTCAGCGGTGTTGTTGGCCTTGGCCAGGGCGTTCTGCACATCCTTGGAGAGCTTCTGCAGGGAGCAGGGGGAGGCAGAGCGGGCTCAGCAGGCGCTGGGCTGCCCATGGAGCATCTCCCCACACGCCCTGGGGTCTGCTGGGCTCGGGAAAAGAAGGCACGGTGACGACTTCCAGGCCGTGGGCAACAGGGCTGAGCACTGGGATATATCCCACACTTGGTGCCAGGAGGAGAATGCATTCCTTGTGCTGTCCCCAAGGAGGGACTTGGCTTGCAGGAGGTGAAGTGACCCATCTGGGGCCACTTGGGAAGCCTGGGGCAGGCTTCCTGCTGATGGGATAGGGTCAGCCTGGCCCAGGAGCCGTTCCAGGAGTTCCCAAGTAAAAGGGACAGGTCTGGAGACCAAGGGGAGCTCCTCTCACAAGCGCCTGACCCACAGGAGGAGCTGGCGTTAGCTATGGGGAACAGCCTTTGGCCCACGCTAGCCCCAGGCAGAGTGGGGAGCTCAGCACTGGGTTTAACCCCCACTGAGTCACAGCAAAATGAGAGGAGAGACTGCCCAAGGACAGGCACATGCAGGACATCCCATGGCCAAACTGCCTCTCCTGTCAGACCCAAGACGCTTCCCCTCCTGAACATGAAGCAAGGAAGAGGTGAGGCTACACTTATCTGCCCATACATGTTTAATGCCGCCATCCTGCCCCCACTGCCAGCAGCAAAGCACTCAGACATCAGTCCCACCACTTCCAAAGCCACCCACAGCCTCCACAATGGCTTCAGGAGGGGAACAGCCCAGCACTGCAGCACATCACAGCCACGCCAGCTACTCCTGCCTACCTTGTAGTACTTCCCATAGACATCAGACACCAGCATGATGATGGGGAAGCCCATGAAAGTGACGAGCGAGAGCTTCCAGGAGAGGCTGAACATGAAGAAGATCACCCCTGTGGCCTTCACCACGTTGCGCAGGAAGATGTTGATGTTCTGGGAGACCAGGTCACTCACAATGGTCGTGTCCGATGTCAGGCGGGAGATGACATCCCCTGCAGCAACAAGGGGTAGGGGAGAGCAGGGACATGTCACCACTGCCTAGCCACATTCCATGCCAGGGGTGAGATGGAGCTCCCCATTCAACCCATTCCCTCACTGGGGGTATAAAGGGTGGCATGGAAGCGGGGAGACTCTACCACTGTGGATGTGAAGCAAAACAGAGGAGCTTGGATTGCTGCATGCAAGAGGGACACCAAGAACGGCCCCAGCACGGCAAAGGGGACTGCGGCAGCATCCTATACTGGCGTGCACGCTGTAGGCACACAGGTGCATGCATGGAGTGCTTGCTGGACCACTGAATGCACCTCCAGAGCTGTTAGCCAAATCCCAAGCTGTATCCAATTGATGTCAGGAGCCCACCAGAAGCTGCTGACACTTTTCCTCACCATCCCGGCAGGACCAGCCAGGGCTGTTTGGGTTTACCCATGTGCTCTGTAGCCTAGGGCTGCAAAGGACATGGGCCCAGATACTAAGGAGCGAAGCTCCTGTGGTGCTTGTTGGTGGAGCTGAATGTTACAGCCAGCAAACATCACCCTCAATTCCTAAATACTCCATACTGCTTGAGTCCAGCTGAATTCCCACGTTTTTGTTTAAGCCCAGGGTTACCCGTATCCCGCTTCCAACACATCCCTGATGTCCTCAGCTACCAGGGCACTGTGCAGCTATTGCTAAATCCAGCAACAGCCTCAAAACTAAAAATACCACCAAGACTAAATTAAATGGGCAAGAAGTTACAGTGTGCTGGGACCACGCCAGAGCAGCACGGACCGGGACAGGATGAACTGCAAGCAGGGAGAGCGACAGGCACATCCAGCAAGCTTCACACATCTGAGGCTTCTGATGCCTGCAGCAGAACTGGAGAGTGGCCCCCAGCAAGCACCGACAGGAGGGATGGGAGGAGGAAAGTGGGTGTTTTGGGGATGAGTGGAGATGAGCATGGGGGACTGTGGAATGTCAGGCTGATGGTGGCAATGGGACATCCCCAAGGTGCTGGGCAATCCCATCCTAACCCCATAATAGGGGGAAACCAAAGGGAAGAGCTTTCTGCTGCTATTTCTAAACACAAGCACTTAGGTGCTGTCTCTGGCTGCGTGCTGGTGGGGCAAGCCAAGGGAAACACAATACTGGGATGGGACAGAGCAAATCCAGGGGGAAGAGGAACCAACCTGTGCGATTCTCATCAAAGAAGCTCATCTCCTGAGCCACCAGAGACCTGAAGAGGCAGTTGCGGAGGCGAATGTTCAGTCTTGCAAATATGAGTGTAAAAACGCCGCCCCGGATACCTGCGGCAAATGAGCTAATTGCAGATAAGAAACGTTATAGACCAATGGACACGAAACCCAGCCCCAGCAACACAAACACCCCAATGCCCAAGGGCTTGGTACCATTTCCTAGCCTAGGAAGTGATGGCTAAACCAGGCCACACCTCTTCTGGGTGCTACCAGCATGGGGATGGCTGGTCCTAACCCCAACAGTGAAGAGGGGACACTGGGACAGCATCCCTTTGGAAACCCGTTCCCTGGTTGTGTTCCTGATCCCCCACCACCAGCAGACAGATGTGGAGGGCTATACAACAGCCTCATGAGTGCCACCACATCCTCTCCGCCCTGTGGTAGCACAGGGAAATCAGAGCACATCCCTGGCGTCTGGCAGGGAGTTGGCAATGGGACAGCCCATGCCCACTGCCACTGTGACCTCCTATGGAAAACCCCAATTCCTCCTCTTCAGGGCCAAAACCAGCCCCTGCGATTACCTTCCTATGGCGAGCAGCGACATGACCAGCACTGCCGTGGAGAAGCGGTCCATGCTCTTCTGCACCACGATGCCATCAATGGCCAGCCCCGTGTAGTAGGGCAGGAAGGTCTCTCCTACCAGACAAGCACAGGATCAGTATTCCAACCGCGATGGCTTGTGGACAAACCCATCCCCACCACAGAGAGACTCAGCCATCACACAAGATGCCACAGGAGGTGCAGCCCTCAGTGGCGCCTGGGGATGTTTCATTTCCCAGTGTATTTTATCGCCTATTTCCCTTTTCATTTGCCTCGTTGCATTTTTTATCCACCCTGTGCGGGACATGCAACCCAGCATCCCCAAAACCCAATCCTGGGATGCTGTCAAGCCCCCCACTACAGCTCCATCCTGGTGCAGCTCCCCATGTCCCTTCACTCACCCAGTGCAGCCACGAGGAGGAAGAAGGAGGCAATGCCCAGGAAGAAGGCATCTGGCTTGGTGTAGGACAGCAGTTTATGGATGGTGGGACCCGCTGCCTCCTCCCGCTTGTCCCGTGGGGTTCCCCCATCACAGCTCTCCTCTGCCTCAGCACGGGATCCAGCACCAGGCCCCAGCGCCTCGCGGGAAGAGGTGACACAAGCCAGAAGCTGCCACAGCCCGAAGGTGGCTGCCAGCGCCACGTAGGTCCAGGCGAAGAGCCCCCAGAACCAGGGGTCCCTGATGGTCCTCCGCACCTCCGAGTAGAGCAGCAGCTTCACCATCATGTAGATGCCCATGAGGAGACAGACGATGGTGATGAAGGTCCGCGATGCCCTGAGGCGCCGGGGGCCATAGGCTGTGTTGGTGGCCACCCCGATGGCAGCCCCCAGCAGCACGCAGCTGCGGTAGAGGCAGCCCCCCCAGATGTCCAGCAGCGAGTTGAAGATGTTGAAGTGCCGCAGGTCCTGCAGGACATCCCGGCCACTGCGGCCATGGGTGTAGAGCAGCGTGGTGACCACCACATCGGTGCCGCTGAGCACCAGCGTGCTGGCCACTGCCTTCCAGGCGCGCATCCTTGATGCTGGGCTGGGGGTCACCAAGGCAGTGAGGGGCAGCTCTAGCACAGGCAGGACATGGTCATGTCAGCTTCTGCTGTGGGGCAAGAAGTGGGACATGAGGTTCTTGTTCACCCTGGAAAGGTGGCAGGGAAAGGGAAGCAAGATGGGAGGATACCATACCAGCCCAGCCTGACCCCAAACACCACTATCTACTCCTTCCTCCCCTCCTCTGCTGCATACGCTCCAAGATACTCCATAAAAGAAGCACAAATGAAACCACGTTTCCCTCCCAGATGCCTCCACCCATCCTGAATCCCAAAGCAGAAATCTGCACAGCTCAGTGGGAATCTGCATCCCTGCTTGTGGCAGTGGGGCCAGCCAGCAGGTCCCCAGCAAGTGGGTGATGCTGGGACATCTGTCCTGTGCTATGGAGCTGTGAATGCGTTAAACTCAGACCCTTCTGATCTGAGAGTCCCTCTCCACCTTTCCCGGCACAAAGCTGAAACTGAGCACTCATCCGAACCACATGAGAGCGGAAAGGAGAGCAGCTTGGCTTCATAACAGACCCCCCACCACCAGAAGAAGAAGAATCCCAGGTACAGCAGCCTGTCACACCTTGCCCTCTGGAATATTCACTTGGGATAACCCACTAAGCCCCCTGTGCTGGCAGCATGCAGTTCAGCCACACAACAAAAACCCCAATAGATTAAATAGGGGTCGGAAATCCACAAGCGCATCCCATGGGAGAGGGCGGCTCCGGGGTGGAATACCACCTTTACTGTCATACATGGGTCTGACCGGTGTCAGCGATCTGAACTGACAGAGGGAAAGGTGAAAAGCTCGACTTGGTTTAAGTCCCACCTGCTCCTGCACCATGCCCAGCGGTGCCACGTGTGGGCACAAGGGAGGGACCTGATCTTTGGATTTGCGCTGGCCAAGCAGCCCGTGACGGTGCATGGTGCGGAAGGGACGGCACAAGGATGCCATGCGCTGGCCACGCTCCGGCCTCTGTGACCGCAGCCACCTCCGCAGCCACCCAAAAGCAAACGATGGGGAGAAGGGCACCTCCCAGCACAGCGCCCATGGCCAAGAGCATGCTCGGTGGTTGGGCAGGTGGGATACAAGGGTAAAAAGTGGAGGAAAACGTGGCAGAGGCTGCAGTTTAGGGAATAACGAAGGTCTATGGGGTCGGGAGGGAGGGAGGGATGGGGGCAAAGCGGAGCAGCGGTGTCAGGGAGGAGCTGGACACGCTTCCCAGGGTGCTCGCTGCTGCCATCCGCTGCAACGCTGAGCGGATCCGGCCCGGTGAGGAGGAGGAGGAGGAGGAGAAAGAGGAGGAGGGCGAGAAGGAAAAGGAGGGGGCGGCCACCGCAGCTCCCCGCCACCCGCAAAGGCATCTCCAGCCACGAAGATGGAGAGGCCGAAGACCCCTGCCTCATCCCAGCTTCCCCCGTGGACGAGATGCTTCTCCTACGGGAGACTCCCGGGAAGGGCCGTGCCCGCCATAGCAAGGGACACGCAACCCCCCCCCCGCCGTTCCCCCTCCGCAGCGCAAAGGCCGCGCATCCCCGGCCCGCCCGGACGGACGGACGGACGGACGGCTCTTACCGGCGGCAGGAACGGACGGGAATGCGCCGGGATCAGCCCGATCCTGCCCGGCCCAACCTGGCGCCGGCGGCGCGTCCCGGGAACAAGGTCGGGAGGGGGCGTGGTCACGCGTAGGCCACGCCCCCTCGCTGCGGCGCGCTCCTGGCCCCTCCCGCGGTACCACCGGGACACCCACTATAGGGGTACCCGGACCCCCGTTACCAACCCCGATGCACCCTGTCCTGCGCGCGGCCACGGCAGCCGCCGGGGTTCCCCCACCTCAGGAAGTTTTCTCTTTGCGAAACTGAGTTATTTTTTGTATTATTTGATTGGGTTTATTTCATTTCTGCAGTTGGGGGGGGGGGATACAACACAGGAGGTGGCTTTAAAGACAACCAGGACAAAGAATACGTATAGTTTCTTCTATTAACCCCTAAACAGAGGTTTAAATTAACCCTCTTGATGGGGTTGAATGAACCTGACACAGAAACAAGTAATTTCCAACAATTCCACTTTAATCATTATTTCCCCCCCCTTCAAGTTCCCACACCAGTGCTCAGGCATCAGTGCATCCAGCTGGGGTACAGGTGACAGGAGGGCTGATCGCTGTTATCATCCCTGCGTTTTTGGAGCACCTTGTAACCCTCATCAGTGCAGGAAGAGGCTATGGGATTCCCAGAATTCTCTCCATTTCGGGAGGGAGCAGAACAGTCATGTTACAAAGCAAAACTTCATTTTTCTCTGCCTCAGTAACTAAAAACATCACATGCTATTGTCAGCTTTATTGCTGCTAATTAGTGCTTAAAAACAAAAAGCTCACTTCAAGCCATTCCCATGTCCACCATCAGCCCTGGTGCGACTCTTCCCCATCCAGGCTGACAGTGGGGAGGAGAGTTTAAAGCTGTAGGAAACGTGTGATGACGTGGCTAAGCTGGGTCTAGCATCTGGTTCTCTCCCACCTGCACCCAGATGCCTCCCCAGGCATTGATGTGATTGCTCCCAGCGTGGTAAAGGTGGAGCTTTGTGGCCTCTTTTGCTGCCAACATGCGAACAAGAACAGTGCCACTTCCCTGGACAGAGGGATGCTCCAAGGGCAAACCTGGACCGCGAAGGGACTGAACAGACACCCTTGTCTGAACCTTCCCCCTCCCTTCTCCCCAGGACAGAGCAGGCACATCTGCACCCTGGACCCCCATGCAGCTGGGCCACAGACCTTGGGGACATCCGTGCTGCTGTCCCCAGCCCCGCAGGACCCCCCGGCAGCCCCAGAGGCTAACTGGTTTTCTTCACCCCAGCCATGCTCTGCTCGGGCGGCAGGACCGTCTCTATCTGGAAGGACACAAACTGGCCCTTCTTCAGCTTCTTCAGGGAGCTGGCAGCGTCGCTCCCAAACACGTTGTCTTCCACTTTGAAGGCAAGAGAGGGCAGGCCCCGGCTTCTCCTCTTCACACTCTTCCGCTCCCGCTTGTAGGCTGTGGTCATGTTGGCGATCACCTGGAATATAGCAGAATACTTGGGTTGGGCCTTGGGATGTTGCTTAAAACCCAATTCAACCCTGTCTCACACGAGCTCAGGGACAGAAAACAGCACTGCAGCATGTGGCGCCCGGCTTGGTAAGCCATGGCTGGGTCAGCGCCAGCCCCTGGGGCAAGGGAGGGACTAAGCAAGGTCTCTGCAGCCTCATTCTCACCAAGCCCACACTAGCAGCCCTCACATTAAAAAGCTGTCATTTCACGGCCGCACTCAGAGGAGCTGATAGCTCTCCGTCAGTAGAGGGCAGAAGGGGATCTAGGCTGGAGTCACACAGAGCCAGGGAAAGCTCTTATTGCTTCCTGTCAATTACAGCCCAAATCGGGGCCTGTCTGCAGGCAAGTGTCGGTGACCTAGACACCAGAAGTGCCCTTAGACAGGACACAATGCGTCGGCCTTACCCAGAGCAAGCTCTCACTGCCCTGTGCCATGATGTGCACCTCTATTCACAAAAGGGGAGCTGAGCTAGTGAGTCTGAGCTGGAAACAGATCCCATGTTCAGCTCCTTGGCCTCCTCTCTCCCATCCCATTTTACTCCTGCTATTCCTCAGCAAGAAGAATCACAGTCCAGGGGATCAGAGAGGACCACATAACCCTGTCCAAGTGCAAGAAATGACTGAGCAAACAGAGCACTTGAGCCTCGCCTGTGATTTTTTGGCACACGGATTGCCAAGCACATTACAGGGGACACTGAGGTCGTTTATCAAGTCAGAAAACCAAGGAACAGAGACAAAATGAGCTGCCCAAGGTCACCCGGCACACTAGAGACAGGCAGGAGCTGAATGCTGGCCTTTCTGGCAAACCCAGCTCTCTGTTCACTGGGGCACTAGTCTTCACGGTAGCCCCAACTTCCTCAGTTTCTGTCCTATTTTGGGGCATGGCTACTTTTAACCTCTTAGTTCTGTACCATGTCCCTAAAGGCTTTTTGTCCCTGTCTAAGGACAGACTCCCTTGGCTGATCTGAGATGCAGATTACAAGGCAGGGTGCTGGGCAAGCTGGGACACAGCTCTCATTAGCCTCGATGGGGAAAGCCACCAAGCCAGTCCCTTGTATTTCATCAACCAGCCCTGAGCAGTGACACCACAGCTTCCCCGTGGCACCAAATGGTGCTGGCTCAGAGGGTCCAGCTCTACTCCTGCTGCCCTTAGTTCCACTGAGGTGCCACTTCCTCTCAGGCCAGGCCTGTGGAGTTTCAGGCAGTGCTGAACTGGCTTCTGCCTCGCTCCTTCAAGCTGGATGCATGGCCCCTCAACCTTGCTCAAGCCTGACAGCTCCCTGCTATGCTTGGTGACAGGGGAAAGCCTGCAGGCAAAGGAGAGGCTGCATTTCTGGACAGGGCAGGGGCTCCAAGTATGTGAGGAGGCACCATTCTTGTATGGGCAAATCGCTTCCATGCAGCTCTTGTACAGCCTGGTGCGAGGGACCCTGGGGGACTTACTTAGCTGCAAAATGATTTCACGGCACCCCAAGACTTACAATTTCTTTCACCACGTTCTGCTGGTCCTGAGCCGCCGCTGTGAATGGCGGGAGGCTGTCTGCCTTTCCAGAGCCAGCCCCCTGCTCTTTAGAGTCCTTGACAAAATCCACCTACAAGGCACAGACATTTGGGTGTTACTCTGTAGCTGTACCAGTGGCAAACCTCCTACAAGACTCTCCTTTGCGGAGAAGTTACCTCGGACGACAGGCACACGTATCTGTTGAACATGAGGAAGAAGGGGGGGTACTTTGTGCTGGAGTTGACTGAGGTGCGGAAATCGAAGAGCACGGGGTCGAGGTGGGTGTCCCATTCACTGGGCTTCTCATTCACCACGCTGCAGAGGGAGGATCTGAGCACCTCTGCGCTGCGGTCGTCCAGGCCTGCGCAGTCTGCGGGGTCTGCAGGGGTGAGGGTCTGAGAGATGTTCCAGTGCTCACATAAATGCCGGCTGACCTGCAAAGAAGGGGTCATGCGCACAGGAGAACAAGGCAGGTTTGCACCCCAGCAGCTCGCATCCTCCCCAAGACAGTGCTATCCCAATGCCAGGAGATGCTGCTCGGCAGAAACAGCTCCCAGAAAAGTTAGACCTGAGACAATGTTTTGCAATGACTATTGCTGTGCTCGAGGCTTTCTGCGGCAGTGGGAGGCTTGGTTAATCCCGGGGTAGGGCAGGAAGATCGTGGACATGATCTCACAGGATGTGTCCCTCGGAGGCTGCAGTGTGGCTGGAGGACTTGCACCACAGAACCACAACCTTAAATCCCTGACAGATTGAAAGCTGGCAAATTATCTACTGCTGGTAACAGGGATGGGGCAGGGAAAAGGCAGCATCAGTTCCTCAACCCCCCTATACATGGCATACTGCAGCTCTGCCCAAAAAAATCCCGTAACTGCTTTTCCTTGAACCACCCAGCACCTGACCTACCTCCTCACAGAAGTCCCAGTTCTGACTGGCATAAATGTTCTTGGATGCTCCAAACCTGAACGAGAAGAGGACACGTAACTGGTTTTAATTCCATCAGCTGCAGGGCAGAGCCAGAGGAGTTCGATCTGCACTGGTGATAACGGGGTATAAAAAGGACAGAGACCCTCCAGCAGAGTTTGTGCTAAGGAGGCTGGCATGGCCTCACCTTGCCAAGAGCAGAGAGAGGTCTGCTGGCTCCATCTGTTCCAAAACAGCCAAGCCTGCTTGCTTTTGGATGATAAAGCAAGGTTTCCTGCTCTGAATGTAAATCTCTGCTGGCCACATGCATTTTCCACAAGGACAATGTCACCTGGTGACATGCACCATGTGAGTGCAAACTAAACACTTCCTAGGAGGGATCAGGAAATGGCTTTAAAACGTCTGCAGAGAACTGGGGCATCAGCTCTATCGCCTTTGGGGCTATTCAGAGAACTACTTCTGCCTCTTTCTCCCCTCCCCTGGTAAGAGGAGGAGAACAGGCTCTTCCCACGTACTTTGTAAAGAGCAACTGAGAGGCACTGCATAGTGTCTCCTGTATAAGGGAGTGTTCCTGCTCTTGCGGGGAACCAGCTTGTGGATGTTGGGTATTTTTGCAACACACATCCCAGCACTCCCCATCTCACTGCAGAGGTGCAACGTAACCAACAACAGAGGAGCCCACCTGTAAAAAACTGCAGCTAAGGCTTTAGCCACTGATAAAGGATCTTTCTTCTGCAGAGGAGCAGCCTCAACCCACTTTGTGAAATAGTCAGTCACAAGGAGGATGTGTGTATTGCTTTGGCTTGTCTCAGGAAAAGGTCCTGCATAAACAAGCATCAAGAAGAATCAATGTGATGCCGTAATATCACCCGAATGAGGAAAGTCAAAAACCCAGCCCAGCAAAACAATCACTACGAGAACAACCGCGACTCCGCTCTGCAATGTCGTTTGGCCAATGCATTTCTGTGACCTTTGTCAGCAAAAATACACCCATTGCAGGCTCAGTTCTGGGAAGGAACGCACGCCCACAGCTCCCATTGTGTGTGGAGAGGGAGCAGAGCCGGTCACACGGATCAGGTTGCACCTTGGAAGGCTGCTGTGGCCTCTTTGGCACCTCCTCACACAGACGCAGCAGCGCTCGCTCACGTGCCTGCGTGTGGCAGGCAGTAAGTCTGCCACGCTGCCTGCGAGCTGACGTGGAAGCCTTGAAAAGCCTGTCTGTCAGCCCCAAACACCCCGTCAGCCACAAGCACTCACCGTGAATGTCTAGTCCCAGCACTTCCCAGGGTGATTCCGCTTTGACAGGCCTCGTTTTCCGCGATACGTTCTTGTTGTGCTCTGCGTTCTGGCATGTTTCACACATTTTGATCTGGGAAAGGAAACAGACGTGTCAAAGGAGTTTAAGCCACGCTGACGGGGTCTGTCAGGCTCAGACTGGACAGGTTACGGAGGGACGAGGTGGGCAGCACATCTGAGCAGCTTCCTCCTTACCCAGTCAGAACAGTGAGGTGCAAGAGGACAAAACGCAACAAGCCAACAGAGCTCGCCTTTCACATCCTTACCTGACAGCTTTCTCTGACACAATAAACAGTTTTCACCATGTGGCCTATAGCTAAGACATTTCTCACCCTGGTTGTGGGCAGATATTTATTGTGTTTATAACTTCTACTGCCAGCTAGAAAAATCACCAGCCCCAGGATGCAGCACGGGCTGCTCGGACCATGCAACGCAACCGCACTTCTTCAAACGACACTATTGCAGAGCCCTGCTGCAGGGAGCTTTCAGCAATAGCACAGGTGAGGCAAGCAGCCAAGGAGAATTAGCAGGAACCCTGAGCTCCTCCTGGTACCATAGTTTAGAGAACTGGGCAGCTCTGGGAGTAATCCAGACCGCTCAGAGCCAGACTCAGCAAGGCTGAAACCATCCCATCTCCCCACACTGGCCAAAACTGGCACAATGAGTCCTACCCGCATGGCTTTCCTGATGCTGGGGGAAGACATCCAACCTACCCAGCTGCCTCGGGATGTTCCAAGTTTCACCTGCAGAGTGACCCAGTGGCTGTTTCAAAGCACCAGGCACTAGAAACAACTCTGTCCCTGCAGCAGGGCTCTTCTAGCTGCTCACTGGGGACTGCCTGAACGTCCTGGTGTCGCTGACACAGTCAGTGCTCTCAACTTACCCAGTCCACGACATCTTTCACAATCCCCAGCCAGTAATACCGGCTCTGAATCCGGTGCACTGTCTTTTTCTGTCCCAGATGGTTCCCGATGTCGGTGAAGTGGCTTTCCAGGAAGACCTGGCGCCTCCGTTCGGGATCCACGATCACCTCCCGCTTCTCCTCCTTCTTGGGTCCCACATAGTAGAGGCAGCCACCTGCCGATGGGGGAGGTTTATGTGAAACGAGATCCTCTCACCGCCATTCCACCTACTCAGTCCCAGGGAAAGGGTCATTTTCTACAGCGGGACAAGCAGGTGAGACCCAACAAAGCGGGGCTGGTGCTTTGGGACCTTCTGCTGCACCACTGGAGAGGCTGTTACACTGGGATCACCCCCAAATAAGCCCAGGGACCTCTTTTCTGCACCCAGGTCTGAGCAAACTCCTCTGCTGCCATGGTCCTCCCGGGCCGGCTATGGCTCAGCCAGGTTGCCGCAATGCCCATTCTGCACCCCAAAAGCGCGCAGAGATAGCACAGGGTGCCCCATCCCTGGCAGTGCTCAAGGACACAGGGGCTTGGAGCAAGCTGCTCCAGCGGAAGGGGCCCCTGCCCAGGGCAGGGGCTGGGGCTGGGCGAGCTTTTCGGTCCCTCCAACCCCACCCAGCCTGCGGTTCCGCGTCCTCCCCATGCTCTGGGGGCCTTCCCTCTGCCCTCCCACCCCTGTGCGGCCACCACGGCCCTCCCCGCGGCCGCGCTCTCCTCACGGTCACGTCGAGGCCGCTGCCATGTCCGTGCCCCCCCCCCCGGGGCTGTCCCGCGGTGCCCCCACCGTCAACGACGAACTTCTGCGCGTAGCGCTTCAGGTTCTTTCTCTTGATGGAGCAGAAGCTGGGCGGGAAGCAGCCCTCGGCCAGCAGCCGGTAGATGTCCTCGAACTTGCTGCCGTGGCCGCAGGGCTCGGCCGACACCACCTCCTCCTCCTCGGCCACCGCCAGCGCCGCCTCCATCGACACCATGGGCCGGCCGGGCCGGGCCGAGCCCCGCCGCGCTCGCACAGCGCCCCGTCGGGGGGGCGTGGAGAGCCGGTGGCTCCCCTAAGGGACCGTCTGCAAATGGCAACCCTGCGAACGCAGCGCTCAGCCCCGCCGCTCAGCGCATCCTCCCCTCCGCGTTCAGAAAGTGCCGCTGTGGTGCCAGCGCCGCTCGGGCGGCTCTGCCAGCGGGTCAGCAGTGACGGGCGACACGGTGTGGAAGTGCGGTCCCGTCCCACAACGAAGGGGTGGGTGGGGGTGGGGGTGACGCGGCACGATCGCAGGCGTGACGCCAGCGAAATGACACAAAAACCAGCATAAAAAGGGAGAAAACGGGCAAGTTTCATCTCCTTTCGTTTAGCTCTCAGGTCGGAATTTGCCGACGCACCCTCCTCCCGGCCGGAAGCGGCGCTGCCCGGCGGAGCCGTTTGACGCCTGGACCCACACTTGGTGGTGCCGCCGCCGCCATCCGCCGGTGGGAAACATGTCCGCGGGCCGCCCGTTCCTGGCCTGCGCCTGCTTCTTCTCCGACAACATCTTCGTGGGGCGCTACGGCCTGCACGTCCGGTACCGGGACGAGCGGCAGCTCCGCCGCGACTACGGGCGGGTAAGGGCGGGCGGGGCAGCGGGCAGCCTCCCCCCGGGCGCGGCGGCCGAGGCCGGGCAGGGGCTGACGGGCCGCGTGTGTTGCAGGCGCTGCGGGAGCGGGGCTGCCGGAGCCAGGAGGACTTCGGGGCCGCGCTGAGGGAGGTGAGTGCGGTTCGGCCTTAACCCCCCCCCCGCCCCGCACCACCAGAGCGGGCCGGGGCTCCTCGGCCTGCCCGAGCCGTGGGCCCCGGAGCCTTGTCCGCAGCCAGCCGGCATGGGCAGGCGCCGGAGGGAGCGCATTCCCCGCCGGCGTCTGGCCGCGGTCGGGCCGTGTTTGCGCTGGCAGCGCCCTGAAGGTAAATACAGCTCGTTACCGGAGAGTCCTCCCGGGCCGCTCCCAGTTTAGTGCGGGTCCGGTTTAGCGCATCCCGCCTGTTGTTAACCGCTGCTTAACGGGCGTCTTGAGGTGGGATCGCAGCGGCAGGGCTCACGCCGGGTCTGCGGAAGGAGGTTACGGGAAGAAGTCTTCCCCCGAGGCGCTCTTTAGGGAGGAATCTCTTTCCTTCCGAAGAACCGGCTCTAAGTCCAGCGACGCTCAGGGGACGGGCATTAGGGGTTCTGGGCAGAATGATGACGGCGCTAAGTCATAGCTGCAATTAAAGTGTCATTTTCTTAACAGGATGCTATGATTAGTAAGGAATTCATCATTAGAACGGCACGGAATTCTTACAGGCAGAATCAGTGCCGCGCAATAAGCACAATTTATAATACAGCCGAACTTTGGGTTTCTGGATCGTAAATGATGCTTTCTAACTTAACTTTCTGATCACCCAGACCCTCTGCAGATCAGGTCCGATATTAGCGCATGGCTTTGTGTCTCACTATAACCATCGTAACGTAGACTCAAATGTCATATAAATCAATGCAAGTCACTCAGTCCACAGAGGAAGCAGACAACAATGGGGGTATCCCTGGCCATGGAAGGGTCACAGCCCTCACCGTCCAGCAGCAATTCCAGCCTAACTTCCCCATTGAGGGCATGTAGCTGCTGACGTATGGGCACTGCTGTGGGTGCTGTTAGACCTCCCTGTTCTGGGATGAGATCAGCGGCAGCACATGGGTGCCTGGCACCCTCAAGGCCAATAAGGAACGGAGCAATCCTGGTGCCCAGGAACCTTAAGGCTGGTAGGGAGGGGAAGAAGAAATCTGTTTGGCTTGTCTGCTTGGTTCCCAGGACCTTCAGGGGCTGATGATGAGGGAAAGGGAATGGACATGTGAGCCTGTTCTGTGAATATGCGAACCTCCCGGTGACAGAGAATGGCTGCTTCCCTTATAAAATGGTGTTATTCTAACCACATTACCAGGGGTCTGGAGCACAACCTCCTTCCTTGTTTTTCCCCCCAAGGAACGTTATAAACTAATCTCACAGAGGGTTATTAAATAGGGAGAGCTGTCTGAATCAGCTGCTGCTACCGCTGTTTCCCCTGCAGTGACAGAGCAGCGTGTCCACACAACACTTCGCAGTAATCCCTTCATGACAGCTCCTGTCTTCCTCCCAGCAAACGCCTTTGTTTTGGACAACGCTTGTATTGTCAGAACATAAGCCAGGTTCTTAAGCTGGCGTTCCAGGAGGTATCTGAGTGCCTGAAAGGCCTGAAAGCTCACAGCTCCATGTGACACATCCAGAGACAGACTTCAGTTATCTTTTTAAAGCCATCTGTAATGAGAACTTGTCTCCAATGCCTCTGAGGCATTTGGCTTTTCAGCTGTTTATTGGCCGTGTCTTGACTACAGCAAAGCAAAGGCAAACCCTGTGTCCCAGAGGTGCCCGGAACAAAAATAACTGGTTTAACGCAATGAGTAAGTTCCTGGTACTGTTTTAGTTGTCCCTTTTGATTTTCTAACAGTATCCTCTGCTGCTCACTTGTAGATCGAGGCAGAAGTGACCAGAAGAAAAGGGTTAATTCATCAGTCAGTGAAACGCAAAGCCATCATCTCACAGTGCTACGAGAGAAAACACCCAGAAGTGTACACTCTGCAGGTAGGCAGCGTGTTTGGGGTCTGGTTTGCGCCCAAAGGAGTTTATTTTTGCTGCAGGAAGCCCTCTTCTCCTCAGCACTGCACGCAGTGCTAAAGCTGGGCTGAATTAAAACTGAACTCTAGCATATTAAGACTGAATTTAAAGCTTTCATTGGACAGCGTGTTCTCCAGGCGAGATTCCACCTGGGCTATAGCCAGATAAGGGTCATTCTGCACTGAAGCTGCACCAGACTACCAGCTGTACTCAGAGTACCATTAGTAATTTAAAGTACCATTGCAGCAAACAGGGTCAGTGGGGTCTAATGAACAGCCACAGAAATGAGCCTTTATGGGCTGAACACGCACGTTACCTGTGACTGTCAGCTGAAGGGGGGGACAGCAGGCTGCTTGCACTTATGCACCCCACCACAAAGGCAGAGTAGCCCGTCTCTGCTTTGCATATCCTCATGTTTGCCAGGCGCAAGGCTTCCCAGCTGGATAATTACCACAGATCAACAGCAATGCACAGACAAGTCCGTGCACGTTTCCTGCCCCGTGACCCTTTAGTAACAAGTTCTGACATTGTTCTGTCGTTGTCTCTCATGATCTGTGTGGGGAAGTGCTTAACACAGAGCATAGTCACTGGTGTGCTGAGGCCATGACAAGATGCTAAATCTACTAGGAGTGACTTTACATTTACTTACCAGGAGTCCATAACGCGAGCCAGGCTCTTTTCTGTCACACCAAGAATACATCTGGTCAGTTACACTTCAAAACCCAGGAACCGGAGCAAGCAGCAACTTACCTAAAGCATTAAGAAAAACACCAGTAACATCCTGCCACAGAAGTAACCCAGGTGTGACTGTCATCAGCCTTGCTCCCTAGACTCTACCTCTTTATGTGCCTGGCAGTCTGTGTCCCTGATGGGCTATAAACTACTCTACACACTAATTGTGTTTCTGTGTATTTTCATCCTTCCCTTGATGCCAGGATTCATTCCTGTCCCCTGACTTTCTGGAAATCGTGAGATACTGCACGTCACCGGATGCTCATCTCCATGGCCTCCTGCGCTACCTCGAGTCCTTCTCAGGTAAAGAAAACAACACAAAGCCACAAAGGGACTCTTTGTCAGGGACTGTAGTGATAGGACAAGGGGTAACGGGTTCAAACTTAAACAGGGTAGGTTTAAATTGGATATAAGGGAGAAGTTCTTTACTGTGAGGGTGGTGAGCACTGGAATGGGTTGCCCAGGGAAGTTGTGAATGCTCCATCCCTGGCAGTGTTCAAGGCCAGGCTGGACAGAGCCTTGGGTGGGATGGTTTAGTGTGAGGTGTCCCTGCCCATGGCAGGGGAGTTGGAACTGGATGATCTTAAGGTCCTTTCCAACCCAAACCATTCTGTGATTCTATGATCCCCCTGTGTGACACTGCAGCTGCAGTGCTTACAGCTGGTTTCAGGTCCTGTCTGTAATAGCTCAGGTGTGATACACAGGCGAGACAAACAGGATGTTGTTTTCTGCTTGATGAGCACCTCTGGAGAGGCAGCTTTGTGCATGGTTCTGCTCTGGGTAAGATGCTGTTCTCTGCTTTTCCAGTCCCAGTCTGCTGATGCCTCATCAGAGGCTGCAGCCTGCAGCAGGGCTGGGGTTCTGCCTCACAGGGGAGCCTGCTGAAGGAACAGTCAGCGCCAGGAGCTTGGTTTTCCCTCCCCAAGTGCTTTACCATTTCAGACATTCCCTGTTGGTTAGTCTGAGCTGAAGCTGTTTCTGTCTAGATTTCATGCTTTTAGAAAGGGATCTGGGTTTTAAGCTTCCCTGGAGGCATCTGTGAAGCTCCCTCTGTGCCAGAAGAGCTGACAAATTGTGATGGGAAGTTGGAAAGTTGCAAAGTTGCTTCCTTTTCTCCAGACAAAAAAGAAAGACACAAATGTTGTGTATGTGCAGGGATGCTGGATTTGTCCAAGGCACGACTTCACGCAGCCTTTCCATGCTGTCCTTATCTCAGCTTCTGTATCCTCAATACCGAGTTCCCCTTACACAGACCTTTAGGGCTCTGCCCTGAAAGGCAGATCAGAAAGCTTGGTTTTCCCAGAAGGCTGGCACTGGATGAGGGAATCCCACATCCCCCAAATGACCTTGAGCAGCCTCCTCCTTCCATGAGGCTGCATTTGGGTGCCTGTGGTGAGCCACTGATTCACTGCCCTCCCGCTGGACTCTCTCAAAGCGTTTCCTTGGTGCACAGAGCAAGCATTTGGATCATCCTGGCTGGATGGGGAAGCCTGGAAATGAGGGCCCAACATGAAAAACCAGAAGCACATCCCAGAGCTGATCCCAGGGAATGGTTCCAGCCCTTTGAGCAGGCTGAGCACAAAGCAAAGCACATGGGTCCTGCGTTCTCCCTGTCAGGCAGCACGACAGCCAAGAACACTCTCGCCTGTTATTTTCCCCAGCAACCTGTGTCTCCTTTCTCTTGGCAGAGAAGAGGATCTATCGGCTCCCAGTGTTCACAGAGGAGTTCTGCCAAGCTTTTGTGGATGAGCTGGAGAACTTTGAGCAGTCGGATATGCCTAAAGGCAGGCCCAACACTATGAATAACTATGGGGTAGGACTCGCTGTCTCTTGTGCTTCTTTAGGGGGAGTGCTCACAAGCAGACTCTGTTCACCTCCTCACTCTGTGCTCCTTTCCCTTCCAAATGCCTGTAATTTGAGCACAGTGCAGTTTGAATACAGCCCCCTTGAAGTGAAGGGGTTGAGGGAATGTGTCACACAGAGAAAAGGACAGGGGCGTGCAGGGAAAGGGGATGGGAGTTGGTATCTCAGAGCAAAGAGCACCTTGTATCAAAGCAATACACATTTAAATCAAGGAGTCCGTTTTTAAAGAACACTCAACTTTTGATCTTCGACTGTCTTTTCCCCATCACTTTCCACCTTGATCCTCCTCCTTTTGCCTGTAGCTGGAGCCTTTGCTCTAAAGTTCTTTATCTGAGCAAGCAGCAGGGTTAGGAGAGAACAAGACAGCTCTGATGAAGCAGCCAATGTAGCTGATCAGCTCCTCCCATCTCCTTTCTTCGGGACAGGTTTTGCTAAATGAGCTTGGGATGGATGAAACCTTCATCACACCCCTGCGTGAGAAGTACCTGCGGCCCATAACAGCACTGCTCTATCCCGACCTGGGGGGTGCCTGCCTGGACAGCCACAAGGCCTTTGTTGTCAAGTACTCACTACACGAAGATCTGGATCTGAGCTCTCACTATGACAATGCAGAGGTCACCTTAAACGTTTCACTGGGCAAAGACTTCACAGAAGGCAACTTGTACTTCGGGGATCTCAGCCAGGTACTGGGTATATTCCTGGTCCGGACTCTGGTTCTGTTTCCCTCTATCTCCTCATGCCCCCAGTTTCAAGGCATTAAGTGTGTGCTATAAAACAGTTCTTAATTTCTGACAGTCGAACCTGCTCTGTTCCTTCCCCCTGTTTAGAAACATGTTGGTTGTAGAGGAGCCCTTGTTCTCCTACAAGCACATTACAAGTATTGCATGGTTTAGTGGGAGGTGTCCCTGCCCATGGCAGGGGGCTGGAACTGGATGATCTTAAGGTCCTTTCCAACCCTAACTATTCTATGATTCTGTGATTCAAGCTTCAAAGAGAGGACAGCAATTGTACAGAAACTGGGGTGGAACAAACCAGCCCATCCTTTCACAGCTGCAGTAGTGAGCAGGGAGGTGCTGAGAGAGCAAGCAGGAATCTATTTCAGATGAGACTTAAACCTAAATCTGTAGCCCCTATTTCCAGAGGACTCCTGGCAATAGAGGGGTGAAAGCTCCCATACACTGGTGAAACAGGTTTTTGGTTGAAACTCTCTCTTTACATTCCTTCTGGGAAAACAACTGTATTAAACTGCTGCCAAGCCCCCACTGCAGTGGCTGCGTTCCAGAGGTGCAGGGAGTCCTCTTCGTGTTGCTCACTGGGTGCTGAGGGTGAAGGGGTCACAAGTGCAAGTTCCAACTGTTTGAGCATTGTTTTGCTAGGGACTTTCTGGCGTAATGCTGTATCCACCTCCCTTTCCTGTTCCAGGATCCTACCCCCGTGCCAAAGTACATAGAGATCGAACACGTGGGAGCCCAGGGGCTGTTACACCGAGGAGGGCAGATCCATGGGGCGCTTCCCATTGCCTCCGGGGAACGCTGGAACCTCATTGTTTGGATGAGATCGTCTGCCATCCGCAACCAGCTCTGCCCCATGTGCAACAAGAAACCTGAGCTGGTGGAAGCAGAGGGGTTTGGAGATGGGTTCACAGAGACCCTTAAAGACGAAGTGCCCGGAACTGTGGATCTCTGTTCCTTGGGGTAGCAAATGGTAGAGCCTGAATTCTTCAGACCAAGTTGCCTGAAGCTCCCTTCTGACCTCTCAGACTCTTTGATGGATGCACAAGTCATGTAAGGAGCACTTCCCCACCTTGGGAAGCGGTGCAAACCCAGTCCTGCTGGGTTAGGGAAGCCTCACCTGCTTGGCGAGCCGAAGGAGCTGGTGCTTGGCTCACACTCAGGCTGGAGGACTGTTTGAGAGACACAGAAAGACCTGACACGCATTCACTGCAGGGGCTCTGTAAGTTATTTTCAGGTGTACAAGGAGAGCACCCAAAGCTGTTTGGCCCCTGTGAAGACCTCAGTGCTAACACCAGCATCGCGGGTCCCACTGTAAGTGGGAAAGAGCAGTGCAATAAAGCCCTGTCCTTACCATCCAGGGGAAGAGCTTTTAGTTGCTAAGTGACAGCAAAGGAGCTGCTCAGAAGCGAGATACGGGCGATTCACAATGGGCTGCTGGGAACAGCGTGGAATTGTCCTCACCAGGGGTTTACCTGAGCCAGACAAATCAATCCCTCGGGAGCAATGCGGGGAGCGCTGATCCCGCAGGGTGACCAAGAGGATCTCAAGGCCTCCATGAGCTCTTTTGAACTGAAACCGCCCTTCCAAAGCTTGTGTGAACCTTACAAATGGGCTTTGGAGACAGCTTTGGCAGCCACCTGCGACACAGCAGAACTTGCTGGAGGAAGGCAGGAGCATACATTTAGATCTCTTGCTTCCGTTACATGAGCAAGTGGAGGTGTAAAATAACTCAACCTGGCTGCAGCCTGAGGCTTCTTTATGGGATCAAGCCTCTCTGACAGCTCTATATTAGGGTCAAGTGCTTTCCTTTTTAACTGCTGAAATCATGGCCTCTACAGACCAAATTAAAGGAGTCAGGTACCTTTTGGCTCTATGGGACATTAATGGAATACACTTGCTGTACACACACCCTGCTCTTTCATTTATTCACCTGCAATAACTACAGCGCCTGGGCTTTGCATCGCTGGTAACTGTGAAAGGCTGAATGTGAGCTCACACAAAAGGTGCTGGTTTGAACCTTCCCGCTGTGTTTTGAAGGGGATGCCGTTAGCGCAGAGCGCTGATGAGCTTTTCATTAACAAAACCCATTGCATTTGCATCTGGGGAAGGGAACCAGCTGCTGCGTTCGTGCCTGGAACCAAAGGGCTGGCCTCGAGGCACCCGGACACGAAGTCTTCGTATCCCTCAGCAGAAAACGTCATCGGTTCTCAACCCGCCCGAATTGGGCTCAAAAATGAACCGAAAAGCTGAGACCAGCCCGGCCCCAGCGGGCCCCGGAACCAAAGAGCGCGGCGCGGCTGCCGGTCGGACCCGCTCACGGCGACCGGAAGTGTGTGGGGGGAGCCAGCGCGGAGCCGGTGGCTGGTGCTCCGCTCGGTGCCGGCGGGGCCCGGCCCGGCCCGGCCCGGCCGTGGTGAGTCCCTGCTCCCTGCGCGCTCCGTCCCTTACCTGCTGCCGATCGCCCTCCTCTTCCGTGCGGCGGGGCCGGGGCGCCCAACGCGGCCGAGGGCACCGGGGGACGGGGGCAATGAGCGGGAGAGCCGCTCGCTCGCTGCGGTGGGGGGGGCTGTTAAAGAGCTGCGCTCTTAAAGGGGTCGCGCCTTGAGCCGCGTTCTCGAAGGGTCAGCACACCTGGTGCTGAGCTCTTAAAGGGCCAGTGCATCTTGTGCTGAGTCCTGAAGGGCCAGCACACCTGGTGCTGAGCTCTTAAAGGGCCAGCACGCAGCAGGCTCCTTGTGTTGGAGCCAGAGGGAAGGGGCTGCTTCTCCCATTGCAGCAGCCGGGCTCCCAGCTCCCAGCCAAGCGCTGGGGCCGGGTGAAGCTTTTGGGGCAGGAGGAGCTGCTCGCTATGGCCATGAACCTGGTGGAAGGGCAGAGGCAGGACCCCGGTTTCGGGCCATGACCAACCCGTGTTGCTGGGCTCATCCCCTTCCCGTGGCATCACCCTGGGATGCTGCATCTGCACCCAGCTCCACATCCATCGTATCAAAGCGGGTCCTGTCACCATGGCCATGGTTGGAGCAGACCTGAAACCCAGACAGCATCCCACCAGCGAGATCCTGGTGCGAGGGATGGCTCCCGGCTGCGTGTCAGTGAACAGCTCATCCTCGACGCTTCCTTGCTTATCCTTGATTGTTTTGGGCTTCTGCTTTGTGGTTGAGATTTCCATTTGGAAATCAGTCCAAGGTGTGAGTCACTTGGGAGCAAATCGCTCCTTGGGAATGCTGAGGTGGTAAACATGCAGTTAGTTAAGCGTGGTGGCATCCATCACACCATCTCTGGCCTGTGGCTGCTGCCAGCAGGTGGGCTGATGGATGGGGGTGCCAGCTCCGTGGGTAACGTGCTTTCTAAAAGCAAATTGGGCTGATAAAAATTCATCCCTGCCCTTGGCTTGTGCCTTCAATAATGGGGGATTGAGTCAGTGTTCAGTGTGGGCAGGACGCTTCGTTCTCCTGCCTGTCACCACAGCATCCATCATACCTTGAGCTGCCCGTCTGTGGGTGCTGAGTCCTCCCCACAGCTCCCAGCCCTATGGGGCAGCCCGTGGCTGCTGTGGGTCATCCATAGGGCACAGCACTGCAAACACTGGGCTTAGCCCCCTCGGTGGGACTCAGCCCGATTCATTCTTATTCATCCCATCTAGGGACAAACACGAGAAGCACGGGGGAAACCTGCAGGGGGATGGTTGTCCCAAGGCAGGCGAGGGCTGCCTGGGGGTGTCAGTGCTGTCCCTGTGCAGCCCCAGCTCTCCGCTGAGGGCTCTGTTTTGTGGGTTGGTGAAACTCATTTTGGCCACAGCTGTGTGATGGGTGACCCGAGCTATTGCTGCCCAGCAAGAGCACAGAGGGAGTGGAGCAGGAGCAGGGCTTCAGGGCTGCTTGGTTCAGGGTTGGGTTTTAAGGTGTATGGGGCTGTCGATGTGTTGCTGCTGGGCGAGGGTGGTCTCCCCATGGCACTGAATCGCTCTGTTCCCCCAGGGGCTGGTGCGCCATGGCTCACAGCCAGTCTCGGAAGCGATCACGGAGCAGGAGCAAAAGCAATTCACGGAGCAGACAGGAGAGGAAGGAGAAGAAACGGAGGAAGAGCAGCAAGGACTCGCAGCAGGGCAGCAGCTCCCCTGCGAGGAAGCGGACGTCTGGGTGTCACAGGCACAAGTCGAGCTCAGCAGCAGCTAAGGAAGGTGGGGGAGAGGCCCGTAACCCCCTGCTTTCACCCCCTTTTTCTGGGTGCAGAAAGGGCCTGGGTGGGAAAAGAGGGGTTTGGTTTTAGCCACCTTGGTGTCTGCCACCTTGCTGTGCACTTTGTGCCCATTTTAGTCTGGTTCTGACAAGTACAGAGCCCTGCAGCCCCTCTTATGGTGGTCTGGCAGTGTGGCTCCACACGCTGTGACGTGATCAGGGTGTCTGGGGGCTTTGCTGTTCAGGCATGACAGGAACCAAGCTGGGAGGGGGATAAGCAGCATCCCTGCTGCTGCAGGGCCAGGCCACTCAACCTCTTCTTACGTACTGCAGAAAAGAAGAAGGAAGGAAAGAACAAAAAGAAGAGGAAGGCAAGTACCTCTTCCTCTGAGCCAGCATCTTCATCCACCAGCTCCTCCTCGTCTTCCTCTTCCTCCAGCTCCTCTTCTGGTGGCTCCAGTGACAGTGACTCCAAAACAAAGAAGAGTCGACACAGCAAAAAAAAGCGAGCGAAAGACAAAGACAAGAGGAGGAAGAAGAAGAAGAGAATAAAGAAGAAGTCAAAAAAGAAGTCAAAGGAAAAGGCTAAGGAGGAGAAAGCCAAGGGAGAAGTGGTGCCCGGCCCCTCGCTGGAGCAGTGGCAGAAGGAATCTCTGGTGGATGCTGGACCAGGTAATGATGGTGTTTCCCTCCTGCTGAAGCCAGTGCACACAGGCATCCTGCTGGGGAAGGATGCTCACACAGCGCCCTTCCTGGGACCTGCCTGGGGTGTCTGAGGAAGCAGGGCTGTGCACAGGGAGGAGCTCCAGGCTCTCCTCCCTCCTATGAACCGTGGCCACCTTCAGGCCACGTCAAGCAAACCTAAGGGGCCACATTCAGAGACTGATTTGTGTTTAGATGTCATTTATAGATGTGAGCGGGGGACAAAGGTGCCAAATGGAAGGACAGTCAGCACTAACCCACTGGCTCTGGGATGTGAAGTGGCCCTTCCTCTGCATGGTTCATCACTGAACCCTGAGGACCACCAAGAAACTGGTGCATGTGTGACTGTTCAGGCGTGGTGCTGTGCCCGTCAGCAGGAGCTGGCCCCTGTCATGGCTCTAACTGATGTATTCCAGTTTTGACAGATGAACAAAAGTCCCGAATCCAGGCTATGAAGCCAATGACAAAGGAAGAGTGGGATGCGAGGCAGAGCGTCATAAGGAGAGTGGTGGATCCTGAAACAGGGAGAACCAGGTATGATCCCTGGGGAAAAGGAAGACGGGTTCTCCATACACATCCGTGTTGCGTGGGTTGAGTCCTGGAGGATGCCCATCCATGGCACTGCAGTACCATGCATGGACCCAGGTCCCTTTGAGCAGCAAAGGCTGATCCCTCACAGATCCCCTCCAGTCAGACCTGGTGTAACTTCCCCAAAAGTGATGTGTTTGACACCAAATTGCGCTGCGGCTCCATGCAAGGAGTACCAGGCCTTGTCCCAGCCAGGAGCTGTGGGATGCAGGCACAGAGCACCCTGCTCCTGGAGGCAGGTTTGTTCCTTGTGCTGTGACAAGTTCAGCTTGTCCCTATTAAATGGGACTGTGCAACGGGGGCAGAAAAGGAAGCAGGGGGTGACTGACACCTCCTCACGCCACTGCCTTTCAGCTCCGAAGCACTTGGCCCCAGTTAGCACCGAGGTGCAGGTGAGGAGGGAGTTGCCCCCCTTGGGATTGCAGACAACAATGAACCCAAGTGCATTTGGCTGCCAAATAGAAATGACCCAGTTTTTAGTAAACTGCATCTTCCCAGCAAGCAGCAAACACCGCGCTGAAGAGAATTGGGAATGACAAGTCCAGTCTTTAAATAGAAGGCAGCCTGCGGGGCTCAGGGAGGTGTGGAAAGGTCAGTTCCCTGGAAGGCGTGTAATGAAGACAATTAAGTTTCTGCTCATGGCTGGAGGTGTGAGCTGCTTGGGGTTTGCTCAGCGAGATGCTCTCCGGTCTGGCCTGGCTGCCTTTCAGGCTCAACCTGGCTCCTCATTCTGAATGGCTCAGCACGTCCCTGGGGCCGCCAGGACCAGACCTGAACCCGTGTGAGAAAAGAAGAGGTTTTGTGGGGGTTGGGGTTGCTGCTGGTGACAGTGAAGCCTGGGGCAGGGATGGGTGCCCTGCGCAGGGGGAGGCTGATTTCTATGGGACCACATCTATCCTTGGTGCAGTGTGGTGACATCAGTCCCTCAAGAGCAATGGAAGAGCCTGACATACTGTTGAAGCAACGGAAGTCACATAATAGAAGTTCAGGGATAGGTCATCACTGGCCTTACCTGCAGGTGCAGCAGCTCAGCACTTGGTCCTGGGCATGTACCTCTATGAAGGAGCTGGTGGCAAAACACAGCCCGCAGGGGGGTCAGCACCATCTGGGAAACGGCGTGGCTGGCGGTGGTCCTCATGGTCCGTGGGCCTGTGCTTGTCTTCCAGGCTTATTAAGGGAGATGGAGAAGTACTGGAAGAAATCGTCAGCAAGGAGAGACACAAGGAGATTAACAAGGTAATGGGAACGTGCTGCCAATGAGCTGAGGGTCGGGGCAGCCGGGGGCTGCTGCCCCCGGAGGTGGTGTCTTTCCTCCCTGGCTCTACCAGGACAAACTTGAGCCCTGGCAGCGGGTGGGTGCTCTTGGTCCTTCCTCCTGGGGCAGGGGATGCGGTGAGCACCCGTGTCTCCCTTTGCAGCAAGCCACCCGCGGGGACGGGCTGACCTTCCAGGCGAGGACGGGGATGCTGCAGTGAGCCCACAAGCACCAGCAGTGCTGGGAGCCCGTCCTGCTGCCGGGGCCAGCCCCAGTGTGAGCCTCTGCCTCTGGACCACGCAGGCAGCACCACGTCAAGATGCTTCCCCATGAGCATTTCCGGCCGCTCTGTAAGTTACTGACTGGGAAGGAGAGCGACTTTAATGGTGCGTCTCCCAGTACACAGCGTCTCCCCTCCCTTTCCTGACTGAGGCCACCAGCGTGGCTGTAATGCCCTTGAGCTCTGCTTGCCCTTTTGAGGCTGGAGCTCAGCAGCAGCCAGGGGATAGGCTTGCTGGTGCTGAGCACCTCAAGGTGCTGCTGCCCCTCAGCTCTGGGCTTTGGTGGGTGGGAGCCAGTGCTGTGGCCAGGACAAGGTGTGCTCCAGGGCCACAAAATACGCAGCTGGCTGCTGCTTTTTACCTTCAAGGGCTGCTCATGGCTCCTCCCTTGCTGCATCCGCATGGCCTGTGCTTACCTGGTGCTGCAGGCTTGTAGGCACTCAGCCAACCCTGCTCGGAGAGGAGCAGCCGTGCTGCTGCATGGCTCTGCTCAGGCACCTTCACGTGCCGCCCTTTGCTGTGTCCCCAAGGCTTTACTCAGCCTTTGCAGCTTCATCTGGGGTGCTTCGCAGAGGGGTGGCTTTGCCTTGTTGTCCCTGCATGCAACTTGTGTCCCTTCCCCACAGCACAAGGCCTGGGCAGCACTGGGGCTTTGGGTTTCTTTAGGCCCATGAGCACTGTGAAGCAAACAGCCAGCCTTCCCCGCACTGTGAACTCCATAAACCTACCCATTGTAAAACACCCAGAAAGGACAAAAGGATTAAAGGACAAACGGGTCCTGCAGGACTGATCTGCACGGTTTCCATGTTCTGTTCATGGCTGTAACCCCATTAAACTGGCGCCTGCTCACTTGGGTTTTGCGACTTGTCTGTTTCTAGAGTCTTCCCCCCCCACCCCCCCATTAAAAAAAGCAGACAGAGAAGAGCCTTCCCATTTCTTTAATCTGTGTAACTCACAATGCTACTGTACACAAAGCACACCCAGGCATTGGAACGATGCACTAACAGCAAGGAGGAGAAGGAAGTTGTACAGAAGGGTTTGTCACACACAAGCGAGTCATCGGCACGGTGCTGTACACCCAGGGGCGTACCCAGCGCCCTCGGGCATGGCCTCCGGCGTTCCCCACTCGCCTCTGTTACCCCTAAAGCAAGTTTTTATAAAGAAAAATAGAACTAACATCCTTGGAATATAAAATCGACGGTCGAGGGGTATCAACAGGCAGAGAGGGTGCTGAGGAGGACAGGGAAGGGGACCGTAAGGCTTCTAGAACTAATAGGAAATGCAGCAAACAGTGGCGATACCTGAAGAAGGGGCTGCTGCAGCAAGCACGGCGGTTGTCACCCTTTGGCTAGGTTCCTGCTCTCGGCTCGCGTATCGGACACTGTAAACGTTTTTGGTATTCGGATTTCGCCTCATCGTGATGGAGGGATGTGGGGACCCAGGCATGGGCTCCTTTTATTCCTAAAAGACTTTAAAGGGACAGCATCAGGTAGAAAGTGTGGCCCGAGAGTGCAGTAATACAAAAAGCTGCTTTTCGTTATAAAACCTCTGAGCTCCGCAGCAAAGTTTGATTCCCATGGAAACAATGGAGAACAAGGAAAGGCTGAGGCAGCCTGTGCAGCGCGGGCTGCGTTGAGCGCGTGTGTGAGAACACGACGTGGGCTGCAGCAGGAGCAGCGCGGCCGTCGCTGGTCGCACCCAGGGCTGCCCAGACAACGGTGAAGGGAGGAAGGAGTACAAGAAACTTCAGATTCTTTTCATCGCGAACAAGTGGTTTGTAACAAAAGGTAAGATTAGGTCTTTAACCTGACAGTGCCCCTTTATGGAATATACAGTCATCTTCTCCCTCACTGCATCCAGACGGATCCTCTTCCATACAGGTGGAAAGGCATCGGGTCACATGCATTGCTCTCCAAAACAGCTCGGAACAAACAGGTTATAAACACAGAGTTAAACTATTGCTATTGTTCTTTGAGTGAGTAGCATGTTGATCTTTGCTTCAGATAGATGAGTGCCAGATGGGGGCGGCTGAGGATAGATTGATGTAGACTGTGATGGACTGAATCGGTGGAGGAAAACTTACTGGCGTGTTTCCTGGTAACTACACCCACCTCCTCTGGTATTATTGCAGCAATAAAGGTCCTGCTCTACAATTGCTTCTCCGTGTTGGATCCATACAATGGCAACGGATGGGGGGCCAGGGAAAGGACCCGGGCAAGTTTCAAGAAGCTCAACAAAGGATGAGGACGGAGGTGCTATGATTGTCAGTCTAACTGGTTAGTAGCCATTTAAAACATGGAGTGATGGAGAGGTGAGTATAATATTGCACTTCTGCATTCATTGACGTTACATTGAACTTGGTCCATAAAATAATTGCTTTGTACATAATGCCTGAAACAAAAAAGCTACATTTTTAAATATTAATAAACCCTGAAGGTTCCAGTCCCTCCAGACATTTGTGGTTTTTTCCTCTACATAAATAAATAACTTTCAATTTTATATATCCACTTTTTATGTTGAACATTTACATTCGCCTCTGTTTTACACTATCTACACATAAGAAAATGTGAACATCTTGTAATGTACAGACCATGCCTCGGTTGTGGGCTTGGAGGGCAGTTGAATTTTGCAAAGGCCATATCCAAATTTGCAGGAATTATTGTGTGATGTGGGTTGGTGACTTCACAGGATGGATTGTGGCTTGGCTTCCTACTCAGATGGCATCTGTTGGATAGAACGTTTGGCTAGCAAAAAGCTGGGACAACTCACATTGGTTTTTCAACCCAGTCAAGCTCTGGATGTACATTCAGAGAGAGCTGAACCGAGTCGGCAGGAAGGAAAGTCAGTTTTCGGTAACAAAAGTCATCAGATACATTCTGCACTTGAATCATTATCAAAGAGAAGTGCTTAAACAGTTTGCAGTCAAGGCTGCAGGACGTGGGAGCTGCACTGGGCAGCGGGTGGGCAGTGGGTTCCTATCCCCCCTCTGCCTCCGCTTCGACCCTGCAGTGCCATGAACACGAGATCTGCCTCGGGTGTCTGATGGGGTAAGATTTGCCTACTGTGGCGCAGAGCCAGTGAGCAGAGCAGCGTTCACAGTGCTGTGTATCTCAGTGCGGCCGTCCTGCACTTCGGATCGAAACAGGTAATAAAATGAAGCAGCCAGTCTACAAAATTCTCTGTTACAAATAAGATCCTCAGAAGTAGAAAGTGATACAAAGACAGGGAAGTGTGGAGGGGAAAGCGGGGCTGGTTACACGCAGTCGGGGAGCTTGGTAGGACTATAAAATCTCCATGGGAAGAGGCCAACTGGAGTCTGTAAATGGGCACCACGGGGTGAGTGCCCCTCTGCCCCGAGAGGTGTGTGCGAGGAGGGAACTGGATCCATCCCTCGGGCCAGGCTGAGCCGGGAGGGACAGGACTAAGGGGCTTCTGGTGAGCCCTCACTCTAGGCACTGTTCTCTTCCACTGCTGCTGTTCTGTGCCGCTCACCCTGCACACCCACGGCTCCCCTCTGCCATGCACCCAGCCCTGGCTCGCTCCAGCAGCACACAAACCATCAGCTCAGGGACATCCACTGAGAAACACACCAGGAAATTTTAAGGTATGGCCTTTTCTTAAGGTTGCCTGACGTTGGCACACTTCCTTACAGTCTCCTTACTGCTGGGAAAACTTCTGCACGGATTGGTTTTATCCTGTATAAATATATACATATATATATGTGTGTGTGTGCATATGTATATG
The DNA here is from genome assembly GCF_037157495.1 of Lathamus discolor. NCBI lineage: Eukaryota > Metazoa > Chordata > Aves > Psittaciformes > Psittacidae > Lathamus > Lathamus discolor. The sequence continues at coordinate 12,078,631 of NC_088895.1, read as the reverse complement.
CACATTATGTATATAATATATACACACACACCCTGGCTTAGCAATAGTTCATTGTCATGCACTACAAACAGTTGGGTGTAGCTACATGAGATGGTAACAGGTTTCCATTCTAAAAATCATCAGTGCAAAAAACAATGAGGTTTTACAGTTCAGTAACTACAGGTAAAAGAAGCAGATCTGTTTTCCCATGAAAGCTGCTACTGAACTTGGAGAGAACCTGGGAAGAAGAAATCGTCTCAGAGGTGGGTGTTGAGAGAGTCAAACCCTGCATTTGGATGAGCAGAACTGCAACGCGATGTAGCTGCTGAGTGCCTTCAGCTGCTTCCCAATACATGGTGGTTACTTTCGGAAAGGATATATAGCGAGAATATCTGGAGACTTTAACAGCAAAGTAAGTGTCTGAGGTTTGTAACAGCTCAAACAAGATAGCTTGGATTCCTCTTTTAATAGGTCAATGCATTGAATTCCATCGGCTTCTAAAAGGTCTCTTTAAAAAATAACAGTACTAGCAGTAACGACCCCACTTTTTGGGCGTGAATCTGTCGACATTCTGCCCCTACCAACAGCATCCACACATCTTTATGCTTTGCCACTGCACGTTCTCCTTGAGAAAGTGGCTGCACTTGAAGCTCTTTGTACAGGTAAAGCTCTCGGTTGCTCTGCCTGGCACAGCCCATGATAAATCCCTTGCTTGGGGACGTCTGTGCCAGGAAACAGCGTTATCGAACCCCCAGCCCACCCTGTGCTGGTACCAGCAGAGCAGTCTGACTCCTGGGACAACCAAGAAGTTCCCCAGCCTCATCCCCTGTTCCTGTGGCTCTGAGGACAGCACTCGGTCACGCGTATCGGAGCGATGGCTAACAAGGCGAGGAGGCACGTATTTACAGTCACTAAACCTGGATAAGAGAAGGAGGCAGAAGAGAGTGCGATCTTGACCTGGAGACTTCCCCCCCCCCCCAGTTTCCAGCTGTTCCTTGGGCTCATGCTGCACAAACCTGACGCTCCCGCTGTAAGGCCTGCACGTTCTGCATGGGAACCATCCCATCTCTTCCCAGAATACCATGATGTTATTAGAGTAGCACCATATTTACCCTTCCAGCCCGTAACACCGGCCTCATCCCTCTTTTCCTTTTGTTTTCTCCTCCGGTGGCTGCAGCCGACAGTCGCTGGCTCCGGCCTGGCTACTTCTGCCCCAAGAGGCCAGACTCCAGCCGGGATGCTGCGCTCCGGCCCCAGCACCCTGTGGCGATGCTCATGCTTCTTTGGCTGCGTTCCCTGTCCCTCTCCCTGTCGCTGTCGGACTGGCTCTGGGTGCGCTCGGGGCGGTGGCCGGCGCTGGTGGCCGAAGGCTGGGAGGAGATGGTCCGCAGGAGGTGGTTCCTCTTGCGCAGGAACTCGGCCTGGCTGGGCAGCCCAAAGCTGCCCTTCCGCAGCGCCATGCGCGTGGTGTTCTTGGCAGGGCGCGCGCGGTGGTTGTACTCCAGCTGAGCCAAGTGGGCTGCATACCCCTCCGTGATGAACTGCGGGGTAAGAGGGATGAGGGCAGGCGTTAGGCACATCTCCACTGACAACCAAACACCTTTGCCATGTCAGGTTCTCCAGCAAGGCATGGAACCGCTCAGACAGATCTGTGTGGCCCTGGTACGTGGGACAGTTCCATCCTCCTGGCAAACACGACCTCAGTCACCAATGATGACCAAATTCCCATCGCCCTCCCATGGGAGACCCTTGGCAACTCAGACAAGCTGGCTCCTACCTGACACTGACTCTGCAGCTTCTTGGTGGGTCGGCCAACGATGTAGATGTGGGTGGGCGGGAGGCTGATGGAGCTGTACACGGAGATGTCCTTAGTGGATCCATATGCTGCATGGATCCTCATGTGGAGCTGCAGGGAGAGAAAGCAACACGTGGTCAGAACATGCAGGAGCCCCATGCTGCTCAACAGGCAGGGCTTTGGTTTTTAATAGCGTTTGTGGGAATCTCAGGTCAGTGACTTATGTAAGTTCCCAGCTGGAGAAGGCACCACTGTGCAAAGCACTAATTAACAGAGCTGGGGATGTTCACAGGCCAGAACAAGAGGAGTAACAGCGATACAAAAGCAGCTCTCTGCTTCCTGATCCACGGCCTTGCCTTGATGTCTGTGGGGGGCAGAGACACCACACACTTCACTGCTGACTTGTCAGGGGGGAGAGGAGCAGCCTGCAACCCCCTGCAGTACTCATTAGTGGGGAGTGTTCCCCTCCAGCAGCCATGCTGCTGCATGGACACTGCTGTTTAAGAAGGGACAGGCAGGAAAACATGCTGCTTTCCAGGGATTTGCCTGCCTCCACTCTGAGCAGAGAGCAGCTCCTAAGGTTTCCTTAGTGGGCTTAGGAGCTGGAGGGGAAAGTGGACACTGGTGCCACCATGGACCAGCCAGCTTTGCCCCCAAAGCCACAGGCAGGCCAAGGAGATGGAAAGGAAATCTCTGACCCTGGTCACAGACTTGTTCTTCTGGAGCATAAGGGAGAGCAGGCAGCAAGGGCCAGCTTCCCCTACCACTGTCTCAGGCGGAAACAAGGGCCCAAGAGAGTTAATGAGGGGCTTTCCCTGCTATTCCAGGCCAGGAACAAGTGCTCAGGACACTGGCACTTCCTTCAATTGCCAGGCAGAAAAACCCCTTTGTTATATCTGGAGCTTTTCTGAGGCTCTGGGCTGAGTGATGTTAAGAACTCCCAGGGGTCAAACGCTTGGGAAGATGCTCTGTGGAGCCTCCCATCATGGCTGCGTGGTGCAAGGCCACGTCTGCAGCAGCTCCATGTGCTCTCAGAGCTGCTGGGTACACCATGGGCAGCCAGAAAGCCACCATACAGGTGAAAAAAGTGCACATATGGGTAAGGAAGGCACTGCAGCCTCTGTTTCATCAGACATTTGGTGTTGGAAGGACCGGTGGAGCATGAAATGGAGCAGTGCTGAGCAGAGATGACACAATTTGACAGCGTAGACGCTTCTGTAGAGCAATAAAAGGCTGAAAATAAAATGAACAGATTAATCTTCTACTGTAGGTCACATCGCTGCCAAGAGACTGGTGCTGACAGGGGCAATTGGACGAGGAGCAATCTAAACCCTGTGCTGTGATCACGTTTCAGCAGAGCCCATCTGTGGCTTACGTCGGTGATGAGGGATTTCAGGAAGTTGGCCTTGTGCCGCAGCGGGTCGTGGACGAGCCCATCGCAGAAGGAGACGATGCCATGGGGGAAGTTGTGCTGTGCTAACCACGCTACCACCCTCTGCTTCTGCATGTCGGGGCGGCCCGTGACATAGATAATGAGGTAGCCGAGGTCTTGCCAGTGCCTAGAAGGAAAGGCACAAGTCAATGGCTTGCAAACCTTGAGTAAAGCCAGTGTAAACCACACTGACTGTCCCACAGCCCTGCTGCTGACCTTACAACGTCGACGGCTCCAGCGCGGACTTTGGGGTCGCTGCCCATGATGGATACACTGGCTGCAAAGGAGCCGTCGATGCTGAACACCACAAACTCTGTCCCCTTTGGCAGGACTGTGATGTAGCTGTCTGCGTACGTGTGGTCACCCCTGAGAGGGATAGAGGCACTTATAGGCATCAAGATATCCTGCAGTGCACCGCGAGCCCAAAGCAGCAACCAAATCTGGCCCAAGGGATGTAACAGCGATGCCACCACCAGTGAATGGCACTGCGTGAGGCCTCTGTGTTAAAGTGGGGATGGAAATAGTACTCTGGAGCCATGGTGTCAGTGACTCAAAAACACCTGCAGAAAACCATTGCTGGCTTCACCACTGCAAAGATGCTCCCTTCCTCCCCCTCCCAGAGCTCAACACCAAAAACTGGAGCTGAGCTGGAGCCCCTGGGCTGTGAATTACCACCAGTACAAAGTTCTGTCCTTCAAGGGCAACTTTATGGTCTTTAAAATACACCCAGCTGTGCGGTTTTGCAGAAGACCATGAGGCCATAGATGTGTGGTGCAGAAGGCCTGCTCCTGTAACAGGAGCTCAGTCACCATGCTGTTGATGATGCGGGAGTTGGAATAAAACATGGATCTTCCTCTTACAGCTGTAAAATACAAATGGCTTCATCCCTATTGCTGGCAAGCCAGGCTCCCAACCCACCTAACAAGCAGAGGTGCCCCACAAGGAGGGACCATATTCTACAGCCATCAAATTCCTGGTTTGTTTCTCTTGCAAACTAAGCCCCAGCACCCCAAGGTACCTGACCACCATCTTGACGGGGTACACGCCGATGCCCAGGCGCCGGTTCTCAGGGATGACATAGGAAATCCTGCCACTGCTGTTGCTGATCTCGGTGTCAAAGTAAACCCACTCTCCTGATGGTGGCTGGGTCATGATGTGAATGTCCACCTGGGAAGGCAGCAAGGCTGGGTCAGCAACAGCATCAAAGGCACAGACAAGTAGAGCAGGATAAGCATGGGGACCTTCACCCAAGCCCCTTTGGTCAGCAGCAGGGCTGGGTCCTGCTTCCACCCTCTGCACTTCACAGATCTGAGCTGAGAAGCACCAAAACATCAGTTTTGGTTTCATTCCATCAGGCTGGAATGAAACCCAGCCTCGGTGGTGAAGACCCCCATGATGGAACACTGTTCCTGGTAGGAGGCACCACGCAAGTCTGAGCAGGGGAACATGGCCAAGATGCAAAGGTAACAAACCCCATCAGGACCAAGGGAGCACCAAACAGCACCGCTTCTGTCCCAGTCCCCCACATGGTGCACAATCCCATACCAGACACAGTACCTTTTCTCCTGTGAGTGTGACCATATCTAATGGACCATACATAAACCTTCCAGTTAAGGTCTGGGGCCCATCTTCATTGGCAATGGTGTCATTTATCCTGTGGTTGGCTGTGACGTTCTGCACAAGTCAAGAGGGAAAGAGGAACACAAACCAACAAAGAAAAAGGTCTGCAGTAATGAACAGCCTCACAGGAAAACACCAAACGCAACCAGACAAATTAGAGTGCCTTTCTGCCTCTATCACACTCACAGCTCTCAGCTTTAGAGAGGAATTTGACCTGTGGCAGAGGGGATGCTCCTTGCCCTCCACTGATGGGGTGGATTTGAGAGTACGTGGCTGAAGAGTCAATTTCAATGGCAGCTGCAATTCTCATCTGTCTATTAGCTCTTACACTTTGGGTTTAAGAGGCGATACAAACATCTGCCAGGGAAATCGGCTCACATTGTTTCAGCTCGAGCAGAGAATTGTCCTTTTGCAGGAATCAGACTTTTCTGGGAGCAAAGGGCATTTACTGAGTAAAGAACTTGCATCACTGGTCGTGTGGAAAGACATTCCATCTCTTTCTCTGTCCCCAGACAACGCTTTCTGTGTTTTACACAGACTCAAGCCAAGAGGAGACCTTGCTGGTAAAGATCTTTCAGGTCACTCCTTCACAACTACAGGTAGCATATAATCACTAATGTATACCAGCAGTACAACATGATCCTCCGTCCCTACTGTGGACAGACACAGTCATGCCCACGCTCACCACCCTCAGTGCTTTCTTACAGCTCAGACCAAACTCCCTCTACACCACAGCTCTCCCTCCTGCCACGGAGGCAACCCCAAAACCACCCTTACCCGGAGCTTCACGTGCGTCCTCTTGCGAAGCCACTTCTCACGGGGCTTGGAGGGGGTGAAGACAGACACCTCCTTCCCGTCCAGCTCCAGGACACTCGAGTTCTCGTGCCTCATCACCTGCAGGAGGACGGGTTCCACTGAGACATCAGCCACTCGTGCAGTGACCCCCCCTCCTCCTGCCCACACTGTGCTGCATCTCCCAAGCCAGGGTCATACGAGGAGGGCCTGGGTTTGCCTGCTGGGTGTTTGCCTTCTCAGCTTGCAGGGTTTACAGGCTGCTCCCTTAATTGCAAGGACAAGGGGTTTCTTCTGAGCTAGCAAAGCCTGTGGCCAGCACTGACTTAACCCCAGCTGGGATGCAGGTTATTTAGATTGTCAGGAGGTACGAAACTGACTCAAACACAGCAGGATGAGTTCTGCACTTAGATATCTGCCCTTCCTCCAGGCTTTCTTTAGTTCCTTCCCCTTGGTCTGCAAGGGACTGGTCTCCTTTGAACATGAGTTTTCTGCCATTCTTGTAACAGACCAAGCACCAGCTGCTCTGCCCGGCCTCATGCTGACAGACGCTGTTCTTTCGGCTCATTTCTTATTTCTATTTAAACACATTTTGGACTGCTCTTGCCCAGAGATGACTTTCAAAGGTAATTAGAAACAAGTCCTTAATAGGGGAAGAAGTACTGTGGTGCTCTGGAAGGACAGCAAGAAGACAGGGGATGAGAAAGACCCTGGTCTCAAGGCAGAGATAAGTTAGCAGAGTCAGGCACTGGAGAATGGGAGTGGGCCAGATTACTCAGACAGCCACCAGCAAGCTTTGAATGGATGGAGAGGTACCTCAAGCTCCAAGATAGGAAGCTACAGACCCAGGTTTGGGCTGAATCCTGAATAATTGCCTATTTCTTGAATGGAGCACTCTCTGTATGAGACTGTTGTGACTCTTCCCACTCATGCACAATTTAGGCTGAGTTAGATGCAGGTGTGGGGTTTCACATCGAGGTCTGTGCAAGCTCACAGGTGTCTTGCTGGGCTAGATACTATTGGGAAGAAAGGGTCTCCCTGGATTATCACCACTGCTCAGCTGCCACCAGCACTGACATCTCTTGTTTATGGTTCTCACACCGTTTGGAAGGCAGCACTGAAAGCAAGTTTGCCAACAGAATCATAAATAATTGAGAGCTGCAGTCGAGGAGGCTGGAAAGGAGCAGGGACAGCTCAACAGCTGAGCTAACACAAAGCAAAGCCAAGCACCAAAGTGGGCAGCACAATCCACAGGGTTGCTTTTAGTTTCGTCTTTTCCATTTCTGTACTCAAAATACCCTTCTCTGGAGGGGTTTATACTTTGTAAGGAAAATAACTCCTCATTCCCAAGGAACTGAAGGAAGAATATTCCTTTTAGGAAAACCTCACTTTAAACAGTAAATTCAAATCTCAGGCCAAACAGAGATGGTACCAATCTGAGGTGTCAGACTCCAGACACCAGCAATCCCCATTTACCTATAGCCTCAGGAGAACCGCTTTGTACTGGAGGACTGAGGACTAAATCCCAATGCACTGACGATGAGCTGAGTTCCTAGAGACCACAGTAAGTTATAAGGCAAAAATGGAGACCCAAACTGTGCTGATCACCTCATGTCAAATTCCTGCAAAACTTCTCTTTTAGTTTTACTGTATTTAGTGCTAATTTTATGTCTACATTGAGAAGTTTCCTTTAAGTTTCAGACATGAGATCCAAATGTGCACACACAGAGAACCACTCACTTCAAGAAACAAGTGATGCCACTGTGATGTGATGGGAAACAGCCCTGGGCTCACTCCATGGCTACCTGCTGAGCCCATCTGAAACGTCCTCTGAAGATAAAACCCAGGCCCAAACTAACCAGGTATAACAGCACATGTCCATGAGGTTTGCACATGTGCGGCTCCATTAACAACACAGGTGAGGAACAAAAAGAAGGGGAAGAAAATGGATCTGCAGTCGCAAAGGGGTTTTGTTCATTTCTAAGCATCAATGAGAGTTATGGAAGATGCAGTGGGAAAAACAGCCTGAAATATTGTTCAGCCCAACGGAGAGCAGGGAGGGAGGACAACTGTACCTGTCTCAGCAGGAAAGAGACAACGTCTGTGGACTCCCAGTAGCTCGCATGGAAGAGATGTGGCAAAGCGACTGTCGGGAAAGCCGTCAGAGCATCAGGACAGTAGAGAGCGTAGTCAATCCTCTTGGTTCCCCACCACCTGGCAGCAACTAGAAGCAAAAAAGCCTTGTTCAGACAAAGGGGGTTCACATGCGTGCGCAGTCTCCATCACAAATGGTACTGCAAGGCTCTGGCTCCTCACTCCAGGTACACTGGGAGGCTGCTCCCTGGCTGGTTGCACTGCTAAGAGGGAACAATCAACCCAGGGCTGTGTTTGCTCAAACCAAGGGAGGAACATAGAGGGGCACCAACACTTGAGCTCTCCTTTATTTAAACAAACAGGAAGGCACTGGAGGGCAGGTATTAATTAGCTGTTAGTCCAGACCATGGAGAAGGGGTCAAAGGCTCATGTGCAATGGGAATCCACATGGCAAAATATAAGGCAGAAGTGCATCTCCCTGGAGCTGTGGGAGGAAGGACGTGTGTGCTCTGCCCACCACAAGACATGCCCAGGCTCTCTCCAGCCCCACTTTCCAACTCCTTTAGCTTTCACCAAGGAATAGCACCCAGATACTGGTCACACTAAAGAGAATCTGAACAGTGGGAGCCCATGTGAGATGCTGAAAGGCGCTAAAAGGCACCAAAAGGCAGGATATATGGCACATGCTGCCAGGATTGGCAGTCCCCAGCAAGTCCTTGTTACCATCCTGGGTTACCACACTGCAGGCAGCTGAGACATCCAGCCCAGCCTCTGCAGTGGCCAACAAGAAAAGGATCTGGGAGAGCCGGGACTTTATTCAATGGGATTTTGGAGGGGGAAGGTTATAGACAAGACAGAAGAGTTCCTCCCTCAGGGAGTCAATGACCTGCACGCAAGTGTCCAACAGCCACTGTTCACCCATGGGACACCACCACACTTCAACTCTGCCCATGCACACATCCTGTCCGACCTCCTAGCAATGAGCATGGCTCAGTCCAAAGCCTCACATCCCAAAGATAAGGCTTCTTTCCCAGCAGTGAGGAGTCCTCAACCCCTGTGTGCTCCGGCCTGGAAAAGCAGCCATGGAAAGAGAAGATGGATCAGAGCAAGAGAGTAAAAGAGGAGCTGTGTTTGCATGCAGGTTGCAAGATGGGGCTTTCTCAAGCTTCTTTTTTTACTGTGACAATGTTCCTTTTTATGGACTTCCAGGAAAGCTGCAGGTATAAGGTATGATCCAACAAACCCCTCTTGTTAAGGGCAATGAGCTGGTAATGAGCACAAGTCCTGAACCGAAAAAATGGTCCTACCAGCTCTTTCCAGAGACCTGTACAAAGCTCCCACCATAGGAACATGCAGAGGGTTATTGCATCAGCACATCCCTATGGCCCAGCCCAGGCCCTAACAGCTCTTGTGTTTCCCAAGAGCCATGGGAAGGAGCAGAAAGGCACTGATGGACCAACATGGCTTTTCCAGAGCACATAGGCACCAGAGCCATTTTTGACTCTCTGTCTTCCAAAGTGGCAGCTCCTGGTCGTGTCCCAACCTTTCATTTCTCATGCAAGTCCCCAGCTTAGGTAATTTCAGATTCTTCATAGGAAGCAAAGAGGATTTACTCTTCCATGCTTAAAAGACAGTGGTGGAGGCAGAAGCGCTGTCCCCACAGCTCTGCTCGGAAGAAGACCTGCTCTTGCCAAGCTGTTAGCTGTGTTATGATGGATCTTCAGAGCAAAGTGACAGAAACACTTGTTAAAATGCAATCAGAAATTGCAAGTGCCTCAGTGAAAGCGCGCAGATTTGCTGTGGAGTTCTGTGACTACTGAATGAGAGAAGAGGTCGACCAGAGCGGATGCCTCCAGAATACCTGTCTTGATGTCCAGGTCGGGTATCCGAAGAATGCAGTCTGCAGCCTGACTCCACAGCCCTTTGAGCTTTCTTCCCTTCGAAGGGGTTTCGTGTTTATGCTGCCTATGTTTCTTGGATGAGGTTTGAGTAGGGGATTTGTGAGGGAGGGCAAGTTGGGACAGAAGGCTAAGCCCTCTGCAATGATTAAGGTGGTGTTTGGTTTCTAAAAAGAATAAAATGAAAAGAAGTAGAAATAACACTTATTATTACAGCACACACATGATGCAGGCAACACATCTTTCATCCTGCAGAGATTCATAGTGGAAAGGAACTGCATTGAGAGGGAGCCATGGTTCTGTGGTGGCCCTCTGCACTTCCTCCGGCTCTCCCCGTGCGACAGCAGGGAACACATCCAGCCCTCAATGCCATGGCTTCACATTACCACCGTGCTAATAAGGTTGAGCGCAAGAGCTGCAAAGCCAGAGCAAGGGCTCAGAGGACATGTCAGCACTCAGGAGGTGAAGGAAGGGGCTGTGACAGCCTCGGGGCATGCTGCACATGGAGTCAAGGCTGGACTCTTCCTCTCTGATCTCAGAAACAGGTTTTGATGGCTGTGAAGTGCATGAAGGAATAAATTACACAACCAGGAGCTAAATAATTGGTGAGAGCATGAGGAAAGCAGAGAGACATGAGCATCATGTGGGCCTGATCCTGCATCACCTGCCAGAGGAAGGATCCCTCCATTGCATCACGCAGGCCTTTAGGTATCACTCTGGTATAAACACTTCATAAGGAACAACCACACCCCCCCCCCCCCCCCCCCCCAGCATTTCTCATCCTGGCCGCTCTCTGTAGGTGTGAAACAGCACAAAACAAACACCTTCTCCCCCCAGGAGCCTTCTTCCCCAAGCAGATTAGTATTAGCAAGCACTTGGTAAGATGTCTTACCAGGACACACGTAAGAACGCACACAGGGAGCGCAGCGTCAGCTCTTGGATGTGCTTTGGAAGAGAAAAACCTCATGTGTCAGAGCACAGGGAGTTTATTCCCGCTGCCAAGTGCTGCCTCAAACAGGGCAAGAAGTTACAGTAGCCCCTGAGCAGCACCCACAGGAACTAACACTTGTCTCAGGGAGTGTTATTAACCTCAGCAATTGTGAAGTTAAGTCATTCCTGGCCCTGCAGTCTGATGTGCCAGGAATGGAGATTCTCTGAATTTCTGCTGCATCCTGGAACAAGAGTTTGGGCTGAAGTTTGGGGTTTATTTAATTTGTTTGGTTTTCAGCAGTTATCAGAGGTCCCTGAAGACACAGACTGTTCATCTTACACCTCAGCTGGAATGAAGAAGGGGCTGAACTGTTAACAAAGGCTGTTCTCCACTGTATCAGCTGGGAAGTTATACAGGTCTTGGGAAAAGTAACAATAAACCCCCCTCCTTTTATTCCTCATTTGGCTCGGGGATATGGGTCATGACTGGCTGACTCTGAGCCTCGCTGTTGGCTACCAAAGAGCTAAATTTCTAATGCAGAGAAATAATCTAAACCTGTTCTTGTCTTTCTTACTCATCCCCATTTCTATGAGCCACATTTAATGATCTACATCAAGCCACATGCCAGCCCCTCCATTATCAATCTGGTAGTGCTGATCCCTACCAGTTCTGCACGACTTACCAATGGCAGCACGGAAACATCCCTTTGGATTAACCCTCATCACGCACAGCAGCCAAATGGTGCTCAGAGTTATCAATCATTACATCTCTTTGAAAAACATCACCAGCACAGTCCAACATGCATAACACAGCGGTAGCCCCTGTATCATAATCAAATACATCATCTGTTCCTCCAGGAGATACGGTAACACATGGCACTGACTATGGCAAATCCAGGAGAAGGCGGAATAATTCCAACTCTTTGTTAATAATGGAAAGCATAACCCGGACAGACAGACAGACAGACAGAAGCTGTGTGGCTCTGGCCCAGTGCGTGGTGCTGCAGGAGCGATGCGAGAGTCTCGGAGGGGGTGAAACACTTACTGTTGGCTATGTTGGAAGCAGTGTAACTGTCTGCCATTCCTGAGACCTGGCTGGCAATGCTGATCTCACTGGCTCTCCGGAAGCCCCTGAACTGAGGGGCTGAAATGGGGGTGGACAGGGACGTGCTTTCCATGAAGACGGCACCATGAGACTGAACAACATCTGCTACAAAGTTGAAACAGGGAAATCAAAATGTTAGACCAACAGACAGAGGCTGGGCAAGATGAACTCGAGGGGAGGAAGAAGGCAAACAAGGCTGGTAAGGTGCAAAAACCCTTTCAGAACTGATTGGAATGAAAAAAAAAAAACCCCACAAAAAACATTTCATCAGAGCTCTGGTTTGGAAAGAAAGCAAACACCGCAGCAGGCAAAGAGACGTGGCTGGAGGAGCAGTCTTTGATCGAGAGAAGCAAAATAAGGAGCTCAAAAAGCAAATCCAAAACCCCAAAGAAAAATCCAGGCAGACGTACTCAAGCAGCAATAACAAGCGTGTGTCATACATACAGATGTGAATATACACAACTTCATATATTCACACTGAGACAAAATAACTGAGGTAAGGAGAACAACAAGAAACAGCCTTAGAGAGGGGATATTTGTATTCTCGAAGAGTTTAAACTTAAAGGAACATCTCCAAGATAGAAGCATTAATGCTAAAAAGGAAAAATAAAACCAAGAAAACATTTCCATGCCTGGCAGGGACTAAACTTGAACTCTTATTTTACTGCTAATGGATACAGCCAATGCTCATGAAACTAAAGGAAGGGCTATTGAAAGAAAGGAGCCTGGTGCTGAGCACTTACATCTCCAGTCAGTGTTGGTGGACTGGGGAGTGCTCGGCCTCTGTGAAAACAGAGCTTCTTTTGTACAATGTGCAAGTCTAGATATATAGATCCCAACCTGAGGTTTACCAAGTGTGGCCTATCCCTTTAGTACACAAATACACAAAGGGAGGATTTGAAGTCATGCTCACATAGGCCTTACATACGTACTGGAGGGAAATGGACCTCAAATGCTCAGGACTAGCAAACCGTGAGTTGCTGAAAGTCACATAAAATCTGCATTTCACTTGTCTCTCTGTAACAGTGGTAAGAGCATTCATTCACTCCTCTGTAGATGCTGCAAGGCTGAATTGAGTGTCTCTGGGATACCCCAAGATCCTACACTGCTGAGGGTTTGTAATGCCAATGCCAAGTACTCAACAGCAGGCAGCACCAGCATGACACTAACATGCAAAAGCAAAGCTAACTATCTAATGTTGCCCATCTCTGCTGTACCTGAGGAGCAGCATCTGAACTTTATTCCCAGGGATCAGCCAGGCAGTAGATGCCACATGGAATGCAGGTACATTACTTCCACACACCAACATCTTCCACCTATTTCAGCCAGTTTAGATATCCCTGGATTTAATCCCAAGTATGCGGCTGACACAGGGTGTTGTTTCGGCAACTGGTTTATTTTAGCATCCATCTTTTTTGCTTGGGGCTACTGATTTGCTGCCTCTGACCTCTTGGATTGCAGCAGCAGCGTGTGCCCACGTAAATACTGCTGCAGCAGAGGGAAAGGGGACGTATGAAGCAGAAAATTTGAGGCTAAAGTGTCGAGAAAAGAGGTCTGTTCTCTGCAGGGAAAATCAGGCCACAAGCTGCTCTGTGTAAAAGCTTCATGGACTGCAAGATCTGAGCCTTAGCAGGAGCCTGACTTGACCATGAGCTGCACACACGTTGTGCCTGAAAGGCCATTACCAGGATCACTTTCTCAGCACTTTCTTCCTCTTTTCACCTTGCCTTGAGCTGCTGGCTGTCAAGGGTGCTACCAGCATCCGCAATCCAGCCAGCCCCACCAGGCCGGTACAGCTTTCTTACTGCTGCAAGTACAAGCAAGAGGAGACAATTCAAGCAGAGGGTGCACTCTGAGAACATGAGCCAAGCCAGGAGCTGCATTCAACCCCTTGAAGATCTCAAGGGTAAAAGGTCTCATTCCCACTGCTATATGACCTGGGACCACCCTTTCATCTCCTCCTTAGTTATCCCTTCCTTTCCTTTACCTTGCCTGTATAGATGGTGAGATCCTTCTGCACTTATGTCACATCAAATGGGTACCCCAACACAGCTGTAATGCAGATAATGACCATCAGCTTTCCTGAACTTGGTCAGATGCAAGGAGAGGTTTGTCTTTGTCTGTGCTAGGGAGAATTCCAGGTTCAGGTTTAACTAACACTTACCAGCAAAGCCTGAACGTCTTCCTCTCCCCTAAACATAAAACATCTGTGGCTCGAATGAGGAAGCAGCTGGAAGACACACTAGAGTCTAGTCTTCTACAACAGCAATACTACCCAGGAGAAAAGGCTGGGCCAAATGTGGTGCTGCCTGGGATGATCATGGTTTCAGCTCCATTAGCATGTCTTCACTTAGCTCTGCCTGAATTTTACCTCCTGTTTTGAGATCCCAAAAAATAGAGTGATTTAAGGACAAAATGCGCATTTTGGGCTTGCTCTTTTTAGCCAGTCTTGCTTTCCTGGGCTTGACTGGGGATTTTTTGAGTACAATGAGTTTGAAGCAAAACCACCCAGCCACAACAGCCCTTCCAACACTATCATGGCTAATGCCACCAGAGGAGTAATATTCACTCCTATTAAAGCCTAAACTGTTTTAGGCTTTAAACTGAACTGTTCAGTTTAGTATTGCTCATGTTGGTGGCAGGAATCTGCTCTGCAGGGGATGAAGTGTAACCCCACAGCAGCGCTCCCGTGCTCCAGACCACTGGGGTTGTTCTTGTGTTTCTCCCTTTTCCTAAGCTACATACCCTCTATGCTGGAAAAAGGCCAGTTTCTAAGAAAACATGAGGGCCAGGAAAAGGCAGGGCAGGAAGTGTGGACAGAAAATCTGGTTTATGCATTACTGCCCCTTCATCCAAGCTTCCGCCCCCCAAAGCTGCAGTGACTTCCAGATAAAACCCCAGGACCTGACCTGCAGAAAAACCAGAACCCATACAACATAGATCCTAAGCTCTGTGTATTGTTTGCACCAAATCCCTTGTGCAGCATTGCTCTTGCCATTTTGAAGCCAAGGGGGCTTTCCTGCGGAGTGCAGTGACCAGGGTGGGATGTCACAGATGCTGCCACATCGGCACAAACTGACCCCAGCACTTGCAAATGCTCCTAAAGGGAAATCTTCTGCACAGCAGAGGCGGCATCCCCAGCCCCAGTGGGATGACAATCACAGGGATGTTTTTCAGGCAGCACTTTGAGCCCAGGGTGAAGTCAGATGGCTGGACCAGGCCAAGCAGTAACAAGACTTTCATCAAGATTGGCTGTTCCTTTATGGCACTAGATAAGGACAGAGGTGCTCCTGGTTTACTGCACTGGCTGAAGTGTACTTCGGACTGTGTCTGCGGGCAGACTTTATCAGAACAAGGAAGCTTCAGGAAGAGGAGACCTGGCTTGAGCAGAGCCCTGAGCACCCTCTCTCCCAGCACAGGACCTGCCACTGCTCAGCAGCACACACAGGTCAGGCCACTGCAACGAGCTGAGATTGAACTGCACCTGCAGAAGCGGTGACATAAGAAGAAAAATCACCTCTTTTTTGCCTGCCTATGGATCTTTAATACTCATTTCAGTGCTGTGCCTTTTCATTTAGGGACTCATTTGTCCATACTCAGTAAGAGTATACTAACTGTTTCCCACTAAGTGAACAACACCAGGCCATCCTCTTAATGTACTGCTGGCTCTGCCTTAAGTCCTTGGGGTATCTGAATGGCAGATTTCAGTATGTGCTATTTGCAGGCTGAGCTGTGGCACCAAAGCAGGAAATACTGAAAGCATCAAAAATGTGTCAAGTTCAATAAAAATAAGAAAATAACAAAACAGGAAAGGCAGCCAGCTGCTCAGCACAGGCCAAACCCTGCTTGCACTGGAGTCACTGGTCAGCACTGGGCACTGGAAATTTCCCACAATTGGGATTCAGCACCAGCTACAGTCAAGCCAAGCACTGCTTGGCCACACTGTGGTTCTTGACACACAAGGTAAAAAGCAGAGAAGCTTCTAAAAGCTCCATCTTGAGAGCAGGAAAGTGTCAGATGACACTTAAATGGCATTTCATCAGTGACCTCCAAAGTGATTAATTAATAGGACCAGATCCTTTCCCTCTGCGTTGTTACAGAACATCACAGCACAGGCAACATGGCAACTGCATACCTAAAGATCATCTCCATCTTCTAAAGACAAAGGGAGAGACTATCCAGAATAGTCAGCGATGTTGCCATCCTGTATGACCACAAAACGTACCAGGCTGCTCATGAGCAGTCAGCTTGTTAAAGACAAGGAAGCAGAACCAAGCTCTCAATGCACAACACTGTGAAAGGGGTGAGAACGGGCAAGGAAGACACACGGGGAGGAAGAAACTAAAATGAAGTCAAATCTCATTGAAATCACAGATGTAGCACCAGCCACAACCAGGATAAATGAGGCCATGCAGCAATTATGGTGGAAAATAAGGCAAAACAAATGCACCGAACTTTGCTTTGAAGTCAAGAAATGAATTTTAAAGAGCCAACACGTAGAACCACCCTGGGGTCTGAAAGCCTCAGTCACTGTATTTGGCAGAGCCACAAGGATTTCCAAACATAAAACACTCAAATGGACAAAATCTGGTATGACAGAGATGTTAAGTGGGCTTTTGGCCATGGAGCAGTGTGGCTGACTGCTGGGGAGTCAACCCTTTCCCAGGGGATCCTGCTGTATGTACCACACGAGCAGGGATACCCCAGGAATCTCTGTGCCAAAGCCTCTTTCCAGCAGCACAGCCACCACAGAGGGAACAAAGTAATGAAATGGCAGAAGCTCCCCCTTCTAGGATGGGGCAGAGGTTTTAACCCCAACTTGTTCTTTACTCCCAGACCCAAGCATGATCCCAAGTGGTTATTTCATGTGGCACAGCCTGAGACACAGCATGAAGATTTCAACTCCAGGAGGCAAACAGTATGATCTCCAAATAACACCCCAAGTACCCAACACCACAGACAATACAAAAGTGTAGATTACACACACTCAGCAAAACCAGCACTTTTATTGGAAACATCTTGCCAATTCAGTACGGGAACGGGGATACTTGTTTCCATGAAGCTGTCCTGGTGCTGGAGAGCACCCAGAGGGCTACTTTCCATGAGGAGGATGGGATTGTTCTGGATTGTCTCAACTAGAAGTAGATGGGGAAAAAAAACAAAACAAAACAAAACCAGAAGGACAAAGAACAACAGACATGTGGCCACAACGTGTTAACATACAAACAGTTGCAACTGAGCACTTCAACTATGAGTCTTCAATGAAAAGACAACCTTCAAATAGCATGAAAGAAAAAAGACATGGGTGACTTTCCAAATAGACCCACATCAGAGAGTTTAACTGGTAGCAGAGGAGAGCACAACGATGGCATTTCAACAACAAAAGAAAAGGGAGTCCTCTTAACCAGCTTCTCCAATGAGTCGAATCCATAAATACCCAGCAGATCCAGAGAGATCTTTTTACTACGAGGGGAAAAAAAGTATGCTGTAAGGGGAGATTTACTTGACTCAGACTCACATCCTACACAGTGCAAAGCACAGGAGTAAGCAGGGATGTGAATTTCATTTTACTCTGCAAGTCGGTTGTAATGAAACAGAGACCCAACATTTAGTACAGATGGGAAAATGAACAAAATATACAATGTCTAAGAGGCTTTCTGAATCGTGGACTGTAAAAAGCCAGCTATCTGCATGAGGAAATATGCACAGACAGTGTTACAGGAGGCTTTGTACATAACTAATTATAACTGAGCACCTGAATTTTACGCGATGATCAAATCATATAGCTTAATTATAGCAGCAATTAACTTTCCTGGAGCGCCCTGCAGTAGAGGCTTTGCAAATCGTGGTTAGAACAGTCCTTGTGGGTAATGTGGAAATCAACAGTGAAATTCTGGCTCTAAAGGAAAGGAAGAGCCTGTTACTTTGGAATAAGCAAACGAAGAGGTTTTGTCTTACACAAGAAGAGTTTAGAGTTGCTTTTTGCCAGTTTTATTCATGAAGCAGAGCAGCATCTCCTCTTAAAGTAACAAGGCTCAAATCTGGAGAGAGTTTTGAAATCACTCTACTCTTCTCATAGTTGAGCTAATTGCTGTTTAACTCCTCTCCACTACGTAGCAAGCATCTCTCTACACATAGACAACTCAAAGGTCTGGGGAAGCACAGCAAACTAGTAAGATCCCTGCTGTTGCATAGACTGATAACCAGAACACGGTGTCAACGGGGCTTCTACCTCTGGTTTCAGTGAGAACAGGGGCTTTGAAAGGTATTTAAAAGGAAGAAGGTAAGATGTTTAGGATTATTTTTTATATTTATTTTTAAGGAGCCACTTGCTGCTAATACCTAGAATACACCCAAAAAGCAAACTGCTTTTCGAGTTGCTATAGATTCCCTGAGCTGTTGTACAAATGCACTTGTGGGTGGTTCCATTTTTAAGTGGTGTTGCAGCAAGATCTTTGCTAAATTTGACTAGTGAGTGGGGCCTGCAGAAAGTATCTTATTCACTTTCTTGAACATGGGGTTTAGTTTATGCCCATTTAACAAATCAGACCTCCAGATTCAGCAATCACAAGACAAGCTTTAAAGACGCTGATACATAGGAGAGCACTGCTTTGGATTTTCAATTCTAAAATGGTGCAGAGCATCACCAGAATGATTCCACTCTAGATATATATTCCTCTTCATTTAGTCCTGCATGATTCAAATACTAAACAAATGGAAAGCTACCAGAGCTTTGGGGAAAAAAACCAACCACCAAATTCCCATCTTTCTAGCTGGTGGCTTTGATACTCTCTGGTTTGCCAGCATGATTTCTTGTGTGTTGTAAGTCTGGTTTTATAGTAGTGACTCTCAGTTATAACGTTGACTTTAACTAGCCATTGACTAACAACCTCTAGCAAGGGAAAAATTACAGTGCAATTATTCTTCCTGCCCCAAAGGCCTGACCCTGCAGGGAAGGAAAGCTTTAGGTGAAGCAGAAAGGTCAAATTTAGTTCTGCACAGTGGTGAGCTTCCCCGAGAGCTCCTTGCAATGAGAGCCTGCACTGAAATGGCAACAGACCATGAGAGTCCAGGCACAGGAGTGAGGTGAAGATGGCAGGAAATAGAATTTAGTTTATTAGATCCACTGATGTAATGGGAGCTGAGGCAGGGCATGGTCAGGACACAGTTAACTGTTTCGAATGCAAAAAGGGCATGCACACAGCCATTTCAGACTTTGTTACTGCTGCAATTGGGGTAGAGCAAGTGAAGAGGCCACTGATGGGAGAGGAATCCTAGGTATCTTACAAGACAGTGCCTCATGGGCAAGGTGGCATGGGCAAGGCACTGACACCAGCCCACTAATCTGCAGTAGCCTGTCCAATGAAAAAGCACAAGTTGCAACCAAGTAAATCATCTCATCTTCACTGTTGACTCTGCTGCTTCCAGTCTTCACTGGCCCTCCATTAAAGTCCTAAACTTTACCAAGTTAATCAGGTTTCATTCAGTCCCAATCACAAGCACCAGCTTAGGTGTAAAACTTCACAGAGAGGTCACCACATCATGACTCTCAGCAGCTGATGGCCTTTCTGTGAGAAATCAAGGGCATACGGCTCACAGGGCACTGATTTTGTTGGAAGAAAACTACCTTTTCTGGTAACTCAGGAATAAGGCTAACATTATAAGGCCAATTCTCTTTCTTGTCATTCCCAATTGCTTTGATAATTTCATATAAAACGTAGTCATAACCCTTTAGACAGCTAGTAAGCATCCAAAGTGACTTACCCAGCACAGCAGAATTGCCATCACCCAGCGGGAACCTCTGGTAACGGGGAATATTAAAGGGTGGCAAAAGGTAGAACTTCTTCTCCAAAAGAGGTTCGAGGCGTGAAGCAGATGGGTCTGCAGGGTGGAACAGGTTATAGACCTGCTGACAAGCTGGTCTGAGCTGAAAGACTGAAAAGATGAAGAAAAAAAGCCTTCAAGTATCAGTAGGTTATTTGTTAGAGTATAGCAAATATTTGTCTGTAAAAAGGACGACTATTTTGTTGAACAAACAGTGCAAAGGATTTATCATCTTTCAGTTTAGTCAATTGAAACAATTTACTACAGTATTTACAGACTCAAGCATTGCCCCGTATTTGTGACATTTGGAAGCACATTTTAACTAAACTGTACAATCGGTACTGGCTGGAGCACTTCGTGATCTGCTTCCTTAAGGTGCAATAAATATCATACATAAAGTTTGGTCTTTACCAGTTTGTCTCATCAAATCCTGCATTTGTAGCAGGTGACGCTTTCCCCATCCACTCAGTGAGCTCAGCAGTTTACATCAGGACTTACTGTCAAGAGCTGGAATGACAGTTTTTCGCAGTGCAAGAACCAGACCCAAGGGAGAACCAAAGAGGAAGAAATCAGTGATGTCAAATTCAAACTTTCCAATATTTCCTCCATCCAACATAGTAGAGCTACTGGATCGCCTGGATCCCGGGTCATTCCTCAGAACACTAGAATGTAAACTGGGACAAGAACAGGAAAGAAAGTCAACCTTTTATTCAGGCTGTGGTTTCATAATTGAAGGCTGGATTAGTGATTGACAGTGAATATAATCTCCGTCTCTTCAGTGAAGAAACTGTGCCAATCAATCCACCATGCCTCGGTACTGTAGTTTTACTAGCCAGTAAACTGTCCCCCCAATTACCCCATTACCCATTATGCTAGTGCACAATTCAGGCTGTAAAATCCAAGCTTCAAGTGGGTTCATTTACACAGTTCTATCTCCTCAAAATGCTTGTTCTTTGAGGAGTCAAAATCTCTAATCTTCTAGTCAGAATCTGCTACTAGCATAGCTATTTGCAAGATAAAATAACCAGCAAGCCAAAATAACTAGAGTAGCAGGGGAAAAAAGCAGGCTTACAGTGATTCACTCCATTACACACATTACTGCTATGCCTTCTGGTTGTCAACATTTGAGTTCCTTCCATCACCTTATTCTCAAATGTTACGGAAAGCTGCGCTTACCCACTTCTCCTTTTGGAAGTAGTTGGACAAATGTTATAGGATTGAAAAGGAAAAAGAAAATAGAAAGGGAAAAAGATGAAAATCTGCAACAGTGTTTCTAATATCTTTGTGCACCAAGTTTTCACAACAGCTTCTGTGCATGTGTATGGCATTCACTGGGAATGGGAATTTGGGGTAATTAACACAGTTAATTAAAACATGTCTGGCTTTCCCCACCTCTTTCAGGTGTCAAATCTGCTGGCAAAATTCAACCTGTGCGCTGTGCAGTTCAACACAGGCTTAACAAAGACTTAAATTCACATCCCTTGGACACTGAGGAAGAAGCAGCAGAACTCTTAGGTGAAAATCCTGGGAATCCATCCCCACGTTAGGGAAGAGGTGCTTCTTTGCAATCTAGATCTGGGATTAGACAGCGAATGACAGACGTGTAACACTGATAACCTGGTTCACAAAAGGGTTTCTGAGATTCGCCTGTTACCACCCAAAAGCAATAAGCTGTAGTTTCATTTAGTCTCCAGGTTCTACAGATTCAGAAGCATCCCTGCTGGGTTCTTGTTATAATTAGAAGTGGTAGCTGAAGGCAGAGTACCAGCAGTGCCTGAACAGGGTGTTTGGAGACACTTTAAAAAGCACCTGAACAGGTTCTACGAAATATGTAGGATCAATGGATACGACAGCAGTTGGGCTGGATAAAGGGCTTACTCGCCTGGAGTCAGGAATGATGCAAATCTGACAGCTCTGTGGCCCCACATCTCGCCCCCAGGTGATCACCAGCACTTGCCATGTCTCTGTGTGCAATAGCACTTGCTCATCAAGGCCACCTCTGAAAGCAGCGATGTCCGAGCGCTGCTGCGCTCATGGAAACAGGGCTGCTCAGTCCCTACAATGTGTAGCACTGGAGCAGTTGCTCACACACACTCCTCTGGGATAGCCAGTCAATAAATGAGCAGCTGCAAATACTCATACATTTGAGAAGAAAAATGGGTTTCACTCAGACTTTGTTTTCCTGCTTTGGCAAATAATGCACCACTCCCAGAGACAGCACCTCTGATGAGCACCCCTCCCAACGGATGCTCACACACTCTCTGCTCATGCCGCACTGCTGTGCATTCTCTAAAGGTGCACGTATGCACATGCACGGCACTATTCTCCCCATTACCAACCCCAGGGAAATGACAAGCTTACTTATGCCAGACACAGATATCAGGGAGAGTCAAAACAGTGATGTCAAAAGGGAGAGGAACAGGAGGTTACAGCAGTGACAGCTAAAACGAGCATGTTCCCATTTGTGTGATGTGAACGAGCTTCCCTGAGATCACACTGCCAAGACACCCAACTCTGAAACACGTTTAAAAACAAGACACCTTCAGGGGAGCTACAATTATTTTAGCTGACGAGACTCCAATACATTAAGTTCGCTGTGTTGAAGGAATACAAAGTTATTCAGAACATGTTCAGTTTTGCCAAAGACAGGGCAACAGCAGTGTGCTTCAAACGCAGGCACAAAAGGAAAGGCAGATGTGTGGTGGTAGGATGGATGCAAAGGGGGTTTGGAGTATTCCACACATCTTTCCATAGCATCTCTTCATGGGGAACGGAAAAGAACGAGAGCACTCATACTGCTAAGCAATTTGGACAGCTTCTCTGCTTTTACTGGGAGCTTGATGGTCTTTTTAAGCAATCAAAAGAAATGAGAGTCAAGGGGAACTCTGAATCTGTCATGCTCCAAGCAACCTACAGTGCCCCATTCTCCCTTTAAAAAGCAGCAGATGTACTGTGCACATTAATTAAACAAGAGCTTATGGATTTCAGAAGCAAATCAACTCATTTACAATAATACAAGTACAGCACAGCCAGAAATAATGTAGTTGTGCAGAAGAACTGAATTTAAAAATAAATGTGCGATTGTGATCTCCAGATGCTGCTCTGGCTCGCTGGGCACTACCCCAGAGCAGCGGGTAGGTCTGATACAGCAATAAAACTGAGTGTCTTTGGCACAAGCTGAAATCTGCAATTGGTATGGACAGGAAGGCCTCTGTGTCTGAGCCCATTAGGAAAACTTGGCTCTGCTCTGCCAGTCTCCTTCATGAAAGCGCAGCACACCAAGGCTTGGGTTTTATATGGGAAAATCATTACTTGGTGACAGAGAGGTCAAAGGGGTGTTCTGCTGATGGCTGTGCTGCTCAGTAACGATGGCTGCAAGCACAAGGTCCAGGGACAGGTCTGGGTGCAATGCTCTGCTGTCATGCAGGAGGGAAAGGGGTGAATCACTGCACCCAAGCCTCCCCTGCACCAGGGAGTGGGGGGAAGAGGTGCAGAGAGAGCTCATACAGCAGCTTCAACCTGCCCCTTTTCCTAAGGGAATCTTGCTCTTGAGCTATAGGAAGAGACTTACTTCTGACCTAAGATCTAAAGGTAGATTTAACAAAAAGTGAAACTCTAGAAGATGAACCAATCCATCAGTGCACTGAACAGCACCAGGGACCCCCAAGTGCTGGTGGGAGCAGGCACAATCCTTTGGAGACAGAGCAGGAAGGACCAGGATAAAGCTATTTGAAATGACAAACTGCAATCCATCATCTGTGTCAGGACCACTGCTGAACCAGCAGCAGCAATGGAAAGACTGCTCTGAAAACTGCACCAGTTAACAAATGTGTTTCTGAAAGTCCACCTGAAGAAGCTCAGGAAGGTGATACTGGGGGCTTTGATAGTCAGTAACGAATCTGAAACACGACCTTGGTGCCATGGAGCAGACCTGGCAGGGGACAGAATACAATCCCGGCTCCCGGCTCCATATGGGGGACTTGGATTGCTTTGGCAAATAGTCACACAGACAGAACAATCCCCATGCACAGTTGGAGGTTGCTCCATGAACCAGCTCAGGTTCAGGATGTCTCATCCAGAGCATCCTGCCACCTTGACAGCAGAAACCTGCTCCTGCAACAGGAAAAGGCACTGAGATTCAATCTCGCACTTGAAATAGGCCAAAATTAAATGATACTCAGCTTACACCTGCCTTTCCCAGGAACAGGCCAGCCAACTCAAAACTCAGCTTTCAGAGATGCTTTGGGATTAATACAACACTAGATTCCCAGCTCTGCTTCACCATCTTCCCTTGCATGATTTCTACATTTGCTTTATGACCTCCATGTCACACTTGCAGCAAAAAAGCAGTTACCTGACTGCCTTAACTGTCAAGTCAAGGGCTTCTTGCCATTGTAATACAGATGCAGGAGAGCAGCTGGAGTCTCTCACTGCCACTCAACAAGGGAGCTGTTCTTTTTATTTCTGCCTATACAACACACTGAAATCTATATCCCTCTAATCTCAACTGAACACTTTCCTCCACCTTGCTTATCACATAATGACAAAGCAACATTTGGGTTTCACAGATGCACCAATCTCAGCTCCAGACTATTGCTGGCTCTGTTCTTTCAACATCCTACCTTGAAAGAAAGGCCTGATGCTGCTTTATCGTGTCCAGTTCGTAGGTTGATGAATCACTCCTTTTCCGTGGCAGCTGCTTCTTTGGATCTTCTCCGTTGCTACGGGGAATATCAATGTTGCTCCTACTGAGGTGTCTGCTGGCTTCCAGATTAGAGCCACTGGAACAATAGCTGTTATTCACCGTTATTCCAGGAGACAGGAGGTCGGTGTCCTAGGATTTGAAATATACGGATTTAGCACTCTAGCAGCTGAATCAGGAATACACCCACATTATAACCTTCTTCTTCCATCCTCTTTCCCCCACCTACCCCTAGATCCAGTTGAGGTCAATGCAGCATCTCAGACCAAACACTTCCTAAGAGTGTGGGTGAAGCAGGTGTGAGTGATGCTTCACACCAGAGGGTGAAGTATCCCTGTTCAGAGCAAATGCACCCAAACTGAGACACATACGAATCTTAAGACACGTGTTTGCCATTAATAAGGAGTAGAGACTTTGTTGTTTCATGGAAGGATCCCTAGAAAAACAGGGGCCACGGAGATGCTGTGGCCAGAAGACCTATTCCCAGTAGACACTGGGAGCCACCATTACCTGAACACTCACAACACTCCCTCGCCGGCTGCTGTTCTGGCTCTCAGACACAGTTTGATTGCTGTAGCATAAGGCATCAAATCCCAGGATTCCTCCAACACAGTCCCCGACCAAGCAGACCTGAGAAAGGCAACATAAGTGGGTCAGGGGAAGCAAAAAAAGCTCCTTATGTTCAGTTCAGAGCTAACAGTTGAACAGTGATGGATTATACCTAGGAAAGCTGCAGTAACAGGATGCCCAGTGCTTTCATCAGTAACACTGTTCAGTCAATGAACATCCACACCTACCCTGCAGACTCACGTTATCTAACACAGCTAATGTGTTCTGGCTGTCCCCACCAGCTGACTGGAGTGCAGTGAAAGCAGCACAGAGCACTGGTCACAGCATTAACTCCAGCCTCAGAAAACCAAGCTTGATTCCCTCCTTGCCAGCTCTCCATGTTACTTCAGGCAAGATTCTCTGTGTTCTGCCCCCGGTTTGTACCCTGAGGAGGTAACACTGTCCTGACTCCAAGGGTATTGCGCAGATAGCCACAATAAAGCCCTGAGACCCCTGGGTAGGAGAGGGCTGTCTGGGTCCCCCGGCATATATAGTTGGCTGTGAAGAAGCTCAAGGTGAATAAATCACACTACAGCAGTGCCATGTGATGGCTAGTCCAATAGCTCAAACCCATGAGGGGCTAGAGAGTCACTCTGCCCACAATGCTACTCTCAGTCATGGTCTTTTATGGGGTGCAGCACCTGCAGAATCTCAAAAAAGAAACCCACTTCTGTGACATCTCCAGCACGAGCTGCTGAAGGTACTTTAAAGGCACGAATCTTTAAACAGCCTTGTTTGCAACAGGAGGAGAGATCGTGTTTACTAACAAAGGTAGCGTTCCCGATTTGGAAAGGTGTGTCATGCTGAAAACTGATTAACTTCACAGCTTTGTAGCTTCATTTCTGAACACAAGCGCAGGCTTTGCTTGGAATCCCAAAGGTTCAAGACAGAGCATAAGCAATAATCTCTCTCAGAAAGAAAGAAATGGAAGCACAACACTTTCTTATTGCAGCTCAACACTGTCATGTTTCCATCCCTCCTGAGAGATTAATGGAAAAGACAGCTTCAGAAGGAAATTGCTTCACTTGTTCTTCCTTTCATTGTGGCTATATAAACAGCCTCTGGCTCACCTGGCCATTGAATGACATGCCTTCCTGGGATCTGATGAACTCGCTGTAGGCCTGGTTGGCTCTGACGATGACTGCGGCCACTGCTTCTTGGTACTGTGGGGATGATGTTGCTAGCAGAGGGAGTGCAGCGAGGGGAATGTGATCCTGGCTGTTGGACAGGCAGCCTTCATCATAACTATATGGGCTGAGGCTGGAGAGAGCAAGAGACATTGGAAATATTCAGCCTTACATACAAAGTGGGTAAAACCATCTGCAGAAGTACAGTCACTACTGTAGTTCATTAAAGAAAGCCTCAAGACAGAAAGGCCATTTATTCCACCGTGAATGGGTGAGAGCTTAATAAATCTTTCCCTCACATCAAACGTAAATCTTCAAGGACAACATACTTACATTAACAGAACAACCCTCAGACAAGGAATTAAAGCCTTAGTATTTATTGGATTAATTAAAATAGATCAATCTCAGAACTCTTGCTGCATGATTACTGTATTCACTACAGCTAAGTATGAAATCGAGATTGAATGCCTCGCTAGTACATTAATAAGTGCGCTCTCAAAGCATGGTCAGAGCTTTCAGTACAATATGCAGAACATTTCAGGGAAGCAAATAAATAAATCAAATAAGGAAAACAAAGCCAAGATTGAAAAGAGTGTCTGTGATAAAGCAGCATCAACTTACCTGGACACCAGTGAAAATGCTTCTGAGCAGATGGCTGGACAAGGGACTAATCTGATGGCAATGCGTCCAAGAGCAGCTGGGTAATGTACCCTCATCACTGTGTCAAACACTGTCGTGATGGTGTTGACATCCCCTTGCTTAGAGCTCTGGTCACCGCTTCCTGAGTCCAGGATGTTCCCTCCATGGAGTACCAAGAGGAGGACATGGATTTTACTTGGCTGCATTAATGGCTGTGCTGATTCATCCTAGATGGAAAAGAAAGAGAGCACAGCAGAAAGGCTTATTTTCCAAAGAGGTTTTACTTGGTCCAAGTGCATTTTAGGCAAATTTTATCACCTTTTTCTCCCCAAGCTCACACATGGTTGCACAATGCACTATCCACATCAAGTCCTGTCATGGATGAGGCAAAAACATGTGTGAAGCAATATATTTCCAGGAGAAATGGTATCAGCCATGATACAAGGCCTTGGCAAGCCCACATCTAGAATGCCAAGCTCAGTTTGGGCGATCTACACACAAAGGTGGTTGCAGTGTGAGGAGGACCAGTGCCAAAGGACCAGAAGCATGGAGCCCTTTTGAACAGAGACCGAAAGAGTTCAGCTTGATTTGCTTTACAAAGCTACCCTAGAATGAAATGCCTGCTTTCAAACACAGTGGAGAGGAGTGAAGAAAGTAAGGGAGGGAAGAGAAGCACTTAAGGCAAAGGACAGCGCAGGCACAAGCACAAGAGCCTAAACTGATCCTAAATGAAGCATAGACTGAAAATCAGGTTTCTAAACACAGGAGAGATGAGTTTTTAGAGTAACACCTTCAGATTTGTTGCCAAGAAGCTGAACTGTCTTCAAGAAGGAATGTGCTTAATTCATGGAAATGGGCATTAGATACACCTGGACACAACAGCTGAGAAGCTGACTACTCCTTCATGCACAAATGCACACACACAGCCTCAGTGTGATGACTGTCCTAAGCAGAAGGAATTCTGAAAGTAAAACAAAAACTCCCATAAAACTGTAAGCAGGTGAAACGTGGCAGCACTGAAGACAAGAGCTGTGTGTGTCAGAGGGGAAAAGTAAAGAAATAAAAGATGGGTGTTGCTCTCTGTTGGGGTGCTGAGCTCAGCTGCAGCAGTAAAACACATTCAGCAGAAGTAACAGGTCAGCAAGTGGCCGGTTGCTGGGGAAAGAAGTCGTAGGAAGAGATCAGTCATTGCATTTGTCTGCCTATGGCAGAAGTTATAAAAAAGAGTTCAGATTTGCTTATGCTGTTGCAAAAGAGGAACTGAAAAGCTTTTTCTACCCAGTTCCTCTGAGTTCAGTCTTTCAAGACCCTGTGACCCAAGGACTGGCCAACATCTGGTTGGGAGACTGCTGCATGGACACAGGAAAGGTTTATTTTGTCTGTCCAGGTCATTTGCTTTTTCTGTTGAGTCAATTCCTTAACTAAACAAGCTATAGTATGGGGGAAAGAGGGAAATGCATCTAAACTCCAGAATGGGTTATCATTAGTGACTGCCAGAACAGCTCTAAACCCAATCCTGACACCCCAGGAGGAGGCACAAGAGCATCCATTCGTATTGGTTGCATATTATAACACAACAGAGCAATAACTGTTCTAAATATCTATTCCCTACCAGGGCTTTCAGTGTTTACAGCTCCCATATGGACTCAAATCCCTCACCCTAACACCTCTGAGATATGTGAAAGCAGGTACCGGTCTTTCCTCCTGCGCCTTATCCCTTGTGCTAGCAGAGATAACGGTTGAGAATATCACAAGCAACTCCCTGCTGAGGCAGAGAAACAGCCATTGGGAAGGGGTGTGGAAGGGGTGGAGGGCACCAGCATTTTCCATTTGGCAAATTCTTCTAATTTTAGCATCTTTAGTCACCTGTTGTCCTTTGAGCAGTAACTGAGTCCCAGACAAACCTGCTGGTGGGAGGAAAGCATGCCCAGGCACACATTAGCAACCTAACAACTAGCTTACATTTTTACCAGATACTGTTAAAGCATGTCTTAATACACAGCCCACCACAAGTATTAAAATTCACATTCAAGTCTGTAATAAGGATTTTCCAGACCTCCTGCATGAGAATGGCCTTTAATTATTTAGTACCATTACAGTGTATTAACGCCTGCTCTTTAAACCTCCTCTGATGTCAGTTTACAGCGCCTGCAAAGTGAACTTTTGCCCAGCTGGAGGCATGGGAGGAGCACTCTCAGCATCTCAGCACCGCTTTTGCTTTCAAATGTTTTAAGTGCTCATGTGAAGAACAATGTGAGTCACCAAGCTCAGGTCATCCAGAAGTTTATCAGCAGTCATTTGGAGGCCCCCCTCAGTCAGTTCATTAACTTCTGCTCTAGAAGGAAGTGGGGAATATGCAAGGAGCTGCTGGTTAGTTTAGGGGTGGAGGTGGCCATTTAGAACTTTCTTGTACGATCTGGAGTCCCATAAGACACCTGATTCCTGAACTACCCTGTAGCAATGGAGCCTCTCAACCCGAAAATCAGTGCACTGGTGGCTAGGAATTTCATACTATTTTAGGAGACTGAACAGCTACAAGTATGGGTCTTTCTGTCTTTCTTACCTTAGTTGGAAGTCTGTTCTTTTTCTAAAATGAAGGCAGAAGGGTTGAGTTTGTACAGCCCTCTGAAGAAGACAAGAAGTTCTCCACATCATCTTGAGCTCTAAGAGAAATCTTAGAGCTGTGACTTGCTTATCTTGAGGTGGCTACAGCTGTTCCCATCCCATCCTCTCCCCGTGGCCCTTGAGCTCTTAGTCTCTTACAAAAAAGCCAACCCACCACAACCTTACAACCTGACACAGAGTAATACCACAACCACGCTCTCTGCAAACAGCTGCATCATCTCCACAGCACAGACAGGCAGATACTTTAAAGGTAGGATGAGTACAGCCATTCCTAGATGCATTGTCTCACTAGGACACTGAATGGCCAAAGCCTTTATATGCAAGTCTAGAAAGCCAGGGTGTTTGTGTGTTATTATTTATTATGTTATCCAGAGTGCTGATATAGGCTACACTATAACTGGCTTCTGGACAAGAACCCGAGCAGCTCCATAGAGAGGGCTACAGCCAAGCTATGTAACTTGTACCACTGCAGCCTGCACCTTGGTGTTGCAGTAACGTGGCTCTTCTGCTTCCACATCCATGCTAGCTCATTCAGCATTAGCAGGATAGCTCTATCCAGCAATGCCTCAGCCTGCAGTTTATCCCCACAGGATTAGTCTTTTTTTCCAGCTGGATACTTGATGCTGCCTGCAAACTACAGAGCATTTTCTATATGATGTTCAAAAGACAGGGGAAATAATCCCTTCAACCTAGCCATGAAGTACACAGCGTGCTGGTGCAGCTCGGAATGACACACAAAGACAAGACAGGGCTCACAGCAAAGGGAGCCGTTTACCCCACACAGACATATTCCAGCAACAAAGGTTCTCATTACAAGAAACTGAAGCACTTACTTCAATGATGCTGAGCCTCTCCACACTGGAGCCAACGTGGTACTCTGTTGATGTCTCATGATACAAGTCACCTGGAAGCACAGAGGTTTAAAACATCAGCGCTGCAAGATGCTACTTGGCAGACACTCTTCCATAAAGACACTGCTTGTGCCAGTGCCTCTTAGCCTCTTCTGCCTCACATCTCCTTAATTATTTCCCCAAATTGCCCTCCCCTCCCTCCTCCTTCCCCCCAAGAAGCCTGAGCAATGATGGGTCACTTACTTTCCAGCAGTTTCTCATTTGCTTGGTAAGCGCTGAGGACATTAGCGAGCTCTTCTCTCATCACAGCAACCCAGTATCATTGCTTTAATAAGGATGGCAACAATGGGAAATCCCTGCACAGTTGTCAGAAGTGATTGGTTTGTGGGAAAATAAAAGGAATTGCTTGAACTGTGCTGGGGGAGCAGAGATCTGATGCGCTCACACGTCTGTGCCTACACAGAAAGACTTTGTACCGGAAAGTGTCATCTTCCACTGCGTTGCTACACGCCTGAGGAGCTACCTTCCTTTCCAAATGTAGTAACAATGAGCAGAAAATAAACCCAAGGCAGATACAGACAAGAACAAAGGATGGAGCAAGAGGAAAGAAAAGCGAGGAGGAATTCAAGACAGAATATTTCATCATTACACGAGCAAATCCTGGCTGTCGCACAAAGGAGCCTAACCAACATGGACAATAAAAGAGAATCAAGAGCTCTCCATCCCAATTCCAACTGGGCAATTCTTTTTCAGCAGCACTGGGCAGGCATTTTCATGCTCTGTCTCAGCTTCTCCTTTTGTGAAATGAGGATAACAAGTTTTACCTTTGTCAGAATGTGGCTGTAACAATTGCTTGGAAACACTGTGAAATAGCGCATGCAGTTTTGATTTAAAAGAAAGTTACCTTGGACATCATCGCATTCAGCGGTTTCAATTTTATCCATCAGATCATTGGAACTCCACTTGGTTATTTCTTTCGGGAACATTTCCTCATTGTCAGACAAGTCCTCTTTAAAACAGAACAGATTTTTTGGAGTCACACACACAAATATACAGGCAAGAGCACAGAACAGGGTTTTAAACAAAAGTAAGGCCCCGTAACCCTATGTGGTCTTAGGAACATTTGGATGGCTCATGTCATAATAAACCAGGTATTTTGCCAGCTTTTGTGATACAGAAACCAAAGCACCTTTTGCAGAGTACGCGAAATGTTTTAGTTGTATGTTTCTAACAAAGAAAACTCCCAAAGCAGATTAAAAATAACATGGATTCTAATGCTACCATTTCAGGTACCAAGTTTGATATTTTCCTTGCCAGATTTCCTGATGATGCTAATGCAGCCAGAATGCTCCTGGACAGGAGAGGACAAAGCACCATTTGCTGCTGGGATCCTCCCAGTTCCATTTGAAAGTTGTAGTATGTCTTTGGGGGAGGTAGTGACAAGAATCGCTATTGTTAATAGGGCTGAATACCTAAAAAGGCATGAGTAATAAAGGAAATGTGAACTCCCCAGGCTATCTTTAGCCTGATTTCCTTAGGAGATGAGACTTGTTTGATCGCACTGAGTGCGTGTGGCTGCCCTTTTCCTCCTACCTCAGGATCTTCTGAATCCCCTGGCTCAGCTCAACCACAGCTGATAAAGAATAAGGGTCCCCAAAATATTACGTTCCTAG
This sequence comes from Lathamus discolor, assembly GCF_037157495.1. NCBI lineage: Eukaryota > Metazoa > Chordata > Aves > Psittaciformes > Psittacidae > Lathamus > Lathamus discolor. The sequence goes on along the minus strand of NC_088895.1, from coordinate 12,046,936 downwards.
AAGTGTAATTAAAGGGATGTATAAAGGAGAGACCCTATAAAACACCCTACAGTAGTATCCAAACATAAGCATGATTAATAGCCTTGCTCTACAGCAGACATCAGAGGATTTGTGACAGGTTTGTTTATTGTTCCGTGCTTAGTATTTCTCTCCTGAAAATTCTGGGCTTGTAGATTTAATAAAGAGCTATAAACATAATAATAACAGCAGTAATTACAGATGTCTTGAAGATCTAAAAGCTACAGTCCTCAGAGTCCCAGACTAGGATTCCCCCTTTCTTGCTGCTGTACCGTTGCTAAGAAAAGAATTAGTTGGAAGAATCCTAGGGTGGGGAACAAAAAGATTATGAAATGTATTCATCTTTTCAGCAGACACAAGCAATAGCTTTAAATATATATATATGAAGGGGACTGACTTTACATCAGCATGCCATTTCCTTTTTCAGCTACAGCAAAAACTGAGTCGATCTGCATTTCCCTGCACAAAGGAGTGTGGAGCTACCTGTTTGGAGCAAGTGGAAAGCACAAGCAAGCAACACACATGCTGGCAGAGAATTAAGAAGAAGATTGCACTCAAAGCTCCTCCAGCAACTTAATCTAAATATTAAACTTATTTCCTTGAGAGGTTTAATTACAGCCCTTATTGCTGCTCAAGGGATCACTGAACGGGATATTACTCCCGTTATTAGCATTTATTACAGGATAGATATTAGATATTACTGTATTTGTCGCTCTCTTTACCAGAGTATGCCAGTGAATGAGGACGAGTGGGAAGCCAGTGACAAGACATGTTCTCGGGCCCAGGTTACTCCCACTGCTTTGGGAGGAAATGTGTGTGTGTGTATGGAAGCACTTCTGAGGAACTCTGCTTGGTGTTGACTCACATCCTGATCTGTGCCAGTTCCCATGGTACCGACCCCAGAAGCCTCTCCGGCAGGATGAGCAGCAAGCAGTGGCTTCATCCCTGCTCACAGACCTGGAGCTGGGACGTTTCATCTGCAGGCCAAGGGGCAACAAGAGGTCACTCCCAAAGAAAGGGCTGTGTTGAACAGCACACACATCAAGGATTTGACTCAGAAGCCAAAATCCCAGCAGGATAGGCAGATTTTCAAACCCAACTGTGTGGATTGCAGAGGACAAGCCGTATGTAAATGGATGGAGATGCTGTGTGCCACCAGAAGAGGAGCTGCTTTTTCTGCTAGCAAGCTCCTAGAAGTATTGCAACAGAGATGTTGATATGAACTGTGGTACAAGGCTCGTTTCTGCTAATCCTCCTTCCTAGGCCTGGTAGGAGCATGTCAGGGTCTCCCTGGATCCCAGGCAGAGCTGTCTCTTTCTCAATTTTATTACTGAGTAATTAAAAAGGCAAAAAAGTGGGTGGATAGAAATGATGCTGTTTTGATGACTCACTCCTCTTTTCTTGTATATATATTGCAGCAATAAATCCCTTACACGGGTTTTGTAGGTGCGACGTAAGTTAATACATAAGAAACACATAAACTAAGTTGGCCCTTCTCCCTTGCAGGCAAGAGACACATTCATCCCCTGACTTGCACGCAGCCCTTTAAGCTGTTATTGTACAAGTCACTACTCCACAACAGCATGCTGCTTGCTGCCCCACAATGCATACCTAACTACTGGATGTGAGAACTCTTGTGGAACACGATACTGTACGTTTTCTGAGACTGAACTTTAGCTGAATGTCAGCGAAATTCTGCCTGGCAAAACTGGGGCGTCATCTTCTAACAACTGCATTTCACAGAAAGGTCACCAACTTCATCAGCACACGTTACGCATCTAACTTAGATTAGCATTAGAAGCCCAGAGAAGAGTCCATCTGTTGTCAGTAGAGACAGAGCCCTTCAGGCTTAAGTACGCATTAAGTACAACATATAAAATGAGTGCAGTGGCACACAGCTTCTTCTCACATACATGCACAGAGAAAGAAAGAAAAACCAGAGCTTTCTCCTAACACAGATATTCAACATTGCTTTGAGAATTCTGGAGTCAACACTGACTAATTTTGGTACCTTGTTACACTCACTATTGTATTTCTTGGAACGGGAGAATAAGGAGTTAAGAAAGGCAAACTTGGGTCTCTTCAGGCCCAGACAGGACAATTAATCACACGCCCTACTGATTAAGAAATAAATTAGAAAATTAACCAGTCATAAGGAATCAGAATCACAGGACACACCCACAGCACAACCATTATTGCTGGATTTTACCCACATTCATGTGCACCAAACAGAACCCAGCTCCAAAGGTTAAGACTGTTCAAGATTCCTTCAAATAGATCACACCGAATCTGAAATGTTGCTGTGTTACATGTAAGAATCTGCTGGGTGATGCTGAGGATGCCTGAAGAAGCTGCACTGATGCTGCACGTATCTTGGTGAGAAAGGAAAAGACCTCAAGCAAAGCAAAAAGGTCTCGCTTCCTTCCCCTCTCACCCCCCACTCTCATGCCTCCGTTCTCTTACCCCACCATATCAGGAAACAAACGCTGGTTTAGGGTCCACATACCATGTGCATCAAAGAATTCATCATCAGAGCTGTCATCTGAATCTCTGGCAATGCTCTGCATCCTCCACTCCGAGATACTATGGCGTGAGGGACTCGCTGCAGAAAACAAACAAGCCTTATGCGATACGCCACACCGACAAGACGGAGAGTTCCCAACATGATCCTTGCTGGAGGAAGTCCTGTGCTCTCTATGAAAATTGGCTGCTGCGATGTTAAAAACACAAAACCCTGATGATGCTGGTGTGATGTCAGTGTACTGCTTTACAGATCCTGTTTGTTTACTGTTGTGAGAACCTGACAGCGAGATGCTACATTAAAGCAAGCTGTTTGTACCACTCTGATGCTATTCTGAATGGCAGTTATTTATAATTGTTAGCAGGACGTGCAAAAATCAGCTGGGTTCTAAAGTTTGCAATTAGGAAGGCTGCAAGCTGGCTGGAAGCTTTCTCCGTGCCTCTGAGCAGCACACAAGCCATGCCTCTGCTTCACTAACTTTTGGGTGGGGAGCTCAGCAGAGCAGCCTGGCTAGAAATAATCTGTTTTCTGGAAGGAAATTGCTTCCACGCAAATTGGATTAGAGATCTATTTAAACTTTAAACTTGAATGATTTAAACAACATGCTATCCAACTCCTTCATAGGGAGCTGTCAGAGCGGCTGTCCTGATGGAGAGAGGAGAAAACCCAATGGTCCTTTTGATTCGTGTTTGCCCTCCTGCTCTCACACCTACTTGCTCCCTCTCATTTTATCCTCACTAAATATAAACCTATTACGGCTTTTCGCTTTTTCTCTTTTATTTTATTTCAGCTACTTCAGGAATGAGCCTGAACTCTTCTTGGCTGAACTTGGTACAGAACAGCCAAGTGCTGAAGGGAGCACTGGCCGGAGCACAAGGAGAGTGACAGTTTCTCCCCTCGATCACACAGCATACACAGAGCACTTGCAGCAGCCACCAAACCTAAACACAGCAGAGCCCTGAGGAGACTGACAAATTCTCCTTTAGCATATACAAAGATGCTGGAAGGCTCTGGTTGCTGTGACAGCTGCATGAGCCATTTCATGCTATTGTTGCAACGGCATTAAGTATATTAAGTGAAATCCTGATTTTGCCACCCGGCTGTCACATGGAAAGAGGCTGGAGCCCCTTGTGCAGAGACATCTACATGCAGCTCAGCAGCCCCCAGCCACCCCAGCAGCTACCTCTGAGGGAGCAGCAAGCAAGGAGGTTGGCAGCGCAGAGCTCCCTCACGCTGGAGTGACGTCAAGGCACTCGTATAATAGCTGCTAAAAATAGAGCACGTAATAACATATGGGATGGCGACAAGGGTCGTGCTGTCACCACAGGTCTCATGTGGGATGGAAAGAACCAAGCTCTTGGTGGTTGCTGTTTTCAGCTGGAGGTAGTGGTGAGCCGAGGCAGCCCTCCTTGCTTCCATGTGTTAATATGCTGCCAGCATGAAGGAGGATTAAAATATCCGTGTGACGTACTTCCCAGCACATCACAATTAATTTCTTTCATTACTTCTTGCAAAAACCGAGACATGTGAAAGAAAATTCATGCTTTGCTGCCAGTGAAAGCCTTTGAGCGAAATCCTAAGAGGTCTGAAAACTGCAGCTTCCAATGAACACATCAGCACTGGAAAAAGGGGTTCGTAACAAAAAGCATAATAAGAGATGGGCACATCAATATAAAATCCTGATGCAAGGAAAGGAGCTGGCATTTGTATCTTTATACACTGATTTATGAAGCATTTGGTAGGTTCTTCCCTGGGGCTCACTCCAGTGAGTCATTGCAAGGTAAAACTACTGCTCATCTCTCATTCACCCCGCCATGGAATCGGTAATGGAGTGGTAAATAAAAATGAAGACTCAGCTCTCAGTATTTAGTGCACATGAGAGATGGAGAAGCTTCAATCACCCAAGTGTCCCACTCCACCAGCACTGCAGGAAATGCTGCCCCTTGGGGCTTTCAGAAAAGTCAAGATGGTTTTGCCCTCTTACTGTTGAGAGCTGTGATCCTGCTGTAAGAGAAGGGGGAACTGCTGAGATTCAAGCCTTCTGTCTGTACCTCACTGGGGATTCACCCCTTTGTACAGAATGGTCTGAGGAAGGGAAGAGTTTATTCTAGCAAAAAAGGTAACTGACAGGGAGAGGTGAATGACAACATTCAGGAGTCAAAGCTGAGTCCTCACAGCGCATCCATAGAGGCAGCTTTAACAGCAAAATCCCAAAAGCTTCCTGAATGGTGTTCAAAAGGAAATCCATGATCCATGATCCATGGTCTCACCTAATCCCAGGCTGTGAGGTTTGGTTTATGAACAGCTCCGCACATCATCACAGCAGGTACCTTCATCCACCTTTTTGGGGGTACCTGCCTTAATCGCCCTAGTAGCTAATGGGGGGGCTTTGCTGTGTGAGCTACACCACAGCACCCCTGGAGCCAAGCACTTGCATTTGAAATGAACAGCATGTAGTAATGCATAAGTCTGGCCAAGGAGCATGGAATTCCTGTTGTAGCTGCCTCCTGGAAAACCAGAGGCAGTTAACAGGGACCCACAGCCTGGCTAGTTCTGACACAGCAGACATCCAGAAAGGGAACACCACTGAAGGACCAAGCCTTATAAAAGCCACCAGTGGCTCTTGGGTAACAAGGACAAGCTCTCTTTATGCCACTGTTTTGTCTTCTGAGACCCAACGCTGCTAGCAAGCTGCTGCTTGCTCTTCTACTGCTTTTTTATACAGTTCCTCTGCTCCTGAGATTAGCAAGAATGGGATGCCTAGAAACACTGCCAAACCTGTAATGGGGTCACCTGAGAAGACTGAGCTTGCAACACCAGCAGAGAAGGCCTCTGAGTTAAAAGGACTCACAAGAGAAACATGCATTGTCCCAAGGAAGCCAGACACAAGGAGACATACTCCTACTTCACAAAGCCTAATCTCTATGCAGTTAGAAAAGCAAGTCACCAGCAGCATCTTACCTCCCCTCTTTGAAGATCGTGAGGACTTGGAAGAGGTTGACCACTGCTTGGTGAGTGATCTCCCAGAGGCTGTTTCACTGTTACCAGCAGCATCCTCTGCATCAGCAGGTGAAACTGTGTTGGCTTCAGCATCCTTCTCACCAGAAGCTTCTTTGACACCGTGCTGCTCAGCATCATTTTCACTGCAGAACTGGGCCATCTTCTGAGCCAGCATCAACTGTGCCTCCTTCTCCAGCTGCCGGATATCCTCAATGGTGAGCCCATACCATTCATCCTGCCAGCACCATGCCTGCCGATGGGCACGGACCATGACCTTCCGCAAGCCTGCAAAGCCAAAACGCCTGTCATCAGTGCTAGGAACAGCAGGAACTGATCTGTCCCTTCCCAAAACCTCAAGACATTGTGGCAGCAGCATCAAAACCACAGTGCTATAAACTGCAGTATAGGACCTTCTTACACCAAGTGCCAGGATGGCAAATCAGTCACTTCATGTACTTTAGCTTAATTCTTATTTTATTAATTCTTATTCTTAATTCTTATTATCCATGAGAGTTTCAAGTATTCCTTGATGAACACTGCGTAGTTCACTGCATAGTTCACTACAATTGTTACATGACGGAAGCACATCCCACATGAGCAGTGATAAGCCTAAAACCCCTTAGAAACCTGGTTTCTGCACCTGGTTTCTATATATCAGCAAAACAGCATCACAAATACGAGCTTCTGAGATAATGGGATGGGAAGCAAAGCAAGGGAGGGAATAGAGATGCTTTATTTTGCAGATAGCATCTGTCTTCTCCTGCATGAGAAAAATGGAGCTGGCAAAGCCAATTTAAAAACCTTCAATGTATCACATCTCTGAAAGGAAGAACTGTCTCAGTATCAACATCCAATGCTCCTGACTGGGCACAGAAACTTTCCACCAAGACTTAAACTTATTGACTAACATCATTGTATGACCAAGGCTTTTCAGAGTAGTCAGCTCGGGATTTTCAACCAATATTATTGCAGAAAAGCACACGACAGGTCAAAGCTTCAAACTGATATTTATTACTGATGGGAGCACAGAGCAGCAATGGTGTTTTTAAAAGCTTCTATAAACGCTGACAAACTAATCCTCAGGAGCCCTTCTGGAAACAACAACAACAAAAATCACTATTGTCCTATCTTTAATGACTGGAAAACTGAGGCAGAGATGGGCTGAAGGATGTGCCAAACACAGCGGTGGGATTACGGATCCTCTGATGCTAAGTCTGGAGCAGAAATACACAGTCAAAAAGCTGGCAGGCAGGGTACCCATCCTCTCACTCTAATGAAGACCCCAGCCAAAGACCACAGGTCACACCGCCACCACTGCTATTGCAGGACAGAGGAATTAACAGCCTACATTAAAACCATTTAGGTGCTGGGAGCCGTAGATCAAGCTCTCTAGCATGGCCAAAGCTGGATGGTCCCACTGCATGCAGAGTTTCTAAGGTATTTCCAGCAGCATGTGCTTCCCTGTTGTACAGAAACATTAGATCTCACCGCTGTCATGGTTTCTATGACGTTCAGCCTGAATACCCCGTTTGTTTTTAGCATTCACCCTTATTTTAAAACATACAAAAGCTTATTTTTACACATTTATTTCCTTCCAGGTCTGAGCACTTTACTGCCTGCTCTGCTCCTTGGTTTGTTCTTAATGCCACCAGCCATCACAAGCCAGGAGGATATAGCCATGGAGATCAGCAGCTAATGCAATGGACCAGCTGAACCTGAACTTCATTTGCACAGTGAAATTAAATCTATCAATATTTTATGCATTTCTCTGCCTGGTTTTCAGAAGGGAGCTCCATGTAGGAGAGGCAAGTTTGAGCCAGCAGACTGTGACCTTCTGGGGGCAGAAGGTGTCTCGTCAACTCAATTCTGCTCAAACTTAGTCGAGATTCAGAGTTATTTCCTCCACCAGATTACTTTTTGCAGAGCTACAGCAGAATCTTTTAGCCTCTTCACCTCCTGTTATGACAGACAATCAGCAGAGCTGAAAGACGAAGATTAAACCTCCAATCACATCCAAACTGAAAAGCCAAGAAAACATTTCCCTTGCTGTAATTCAGCGCCCAACACCGCAACTGCCCTTTGGGCTTCCACATAACCAATGCCCACTTCTACCTGCCTTGAAACAGCTTAGAAACAATCTGTGATCAGACACAGGAGGAAATGCTCCCCTCGCTCTCATCTCAAGGCTTTCTCCATTCCAGGGTTCAGCAGCCTCTGCTTGTGCTCCTGGATCCAGCCTTGATGTATACCAATGCAGCAGCTACTCCAAAATTCTCTGTGTAAAGGCACAGATGCCACTGACTGCACATCTTTGCTTTAATGGACTAAATCACAGGGAACATGAAAACCAGTTGAGGGTAAAACTATCCTGAAGTTCCCCTCTGCCTTCTTCCACTTAATCCAAAAAAATCACCTGTATTGCTTCCTCCCAGCCCTCAGACCTCCCCATCTGCACTGCTCACATCACTTGGATTACACATCCCAAATTATCCTTCCTTAAAGCCCTGTTTGTCTGAAAACAGGATGGCATTACAGGGCTTCATGACTGTTGTGCCTCTATCACTCCAGACTAGGTACAGAGTCAAAAAGACAGACTGTTTTCCTAGCCTCTGGCCTTCACCTGGGATGTGTTAGAGATGCTGCATCTCTCTTTAACACAGGGAAAAAGCCTGGAAGAGAAAGAGGCTGTCCAGGTACAAAAGAAATTGAAAAATAAAAGTCATGGCTTGCAGAAAGAAACCCTTTACTGATAGGGATGGAAAACTTGAGCAGTCCCTCAGTGCCCAGCAGTGAGTATAGCACTGAATTAATAACCTTCAGCCTGCAGTGCTGAAGCCTTCTACTAGGCAGCAGAGACCCAAGAGGACACACTGAGTGCCCCCACGCAGCTATATGGATTCAAGACCCTGCTACAAATGACTGACCTCACCTGTCCAGACACTGCTTCCCCCCCTTGTGCAATGGGGAAAAAAAATCAAGTTTTACAGCATCGTTAAATCAAAATGTTATAGAAAAACAAGCTTTTTATTTGAAAAGTGAAAAGGAGAAGGCAGATCAGGCCCAGGAAACAGAGTAATTGGGAAAAAATCTCTTTTTAACAGATTAGAGATGCTCACTGCGACAGTGCTGAAGGCATCTGTGGTCCAGATCGCTTTCAATATTCTCTCTGGAGTGAGGAGAGATGCACATGTCTCCTGCTCAGCCCAAGAAGTCCCTATCCCACACACTGTGCTTCTGAGCCATGCCTCATGGCTGCCTGCAGCCCATTCGGCTGTGGGAGCTGGCTGGGGAGGACAGGGTGGGTACAGCATCACACTGGTCACCTTAGCCCAGGTTGGACAGAATGCAACAAGCCCAGTGAAGGTGAGGCTTGGGGCTCCATCCCCCCTCTGCCACCTCCTGCAGTGGGATGGGTGCTCCCTTCTCACCCATGGAGCAAAATAAACCCAGCAGTTTGGTCTCATAAAGAGGTATCTCTGGTGTGAAGGAGGGGACATCAGAGAGGATTTTAGAGTAGGCTTTGTTCCCCCTCCACACAGCCTGCACCACGCTCATCTGAGCCTTCTTTCCCAGAACGGGAGGATAACCACACAGTCTCAGCAGGCAAGTCACACACTGAGGTCAATCAGAAATAATGAGCAGAGGTTTTTTATCAGGATGCAGGTACCAGCTGATTTCAGTAATATCAGTAGTTAACAAGACTATTATTTCTCTGGAGTACACAACGCTTCGGTTTCAAAGAAGAAAGCCAAGGAAACCACACATGCACAAATGTGCAAGTGCAGATTGGGTTCAGAAGTACCCTTGATTGTGGCATTGATTTAATTATACCATTCCCACTGCGTTGTGCAGAAGGATCACCCCCGAGGAGTCTAGCAGGGTGCAAACATTTAAATCACTTGCCTTCCAACTCAGCACCTCAACAACTTGGAGTGCTTGAATCCGTGAGGTGATGACTCTTGTAAATAATTTGCTGCAGGCTGGGGTGTTGAACTTAATCTTACAGAAGGAAGTGTAAATGACCACGAGACAAACCAGGACAGAGAGGACTCTTTAGCTGAATTTAAACAGCTTTTGTCTATAGTTCAGGTTTGTGTTTTTAACATGAAGTAAAACCAGTAAATGTAACAAAAACTTGATGCAAAAAAAGCCAAACCAAATTGAAAACCCCACCACCAAATCCTTCCCAAATTCCCTCAACTATTCATATAAATCAACTGTTACAATACCCATCAACTATGTACCCAGTAGTAACATCCCAAAGCATTTTTTAACACACTCTTACAATTCCCTGGCAGATAAACGATGCCTGATTTTCCCTGTGCAACACTTTTTCACTGATGGCTATTACAGACCCCATCAGTCACCTTGTCAGTACAGTTCTGGTTATCTGAGTATATCTGATCAAAGACAACCTGCAGTTACAGCTGCTTGCTTCCCTACCCTCCCTTGCTCAGCCCACTCACAGAGAAAAGCCTGTGGTCACATCCACATCATGCTAATTGCAACCTGCCTACCCTTGAAAAGACAAAACTCTACCTGCAGGCCCCAATGGGCAGTGCCCTTCTTGATGAACTTTCTCATTAGAGCTTTAGTGAAGCAAAAGTTCTGCAATAAAGCTTTCTGAATCCACTTCCACTTCATCACTGTGCAACAGTTTGGGCATATTTAGCCTAAGACACAGAGGCTTAGACAAAGCTCTGGCTACTGGGATGGGAACACACTTTGCCATAGTGTATAATCAATAATCCATACATAGTCAACACACTTGTGTAACAACAAAAGAACCATAGCCCACGTGTGCCATTAGGAAGCAAGTGGGAGCAGAACATTATGCAGTGCCAGTCCAATTAAACTTAAACTCTATGGGAAAGGAGTAAAAAAGCATACAAATATTACAGCCAAGCAGACTAATAGCCCACAATTTCAGTCTGTGTCTCAGGCTGTCACAGCACTGAGTAACTGTCCAATTAGTCATCAGAAAAAATGGCTCTTGCATTCAGTAAGACTGAGAATGTTTCAACACCATCCCCCAGAGTTACTCCCTATGTGCTCAGTAGCCTTTCTCCATATCGCCATCCATCCATCACTTAACTCAGACGCGTTCTTCGTTCTACCCATTCGCTAATTTTAGTTTGCGCTATAAGTACTGCTTCCCCGCCTTGGGCAGAGTCTGGATCCTGCTCTTGGTTTCTGCCTTTGTTTTCTTGCTGGCTTAGTGACCCTGCACAGAGTGTGCTAATTCCCTAGGAAACAATTTGCAGGAGCTGGGAACAGAGGAACCAGAAGGAAAATGCCAAGGAGAGGCTGGGAATGCCAAGAACATCCCTGGCACCTGAGAGCCACGGGTGGCACAATGCACAAACTTCTCCATCTGCTTTCAGCCATGAGTTGAAATCCCCAGACTTGGATCAGCATGTAAGCCTGGGCAGTCATGTTGCAGCCCACATCTTTTCAACTTCAACATCCTCACACCTCGCTGTCTTTGGTACATGCGCTATGGCACTTCTCCAACTCACTAATGGCTTTCCTGTGGCTATCCCATTGCACGGGGAAGCTACACATCTTCTGTAGATACCCAAAGCTTTTGCTTTCATTTTTCACTCGGTCAACTTTGTCTTGCCTTAAAGACTTTTCTGGTTTTATGCATCTTAACCACTTTGAAAAACAGTATTTGCCATCATTATAACAGAGTGGAAAGGCTTTTGAAAGGCAGACAATGAGCTGGCTCGAATCTCCGCACAGCCTCACTCAAGAGGAAAATGGCAGGCAATCTTTCATGAAATACAAAAGAAACATTTCTAAGGGACCACAGTTTAATCTATGCCAAACACCTCTGAACAACTGAAGAGTCACATGCTTCTTTTTAATTTAACAGATACAATGGAGTTGTTATTCTGGCCCCATGTTTTGCAGTACACACTAAGTTAACCCATGTCACCGAAGCACCAAGGGAGCTCACTGAAGAGAGCTAATTGTAACACAGTCTATAAGAGGTAAAAACTCCCATCTGTGGGCAAGATAAAACCAAGGGAGCTGTAAGAAAGCAACTTGTGATTATTCAGTGGTGAACATGCTATTCTTTCTTCACTGCTCTATCAGTGTTTTCCACATTAGCGCTCAGGAGCATGGTATGACTGAAAGGAGCTATAAAATTACGTACGCCAGCATCAGGCACTTCAAGGAAGATCTGTGTATATGAAGGACAGCTGTAGAGGTCATGTAGGAGGATTTACTGTGTACAGAAAGCAGGTAGTATCCTTTACACAACCTTTCTTTGGCCTGTTCTTTGCCAGAGGCCAGCCAAAGCTCTGCACTTTTTCAGAGATGGGAATGACTTTTTAACTCATTCTTTAGGTTTTCCACCCAGCCACAGATCCTGTCTCTTGCGGCAAGGCTCAGAAACTACATCAGTTGTGTTATAGATTTTTCTGCAAGGAACAAATTGCTGTCAGCACTGCCACACCTGCACCGTCTCCACTGAGTTACTTCTGGGACACAAACAATACCTCCTTAAAAGCACTGACCCAAGAATGACGTCTCACAACAGCACATTTACTCACAACTGAGAGCTGTCAGTGACCCATGGTGGGTCACAGCACAGTGAGGGAGCCCTGAACACTGCAACTTGGGGACAGAGAGGCATGGCCACACCAGTCATGTCACAAGGCAGGTAGAAACTGGGGATACTCCAGGGAATGGTTTCTGGAACCACTCAGGACTTAGAAATGAAGCTTCTTTCTTTAAGCAGCCCTTCGGGATTTTGCTTAAAATAAGGAAAACTGTCAGATTTTGAGAGTGATCTGGCAAAATTTAACAGAAAAATCCTTATCTAGAAAGGATTTAGGTAACAGATTTAGAGAATGCAAGATATTGCCTACACAGGACTTGAAACCCCTCCACTGGCTACATCTGGTTTGGATTCATACATGCCACAAGTAATAAAATAACATGGGTTTTTTCTGAACTGACCCACAGCTCTGCAAAGGAGTTAAGAATCTCTTCACAGCCATCTCTTGGGATATGAGACACTGCACAGACCTCACCTTTGTGTTTCAGGTCAGAAACAGCATTAAGAAGTTGACAGTGAACAGTGCAAGACTATAAATGCTCACCAACATCATGGATAAACCGCTCGATTTTCGACTGCATCCCCCAGTATCTGAACTCGACTTTACACAGTTTATATGCACACATGATGGGGTATTTCCCAGGGTTGTTCTTGTACTCTTGAATCCAGTCTTCTGAAAGGGGGCCTCTTTTAGTCTTCATTGATTTATACAGCTTGGGATCCTCCTCGACTTTATATTCATGAGGAGGGATAGGATCTTTAACAATATCAATAGGGTCTATAGAAAGAGAAAAAATAGAGTTAGACATTTCTTTTTCCTGAACAAAATACCATTTTTAAGGAGTTCTTTCTGTTTCAGTAAGCACCAGAAGCATTGCAGCAACTTCGTTTCATTTTAATTACACTTGAACATCTGATATTTAAATTGTTTATACATTGCTGCTGGGCAGTGATCAGCTCTAGCAGAGGAACTATCATGCAGTTACAGCAAACAGAGGCTTTGCTCCTATTAAATGTGTTTGCCCACAGTGACAGCAGATCTCCAGCACCCTAGCAGATCAACACACTCCATCTTTCCAGCTCCAAAAAGATCTTTTTCACATTCCATCTTTCAGCTTTTCTAATACCACTCACAGCGCTACAGCTCTGTCTCGGCGGAGATGGTTGAATAAACCTGCCCTGTCTTAGGCCTGTTATGGAAAAGACATTCCCCACTGCACATCTTATCTTTGGAGTCCACCAAGTGAGGTTACTGATAACTTCTCACACGCCGCTGTTAGACCAGATGTACTATGGGAGGCAGAAAGTTTAACTTCAGTGCTAATTAACACTTCAATGATGGAGAAGTGGAAACTGCAATGGGAGCAGAGTGAATGAACATAGTTTAAAGACCTGCAACCCCCACCCCAGACCTCAGGAGAAGCACCTGAAGTTTGGATTGAAGGGCAGGATCACACTTCCCAAGAAACAACAGCTCTTCTGACACTTCTCAGTGAGGCAGCATGACTCAAACCTATTTGTTCAGTACTGAAAGCCCAATCAGATCGGCTGAGGAACAAGGACAGTCAAACTGAAGTTCAAATCAAAGTTGAAATCACTTAACACTCAGGTAGGACTGCATGGGGTTACTGCCATGTCCCGCACATCAACAGCGCTCGAGAATCCAGAGCAGCCACTAGATGTCATTCCCCAGGGCTCAGGCACAGCACAGGACTGCCAGAAGCCAGCCTGAGCTCAACACTTCTCCAGCCTCAGCAGCTTCAGAGCAAGGGATGCTTTTAGTCCTGCGTGGCTGTCACTGCCATGCAGCCAGGTCTCCAGGGAATGCCACAGGCATGGACCATGATGGAACAAGAAAGAGGAAGAGCTGACTCTTGCCATTCTCTGCCTTTTTATGAGATGTCTCCTTTTGCCTTTTCTCATTAAATCCTTACATATATAAAGCTCATTAACTGAATCTTCTAAAGACAGTTGCGAAGCTGAAGCATTGACCTGCATGAGGGCAAGACTAAAAGGGGAGGATGCAAAAATGAAATACACCTTCATGTTTCAAAAGTGCAGATAGGAATGATTTTCATATAGGCAAAGGAGCTACACCGTTATACAGCAATATTTTCCTCTTCTGAGGTTATTTCTACTTATTATCCTCAAGATCATTAGATGACTTACTTCCCTCAGGAACTGCACAAATAAGACAGGAAAGCATCAGCTTCAATTTACAGATGGGGATTCAAATTATTTCCATGTGATTTACATCAAGTCTAGAAGAGAACTCAGGTGTCCTCACTCCACTTGATATAACCCTACCCCCCAGTCTGACATCAACAGTGGTGCAGATGTATGTTGGGGGGGGGGATGGATGGGATATACTGAGCAAAAAAAGAGCAGAATAAAGGCAAACATAAAAAAAAAAGGCTATTCACCTAGAATGGTTTGTCTTTTTTCGGCAGGAGAAAGGTTGAACACGTTGACATGGTCTCCTGGATCAGTTTTGTAGTAGGTCTCAATATCAATAGAGAACTTCTCCACAAAAGGACACGTATACCTGAAAGCGAGAACAATACAGCTTAGAGTAAATCCTGCTTGATTTGGCAAGCAGAGAAAATGCTTTCCTAAGAAGTACAAAATCAACCTCAAATCCAAGCCAGCCCTCACTCATGTTTTACTTCTGATATGCTTAAAATACTGACGGTAGAGATTCAAGAGATTTTCTTTAATAACTCCTTTAAGACAGGAGCTCGCCTCAGACATGTGGCTTCACTGGAATAGCTCTGGCTTAGCATAACCCCAAGCCCACAGCAAAGGGGTGTGCTCCCCATGAGATGTTACATGGATTACAGGTGAGAAGATACCAGTGTGTCCCACACAGTTACTGCAGACTGGGCACCCTCGTTGACCAAGAAACAGGCTGGTAACAGGCAAGTAGAAAGCCCCAGGGGACCACCAAGTTGTGTCACTTTGCAGAGACACTGACAAACCCCTGCAATGTCTCCTCCAGGATACTGTACCAGGACAGATTGCTTTTAAAGGACCACTTTGCAGCAAGGAGATAACTTTTGGGTCTATTATTACTAACAAGTTATGACACAGCTACTAATACAAAGACACCCTGGAAATACACCTCTACCCAGAGAAAAGCAGAGCTCTTGCTTGGAATCTATGGCACTGTTGCAGCGCCAGGTTTCCTGGCCAACTGATTGACTCATGGGCATTTCAAGAGAATAGATAAAAAGCAGACTGGAAGTGGACTTTAATCACTTGAAAGTCAGATAGCTCCATTATGTTTAGTCACGAGCAACTGCCCACATGCAGACACTGTCTCCCCACCCTTCCCCAGACTAATGTTACTTGTAGAAACCAGCTAAAACACAACTATGAAACCTGATTAAAAACAAAATATCCATGAGAGCCTTTTTATTATGCAAGTTGACAGCAATATGAGGTTTCTAAACCTAGAAAAGAGCAAATGCTCTAAACCACAGTAATTGGCATAAATGCTATTTATTCCATGGTATCTGAAGCCCTTCCAGGCAAAATCAGCTGAAATGAACAGGTCCCAGGGGACTCTGCAGAGCCTCTGGCTCTCTTCCCTTCTTGGGGTGAAAACCGTAAGATGTAGGTTTGTTATTTTCTAGCTAAATGACAGTAAAGACAGCTCCCAGAAAAGAAGCACCAAATTTATTTATTAAGCTTTCTCCTCTCACACTTTCCCCCACCTTGAGCAAAAGAATCCTGTCTTTCTCGACACTGTTCAACATGACAACTGTCCCATTACCGTGCACATTTATAACTTCACTGAGCTAGCAGATATCTGCAGTGTTAAGGAGAACATGCAGTGCAGGATACAAGCCTAAATAAAAACCATTCAAGATTTCCCACGCTTTGATGGACAAAACAGCTCACATTTTAGAGCTACCAGCCACAGGAGCCTCAAGCACATACACAGTCATCCCAGGGAACACTCACACTCCTGACATTAAGCACTGTGTAAGAATTCAGGACTCGAGCCCACTTTCTCTAAAGGACATTACTGCAGATGGAAGAGATGCCACTGCTGCACAGAGTGACATCAAATCTCTCTAAAATAGGGAAACAGCTCTGGACATTTTGCTAAGCTTACCTTGTCCTTGTATAAGGATACGCATTCCATGATTCCTCTTCGACTCGCAGAGCTGCCTTGGGCAATATTGACCGAAACCAGCTGGGTATGTGCATACCAATGTGGTACACTTTGTGAGTATACTGCCCATTGCCTCCAGGTCCATCCACGTATGGCCTGTTCTCCAGGATCTCCACTCCACTGCCTTCCCCACATGTCTCCTCTCTGCTCTTTTTCTGAAAGGGAAAATATATCAGGAAGTTAATCCTTTCAGTGCATCTTAGGTACCAAGATTACAAAGCCCCTGAACGCTGGGGATGGTTTCTAGGACTCCTTTTGAGCAGAGCTTCATAGAGACAGCGTAATTGCAGCGGCACCCTGGCTGTAAGACTACCAAACCTAGAGACTGTAAAGGAAAAGATTCAAAAGCTCCTCTGGCCAACACAAGAACAGAGATTTGATTTATTATGGATCCTGTAAAGAAACTGGATTTGGACACAAAGAGACAGTTTGAGAGGAGACCTAATGACACATCAGTTCCAGCACCTGTAACAGGTTACACATCGCCCTTCCCCAGACAACACCAAACCTCGGCTCCGGCTATGAACCACCCAACAGCACAAAAACCTTTTGCATCAGCAGGTGACATGGCAAAAGGGAGTTTGTCCAACCTGGCACACTCTTGTGGTGTGGTATCAGCGTGAATGATCACACACGCACGTGGTATAACATCACAGTAGAGAAGACTGCTTCATGACCTAAACCCCCAGGACCTGGGGGCTTATTGCTTGTGGTCTGGCATGGCAGCAGCTCTCCAAGAACAGCTTGGATGCTATGCTTTGCTAATTAAGATATTTAGAAGAAACAACCCAAGTTTGCCAGAATGCACACAGCACCCCCTGGCAGCCTCCAGATTTTGGCTTCTTTGTAGTATTGTCCCTCATTGAGAAAGCTGGCAAAAATTCCTTCAATAATAAATACTGATTTCAGTGCTTCTAAGAGGAGCTAAAGGCAAAGCAAACATTTATTCATTTCTAACACATCTCAGCAGACTGGATGATGTGGAACCTCCTCCATTTCCAAACAACAGATTACCATTGTTAGTATTTTGGGTTTATTGTTGTTACTTGAGAGCACAGGACTTTCAAAATTCAGAACAAATCAAAGGGATTTGATGCAAGAAGCAACTGCGAAGTAGAACACAATAACAGCTCCTCAGTTTTGGCATGCAAACAATACAAAGGATAACATGGTTTAGCAGAAAACGATTAATAAGATGCAAGAGATCAGCTTCTCATCTTTTGAGCGCAGGCTGATAAACTAACACAGCTATTTAGAAGTAAACAGCCCTCTTTTTAAAGAGCTTTCAAGCAATTTGAAGTTTAAACAGCCATAACCAACAAATCTCAGTAACTGACAACCTAAATAGGCATTTTTCCCACCCCACAAACTGCAATAGCCCTGCGAAAGAAAAGCACTGGTTTTTACAGCTGATTTCTACCATTCAGCTGGCACTTCATTAAAACACACATCCTCTTAAAACAAATTACTGCCTTGCAGTCCTTATATAAGCACTGACCAAGTCCTGTGCAAATATTTATGACAATAACATTAAATAATCTTGATGACCCAAAAAACTCTGGTTAATTCAAAGGTCTCGGCAAAGGCAGGAACCCAGCAGGCACAGTGAATGTGTCAGACAGAATAATAGCACAGCATCTGCTCCCAAGAGTTGATACAAATTATGGAGATCTAGAGCTTTATTATACAGCAGAAGCACGTGGAAATCATAACGAGGGGAAAGACGGGTTCTCTTCGTGCCAAGTTATCACATGGAGAGTCGTGCACCAGCTGGATGTAAAACTCCATTCGGGTTGCACGGTTACCAGCAATTCCAGTCAAATCTGCAAGTCCTCATTTGGGACAAAAACCTATTGAGGAGGTTTTGCAAAAGAAATCCACAGCACCAAGAGGACTCAGCATGTTCCAGGGCTGTGCCAAGCAGGACCTACACAGAACTGGGTCCCCAGATTTAGAAACACTTGCACTGAATCAGAAAAGCAAAACACTGAAGATTTAATGGCCACAGTTGATATGAAAATAGATAAAAATACCCTCTAGGCTTTCTTTCTCAGAATGCAATTTCATACTCTTCCTGTCAGAGCTACATCTGAGATACGCCTTATGCCTTGCCTTCCTCTTATAGCTCTCCACCTCTTGAAGCTCTCCAGAGGGCCATGCAAGGGACCAGTGCTTCCATAACCATAAGTCTGAAGGTTCAAGATCCTTTGCTGCTGATTCTGACTTCAGCTCCCATTAAACGGATAAGCAGCAGCCAGGGAGCTCTTCTGCGTTATGTTCCCTTTTACTGAAGCCCACCCTGCAATGCCATGTCATCCTTGCTTAATACACTTCCCAAAAAGCTTTTTTTTCCTCTGTTACCTGCTGGATTGAAGATGGATCAAAGCAAGAGGTTTCTCCCCAACTTGATCCATTTGAGAACACGAAAGACAAGGATTCACAGCAAAGCCAGGCTCCCTCATTTAGGCGGTTTGGACGAAAATCTCTCCGCATGAAGGTGGGCTCTCATCCTACAGCCAGAACCCTGCTGAACCCACAGGATCGGCCAGTTTTCTCTTTAGATGAGTACTTCCACAAGCAGGTTTTCTACACGACCTGGCAATGCTAACAACACTCAGCTTCTCAGAGCTGTCTGATCGTGGGAGATGTGATGGGTGGCACGGTGTTATGGGCCCAACACTTCGCGAGGAAGGAAGGAGGGAAAAACCCAAATTAACTGAGACTCTTTGTGGAAGTCAGTCCATGTCCTACTTCTCATTTCTGGTTATTTTATTCACTTCTATGCACCTGCAGGAGACCATGAACCCTATTCTGAGAGCAGGGCATGCTTCCTCCTTCAGCCTTTCCAGATGACCAACTCCAGCCCTCAGTCTCTTTCACCCAGCTGAAAGCTTTAGGCAAATGATCTATGTAAGATACGACAAGGAACAGCAAAAACATTTAACTGATGAATGTGAAATTAGAATTAGAGCTGCAAAGTTTATATCTCAACCTATCTTTTGAGCCAGGACTTGTGAGTCAGGCCAATTTATACTCAAAACACAATATAACTTCTTGTGGGAAGGAGTGTATGAGCAAAGAAAAAACTCCACACAATAAACCCAGTGACAGGACTGGGTCACAATAGTGACAGGACAAGGGGTAACGGGTTAAAACTTAAACAGGGGAAGTTTAAATTGGCTATAAGGAGGAAATTCTTTCCTGTTAGGGTGGTGAGACACTGGAATCGGTTGCCCAGGGAGGTTGTGAGTGCTCCATCCCTGGCAGTGTTCAAGGCCAGGTTGGATGAAGCCTTGTGTGGGATGGTTTAGTGAGAGGTGTCCCTGCCCATGGCAGGGGGGTTGGAACTAGATGACCTTGAGGTCCTTTCCAACCCTAACTATTCTATGATTCTATGAAACCCACACAAAGCCGTTTCCCAGTCCTGCCTGCTCTCATACTTACCAGTTAGCTTGCTGGGAAGGCAACAAGCCGCAGTGAGGTCAGGAAGGACCAAAAAGTCAGGCTAGATGGTAAACAATTACTAACCAGTCACAAAGACAATAAGAAGATGCATTTCTCAGACAACAGAAATCAAGACATCCACCACACACACTTGAGAGACCAGGATGATACTCTGTGTATAAGTGGTACCATGAAAGTACGCCACTTATGGAAGCAAAGAGCAATTTGCTTTCCAACCATATAGCCGCTTCACGTCTACTGTGACTCAGCTACGGCATGGAGAGAGCTTATTACAAGGAACTGGTCTGTAAACAACAATTAAAAAACAACCATCTATTAGGAAAGCATTTGGCTTGAGCAGCGTGTGCAAACCCTCTCCAAAGGTATTTGTCTGCTGGGAGGGGCAAGTGTGCAGGCATTTTAGGGTCAGTCTTGAATGTTTCAGCCTCATAGACCTATGCCCCTGTGAGAAATGCTTTATTTAGCAGATTACCCCTGTTGTTACTACTTGCTGTTAACTGACAACAGTATCTTCTCTCTCTATAAATACCTGAGGAACGGTCCCCAACAAAATCAAAGAGTAGCTAACAGCCTTTATATGCAAGTTATCTAAGCTGTAATCACAGTAAACCTTCTTATATTGTATTACAACAGGAAATCCAGCCATCCTTTAGAAGTCCCTCTCTTCTGCTGATGACACTCCATGTTCTGCACAGCCCCATCAATAGCTTTCCAGGACAGATGGTGACACAGATCCCTTCCAGCTAAAGTAATAGCATTAAATCACTCATAACAGGGAACCCAGAGAAGCAGATGCACCATGATTAGCAAGAATGCCAGTTACTTAAAGGGTTCTATTAAAATAAATCTCCTGGCACAGCAGCATAGCATGGGACACAGCACATGACCTCACCATAACAATCACAGATGAATAATTCCTGTGAATGTCATGTAAACACTGGGCTAGCCTAACCCCATTTCTCATCTGCCCTTCACAACAGGAGACAAAGGCTGTAAACAAAGCCTTCCACTAGCAAAGACAGGTTGAGCAGTTCTCAGATTCCATCCCCTTTCCCAGTCAGAATGAGATCCCTATCAGTTAACAACATGGAGCACATCTTGCAAAGCCTTAGTCCAGCAAACTTCATCTGGCTCAGATGAGTGGGACCAAGTGACTAAATGCCACTTGTATGTGGGTAGAGCTCAGTAAAGGAATGATGGCTGACGGCAATAGAAAGCCCCATAACGTGAGGAGTCTCACTACAGCTGGAGGAACAGCATTTCCACAACAAGAATGCATAATGCTGGATAAAACAGCTAAGATGTGCTTTATTGGACTGGCTGGAGAAATACAGAAGTCAGGCTCTGGAAATGACATTTGCCTTGTAGCGTTTTGCAGCACTGCACGTGGCTCTGGGGTTTAGTTTCTCCTAAAGTTTGGGGGTTTTTTATTGTACCTTACTACTCTGAGCAGTGCAATGGTACTGCAGAGAGCAGTGAAGAGAGGGTAGGTTGCATGGTGGTCGTAGGCGAGCCAGGCATTGTTCTAGCTTATCAAATAGATTATAGCTATAATCTTACCTTGTTTACCACCAATTATTGTTTACAGTACAACCCCTCAACCTAAGTAAGTTAGAGAGTGATTACAAGGGGTTGACTTGCTTTAGCTTCATGATGAAGTTTACTGGTGCATGACAGCAATGTATTTACACAGTACCACTGGCCTACTTTGATAATCCATGTGAGTTTTGATTTGAGATTATTCAAATTATGAAGACTGACAGCATTATGCTTGGTAGACCTATTGTCCATGGATAACAAAGACACAAATCACTGTCTGTAAACAACAACCAGAAGATATGAAGATAGATCTTTTTTTCCCTCCAGCTCCCATTTGGCAACAGGGTATTTTGATAGTCCAGACAAATTCTTCTGGGAAAAGCTATTAAAATAACACTCAAGTCTTGGGATATTTTTTTATCCCAGTTAGACACAGATATAGATACAAGAAGTTCACAAGCGGTTGATGGTTTCAGTTAATGATGACAGCAAACAAAGGCATCTATGTAACCACTGAACAAGAACATGACAGCAAATATCCCCAGAGGATCCTGCTAACATACTTGCTCATGCTGTTGTGGCAAGAAAGGCCAAGAAAACACTCTCTTTGACCAATTACTACTTCTTTATTGGTTTGGATATTAAGGCTACCACAAATGCCAATTAAGTTCCCAGAAACAGACCTGTCCTTTGGGAACCAGAGAAAGCCTAAATTGCCTCATGCAATCCACCAGACAACAAAAAGGCCTGAAGCTGCTTAGGACAGATGACTTCTGCCATCGTCGGATAGGTTATTAAGACCTGGTTTCACTAATCAGACCCATTTTTAAACCTTTTTATATTCAGTTTTAGAAGTACAAAGGTAAAGGTTGAGTTACAAAGTTTAGGCTTGGAGAGGAATAAACGACCTGTTTTCAACCTCTTGCATATATTAAGGGAAAAATACTCCCAGCTATCTCCAGCTGGACATTATTGACAGACATTTCACTCTTCAATTCATTTTTCAAAGTGCTGCCTTCTTCCCATCACCAACTGCCTTCCTTGACGTGCTACAGGCAGCAGCCTGCCAGCCCTCATCATCTCCTACCTGCAGGCACTGTGCAAGAGCAGAAGCTGCATTACTAAGAAGGTACCAGTTAGATGATGACCTGAGCCTTCTACAGAAATGCTCGAGAGGCTATAAGCGAAGCAGCCCGTTAGCCTCAGCCATGTCTCTGGGCTTATTGTGGTGATGCTAGCATTCAAACACCAGAAATAAACCAGCATGACAACAGATGCACAGTTTCAGCCATAGCTGCTGCAAGCCAGAATTAAACAGCACCTAAAAAAACAGAAAGCCAGACACAGAGATAGTGGAAAACACCAAAGGATACTGAAACTAAAGCATGGTTTATTCTTAACACATTTTCCCGTGCAGGATTTCTGTACATGGATAACATGTACAGTGATGATGTGCATGCACCTGGGTGTATCCGTTCTATCTTCAGCTGCCTCTTGCTGCGGTATGACTCAGCTCTGGGTTCTGTTAACCACTCCTTTCTGAGCATTCAAACTGACATCTAATTCATTACGAGCAATCTGCTTTCACCACTGGTAACCACCTGCCTGCTGATACAGATATCTGATATACTAGGCACCATTCATGGTCAGTATTTACTGCAGGTAACCAAAAATCGGGTCTTTGCCAACAAAATGTTGCCTTACCCTAAAAGCACCATGAAGTCCTACTTCCCAAGCTGGTCCTTATTGGTTTCATCTTTTAAAAATGTGTGTGTCAAAGACCTGAAACACTCAGTTAAAATCATATCACCATAATCAGGGTAATACCTAAGTGAGAAGCTTTTTTTAGTGTGAAAGAAGGGAGCAGAGGGGATGGCACTATTCCACTTACAGAAGCCAAGAAGGAGAACTTCTGATCAGATCAAATCCAACATAATTTAGTCAGTGCATAAGATGCTCTAAAAGCAAACAGGAAGTTACATGAATTAAATTAAACATAAAAACCAGGCTTACAGTTATTAATGCAGTAGAGAGCTGAAACGGAACATCACACACAACTTCGTGCTGTCAACAGCCACACTCAGAATAGCCGAGTCCTCTCACGTTAAGGATGATGGAATGAACAAGAGATCACTATTCTGAAGCGGGGGAAAGTAACCTGAATACACAGAGCTGCTGGCAGGGCAAGTCAAGTACCCAGATCTTTTAAGCTTCTTTTCAGCATCCTAACCATGATGCGGCAGTCTTCTCCCACTGAGCTTGAGTAGGGACCTTTACCAAAATACAGCAAAACAGTCCTCAAACAGGAAAGATGTAGAACCTTTTCTACTCCGATTTTGCAAGAGTTAAGCACAGTCCTAATGATTATATTGGAAAGACAGTGTAAAAGGTAGCCAGGAGCTAGGAACCCTGTTACCCCAGGGGTGGGTTTTATGGTACTCTTGAGCCTGCACTTTGTAAGGTACAAGTAAGAAATGATCCACATCAAGCTGGACTGACAGTCCTTCAACAGCAAAATTGCTGGAGGACAGTAAAGGACTTTTGGGGCTTGTTCTTGTTAACTTAAAGCAAAGCTTTCCGCATCTCATCGTGCACAACTAGGTTGGCACTACATTAACAGGGAACCAAGTCCAAACGCAACAGGGCTTCCCACTCTCTCCAGTAACACTTTTCCTGCCCTTCTAGGAGTTGCGGACACCACGGGACCACATTTCTGTTTACACCATGTGCATCACATTACAAATACAGGCAGCTTCAAACCAAAGCATCTGTTTCCATGGCGATGGGACTGCATCAGCAATCCACCGGGTTTAGTTTAGGCCATCTTCACTCAGGCTTGAATGCTGCACACA
Source organism: Lathamus discolor (assembly GCF_037157495.1). NCBI lineage: Eukaryota > Metazoa > Chordata > Aves > Psittaciformes > Psittacidae > Lathamus > Lathamus discolor. The sequence continues at coordinate 12,022,790 of NC_088895.1, read as the reverse complement.
AATCATTGCTCTTAACAGCAATGCAAGTGATGTCACTAGTAACCATGGTGCCCATAGCAGAGGTTTCCACATGCCCTTTGTGCTCCAACACACCTCTTTCACGCATGACAATGATTTTAATCCAATTAATGCTGTTAAAGAAAAATAACACATGAAGGGCCAGTGTCAATACTTCTTTAGCAAAGGGAGGTTCAGTTGAGTCAACAAGATAATGATCAGAACATGAGGCTTTACAACAGCCCTTTGACTCCAAGCCTCATTGTGATGTACACATTGGAATGACCTGAAACCTTGGGGAGAGGGGAAAGAAATCTGTTCCTCATCAACGGCTTCATTAATAAAGGCAAAAAAGCAGCCATCCTAAACATCCTCTTTCTAGGTTTGAATAGTGTACAACGTGCAGTGTTTCATTCCACCTAGGCAATACTCCTTCCCCAAACGCCGGTGCTTCACCAGCAGAACATAAAACCCAGTCTTAAGTGTTCCTAACATCTAGTTGAAAACAAACAAAAGGAGTCCTAAAATGAGAGAGAGTTGTAAAGGGTAGAGGGAAATTAGAAGAATCCCCATCCTAGCAGAAACGTGGTCCCGATGCTATGAAAAGACTGCCCCTTTCCAGGCTGCTGTATCAGGTGGCCAAGGAGTGCAGCTCGATCAATATAGAGATATTTAACATTTCACAGAGCCCTAAAACTTTGCTGACCATGAACGCAGCCTCATCAACATCCACTCACTTTACAGATCAAGGACCCACCTTCGCATCCCAGCCTGACACTGCGTTTGGAAGGTCTGCAAGGAGCTGCCATCTGATCATCCCTCTGCCTGCAGCAGGGATATTATGGGGCTCTTCCCTCAAGTTTACCAAGCAAGAATTGGGACTATCACACAGGAATTGCTGACCTTTTTGCTGCATGCTTATCCCATTATACAATCACTATGTAATTCTACCTTTAAGGAGATATTAAGCACATAAGGAGAAAGATGAAGATGTCACTCATGAAGGATCTTGTCAGAGAGAAGCACATGTAGAGCTGCTTTCTGACGGGAGGTACATTAGTGTCCGGAAGATAACAGGCCTGTTCCTGCCACCCCTTCACTCTCCCAAGAGCTGTATGAGGTGAGGGTCACAGCTCTTTGCAGCTGTAAGAACCTCCTCCTTCTGGGTTTCCAGCTTCAAATACTGCAAGACTCTCAGCCACCAGAAGCAGAGCAAAGCTGAGCATGCAAAAGGCCCTGAAGAAGGGACAATTCTCACCCAAGCAAGTGCAGGTTATCTTCATCTGCAGCACCATTACTCTTGGCTGCTTTTCTCATAATGTAAAACACATCCCTAAGAAAAAGCCCTAAAAGTTAAAGGCAGGACAGGTTGTCAGCAGCAGACTCGCACAAGACAGAGCAGAAATATGGGCAGCATCAATCTGTACAGATGCTGTATGCACTGCGTTATTTAGAATCAGGTCTAGATATTAATGAAGCTGTTTGTACAAAACCAGGACATTTCGGGGACGATCAATTGTGCAGGACCATAAAAAATTTACGGCATTAAGAGAACCATTCCCATGGCCACTCATTAATCACTTTGTCTTACAAAGACACCCTTACAAAGTTACACTCCTACGGAGCCAGGGCTGGATGTGCCAGAGGCACATGAATTAGGGATCACTTTATTATGAAGATACCTCAAACTTGTTTACCCCACATGCTCCATCTTTCAAAACGTCTACTACACTTCCAGCTCAGTGTTTCATCTTCCCTTGATTATTTCCTTCCCTGGCTTTAAACAGATTTTTCACTGTATTAACTATTCCACAGGCACTCTCTATGAGAATTACTGTCCCCAGCTTGAGGGAGGCAAAGCAAGTTGTCCATTATTGTATTGCAAGCCAGAGATGAAATTGCAACTCAGGGTGTTTTGGATCAATTCTCTGGCTATATCCCTTAGATTTTAGGAACCTAGTGCAATTATTCACTAACAATAGGCTGTATGCTACAATACTGGAGGACTGGCTTAAATAAATCCTCACGGTTTTCCTAATACTTAAATCATTATTTGCCTTCAGGTATTTGAAGAAGTGAGAACCTAATCTGCGTCAACAGCCAAGACTTTGTCCACATGTCGGAAATCTTCTTCCATAGGAATAAAAAAGGAAAAAGGATTTTTGAGAGTCACAAGCTCAGTGGGATTATCAGCGCTGCATCCTTTATTCAAACTAGTACCAGTCTAAGGTTTGAATTAATTGTTGTGGTATAATCTTTCTAGCTTCACTCAGTTTTGCTAGAGAAAGAAAGCACATGTGAACTGTCAAGGCAACACAGTTCACAACTCTAAAATCAATCTCGTTTTCACCAGTTACAGCCAGTTGAAGAACTGCTTTAGGATAATGACTTCAAAATAAAGAAGTAAATGCAGAAAAGATGTTTGCTATTTTTGTCTGTTTTCCCAAATGATAACCTATCACTGTCACCTGTGCAAATCAGACTGCACTGAACGCATCGGTACCGCCCCTGTTCTCAAAGCTAAGTGTCTCGCTCTTCTTTCAGAAGGATGCAGGCCCTCATGATCACACAGAAAAGGTTATGAAAACCAAAGGAAGGAAGGAGAACATAGAAGTCACAGCTTTTTAATACTGCAGCATAGAATTTGGCAGAAAAACTTTGAACCAGGCTTTTGCTTTTAGACTTGTGATTCCAGGGTCTCAGGAGCTGTCAGCAGTGTCACTTGCTTTTAAAATCAAAGCATATATGTCTATCTGTCCAGATGGCCAAGGCATCTGCAAATGAAACAAAAATAATCAGCCATCCAGCTCTTCAGTGTCCAGAGATGAAGGGTTAGTTTGTTTTCCCCCACTCAATCAATCTTTCACCATCTGCTGAGCCTGCTGGCAGTTGCCAAGCGTAGCTAACAGTTTAAGGGATACGGCTTTTGCACCTAGGTATCAGGACATGGCCTCAAGAATTACCACCACCAAGCACACATTTACATCTGTTCTCAGAGGTGGTACCTGAGAGCTACATGCAAATGAAGGATAAAACAGGACAGTGCAGGGGTCTGGAAACTGAAATGACGGATAAACCATTATCCTTCTGCAAAGAGGGAAGTGACTCAGGGTACTCCATCAGCATCCCAGCATCATCACGCCTGGAAACACGCTCTGATTTTTCAGGGAAGGCAATAAACACAAAGCCCTGAGGGAATGCAGAGGAGAGGCTCATGTTAAAAGATGAGAAGAGCCCTCAATTCCCAGGATCCTGCCCGAGATCAGCAGACAGTGCTGAGCAGATGGGTTCTCTTTAACAGATTGCCTCAAACAGGGGCCAATCCTTCTTCAGTCATGGACCCCTGAAGTGCTGAATAACATATTAAGTGTTATTAGCTTATAAGGATGACACAGCACCTTAAAATAAGTCTAATCCTCAAAAGGCAATCGCTAGGTCCAGAAGAATACTTTTAAAGTACACCATTTTTGGAGGAAGATCACAAGTACTTGGAGAAAACTGTGTGGAGAAAATGAGGACCGGAGTTATTTACAGCAGAGATTGCAAGCTATGGACGCTGATACAAAAATAACATTTAATAACAAGAGGAATTCTCTCATCTTATATAAGGGTCAGAAGGGCAACAGTCTCTCGGAATCTTATGGCATATGGAAACACAGTAATGAACGTTATTAAGATGGTAAATGGACTGACCTTTGGCTAATACCACACTGATCTCTCTGACAAGCGCATTCAGATCTTGGAACACAAGCCTCTGTGAAATAGAGACTTTAAAGTGTGGGCTGTTTCTGGGCTGAGTGGAGGTGTATCTAAAGGTAGGTTCCCTGAACACACAAGAAAAGGAAGCAAGTGTTACAGGAAAGTTATTGAGACACAAATGTGCAGCTCACTTAGAAGAGGAAGAATTAAAGGACTTTTTAATAAGAGACATTCTAACACAGAATGGTCCAATCCTTTGTGCACAACAGGCTTCAAAGTCCTCACAGAGACAGAAACATTGCACATGCCTTTGATGGGATTGATGTGCAGAGACAGAGAGGACATCCAGGACAGAGTCCTGGGCCCAGCATTCCTGCAGGAAGAAAGAAAATCCTAGAGATGTTTACAGCTGTCCCCTCCATAACTGGTTTGTGTTTCATGAAACTCCCTTCAGTGCTCATCTCCACCTGCTTTTTACTTATGTTAGGAGAGGAGCCTGCAGTTTCCCCAGGTCAAGCTGCAGCTCTCCCAGCCCTATGGGCAACTCTCAAGGTTGAGTATATACAGAGATCTCTCACCCTTGGAAGCAGGACGGGATCTGAAATGGGTGTACTGATCCCTAGGAAAGAGTTATACCACAAAACTGTTGCCTAGAAAAGCAGTATGATGAAGTATTTCACTGCTTTGAAATATTTTGCCCATTTTATGCACCAGAATAAAATCAGGTCACAGCAGGAAGGCAGATCACTGGTTCCGAGCTTAGATATATGAAGATTGGTATCTTAATTTGGATAGAAAAAGAGACTAAAACTCTTTTTCTATGAAGCAATATGGAAAAGCTAATGATGCAACATGGAAAAGCTAAGACCTAAGTGCTGTGTGTTTAATGCAGCAAGAGCTTCCAACCTGAAGACACTGACAGCACCACATGAGAGGTTTCCCATGAAAATACAGATACTGATAGGCTAAAATTTAATAGAGAAAACCAATTCAGTTCAGATCTGCTGGGCTGCAAGTGAAGGGTACATTAAGTCCTTTGCTTTAATGTAAGATTAACTTATTTATGGAAGAATTTAAGTGCTACTTGAAGTACTGAAACCACTGTCTTTGTAGATAGTATTTCAGAAGGTAGCAGAAAGCAACACTTAAGAGATCTGCTGCTCCACTTCCCTCACTCTCAAATAATATTATTATTAATAATGATGATGATAATAATAATAATAATGCTGATGCAAAGCAGCAGCCACTCACCTCAGTTTTCACAACTTTATACACCAGCCTGGAGAACTTTAAGAGGAATTACAAAGCAACATGGGCACGCACACAGTGATTTATTGCGTGTCTGGCCTGCCTAGTGGAGCAGAGAACCAAGAGAGGCTGGATTGTACACTGCACAATGTTAATTCTCCCAGCCAATACATACAGTAAGTATGAGTACAGCCTGTCCCAGTTTAATGGAAGGAACCTTTGCTACCTGGATGTGATCATCAAATCTGGTGGAAATCTTTGTGAAGATTTCTAAGGAGGGATTGTTCTCTTCTGAAAGGAGACAAAAGGACTTTTGAACAATGACCATAGCATGCAGCTTGAGACTGAACATCCCTAACTGCATGGCTTTGAAGCACTACTTCCACAGAAAGGGTTCCCAGAGCAATTCCATGGGCTTCATCCCCCAGGTGAGAAGGTCCTTTTAGAAAACTTTGATTTGGAGGATGCTGAAATCTAGGAAAATTATTGGATTGCTCCCTGCAGAGCAACTTTATACCAACTGGTTTGGAGTTTAATGGGGATCTTCACTCATGAGCTTGAAGTTACATCAATGATCAACTTCCAAGCATACGCTTAAGGCTCTCAAAAACCCTTGAGGAGTAATTGTGACATCTCCTTCTTACACTGCTGGAAAACTGCTTCTTACACAACCAGGCTGACGAGCATCTCCAGCAATAATGACACCGTACCCAACCAATGCCTTTGAAATGAACCTTTTGCTTTTAAGAATCGCTCCTCTCCCCAGGAGCTACTCGAAATCATTCTGTTCCATGTTTCAGTCAAAAGACTTCAGAAATGCCTCAACACCGCTGCTCTACACAGATCTCTCAGCTTGTTCCCCTAAGGGGGTTCAACATGCAGAACTTGCTTTTTCTGCGCCCCCCTTATGTGCTTCACAGGAGAAACAGAGACATAAAACCCTTCCTCATTCTCTGGTACGAATGGAAGTCATGCTCCCCACTGCTCTCGCCCCAGTGCCTGCCTCAAAGACAAAACCTCCACTTTTAAATCAAACTGAAGGAAAAGACATTTGATAATCATGGCCCAGGGAAAGCTCCCACTGAAGTCAGCAGGGACCTTTCCACCAGTTTCAGGAAGAGCTAGAGCAGATTGCTACCCAACATTAGCAAACAGAATAGAAACTCCACATTCTACTCCTAAGCGGGTTTTCTGGGTTTATTATTTCATCTTTTCAAATGTGAGACAAGTATTTTCAGTATAATGCACAGCTAAACTTTTCCTCTTGCTCTACTTGTACACATAATGCAGCCAAGTCAATTGCTTGACATGCACTTCTCCAGCTCACCCGGATCTTGGGCCACACGCAGTGCTCCTAGCTTAGCCTGGAACTCTCTGAGGGAGATCAGAGACCTGACTTGACACCAGCTATTGCACCTGATCTATGAGGAAACCTTACTTTGCTGCATCTCAGTGTACCAGAAAATTAGAGCAGGGGTGGATGGCTCCATTCCAATGAGTAATTACTCGAGTAGTTTCCTGGGCCAGGGAACTTCCTCTTGAATGACACCCTAATGGCTTACCACGTCCTTTGACATTAAGATACTGCTAAAATCACTGTCAAGTGAACAAAGTGGAATCCAGTGTGCTGCATAAATGAAACAAAAAGAAGTATTTTAACTCTGAAAGTGAACAGCAAATTCAGCCCCTGACCAAGTCCTCCACAACTCACACTGCCCAGTTAAATACTCATCCTCCATTAAATCAGGTGGGCTCCTCCTTCTCAATCAGATCATTCCCCTGTAAGCTCTGCTGCTTGCCGACAGCTTCTGCATAGCTAACATACTGCTTCCATCAACCTGCTTTGTTCAAAGCAACTGAAGTGTCAGGGAAAAATACACAAAAACGAAGCCACCTAAGAAAAAGGTTTACTCATTTATGCTAACGCTTAGATTAAACACAGAAAGATGATACATTTGTGTCAGAAAAATGAATTTGGTTGTTATTACTGGAAAACACACCCCATAGGCTGTGTTACTAGTCAAGTCCAAGTGCATGAGTCCTTAAAGAAACACAGTTGGATGGTCAGGGATGAAATGGGGAAATGCTTTTGCTTTAGTTTAGGGAGTTTGGTTTTTTCTCCCTTTACTCATTTTAGGTTTTAAGCCGAAGTAGATCTTTCTACATCACTTCATCCTGCCACAGAAAGCACTTCTGCAAACTCAGTATCAAACGCGTGCGCTGCTGGATGAGCAAAATTGACTTTTATTTAAAGCGTGGGACAATGAAATAACTCTTCAGATTCATTTCCTTTTATAAATGCTCCTGCTTGGATATCAAACACCGAGAGAATGTGGGCACAGAGGATTTGAGTTACAGAAACCCCAACATTTTAATTAACTGCTTTATTGCAGACAGGGAATTCAACAACAATTCCCACCAGTATTCAGAAGCCTATTAAAATAATCTCAGTTTTATGCCTAAACTGATTAGTATCTATTTCATAGTGGTACATAACTGAAGAAATATTACATCCAAATACCACACACACTCCCCCCCCAGATTCAAAACTATGCCTTTGCCTTACTCTCTCAAATTCATATTAGGCTGTTTCTTCCCAAGCCTTTAGTTTGCAGCTGGAACTGGGATGAGCAGTAACCATAGTCTAAGTGGGATGCAGTAGCTGCTTAAGCCCTATAGCTTGGTGACTTCCAGGTAGGTGCCCACACACACCTGGGCTCAGTGCATCCTTCCACAAGCCATTGTTTCCTCAGGTAAGCCAAACAGAGGCTCTAATTTAAGGATAAGAGGAGGCACATCAGGAAGTTTGTATCACTTTCTCCCCCTGTTCTTTTAAAAGCACCCAGCAAAACTCAGATATAACACATCCAAACCTGCAGCAATGCTCCACTCTTCCACATGAAGCCCCATGTTCCCCTGCACTCATCCACATGGGCTGAAACATTACTGACCTGTATCATGTAGAGCTGTGCGATTCGATATTCGTCCACGCTCATGGGCAGAGGAATACGATATTCCTTTATGAGCATTTTGAATACAAAAATCCTTTGTCCGCTCAGAAACACAATCCAGTTTTTAGTAAAGGCTCCTTAAATAATGGCAAGGAAATGCATTGAGGATCCCTGAAACAGAGTGGGGGTGGGAAGGAGAGAAGCAGTTATTTTCCATCCTTATTGCAGAACATCCTATTAGGACAAAAAAAAAGAGCAAACAAGAGGCAAACATTAATTTCTGTAATAGCTATAAGCATAACAGCAGAAAGGAGAATCCCTGGAGTGCTCCCAGCCCCTTGGTATCAAATTGAGCAGAATCTTTTAGTATAATATTTATTTGCTTCAGGGGATACCATCAAAGCTATTACCTTCCTGACCTCTGCCACTGTACCAATCAGACTTTCATATGCAATAGCATCTCCATGGAAGAGATGGGACAAAAGCTCAAAATGAATAGGCAGACCTTCTGTTGCCAGACAATGAAGTATCTCTCCAATGTCAGCAACGCACCAGAGTTGCATCCACTCAAAGGTATCAGGTTTTATCTTCTTGCCTTCATTCAGCAGCAAGAAAAGGCAATAATTAGACTTCCTCGGTCCTCAGGAACACTGTGATGAATAAAGTAATTTGAATTCTAACAATAAAGACAGCAGAAATGTACTTTTCTTCCCTGCTTTATTCTGGATTACTGTCTTGGTAGGATCCCCTCTCTTTCACCTCCAAAGTATTCCACAGGCAAAATCCTGCTGCCATCGATGTCGATGCCAGACTCATTTTTGCCCTCCCGCTGCATAAGAATACAGCCGAAGATCAAACTGCAACATCAAAAATCCCACCATACCTCAGCTCAAAGCAATGTAATAGAATTATTACTCAAGAATACGGGAAATACAGCATTTACTGCACCAACAGTGAAAGCAGTAACTTCGCAAATATTCTTAAGGCTCCCGATGGGCTGGTGATAAAGACAATACAATCATTAAGGAAGGGAGGTAGGGAGGAAGAAGACTGATGAGGAAGAGAGGACACAAGGAGTAAAGCTGTCTACCACCATGCTAAATCAGCCTCAGCAGGATCCGATGAGCTCTCCTGGCACACAAAGTGCTTGCCTGGTTCCTCCTCATCGCCAAAATCTACCTTTGTGCTGTGCCTGCTTATTGGAGGTCTTCAGACGCAGCTGCTGGAGTGAACACAGCCCCAGACCCTAAGCCTGGGGAAAGGAAAAATAGAATACAAGCAACCAACTTAGCTAGTGGATTCAACCACGGTCTGGGAACCAGGAAGCCACTGCTCTCAACAGGACTCAGCACTACTCAGGGTTTCCACAACACTTCATCAACCTTTAACAAGGTTTGGAGAGGTTAAAACACATGCCCATGGTCACAGACCAACCCTTCTCTGGACCTGCTCTAGCACCTCAATGTCTCTCTTGTAATGCGGGGCCCAGAACTGAACACAGGATTCGAGGTGCAGCACCACCAATACCCAGTGCAGGGGGTCAATCACTCCCTTAGTCCTGCTGTAAAGCCGATCCATCCCAGACTGACTCTTCTGGAACAGCAATTGCTCTGGTGCTACATCAATCTATTCTCAAATTCAATTCTCTGTTTCATTTTATGCTGTCAGAACAATCTCTGTGTGTAAGGGGGGGGGGGGGTTAAAGAAATTTTGCCATGGCAATCCCTGGCATAATTGTGGGAAGACTGCACTTCCTGACACTGCCATGCTTATGTGCATCCACACCCACGTGCAGGATTTCCTCCATCAAGCTAATTCTCCACAACAGGTAGAGATAATCTCATTAGGTGGGTTTTAATGAGTGTCATGGCAAAGAACAACAGTAACCACCAGAGGATGATCTCAAGCACTGGCTCCAGATCTGCACTGATACAATGCTTAGGATCCCAATCTCTGGAGGTAATGGCAGTGGGAGACGCAGCCACACGTCTTGAGCAGTTCGTTATGCTTCAAAGACCTTTGAAGATTAGATTTAAAAGCTCTGAAAGTGATTCTGCTCCCGCCATAAGGACATCAGTCACATCTGCCTTCGCTGCTTGCTAAAAACAGGATATTCCTATCGATTGCAAGAGATGAATAAAACAAAAAATAGAACCTTAAAAGCAACAAAATGGCAGGAAACCAGTACTAAGATGGGAAAAAATGTGTTTATAATGAAGTGCCAGGCAGGCAGTAATTCAGACAGCCAAGACACAAGAGGGTTTCTTTTATTACAGACTCAAAACCCAACCATTTCAGCCCTGAGCAAGCACAGAGCAGCCTGGAAGTGCCTGGCATGCAGAGCTTGTCTGGCCACAGCTGTGGCTCCTGGTCCAGCTTCCTGCTTGGCTTTTACAGGAGCTGAGGTTTTGCTGTGAAGTTCCCTTCAGGTTTCTACTTCCCTGTGGTCAACGCTTAAGAGCAGTGTTTTGGCTCAGCCTGCAGGTCCCCAGGCAGGAGCAGGTCCTGATGATGTGCCCATTGGAAAGGTGATGCTCCCAAGAACTCCAAGGGCAGCTGCCCACTACTGCAACCAGGCCCCAAAAAAAGTTGGGTAGAAAACAACCTGGGAAACACACTGGGCAATAGCAAGAACCAAATCATAACCTTAAACCAAAGGGGGCAGCAGGAAAAGGCACCTGGGATCAGCAGCCCTGACCCTGAAGGAGGAACTTTTTAAACTGGACTGGTTAAAAAATCCGATAATGATAAAGTTGCAGCTTGGGCTGCCATTGAGCTGAAATAACCTGCCCCAACCCTTCCAAGAGCAGTGGAACCCAGCTGGCAAACCATGAAGGATGAACACAAGGTTTCACCACATTCAGATCCTAGGGGACACCATGCCAAGTGAGACAGAGGTGACAAAATCACCCCTTCAGACAACTCACTGAGGACAGTGGCCTCTTTCCACCGTCTTGGGACTTGATGGAGGCTCAAAGCTCACTGAGGCTGTTTGCTGCATTGTTCAAACACCACACTGAAGTTTGCCTGCAGACATGATGGCTGCCATGGAGAGAAGAGAAAGCCTTTCCAAAGCAATAGAGCCACGACACAGCTTTGGAATATGGGTGTCAAAACACCAGCTGTGGCCCTGGCACTTACACACATCCAGCCCATTGCTACAGGCAGCCAGAGGTGTTTGAACAGGGATACTCGATGTGCCGGGATTAGCAAGCATCCATTTCGACAGGAGGCTGGATTTGGGGCTGGAAGTTCAGCTTGGTGCCCAATGGGTTTGCCAAACCCCTGTGGCCACACAACCAGGCCCAGTGGCAGTCCGGGGCTGTTTGCAAACCCCAGCATGCAGCCGGCTTCTCCCAGCAAGAGGAAAACAATGGTGATGCAGGACATTTCCAGACTCGCTGCCGTTCCTGCTACAGCCAAGTGGCACATTTGTAGAGGCCGTTATTCAATCCCTGCTCAGGGCTGTAGTAACCATGAGAGCCAGGCACAGGATTTTATACCTCAATTATCTCAAAATCAGGTTCTCAAAGCATCATAATTACGCTCCAGAGTCAATATCCTGCTGCGATGAGTCAGGTCCACCTCTGAGCTATTGCTGCAGGCTCTCTGAAGGCAAACACACAGTGTGCTGCATTTACTTCTGATTTCAACAGTTTCCCTCTCAACAACTTTAAGAAAGTGCCTTTTCTTTAAAGTGGGGGGGGCATCAGGAGCTGCAGAGACTGAATAGATCCTGGCAGTGTTCAAGGCCAAGTTAGATGAAGCCTTGGGTGGGATGGTTTAGTGTGAGGTGTCCCTGCCCATGGCAGGGGGGTTGGAACTGGATGATCTTGAGGTCCTTTCCAACCCGAACTATTCTATGACTCTAAGAGACCCAGCAAAGTCTCTCCATGAGCTTGGTGGTTGGTTGGGTTCTCACTTTATGAACACCAGGGCCAGCCTCCCCAGTACCAAACGAGGTAGCAGAGGACTGATGACAACTGACAGCTTGTAATTAACGACTAAGAGTTAAGCATGAAGGGTGTCTAACCTGTGCCACTGGAGTCCTGGAGGTGAAACCCTGGCCAGGCCCCACAGGCTAGCCCAGAAGAGTATTACAGCAACAATCCTGGCTCCTTGACACATCATTTGGGTCCAGTGCAGGAGAACCACTCACACTGGTGGGTTCAGGCTATAAAGGGCTGTTCCCACCCTGTTCCAAGCTGTGCTGTTATAGCTGTCACTTCAACACCTCATTTCTCACCAGCTCACGTTTCCTGTGTCCAGGCTGCTGAGCACAGGCTTTTTAAGGCTCTGAAATGAGCTGTACCATGGCAGCAACAGCCCACCCTGTGTCACAGCTGCTAGTTTCCATTTTCAAGAGGGAAGAAAAGCCCTAGAAATAGAGAACAGTTATAATGAGCTTTTTCTAGCCTCACAGGAGGTTCATTTTACACTATTATAAAGTTAAAAGACTCACCCTGGGAAGGAAAAAAACCCATCATGGAGGTGGGCAGAGCAGGCAGTAGCAGAGGCAGGTACCAGCCTCAGGTTTTTATCAACCACTGCCTGTTCAAGGCTCTGCTGCCTTTTGAAGTTGAGGAAAATCTCCTCTATGAAAGATCAAACTCATGAGCTGAAGATCAATACCTTTGGCTCAGCTTCTGAACAATCTTCTTTGCAATATTTGCACATAAGTGAGAAATAAGGACAATTACCAAAAACAACCGTAAGAAAACCGAGTCAAACATGCAGTGGCGAAAGGATGAGCAAAGGCATTACCTGCAGACCTCACCTACCTCCCTAAAACACTTTCCTTGGGTCCTTTACATCTCCTTTATCCCCCTAGAATGTGCCTCCTTGAAGAAAGAGACATGAGCATTGGTCCCAGGTGTATCAAACACTTGGGCTTTGGAAGCGACACCAGGCTTAGCAGCCCAGCTGCCTTCCCTCTCACCTGCAGAGTTCCCTGAAGGCGGATATGGGCCCCCCCCAACTGGAAGCACCGCATAGAGAGCGCGCTTGGATTTATTTATGCCATTGGGAGCAGCATCATAAATGCGAAGCAGATCCCTAGGTCCTAAGTCAGCATTTCTAAAGGCAGCCTCGACACTCACACCTTGATTAATGCGGCATTTCTGCTGGCCCAGAAGCCTTGCTCAGCTTCATCTCCCCAGAATATCACAGCTGCAAAGACCATTCCCTTTCTCTGTCACTCAGATCCCATTGTCCACTGTGCCCCCAGCTCTCAGGAGAAGCTTTCCATCAGCACCTGCAAAACATCACTGTGGAAGCCTCCTCAGACCCTGCTCCCCAGCAGTGCCTACCTGACCCTTGGCAAAGGCTGCAGCACACGTAGCCTGAGATCCAACACACGGACCCGTGCGGCCTTGTAACTGCTGCCCACATCCTGCTGCTGTCTACACTGGGAAGCACCACAGAACAGAGAGGAACTTCTTGTCTTGTGAATGCATGACACTTAGCACAGTATCAGCTGGAGCACAAGTCTCCTCTGATCACATGAACGACTGTCACTACATAAAGGTCAAGGGGAAAACGTAATTTATGAGTATTTTCCAATCAGATGCATATTGAATGCTTGTATTTTACCATTCCCTTCCCTCCTCTCTCCTCCCAACCCCACCAAAGTGATCCTGTGCAGGCAGTGGGACTCTTTCAAACAGTGTTCACGTTGAAAGGTTAAAAAACCCCAACATCCTTATTCAGTAACTTTGTGGCTACCATTATTTGCCATAACACTTGACACTACACTCAAAACTGCCTCTCTCATACATGTGTGTGTGCATGAAGCTGAAGAGACAGAATGAGCTTTTAAACCCAGTAGTTTTCAGGGTCATGCTTTCTGAATGGCAGCTGAACATATTTATAAACCCATCAGGCTTGGCAAAACAAATAACCAAAACTCCTTAAAAGCTCACAGTTCACACACTCACTACTCAAAGGCTCCTGTGTCAGTAAGCGATGTTCATTGTAACCGTACAGCTTAATCGTACATCTCATCTGTCACACCTTTCTCAAATGGAAGCTTTCATGCAGATGCTTTCACATATCCATGTTTCACGACTGAGCTTAGATGGCATCTGACAGTGAATCTGCCCTGCCTGCAAAGCCACAGAGTCCTCCCCATGCTGGAGTAGCTGAAGCCTACGGCCGAGGCTGGCAGCCGAGCTGGGAATCCCTGTCCATACCTACAGGCTGCAACGTGGTCAGGGATAAAGGAAGGGGAGGAAGGGGAAAACGCAACATGCATGGAAATCAGCTTTCTCGGGTGCAAACCTCAGGGCAAACTGAAGGGATCTCTCAGAGGCAGACAGCACTGCAATGGGCTGAGGATGAAACACTGCTCGGTAAAGGCAGACGCAGAGCGAGCGAGTTGCATTTACAGTACTTGATCTTTTTCCATTATTAGACACAATTTGACGTCACTTATAGAATTTAAGAGCTCATTGTAAAGCAGACGTTTATTACAACAGAAGAATGGAATCAGTCCAAATGCAATATAGCTACACTGGAGCTATTAAATCTTGTTATAGTTCACTGGGCAGCCAAATACTAGCTTGAAGCAAGGAGAGGGAAGGGGGGGTGAGGAAGAGAAAAAGTAACACCACACCAAAGCATGCACACATACAGCACCTTTTCTCCTTGAAAATTCCATGTTTTTCCATAGTTTCCTATTACTCCTTTGACATCTGGGGAGAGAACTTTACTTCTTTCTGCTTTATAAGGGATGCTGTCGTGCAAAGCAAGCCAGTCCTCTCTATTCACATGCTGACTCCATGGGGACCAGGTGAAGTCCCTCAGCTGAACTTTGGCTGGAAAATTAACATTTCAAGTCCTGCCATGCCTGGAGGTTATGCAATAATGAACTAATAAAGAAGCCATTAAAAGAACTAATATGCAGACTGAAGTCACTGATGAGTTCAGAGGGAAAGACGAACCAGGCTCTAATCCTTTCCCTGATGGTGGGGATCAGGCTGAATATTAATAAGAACACCTCTGAAATGAAAGGTTAAACGTTTCCAAGTAGTCTGCATGAAAAGAGCAGCCACAAAACCCAGTGTCCTGTGGCCTTGCCACAGAGCCAGGCACCAATGTTGAGCTGAGATAAAGGAACTGGGCAGACCTGGCTTTTAACAGGTTCAAATGTCTCAGCATTACAGGCTGGAAACAGGCAGACGTTACATGCACACATATAAATATGTATAGATGTGTCATACATATTTTATAGACACATATATAGATATATATACACATACACAAGGAAACAAAAATAAAAGCAGAATTGACAAAGTGCAGCACATTAGCTGAAAACAGACTGAAAATTGCTGCTGGGCAAGTAAAGACAAATCTATGTAATGCTGCAGCCTGCAGCAATGGACAGTGTTTTCCTTTCATTCCTGGCACATCCATTAGCTGAAGGCCACTGCTATACAGAAGCCTGCACACTCTGGGCAGCCGTGGCAGGGAGATGGGATGCTGGCCAAGTTTATAAAGCAAAACAAACATACCCAATTTCCAGGGTTGCATTGACACTTCACATCTCCAATCGCCCTTCCTGATTGGATTCAGGAGGAGAGTGAGCAGAAGCATGCTTAGTGCAGTCCCCATCCATTACTCAAGGCTTTGTTTGTATTAAGTAGTAAAAAGGCAACAAGAAACACAACCATGCTGGGTTGTCCCAGTGTGGAAGAATCCTTTTACATAGCTCATAGCAAAAAAAGGCATGGGAGAAAGACCAAGAAAGGCCAAGAGTGAACCAGAGTCAAGGATGACCTCACCTATGTAACGCAAGACCCTCTTCTCCATCCCTTCACACCATCCCTCTTCCCCCTCCCCTTTAGTTCCTGCACTGGAAATTAGTGGTTTTCATTACGACAACAAGAGCAGGAAGTCATGAGAGCTCCACTCTTTAATCTTACCAGTAACTATGCATGAAGAGACTGAGGTGTGGGAGCACCCAGCTGAGCACAAACCCAGCCCAGACCTACCATGCTCAGACTGACTTTGAAGACAAACAGCCTTAAAGCTAAAAACTGCTCAGGAAACAGGACTATTTATTTTTCTTTTTAGAGAAAAACTTAGGAATGAAGACAAACACTTCAAGCTGCAGGAACAAGGAATCTTGGAGCCTGCAGATTGTTTGCAGATATAAAAGGCTTTTGCTGTCTAACCTCAGTTATCCTCACTACAGTTCAAACCCCGCTCTTCTTGTGCTAATCTCAGGAGAAGCAGAAAGTGGTTCATTAACCACCTCCTTCCGCAATTCCTCTTTTTCATGTTCAAAGACACATGCGAAGCCTCTCTCCCTTGGCTTTGTTCTTCACCCCTTCTCCCATCGATCCACACCTCTAAGACTGGTGAGAACCACGGGAGTCCTAGAGAACAAGGATAACTTCATTCCTATGGCTCTTGTTCATGTTCCTCTGCATGATACAGGCAGCTGATGGCCGCTCAGTCTGAAACTCATTGCAGCTCCCACAGAATGGGAACCACACCAGTCATTCCCCATCTTACAGCTTATTCCTGGGTCTCTGCACTCATCTTTTCCAAATTACAGCCCACTGCAGACTATTTCTCAAGGTTATTTTGATTTTTATCTCCAAATACTTGCAGATGCACTAAACCTGGTTCTGAGACAGAAAAAATGTTATTTTGGGATTGCAGCAACATTGGACAGACTCTGGATTGCTTCCCTCAGTAACTCCCTATTCCAAATGAAAGGGGACATCAACAGTTACTCTACTCTTTCAGTAGTTACATTCTAGATGGAAATAACATTTTATTACCTCATTTATGCAAACACGTGGAAAAGGAAATGAACATTCAGAGCTGGATTAAAAAGACTATTTCAAAGAGGGAAACACTGTATGATTGTAAAGTCAGTGTTGTAGCACTGTAATAATTCACATCGGTTTCATTAGGCTGAGATTCGCCTTGCCCAAAGGCAAAATAGCGATAGAGAAAATAAGTCCTTCTGCAGCAGAAGAAACTTGTAATGACACCTAAAATTCTTGCACAGGAAGCAGCAGTGAAGGTTGATGAATAATAATGCAGTTGAGATCGAAAGGAAGAGGCCATTTTGCACAAGAGCAGTACATGTTTAATATCACTGTTTCGTCTTCCATCCGTAACACCAACAGATTAACCAGGTTTGCGTGCCTGGGCAATTCCTTTGGAGTTTTGATCTTGGAAATGATTACACTAAATATTTTATAAGTGCCTTTGAAAGTTTTGTTTCCTTTTTAATAAAGGAAAAAGAATGGCTCTTGGAATGCAGCAAGATAATGAAAGTGCACAGATAATCAATAACAATTTTCGGTTCATTATTCAGCACATTTGGGGCTGCTTTCATTCCTTCCCCTCTACCACTCCGTATCCCGCACACAGAGTGATGTAGCACTTTTAAACCATCAGATCTCTTGCTTTTGCAAATCACCCTTAATGGCAACCACAATGTGAACACCCAGCCTCTAATAACACCTCCAGAATTCATAGGTTTCCAGGGGGGTTCAGCTGAGCACATTGCACACTGAGCAGAGGAGGTCAAACTGAACTTACATGGAGCTGGCACTGCTGATGGGGCCAGGTCCTTTGCTTTGCCCCACATCCAGCTGCTGCACCTCTAACTCTCAGGACCATTGCAGGTTTTCCAGGACCTGAGGCAATGTATTCATGCCATTGTATTGCTAGTGGTAAGGACTGAACAGTGCCATGGTGGCTCTGACCAAGGACAGAAACATTTCCATGTGCTGCTAGAAGAGGAGGTACCAGACATACGACGATTAAATCAGGAGCCTTCTGGAAGCAGAAGAGTCCTCCTTGGATGAGGATACCATCTGCCTCTGCCTTCTCACTGGAGAATGCACATTTGCAAAACAAGTGGGGCTGCAGTGGTTTTAAAGCCCTGAAGGAGAGTAGCTTTTCTCAAGAACTATACAATATTGGTTCATGTAACTACCAAAACCCAAGAGTGGCCCAAGCAGCCGAACCCCAATGCTGCTAGAGTTATCTTTCCATTGTGCATCCAGGAGGGATATACAACTTGGCACATTTCCCACAGGGTTTGCATAATGACAAAGACAATTCCTGGTGGTAATTCTTCCTCTAACAACACAGTGACTCACTGGAGCGTGGCTGCCAATGTTTCCCTATGCTACTGCCCAGTCATCCCCAGGGGTGACACGTCCAGGACCAGCACCATCATCCTGGAAGCTGCTGTCACCACTGTGCTTGGCAAGATGAGAAGCCCTGAAGCAAGATGAAAGCCTGAAGCTCCATTTTTACTTCCCTGCACCAAGTTAAAGAGCCCCTTTGCAGCTGGGGAATGTCTCACATGCTTCTTCCAAACTAGGATGCAATGGCCAGTTAGGGCAATGAGATACCCCATGGATACTATCAAGTGTTAATCCACATCCCCAACTCCCACCTCCCCTGGGAAAACACACACGCTCCCAAAAAAACCCTAAAGGACAGGCTATGATTACTTAAAATGTAGCCAAAGCTGGAAATTGAATCCAGGACTTGGGAAGGAGAAACGCAAATGGATGAATCCATCAAACCATGCTCATTCCAAGAGCATAAACAGAGGAAAAGCAGCTACTATACAGAGGCAATTCTCTCTCAGAAAAATCAAAACCTTTTAATTACAGAGTGGAGCTGAATTGGAATCTGCCCAAGAAATCAGAATCCCCACTGTTATCCCCAAACTCCCTTAAGATCTTGACTTCAATTCAGCCAGAAACTTGGAAAAAACACAGTATCTATTGGTGCCTTCTTTTTCTTTTTCCTAAATAATCAAGTTCTCAAGGCAAAGGAATGGAGCTGGACACTCTGGTACATAGACACAATGAAGGAGACAAATTGAACATGTATTTTGCAGTTAGGTACAGGCTGGAGAGACAAAAAGACACAAAACTTAGGATGCCCTGACATATAGTATTGGAAGGAAAATAGAAGTCAGATCACATCTACACCTTCAACGGAAGCAAACTCTAGAAATGAAGTTTCAAGAACATCCACAACAGATACCTGCGAAGCATTTCAAGTGCTATTAAATAAACCCCCAAAACAGCAAACAGAAACCACACACACATTTGGCTTCACCTTCCTGCTATTTTGTGTCTTTTTTAATCACATCTTCAATTCCTCCTTCGAATATACCAACCACCTTCTCAACAGCCCTGGTGCTGCTCTGCCACCACGGCCATCCATCTCTGGATCTCCCACAACACAGAGAAACCTTCAGGAACCTCAAGGCAGAGAAGACCTGCAGTAAAATCAATCATCATAAGGCACAACACGCAGGTGCTGAGACAGAATCCGACTGGAGGAGGTTGATGACACCGCAGACAGTGACACTGTCACTCCCAGGAGGGAAGCTGCACCTTTGTATATTTAACTTCTCTACAAGCTTTTCTGAACACAAGTACAGCGTGTTTCCACATAGCACTTATAAACCCCTCTCTGAATTGAAGTCAGGGCCAGCTGTATAGTCTTGTGTTTGCTTGGTTTTCTTGACAAGCAATTCAATTACCATCTCCATCATTTTGTGGTGAAACAAGATGTGATAGAACTGGGAAAGAAAATGGCACAGTGAAAGGAACATGAGCACCTCCTGGACACCCTCAGTCAAAACCTGCAAGTCCCACCAGGGCAGGCTCTGAATAAAATAGTAGTCAATGATGACTTTACCGCAAGCCAAGGGCAGGAGCAGTGTCTGGCAAGAAAAGAAGAAACAACGCTACTAAAGTGAGTCACCCAACCTGGGTAAGCACACACAGGGTGGCTGCTCCAGACCTGCAACAGCAGTGGTGTCCAGCTGGTGCCGAGCAGCACTCATTCCAGCCACCGCATTGATGCTCTTGGTAGATGCATTAAAGCTCTGCCCTGGCCTCAGGAGCTGGGGCACCTCATCTGCAGGGAAACTGAGGTACAGAGAGAAGAATTAATCTAGTCCAATATCCAAGAGGGAATTAGTGACAGAGCAGATTCAGGAGATTCTGGGTCCAACTTCTCCTGCAGGAAAAGATGTAGAAGCTTCAAGAACTTTCCTGTTTTGTGTAAGTCTGGGTAGATCCGGGTTTGCCTGACTCAGTAACTTGAATGAAGGCTGGCAGAGCTGCTCAGGCAGCCTGCCACCATGGGCAGCTTCACAACACTTGGGATAAGCACAGCCACAACCAAATACTCAGCCCTCCCTCTTCTAGAGGGGGTACACATCTACGGACTGTTTCCATAGATGACAGTGGAAGAAACTAGTCAAGAACAAAAGATGCTCAAACCCTCACTTCAAGCAGTATCCTCAAAGCCCTGTGCAAATAATCCTTGCTGTGGATTACATTATTAAATGTAATTAAGTTGTGCTGTGAACCCAGTAGTGCCATTAATATCTTGGGAATCGCAAAACAAACTCATTTTTCAGCTGTCAAATCCACATGACAAAACTCTGAAGCAATTGCTTTGGCCTTTTGTTTCAACTCATTTTGCTGTTGAACCCCTCCCATAGCCTCTCCCCACTGGGTTCAAAATGCCAGGATCCGGCTCCACTCCACTCCTATCCAGGAAACTACTCTTTATCCTATAGAGCATTTCTGGATGTAATAAAGCATTCAACAGCCATAAACCACATACTGTGGTTTCAGCCCAACAAGGCAAGCAGAGAGCATCCCCAAGGGCAGATTTCTCATGTTGCCTGAGGACTCGTGTGAATTCTGTGTATTTTTATCCCTCAAATTAAATGGGATTTCAACTGTCTTCAACTACAAATCAAACTTCCCAAGCCAATCAGGGTGTCCTACAACAAGGTGTCATTCTGCACATAGGGGACAAAAGAAAAGCAATTCAATGAGGATCAAAAGAAAAGAAACAAAATGGTTTGGGACATCCGAGGCCCATTCAGATAAGCTTTTCTCCTCTGTTGCCATCAAATATCCAAACTGTACCTTTCTTGAAGTGTCCCTTATAAAGAGTGTCACAAAAGCAAATCCACAAAGGGCTACAGCACATTTTCCTTTCATAAGATGCGCCATCGGATGGAAATCTCGTTCCAGCCTGACCACAGCTGAGGAAGCAAAACACGGAGCAGAAAGTGTCAGACCCCATCAGTGCACATTTCAGGGAGAGCTCTTAAGGCCCTGACCAAGTGGTGCAGTTTCCTGGCCTGGCTTTACGATTCTCACTATGGTCTGGCCAGTTGTTTCACACCTCGAGAGCTTCTCCATCCTCACTGTTCTGGCTTCACCTGTCAGCTATCAGATAGCAGCAGTGCTGCACAGCCTTAGCAAGAGCCACACATGCCCTTCATTAAAGGGCATTACAGCTGTGTTTGTATCAGACATAAATCTGCTTTATAAACAGTGACCTGATTCAGGATCTGGACTTTCTTAGATGGCAACACATGTGTGCTGGCCCCTAATGGCAGCACCAGACCTGCCTGATTACGAGAGGTGATGCTCGCCTTCTTTGTCTGCTGCATCTAAAGCTTCTAGAACTGGCAGGTAGAAACCCCAGAACCACCAAAAGCTGCAGGTTTTGGCATATCCAGAAAGGGGTAGGTAAAGGAGTCAAAAGGCTTGAACCTGACCACAACACAACATGAAGAAAAGGACAATTATTCTAAGTGATAAAAGATACCTGCATCCTACACGTAATACAAGTGCCTACAGGTAATACAAGTGTCTGAGGGACAGATAAGTTGGGATAGTTTAGTCCAAAATTCTCTGCAAAAGCTGGCTCAGAGTCATACCAGAAAGCAGCAGCTGAACTGAAATGAACATCCAAGTTCTCACAGCAGGCACCAGACCCTGTTTTCTCATCTCATTTCTATTTTTCTAGTTGCTGCCAACTCAAAATGCTGTAACAAAAAGCCAGCCCATTAGACTTGTTCTTAGAAGTCTTCAGCTCTTACAGATGAAGGTCATATTATCAACAGAGTCCACAAATTGCAGCTGAAGTACATAGAGGAAGCAGTGATGACATAGCCCCAGTTGAATCCGAGTCAGGTCGCTGCAGTCAAAGCAGTGTTTTTCAGCATGTTAATTAATTCTTCAAAGAATGGATTAAGGGGGGTTCTCAGCTAATGGAATGCTTTAAGGAGACAAGCTAAAGGGGATTGTCCATTTTATTAATACAGCAGTTGAACAGCTATTCAACATCTAATAACTGCTCATTAAAAGTCAACTTTCCCCCTTTTCCAGCAGATTACTTGCCCATTTATCAGACACAATACAGCTTCATTAGCCTAAAGTTCAGTCCCTGCTTTTCCACAGCTTTGCTTTTATTTTGTTTGTATCACTAAGCTAAAATCCGGAATGACAGCAAAGTCCAGAAATCAATAACACAAATAGTGCAGTAGTCTTTCACAAGCTCTAAATGGGATTTGGATGCAGCATTCCCAGCGATGCCAACTGCAGCAGCATATACAGTCCATCGCTGTAGAAGCCACACAGGAAACCCTTGGGTCTACCTACACAATGCTCCCAAACACACAAGGCAAAGGCTTGTCCATGAGCTGCACATCATCAAGCAGAGCACACAAATGATGCCTTTTCCCAACAGCTTTTCCACCCAAGTACTACTTACTCAGCAACTCATAGTCCACCTGGAATTGGAGGGTGTCCTTGAAAAGAAGATAAACAGGAATTTCTACTCTTACCAGAAGGTTCCCACCTGAAAACTCAAGGTCTTTCAGGTTAAGCATGACCTTCACAAGCAGAAACGTTGTTTTGTGGCTAAATTCAACTCATGCTGATGCTCTGCAGACCTCAGAGTGGGGCCAGCTGACCACAAGATAGCTACTGCAGCCCAGGGTAGAGGCAGGACAGAAGGGGCAAGCTCTGGGGTAGGGCACCAGCAACATGCAGTCCTCAACACCTCTGATGAAACATCCACCTAAGATGCCTTACGAAGACAGGAGACACTTAGAAGATAAAAACTCCTTAAGGGCAACCTGAAAATAAGTGAATAAACCCAGGAAAGCCCTGTGACTTCAATAGGAAAGGCTGGGCATTACCAAGCACAGAGACACCACACGAGAGCAGTGCGGCAGCAGTGTCTGGCCTCACTGGAGCAACCTCAGACCTCAGCACAGAAGGACTCTACATGGATTTCAGCAAAGGACCAGAGCTCTAGGAAGTCCATAGAAAAGATAACAGAAACCGAAAGAGGTTACAACTAAAGCTAATACCACCCAAAAGCTAAAGCAAACAAAAACATTCCAGCCCATCAGCTCTATCTGCAAAGAGTTATTCAAGCTACTCACAAGACCATAACAGCAATACGCACAGGCTTTAATAGAAAGGGACACCTTTCCTCCAGATCCTGCTCTTGCAATTGTAAGGAATGAATCCAGGCATCAGTAGAAGGGGAAGTTCAGGATATACACAGATCAGTTTCCAAGAGAATATCTGTCACGTCACACAAGATCAACATTTTTGGCCAAGTTGGCAGAAACCAGACAAGCTGCAAATCTACCCAAAAATACCAGTCATGGTAATTAAAAGAAAGAGAAGCAAAGCCTAAGCAATGGCTGCAGTAACAATCCAGACTTGCAGTGGCATCCTGCTAGCATTTTTTATTACATACACCACTGCTAAAGACTGACTCTGTTGCTCAGGTGTGTGATTTGTGTGTTCAGTTTCATGTCATGCAATTAGGATACAAGCCAAGCTTGTTCCACACTGATGCCTTATGGCTTCATCCGTGTGATTTACTAATGTAATTATCACCCTTCACCTCTCTTCAGCACAATACTATGGAGAGTCCAAACTGTGGAAGTCCATTGCACTCAACAGACATATTCATAACACTCACAGAGCAAGCAGGGCACCAAATCATGACCGGCTGGAGAAATCTTGGAGAGAGATTATGGAAACAAAGACAAACTGCCATTGTGCATCAGCTCCATGGTCCATCTCATCTGGTGTGGTGTCTGGGAGCTGTGACACAAGTGCTTCAAAGGACGCCCATAACTTTCACAAGCAGTTATACCATACCTGTCCATGTAGGAAGCATCCAAAGCCCAACCTGCCAGAGGCAGGCTTAGGTTACCTCAGCATAACACACTATATAAAGCTCTGTTTCCTACCAGGAGTAAGAATGCTCTCCAAGGAAGAGCAAGGCAGCTAGAAGGAAAGCAAATCAGAGCATCATTATTTGGGAACAGAAGGATTTTGGATCTGAGGACAGGCCATCAGCTCTCCCAGACTGACAGCTCCACTGGGATGCAGCTCACATCAGAAGCTGGCCAATGTCCCTGACCTTTATTGGAGGTAGTTCCTTGCAAAACCAAGGCAAGAAGGGGCAGAAAAAGGTAACCTGAAACATAAGGCAAAGAAACCACCCCCAACAGGATCAACAATTATGTAAATCCAGGACCTTATCCTCTCTGTTCTCCCACTAAAAGACAAGCCAAGACCAAGCTACCCCTCCTTCCTCAGGACAGCAGTATTTAGCTTCAGCATTTTAATATCATTTATAAAGATCAAAACCATCCAAAAGCCAGTGAAAAACTTAACCTCACTCCATGCTAGAGGTGGAGAGGTGGGAAACTGGATGAATGGATGAGATGCTTCCATGGGCCAGTGGTTCTCCCCATGGCATGAGCCAGAGCACAAACCAGCTCCTGCTCCTGCGCTGACTGAGTAACTGCAGCGGCTGCAGGAGTCAACAGTTGTAAAAGAGAACTTATTTGTGTGACTAAAATGAGCCTGGGTGACTCACAATGGGCTGGGGGAGCCTCGCTGATGAGTTTCATTGTTATGCAGTCACTTTCCACCCTTAATTTTCAAAAATACCCTGAGTGACAATAATGACAATAGAGCATAATAGCCGTAATTAGCTAATGGGAGAGAAAACATCCAAGCTCCAAACTAACCAGAATTGCTGCTTCTAAAAATACAGCACAAGTGATTGATGCACTTGATCCCTGTTGACCACTGAAATTAGAAGAGAAAAATCTTGAGGAGATGGATCATTCTCTTCTGCAAATTCAGCAACAAGATCCCAATAGCCCTATCAGGAGAAAGAACATGAGCAAGCACTGCTCAGGGGGCTGGCTTCCAGGATGATTTACTGCTAAATACATTAGAAGCATCTCCCACTCGCACAATAAATAGGTCTAATTGCATCAAACCAAGCAAATCACTGCCTTCTCAAGCACAGGTTAATGCATTTTTTTCTCCCCAGTGGTCCTTTTTTCCTCTTTAGTACAATGGCAAGCTTTGGAAAACGACTGGTCAGTGAAGTGATGGCTCAATACACGCAATGTGGAAAGTTTTCCTTATATTTTACACAACTGAAGCCATTCAAAGTGATTGAAAGCACCAGCAACACCGAGAAGCCAGTGTGAAGCTTGCTCCACTGTCTTGGTCAATGCAGTCTTGCTAAGCCAGAGGTCAAATTTAGGACAACAGCTACTGCTTCTTAAAGCACTAAAGTCGGCTGGAATCTTTATTTAGGACTAAAGTCCAGTAGCTTTCCTCCAAGTAGGGGATCACATGGAAACTATTCCCTTTGTGGAGTTTATTTTGAGCTGAAAACATTTTCCAGTTTCATGCTGACAGACAGGATTGTAACTACGCTGTGTTACAGCAGAATGACTGCGTTTCCAAGGCCCGTCACAGGGGAAAGCAGAGAAAGCTGAATCGTCCTCTTTACACTATTTGTCCCTGGAAAAGTTTTTACACTTCCATAATGAGGTCCTGTGCTCCTTTAGCTGAAAAGAATCCAAATAAGCAGAGCACTGTTACCTATCCCATCTGCCATCCCAGGCAAGGTGAGATAACCAGATTAGCCAAACCATAATAAACTGACCATATCTGAAGGAGAAGGAATTAATTTTCTCATATTCCTCTGTCTAGCAATCATAACGGTATCAACCTCCCAGACACAGTACTGAGCTCCTCTGGCATTCAGGGACAAATTCCTTCAGCCCCTCTGGAAACCCTAAATTAACCTGTCATATTTATTGGAGAAAATGATCTGCTAAAATGACATGGTAAAAGCATGCAGTAATACCTCTACTTTCACCCACACCTTCACTATAGTCCTCAAAGAGCATCCTTGTGAATAGCCACAGAAAGTCCCCAGGGAGAGGCTCTTCCACTCTCCTCACCCAAGCCAATATTCATCACGTGCAGCACACGGGGGGATTACAAGTGCAAAGAGGATGATTTGCTGGTGTTCCACTCACATCTTTCACTCTGAGAGGCTCAGCACCTCTTACTTCAGGAATGCTGCCAGACCAAGGGCAACAGAAGCATCCAGGAATAAAGCTAATGAACAGGAGGAGGTTGTAAAGGTCCGGCTCAAGAGAAGGGAGTGAACTGCAAGGTGCATTATTTGCACCAAAGGCTGAAATCCCATCTCAGCGCCTTGTCTATGGTTTGAGGTGCCTTAGGACCAATGCTTATCACTTAGAAGTCCTACTCAAAGTGGAAGGGGATTAGATAACTAAATGCATTTATACCTTTAGAGTTCAGCTCCTGTACCCAAAGACACTTACAGCATCTGCCATCTGTACCGAACACTTCTTTGGAAGCAGGTCTCTAAGCCGCTATGGCAGATGAGCATGCACGAAGTTATGGTAACAAGCAGCACAACCCACTTAAAGCTCTTCAACTGTGAAGGTGATTGACAGGATTTCCAGACTAAAAGCCTTGCTCAACACAGAACCATCAGCAAGACAATACCACATGCTTTTTTATCTTGTGAATGGCAAGATGCTGGCTTGCTGGAACACAAGGTGCCTACTTTTTCCCCTTAAGACGCCACGAATCTTGTATGCAGCGCTAAAATCTCTCTGCTGCCCAGCCTGGTGTTCTCTGAGTTGAGAAATACTGGGAAACGGAGTGCTTTGATTCACAGTAAGGACAGCTGAAAGAAGTGTCAGCAGTTTTTATCTGAGAATGCATGTAGCTTTGCACACAGAGCTAGGAACAGTCCCAGTCTCTTTAGGGGTTTTAGCATGGTACCTGTTCTTCTGGAGAAGGTGGTAGAACAAACCTTTCACTCACTCAACAGAAGAGTCCTCCTTGGGGTCAACCACAGAAGCCCCTTTCCTTCCTCCACTTCTCAAACCAACAGCCCCATCCCTAGGACTGCTATTGCCACACACACCAGGAAGTGGTGACTGTAAGGTCCATCCTCAAACCTGCCTCATAATGTCAGCTTCTGGCTTGATCATCTCAACTCCAGGGGATGGAGAAGGCATCTCTTGGATTGTAGTTTCTATAACTGGTCCCCCTCATGTCAAACACCCTCTGCCCCCTTCCCGCAGCACAAACCAGACACAAAATTAGCACAAGCTAAACAACAGAGAGTGACTGTGCTGCAGTCAGGAGGGTTACTACACACCACCCATGACATTTCCATAGAAACCACAGTGGGAAAGAGAAAAGCCTCAAAGAGCTGACAAGTTAAAACACACATGGTGAAAGAAGTAACTCTGGTGGGAAAGAGAGACATGTGCAAGATCCTCCCCAGCCTTCCTTCCAGCAGCTTGGGCATTCAGAGGTAGCACAGTTCACACCAAAGTGATGCCAACAAAACTCTCTGTCAGATCTCTCAGGCTGCCTGATAGGAGCATCCATACTTTCCCAGCAGTGCTATTTCAGAGGACAAACTTGTTTGGCATTATAAGCAGCTTGCTTCCCTGTTACTTACGGGGGTGTTCTTGCTGTTGGTGTCACTAAACAAAAAAGGAACTTTCTTAACTTTTCCTTAGCCTTCCAGAACATAACATTGTCCTCATTAGCAGGATCATTTAAACAAATCAGCAGTGGAAATGTGCAAGAGAAGTAATTCTTTTGGTTAAACAAACCTCCCTTTAGAGAAAAAACACCCAACAAAAACCACATTACCACCAGTAACACACATTTTCCACTGTAAACTAATAAGCCACCCCCAGTAAAAGACCTTAAATGTGTTCCATTACACACTTGCCTACTCCAGAGATGTGGTTTTGTGTGACATCAAAGAAAGAGAAAAGAAGATAAGCAAGAATGCTAAGCAACAGCTTTCCAGTAATTTGGGATGCTCTGCTCTTGTTCGGGAAAACTGGTCATATTCCAGAGCTTGGCAGAGGCACAAACATGCACCGAAGGAGGCTGTTTGCTACAAACTGAACCATTCAGTGAGATGCCTGATCTCCAAACCCTTTCCAGATAGAGGAATAGCATCCACAGCTTGCTCGGTGCTAAGCTCAATTGACTACCCACTACAGCACCTCTCTATAAACACCAGAAATAAAAGCCGAGCCAAATTCCAGAGGTTTGGAAGCAAATCTGGACACAAACACTTTTCAAAAGGTCAGAGATGCCTGGCTCAGGTTCACAGCTCAAAGAACAACTTTCAGTGTGACTGCCACCGGGGCTGTACAAAACCTCCCATAACCAACGCTGTCTTCACACAATGAAAAGCAAACTTGCACACAGTGGCACAACAGGAAGCTGCTGCAGCACTTAGAAGCTGTTCTGCTCTAACAGCCCACCACAAATCAGCTCCAGGAGCGCACACACTCAAAGCACGTGGAAGTTACACCCAGCAGCTCACACTGCTGAATCTTTGCTGTTCCCTCTGCTCAGCTTATCCCAGCCTACGAACAGTGCGGGTCATCAAATCGGGAGCTACAGGAGCAAGAATGCAACGTGTGCATCTTGCTCTCCTATTATGGTTGTGGGTTTATGAGTTGATTGCCCCTGTTTTTCCCTTTGGTAAGCCAGACTTTCACCACTGGCATCTTTCATCCATAGCACATGACTTTCTGCTTAGGAGAAAAAAAGCCATGATTGCTTTTTGGGTCTTGAAAAATACTTTAGTCTGATGGATATGTTTTTGCTGGAATTAGTTTCTAAATATATACTCTACCTACCACTCCATCAAAAGCAGAGCTAAAGACACTAACAAGTCAATACATTAAATGGTTTATCTCATTAGGGGTTTTACAGCTACTTAATACTGAGTTCTGGTAACTGCTGCCTGAATATGTTTATTATTGTAAGTCTCTAAATAAAATAAGATCTGTGTAATTGCATAACTTTTCCTTTCAGATGCATAAAAATGCCACGCTCCAACCAACACCATCATTAGCAAGGAACTAAAAAAAGACCAGCAGAAGCTAAAAAATACAGTAAATGACATTCTCAGAACAGCTTTACTGCTACCATATCTTATAGAAATCCTATCTAAAATTCACATGAGGGGGGGGGAGATATACACAAAAAAAGCAAATCTGGATAGGAGAGAGCAAACACGTTGTGTTCTCTGACAAGCAGGATAATAAAGCGCAATGGCAGGCTAGAATCTGACCTTTAAGGGTCAGTCCCATTTTCCATGCACTGGAGCAGAAGCAAGCAGGGAGGAGAATCAATTCATAAAACCCCATCAGTGTTTACATGGGTAACCAGTGAGAAACGGTTCTTGTACAATTCTCACATTCCTTATCTGGACCAGAAGAAAGTTTTGCATCACTTTGTTGATATTTTGGCATTTAAAGGTTCTGCACATCTGGGAGTTTAAGGCTCTGAAAACAGACGGGCACTTCCATTGCACAGAATAACACACATTCCTCCCTCTCCGGGTACACTGAAGGGCACAGCAGCTCAGCTCACACAGGAGCGTAAGCATTTCTATAGCCAGTAAAAACAAAACGCAAAAGCAAGCTACAAATATAAACCCAACCTGGACTGGGAGCCTGCTGTGCAGGGAACAACCTGTCTGTCCTTTAGCTTTGCTTACCCTCCTGAACAAGAAGTCATTAGAAGATGCTGAGACGTGGAATCAAAGTTGCTGCCACCTTGGTACCTGGAGTAAGGAGCTCATAGCCCACCCTCTTCATCCTCCCCAACCAGGAAGGAATCCAACATTTATTAATATGCGGTCATTAGGAGTCCATGTTAAGCAAAACCAAATAAGCTGCAAATTTAGATAAACTTTATACAGCTTAAGTAAATAAATGAATAAAAAGGAGAAAGCGCCAAGGCTTTTTCTGCTTGCTCGTTTCACTTGGAAAGCCTGGAACATCCACAGGAACTGCCTCAGTATATCCCAGAGCATACTTACTGTTTCTCCCAGGCAAACTTCAAACACCACCCTTTGCCAGAGCTGGCTGGGAACATCACCCTGTGGCTGCCCACCTTTGGGCTGAAACCCCAAGCGAGGCCAACACCATGTGGTGCAGCAAACACGGGTCCTGTGCAAGGTGCTGGGCACTGGCTGCCCTCCTCTAAAATGCTGCTTATCTCACCTGCAGCAAAGATTTCCTTCATTCAGCTCCTCTGGTCTGAGGCTACTTTCTATCGGACTTGGGAAGATGAAAGGAAAGGAGACAGAGAGGCATTGATACAAGTAGAAGTAGTGAACATGCCAGAAATCCAATCAAAACAGATGATAGAGGTTTTAAGGAATCCACCTGAGAGGACAGGAAAAATGTTTCACTTCTAATGATGATCTCTGAAGAAAAAACTCAGTACAGGGGAAATAAAACCAACTCTCAACCAAGTAAGCATTTCTTCCATCTATTTCCATTTCCTTAGCTATGGAAGGTAGGATCACCTTCAGCGCACGTTTGCACACATGACTCAAAAATCAGAAATACCCCTATAATTTAAATCTAAAAGAGGGATTTGAGACACTGTAGACAGAAGATGCTCCCCTTGAAGAGAAAATGCAGCAATCCTCTAATTCTCTTTGAGAAGCTGGGGGTTTTGGGTTGGTTTTTTCCAGGGGTTTTTGTTTAATGGCACACTTCTGCTTTTCACCTTTCTGCCAGCTTCCTTAGAAGAACACAAAACAAGCCTCTGTGACTAATGCTCAGCTTTGCCAGCTGACAAAAACCACTGCATCACCACACCATGGTTAAAATAAAGAGACAACTACAATTTATCTTTGGGGGAGGAGAAAATGTGAAGCACACACCAGTCCCTCTGCCTTCCCCCTCATCCCTGAGCATCACCCAGCACCAACACCCTTCCTGACTCAGGGCTGGTGCTGCTCCCTTTGCTTTGGGGCAGCCTCTGCAGTGCAAGGATGCCCATGGACCAGACGGAAAAGCTACATTAAGGCAGAAAGAAGGAAACAGAACTGCCTCTCTGCCATACAGGAACCACTGTGAGAAGTTGCCATGGAGAAAAGGGAACTGCTGAAGTGCCTTGAGGTACATGGTACCGAGAGACATGACAGCAAACCCAGAGGGAATACAGAAGCAAATGGATTTAAGTGCTCCCACAAACTTGAAGCTTCCAGACAAGAAATTACCAGTAATTACTAATAATACAATTTTCATGCAGCACTCATCAGCATGAACCAGCTCTGTCCTCACAACAAAGAGGAACAACAAAAGCAACAAACAGTTACCAAATTAGCTTATTGAGATCTCTGGGATTTTGTTGAACCTTCATAACCATCAAAATTGGTCTGAACGCACAAACATGATTACATAAAGAGGCCCAGATACCTTCTGGACACAGCAGCATCAGATACAACATCATACTGCAGAAAGCACACTCCAAGGAAGCTGTCTTCCAAC
Source organism: Lathamus discolor (assembly GCF_037157495.1). Lineage (NCBI taxonomy): Eukaryota > Metazoa > Chordata > Aves > Psittaciformes > Psittacidae > Lathamus > Lathamus discolor. Next base: position 11,991,368 of record NC_088895.1, on the reverse strand, counting down.
GGAGCAAGGGATGATTCCCTGGAGTCACCAATGCTGCTCCTTTGCTGGAAGGACTGCTGCAGAAGAGGAATTTAGGAAGCTCTTCTTCCAGTTTCAAACACACTCCTCTCTAACAGACCACACTCTTACCATATGGCAGAACCGGTTATGCACACTGTCCCAACCACAGCCCATGCAAAGGAAAAATCACCCCAAAATACCTACAGCACAGTTAAGAGGTGCTAAGAGCTCATTTTCCCCGTGTCTATCCCTATTTCCCAACAAAGTACAGTCCCAGAAGGCAAAAAGCCCAATCACAATCAGAGATCAGATACCCTCTTTGTTAAGATGCAGGCACAAGCAATACTGCCTATGAACCAAAGCAGCTTCATCTGTCCAGCAGAACCTGTGTATGTCAGAAATTTAACCTCTAGGAGGAAAAGATCACAAGGCCCCTATGGGTGGTCAGTGAAGAATATGGAATTGTTTCATCAGGAAGGTGAAGCATGTCCTCAAGAGAAGAGAGGTGCAGCAGGACAGACGAGGGCATCATCTCAGAGCTGGGACCCTTTGGAGGCTGCTGTCCCCAGCTGACAGGAGCAGCAGCCAGCCCAGGACACAGCTCATTCCAGAGACATTCTCAGCGCTCAGAAGCAGAGAGCGGTAGCTATCCTCTGTGACTGCATCCACTCCGTTTGCACAATTTCAAGCTCTATAATGATACGGTTCCTGGAAGAGCACTTCTAACTGAATTAGGGACATCTTGTGAGCACGCCCTTGGCAGCAAGAGGACTGCGATGTGGGAAGGCTCCTGACTGCATGATCCAGGCCCTCTGTAATTCAGTTACATGCCCCTTTCAGAGGTGAGAGGCAGGTGTGTTTAAAGCAGATCGCTCCTAAGTTTGTGTTTTGTATTTCTGGGGTTTGGTTTGGTCTGGTTTTTTGCTTTACACCCAACTTTTATTTCTCTAAGGTAATAAAATGAATTGCTGTTCTTTCTCCTTTACCAGCGCTGCTGAGAAAGCCCTCGTACCACAGCAATACTCAAAGAAGTAGCAAGGACTCAGTTTTCCTTCGAACAGGAAGGACAGAGGCTCTAAAGAAGCTTCACCCTACGTTAACCAGGTTTGGCACTGCCCAGACACGCTTGCTTAAGGAATTTTTATGCAGTGGAAGAAGGGATTTTCCACAGCGACAACACTTTACACGGTTGTCCAAACTAAAATACCCATTTGACAGCAGATTCTGTTCATCCTTGAATTCATTCATGCTCTGAAACATGCCCTTAAAAGGAGGGTTTGTTGTTCTTTTGCATGAAGCAAAGCTGTGTTACAGTGTTTGTTTCTGATGGAACAGGGAGGCAGACATCGGGAGGAAGCAAGCTGTGTCTGAAGAGCAGAATTCCTGGCAGATGGGTCAAGAGCAGCAGCTGTGTTCACAGAAAACACATGAATCTTTACATACTTCAGGCTCTCATTTGGAAAACATCGCAAGAGACAGTGTATGACAAGGGGAAAAAGGGCTGGTTTTGACAACAGGCATCAGGGTAGTGTTCTCCCAAACCTTTCCAGTGGGTGCTGCAGATGAATGTCTCACTGGGCAGGGAAAAGGTCAATGTTCATAATGAAGCTTTACTCATTCCTGACAGTACCAAAAATACCATGGAGAAATACGGATCTTTACTACAGTGTGATCCCCATATGCATCAAAACAGCCCACGCTCACCCCGGTCCAAACCGAGCCGCTGCTGCTCCCAATCAGTCTTTAATTTCCTTGGCAGCACTGTAGCCCTGTGCACACCATAAGCACATTTCTCTTCCCCCAGAGAGAGGATAGAGTATCTACACAACACACAAGGGATGTGAAAAGGGAGAACCAAAAGCCCATGCCCTTGATGTGGGGCAGGTGCATAGCACAGGGATGACCAAAGAGGACTGAACCTGAGAAGCCAGAGCCCAACAAGCCTGAAATGACAGAGTTCATGCTTCATACACCATCAACCAGGTGTTACAGTGCTCATTGCACACCACTTTCTGCAGCCAAGGCAAAAACAAGCTCCACAGCTTCTCTGCAAGCTCAGTAAAGGCAAAGGGCTGTTGCTGGATTTACTAAACCGTGTCACGGAAAGAGCTACAGATACCTTATCATCATTGAAATGTTACAGAGATAACGTGTGGTGTTTGCTGCCTCCTGGAAACACAGCTAAGGGCACTTTCATGCTTATTCTGCACCGAAACCACTGCATCAAATGTTTTATGCTACCAGAAGTTCCAAACACCCATCAGAAACAAGAGCATCACGTATTTTGAATTGCCTGGCCTCAACAAGCTCTCTCCAGCCCTTTTTGCACACCATTGTAAATGGATTATTTTCCCCAGGTAGGCCCAGGAAGACCCAGAAATTATTACAAGCAGAGCAAGTAATGAGTTTACCAAAACCCTTATGCCAGTTACGCTTGAAATGCTGCCCTAAATACACTGCTAACGGTAATTAAATAAGCAACAATGTTGTGCTCTCAGGAATTTTTCATTGAAGGACTGGAAAGCACTTTTGTCATGCAATGATGTAAGTGCAGCTTTGCTCTTTCCTCTCAATGAGGATAGGGAGGCAGCACTCCATTTCCAGAGGAGCACTCCATAGGGGAACAAGCACTCTTGTTTTTTCCTTTATAGCTTAGATGCATAGAGGAACACGAAGTGTGATGTGAACATCTGGCTTAGCGAGCACACACAGGAGTGCTGCAATAAGAGGAGGAAGAGCATTAGAAATAATCGTACCAAAGAAAGAGCCAGTCCTATGAGCCTTTTGCAAGACAGCGAGCTAAAGATTACTCCTGAAACACCAGCCTGCTGTAGGGAAGTAAGCAGGGCAGCAGAAGGGTAACACAGTCAGCAACACTGATTATAAAGGAAAATAAATCATCATTCCTATTGCATTTCATAAGATTTCCCTACTGAAAGCACCTCTTCAGGCTGGTGGGAACAGCAGGGTTCAGGAGGATGAGACCACCTCTTAGTGCCTTGATGAACTTCATCCTGCACAGCAAGCCCTGCAATAGAAATACACTCACCTGGGCCAGCAAGCGAGGAGCTGACGAGCAGGAGAGCTGTTTGCTTCATCACATATTCAACAGGGTCATCTCTCCTCAATTGTTATTCCAAGGACTCGGTCCTTCAACTATTTGCTATTTATGCACATTGTTCATCCCAGCCCGCCTCACACTTGTAAGCATTCACAAGCCTTCAGATAAGACTTGCTCTATTCATAAATAGCAGGGCTCAAACAGAGAAAGATCCCAGCATTAGTCAGAGCTATTGAGAGAAGGGAAATTAGATGGAAGGTACAGAGAGAAAGCCTGAGGATGAGTGCTACATATTTAAATGACATTGACATTTCTTCAAAGCCTCATTGGGTTTTTTTATGGCTTGGGGGGTTTCTTTGGTTGATTATTTAAGGCTACAGTTGCAAAGGTAAAATTTTTACCAAAAATGATCAAGCAGCTGTTATTGGCACAGTGGGAGAGGAAAAGGGTAGGGAGAGGCTGAATACCATACAATTAATACCCAAGCTTACTGTGGAACAAGAAAAGTATGACTAAAAGGAGCAGAAAAGTCAAACTTGAAAAAGAACCCCCCACACAACAAGACCCCATGCACCCAATCCATGGAGTTGAGATATTAAACGTATCGTCACAAGAGACAGATTGCCCAGAACAAAGGGCACAGAGCTGAGGAGGGACCCGTGCAGTGTGCTCACACCAAGGAGCAATGCCCATTTCACTCTGTACTCCTGTGCGCTCAAAGAGAAGGGGTGGAAGACACACAGCTTCTGCTAATAAATCCCTTTATTAAGGGAACTTATCACAGGAAAAAAGCTCTACCCCCTGGAAAGCACACTTAGTGAGCACAGCAACTAATAAATACCAAGACAACTCAAGACATTTATGTTGTTCTATCTTTACTCCTTACCTCATCAGATAAGCTATAAACTGGTAGGTTTATTCTTAAGATCCTCCCCCCCCCCCCCCAAAGGGGCATATAGCACTATTGCTTCATTGCTGTTTCAAGGATTCCCCCCCACTCACAGCTAAGAATTAACTTGCCACTTTAAGCCCCAAACCTGTGAAAACACACACGAACAGACAGCTTTCCTGTACGTGAGGCTACAAACGTAGGTAGGGAGCACGATCCTATTCTGTGCTGCTTAAGGAGAAGAACAACAAGAGTGGAAACCAAACACCAAACCTTTAGAGAAATGTTTTCTTGCTCCACCAACCACTTGGACTGAAATCAGCTTCTCAAAACCAGGCTTTGTCAATCCTTCTTTTACATGAAGCAAACAGATCCACCTGCAGCGTTGCACTGCACCACAGCCACTTTTCATCCCAAAGCGCCCACTCTCAATTTCATCCTTTGCTGTACATGGACAAGATAACCTCTCCTGAGGCTAAAAACTGCACAGAATAGTTACAGGTTGAAGAACATTCAGGGACAGCAAACTAAACCCAGCATTTCTGACATTGCTGTGCTGGTGAGTCATCAATTAATGCCTGTTTGTCAGCTCCTGTAACAGCCAAGATCTTCAAATGCAGCTGAGGCCAGCAGACCCTTGACGGAGATGAAGCCAGGCTTGCACCAGGATGCCCAGAGCCAGAAATGCCTTTTCCCCCCCTTTAGCTGTTAACCACCAACAAAAGCAGGAAGGGATCAGAGAGGAACTTCAAGTGACAACATCCTTCCCTCCCGCTTCTCTCCCAACTGCAGACTCCATGATGAGACGCTCAGTACACAAACCCCAGCAGTATTTTAGCCAAACCCAACCCTGCCAGTCAGTTCTGTCCCAGGGAAACAGCTTTTCCATCACAAAACCCCACGGTTTATTATGGCCCCTGGTGCAGTTTTATTCCAGATTCATCGAATGTCAAGCATTGCTCAGCCAGAAGCCTGGTCACGGGTCTAGCAGATGCCCAGACCCCAAGTAACAAGAGCAGTAGATCAGAAAAGCCCACTGCACTGACATGGAACAACAGAGGTGACACAAACCTCTTGAAGTGGTTCAGGGGATTTGTCTGTGCTTCATTAAGATCCTATTGGCTGGGCTGCAGAGGGGAAAACTCAGGGATGTATTTGTATTTAATGGCAGGGACCATGTAATAATTTGCAGTCTCTATGCCCAAGTGTCACAGATATCACCTGTAATGAATACATGCTTTATTTCCTTTATTCTCACTTTCCAGTTTTGCTTTCCTATGGTGACCCACTGTGCCCTTCCTATACTTTCACGTTCTCCCCTACCATGAGCTCTGTTGGAACAAAGTTCTGCAGAACAATCAAATCTGTTCCCTGCTGAAGCCACCCAGCTCAGACTCTTTTGTCAGCATTTAACTATAACAGTAACCGTCCACAGCTCAGAGCGAGGATAGCTGACAAGACCAAAAAACTCAAGTCAGCAGGGACCAAGAGACAAGTTTCTTATCCCTAAAAACAGCTTCCACACACCCCCGTTGCCTTGCAAATTTAGAACAGCTAAAAAAGAACCCCCACAAGGGAAGTGGAGCTTGTTCAGTGGCCAACACGGCTCTCTCCAAGTGGGATCAGAGGTAAAGCATTCAAAAGTCACATTAACAAAGCAGCAGCCTTTTGATGCTTAAGTGACTTAATGCTTTTGGAAAACAGGAGCTGGGTACATCATACGCTATCGGAAAACTGTGTTTCTGCTGCTTAAAAGCTTGTGGCTCTAGGAAAATTCAAGTGACACGATAGGTTTTGAGCAATAAAACCTCACACTGAGCAGCTTGAGTTTTCCTTTGCTAATTACCAAAAAGCCAATGTTGGCAAGGAATACGAGATGCTTATCCAATGGATTCAATAGAAGATTGCTCATTTGTGCACATTTTGAAAGGGCAACCCCTTCTGCCTCTCCTCTCTCATTGTTATATTTAAATACATTAATATTTTAATCTTCTAAAAGCACAAGCAATTTCTCTCTTCTTTAAAAATACATAAGGTGGGGAATGGGATCATTTTGAGGAAGCAGAATCTAGAGAAACATTTTAATGTAGCTACAAACGTATTTCAATACCTTTAAAGCATAAAGAAGGTCCATCCACAGTCATAAAGGATGAGCAATTTTGGATGACCAAAGCAACACCTTTCAAAAGGAACACAGTTTAAGGGGGTAAACCTGCAACCACCTACTTGTCTCTGAGAAGACAGAAGAGCAAGCAGACTTCCATCACTTCAGGGAAATATTTCCTTCCATGTTTTGCAATAAAAAGATAGATGATAATAAATAAATAATAATGATAAAAATAATAATAACAAAGAGACAGAAGGAGGCAGACAGACATCTGGGTTATGTTCTAAATGTAATTAGAAGCCTGACAACAGGACAGAATAATGTCAAACAAATTACAAGCAATGTGTTTTCATTCACAGGGTGACAAGTCAACAGGCAGTCAGTTAATTTTAAGACTGATTATGTACCAACTCCTTAAATAAAACAAACACACTCACGTACACGTATAAGCAACAGGGAGGCCAAACACACAATCGATTTCCCTTCAGGCTGAGCATCTCAGTTGTATCTGAGAAACAGAGACTATTTTAAGGGGGATGGTTGGTTTGTTTTACAAGCAGCTGCCATTCCTTTCCAGGTGCTCAAGCCAACATGCCTTATACCCCAGTCTTGGAGCTGCTGAGCATCCTCAATCGCCACCAAACACTGACACAAGCATAATGAAGTGCATTTATAATGACACTACAGAGAGCAGCTCCCGCTCGCAGTCCATACTGGAATATCCCCTTCCTGCACAGGGGCTCTTAGGCATCTGGTTTGGAGTGGGTTTGGTCAGGTTAGTGAGATGCAATCTCACAACCAGAACTGTACACCCCTAATGCAGGTAACTGTGAAAGGAGGGAAGCCTTCTTTCCACCAAAGTGAGATGGCTCTGCCAAAAAGCTTTCCCAAGTAGACCAGGCCTCAAAGTGTTGCCTACAACAGGTTACAGATTGATCAGGGATAAAAGCAGCTACAAAACACTCCACAATATTCCCCACCCTGAACTTTAAAGTCCCACAGGAGGGACCTTAATGCATGTGAAAGAACCTGAAGATGACTGACAGCAGTCCCTGGGCAAACTAGAGTGTGTCCTTAGAGGCAAGCAGTAGCGCTCCTCATCATGTCCAGGCAGTCGGTTTCCCAGCATGGAGCTGTACCCCTGCTCTAAGAGACCCATTCTGCTTCCCACATCAGGACCTTGCAGGGACCAATTTACACAAAGCTTCAAATTTCCACTTCCAAAGCAATTAAAAAAATAACTAAAAATTATCTTAACCTCCTAAATAGCAGAGGGGGAAGATGTGCAGCCTGAGGAGAGAGTGGCTGCAGAGGGCAGCTCTTCCTCTTCTTGCGGCAGTAAGAACCACCTATTTGTTTGAACGATGGTGGCTTCATGGGAACACCACTGCAGAGCCAAAAAGATGCCAGCTATGATGTAAATAGAGGGGAAAAGCAAACAGACTCAATGCAAAGCGTTAAGGCAGCAACGGGACATGGTGATGGAGACGCCAGGCTGCAAGGAGAAACAATGCAGCAAGACAGAATGACAGATGAAGAAAGAAAGGTTACAAAAGCAGAACAGACTAGAAAGGCACTTACAGGATAATAAACCTTGCCTGTGTTTCTAATTATATCTGTAATACTTAAAGCTGAAAGGATTTTAGAAGGCCCATTTACTTTTCGTCCTCTGTGCCATTTTCTGCCGGCATTTGCCTCAAATGCCTGAAGACAAATGGTTGGTTTCAGTATCTAACTTGTGTAGCTGGGGTGAAACTCTGCAAGGGACAGGGCTGAAGTGGCAGTGGGGCAGTGACAAGCCAGGCAGCTCCCATGTACCTGTCCTCAAACCTACCAATGGCAATGCAAATCCAGCAGCACCACTGCAGTCACTCCAGGCACCTTCTGGTGAAGGTTTTAATGAACCAGAAAGCCACGGAACAGCACCAGACTGCAAGTTAGACATCAACTCCAAATCCGTTGAATAAAGAAATACACTCACACTTTTGGATGGGCTGTGCTGAAGGCTGGCGAGACCAGTTGGAATGATGACAACCCAACAGAACTGTGTCTGGGCAGGAACAGACATGGAAAGCAGGGAGTCACTTGTTAAATTTCTCTGGACTCTTCAAGCAGTTCTTCAGAGCCTCATAGTAACCGATGAATACATCGACAAGCTTACAGCTGTGAACAGCTTCATTTAAATTAGATCTCTGAAGCACGAACTGGCCCAAACAGCTCAAATTTGAAACAAAGCGGAAATAACAGGCAGTAGACCAACCAAATACAGATATATCAATTCTAATTGTAGAGCTATTCAGAGTAGAGTACTCTGGAGAGGAAAAAAGACGTACCCTATCTCCCTGGGAGCAGCAGTGCTTGTCACTCTACGGAGATGTAGCACTCCAAGAATTCTAATGGCAGACTTCAAGTCAACCCAAACTTCAGCACACGGAAGCCTGTAACAGTCAGTCAGGACAAACATCACAACTGGAAGCATTTTAAGTTTGGAAATACACAAACATGATGAAAACTGCAGCAGCGCTACCAGTGCACTCTGAGGATTAATGTTCCCCTTCCCTTCAGATGGTAACATCTCAGCACTCGCTACGCGCTGCATGATTCAAGAGCCTGGCACGTTTGCTGACACCTGAATCTCTGCTAATACGTGTCTTCTACCCAGAAATAGGGGGAAGGGAAAAGCTTTTGGAAAAGAAAAATTACGCCAGAGATGTTGTTATAACAGTTCAGAGTATTTCCAGTAATGCTTCAGATGCTGCAGTGAGAGATCTTACCCAACAGCTTTCGGAAACAAGGCGGTAATATTTATCATCATCACCTTCCCCAGCTCAGTATGCTGAAAGCACACAGAGAATGAAAACCACACAGTCCTGGAATAGTTAAGTGTTTCAGGGTATGTGTGTTTGGTTTGGGAGCTTTTTTGTTGCGTTATTTAACTACTGATAAGTGAATCAAAGCAGAAAAGCCCTCTAAGAGCACAGCCTTTGTAAATCACACCAGGCTTTGGTGAGAAGGAGCAAGGAGCAACACACTTACAAAAGGACAAAACTACTCCAACATATTAAGCAGACATTCCTGAGATATCTAAAGCTGAAGACGCTGAATCCCAGGCTCAATATGAACAGCTTGGCCCAACGCTCAGACACCCCACAGTGTAAGCCATGAAGTCCCTAAGTCCACCACCCCCCCAGCCTGGCCGCACTGGGAGGTTTGGTACATCAAGAATGCACCTACTCTTGGGAAGGGCTCTTTCAGCTTATGTTTTCTTAACCAAAAGCTTATAAGCAAGGGGCCTTGGGGCTTCTAGAAACAGCCAAGGGTCAGAGCCCAAACTGAGGACAAGCAAGAGCCAGCTTGAACCCTGTATGGAAGTGAAGTGGCCAGTGGCAGCCAACAGCAGTGTGATGGGGCCAGAAGGAACCAGCCACTTCCCGCAGCTGCTGTAAAAAGCATCTATGTTCCTGTGCTGCACCTGCAATTACTTTAAGCAATCAGCCTTAGAAAAACACTAATAATAAGTGAGGCTCTTTCTTCCTTTCTCATAACAGGACAAATTCTACTTAACCTTCCTGTCACTAAAGACATATTCCATTTAAGAAAGCAGCACAGTATCAATTTAGCAACTGAGCAAACAATACCTTCACGTTGCCATGCCTGTTAACCTTTGATTTACAACAGTGGTTGTGTCAGTTTTGTTTTTTAAATTAAGATACTTACATCCTGAAGGGTAACAAAGTTCACTCTATTAAATTAACATCTGGTATAAATAATGCGCTGCCAGAGAGTCAAAAGAACATTTACAAAGCGCTAAAACCAGGTGACTGAGCATCAAACAGTCTTCCTTTGGAAAAAGATAAAAAGGGTAATAAACACCTGAAAACTAACCTCTTTCTTTGCAAACATTTCTGGTATAAGAATACTCAGCTTCAAATCATTTGTTGTGGTTGCTGTCAAGAGAGGCCTGAGCAAGATGGTGCATGCTCTTTGCTGTGCTGCTGATGTGGAAAGCTTCCACTGTCTTCCATGGGCAGACAGTGTGTTGACCCCATGTGTAGGTTATAACACTCATCTCCCCAAGCAATTTGCATTAATAAAAGGTTTCCAAGACCAGTCCTTCTCCTTCCCCAGCCCCAGAGGAAGCTTTACACAAGACTCAGGGAGACCAATCCTGCCCTCTCCTTCCCCCTTTTTTAAGTTCAGCAATTTCTTATGCTCTATGGGCAAGGCTAACAGGAGACAACAGTGAGCAGATCATACGGCACAGGCTTCCCTGCCAGTGGGAGCTGTACATGCTCAGTGTAAACGTTGTGTTTCTTTATCCACAGGAATCCATGGAGCTCACAGTTATTACATTCACTTCTACATCATTTTAAAAAGGCAAAGGAAATAAAAGGCAGAAATTATCTTCTAAAACAAGCACTTTTTTTTTGTGCTAAAGTCTCTGGTGAAGAAATATAAAACACAACTGCAACAAGAGCTCAGACTGCTGCTTTAGACTCTAATGGCTTCATAACAGTAATTAAGGCTTCTTCCTGACTTCATAACTATGCCGTAATGCATTTATCAAGAGCACATTACCACAATGGACACATTCACTCTTTCTGCAGTGTTCCGACAGCTCCCTTTGGACACTATCAGAAAATAAAATCTTATGTGGTCCAATTAAAGCAAGCATAAATCCAGATCATTTCACTGTGGCTGTCTTGTGTTGAATGCACTGCTCTGTCAATGTTTTAAATGGAAAAATGGGTAAGTGCTTTGGATGCAGTAAAAAACTTCCTTCCGAGAACAGCTCCGGGATGCCAAGTCTTTCTTAAGAGCTACAGGAAGGAAGGAGTGTTATTTGGGAGCTTTGTTTTTATCACAGAAGGAGGAGAGGTTTTGACAGCAGAGAGACTATTGTCAAGTGCATTTGGACTCACATCAAGTCTCTGCCTTGACAAATTGGACTGGGAGTCCTTTCACAGTGGAAGTGCATGAGAAAACATAGCATGCAACGCAGAGCCGTCTCTCCACTTCAGTGCAAAGCAGGAGGGAATTACAGAGCTCTCTCCCTCCCATCCAATTGCCGACAACAGGCTGCAACAAGCACAGCCCAGCAGCACTCCGCAGGGACGCGTTCACAGATGAGCATCTTCCCACTGGTCCCTCTCCCACACAAACCCCACTACTTGATTGGGAATACAAATTGCTGCTGCCAGCTGAGCTCCAGGAGGAGCTGCACATGTGTGAAGCTCACACTGTGTAATGACTCTACCAGAAGTGCAAATGCAAGTGGGTGAGTATTGGCATGAACACTGCAGAGCGTAGCTAAAATTAGGGCCAGCAATATGGAGAGCCCATAATATCCTCCGCACCTGGGTAGCTCGGTGCACTCCAGCCCAAACATGCTTTTACTGGAAGAAGAGTGAAAAGGGGAAGATGCAAAATACACATGACCTTCCTCACCGTTTGTTCCACCAAGAGAGGTTTTGCATTAGCCATCCTGCAGCAACAGCTCTGAAGGTTTTAGGGTGGAGATAACTTGGAACACATCGCCATTTCTTGAGCACATGGAAGCTTATTTTAAACCAAATAGGTTCTCTGCTCTAACAATGATCATCAGTGTTTGCCATATTCTGCTTTTGCTATGCACTTCTCCCTCCTATCTCTGAACCACTGCCATAGGGAAAAGTTGGCCGTTTAAGTATAGAATTATTAGTATTTGATCAGTATTCAAGCCAGAAGTAGCACTTCACATAAAGGATGTAGAGTGCTCAGCATCCCTTACCAGTGAGCCTGTGTTTACTCCTTGTGTGGAAGGTTTTACACTGATGAGTTCTGACTACTCCTTAGTACAAGGAGAGCTGTGGGCAATAACCTGATCAGGACTCTTTACAGCAGAGTTCTCCCTCTACCAGGTTCAGTTTTCTTTCCAAAATCACAGCATTTCTCTAACGGCATCTAACAGAGAGACAGGCAAAGCACCAGGCAGCATTCAAAGGAGCTCTTGGGTTTTTGTGTCTGGGTTGCAGGGGGTGATGAGGAAGAGATGTCAAGAAACCTTCCAGAAACCCTGGGGATGAAAGGAGAGCACTAGAATTGGTTACAATAAATAAAAAGCATAATTCAAATGCTGACATGTACTTCACAAAGCTGCTGTTCAAACTACATGGGAAGGAGCTGCACCAACCTCTATTTAAAGAAGAAAGAAGAGGGGAAAAAAAAAGCTTAGGTGCAGTATTATCCAAGAGCTGTTAGTGAGGTCCCCATCCAGAAACAGACTATCAAGCCCTCATTCAATAAGGAACTGCTACAACAAAATTACCTCCTGGGTGCTAATGGGCTCTTAGTTATAAACAACGTTTTTAAATAGGGGAAAAAAAGTGCATTATGAAGGAATTTGCCACACATTTCCTTCAATAAATCCTTTCTCCATTCAGTGCTTCCCAAGAGGAGCTGGGCCGCCAGCTATTATCACCAGCAATTCTCTCCCACCAGGGAAAAAGTAAAATAAAGAATCCGGACCATAAAAATATCTCTTTTATCATAGAAGAAAGTTACTGCGAGCCTTCACGTGCTTGGCTGACATCTGTGCACACTGATGGTCCTCCCTCCATCAGTTGCCTGCAGAGGGAGAAAAGAACAAATACTGACCATGTAATGGGTACCCAGAGACTCGAGGGAACCACACTCATTCAGTTTTATTTATAGGAACAAGTATTTTATTTATTTGATTTTATTTATACCAAGAAGAATAGGTCCAAAGCTCCTGGCAAAAGCATCCCATTAGGGCAGCTGGGTAAGCTGCCATCCCGTGGTGCCAGGTATCCCCTTCTGAAACACCTACTCTTGGCATATGCCAGAAAAAAGGCAAGGAAAAAGAAGAAAAATTCCCTGCTAATTTCCAGAGCTCCTGACAGTTCCTACCTGCTTGGTTTGTCCTCTGCCAGCTCCATGCCACTGCCAGCTCCATATTTCTTGCCCAGTGCCCTACTTCAAAGCCTGTCTCACTCTGGGGCAGCCAACTTGCTCTCTAGTTGGGTCAGAGCAAAGGGACTGGCTGCAGAACCTCAGGAAGAGCTACCAGTGACACTGTGCAAGGAGTGCACCCAACAGGCTCCTACTCAGAGCTCAGTACTACTGCAAACAGCCCTGATTTCCAGCCTTTGCCTGCCCAGCACACACGCCGGAGACAAGAGAGGATGTACCAGCTCCCCCCAGGACTGCTCACACGTTCCAAGCGCAGGTTGTGACAGAGCAGGACCCCATGCCACATACCATGGCACTGCATTTGCAGCAGGGCAAGCACACAGCAGCATGCAAAGCCTCCCAGCTGTAAGAGCCCAGAGCCTGAACTGCTCACAGTGAGGAACCTGAGGGAACAGGCACTGCCCAAACCACTGTCCCCCCTTTGCAGGGCTCTTGCACTGCATTCCTGAACAGGGAACACCAGGGGGTCAAACCGGTCTGCAGAGAAGTGGCTTGGACTAAGCTGGACTGGTCAAAACAACCTCCACAGGGCTGGGCAAAGAGCTGCTAAGGCAGGGAGCAAGATTCATTATCCTTAAGGAAAGCCCAGCCACAGAGAGGAGATGCTTTTGTCCTCCAAATGCATAAACTTATTCCTCATAAAAAGTTTACATAAAGGAATTAACACCAATAAAGTTTTATCACTTCCTATACCCCATCCTCAAGGGATGTCCCAGCAAAGCTCTGCAGGCAGCCGCAGGAGGAGCCTGGGATTGTGCTGCGTCCCATCTGAAGGGCGGAAAAAATCCCTGCTGGCAAGCTAAAGCACCATGCAGATACTCAGGACATCCAGCTCCGAGTCAGGAAAAGTCATCCATGCCTGTAAGCTGCTCACACCCTTAAGCTCTCCAGAGAAGTTTTACAGCTTGTAAAACCCTCATGATTCATTTGGAAAGAAACCACAGCCAGTGCTGCAGCCATACCAGTGTAAGGATTCCCATGGAAGAAAGGATGCCTGTGTAAACCGGACTTTGAGGGGATACGTAAAGAGCACTTGCACATTTTAGGGCTCAGCTATGACACAAAAGAGGAGCAAATAGAAGGTTTTCTGCCCTACAAGACACTTTATGCAGAGAAAAGCACCCTGCTTTACTTATACAGAGATTTTCTTTTCAGTGTGCACCACTTAGCTGGCCATTATCAGCCCAAGACCAACAGGGCACAGGAGACTAATGAACAGCATGAGCAGGAAATACAGAGATGCGGAGCAAGATTTAAAGGACAAATGGTTCAGGCAGTCTTGTATTTTAGCGAAGGTCACTCACTGTGTCTTTATACCTCATTTATCAAATTATATCTGAATTGGTGCAGTCATCCTGATTTGAGAAATCATCACGCATCTTTTCCCTTCAAAAGGGGAAATAAATACTTCATCTGTAAAGCATTTTGCACCAGAGGATCTCGAGTCCTCCCCTGGCACTTTGCCTCATAAAACCACCCAGGCAGATAGCTGCTTACCCTACAGATGGCCTTCAGAGGTGCACAGAAGTGAAGTGTTTTGCCCGTAATGGCTTGGGCAGTCCCACAGCCAGATCTCAGCTCTACACCTCCTCCCCCGAGATGCACTTGAGCCAACTGCTACCCTTAACGAGTGGGATTTTATAGCCTGTTTTTCTAGTGCTTTCCTTGTCACCATAAACAGCCCCGTGTTTGCTTACAAGTTGTTCCATTAAAAACAAATACGCTGCCACTCCATGGCAGCGGAATTTGCTGCGGAAAACCATCAAGAGAACAGCACTGCCTTGCCAGCCACCTGCACCACCTCTCCCTTTAACTCAAGCCCAGAGGCATGTTACAATTGCTTTATTTCAACGAAATAGAATTATTTCCCCCTGTTCCAAGACATAAAACAACCACGTTATTATGGCCATAGCCACCGCGATTTAATAATTAAAACAAAAGACACACACACAGTGATAGGAACATGGTAAGTAGCACAGCACTTCATTACAGCTGGCACTGGTATTTATGATCCTTGGAACCAAAGATGGGCTTGAAAATTACATGCCCAAATGCGTCACTTCGAAATTATAACTTAATCAGTCAATATTCGACACGGAGCTTTAAAAACCACTGATCATCTTTTGCTTTTTTCCAGGGTGAAGAAAAGCTCCGAGAGACAATAAATCATTTATCGTATCGGTGGAAACAGCTTACGAAGCAGGATTTGCAATGCAAAACGTGAATCATGAAGCATCACCTTCACCCCTCCTCATGCAGCGCTGTTGAACACCGTCTCTCCAACTCACCCACTGCCTCCTACAGCAGGTCAGTGACAGGGACAGTCGCCCATTTCTCCATCACCAGGCTGTAGGAAAGGCTTCGTGGTGCTCTCTGAGCTATGTGAGGAATGAGCTGATATGCAAGGCAGCCACCCAAGAGCTGCAAGTGCTTTGAAAGCTCCAGACCACGCTGTACGGAGAAGTTAATCTAGTAAAAATGCTTTGGACACGTAGCCACAGCCCAAGCCGAGCTCTTCGCCAAGACTGACGACAATGTGTTATTAACTCAAGTTTAATTATATCCACAAACATACATTTCTAGCTGAGGCACACAACCACGTCTCTCTAGATTTGTTTGTTCTTCTAGTGGTCCCATTAAGGAATTAGTTTTGTGTTCACTTTCATAGCCCAGACCACACATTTATCTGCTATTAAATTTGCTCCTGTTTTGTTTCCATAGGAATTTTACTGGTTCCATATTAATTAATTTATGGCAGAAACAGACAACACTTCACAAAGGACCCTCTAATCAGTGGCTAATAAGGGCGGCTGCAGCCCTGCATTTATCTAACACTGGTAAGATTATTTCGAGGCAAAGCATAATCTCAAGGAGCAAGCTACTGCTTCCCCACCAACCGAGTGTGAACATTAAGTACATCTTGATCTTACATTTGCAATGCTTTACATTAGGTGACATCAACTTCCAACAAGGATCATTCCCTTTGGAAAGAAGAATATGGCTATTTGCAATATAGACAATGTATTTTTCTTCTCAGAGGTATTTTGCAGGAAGAATGAGTCAGCAGCAGACACCCAGCCAGGTCTCTACAGCCAACCAACAACTACCTAAGCTTCAGAGGGGAAACCTCCCCACTCTCCAAGACCCAAGTATTAGACAGTCACGTTGAAAGGCTGCCCACTCTCCCCAAACAACCCAGTAACCTGACTGCCACAGCAGCAAGGCAAGCAGCTCTGAATATCTTAGCTCTTCCCACACTCTTCCAAGTGCATCAACCATATGTGCAAGTGAAGAGCACGCTCTCCATTCTAATGGAAGAGGCAAAATTCAATTCATGACACCAACCTTTAAAAGTCAGCAGAGACTGCAGAAATGGCTCAGTCGGGAAAGTCTTCTTTCTGAAAGCTTCCGTGCACTATAATAAAGCAACTATTGCGAGCGTTTATTTATTAATACAGAAAGATTTATTTATGAGAGATCTGCAATCAGCTTAACCTCTGAAAGCACAGCTTGATGTAGCTTAGCCCCTGGCCAGAGTTTCTCGTCTGTTTTTACGTCAGGAAGCAGCATCCATTAGCCCAGGGGTTAGTGGAGAACAGCCCAGGCGACACCTCAGCACTCACTCAGACTCCAGGCTGTCAAAACCCAGCCCCACTTCTATGCCATGATTCTATATGAAAGAGGGAAGGAGGCAGATCTGAAGGCAAGAAAAGCTGGTAGGAGGCACAGTTCAGGGTGTTTATGGTGGCATTCCTGACAGAAGCTGGAGAGTTGACGCTTTCCTTTAAATCAGCATGGCATGCGGAGTTGTGAAGGGCCGTTATTGCGAGGTAAGTTACCCAAATCCTGCTTTTCTATGAGAGCAAGACCTATGTCTGATGGCTGCAGCACATCGACTGGTCTCTGCTGGGCAGAGCATCTCCCAGAGCTACCAGCAACAGGAGGTTTGGCAACAGCAGAGCCACTTGATATAAAGCAACTACACTATAAAGTTAGAATACTTATTCATAATATAGGCTAGCTTATATTCAAAAGCAATACAGTATCACAGGCAGCTACTTAATTTGCAAGCAGCAGCTATTAAGACGACACTAAGAAGTGGGGAGGGGAAGCTTTCCCAATGGATTTGCTACATTCTTCCATCATGATTTCACAAAACCCAAAGAGTCAATAAAAGCATATTTTAGGTCTTCAAGGGAGCAGATGCAGAATACTGCCTCGACTCTCCCTGTTACAAGAGACAAACCCAAATGAAAGTGTTGCACGGTTCCCAAGTATCAAGATCCCAGCCCTCTTCATCTTGTCCTTCATCACTAGCCATGGTGACAACAGTAAGACTAAATACAGGTGTCTATAGAGATGGCAGGTACTGCACTGAGTATACCCCAAAAACATGAGCATCACCAACACAGAACAACAGCAGACTGAAAAGCTAGGGCAGTTTTTCCACCAGCAGCAGTTGGGATCACGCAACTGCTTCCTGCTGACCCACCTTATGAACTTCCTGCCATCCCGTCCAGGGAATACGCCTTTGTCCCAGAGCACAACCTGCAGAAAACACCCCTTGGCTGCTGTGTGCTGATGTGGCCACAAAAGAGACAACAGCACTCATAGAACCCTCGAGAGGGGGATACCTGTGGGGCAGGAACCTCCTTGGGGTGCTGGGGAGCACCTCGACCACTCAGACAGGAGCATCTCAGCCCACATCCTCCCCTTCCATTTCACGTGGTAGTTTCTCGCCAGCACAGCTCCTGATTAAAGCTTTGCACTGACATCTGAAGACTCAAAGCCAAATAAAAAAAGAACCCTACAGTTCTTAGTCTGATTCATGCTTTTTTAATGCCTGGAGTTCCTATCATGTGGAAAGCATCTTTTGCAGGATACTACTTTGACCGCTGCTGTTCATAAATGTAAAAAAGACTCGCTAATGCTCTGCTAAACTTCTCACAGAAGTATTTATATAGGCACCCCTCTATTTTTTTCCAACAATAATCTAATTCATGGGCCTCTTATCTTAGCTATGGAACAGCATGTTAAATCCAAGATCACAGCTCATTTAGATAAATGGAATTGGGCACATCCAGCGAGTCATTCCTGCTGTGACATTTCTACTATTGACAGAGTTATTTCCAGGCCCAGCGTGGGCAGGGAACTGGGAGGACTCAGAGACTTCAGCACAGGCACTGCCCCTTGCTGAGGATGCACAGAGCAGCCAAATTCTCAAAAGGGACTCTACCTGGGCCTTGTCACATATTAATAAGCGTTCTGGCAGCATTTCTCACAAATAACCTTCACCAGATACTTCGAAACATAATCCATCAAAATAAACCTCAAAATAGGAAAAAAAGGAACAACTTTTCTTGGTAGGTTGTGTTCTAGCAAAGAACAGAGAACTAAGCAAATAACCTTGAAATTAATTTGAGGCATCCTCTTGACCAGTTCTGTCAGAAAGTTTCCCTTTCTTCATTCCTTGTTACTTTCTATGAGCTCTTGAGAATACAGCTGAAACTTACAGACCTCTCTAGGATTTAAGAGCATCCAGTGGAACCTAAGCACTTAGTAGGCGATGAGCTGAAGTGAGCCTATTACTGTAGATCTTAACAGTTAAATCATCCAGAAGAGATTAAAACTTCCAATCACATAAATTGAAAGTTCTCCTTCAGTATTGAAGAGTTCCCATTTTCTCCAGGGTTCCATCCCCACATTCCTGTCTAATCTGAATAAATACAGTATTTGCATCTCCCCGCCCTCCCCCTTTTGGTTTTTCTTACTTATTTTTAATAAACACAACCACTGGGATGATGCAGAAACAGCAAAGTATTCTCTTTGGATACTCCTCATCTGCATACTGATTTCAACTCACGATTCTTCACAAACAAAACGGATACACAAGACAGTGTGTCAATACAACCTCTGGGGCATCTTTCTCTGCTCCCGGCCAGCAAGCCCACGCACAGCGATGAGCACGGACCTGTCCTGCAGAACATCCTGCCTCAGTGAGCAGTGGTACTTTTTGGACAGTTTTCACTTGAAGCTTTGAAGCTGAGATGCAACCAAAAGTGGTCACAACCAGGCAGCTGCACCCGTCACACTTTTAGTGCTAGGGCTGAGGCGAGGTTATCTCACTGATAACCCACAGCCACCCTGGGGACATCCGTGCAATGTGCACAGCCACACATGGATGTTCCAAAGGACATAAACCCAGACTTGCCTGTAGCACGTAATTCCCCAGCACTGCCTCAGAACACTGTGTGAGCTGTGCTCCACTCAGCCTGCAGAAAGAAAGCTGCCCTTCATTTAGAGGGCTGTATGTGCTTCGTGTAAGTGCATACATAACAGTGTGCTACTGCCCGTTGACAATTGTTAAGTCTTCCTGAAAAAATCGTATTTTCAGCCAAAAGAAACACTTCTGATTGTTAAGACAAGAATCTCTATGCCATATACCCCAGAATTTAATCATTCCCACACTCCACTAACACCCATCGTAGCATATTGATGTGCTACATAGCCTGCCTCTGCAAAATTAACTGCTTGGATCAGTCAAAAAGGTATACAATTTATGATCCTTTCACTCAGGCAGAATCTACTCTTCAACCCTTCCCTCCAACAATAAAGCATTTACTGGATCTGTCATAACTATTCAACGCATGCTGCTCATCAGTCTGGTTGGAGAGGGACAGTGAGGGTTCCACCTTTAGTCCTATAGGAAAGAATCTCAGAGCAGGATAGTTTCATCAGATAAGGGTGTATTCTATGCAATAAAAAGAAGCTAACATCACCCTTATCTGCATTACATCAAATACCTCTTGCTTCCAAAAGCCCTCAAGGCTGCAGAGCTTTCAGTTACCTTTTCTCCCTCTATTTCCACTGGCGTTAATGCTCTTCCTCAGAAGTCTGCTGCCAGCCCCTGCACGGTCTCTCTGGATATCACAAAGTCTCGGGTTTGCTGACTTTTTCCACTGTTAGAAGGACATTTATCAGGCTAAGCCCAGATTTCTCACCAGCAGAGTTTTGGATGACTAATCAAAAGACTGAATATATTTTAAAGATCTAATTCTCCCTTCACTATTTATACTAGTGAATGTCACTTTGACACCATTCTGGCTTCCGCCTGCAAGAAACTTTCCAACTTCAATTGCCTTAAAACGAACATGCTCTCATGAGCAGACAACAGTGCTATTTGCTCCATCCTTCCTTAGCCCAAGTTAGCTTCAGCTGTCACCAAAAACACAGTAAGCATTTTCCTTCTGAAGAACTATGTGTTCTTGCAGTTATATTCAGTGGACCAGAAGAGTCTGGCATTGGAAAAAGAACTACCTGATTTCTTGGACTCACTGCAAGAGAACCTGTGTTGGCCAGATACAGTTATTACCACCAAGAACTCGGTTAAATTAAAGATGCTCTAGGCAATGAATATTGGCTGTACAAATGGTGATCAAGCATTTACACACCACACATAGAGCTTTGGGGCTTCGCTCTTTAAAGGTGTTTCTTCCTGCAGTTATAAATAACTGTGAGCAAGATGCTTTGTGAGTTAGCATAAAGGTTTTCAGAACTGCCATCCACGAATCACCACCACTATTTTAGTAAATGGAAAGTCAACAGCTCTTGAGAACCTTTCACATTTGTCTCCGTTTTCAGCTTGTTCAGATCTGAAAGTACATTTCAGCTTAATTCAGGCTGAGCCAAGGTCAAATCTTCTATTTTCACCATGATTTTCGCTGCTTTCTTTCACCTATATTCCCTGTAATTTCTATTTCTATGCCACGTTATAAAAAGGGCAATATGGCCTGCAAAAGCAGCTCCACCTTAGACCTACTTTGAGATACTGAACCCAGGAGTGCCCCTTTTATGTGAGGGAAGAGAGAGCTGCCGTGTTCAGATGGCTAATCCTTGTCTGACAATACTTTGACATTGCAGAGAACACTACCTCTGGGGAGCAGCTAGAGAAAAGCACAAAGAGACAAAACAGAGACAGTCCTCCTAAAAATATGCTCAAGGCAATAGAACATTTCTGCCATGATTCCCATCTTTTGGCTCTCAGTCCTCAGACAGAGAAAACATCTCTAACAACTTCCAAGCAAGCCAGGTCTCCATCCAGATCTGCCTTTAAGTGGCCTCTCACTTCATTAGTTGCCCCTTTCCATCCCACCATTGAGGTATGGTAAAAGCAGGTCCACAAGCACAAGCCTTTTGGTCTCCCCTCCAGGAAGGGTGAAATTCCCATTTCACAGGAAGGGCACCAATGGGAATCTTATTGAATGTCACAGTGAATTGCACAGCATCTGCTCTATGCTACGCTCAGGACAACCTTCTCGATAGAGCTTTTCCAGGAGGGGTTGCTCATCAGGTCTTATTTTTAAAGAATCTGGGCCAAGTCATCCCTGCTGTAGCTTTAATGACGTCAATGAGCTACAGCAGGGGTGAAATTGGGCCATTATTTTTTATGTCCATATGTCATGTACCCATTAAAGGGAAAAAATGCAAAAGAAGATCAAGGAAGAAAAGAAAAGTTATTGAATCGAAGACTATCCTGTGCAGAGATTAACATCTAGATGTGGAATGTTACTCTCTTGTTCCTGCTGTACACTTATAAATATAACAGTTTACGGAAAAAGAAATACTTCTGCAGTGTCAAAGTACAACGAGAGTTCTGCAGTGACAAATTATAACTACTTTTTGTATCCTGTTTTGATGAAAAATAACCAAGAAGTCTTTACCAGGAAAAGGTCTCTTCAAAACTCAGAAGTAAGGCACAGAGTTGCCAGTACCCGTTAAGTTTCTCCACTGTAAACCAGGATTAATCATACTCTGCATATCACCACCCAGCAGTAAAGCCCAATGGAAGCCCAATGGAAGCCCAATGGACCTTGTTCTGAGCTCACTTCTTAGTAAATCCAAACCATGATTATACAAATATCAAAGTATGAAATCTAAGTTTAAACCTAGGCAGTGTCTGTTGTCAACAGTCAAAGCCTCAAACACCAACACGGAAAGGGACGTAACTGAGATCAAACCTGCCAGATGTAGGACACCAGCTGTGAACAGCAGCAGTAAAAGCCACCACAACACACTGTGATCCTGTGCTGATTTTCAGAACCCTATCACTTATCTTGAGTGCCCCAGACCATGAAGTGCTGCCCTGGGCTGCAGGCAGCGACTACAGCCAAACCACAAGATACATCACAGCCACTGACACCTACAGCCAGAATATCTCAACTCCATCCTTAAAAGCCCACTTAACTGACATTTAAGCATCTGAGTAACTGTATTCACACGAACATAGGTAAAATTACTCACCAATATGCTTGTAGAGTCACAGCAATATGCCTTTGAAGCTAGACAGCTGATTTCTCAGAGTGGTCCAGGAACAGCATCAGATCACAGGAGTTTGCTGTTCAGGGCCTCTCCTCTGTACGTAACTTTGATTTCAAAGCTTAATGGAAGAGTCCTTTGAAATCTTCAATTCTCCAAGTCTCAGCTTTAGTCAAAGACTGAGTCTTCTTGGAAAGGCTTTTTAACAATGGTTTTCCCTTTGCATTAATGGGTTCTGTTTCCCACAACAAGCCAGAACAGTTTGGGTTTGTTGCCTTATTTTTATTTCTCTCCTCCCTCCCCCCCATTCCAGCACTGGAATCAAAATAACTTGAGATGGAAAACGTGTGACCTCCCAAGCCTTTATTTACAGTATCAGAAACCACAAGGGAAGGATCTGTCCAAGCTTTCCAGCTGGAATGGGAACAGCAGGGAAAAAACGTGCCCTCGTTTTTGCAGCCGTGATATTTAACACATCACAGAAGAGATGGAATGGGGAGGAGGTAGGAGAGGTACAAGCAAGTAACGATGCCATGGCAGTATCAGCTATGCAGGTAGGTTCATGTGATTAGGTCTTTTCTCCCGAGAAATAAACAGAGGTACATGCAAATGTAATTGCAAAACCAGCCTGACACATATTTAATGGGGTTACTTCTTGACTTTTACATTATACAAGACTGTAAAATAGAGAAGCCTTCTGGACTTTCACCTGAATTTGTATTAGTGCTGTAGTGATCTCTCTTCATGCCGCCATCCCCCAAATTACAACAGACTGTTAAAAACAAGCAGCCAGAAGCAATGGAATCTTCCTCAGACATTTAAACAGCACAGAGGAACACAAATGAGCAAGGTTTAGATCTACAGAAAGCTACTTGCAGCAGGAAACTGTCAGTTAGTTTGTGGTTACAACCACACCAGTGTCACAGCTCTTTCCTCCCAGTTAAATATATATGACCAAACAGTTCTTCATGTCTAGTGTTTCTATGGTATAAGGAGGAAAACAACAGGAAGAAAAACCTGCCCATACTTCCACTAGAAATTCCATAGCGCCAGGCTATACAGGAAACTCCCTCTTTTGAAAGGGGATCCTTCTGTACCTTTCCAAACACTTACGCCCCAGACTGTCAGGTCTAACTCAGTTTACCTGCAACTATCTCCTACCTTTACAAGACCCCATTTCCCCTCCCTTATCTATTAGCAGCTTCCCCTTCTCCCTGCCTGGCACTGTCACAAGTGCCACATTAACCCACAACCTTTACCCATCAAGATAGGGGAAAGCCACAATTCTACTGCTCCATTACGCTACCAAACAGGGTTCCTCTCCTTGCCAGTACAAATGCAGCCATCACCCAGCTCTCTAAAGTGTTATCAACCTGATCTAACTCACTGTAAAGTGTTTTGCAATATAGGCTCTGAAGGAGCCAACAGCAGGGATAGATTCCTCTGCATTCAGTCTGTTTCCATAGATTTACCCACACAAGGGGTACAATTCTCACATCATGGGGTCACACAGCAAGTCCCCTGGTAAGCACAGGACACAGAAAATTAAGAGTCAGCCCCAATTTGTGTCCATACAAAAGGACACAAGGCTCTGGAAGGGGAAAACCTTGTCACATTACACAGCCAGGGGTGGAAAATCACAGCACAGCGTGACACAGGCACAAAGTCAGGTGCTACAGGCAAGGCGGGGAGTGCTGGAAGGGCATTAGATGGACCCAGATGCAAAGCAAACCTGTGCTTCCTTGTGACAAGACACCATACATTCCTTCAGTGAGGAGCACAAATTGTTTAGAGGGGACAGCACAAGACCTCTGTCCCCAGCCTTCCTCAGATCTTAGCTAAGGCACCCTGTAATTCCACCTGCTTTCACCTCATCTACTTTCCTTTCGCACATATATTAGCCTGCTGCCCAACGTCAGTCTCTGACTCTTCTTACAGAAACCCTCACTCCTCATCCCACCCAGATTCCTGCAGTTGCAGGACTGGTGGAAACACACAAAGGCAGTGCAGTGCCCCTGGGCAGCTGGAAATGAGGATGCTCAAGGACCGAGCAGCAGATGCCTCCTCATTCTGCATCCCCCATCTCCCCCATCACACTTCTTCTCCCAGTGGCTTTTGGCCAAGGTCCCTTGCTGCAAACATCACAGGCACTCAGGGCTTGTGTGCACACACATCCCTCACATTCTGCTCCCAGCAGAGACTGAGAACACTTCCCTAGATTTTGAAACGATTCTATGCAAAACAGTGCTGGGTACGACTTGCAGAGGACCATCCTCCCATCATTTGCACTCTGTCCAGCAGTTTGGATTCAAACCCTCCAGGTTTGGAAAAGCAAAAGGCTGCACAGGGAAGCTGGTAGAACAGAGGGGAAAATTACCCTGTGCCTACAGCGTTTTCCTGGACATTGCTATTCAGCTTTTTCTGTTTTCATGAAGGCTGCATTCCCTGACAAGGTTTAAAACCCATTTTTTCTCCCTCCATTCCTTACCTGTCAATCCACAGACATTACTGGCTCTCCAGTGACGCAAGCTGCACAGATTCATTTGTGTGAATACAATTCTGAAGGCAGTTTTCCCTCACCAGCTCAGGAAATTAATGACCACTTGGGCACCTCTCTTACTGAGATCTCAGCCCTGTTAAGTCCTTCAGGCAAGTGAAATGAGTAGAGCCACAGCCTAGGGGCAAAGCAAACCCTAAATATTGCTAAGGATTGCATTTCTTCTTTGCTGTTACCACTAATTCAGAGAAACACACTCTCCTCTACAACAGCTTACGGAGGGAGCAAAGGGGGAGTGCGTGACCTAAAGCAAGGGAGTCAAAGCTCTTGGGACATAGATGTTCTCCCTCAGCACAGGAGCACAAATCCACATGGCAATTAATGCTTCTCCTCTGTTAGAGCTGCTGACAGCAGCTTTTGTTCCCAGAGAGACCTGTCCACAGCTCCTTCAGAGAGCTGCAGTGGGCAGAAGCCGTCGGGCTCTCTCCTGAAGAAATCAAGTGTCCCACAGTGGGACAAGCTGCAGCACTGGGAGCAGCCTACCCAGGATGGCCTTTGGCTCTGCTAATCCTGAAGCAAGGGGCTTCAGGAAGGGAATCGACATGGTGAATGGCAATGTATTCACTGGGAGCCAATTTTGTGACAC
Source organism: Lathamus discolor (assembly GCF_037157495.1). Lineage (NCBI taxonomy): Eukaryota > Metazoa > Chordata > Aves > Psittaciformes > Psittacidae > Lathamus > Lathamus discolor. Next base: position 11,965,881 of record NC_088895.1, on the reverse strand, counting down.
GAGGTTATTAAGGTATTCAAATCGCCCTTAGTTTTCAAGGATTTCTGGTCAAGATATTGCATGTTAACACAGAGCTGGTGTCATTGCAGCTTCAGTGCAACTGCTGCGACCCTGAGGTATAAACCCAGAGAAACTGAAAAGATGTTTCAGTCTGATTAAGTGCACAGCCTCAGATCCAAACTCATTTATACTTTCTGTTCTTCCCACAAATCTGTTGCTCTTAAAGCAAAAACCAGCAATTGGAGTTTTAGCATCCAGCAGGAGAAATGCAAAGCTGCTATACCACAGTATCACCGCAAAGGGAAAAATCTGGTGGAGTTGAAAGTTAAAAACACCCTTTCTGATATAAGAAAAAACATGGGAATGGTGAGGGATGTACTGGGGGAAATAAGATGATGCAAAACTACACATTCAGCCTAAAGCTGACACCCCATCTACAGAAAACCCCCTGCTCAGCCACTAATTTTGGAGGCAGGTTTGACACTATGCTGTACATTCCTAGAATCCACACAGAAGAGGTCTGATGAGAGCTGGAAACATACGCAATGAACCCACAAGCAACACTCCACAGGTAACAGCACAAGGGAGTAGCAGGTACATATATTCATTATGAGCATAAAATCTCTTCATATTTACTTGTTAAAGAACACCCCAGGGTACTTGCTTCATCAGCTACATTCTATATTGCACGTCAATCCTTTTGGCAATGCAAAGCAAATTAAAAGTTCAGAGGGAGGAAAAAAGGTAGAAATTAACCACAATTTTATGGTGGCACCAGAGACTGCACACTGCTTATTTCAACACAAATAACATGCAACAAGGTTAAGATTTTTTTGGGGGAAAAGGCCCACATTAGATTTAAATATACACAAAGAATTTATGTTAATTGCACATCTGCGCAGCCATTCTCCCTTTTAACTTATTTATTTGAAAGATTTTAGATAAACAAGGGTGCTGACTACGCAGAAGCAAGCAAAGAGCTTGAGTTTTCGTTATAAAGAGGTTTATTACCAACACACACATCTGTGCAGTTTAAGCAAACCATGTCCTTTGACTGCCAAGCCTCATCCAGCCATTCTTCCAGACTCCATTTTATCATGTTTCCCCCTGAGCATCTATTCAAGTGGAACCCAAGGTAAGGTTAATCCCCTCTCTCACCAGCAGCAGCATCCATCAATCTCATTACCATTCTCCCTAGTAACATCTAAATGTTTTTTCCCTACCGTAGAAGAAAAAGAACAGCCACCCAGCTGAAATGCCAGGACCTACCTTCTGCAAAATATCTCTCTAGATGCTTCCGAATGCAGGAGGGAGTAAAGACAGCATTGCTGGAAAAGGATGTCACTGTTGGTCCACATGTGTCAACATCCTAGAGGAAGATAAAACACAGTAACTTAACTGCCATGGGAAATCAACAGCGAGAATAAAGCTGCATTCTTTTCACAGCTACACCATGCTAATGGCTCCTATGCAAACAACATAAAGCTACAACGTTTTCTAATTGCACATCAGAGTTTCTCTGCAGACATCCCTCCGGTATGTCAGAAATTCAATACGTGATAGTAGGCGGCAGTGAGCACCTCGGGGATTTAAAGTGCGTTCCAAGCCCTGAGTCATCGGCATCTCCAACTCATGGAAATTAAAACAAAACCAAAACAAAGCAAAAAAGAGAAAGAAGTAAACCCACTCGCATGCGTTGCACTGACCACCCTCATCTGCCCTCTGTAAATACCGTAACTCTCCCCTCAAGTATTTCCCTCATCACACACAAAACCCATCACATCGCAGCGTTCCTCCAGTTAGCTCCCTGGAGACCAAGCAGGATCCCACATTTGAGGGTGGAAACAAACTGGAGCTGCCTTTATAAACCCCACAAGTCCTTCCACACCTGGAGGAGGAGTGAAGAGAAGGCACCTCCCATGGCTGCTGCAGAGGATGGAGCAGCCAGGCCTGAGGGATGGCAGAGATGGGCTGGTGAACCAGCAGCACCCAGGAGGGCAGACCCAGCTCCCTTCCCACACAGCTCAGGAAATGTCAACCCCAGGCAGCCCATTTACAGTTCATTTCCCAGCCAGCAGATACCTGCTTTCCTCCAAGGCTGATTTTTGTCAGGAGGGCTGAGAGCAGAAGGAACTGAGAGCAGGCAACACAGTGTTACCTGCCAAGCAGCTTATGTGGTTTGCTTCGTTATGCCAAGCAGCACATTGCCTTTCTAAGAGATTTCTTCAGGCACAGACTCATCATTACCTCCAATCTCTGGAAACTGTTTTTAATGCTACCTTTAAAGCACCTGGTTTGCACTTCAGGGCACACACATATGCTATATCCCCCACCCCAGCCATCACTCCCCTCTCTTCTTGACATGTTCATGGTTGAATGGGGCTTTGAGCAACCTGGTCTAGTGGAAGCCCCTATGGCAGGGGCGTGGAACTAGATGAGCTTTAACTCAAACTGTTCTGTGATTCTTAGACATCCCTGAGTATATTCAAGTTCTTTTACGTCTTCCTTAATTTCTTGGCTTATCCTCTGTCTGCCCCTGCTGTCCTCCAAGCAAAAGCCAAAACAGAACAGCTCTCAGCAGCGCAAGGTCTGACCGCGTGGATGAAGAAGGGAAAGCTGGATGGAGTATGTGCAGCCCTTCCCCTGCCAAGTCACCCAGGACAGGCAGACGGCTTCAGGAAGTCAACAGAGATCAGTAGATAACTTGGCCACACGTGCATGCAAGGGGGACTGGGCCTCAGCATCTCCCACACACTCCAGAGAGCCACCCACTCAGAGTAAAGCTGCCTTTAACTCACTGAACTCCAAGGCTGCAGAAATATTCCCCTTCCCTTCAGGTCAGGAAAGGAACTGTGTTTTGCACCAGAACACACAAATTTGGGTCCACATCCACACCAGAAAAATCATCTCCTCAACTGGGACCTGCATTCAACCCTTAAGACCAGCATCTACAAGCAAAGGGTTATAAGAATACACCAAAATACTCTGCTCCATGCTTGGAAAACCACTTGTATCTTCAGCTGTGATACACTGCTCCAGTTAACAGACAGATTTATGTCTGACACACAGTTTAATGAAAAGTGACCACTCTACTTCTGTGCCTTCTTGCACAGCCATTTAAAACAATAACAGTGCTGGCACAGCTCAGACTGATCCTGGAGGAAGAGCAAACGTGAGTAACATTTCAGGACCATTAATCTCAGAGACCTCACCAGGAGCAAGCAGCCGGACAGCTTAAAAATATATTTAGTCCACAAATGCTTATTAACGTCAGCGGCTGATTCAGAGCTGAGCCACTCGCATGGAGCACAAATGCCACTTCTGCTTTCCCAGCCTGGGTTTACAACAACAAGTGCTGGGTATCAAGTTGCTCAACGTACCTCAAAACCTCCTGTGATGCAACTATGAGATGTGGGTCTAAGCTGAGCTGGAAACCACAGGTCCAGTCTGTAGTCCTATGGAGTCTGAGCTGAGTCTTAAAGATGAGGGATTCCCACGTGCCAGATCTGGCTCACGTACAACTTTCCACTGCGGTCTCACAGCAGCCGCCACACGTCTGCCTCCTCATGTGCACCACGCGGAGGAAACACTCTAGCCAGACAATGGTATTAGAGCATTTCCTTAGCTTTGCTGGGCACTTCGAGAGGTGAAAGCACCACGTATGAAGAACCAACCTGATCTAGCTACCCAGGACAAGCTACAAACCAGTATTTGCAACACACATGCATACAGGCAGTTGTCTTTCAGACTCACTAGATGCCATTCCTTGCTATCACCCAAATGACTGCCATGTGCTACAAAGCCAAAGCTTAGTTTTGTTTTCATTCGTTGACTATCATTCTTGTTCCGACTATTACTAGAGTCAAGACCAGATCATAAATAAAATGGACACTGCAAGCCCACAACAAAATTAACAGTGAAAATCATCACTGTTTTTAAAATTACATCTTGACATCAATCAAAGGAAAATATCTGATTATTTCAGAGATATAAACCTGTGCCAAGAGTTTGGGGGTGGGCTTTGGGGCAGAATTAACCCACTAAATTCCTAAGGAATCCTTTAAGAAGAAATTCTTTCCAGAGAGGGAAATGTAAAGCATTTCTTCCCCTGCTGTTCCACACAATGTGATGATTTGAAGCCCAAAGGATTTTCTCTCTAAATCACCTATTCAAATCTGTACGATGGAAATACATTCAAAGAGAACATTTTAATCTTGCTTTGCATTTCAACTTCTAAAGGCTTTTCCAGGAGGGCCTCATTAGTCTTTTAGCCATTCTACCACACTGAGCTCCCAGTAAACAAGAGCCCTCACATTACATTTCTTTTTTAAAAGGATTATATATATGTATGTTTTTAAATCAATATATAGATGGTCTGGTTAAGTTCTAGTATTTTTTACACGCCATACAAAAATTCACTCATCAAGGCCCTGGGATTTGTCACTATCCAGTCTACATTTGTTTTCACAAGCTAGCCCAGTTTCTATAGATGCTGGAATATCCACCACAACCTAAGCACATAAACGCAGGCTGACTCCATTCCTTTGGTTTTGAGGAGCTCAACACAGTTCCCAGAATTAGCAGGGCTGGACCCATAAAGTGTCCTAGTGTTCGGTTGACCCATTGTGGGAGCAATCTCAAAAGCCTCACTGGGCAGCTGTGCAAACCCAGAGAGCAGACACAAAGCCTCCTCAGTTTAAGAAAACCAACCTTCAAGCTTCCTACCAGCTTTCTCCTTTTCTGTTTCAGGGTTGGGGTTTTTCTCCCTGTGTTTCCAGGCTGGGATGGGTGACAAAACAACTTCTCTTCAGTGACAGCAAGTCTGAAACAATTACTCCAAACAGATGGAGCTCTCTATATGCTTGCTAACAGTACTGAAATCAAAAGTGGTTAAAAGCAAAAGCACTTCTGAACAACAGAAACTGAAAGTATTGCCTTGGGAAATGTAAACGCCAGCGTCTTCCCTAACTGAAAGAAGCAGATCATTAATGGAGTCTAGGACTCCCTGACATATTTATAAAACCTGTTCTCTGCCATACTAATATACAATTCACCTCGACTGCATTCCCAAGTCAGAGCTTTCTAAAATCACTGCAGTTTGCAGAGGCCTCACTGATGCTATTCTTAATTTACTTATTTTTAAGGTGTGAGAACAGATTACCAATGCAAAATTCAAACTCAAAACTTGTCAGTTTTAAGCCTCTTTTAGATTGGTAATAATTAACCCTATCTGCATTTCAGAAACATTTTGTGATAAGTGGCAATCAAATACACAGCTAAAACTGCTGCTATTTTAAATTTATGCTACTGAAAGGCAGGAGCCTTCAGCATTATTCATCAAGGGACACACTTGTCCAAACCAAGCCACCAGGAAAAGGCCACCCAACAAAACAGGAGTTAACGCAAGAGCTCCCAAAAGGCTAGAGGAACGCTTTTATTATGGGTGATTTGCAAAGGTGAACGATACAAACTTGCTTCCCTCAAAGCCCTTCGAGGAAGGTGGGATCTCTCCAAAGAGGTCTCTGGGCATCGGAGCAGCTCAGAAACCCAAACCACTTTTGGCTTTGGAGCAGCAACCAGTTCATCACACAAGGCACACAGCAGCACCCCACACTTATTACTACACAGACTGACATGCAAATACATTTTGCAAGGAGGAAGAGGTGCCACCCTGCAAGCGGAAAGTGGCTCATATTCAGCACACTGAAACCACTACATTACCCTAACAGAACTAGCAGTTACCTTTCCATGCAGGATGATTAATCACAAGATACTTTCTGCTGGCTTCTGAAGGCTTCTCTGCTTAACTCGTGTTATAGTCCTCTTTTCATTCCTTGCTCCTAAGAGGTACCATCACTGCCACCACTAAAACACTCTGGTGGCACAACAGAGCTCCCCCCTCATGATTACCAGAACAGACACTTGGTGATAACGGCAGACTAGAATACACTGGTGAGTGTTCTGGTCTCTCACACCCAAGAGCACAGTCCTGCCGAGCAAAGGCAATAGAAAGCAAGACTCACATGCTGCTTCTGCAGAGTCAGAGACACAGACAGCACTACCTTGCAGGGATAAATGAACAGGCAACATTGCTCCTGGAGAACACCACAACTGCTTTAGCTCAGCCTACTGCTTTTGCACAAGCTGCATTAACAAATACTAAGCCTGAACGAGTGTCAGCTGTGGTCAAACACTGCATGCCCGTGGTTTGGAAGCATCAGCTTCAGACCACAAATAGGCACAGGAGTCCTTATCCACAGAGGAGGTGTTTTTTGTTCTGTTCTCTGTTAGCCACCTAAAAACATAAAGGGAATTTAAGTGAGCAACTGAAAAGCAACAAACCAGAGAGAAAGAGATTCAAAACCCTGCAGAACTCTGTAATCAGAGGAACAGGCTCCAGGACGTGCCAGGAAATCAATCAACATGCAAAATACATGCAGCAGTTAACTAGAAAATAGGAGCAGCTCGAAAAGGCTCCTAAACCATTTTCCTCTGTCTGATGCTTGTAACATCTGGACTCTCCAAAGTGCCTCTGGGGTTACATTCCCCAAGGAGCACAGCATCCTGAGCTCACTGGAAGCAGCCAGACCCAGGGGAAAGGGAGAGAAAGCAAACAGCAAAATGTTTCCACAAAGCTGCCTGGGCTCTGGAGCTTGCTGTACCAATAATGAGCTTTTCCTTTGCAAAGCACTCTCCCTCCTCTCTTAAAAGTCATTATTCCCTCGTATGAAATGGGGGACTGGGGTGTGAGGTGTTCCAAACCATTGCTCTCATTAGGCTGCGAGAAAAATACATTGGGTGGTTTGTTTATATATATATATATATATATGTTGTAACACCCACGATTGTTATGAACCTCACACCAGCCTATGTAAAGAGGGAAGAGTTCACATTTAACATCACACACCGACAGTGGCAACGTTCCCTACAGCCTCCAGGACACCTCACCTCCCCAGACAGAGCATCCTGCCTCCATGGTGGGATCCCAGGAACTGCACACAGCAGCATCTGCTCCACGCTGGCATGGTATTGGTTTGAGGTAGGCAGTTACGCTTTGTATAAGTAAGTTTGAGGTTCAGATCTCAAAAAGCAGCTTTTATAACACCTATTTAGAGGCAAGTTCCAACTGCCCTCTGAGAGAAGTAAAAACTACACGATGTTTTCCTCCAGGAGCACAAAAGTGGAGGAGGAGAGGGACAAAAATAGCAAAAGCCTCTTGGTGGGTTCAGCACCTGTGTGTGCTAAAGGCACTTCATGTTTTATGCATGAGAGTGTTATCACCCCTGCGAGGATTCCTAAGTGAATCAGCCCGACAAAGTCCCTACAGCCTGCTTATAGGAGCACCTTTTCCCAAATTTCACTTTAATTCACCCATTTGATTTCTCTTCCTTTCCAGCCATTTATAACCAGGTGTATTTCCAGCAGAGAACACCACATCACTTCCACCTTGCCCTTTCCCATATAAATGTGGCAATTAGCAGGGAAGAATTAGTCAACTACGCAGCATTTCACCTGAAATAAAGCTCAAGAAATAATACAATTGGTGCTTGACAGCCAGGGAAGAAGCACAGTGTGTCAGGAACATGCTCAAAGAGGGTTTGAAATCCATTCACAGACCTCGATGGAAGCCTGTTCTTGTCAACAAAACCCACAATCCATAATAATGCTCAGTACTGGGCTTTTACCCTCTGTTCTATCCGAGCTCATCTGCTGATCAATGAGGAGTCCCATGGAATAGCACTCGGAATTTCAGTGTCAACACAGCAGTACTGTGGTAATGATTGAAAATATTTACATATTGCCTCATTGATCGTGGGGTGTTCCTTTCCCAACCATCTGCCTACTGGGCACTCTTTAATTTGCTTTTGGTTTTAGGGCTTTAAATAGCTATAAAGCAGGTTATTTGAATATCTTTATGGCTACCATCCAGCATTCCACCTGAAACAGGCTCTCCTGTTTACTTCTCATCCAGAACATCAGCTGTAGCATTAATCAATTTCATCCCATTGCAGGGAGAGGAAAAAAGGCTTTTCCTTAGCAAGGACAAAATCAAAAAGCCAACACACAGCTGCTCCCTGCTCACCAGAACCAAGAGCCAACTCACCTACAAGGTCTCATTTTTAATGTGACTCAAGGGTGTCATCATTTTGACAACAGATGAGTCAAATGGCAATATGTCACTCACTCTGCACTCGTTGCCAGCCTTGAGGTAAAGAAACCCAAAAGGGCTTTTTTTCCCACCTCCAGATGGAATATCTTATGATAACAACAATGCTAAGCCCCTGGGCTCTGTAGTGCATGCCCGTGTTCATATTGCCTTCAGTAACTACTCAAGTTATAATAACGGCAGACTGGTTTGGGTTGGAAGGCACCTTAAAGCTCATCCACTTCCAACCCCCTGCCACAGGCAGGGACCCCTTCCACTACAGCAGCTTGCTCCAAGCCCCTGTGTCCAACCTGGCCTTGAGCGCTGCCAGGGATGGGGCAGCCACAGCTTCTCTGGACACCCTGCGCCATTGCCTTGCACCTTCACAGGGAAGGACCTTTTCATAGTATCTAATCTAAACCTCCCCTCTGTAGGTTTAAAGCCATTCCCCCTTTGTCCTGTTACTACATGCCCTCATTAAAAGGCCCTTTCCAGGTTTCCTGTAGCCCCTTTAGGCATTGGAAGCTGCTCTGAGGTCTCCCCGGAGCCTTCTCTTCTCCAGGCTGAACCAGCCCAGCTCTCTCGGCCTGGCTCCATAGGAGAAGAGGTGACCTGCTCAAGTTACCCACAGTTCAGGTCAGCTGCTGCCCTACAGACTGCAAGGATAAAGCTTAAATAAACATCAGTGAGTCCCCTTGCACCAGTGCACCCAGAGACTCACCCAGCCATCACTCACAGCAGGTTCACCTCACCTGGCTGAACCTCAGACATTCAGCAGGCCCTGAGGTACCCACCTGGGCTGGGCAACAAGGATTTAACCTCCAGAAACCCCAAACAACAGCAAAAAGCACCTCTCTGCGAGCTGCTCTGAGCACCAACACGCTGCACTCCCCCAGCACAAGCAGTTCCAGACAACTTTTGCATCCTCGATCCCATGTTTCCACATAAAACCATATTAAAAAGCTTTGAAAAGCTGATCTGTATGCATGCTTCTAGGAAGTTTAAGAGCAAGTTGAATAAAATATACAGGGAAGACTGACATCTACACAATCTACAAGTTTGCTGCTAGAACTGCTTGTAGAATACTTGATAGGACTATTAAAAAGATGGTTCTCAAACAGAGAAAGGAGCTTTTTCAGTGGCTCCAAACCTCTTTATAATCAGAAACTGCCTCTCCTAGCTGCTGCTGCTATTAACTTCATTTAGGAAGAACAGGAGGTCTAAAAGTCAGATTATTCCCAGCCTTTAAACCAGGAATAAGAATACTCTCAACACAGTTTCGCTGATTTTGGTAACGATGTTTAAGATAAAACATCACCTCGTTTTTCAGTTCTACTCTGATAAGGAACAAACCATAAGTTCTGTCAGCAAAATGACTTACAGACAACACAGTACAGAGCGGGGGGAAACAAAGAAGTGCTCCAACATATCCGTCTTTGATAACACAGATGTTCCATTATACAATGAAATCTCCTTTTTTGTCAAGCTCATTTTTCTGCTAGGGCAACTGTATGAAGGAGAGAAGGACAGGATAATAGAAGGTGGCCCTTCCCCTCCACCCTCTTCACACAGATGTGTCTGTAGATGTGATCTAGCTCTTGACCTGATGAGGTCCACTGAGCATCAGGCACAGAAAGAAAAGCACCTACAAAACGTAAGGAGCAGCTTTCCTTACAGCTTTGCATAAATAGTTATTGCTGTTAGAAAACAGTTCATAAGAACCTGCAACTCTGAGAAGTTTCCTTATCCAGAGTCTTCTCACCCCAACATAGTGATGCTGTATTTCCAATACTACTATTTCTCTAAGCAGAGCATCAGGCAGAGGTATCAGAGTGCGCACCCACAGCAGTCACGTCAAACCATCTCCTGCTCTCCTAAACATAACGACAGATTAAAACCAGGAAGGCAGACCACCACACGGAAGCTGTAGTAAAAAGCCTGCTCTATCAGGTAGCTTGCCCAAATCTGCTCTTCTCTCTCACAGAGGTAATGTGTTAGATAAATGTGCCTTTCTGAAAACCCTATTTATAGGCATTAAATGTAACTACAGGGCAGCATCAAGAATTATTGTGTCCTCCCCAAACAGACAAAAGACACACTGTGTCCGTGCTAAACACATCTTTGGGGGTATTTGATGGAAGATGTTTACCATCTGTTGAAGTTAAAACTTGAAACAATATTTTACACTCCAGATGCAGGTTAGACAAATAATGGGTCCCGAGAGTCTGGGTAAACAACACTTAAGAATAAAGGAGAGAGAGAAAACAAAAGCTGTTCGCTCTGCTTCTCCATCAGTTTGCTTTGGTGGATCTGAAGTCTAAGAGCACCATGGTCAAAAAAACTAGCAGCCCACCTGGAGATAAAGAAGACAGAGCAACACTGGAGACAGGAAACTCCTGGACTTTTACTGTCTCTTCTACCGAGCCATGATCTGCAACATTTCAGGTGCCTGCTACTAGTTTACCCTTGTTTAAACCAGAAGTGATCCTCCACCTTTGCTTGTAAAGAGCACTGAAAGTCAGCCACGGTGAGTGGTACTGAGGAGATGAGGATGGCAGAGAAAAAGCAAGCGAGAGGCCTTCCTCCCCCTTCTGTTCTTGTTCACAAAATATCTCCGAGCTATTTACATACTCGCATCCTGAACTCCCCCTCCGGTTTCACAGTTTGCAGTTAACTCTGCATTCTGCTGCAGATAACACATGTTTAGCTTCCAGCATGTTTAGACTAGAACACCCTCCGAACGTAAGGCCAGGTCTCCAAAGCCACAGGGGGAAGTCCTTCCAGATGCAGAGCCTGAATAGAAGATAACAGACAGAAATATGAGGTTCCATCTCCCCACTGCCCTGAAGAAATCAACCTACCCAGCGAAGCAGACAACGAAACAGCTTGGCAACGCCTACAGCTGGTGCTCAACCTCAGATCCAGTGAAAAGATGTAAATATTTAGATTTCCATTTCATCTGAGATGATAAATATAAAATGTCTATTTCCTTCTTCAAGGAAAAAAACCCCATAACATTAAAATAGGTAAGCCACCCACAGAGAGAAAGTGATTCTGCAGTGTTTCTACCTTTAGAAGGAGGATATTTAAGTTAAGGTATTGATCTTGAAGCAAATTACAATCACAAGTGAAGTTATTCCCATTGAATTGTCTTCTTATGTATATAAAACATAAATCACATCAATATATAAATACATACATAAAATTGTTTTGCTGTTCGCCCCGAACATGAGTGACTGATGGCAGCCCATTATTTTACCTCTAAAGAAACGCTCATGGCCCTTCAGGGTTCCCTATGGAGCGGTAACTCTGACTCCAACCCAAATCATCTAAGAACAGCCCAGAGCAATCCACCGAGTCCCAAACCAGATTCTTTACAAGTAACCCATTCAAGGCACAGCAGAAGCTGGGCTGCTGTTTACCACGGCTGTACTATAAAAACCTGCAGTCCTTCCGTAACCTTTCAAAGCACATAATGGAATTAAGGCCCCACTACACATCCAGAGTTAAGTCATGCAAACATCAAACTTCTTTAGAGCTGGAGATAACGCGGCCATGCCCTGGGAGTTCCAAGATACGCCAAAGGGCTCAAGGTGCTGATGTGATTACACACACTCCTACCCTCCACTCTAGTTATCATGAAACGCCTTCTCAGGTCATTGCTCTGTGGGTTAAGGCTGTTAATGGGCTTGAATTAGTGTCCCGAAGCTCAGGGATCCTTATGTAAGTGCCAGCAATCCAAACAAATCAGAGTTAACTTCCCTGTCCCTTACAGGAATCCTGCCCCGATGCCAGATTATGAAACTTCCAGCTGCTCATTCACTGTTATCTTTCCCAAATCCCCCCAGTTGCACTGCAAGGATCAGATGTGCCTTCCCAGCCCATGGCAAACAACCACCTGAGTTCAGACCATTGCTCCCCTGTCCACGACGAGACTATAGAAACTCTTAGAAAAGCCCAAGCAGAAATCCCAGTATCTGGTCTCCAACAGGAGACTTTGCTGTTTAAAGGCACGTAGAACGATGAGTGGCACTCACTTTTCCTCATCACATCAAGGGAGTCTCTCCTATTCACCTAATCTCAACTGCTTTCCTGCAGAGGAGTCTGAAGGTTCCTGCTTACAACGTCACAGCACTCACCAACCTCAGCTGTCCAAACACAACAAAGTCAGGGCTGTAAAAGCCATGCAGAGCCCTCACTATCCAAGACACCCAGTGCTCAGGGTTGGGATTTTTGTGAGAACACTCTGAAGTGCACGAGGACGCCCATTTCTGGATATTGCATCTCTACAAATCAGCCTGAGCGGGATTTTCTAGAGGCTGCTTAAAAGCCAGCAGAATAAACCCATTCTAATTTGGAGTCCTCAAGCACCAGCTCAGCGAGGAGAAGGCAAGGATCAGCCTCTCCTACAAAGGGTTGCTGGAAGAGCGGCCGTTTCTCAGGGTGCTCATGTTCCTTCTGCCCAGCACACAGCTTAACCAGCAGAGGTGTTTACTTTCTGTCCCTGCCCTCCGTGGCACTGCGGCTGCAGACTCAGAGCACTGGTATGTGCCCTCCTGCCAGGCAGCAGCCTGGAGGACGCAGGAGCAACGACCCTGACACCTTTGCTCCCGAACTCAGGAGCACCCTGACAGGGCTGGCAGCTTCGCTGTAGATTTCCACACCATTTACTGACCTGGGCTGTGCTAACCACCAAACCTAGGATAACCAGATCCTTCTTATATCCTTGCATATGGGAGCCCAAATGCGGGAGGAGATGCTCATTTCCCCTCCTGGCTGGTCTTTCCTTGCACCTCCTGGCTTTGCAATGAAAGACAATTCAGGCAGCTGGGACCTCCTCAGATGTGCCCAAGCTCTCCAGGGCAGGTTTTAACTCTGTTACTTCCTGCTCTTTCATGGCAAATCATGCAGGTCCCTGCACCCACATATGCTCAGTAACTATTTCTCTCCACTTGCCTAAGCAACCTCTTATTTCTTCTCCCCATTGAAGCTTGACCCTACATCAAACACACTCAGGAAAGTGGGAAGCAGCTCTGTCTGTAGATACTGCCACCTCTCAGGAGCATCCTTTGATCCCCACAGCCACCCTTCAAAAAGAAAGATGCCTTTTTCGCAATTGGTTTCTAAGCTCTCCAGTGGGATGTAACAAAGCGTTTTGCTGTGAGCTTCTAAAGAGATAGATATCCATATTTAAAAGAAGAAAAACACCACCAATACAGTCACACTGGCAAAGCCCCTTCCTATGGAAAACACACAAGGATGACTTCAGGAGCTCCACATATTGACTTGGCATCGTGCTGATTCAAGCTCCATGAAGCGATAGGATCTGACTTAGCCCCGAGCTCAATCGTTTTGTTCTCCTCACATTAAGAGCATCTAAATAACATTCATTACTTTGTTCATTTAAAATTTCATAGGAGTCTTGGCAAGGACACCATGATCAGAGAAGCCACATTCCCCTTGAGTTCACACAGCCTCCTCTGCCCCCGTACGACATTGTGGCACTTGGATTTCCTCCAATGCCCAGGAAACAAAAATAAAGTGTTTTATTTATTCTCTCCTTGCCCCCATTAATCCCTCCATTTCCATTCACACTGAATACCACACAACATTTCTCTCTACAAGATGCTTTCAGGCTCAAAATTAAAACTAGAAATATCCTACTAATTTGGGGAGACAAAACAAAATGCTAGTCACATCATCCCCTATGTCAGCATTCATAAATTAAGAAGTATCTTCACCATTTAGAGCAATCGGCTATTACAAAAACCATGGCTTTTAGATGTTGCTTTTTCCTTCGAAGAAAACAAAGAGCAGACAGGCACCGACGGCTGTTCCTCCCCTCTCCCTGAAACAAGGCACGAGTCTCGGATAAGAGGAAGCCTAAAAGAACATCGTGTGAAAAAAACCTGTTTCTCAATGGATCATGCTGGTCCTAGAACAGGACATTATTATGAATATGCATGAATGGCATGAGTCAAACTACACCCAGGAGTAAGCACCAGCTTTCGCTTGCCGTTTGCTGAAACCTTCCAGTCAGGCTGCCAAGACAGCAACTGAATGACAGGATTTTTGTTTGACTGGGGGGGGGGGAGAGATTAATGTTGGTTTGGATTAATTGGAGGAACCTTAAATTAGCTTCTTTCAATGTGCTGCTTCTCTGTTTGGCCAACTCACAGAAGCAGTAAGAAACTGAGACTAGAAGGAGACTATTTATTTCAATTCAAAACCCCTCAGCACCACTGTCAGTTGTAAGTTTTGAGAATTCCTCTTATAAAACACATCAGGACAAGGTCTTTCCAAACTGGTTGCTGTCAACTCAAATGAGAAGTTAGATAAAACTCCCACGTGCCAGATGGCAAATCACAATAAATGCTCGGGCTGTTAGATGCACAACAGGCAACAAATGCATTGAAATACACCATCAGAAGCAAACCTAGAATAGAAAGGGTATTTTAATAAGAAGTTATCATCTGGGGGGAAAGATCCTTGTTAAGCTCCTCAGAATCAAAAGTCGCGCATTGAGAGCGTCTTACTTTCCTCACCCCACGTAAGCACGAGGAACAGCTAACAGTTCAGGCAGCTAGGTTAGGTATAGGGCCACTAGCAACAAGAGCCTCAGAGTTCACTCTTTTGACATACTTGTAATCCTTTCTGCCAAGTTACTTAAAATATATTGTTAAAGGATACCAGGGAATTGTTTACTCAAACCATTACTGTTTCCTCAACGCAGATGCAAGAAAAAGTTGTATTAAGAAGATAAACAGCTGCTACTGTATGCTGTTTAAATGGTAACAAAAGCATCTAAGGGCCATAAAGGGAATAGTAAGGGAATTAAAAAGCATTTTTATGCATGAAGACGGCTAACATCCGTACATTCATTAAAGTGGTATCAACCATGTTTTTAATTAAAAGTTAGTGACAGAAACTTAAATATGATTAATGAAACCTAGCAACCTACCAGCAGCCTGCTCTAGCAAAGCAAGGAGCACAACGAGCTGCATTTCCAGCCCTTGCTTGCTCCTTTCGCTTTCCCTCTCGGAGATGCTGCCACAATCAGAACACATTGCCAGGACCACAGAGCAGCGTTCCTGTGAGAAACAGCAAGCCAGGACAAGTCTGCAGCTGTGCTTTCATGCTTGGCCATGCTTTATTCCGTATATCCCGAGGAGGCATTTCAATTACCGAGCAGCAGCACAGGGTCAAAACAACGAGGTGGTTACCTGTCAGAATAAGCAGGCATGCAGCGATCTATTGACCATTGCAGGCATGAGGTCTGCCAAAGGCCGGGAGAAAGGCTGCCCTGCAAACAGCCATCTCCTGTTCACCAGTGGAAAATATCACTCAGAAGGCAGTGCTGAACTCTGTAACGCAGTCAGTCTTCTTGTGTTACTCAGGAGCACAACGCAGTCACGACAAAAATAAACTACGTGATAAAAATACAGCGCGAGGAGAAAGATGTGGGCAGGGAGAGGGAATTAGTATGGAATAGGAGGATAAGGAATCCTACAGGCCATAGATATTGCGACGTGCAATCAAGCCATCTCCTGTTTAAATCCTGATGTCTGCAAAGACTAATCTAGTGCCATTGTCCTGCTGAACCGGTGTCATGTACAGAGCTGAGCACATGCAGATTATGTCTTCAAAGATGGGTTTTGGCATCATATTACACATTTAGCTGCTTCCAGACACACAGAGCCCATAGAAGATGGAAGCTTCCACTTCAGAGCAGGTACTCCCAGAAGAAGAAACTTTTTCTTTTTGCTTCAATACACTATTTAAATAATCTTTGCCTCAGTCGTGGTGTTTTAACATGAAATGTGACAGGTTTGAATGGCGTGGCTGACTGAGCAGGGCACTACGCTGAGGGGCTCTGCTAATGATGCTCTAGCCCCACGTCGAGTGCACTCCTCTGGGCTCCTTCAGTGGAGCAAAAGGGGTTGGGGAGCAGGTGAAGGAAGGGATTTAACCCTCCCCCAGACGGAGGACAAGCTGGAGTTGCTCATGCTGATGCCTGCTGTCATGGGGCAGCGGCATTCTACAGAATGGAGCCCAGGGTCGTTTGGGAACACCAGACAGGGCCTTGTCTGTCAAGTGATAGGGAAACCAGGCCCAGAGGAGAGGATCCCCTCTTACAGCCCATCATCCAGCTAAGGAATGGGCAACCTGCTCTTTCTGAAGGGGAAATTCCTGCTCCTGCCCTCGCGAGGGGGTCACGGCTGATTTCCAGTGATGCTCACTGACCGCAGGGGAGCCCCAAGGCCCAGAACCCCACACGGTTCTTCCTTAGCCATCATCAGCCAAATTACTCCTTCCATGAGGCCACGGCAGGGCTCACCCCTCTTCCCCTACCACAGGCGGGGAGGCCAGCGCCTTCCTGCCCTCCTCCCAGCGCAGGCCTCCTCCCAGGGCGCCCACCACAGCACAGGCCTCATCCCGGTGCCTCTGCCATAGAGGAACCCATTGGAATTCAACCCTGCGAGATGCGGTAAGGGAGGAAGGAGGATGAGGAGGGTCGCGGTCAGATGAAGGCTCTCCCTCGGGCTGGGCTCGCTCCGGCCTCACACGTACGGCGGCGCCCGAAGGCAGCCGGCACCGCTCCCCGACATCCAGCCCGGCTTCGTGCACCTCCGGCCACCACAGACCGAGAGCCGCTCCCTCCGCCGCGCCGGGAGCGCGGTGCGGAGGGGCTCCATCAAGCCCGGCACTCGAACCGCCACCGAGGGCGGAGGGGAAAGGCGGCCGCCGCCTCCAGCGCCCCAGCCCGGAGAGAAGGGAGCGCCGGGGGGGGGTGCACCACAGCCAAACCCCTCCACCTCACCGCGGGGTGCCTTACAGAGAACCAACCGCCCGTTACTGCCCGTGCAGCGGCGAGGAGCCGCGCACCCGCGGCTATGGCTGCGGCGCCCGCAGACCCGTCCCTCGCTGGCATTCACTCCTCTATTCGGGAAACTTTTACCACCGCCGCATCCCTCAGCCCGCCCGCAGCGGCCCGCCGAGGCCCCGCCGAGCCGCCCCGGCCCCTCAGGGGAGGCTGAGGCCGCCCCGCGGGCCCGGCCTTACCCCCCCCCCCCCTTTCCCCTTCCACCTCACGCTCCCCTCAGGCCCGCGCTGGGGCACAGCGGGCCCGGCCCGGGCTGCCCGCCCCGCCGCCCCCCGCGTCCCCCTGCCACGCACCGGCTGCTCCCGGCGCAGCGGCCGCGGCTCCCGCTGCTGCTGGTGCTGCTGATGCCGCGGCGGCCCGGCGGCTGCCGCTGCCTACGGGGGGCTGCCTGCCGACATGCCCGCGCTCCGCTGGCATAATCCCCGGCGAGGGCGGGCCGGGCGCAGGCAGCTCCTCACCCGCCGGCTCTGCCGCGGCGCGGGGACGGCGGAGGCGGGGGGAGGTGAGGCGGGCGGGCCGCTGCGGGAACGGGGAGGAGGGGGGGCGGAGGAGCGGGGAAGGCGAAGAGCCCCGGCACCGGCTCTACCCCGCTCCTGCCGCGCCGCGCCGCCCGGGCGGCTTTATCCGCCCGCCCGAGCCGTGCCCACCGCCGCCGAGCCGCCACTTCCTTCCCCGCGCCGCGCCGGGCCGGGCCGGCGCTCCCGTGCGGCGGGTGGGACCGGAGCGCCGCCTGCCGGCCGCGGCGGGGTGGGGTGGGGTGGGGGGGCCCGGCCGGAGCCGTGCGCGCAGGAGGGACGGTAACAGCGGCTACCGCGTCCGAGCGGCCCCAACGGGCAAAGGCCCGGCCCAGCTGTGCCCCGGCACCTTTTGCCGTCTGAGTGCACTCTGCAAGGGGTGGAGAACAGTCACTAAAGGGTATTAGAGGGGAAAAAAGCCATAAAATGTGCCAGTTTGCGGATTTTCCTTTCGTTAAGGGTACATCACCTCAGAGCTCCTCGTCCACTCCAGCTCCTGGATAGAGCAGGGTAATTCCAAACTCACCGGCTGATGGCTCAAGCTCCTGCACCTGAAGCATCAGCGACAGAGGCCCCATTTATAACTTGCATTTTAGAGATGCGGACTAATGGAAATGCTCTTTTCCAAAGGTTAAATCTCTCGGTGAAGGAGCTGTAATGTTTGTCATTAGCAGAGGAAACAACACGTGTCTCATCAGAGCGGTCAGGCAGACCAAAGCCTGAGGCTCCAGGCAAAACCCAATGGATTAGGAAAGGTAATAAACACCTGCAGAGCTGGGAGGTGGCAGGTGTAAGAAATCTAGAGGAAGATGATTAAAGTCCTGCTCAGGGCAAGCATAAGCTTCTGGGCCTCTAAAAGCCCTTATTTGTCCCCAATCTGCTGGTGTTAAGGGGAAGAATCGCTAAAGGGATTAATAAGCTGCCCAGCAAAGCGCAGTCACGTTCCCACGGCAAACACCCGCTTCTGCGCTCGCTTCTGATGCGTGCGGTCGGATGTTGGGAAGCGCTGAGCATTCCGGCCTCCCACTGCTCTCAGCTGGAACTGCAGCTCTGCCTCAGGAACCAAGCCAAAGGCACCATGCCGGCAGGTCAACCCACGACCAGACCCGTCTGCAGAGGCTGGCCTAGAAGTGCACCAAGAGCAACACTTCGATGGGCTTTTTTCCCCTCCTCCTTCAGTGTTATAATAGAACAGAAATAGCCTGAAGAGCTCCAACAGATGGAGGAGGGCTTTTGATTAAAAAATAAATTCTGACTCACAATTTGTAATAATAAAAAGAGGACATGACTAGGAACAGCACGGGAATGAACGAGGGGAGATAGCAGCAGAAGCTGAACTGAGTTACCTGCTTCTTTCTAACATCTGTCAGGAAAACTGTGCTTGTTTGTGCTGTAGGTGTTGTTTTCCTCCATCAGCACAACAGTGGACTCCTGGAATTGTCCTGTGATGGACTCCTTGGAAAAATCCTGCTAGGTAATTGATACTTCTGAAGAACACTTTCAATCTGAACCCGTTAATAACTTTAAATGGTGGGGAAGCTTCTTCAGCTGAACAGTAGAGCTGCAGAGGGAAGATCTGGTTTTCCTCCTTGAACCCCTTCAAAGTAAAAATTACAAGTACTATGGAATAATGCTACTGGTGCAGTTGCAAATATATTTGAGTTAGCTCCAAGTATTCAGGTCCAATTTGTATATTTTAAAGGGTAAAAACAGCAACCAACATCCTTGACTTCCCCTCAACTCTATGTATTAAAGGAACTGCAGGGCAGAAGTGGCTGCAATAAAATATCATTTTTGGGGTAGGACAGTTCATCAAATACCTTAAATGACAGGACTCTAAGTTTAGAATCAGATCTTCCCAAGCTTCCTTTATGACAGTTATTTTGGACTGATAATCACATCACTGGTGGCTAACCATCTTGAACAAGGACAGAAGTTGAAACACACAATATGATTACAACCTACATTATGGCTGATGTAATATTCCAGAACCTATTAATGTTCTTGGGCAGGAGGAAAGAATCTAATTAAACCTTTATTTGATATTAAAATACAAACTCTCAATGTTGGACAGTCATTCAGCAACAGGCCAACTAGCAAATATGTATTGTTTTCACCCGGAAAAATGCATGTGTCTTCACAAATACAGCTTGGATTTGATTCAGGAATGGAGGTGACCAGAACACTGGCATGGCACAAAACTCAGCCTGCTTCATTAAAACAGTAACTTGGGATGGACAGTTACAGTCCTGGAGCGGTGGCTAGAGTCGATATGGGATGGCTCCCATGGATCCTGGTACCTGCAGTAGCAAAACACTACTCACTGCAACTGTTGGGAGACATCAAGTCATTTAAAGCAATATTTTCCTAATGCAGCCAGACCAGCAGAACACACACTTCATTCTGCAGCCAACCAACCACAGTGAAAGTATTGCTCACAGTTTTATCACAATGAAAGGTACTCGTGTTATAGGGTTGAAATTAAAAGGATTTACAACATAACACAGTTCTCTTACACAGGTAATTCAGGTTGCTTTTTGTATTAAAGATCAAAATTTCCTATTGGCTAATATTTACATCATACCATAAATACTTATAAAACGGGGAGGAAAACGAAGTGCAAACCAGTAACACTCATTTTCTGAAAACAAGCTGCCTTTTAGTTTCATATTCTTCTTATAAATTCGATATCACTATTTAAAAATAATTAATATTTCTAAAAATATTACAATACAGGATAAACATTGATTTTCTCAAGTGTAACAAAAATATGTTCAAAATATAGGTGGCTCCAAGTACAAAATATTGCTGTTGGTAAAGGGTAACATGGTTGTAAAACTACTATTGAGGGTTTAGAAAAATACAAAACCATTTGCATTTACTGAGTGCATAATTACATATTAGTGCAAGGGGGGAAAAAAAGCATATTTGCATTCAAAGAGAGAATTGTCAGAGGTTTGCAGAGGTATGTAAAACATGGAATCGTTTCAGAGTCATGCGTATTGACCCCAAATCTCTATTAATCCTTTCCAAGCGATCTTCCAGAGCTTCCTAAAGGAAACAGTTAAAGAAAGGGGAAAAAAAGGGATTTAATAACATAAACCAAAATGCAATGATCATTCTAAAATGAAGAAACTACTGTTATTCCTATATTCCACTGGTATCCTTTACTAGCATTCTGTTAGCACCCACAAACTAGAGGCAGACCTACAAACCCTGTATTATTTTTATGTATGTGTGTGTACTTGTGGGTCTTTGGCTTCTTTAAAACTGGTTTAGGTATTTTAGGTTTGTTAACATTTTATGTGACTTCTAGATAAACTTGACAAGAATTAGGCCAGGTTGATAATGAGGGAGACACATTTAGGAAATGCTGACCACTGCAGTGAGGGGTAACATTCATTCACTGGAATGCACTTTGACTTTCAAATTGGTTACAAGCCCTAGGATCCCCATTTAGGAACTGCTACAGTTGTAGGCTTTGCAGAGACCTCTAGAACACAACTGGGAGACGCTTGTTTTCATTAGAAGAGTCTGCAGAGGTTTCTGAAGAAGGGTTTCTCCTGTATTCCACCTACACTACTTCCTTTTGCCTTCTTACTTCCTTCTTTATGCTTTCAAGTAGACAAACAAAACCCAACCAACCCCTAAACTTTACACTTTCCTCTACAGCACAACAGCTGCAGGAATCTGTTCCATAGTTACTGCCTCAATGTATTGCCTTCATGTGCCTCTTAGTGTTATAGCAAGAACAGACTATTCTTGCAGTAATTTGGAAAATGCATCCCATGTACAAACCCAGGAGATATCAACAGTCTTATTATGCAAAATATACACTATGTACTATTTATACATGTACACACGCACATACTTTTTCCTTATATGCCATATTCAGGAACACTTCTCAGTGGTATGGAAAAGTTCCCATAGTAATTGAGCTTACTATAGTGGAACTTTCATCTACACTCTATATTCTTAGATTGTGGGAGAACAATATAAGAGAACAGTCAGATGCAGAAGCTTTTTCACCTGATTTAATCTTGCTTGCAAGGTCATTCTTCCACCAGAACAAGGTATTCGACTCAATGCAGCCTCAATCTAGTAACAGAAAATACTTCAGCTGTAAATTACAGTTTCAAAAGCTAGTATAAGCCTTCCTAACTCATCTTACAAAGAAAGAGGTGAGGTATATAGATTACAGAGACACATTCAGTCTTGTTCTTAAACGCAAGTATGCTACCATAACACTGTGCTGTACCAAACAGATACAGAAGTTAACATTCATAAGCAGACTCTCCCAAGAGTCACTTTGAAGTGTTCAAGGCCAGGCTGGATGGGGTTTGGAGCAACCTGCTTTAGTGGAAGGTGTCCCTGCCTGTGGCAGTGGGATTGGAATTAGATGAGATTTAAGGTCCCTTCTAACCCAAACCATTCTAGGATCCTATGAAGGGAGCACTCCTACTTGCCAGAATAACCTTCCTTATTTGAAAGGCCATTTGGCCATTAAGGAAGAAAACCAAATTCACTTCAACCCTTCCATTCACCCTGTGCTTATGTTAAAGTGACTCTCCTTTAAGGAAGTTAGGGACAGAAAAGGATTGGAGTATGGGAAGTAGAGCAGGGACTGATAATGGCCCATTCCCAGGGTAACACTAGAAATTATGCATGAATTTCAGCCATGCATTGCAGGGTGCACAGCTACACCCCTCACCTCTCATGCAACTATTATGTTTCATTACAGATTTAAAATAAGAATAATCTTTGCCTGTTGCTTTTCCTGAGTCAGCTCATCAAAAAGCCTCTCTGTTTCAGCCAGAGTCCTAATCCTTGCTGTGTATTTGAAGTCCCCCTCACAAGCAGGCGGCACTGGCTCGTATTTCTGTGCTACACTCCTCTCGTCCCAGGCTGTCGCTTTCTTCATTCCATTATTGATGGATTCAGCACCAGAGCTGTGTCTGACACCTGAGTGTTGCCTTCCTATCAACAAAATAGGGGTCTTTTTATTCGTTTTGTAATTGTCTGTGAAATTATTACATAGAAGAGAAAAACAAGCTAATGACAAGAAAAGCAGAGTGACATTTGAGGTATATAAAGTAAGGAGAGTGACTAGCAAAGCCTTGTTAGCCTGTCATAGGCAAGCTTCCCAGAAGAATGGAAAACATTTGTACAGATGATCTTTCAAGTGATCTTTATAACACAGCACATTTTTTGGCTGGCAAACAGATTACTGTACTGTGCCAATTAGGAATAACTTTGACTATTACAACGTTTCTAAATATCACTAAATATCATAGTTGTCTTGAAAACACTCATCTAAATCAATGCATTAATAAAAACAAAGGCAGAACATTGTGACAAGATTTACAAAAGTGAGAAAAGATTTGGTTTAATCAATCATTTAAAACAACTGAAATAACTGCTTTTATTATAGTTACTCTTTGCTATCTGTAATGTGATGTTTAGCAACAGAATGTTATTAGTATCCCTGAGTATGTACATCCTTATACAGATCCTACTAAGATATGCATTGTGTAACTGAGTTAAGCATAGGAAAACATACCGCCCTTCTTTCTCCATTTCATTATTGCTGTTGGTCCATTTTGTTTGTGCATACACACATATACATAAAAATAAAATACTATATGAATGGCACTTCTCTGTCTACAGAATAAGACAAGATTCAGAGGGTTTTTAAAAGTTCGACTTGATAAAAGTGACAGCTTTCTATTTAAGCAGCTATTACCAATAGAGAAAGCTCCCCCCCAGCTTTGATAGATTACCTTCTGTATCATCTAGTGAGAGGAACTGGAGCCTTTTTCTTGTATTATTGTGCTGTAAAGTAGATGTAGGACCAGCTTCCAGGTCATCTAGAAGTATATCAAATCTACAGAGCAGGAAACCCAAAACAAATCACTAGCTAGAAATCATGTATAAAGCAACACACTATTTTCTACTTTTTCACCTTTTGGTTAAATAAGCAGCTTTTTAATAAAAACAATTTCTATCCCACACCATTGCAAGTCTTCTGCTTACTGCTCATAGTGCCATAGCTCAATATACTCCTATTTGCACCACCAAAATACCCCATTTGTGTGACTTTCTTTCAGAAGCAGGCCAAGCTGCCATTTTTCTTGACAAGGTTAAACTCAGCTGTATATTCAGATATCTTCACATGACTCATTTTCTAACTTTAATGAACAAGAGCGAGTAGTATTAAGCCTGCATAAACATACTGCTGCTATAGTAATGTTCAGAACACAACTGTATTCACAAGCCTCGTACCTTGTCACTGTGTTTTCATTTTTGCTAAGCAAATGGCTAAATCCAGGAGAGAGGTTTTCTTTTGGAGATCGTTTTGGGCTGTATGTCACAGACACTGGTGCCAACATTATCTCTCTTCTTGCTGCAAAAGACAGAGGATGTTTAACTACCTCAAACATCTCCCAGTGCAGCATCTCCCACTCATGTGATCAGATGCTTACATCTTAAATGAATGCTTTTCAAAGCTGTCTACGTTTATTTAAATTAGATGAAAAGTGCATCACAACACAGAGAAGTTAAAATAAATTTAAGAGCTCTCATGTTTTCTACAATTACAATCAAGCTTTTACTGTTAGAGTAATGCAGAAGTTCTATCTTTATTTTTCTTTCTTCTAGAGCATCTTCTCATTATTTGATTCTACCTTTTGAGTAATATAAACCAAACTTCAGAAAAGCACTGACTTGGAGTATTTGATTTCCTGTTTGCAGGAGGAAGGGACGATGACCTCTGGCCAGAAGTGGGGCTGTACCGTTTTGGTCTGTGCTGGTCTTTCCCTTTCTCTGGGGATCGGTTAGCAACTAAAGAAGATTCAACAAACCCAACAGTTTGACGTCGATTTGATGTTTCTAATTAAAAAGAAGAAAAAGATTGATTAATAGAATACCTTTTTTAATACAAGAACCAACAAATATTCTGTATGCAGCTTGGACTGTACAAAGACTGCACTTAGTCTGCCTGACGTCAACATGTTTTACTCAAGTCTTACTCCCTGCTCATTGTACTCATGAAAGATGGATTAACTTACGAAAAAGGATGTTTTGCAGCATGCAGGGGGAAACAATGCTAAATAACACTGATTTAATAGAGACAGTGGAACGAAGGACAAAAACATCTTTTGGGAAAGAGGGTTGGAGTACCTGCCTGAACCAAAAATATAAGGATTTGAGACAAACTCATGTTTTCTAATTACAAAGCTTTCTAAATCAAGGTAGTTAGAACAGCTCAGTGCAGTGCTACAGTACATATGCCAGCTTGCTTAGTAACACTGTGATACAACACCATGAGAACAAAACTATAATGGATGTACAGCCAGCCAGGGCATTGCTAGGACTCCATTAACTGTTTATAAATACTGAGATATTCTTGGAAAAAGGACATTAGCTACTCTCCAGATTGAGACTTAACAGCAACCTTTGCATTCCCTCTATGTTAAACAAGTCACTTAGCTGCGTAATATTGAATTTTCTTAGGAAAACTCCAGAAGTCTGCATGCTAAAACTGTTTTGATCCCGTCACTTAAGCCTGATGGACCTGAATGCCAAGAATAACAAACCCAAAAGACATGCAACCAAAGAAAAGCCAGTAAAGACAAGTTCAGGAATATGAAAATTAAAGTTACTAGCTGATGCATCTTCTTTTTCTGTCTGTGTACCCCAATCTTTAAACGCTTTTCCTTCTTCAAGTTCTTTAAAGGCTTTTATAATTGGTGCTTCTGACATCTCCATTTCTTTCTTTTCTGATGTGGTTGTTGAAGAGTCTTCTTGTGAGGAGTCTTTCTCAGGAGGAGAATGGTGCCTTAAAGAATATGAGGCAGTGGAAAGGAAAAGAACTGATCAAGTATTTTTACTTTATTTCATATATCCAAACAGTAGCTCAATAAACAACAAAAAAAAAGGAGGAATTTAGTTTGAGATTTACAGTCATCAAACCAAGAATTTTAAGACTGCTTTTTAGTTTTAGCCAAGGACCTCAGAAGATTGTGTTACAGCCAAGTTCAGGTGTGAGTTAAAATTCAGTGATTTGATATGCTCTTAGAAATAAGTATGTCTTGACAGAGGCTTTAGAAACTTCTAAGTAAAAAGGAAAACTAGTACACTACATCCTAAACTACACCTGAAGCTTCACACTGGTGGAAAGCTATAACCGGCTGCTGCAGCTGGCATCCAATGCAACAGAGCACACTGTGTCCAAACCCAGAGTAGAGCTGGACAAAAACATGTAGAGAAGGTGACACAAGATGCAGTTGAAGCTTTCTGATATTCCAAGAACGGTACTGAAAGCTGCTCCTTGTTCTGTTGGTGAGAAAACGTGATTTCGTTCTTAAGGAATTGTAGAACATCTATGACATGGAGCATTTTTGAAAGTTTGATGTAACAAGTAAAAAACTCTAAAAATACAAATCCAGTCAATTATGCATTTCTAAAGGTGTTGGATACCGAAGGAAACCAACTCACCTAGAAGGAATATAGGTTTCTTCTAGTCTGTTATCTTTGGAGCTTTCCTGGACTTCCAAAGGCTGGCCAGTGAAGATTGAATACTCTGCTCCTGGTATCAACCACTTCCGCCTGCTGACATCAGGAGTTGCCAACTTGCTGTGGGAACAGAACACTTCAGAATTAGGAGAGGTTTTGAAGGTTTTTATTCCTTTTTTCCCCAGAAATCAGTCCTGTAATATCATAACCTTCTTGTATCTTCATACTAATGAAAAATCAGGTTCTCCCCCCAAATACCGCTGTTCAGTATATACAAGTGGACATCTACAGACATATTACATTATCTTTTTGGGCTTCATATGATCAGTGCTGAACTGGGAGGCACCAAAGAGGCTATAACTAAGTAACAAAGAAAAACCAAAAGGGGACAAAGCTTTTCAGGTCTTTAAAACATTTAAAAACCCCAAACTAACAACAACCACACATAAACACACCACAGGACACAACCCAACTTTACTTTTCTTAACATAAATCCACAATTCAAACTACAGTATGCATTCTAAGTCCACTCAAATCCTAATTCTAATTTCCATTCTCTCAAAATACCTGTACAAGCTGTATGTAGAAACATAAAAAGTAGCAATCAGCCCTTCAAATCAGTGACAAACACATATGGAAAACCCCCAGTGTCCAATTAAACTATTAGATTCTATTCCCAAGATCCCTGGTGAGCATGGGAATACCTATTCAGCTGAGGCCTATCGAACACCCATCTGGGAAGACTTGAAACAGTCTGCCAACTCACACATACATTATCCAAAGTGTGTATTTGTTTTTAATACTTTCTTGGCATGTAAAACCTCTGGATTATGTCACGTGTTTAATCCAGTTAGGCCTATGGACTGACGTGATCTTGATCCATTTTTATCCAAAACACATTAAAAAGTAGTCTAAACCACATGGTCTGCTTTCACACTGTTGGAATATTCACTTACTTGGCACAAGAGGTTCTGAAATGACTTTCAGTAACATGGCGAAGTTTCAGCATGTTTTCATGTTCTACCTGCTTGAGCTGAGCTTCAAGTTTTGAAATGGTCCTAATGTGGAAGTAGCAAAAGATGCATTATAAGATTATTTAAATGACGTAAAAGATACATCATATTTCTTGGAGTCTACTCTTTTCCAATCAGATATCCTTGGTGAAGCAGAAGAACAAGAGCAACTACTACATTTTTGTATCTATCTAAATACACATATAAATATGTATTTGAATTCTAAGGTAGGTAACCTAGCTAGAAAGACAGGACCAGGAGATACTGCTCTGGATCAAAACATCCACCTTGGAGAGGCTGGGGAAAACAAAACCAGAACATTTTTCCTCCTTGAAATGCTGTACTTATACAAGAGGCTCCCTGACTGGATTTAATGAGTGGCTCCTGTGTCACTCAGGTAACTCCACCAATCTGCTGCTCAGGCTCTTCACAGGATTTTCATCTCCCCCACATACTGCAGCTCACATCTTCACTGAGCTAGCCCTTGGCAATGCAACAAAGTCTTAGGCATTTCCCTCTTGGAGAACAGAAATACAGGTTTTTGGAGCAGGATATAAAAATCTCCTTTTCCACTAAAATTTCCCCAACCTGAAATGGTTCCTAAATAGCAGCACCGAGGATCAGGCAGAAGAAAATAGATGTGCCAACAGAAATACTTCAGCTGTCCTTCATACTACCTTTATTCCCTCAACACTCCCAATAAAAATTGAAAGCAGAGTGGTTTTGGCTTGTTTCTATTCCTTTCTTAAACTCTTCCTATTTATTCTTTCTGTCCTTTATTAATGCCTAGGAGCCATAATCTTAGCAAACTCCTGTCAGCACCCTCACTCCTGAAAACCAGAACAGTGATCGGTTAGCTGAAGATAGGGCTCCTGAGTATACGACTGTAGGAGTAAAGGCTTGAGCAGCACCCTGGCTGGGTTATCTGAGTGACAACCATCAGAAAGGAAGCAAGTAATTACATCCCATGGGAAGCCATTGTGATCAAGGAAGCAGAAAACACATGTACCTAAAATAATAAGATATTTACAGTATGTATGAAGTAACATAAAACAACATGAAATGATTCATAAGATGTAATTAAACTTGCAAGATCTACAGACTTCATAACCTAGGAGTAAATATTTTGACCACTGCCTGCATTTCATATTGTTAAAACAGTAAGAAGACAGTTTCACATTTACCTTTTCAAATCAGTTATCTGCGTGTTTGCATCAAGCAATTTGTTTTCAGTTGTATTTAACGTATCCTGCAAGTACACAGGGAAAAAAGTAATAAGCTTAGAAGGTACAGAGTGTATTAAAAGAAAAACACCTGAGTAACTACATCAGTGTTGAAAACCATACATTAAATACACCTTCCTATTTGAAAGGGAGGCACATTCAATTTGACGACTTTGCAGTATTTTTGCTGTACAACACTGAAAACCAATATATCCCAAACTCCCTCCTTTTCCCTTCAGGGCTCTGAAGATGTAGTAAGAAACTATCAGGTAAAATAAATATGGATCTTTCCATTTGATCTTTCTCAAAGTACTTAGATTAATTCTATGGCACATTATCTCACATTTCACATGTGTGGTTCTCTAATTAACTAGCGTGTACTTACCTTTACTCTTTCATGTTCTTTTCCAAGGGACTCATATTCTCCTAAAAGCTAAAACAAAAAGAACACACAAACCCACACTGAGACCATTTACAATTAACAGTTTTGTTGACTACTGTCATCTGAATTGTTTGTCTACCCCATGCAGAAGCACTCCAGGGGACAGAGAATGTACTTCAATACTGTTTGTTAAGTTCTAGCATCTTCTAATTGGAACAAAAAGTTACAGACAGAACAACTGAACTACTTACACAAGATATTTCTAATGCTCAAATTATTTATCTCTAAAGAACCTGGAGGAACTGACTGAACTGGTAAAATTATTCACTAACTTTAAAGCTGACTTTGTATTTTGCAATCTTAGTTGTAAAAAAGGAGTTAAAGCATGAAGTAGCTTTTCCAACTAACACTCATTTTGCCAATCCTTTTAAACTTTCCATAAAACTATTACTGAAGAATCAGTAAAACAACTCCTTTGATTCAGTCTAAAATCATACACAATAAAGAGTTCTAGCAAGTTGTGGTGACTTATGAGAAATTCAGTCCATCCTCACTGAACTTGAAAGGGAAAAACAACTTTCTAAACCAACTTCCTGCAATACCTCTAAAAATAAAATGAACTAATAGCACACAGAGTGAGACTAAGTGTTACCAGGTATACCCTTGTTACCTGAAATATCTATAGATCCATAGTATCACCTAACACCTAGCCAACTAAGTAGCCAGCTGAATAATTTCTGTTCTCTTAGTTGCGCATTAAGCCTTCACAATGGTAAACTCTGAGAAGCTTTCCAAAGCAGAAGATGCTGTGCTCCTGACCCACTGTGTAACTGTGACCACCACTGCCCCTTCGCTTACTTACATTTTGAAACATTTTATTTTCTTCCTTTAGCCTCGTGTTTTTATTATCAGATAACTTGTAAGCTTTCTCAAATGCTTCCTCTAGATCTTGAAGCCTTGATTTTAGCCGACTGATGGTGTTATCCTTCTCCTTATTGTTTGTGCACATCTCTTCCATACGTTCCTGCAAACCTTTGGAATTATGACTGACTGTGTAGAAGCGGTCTCGCCAGTCTGCCTGCAGGGAAACACACGATCTCGATTATGCTTCCTGGAGGATTTGTTTTCATTTCAGTGCAAAGCATAATCTAAATTCATCCAAATAGAAAACAAGGGTACATCTATACATGAACTTTAGATTTTTGCTCATTTCTGTGATGTAGAAAGAATGCAAATGAAGACTAAAACCCCCAAAAGATGTTATTTATTTTACAGGAATTAAAATATCTAGAGGTTAGGCCTCTTGCTTCCCAGCATGCAAAAATGCCTCTCCAGGTGTCATCTAACTTTGATGACAAAGTGCCCTGTTCTTTGACCAGTAAATGCAGCTATGCAGCCGCCGGCAAACTGGTCTGACCTGGTCAGAACAACTGTATAAATATCCTTAGAATAGTTCTGCCTCAGTGCAGATAAGATGTATTTTTATCACAGCTCTAAGAAATCAGAGAAAGTAATTAAAGCAAAATAAATATATTAAAAAACCCTAATATCTAAAGAAAGACATCATGAACACATCACAGCATTTCACTGTTAAGCTTTGTTTGATCCCTGCTAACCTGAAAAGGCTGTTCATAAGCAAAAGTAATGATGATTCAAGTCTAAGAAACTCAGCTAGGAAAGTCACTGGTGGAACATATTGGCTGATTCATATATTAAGGAGGAAGATTGAAAATAAAAAGATGAAGATACAGAAATACATATCAGCTTAGTAACGAACAAGTACATTCTCTTACCCTTTTAGTTAAAAAAACCAACTTGATTTAAGAACACATACTTACCACCTGCCTTTCCAGCAAAGCATTCTTATTTTCAAGGTCTTTTATGCGAGCACTTGCTTCGTTCAGAGCTGCATCTAATTGGTCACACCTATTCAGAATATACAGATCACAAACCTCTCTTGAAACTTTTATATAAATTTTATAGCTTTCTTTCCTTCTTCAAGCATCCCCATGAATTTCGGAGCTCAGCCTATGACCTTCTCTCATAGACTTTGCAGTGAGCACACAGCGTCTCTGCTCATGGTGGGCAAGCAGCAACTTGGGAACACCTGCAGAGACTCAGCAGGGCTCGGAGCGTAAGAGCTGCAGACCAAAAGCAGCTGAGATGCACCAGAGCAGAGCTGCACTTCAGCTAGCTGCTGATGTGTGATAATTAATAGCTGCAATCATACCGCGAGCTACTTTAACTCAATAAATGACTGCTCAGGAGTCACTTCTAGTAGTTAGCACACACTACTGCTGGAAGGGAAGTACAAAAGAGTCCCAGCTACCCAGATACTGCTTCAATTATACTAAAGAGCATTGATTTTGTAAGTATTTTATCTATCTAAATTGACAATATTTATTTTGACTGGCAAATAATTTATATAAAAACTTCTCTATATAGCAAACATTCAAGCTATGTCTAATGGAATATTTAGGTGAGGCACACAGACTACAGTAGTAATATCTGGTCAAAGAGCACTGATTGGCAAATTGACTTTATAAAGCTACCAATGAATTCAAAACTGGTTTTAACATGAAAGATAAAGGATGATAATGTTCACCAGCATGACAGGCAAGAACTACTTTACAACACAGATAGTCCCATTACAAATTGCTTAGGCCAACCTCTGCCTGACAGCCCCTCTTGAGTAAAACTTATGCTGGCTTCAGCAAAAATCAGGTCAAACAAGACCTCTGGTCAAAATATCATGCTTGGTGCCTAACAATGATTTTAAAGTTATCTTAAAACAGCTCATTAAATAGCACAAGATTTATACTTAATAGGAAAATATTAGTATCATAGATGCACATAATCTTCAGAATTGAAGAGTGACAAACTTTTCAAGCTATTCTAAACAAGTATATTCAGGTTTGGAAGTGGAAGGAACCCCATGTCACAGAGGAAGAGGACAAGCAAGGACAAACAGTACCTGTCAGCAAGGTTTTGATTGATTTTCTTCAAGTCTTCGGATGAACCAGTTTTATGGCTTGCCTCTAGCTGCTGTTTTAAGCTGTGTATCTCAGCGTCATAGTAAGCTCGCAGATCAGCGATGTGCCGAGCGTGTTTTTCCCTCAAGTTCTGCCTAATCCTAGTTTCAAAAGTAAGAACAGTAAAGGTTTCCAGCTATCCACATGACCATGCACTGCTGTATTCATTTGCACATCATGAACTGAGCATATAAATCTCTCTTACAGAAATTTGTTGCATTCAAATTAAGGAAAGCTTCATCACCTAAGGCAGTGGTGTCAGACACCCAAGGCTTGCACAGAAGTTTCCCCATTAATACAAGTATTATTATATACAAATACGATACAAAGCTTTACTCTCTCTTCCCTCCTTTGCTATGTACTAGAAACTGCATGTAAAATTTTAACAGGAAAGCTCAAAACACTGAACTATCTTGAACCATGATGCTGACATAAGCCCTGAGACATAGAATATGCCATGTCTGCTCGTCCATGGGCAACTCCCAAGAGCTTCAATGGTGAATGAGGGATATTTATGTTTCCTGAGCACAGTAATTCTGTGCTTCTCCCACCATTTGCCTCTAAGATAGAAAAATACATCCCCCACAGAACTTGGAAATCCTCTGCCTGAATCAACTCCCTCATACAACCTATGAGGGAAGTATGGATTTTTATTTTAAGGTATAAAAAGACATAACCAAATAAAACATAGGAAATTGTTTTGCCTTCCAGTTAAGGCTTTGACATCCAAGGAAGACTGAATACAAATGCTGTGCCCTAGGATTAAATAGTACGGTCTGAAGAAGGTTAAATAGAACAGTCTAAAGAAAGACAACTGTAAGAAGTGGGAAATGACGCCATCTGCACTTCAGAGGCGAAAAGGAAAACAGCAGCAATGTGCAGCTATGTTCTAAGCAAACAGAACTCATATTCTGGTCATTTCACAAGTACTGTGAAGGTACCAACCATTACTTACTTACATTACAGCCAATATTACTTACTTTGACATTATCACAGGATCTTCAACAGATGTCACTGAAAGGCTGTATTCTGGCAAACTGCTGTCAGCACACTGAGCAATAGAAGATGGAGTGAGAGTCCGTGTTTCTTCCTCCTCAGTGTTGACTAAGTTGTCATTGTCAGCATCCGTATATGCCACTGGAAAGGGAGAGCTGCTCTTGTTTTCATTCTGGAACGGGTGATTTCTCCAGAGGTCCAAACATGCAGCTCTGCTGCTGGCAGGATGCTTTGGAGAATCATTTAACTGAGATGAATTACTTGTCTGTGAAAAAGAGTCTGTGTCACAATGACTTGAAAATCCGGGCTCTGCCATAGAGTCTGGAGAAAAAGGAGCAGTCTCTTCAGGAATATTGATAAAACGGGGTCCTGGGTTCTGCTGCCCTGGTTTCATGTGCAGGGTTGGGTCCAACGTCAAGATCTAGGAAAGAAGTTACAATGCTAAAAAAACCTGTGATTTAACTTCTGTTCTTGTAAATGGAGTTTATCTGAAGACATCAGCAATCCATGTAACGTACTGCAGGAATTATTATGAATAACCACAACCATTTACTACAATTACTACAGTAATTTGGTATGACAAGCAAGATGAAGGGACATGTAACAGCTTAGATGATGATGCATATTCCCAATGTTTGCAACTTGAGTTTCTAAGTTTCCATTAAGAATAAAAGACATATCTAACATCTGCAGTTGTCTAAAAATGCTTTGACCTTTCAGTTATGTAAACAGAAGGACTCTGATGTCTGCCTGTAGGTTGAAACAATAACTTTGTATAGTTATGAAAAATCACTTCATGGATTATATAAAGAAGATAGTCACAGAGAAGCATCATTACTGGATTTTGTACAAGACTGAAAGCTGTATAAAGAAACAGATATGATAAAGAACAATTACACAACCTCTGCCTCTTCTGTTTCATGGGTGGAATGAACTCGTCCTGTGGGAAGCAGTAAGAAAACCCTGTTCCTGCGACTGCAGTTCCATCTGCATTTCATCAGCTGCAGCCTCGGCGTAAGCAGGTTCATCCTTGCACCATTCTCAAGGTTGTGCAGCAAAGATGCTTGTTTACCCAGGGTGTTTCTGGAGGTCTTGTCAGCTGGATCCCTTCCCATTCTGGCTCATCACGGCTGCACACATTGCTGTTCCAGCATAAAACTGGAGGTGGCAGCAGGGGCCAATTAATGAGAAACCAGCCCCTAACTCACCCTATTTGCAAACTGATACACGAAGTAAAGAAATCAATGTTACCTCTGGTGGGTGACTTGACTGGGAAGAAGGCATAAAATTCTGGCCTGGAAGCTGCTTGTTTTCCCTTTGTCTTTTATGATAAATATCCTTCAATGATGACAACTTCATTTCATCAGCAGAAGACAACTTCAACAGGGAAAATTGCGACATTACTATTCCTGAACGCAATCCTCCATCCCCAAGGTAGATAAGCAAGTTCTGAGGTGGGTTTAGCTAATAAAGCAGTTCAGAACAGGAAAATGCTTTATTCAGCATACCCAGTTTAAAAAAGGGTCTTCAGTGAGGGACATACCCCTTCAATGTACTAGTCAGTCTTTTTTCAACTCCTATACACACAATTTCTTGCTAGTGACAAAAGGTCAGTCAATTGCTAGTGATGTTAGTGGGGTTAAATGAATAATGAAGTAACAGAACATGAAAGACAGAGTTAACAGAAGAGTTTCACAGAGAAGCTGGCTTCTGGAGGGCTGATACTTTATATTGTAGGGGAAAAAAGCCAAGACAACAAACAACTATCAGCCCACTATTAACACACAAAGTTTACCTGCTCTGGTGATGCTTTTGTAGAGAAAATATCAGCGAACTCACTTCTGAAGTTCTCTGGTAAAGGGTGATACATCTCCTTCTCGTCTAATTTCCAGTACGAAAGTCCTGGTAAAAAGAAACATTGAAAGAAAATAATAAATCAAAAACTACAAATTCCAAGCTCATGGCTATAAAACAGGAATCCCAAAACCCATTAGTAAATGTTACTGTGTCAGCTTGCAAAAATGCTGTATTAATTATGTGCATCTATTACTTAAGGATCTCACTAAAGCATTTGTTACCAGAAGTTAGAAAAATCCCAGTGCAAAGCACAGGCAACATGATCAGCATCACATCACACAGCATCAGTAACCACAGCTATCAATCAGTGAAAGCACATAGGTTTACTCTTTGATGTTCAAGGGACAAATCCTCATTTACCATAAACTTTAGTATTTCTACTGATTTCCAGTATAGCATTTAAAACTTGTATTACCCTGGAATAATCCCAGGCAGCCACTTGATGCTACAAACTTCAGTTTGCTACTAAACAGCACTCTATAGCATGCAAAGACACGGACTACCAGGACTAAGAGGGATGGCACACGAGGAACAGATACAGTCTTAGCCCCACTTCAGTTTCTTATATGTGTCCCTCTCTCAATGGGCTGTGCAGAAGCAATAAATATACAGTATGCAGCACTGCATCCCTGTGCCCGTTTGTTACTCAAATGAATCCACCCTGTCACAATTGAAATATGTGAATTAGTTGTTTGCTTTCGCAAAAAAAACAACCAAAATAGAACAAAAACCCCCACATCCCCCAAAAATACACGAGTCCCCAAAAAACCCACAAAGAACCAGCACCAACCACCCCAAAACAATGGAATTAAAACCATATCAAAACACTAAAAAAGCAACCTCCCTCCATTAAAGAATCAGCACATTACACACTGCATTATCTAGCTCTTGTTTATTCACACAATTCCACAATCACACCCTTGGCTTACAGGAATTCTGGCTCTATCACCAGGCACTCCTGTGACTACTATAGACCAACGATGCCAATATTTGAAAGATCATTTGATGCCCCACAATTTTAATAGAAATTAAATTATGAAACAGTTTTAAAGACAAAGCTCAGCTTTGAAACACTGAGGGATTTGAAGAGTAAAAATTGCTGCACATCCTACATCCGCCAGCAGCGACACACAGGAACTCCATCAGTTCAAAACGCAAGAGGAAGAAAAGCAGGATTATACTATATCAAAGTTTAATAGCCTGTCAGCGCACAAACCCTTCTCACCTCCCCAAGGTTATCAGAAATGCGTTCTAGGAGGAGTTTTAAAAAACAAGAGTTTAAAGAAAAGGAAATTTAAGTACAAGAAGTTAACTATACCTGAAGCTTCAGACACTAAGGAATTTGGACTTTCATTCGGTTGATTGAGGTAAAAAGTGTAAGGTGGCAAAGCAGCATCAGAAAGGTTTGTCTAAAATCACAAAGGAGGAACAATTTATAAGGAAAGTCACAAAGCAAGGGGGAAAAAAAGGCAAGGGTATAACTGTTTCAAATTGCATGGAAGTGTTGTTAGTCTTTTTAAGCAAAGGGATTATATTTCATTCTACAGCATGATCCAAACCTGTGCCATTTATATTCAGAGGAACTGCAGGCAAAAGGGGAACTAAACTAAGCCACTCAATTAAAAGACACTGATGTTTTCTAAGTCATTTGCCTGTTGCTTGGGGAGCATTTCTGAGATTAACTGTTACAAAAACACACATTTTGTACAACCATCTAAACTTCCTTGCTCCAGATGCAAGTATATAGAGGGGTGACTACCAGTAAAGCATTACTCTTTCCTCCTCCTAAGTTTGGAATTGCTTATACTGAGCTGTTATGACTCCACCTACCACAAATCTACAGGTAAATGCTGTCTACCAGCACCCGAGACATACAAGAGATGACATACTCTTCTTCTCATCACTCCAAACTTCCTAAGTGACCGCCAAAGGTAATCAAAGAAACCACTTTGAAAAGAGTGGGACAAACACAGGGGATAAAAATGGACATAACTTAAGATTTGCCACAGCTCTCCTCTTCCTTAATCAAGGAATCACAACATAGTGATACAAGAACAACTGAGTAAGTGCAGCTAGCTTTCAGTCATATCACATTGCTCTTTTCTACCATACTTAGGGCTTTTTGTTCCATTACAGAAGCTTAACAGCCATACTCCCCGGCAAATTTATACAGCTCATACAACTGAGGACTAAACCAGGATAGAAACCATTGAATTAACAAAAGTCAGTAAGAAAAAAAGAATTGGAACTAAAGCTTTTCAAGTTTTTGCATGAAGCACCAGCTCACCTCAAGGCTATTTTGTCCCTCTTAATGTTTTACTTAGGTATTCTCCTTTGCCTAAGGAGGAAGAAAGGAAAATGAAGGAATAGCAACTGAATTCTCACAAAGGAAAAGAAAGATAAAGGCTTTTTCAAAATCTGAGTTTGCCACTAATTTCCTTATGCATCCTCCTGTAGCAGAGAGAGAAAAGAAACAATCCACAGCAGATAAATGTGACTCCTGGTTTGAAATATCCCCTTAGAGGAACATACTGTTTCCACTGACAATGGAAGAAGATTAAAGAGAGCAAGCCCAACAGAGTAAGCTACTCTTAACTCTTTCTGGATCACCCTCAGAGTGACCACAGGAAAGAAAACAAACCCTGCCTTGAATCAACTGATTCATATTTCCTAGTTCTCCTAATCTCCTGTAAGTAGAGCCATTAGCAGAGTTTCAATTATTTCCTTAAAATTAGCATAAGGAGAGAGGTTTGTGACAATATACTGGAAGGAACGCTAAAACTTCATAGTTACATGTATGATGATTACTCACACAATCACGTTGCAGAACAACCTTTTGGATCAGAAATACGTGATTAAGGTTCCCTCCCCAAAATAATCAGGTGTGTGGACATAAA
The DNA here is from genome assembly GCF_037157495.1 of Lathamus discolor. Classification (NCBI taxonomy): domain Eukaryota; kingdom Metazoa; phylum Chordata; class Aves; order Psittaciformes; family Psittacidae; genus Lathamus; species Lathamus discolor. The sequence continues at coordinate 11,928,422 of NC_088895.1, read as the reverse complement.
GAATTATTAACTCAAAAATATGGGGAAGCAGAAATCAAATTCTACTCAAAAGAGGCATTTTGAGCTGCTTCAGCAGCCACGGCAATAGGTGGTACTACAAACACTTCTAAAGCAGTGGCATCACAAACTTGAAATCTAAGATCCTTTGAAAAAATTATAGGGCACAATAAATGACCACGACCTGAAGCTTCAATTGAGAATGTAACTGTTATCTCTATGAGGAAAGAACAAGTACTACCTAGGTAAGTGAACACAAAAATTAGGTAAGGAATAAAATAAGCCAAAATATGTAAGTATAGAATGATACAACAAGTACACTCTGCCCACATGAACTTTAAACATATGAATGGTAACATCATACTCAAATGCTTTAAGCAAGTATGAAAGCATGTGCTGAATCAGAAACTACTACAATGCTGAAAAAATACCAGTAACAAGAATCAAATTAGAAAAACATAAAGAGACTTACATTCTGATGGGGTAATTTCTTTGCTTGCTCATTTTCTTGCATAGAGTTCACACACACTTCGTCTGCATTTATTCTTTTTGGTTGGTTTTGTTTCAGTTTTTGCGCCCATGATGTTAAAGATTTACTAGAAGAACAAACACAGACCTTAAGTACACAGGACCTTTTCAGTGGAGACATGATCCCTACAGGAAATTTCTTCTTCAAGGTGGAACAGAGGCACTAAAACTCCACTGCCTTCATGCACTTTTGAGAAACAATACGAAGTGATGAATGCTGAAATGGTTTAGGGTTTTGGTTTGGGGGGTTTTAAGGTAAAAAAACTGCTCAAAACACAAAGAAATCACTGAAAGGTGCTAATGAAACACACCCACCAGTAAAATAGCTTTCCTTTAAAAAAAGTCCTAACAAAGAGCTTCAGACAACTATTTTTCGGTCTGTTCAAGCCAATACCAGCCAAAACCACAAAATTAAGCCAAAACGCAAATGCAGGGTCTTTTCTTGCTAGTATTTTTTACAATCAAAATGTTCCATTCAATTCTGAAATGTTTCCAGTTACCAACAGCTGTTTATTGAACGGGGATTGCCTAAAATAAAGTATTTGGAAAGTTTACCACTTACCTAGCTTTTTTTCCACATTGAGTTTCATCAACTTTATGGTCAAAATCAGTAGGAAAAATTAAAGCATCATTCCTTCCCAATGAACAATTTTCCTCTCTTTTTTTTGGTGAAAGTTCCCTTTTATTTTGAACACTGGCTACAGCTGCATCACTCTGCACTATTGCTCCATCACTCTGTCCCTGGGAAGTTTTCTCCATGTAGTCTGTGCACTTGGTAGTGTTGTCAAGTCTGCCAGGGTGCAGTTCAGAGGCAGAAAGTGTACCGTACCCACTGTTCATTGAAGCATCACGTCCAAAACATTCCTGATGCAGGTCAGAGGCATTCGGCTGGCTTACTGCTTCATTAGATCCAAGTTGACTGACAACACATTCATGTTCTTTAAAGATTTCAGAATGCATCCCCATCTGACTGCCTAGTGATGAAAAAGTGTCTGTGAGCTTGGTGGGCAAACTTCTGCTCTGGCCGGTGCCCCAGTTGCTGCTCTGCAGTTTTGCCAACTGCCTTACCTCATCCTGAATGAGCTATGGGAAAAGAAAAGGCAAAATTCCTAAGAGAGGATACCACAGAGCACATTTAAACTTTGATGACTCTTCAATTCATGGTATTAGTGACAGAATTAGACTACTTCTCTGAAATGACTCAGATTTTTCAATATGTAGACATCTCATGCATAAAGTAGGTCTATGTGTAACAGTAAGATGTCCATGGCAACAATTCTTAAATCCATGCAGTGAATTACAGGTCTCATTAGTCATTTATTAATGTAAAAAACATGCATGCATGTATTCACTACATACCTTCAGAACTAGAGTTACCTACCAACCAGCTAAGGCAATATTAGCTATCCAGGTATGTCATTAGAAGTGGACAAAAGCCTTTTGCTAAATTTAGGTGTAAAAGATTCTATAAGTTAGATATATGTTTCAAAGAGTGCAAGGATGCTTAATGGAAGTATAAACCATTCCTCTATGATGCTAATAGGAATAATGTACCTCTGTAAGATTATTTGCATCAAACCTGACTTTAAAATATCAGATTTAGATAATATGTTATTTATTCATATAATAGAGATCTGCATTTGAATTATTCTGGCATCTGATGGAGTGGAGCAAGCCTCTAGTTACATCACTAGATTTAACAGTGGTTTAAGAATGTGGAACTCTACTAACGTTTTTCACAGAACTGCAGTGCATTACTCATATGAATGGCAGGTGGAAAGCACAAACTGGACAAAAATCATTTGTTCTCTTAAAGTAAGAAATAAAAAGTAAGGCTTAATTTCAGAGGAACCTACATGTACACTGGTCAGAACCAGCCCCTAGGTTTTATTAACTATTGATTCTCACTCCCCCCCAAAAAAACTCTTAAAAACCTACCCCCTAAAACTACCCCAATCTTCCCCCCAACAGAACCCATCCCTCCAAAACCGGAACAAAATCTCCCCAAATCATCCCCCAAAACACCACCAAAAAACCTGATGCTGCCACGCAAGTGTCAAAGTTTTCTGCCATAAGCTTTGTTACCGGCTCATGATTTCAACCATGACTTCAACAATAATTTGTGATTGTGTGACTCAACTCTGCCAAAAGAGGGAAGGGAGAACAAAAGGGAAGAAACAGAACTGTCAGGAGAAAAACCCAAACTAATGAGATTCTCTGCTGACATTTAATCTTTGTCATTAATGCCTTGGGTGGGAAAAGTGAAAGGCTACTATTCCAATTAAATAGCATTTTTACTTCTCTTTGCATGGTCACAAATAATTCCAAGAGAAGACAAAACCTGGGGAAAATAAGATCATATTTTTATAATTTTGGGAATACAGGTAACCTTTTTTCCTTTCAAATCTCTTCCATGAAGTCTGATCCTGGGGGGGTTCCACAGGTGGCGGCAGTTTACCATTACCACACCTGGCTTCCGATCACAAAGCGAAGGACTGACCCCACTGATTCAAAAATGAACTCCAGGTCTTTTGATCCCTATTTTCACATGGATTAAGATGTATTTTTAAAGCACATTGCTCTTGAAGCACAGCATAGAGCAAGCCTTATCTCAGAGTCACACCAATGTTAATGCAGCATCTTGTTTTTCTACCCAAATAGTAGACTATTATTTGCTACAGAATCACAGACTGGTATGGGCTGGAAAGGAGCTTAAAGCTCATTCAGTTCCAACCCCCTGCCACGGGCAGGGTAATCTTCCACTAGAACAGGTTGCTCCAAGCCCCATCCAACCTGGCCTTGAACACTGCCAGGGATGGGGCATCCTTTAGTATTCTTATTAGAGCATAGTGAGTTGCCTGGATTGCAGTATTTCTTGGTTTTAAGTTTGGAATAGCTCCCTCTGTTTTATATAATGCACGCATATAACTGAAAGCAAGTTACAGCTGTTGATTTTATATTTAGTGTGGCAATTAGTGCAGCTAGTAACTCCCTGCTGATACCACAAACTCAACTCTTCCAGAGGTAGCCTTTCCTATTAAGACACAAAATGGCAAAGCCAACACAATGGTTTAGTCAAAACTACAATTAGCAACAAGTGAATCAAACCACTACAGTAGGAGGAAGGAAATACAAGGGAAAGGAAACAGTGGTGGGACAAAAATAACAAGATGGGAGGGAAGGTGAAGAGGTGAATGGGGAGAAACAGGAGATAGGATAAAGGACAGTACCTCTTGTTAATTGAGCTCAGGAACTGTTGGTTACTACTAGTGTAGAGGGCATCAGGAAAGGGAAGGGAAAAACAGCAACCAAAATGATGAAGATATTAAGCATTATATATCTATAGAATCACTGTCTCATACATACATAGACATTTCTTTTGTTTTAATGGATAAATATGGTTCAGCAAAAATGTGAATATTCCCCTGGGTCATCTTTTCATCCTTGAAGGAGACTGTTCAACTGAAGGGTGAAATAAGCATTCAGGTTTTACAATGAATGCTTTCCTACGCTCTAGACTGTCTAGAGGAGTGAATGACAAGATGCATAACATCTTCGAATGAGGAGAAAACTACCATGTCTCAAAATTAGAAATGATACAGTCTAACAGTTAGTTAAAACCAGCCTGTACCCCTAAAATCCAATTAACCTACGGGCATTCTGAACTAAATGTTTGTGAAAACAAAACAACTGAAAACAAATAATCCCAGAATATTCACTTCTGGAATGGTTCTTACAGTTACTTTGTTAATTACCCAAGACTGTCTCAAATAAGCATCCTGTAAACGGCATTCCAGTTATCCACTTCCATTAACTGCCTGTCTGAATATACTTACAGAAAAAGACAAGGGTGCCAGAGCCCGTACTGCATTGTTTTGGAGGGAAATGTGGTTGGAACAAGGGAAGAAAAGTTCAGTCTAACCTACCTACATGAACAAATTGTTACTTACTTGGATTTGATGGTGGAACTGCTCTTGCTGGGCAACTATTTGTTCCTGACATTGTTTTTCTACCAGTCTCAATAACTGTAGCCACCTTGTCTATTAAATCACAAAGTACAATAATTAAAGCACAGTCATACTGCATCTCTAGCTACAATACAGTTTTGCAGTCTTACACTTAGGTGTTGACATAATACAAAGTTTGATAGCAGCACTGTGGTTTCCACCCCACGACACACACAGCCCCCATCAATGGGAACAATTCACTATGGACACATTCACTCAAACTCCTTCTAGACAGCAAGAAAACGCATCACTACAATTTAAGTTTGGTTTACAAAACACAAATGAAAAAGAGAAGAGAGTTATTCTATTAAAGATTACTTAAAAATAGAAACAGCTGGCAGTGAAGTACAGTCCAATTTTGGAAAGGTTGATTCCAGTTCAGTAAATTATAGACAATTTTAAAAGTGGTAATGAAACATACTTATGTTCAGTGAACCATTTGTTTTCTCCCTTCAGCAATGTAGCTGAAGGCCATGATGCATAACTGTTTAGTGACAACAAAAAGAGAACGTAAAGTCAAATCTATAGGGTTCCTAAAATACGGTAAAATCTGAATTTTAAAACTACTTTATGCTAATATTTATGGAGCCTGATACTTGAAGCACAGGACACGGGACATAGAACGTATGTGCCTCGGCACAGACACCTCTGTTCCTTCCTTGGAGCTGTTAAAGCACATCCAAATTAAGCATCTGCCAAAAGACAGTTCAATGGACCACAGCCAGAAAGCTCCAACATTGCGCAAGAATAAGGCATGGTGTGGGAACCTCATGTTCATCACGGGGACTAAATATAATGATAAAATTTAAAGTAACAAAAAGACAAAAACAACATTAAAAAGCATTTGAGAGAATTAACTCATTGAACCCACTTCATGACTTTAGGGTTGTTTTAAGTGGAGAAACAAACTAATCACATTGCTACAAATGGAATAAGTAAGTAAACTAAAACCGAGCCAGTTTTAAAGAGAAAACTTCTGATTTCCAGGATCACTTCAGGCTAGTTTGAAGTGAGACAATTTTAAAGGTTTACATTTTTTTCCACTCAAAAACTTGCAATTGGAACTCTGGAAAAAATATTCACATTCCCTTAGCTTAAAAGCTAAGGGAAAATCGCAGTAAAATCTATGCACACGATTAGTTCATACATTGTAAAAGGATTTGTCCCATCATGAGGAGTAAACACATACATCATAGTCCTTACTGCTAAACTGTATCATTAGATTTGTCTTCCAAAATACAAAGCTGATATATTAATACAAATGACTTTAAAAATAAACCTTAACATCAAATACCTCACAGCTCTTCACAATTTCTGAGTCAGCATTTCCAGCATTCTGGAGATCTTGCACAAAGGAGGCAAGCAGCTCAACAGAACCAGGTATTAATGAGGACCTGGTATTCCCTGAGTAACCAGAAACTCCATTGGGATTGGATGAGGGACTTCTAGTGAAACACGAGGAAAAGGATTTCAATTATTTATTGTGCCAGTTGTTCAATATAGTGGCCAAAATAATACACTACATATGCTATGAAGCTGTACAGAGTTACACACTTAATTTACACTGTGACCCTCATCATGCTGAAAAATAACAACTGATCTGTTCATATGTTTGTCAAGAAAATGTCCAAGAATCCACAGGATTCCTCATTCTTATCTTACATACTATTAAAACACAGCTTTCCAAGAAGAGAGGCAGCATAACCAGCAGAGACACTACTGCTCACTAGTGCAAATGTCAATAAATCCAGCTTTTCATCAAACCCATGTGCTTCCTTATAGATTCTGATGTTGGAAGTGCACAAATATAAGCTGCTGTGTAACAATGATTCATGAAGCCCAGGAGTGCTGCCTCCTTCTGAGGAGTTACACATGCAGTAAGCAACTTGTAACTCTCATCTTAATAGGTCAATCAAGAAGAACCTCTCCTTATCGCTTAGACTATTAGTCCATATTTGCCCTTCTTATTCAGACTCAGAATAGCCTGGGCATTGAACAGAAAAACAACTCTATATTTCTAAGCTGCTGGCCTCAGCACAATGCATGATCATTCTAAAGAATGAGCTCTTACAATTACTGCAAGACAGGTTCCCAGCCCCAATTCTACAAGACACAAGGCAATGGAAGTTACTAAGCTTTTCAGAAATAATTAACAGTTCTCTCAGTAAAGCTTTTCTCATTACGTATCACGCCTGTAAATACGAAACAGCCCAAAATACATTGCAGAGTATTACATATTATTTCACCTGAGTAACAACACTACTGTAACAGCATACTAATGAAGCATAATGAAAATAATAACAATATTTGTCAGGAATTTCTTCAACACATTACCTGTTACAATGCAAGTGACAGACAGAGCTGTGGCTATTTCTGACATCAGAGTCTGCAGATGATGAAGGGATTTCTTGTGCAGTTTTCAGCACGTCACAGTTTTCCATATCTTAGTCCCAAGTATGATGTTACCCTGAAGATAAATAAATATATAAAATATAATAAGCACCACCATCTGGTTTTTAAAAGCCATTTGATTAAAGAATCAGAAATTGATTAAAAAGCCAAACCACCCCAGAAAGTGCTGGCATTCCACAACCAACCTCTCTTCTTGCCCTGTACTATGCTTGCAAACAGGGGGTTATTTAGTCAGCTTTCTAGTTGCTGGGACCACTAAAAATCAAAGAGATTCCCAGCTGTGCATCACATCTAGACCAGGCTGTAAGTGGTGTCTGAATCCAAAAAAAACCCAGGTAGAACAGTGTTGTTGGGGTTTGGTTGGTTGGTTTAAATCTGGGCTCTCAGACTTCTGTGCAAGGGCCTTATTATCGATGTACTTAAAGCTGCTAAACAGGAATCTGTGCCTTCCCTGCAAGAAGCACACCTACCAGAAAATAAACCCAAGACCCACTGAGTTAGACTGCAGCTGACCAATTCTGGCATTGCTGTATGTGATATTTGGCTTGCTTTCTTCACAGAACACTTGTTTTACTGTTACTGTATAATATTAACTCAAAAAGCCGGTTTGAGCTACACCTCTTACCAGCTAACAACAAAAACCCATGCAGTCCAACAGGAATCCCAGAGCTGTTAAACCCAGCAGCTGGTTAACTGAAAGCATCATAAATAAGTAACTACCAAACACTTGTGCGATGCTCTTACAGCACTCAAAGCAGCAGCTCACAAGAAATGCTGTAAAGAGACTAAAATATTCCTCCAGTTCCCATAGTTTCACTGAGAAATAGTTGAAATACATTGCTCAGTCCTCCTATAGTGCTTATTCCAGCGTGTTCTACACTGAGGCAAGGGGGTGAATTCACTCTGTGTTCTAACAGTGAAGAGAAACCTTACAATCATGTCACGGATGAACAAGAGACATTAAGAAATAACATCCTGTGACAATACTAAAAATAAACCCCTGCTGCCTTAAAGAAGCATGACACCTTCAACACAACCATTCCTCTTCAGAGGGCTTACAATCACATGCTATTGGCTTTAGCACTACTTGTGAGTACACAGAGATATCACACTAACAGATAGGTCTGGAAGCGTAAACATTTATTTCCATCAGAAGGAAAACCGATGGACACCGCCTGATTTGTGCCTGTTCTACCGGACTTTTAGCAGGAATGTTTTCCAGGTACTCACTCAAACTATCTCCTTCGGCCAGGGCTGAAAATGCAAGAACGGGAAGGAAGTTATCCCAGATGCACATATCCTTTGGCAAAGCTTCTTGGGATAAATGAAGGGGGGGGGGGGGGAAAGCCTTTCTTCTTTCTCTAGTGGAAAGTGTGGAAAACTTGAAGGTTATCAGGCACCTAATGGGACAGATAAAGGAGCTGCGAGTGTCTCTGGAGCAGCTGATGGCGGTGGAGGGGGCTACCTCAGTCTCCCCAGGATGCAATCATGGGTGGCCTATCTCAGCAGCACAGCAGATGGGTGGGACTTCGCTGTGACACAGGCTCGTTTCATAACCTCATTAGAAGTCTGCTCACAATATGAAAAGAAAGCACATTAAGTGAGCTGCAACTGGGCTGAGGAGCACTAAGCTGACAGCTATTGTTTCCATAGCACAGAATAATCCTTATACGGCCAAGTCCCTACATAAAGGAGTACGATAAAAACCAGGCTGCGGGGTATTCTGCCTCTTAAGTGCGATGTGGATGCGGACAGCGGGGCCAGCGCAGCCCGCGTGGTTCTGCGGCTCCTCCTGAGCACGACCCGACTGCCCGCGACGCCCCGCAGACCCCTCAGGGAGGACGCGGCGCCTCGGTCCCCGCTGCCCCTTCCGCCGCCGGGACCCCCTTTCCCCGGCATCCCAAGGCCCTGCTGAGGGGCCATGAGGAGGAACAACGAGCCCCAGGGCTCTGAATCCCCTCAGGAAACGCTTCCGCCCGGAAAGCTCAGCTCCATGACGGGACCCCCTCCCCTCACAAGGGACCCCCCCCTCAGGGCCGCCTCCCCTCCATTAGCGACCTCCTCTGCCCCCTTCTAACGGACCCGCTCCCTCCTCCTGGCCCTCGGGCTCCCCTCCCGAGCCGCCCCTTACCCTCCGTGCTCCCCCCTCACGCTCCCGTCCCCTCAGCAGCGCGGCCCCCTCCCACCCCCTCACGGACTCCGCCCCCACCGCCCCCTCCCCTCAGGTCAAGCCCCGCCCCTACGCTCCCATTGGGCAGCTGCCCCTCGCGCTCCGGGATGTTGACAGCGCCGCCGCTTCCGATTGGCTGGCGCGCCTGTCACCCATCAGAGAAAGGGGCGGGGTAAGGGTGGCGGCATCGCCGGTGCTGGGACGCGTCCAAGTGCGGAGGCGCGGCGGGCACTGCCCCGCCCCCCCGCCCCGGGCTCGCTCCGTTCCTACCCTCATCGCTGGGAGCCCGCGGGGAGGCCTCCTCCGGTGCCCGTTAGGCGATAAACGGGCGCGGCCCGCCGCCCTCCTCCCACCGATTGGCGGCCGAGTTTCGAACGCGGTGGGGCAGAGGGCGCTCCAGGCAGAGCCCGGCTCGATGATTGGCCACCTTGACCGCGCGCTGGGCCGCGCCTTCCGCGCTGATTCGCTACGTGGAAAAGTACGCGCGGCTCCGCGAGGGGATTGGTCAGTGTGGCTACGCGCCGCGCGGGCTCCCAGGATCTGATTGGTAGCCCGCCCCTTGCGCAGCCGAGTGCCGATCAGCCCTGCGCTGCGCAAGCGCGGGGGGGGCCGGCGGTGTGCGGAGCCGCAGAGGGTGCGGTACGCGTGCGCAGCGGGGCGCGCCTGCGCTGTGCGGGCGGAGGCGGGGGCGGCCCGAGGTGCCTGAAGGTAGGAGGCGGCGGGAGGGCGGCGTGTCCCGGGCTGTGGGACCCCCCCGGGGCCCGGTTGGTAGCTCCGGGAGGGCCGCGCCGCAGTGACCGTGAAGCCGTAGGTCCCGGCTCTGCTGCCACCGTGCTGGTCGCTCCGTTACCGGCACTGGGTGTGCGTGCGAGGTTCTCAGCAGTACAATAGCGTTAAAAGGCGGTTTAGTCAGCGGGATAAAGCATCGTCCTCCGTGGCCTTGCCAGTGACACCGGTAACAAGCACTCCTGTATCCGTGTTGAGAAAGTGGGATCTAGATTTTAACCCCGGGTTCTCGTGGTGAACTCTGCTCCCCGCTTGTGTTTCAGGTTTTGCTCCAGAGAAGCCGTGTCCTCGTTTCTGTATGAATGTTCCAAGTTTATTTCATTTTGCATCCTTACTGAGAGAAGTCCGAGCACCAGGCTGGAGACCATGGGTTCTGGGGCAGAAGCGTTTCTCTCTACCCAGAGCGCCCTTACTTCAGGCAGCAGGGAAGAAAAACTCTCTCAATCTCCTTGGACTAGCTGAGGCAGAATTAGAAGAACAGTTTGTGAGAGGTGATGGCCCAGGAGGCCAAGCCACAAATAAGACAAACAACTGTGTTGTCTTGAAGCATGTTCCATCTGGGATTGTAGTGAAGGTAATTGGTTTATTTCATTAAGTCACAAATCGGCATAACTGCTAGGTCTTCTTTAATATTACTGCATCATCACAGTGCAGATGTCAGGGAGGAAATGTTTTATGTAAAGAATCTCATCCAGAAGCAAGTTTTGGCTATCAGAAATACACTCTTGTTGTAGCTGCCTTTCAGTGGCAGCTCTCACATGCCTGTCCCTCTTGTGAGTTGGAATGTCTTCCTTAACAAGGTGATCAGATCCACTCTGCAGATTCTTAAGCATTCCTCTTGCCTACTTCTTGTGGATTAATACTTTGAAATTAATCTTTGCTTCCTTATCATAAGGAGGAGACATTACGTTAAACTCAGAAAACAGCTCTCCAAGGTAAAATAGGAGCATTGAAGATTAATACAAAAGCCAGTCTAATGAGTTACAGTAGCAAAAGAGGAGTTTCTTTACAGTAATGGCAGGAATGCATAGACTGAAAGGGAAAGCCGAAGGATAAAGAGATTAAAGTTCCAGTAAAAATATTCTATTGTGTTTCTTCAGTGTCATCAAACAAGATCAGTGGAGAAGAACCGGAAGATAGCCAGAGAAATCCTGCAGGAAAAAGTTGACCTCTTCTATAAAGGTGAAGAAAGTGATGTTTTTAAAGAGAAGAAAGCATTGGAGAAGAAAAAGCAGGAGAAAAAAAGAAGAGCAAGGGAACATCTAGAAAGGAAAAAGCTTTTTAAAGAGATGCAAAAACTGGATAAGAAATGAACTGTGTGAAATACGGACTTGCCTGAGTGTAGGGTAAGGGGAACGTTTATCATTATACCTAAACCCAGGTTTCAAACTAACGGATGAAGTTACTTTGATGTAGAGCTCCCTAAGCACTGCTGAAAGACCAAGTAGTGACCTTCCATTACTGTAAAACCGAGGGAGGTGATAAAAGCAGTTGTATTTCTGCTTCTGCCCACCATCATCTCATTAATCACATTTAGCAATCAGTTTTCCTGCCAAGTTCAGAAGATGCTAAAGCAATCCTTGTTAAAAAGGAACTATAAACCTTCCACCATTGGTAATGGAGACCAAAAAGTGCAATAGATTTCTTTCTGCCTGGATGACACCTCATGATGGTTCGTAAGAGTTCAAACACTTGGGGAGAACAAGCCTAAAACCAACACTCCCTCCTGCAAGTGAGTTGTGTTCTTCCAGTTCAAAGGTAAAATTGGGTTATTACAGCTAAAGAACACGTCACAGAAACTGCCTCCCAAGGCAATGGAATCCAGCTCATCCAAGCTGTGAAGTAATTAACTTGGCCTCTTAATATACTGTATTTTCTGCAAGTATCCATAGCTCTATGTGTTAGGCAGCCCAGACAGCCCAACTTCCTTAGGATTTAGATGGCATAACAGAGAATTACAGTCACTTACTACATTAAGCTCAGGCATTTGAGTATCTTCCCTCATTTCAGGCAGTTTGCAATGTTCTGCAAATACAGCTGCATGTCCTTTGTTACTGTCACTCTGAAGGCACTAGTGAGGAATACTTTCCCATTTTAATCCCATTCACGACTCTTAACTGCTTAACCAGAACTTCCCTTTCATTGCTGGATAGCACCTCATCACTAATTGCCACCAAGTTTTGGCCTTCAGCACTGAAAGGAGAAAGCTTCAGGAAGCCTGACCACAGTATGTGTTTTGAAAGGAGTGGAGACTACTGGCAACTGTAACCACCTTCCAACTGCATCCCACTGTGGCAGGGATGGAAACTCACCAGCAGTTCAGGGCTTTTCCCTAATTCCCTTCTCTGTTCCTGAACCTGAGCCTCCTGCATGAAAGTTACATTTTTACCTGTTGAGAGTTCCTGTTCATGGAGTATGAACCCAATTAAAGTGACTGTACAGAGTTTTAATACAAACTGTTAATGAAAATAAGCTTTATTACGTCAAGTAATAAATACATACAAAGATGCAAATAACAGTTTTAGTAATTTATCCAGAATTTTCTTTTTTTTTTTTTTTGGCAAACTTTAAACTGAAATCTCCAGCCTTAATGTAGAAATTAGCTTTCCAGGACCTTGTTATTATTTAATAGGTTTCCCTATTTTCCATATAACTCATGCACTTTAAATGGACTTCAAAGCACTAACAGTCATGCAAATGTTTATGCAAAACGAACAAAAATGGGAAAATAAGAGAAGGGGAAGGTTATTTCTAAGCAGGGTCTATGCTGTATGACAAAGTGTGACTTAGCAGACTACAGGGGACAGCATGCTATTCTGCATTCATTAAACAAAATCCTCAGAGCTTATGTCAGGCTGTGGAAGACTGACAGTTTGGGGTTAAGTGAATACAGTCAAAGGAAAAAACCAAAAAAACAGAATGAGACTGTGGCTGGATAAGAAGAGAACTGAAATAGAGCCTGGGAGAGAAAAAGCATTCCTCTGCATGCAGTTCAGTTTTCATGTTTTAGAAACATTTTGGAGGGAGTTTTAATGTCTTTACAAAATGCACACCCTCAGGAAGTTGAAAAAATCCTTGTTTTCTCATTCTTAACTATACATTTTCGTAAGGGTGAAACAAGAAAGGCAAAACATTCAAAATAAAGGAATTTGTCTGAATGTTTCAAGAGTCAAAAGGAATAAGTGTTACTTTTTCTTCATTCAGAGATGGAATGAGTGGGCTAGGATCTTGCATTTCGTTCCGTCTCAGCCAAGCATTCCCGAACTAATCCTCTGGCATGGATAATGCCTGCAAAAGAATTGGACACATTTTCAATCATCTCAGTCCGGTCACACTTGCAATGGCACTGCAGAGAAAGGTTGAGGTATTTCTGTCCTAAATTGCCAAGGCTACCACAGAATAGGGGGGGAGACCCCTCACTTCCCAAACATCAGCTGCTGCTTTCCCAAACTGCCATTATAAATGTAAAAGGGGCTAAACCAGGAATGAAAGCATGGTAAGATCTGCAGGTCTGCAGTGACAGGTATATCCTAATGTGCAGTGCAGGCCTGTTAAAAAGCAAAGACACAACAGAAGGGGGGGAGGAACCACCTTGCCTGTGAGTGTTTTGCTACAGTGGAGTGAAAAGTAAATCCAAAGTTATCCAGGGAGTCATTTTAGCAAGCTCTGAGTCATAATACCTTGGGACAGTTCTCTGAGAGGATGTACCTAATCCAAGATCTCATAATACTGCTTAAACACAAGTTGTGTCTCTTGTAAGAAGGATTTTTTTTATGGTGTGTGCAAAAAGTTCCCTCCTAACACTGGCTCAGCTCCCAGTGTAAGTCATCACCACTTCACATGCTGCCACATCTACTCTCATCTGATAGACATCATGTGGAATTTTTCACTACAAGGCCTGTTGCCTTAAGTTCCAGCAATCTGGACCTCCCTTCTTAATCCTGGAACTAAATCTAGATTCATGTTCACAGAGCTGCTGAAAGAACAGAGCCGGAGATGGATTTTAGAGATGAGAGACAAGACAGGTTTTTCTACTACAAACGAGGCTATCTTTTACTGACAGGACAAGATAGAAAGTGATTTCTCTGCTCAGTCATGTTCCTTAACAAGGTGGAGAAAGGACAATAACACAAGAGATGAAGTTTAAACTCTATTTAAAGATAATAGATTCTGTTTCTGGAAGGCTGATATTCCATATCACAGCAACAGCCTTTACATCCAAGGAGTATTGACTTGGGACTTGACAGGCACAAGGCTTTGCAGTGGGTTAAATTGACACAGACAAGTAAAGCTGCATCCTGCAGCTGTGGGATGCAGAATTTGTGCATCAGACCTGGATCTGGTGGCAGGATGCCCAGTTTATGCAGCAGATCTATCCTGAATGATGAAGAACAGTGGGGAATTTGGCCAGTTTTAGAGGTCAGTAGTCTCTGTGCCTATGACCAGGTGGAGCTGGGGACGCGGCCAGGGAGGCTGTAGTCACTTTTGCTCTCACACTTGCACATGCTCCTTCAACCATCAGGCTCCCAAAATGGAAAGAGCGGTATGTCTGTGGCCAAAAGATGGCAGCAAAAAGTATGTATTTGTGATTCTTTGCAACACTGGCAAGTCACAGTGCCAGCACTGAACCTGAAACCCACCTTAGGCAGCAAACTGAATACTCACTATGAGCAGCAGCAAAACAACTTCTGACCAAACTGAGGATGTCTACATCTCTCCCGGTCCCTCTCAGCTTGTCCCCATTAGCCTACTGCCATTCATGATCTATTAATACTGACTCAGGCAATGCAATAAAGAGACTCCAGCAACATTGATTTTAGCTGGGCCAGATTCCACTTACCACTCATCAGCAGACTTTATTGCATCCTTTCCCAGAACGGCTACTAGCCATTTTATTGCATGTCATGGCAGATATATTACCCTCCCATAATGGTTGAGCCTTAAATAAAGCTTCGTAGTCTTGGGTAAATGAAAGGGAGATTTGCAAGGTGGTGAAGTTAGTCTGCTATAGTAACATTCCCATTCTGGGTTGAAAGCATGAGCCAAACTCAGCACAAGGACCAAGGAAACAGTAATTACATTATGCTGGCAAAGGACAGGACTGCCAGCACAACTGTTGTCCATGGCCTTTCAGGGTAATTTCAGGAGCTGGGGCACTGGAATGTCCCACTGCTCCTTCAGAAATATCCCTCTCACGTCCCCTGCAGAGGACAATGTCAAGCTGATGTCAGCAGTGGGGCATGCAGGGGTTTCTTTTACACTGCAAGGAAAGGGCATTTATTACCCCTTTTAGCTGACAAAGCAAAGCTGGAAAGACCTATCAGCCAGCCCTAAAAGCTTCTATGTCCCTCCCTGGTGGGCTCTTAATGACATCCATTGACAACAGGTAACAGAGTGGAGGAACAAATGTGTACGTTTGACATCTCAGTCTGCACGGCCCTCCCTGGCAACCTTTTATTCCCTTTTTGTAGCTCTCCATTGGCCTTGGTGTGAAAATGCACTTTAGTAAAGGCTCCTGGGTTAAGTACATGGGTGATGTACATGAGGAGAAGTAAACAATGCTTGGCCATGTATTCTGGAGACCAGAAAGGGAAAATTGAAGGGGCAAGTCAGTCACCAGCAACCTGAAAGCACGTATCCATTAGACACCTTATGGGTCTAAAAGGTGGTCTGAAATACTAACTGAAACTCCTTTTGTGCACATGAAAGCCATTTTGTCACTGGTTTATCTATCAAATGCAGCACAAGTGGAGTATCCCAAGGTTTCAGTTGCTCATTAATACACCCAGTTTAATGATGAGCTCAAAGCAGCTGTCTCCTTTCAAAAGAACCAGTTGTCATGAAGCTGTACACAAGCAATCAGTGCTCCAAGTGTGTGGGACATGATTCTTTTCAAACAGATTTAAACATTACCTCTTTTTAGCCTTTCCATCGCGCTTTTACTCCCAGCGTACGTGGGTCTAATCTCTTTTCCTAGTTCTTCTATGATAGCTAGAAGTTCTGCATATTTGCTTTGTGGTACTTGGCTGCTGCTGGTCCCCTGTAGTTGAAAACAGATTAATCTCAATCAAATACTGCTACAAACAGAACAATTACAATAAACAGCAACTGGGAACACAGGGAGAAATAGACCTTGAAGCCACTTTTTAAGACATTAAAATTTCAGGTTTATTATAGAAACATCATTTGCTTTTCGTGGTTGCCACTACAGCTGGACACAATGCTATATGCCCTTCAAAAATTAGGCTCAAATGGGAGCATGAAGCTGCAAGAGAGGAACCTTGGGTGAAACTGAAGCTAAAACAGAACTAAAAGAACTGCAAGCTGGGAATTGCTTATTTAACTCTGGTCTTGCTTCTTCAGTGTTTAGGTGTACATTTTGTGGGGAAGGTAGGAGAGTGAGAAGCAGAAAAAGCAAAACTGCCTGTATCATAAGGGAAATCCTATGAAGTCAAGAACACCTAATGGAAAGTTTACAGCTGGATTCCTGGAGCAGCGCACAGGACTGTGCGTGACACACATTTTATGGTACTAAGTTTTAGGGTATAAATTTACTGAAGAGAAACGTTACAGAAATAGTCATTTTTTAACAAATAAAATATGTTAGGAGCTCTTGTATCAACATAACTGAAGGCATGTTTCACAGTGACTCAGATGGGATGGGACTAACAGTTAATTAGTAACCAATCTCACTCAGCACTCTGCTTAGTCTAATTTGATCCCAAGACATGTGTGATGAATCAGTGTGCCATTTGGGTTTGATTTCACATCTTGGTGGGAGGGAGGAACACCTCAGATTACAGGCCCCAATCCGGGCCAGTACGCAGGATCAGTGATCCGATTAAAGAGAAACAACAAGCAGAGATGTACCTGCATCCCTTGTGTGTAGCCTAGAGATGGGGGTCCGTAGTCATTTATAAGCTGTCTGTATTGCGCGGATGTTGCCATACTTGTGGAGGGAGAGTGAACGCTCCCAGCTGGAGAGAGAAAAGAGGAAAAAACACCCTGTTATTATCTGAAGATTAATTAGTCTGTTACACTGGGACACATTTTAATCACTTTTTGCTAAAGCTCTGACCTCTCACCTCTGTCTGAGCTCACTAATGACATTTCACAGGCATGGTATTTGCTAGGAAGAGAATGGTTAAATTAATGCTTCTCTTATGTTTGCTGTACATTTGGAAACAGCGCAGCCTGCAACATTATGAGTGCAAATTGTTTGCCTAAAAGTGAAACAGAGTGTAGCATGACAGGTTGTTCTGCCTAGACAAACTGTAAATATTAAGGAGCCCTATTTTGGCAGATATACATTCCACACAGATGAGTCTAATGTACTGTGCTATTTTTACTTTTTTCAGTGCAAGTTATCTGAAAGTAATTTTGCAACTCAAAGTGTCATCACATGGTCAATGCAAGTTACCCTCAGTACTATTTTCAGCCAATGCCAAAACTATTCATAGGGAACAGTCAGTTGAGGTAGATCAGATCTGCTGCTCATTGTATGACACTGGAGGCGAGGACTGCTATCTTTATTCCTCTTTGTGTGATATCAAACATTTTTAGCCAGACAAATTGTGCTGTGTAAGAAAACCAAAGGGAAAATAACATCACCCTGGGTTATGGTTACTTTCTCTGAAGTTATAAAGGATTCTGTTTGGATCTACAGGGTTTTGAGTCAGCTGGGACTTCCAAAAACAGACTCTAGTGCAACCATTGATGAACTGCTCCAGAAATGAACCATCACAACACTTCTTCCCCCTCACGTCACAACACTAAGTACTGGGGGCTGAAAAACAACCTTCAGATTTTTCTTAGGGGGCTTAATTATGCTGCCCATTTCCCACCAGTGCTGGAGGACCTCCTGGCTACGGACTGTACCTCAGGACTAAGGGCATGTTACGCCATTCAACTTCTTTGCTCTTACAGCCAGAGTGCCCCTGCATCCACTGATGCTGCTGTCTTTGCCTGTAGGCACAGACACAGACTGCCTGCTGTCTGGAAGAATCTTCCCCCTTAAAACACTTCTTTGCTGAAAATTCCCAACTGTCTTTCCTATGAGGAACAGATCTCATTTACCAGCCTTCATTTAAATCTAAATTAAACCGATGCTAAAAGTCACTGGGGCTTAGAACTATGTAAATCTCTGGGCTTTGTTTTAAAGTTGCAAGTGATTTCATTCCTGTTTTCCCCTGCTGCGAAAAGGGTGAGCCAGCAGTTACACTGTATAAAACAAGGCTGAAGACAGTGGAAGAGTCTCTTGCCCTCAGTTGGGAAGTCTCCTTCCACTTCAGAACTGATCACTGGATATCATTGTGGTGGTGTCTCCATTACAAGAAGAGAGCACGTTCTTAATTTTTACTAGTTAACAGGATGTGAAATCCTAAGAAAGGCAAACTGAGCTGGTCACTAGGTCACCTCAAAAGGGCAAGATTTCTCTTTGTCTTTAGCTAAGCTGCTAAACCTTACGGCATTACAACCTGCATTTCTGGCCAGGTTTCCCATGGAGCCCATTGTCACATTTTGCTAAAGCACAGCAAAACCCAGGAAAACTTAGCAACGTATGGCACTGGGAAGAACACCCTTAGTTCTCCATTAGTTCTTCACATTGTTAGCTCAAAATGGTAAGATTTCTGTATGTAACTCAGTATTTCAAGTCCAGATGACTGAGTTTCAACAGTTATCAAACATGACACAACAGCAAACCGCATCTTTCCTCCAAGGACTTCAAAATGCTTCAAAACCATTAATGAGCCCCTTGTGCTGCAAGGTAAGAAGCTTTAATTACCTCAATTAAGCAGAGAAAGACTAAAGTGATTTTTCCTCTCATACAATAAAACGAAAGGGCCATCCTGCAAAGACTTGTTCCTGAACTGTTGCTGCAAGCAGCCACATAGAAGACCTGGGAGCTCCGAAGTGGTTCAGAATTTAGGCCAGGACTCTGATGACCGCGCTCAGGAATCCTGCCCTACCCACTGAGCAAACCTCAGCTGCAACACACCAACAACTTATCACCACCGTGTTGGTTAATGACAATATATTACAGACAGTTCAGTGATTGTTTCACATTATGTTGATTTAAGCGATATCTCATGCTGGGTCTGTACAAAATAATGCAGCAGGCTATGTCTAGGTAAGAAAGAAACCCTATTAGAAGGCAAAGCAATGAATCTAGGTGCTGACCAAGTAAGTTCCACAGGTGTGGAAGCCAATACCACACGCCTCTGCAGTGGACAGTAGCTGGAAGCTCGGATCCAGCAGTGACTCAGTCAACACTGAATGACAAAACCAAACAAGAACTTTCAGGAGGCAACCACGAGTAAGAACCTGCTGCAGGAGCACTGCTGCTGATGAGAATTAGCAGTGAGATGGGTAGAGTTCATCCCTTCAGCAGCCAGGGGGGCTGTATTGTCTACTGTGCCCGACACATATGCAGAGCTGTGCTGCAGACACTAGAGGCCATCGCTGAGTACGGCATGCCCTGCCAAATGACAGATCGTGGTAACCATGGTGAGTTTACCCGTTTCTTTGCAGTCTGCATCAAAAATGTAATAAGACATAATGCCATGCGCCGACCACTTTATCAGCAGCAGCAGGCCCCGAGAACAAAGAAAAGGATTTGACTTGGCCATGGTACCAGCCTCCATACACCCATGTCAGAAGTTGTGCCAGTCAAACTCAGCTGGGGGGGGGGAATCCTTGATTTCACCTCAATTTAAGATGATGCAATCACGAAAATGAAATTAATTGTGGGGGTATGAGTATCTCAGAGGGTAACGAACCTTGAGCTTTGTGACCTATCACTTTCTCTGTTAATACCACTGAGAAGCCCTGGCTGACTATTACTCAATTAACCCAAAATCCAGCTGCATGTCTGAGTATCCCATATAGCTCAGATTCAAAAAAATCACAAAATAAAGATCGCCAGCTATTGCTATTATAGTGAGCAAGAAAAATTAGGCCAGAAAGTCTCACAGTCAATAGCCAGTCAAAAAGCAGTGTGATGATTAGGTATTCACTAGAGAGAAAAAAAGGAGGGGGGAGCTAAACTGAGGCTCTCTCACGGTGAAATGACAATGGAGACAAGACAGTTAAGAATTGACACAATTGAAAAGGGAGTGTGCTTGGTACTGAATTTAAGAGACATCCTGTATCACGTCCCAGATTGTCTTAGTGCTTGCTGCTGTTTAAAACCTCAATTAATAGACACACTTTCCTCCCTCCACTTTCCTAATTAAATGTACACAAATCCTTTTCTCTACCCATTTATTCTTGTGCCAACAATGCCTTTCATTTCTGCATTCAAACAGAAGACTGCCAGAAGCGTTTTCCCCCCCCAAAAATATAGCTATTTTCTTGTTAATCAATATTAATCTGTATTAATTGGGTGGGAGGGTGTAACAATACAGAAAACAGAAATGAGATTTCTGTGTCAAAATCTCTTCCTTCCAGCAGTCTCTCTGAGCCCAAATTAACACCCTGGGAGACAAAGGATCTCACATCAATCTTTGTTTGCCTAAACTCCCACTGACCAGGAAAATCTTCTCATGAATTTCTGGTAGGTTTGTAGGGATCCCTTCAGGTCCTATGCTACTGTCTCCAAGCCTGAGCAATGATACCAATTTGCTGATCTAAGTTTTAATTCTTAATTCTCTTGCTGCTGCTTGCTGTAAGGTACCTGAAGAGACAGTTTGCTGTGCACCCTGCAAGGAAGCAGAGGGAGCAGAACACCAGGGCACACTCACCTGATCCACTCCCAGCAGATCCCATGGCTTCCACCCAGCTCAACTGCCCCCGTCTCTCTCACAAACAGCAAAGCAATAGTTACTTAACTCATCAAATTACTCACATAGAACTGACTTAGACAAGCCAAGAGCCAACCTCAGTAGATACATGTTTCTCTATACCCTATACTTCCTAAAGTCCTGTAAAACTCTGTAAGTAAACTGCCATTTTACAAACTCTTCCTACACATGAACATGACAGCATGTAAGAGACACCTATAGCCTGGAGTTTATCCAAGGTACCTGGTGTAGTCTGTGGAAGCCCACGGCTTCTTTCACAAAGTCTACCTTGTTTCACAGTCTCTTCACTCTGGGGTTGCCTGCAACATAAACCTTTTGCCTTTTAGATGGCTAGCGGTCATCACCTCTTTATATAGAGCCCAATGCTGTTACTGCCTCTGCCACACAACTGGAGGACACTCCTCATCTGCTTCAGATGATGGCACCTCGATTCCTGACAGCGTATGGTACAAGACAACCAGGATGGAATATTTTAACTGAGAGGATACAAATTTCTCTGTCCTAAACCAGACAGCTCTGCAAGAGAACACCTGAGAAGCTGCTCTGCCAACACACATCACGAGGTATCTTCAAGCACAAGGGGAGAGGTAACATCCTCAACCAGCACAGCCATTTTAGCAGCAAATACCTGAACACAGCCTGAATCACAGCTGCAGTGTTCTGGCTGACTACAAGAATGTTTGATTCCTTAGCCCTCTATGCACTTTGGTTTAAGTTCAACAAGAACTCCCTGCCATCCATGGGATACCACATGCATGTCTACACAAGCAGATCTACTGCACAGCCAAGCCACACACTACAGGAGCTGCCAACCCAGAGCGAAAACAGAGAGCCCCCTTTTCCCCAACCTTCCAATAAATGTTTTAATTTAAAATAACAGACCCTGTTCTCATTTGCACAACACATTCCTTATAGCAGTGCCTGTGAAAGTTCTATTTTCACCCACTATTTCCCCCTTAAACAGCCCTTGTGGTAGAAACAGACCTTTCTTTGAATAAAACTATTTCCTTTTAAAAAAGTCCAGTGCACGCACACATAAATATGTTCTCAAGAACTAGGACATTCTTTATCTTAACAGCCAGAGGCCTTGCTCTTTTGATCTGTCACACTCTGGACTTTTCCTCTAGTATTCTCGTTCTTTTTTATCTTTCCATGTGGATAACGGTCATTTCTTATGTCTCTTCTTCCTACTCCCCTGCCTTTTTTATTAATCAGAAAACCAGAACAGTCACATCCCCTTCTTTTCTAGCTTAAGACACAGGACCAGCAAGTTATTTGACACAAGAAAAGGATCCAAAGATGAAAGCATTTGGTACATGTACACCACACATAGCTGGGGTGCGGGGAGGTATGACTTCAGATTAGTCTGGTCCCCCAGACCAAGTGTCCATAGCATGGCTATGGTTCAAAGCCATCCAACCTTTGATTTGGAACCTTGTGTTCTCATTAAAAAGGATGGAACATCAACGTTGCACAACCGGAACAGAGCTCCTAGTTTACTTTCATCCAAAAGGAACCGAGTTAGCATGAACCAAAGCCACTCTGCAACTCAACCACCATGTGATGGGTGAGGACAATAAGGAGACTTGCTGGCTGTGAAAACCAGCCCTTTGCTCTAAAGCCAAACACTCAGGTAGACAAAGCCAAGAATGCCAGTTTTCTAAATGTACAAAGGAGTCCACCTGAAAATTGCTCATTCTGAAACACCCTCAATGTGCTTTTTTTTTTTTCTAACTTCACATGGTCTTCAGGAGATGAGGGAAGCAACAAATTTCAGTTTGAACTGGAGGTGGGGGGAGTCTATTTCCTAGAAATTATCTCCTCTGCTAAGGCACGAACACTTTGCTCTCTGGTCTGCCTACAAACAGTACTCTTTCCAGTACTCCCACTCCAAAACCAACCTCTCAATATGGACAACAACATCAAACACAAGCTGTCTCTGCAAAGGGCGACAAGCAGGCCATTTGCTCATGCAAGTCTGCACTGCAGTCTTAATCGCATAAGGAATGGCCTAGTGTAGTGGCTGTCATTTGTCAGGACTGATTGAATGGGTCTCTCCAGTTGCAAGCTACAGCCCCAGTCACGAAAACTATCTTCTTTTCACCTCTCCACTAGAATTTGCACTTTTCACCAGGAAACTTGTGCTTGCTGGAGGTGTCTCAGGTGCACACCAGCCCTGCTGGTCCTCACTAAGCAGCACCTGCTATACAGGTCACCACTTACTTAAGCGATGCCAAGACACAGCTCCTTCCCCTGTCAGAGCCTGCTGGGATTTGTATTTTCCAGATCCTACATACAACAGGTTCTACGCTTTGCTACAGGAACAGGATTTTGTCTTGAAACCTGACATTTCTGCAAGACTTAGAAGGACACCAAAGGAAAATCCCAAGCTGTTTCTGATGGCTTCTGTATCTTAAAACAACTTTTCTCTCACCTGTGCATACTCTGACCAAAACAGGAATACTGCTGAATATGCACAGAGCTAGAAACACATGGAAACAAGGAGACAAACTACAAACCAGTTCACAGCTGGTGTAAACCTCTCTGGTTCCACTTAAGTCAATGGAGATGATGCTCTACACCTCAGCGCAGCAGCTGGCCCTCTTACAGAGAAATTGTTAAACAGTATGAAACACAAGACAGATGAGGAGGAAACAGCACTTGCAGGATTCATAAGATAAGCAAGCGAATACAAACAAATCAAAATGTGGCTGTTAGAAAGGGTAACAGAGGTTCCCCTGTGACACTGCAGGGTCAGGTGAGGCTGGGAAGCTAGAGCCACAGCATGACAGGTCTTGTCATAGACTCACAGAAGGGTTTGGGTTGGAAAGGATCTTCAAGCTTATATAGTTCCAACCCCCAGCCACAGGCAGGGACACCTTCCACTTGACCAGGTTGCTCCAAGCTCTGTCCAACCTGGCCTTGAACACTGCCAGGGATGGGGCAGCCACAGCTTCTCTGGGCACCCTGTGCCAGCGCCTCAGCACCCTCACAGGGAAGAGATTCTGCCTAAGATCAAAATCTACTCTCTCCAGTTTAAAGCCACCACCCTAACAGAGGTAATGTCAGGTCCCCAACAGAGCACCTTTTTACTGACCAGACAAAGAAGGTGCTTGTGCAGGACATCAAACAGGGCTCCCCAAGCACACACAGTCTGGAAGTGACATCCTTGGATGCTATGCACCGGGACCCAATTCCCAGAGCACAGGCCCTCCATAAGGTGACTGATGATTCGGATAAAACCGTAAGCTGGGCTGCAGACACCCTAGGCCAAGCGTCACCCCTTCCCTGGGCAATGGGGAAAAGAAATAGGCACCAAATTCTGCTGTAACAACACATTCTCCTTCCCTCACCCTGGTGTGAGGCAGAGGAGTCAGCACCCGGATGCTTCCAGCATCCTGAGTCACTTGCAGAGCAGCTGCATTTTCCTCACCCGCAGTCATCCCTAGAGCTGCCGACAACCCACAGAGGCTTCCTCCCTTACTTCCTCCCGCCAGACAGCTCCTCTCCCTCTGGACTTCAGTCCAGGTTTCTGAGCCCCCAGACACGCTCCCATGCAAGAACAGAGCGCAGCCACCCATCAACCACAACTGCTACATCTCCCTGATCCACTTACTGACCACAGTTTAAACATGATTTTGCAGAGTGGCCAGTCAGCCTAAACTTGAAAGGAGTTGGCTCTGCAGCAAGGACACAGCTCCCGGAGCTGAGTCGACACTGCCTTTCCAAATTCTCCTGCACCACAAGCCCTGCACTGCAGGGAAGCAGCGTTACCTCCCAGAGGAAAATCCCTGTAAGATCCACAGCTGCCCAGAGCCCTCCTTCGGCCGAGACCAAAATATTCAGCATTCATACAGAGAGGTTTCTGCAGGGCTGATTTCAGGCCAAAAGGGACAGATTTCCTGTTTTTCCTCTCCTCTGCAGGACGGGGCTTGGGGGGGGGACGGACCTTCTCCCCAGGTTTGGAAGCAAACCTAGGATTTATCCTCATAGCTGGGAGGGCATTTAATTTAAGCACAATATAGAAGCAATCTCCTTCAATTCAGAATTAAGCTCCAGAAAGGAGGGGGCCATTTGCAGTCATATCACTCTGAATGCGATATGTGCAACTGCAAGGACTGCTTTGTCTAACTCCCTTGGCCTTAGGCCACGGTGCTGGCAATACCACTAGCTAGAGGAAGAGCTGGTGCGTGAGGATAATGGCAGAAGACAGGGAGCGAAGAGAGAGCCCATTTTGGATTCAGAGGAGGACGTTCTTTCATTGAAAAGATTCTGGGGGTGTTGAGGATGATCCGAACTCAGAAGAGAGGACAACTTAGACAGGAATAGTTCCAGCATGACAGCGAACTGCTGCTAACTTACCATTACGAGGGGGAAAAAAAAGGGAAGGAGGAAGGGGGGGGGGGAGATAAAACTGCATGAAAGAATCTAAAGCGCTGATCGCAGCCGGAGCGTTAGAAAGCACACAGACACGGCAGCGAGAGGGCTCGAGTCAGAAACTTCACTGCTCAGCTCGCATTGTGAGCGGCATGTCTGAGCCGGGATTCTGCAGTCCTTGCTCGAGGAGCAGCCAGACCCGGATCCCCGCACCCCCCCACAGCATGACCTAATCCCCACCCCTCACCCACCACCGCAAAATACCACCTTTGTTTTCCCTGCAATTTTACGGCTGTTCCGGAGAGCAAGGCACAGGTTCTCGTGGGAGCCGGCAGGAGAACGCTTTGCCTTTGCTGGGCTTTGTTTTGTTTCTCTTTTTCCTCCGGTGACACTTCTGCTTTTTGTCAGGAATCCTTAGCACATCCCCTCCTTCCTGACCCCTTTCGCAGAGCAGCGCCCGGGCCCGCGGCACTCCCCACACGCAACCCAGGCACACCGTGCCTTCACACGCTCGCAGCCCCACCGAGCTCAGCGCCACGCAGGATCACGGCGTCTGAGGCACAGGGACCTCGGTTCATCCACCAGCTGGCAACGGCTCCTTGCAGTAAAACAAGACCGCTGCTCTCCTGGTAGCTAGAGTAAAGGTGCATCTTGTTGATCCCTTTCGCTCATCAATCTCCCAGGGTTACAACCACAAAGGGCACTGTAAAAATCACCCGGGCACTCTTCCCTCCCTCCTCAGCCCGACTGCAAAACTTTCTCTTCTCAAAAGGGGAAAAAAAAAAAAAAAAACAGAAAGAAAAGAAAAAAACCTGCCTGATTCCTGGCTGTGGATGCTCTGATGCCAAGCCTGCAGGCTGGGGCTGTGGGGAAGGGAGATGGAAGGGTTATTTTTGAAGTCGGAACCAACTTCTCCATTTTGGTTCTGGTTAATACCAGCCGACGCGCACGGATTAGCGAGATCCCTTCCAAATATCCCACAGCGAAGCCAATTGCTGCTGCGGCTTTGTTCAGGCTGCACCGATTCACACAGAGTCCCCGCCACGGAGACCCAATTGTACAGAAAACACCTCAGCACAAGGGAAGCACACTCGCCTGCTGTTACCTTCGGGAATTAGGGAACGGAAAATAAAACGGGGGGAGGAATGTAGTAAAAAAAAAAAAAGTTAATGCCATCAAGGAAACTTTGTAGTGAGAAGTTGGAAACATTCCTGTACAGATCCAAAGAAAAGGAGTCGTTTTTAAAAGGGCTTTTGGAAGAAATAAAGAGGAATTCTTGCTTCTCCCCCCCCCCTTCCAAAAATCACCAGGGAGCGCAGCGGGCTCGCCTGCCCCGACTGCTCCGCGGAGCCGGGAGACTCTGAGGGGGAAGCGGGGACCGAGGGTCCCCTTGAGGCGCCTGCGGGCCGCCCCATCGGCGGCGGCCGCGGGACCGGGGTCCCTGGCGACCGTTTCGCCTGAGGAGAGCGGCCCGGGCCGGCCCCTCCGCCTGAGGAGAGCGGCTGGGCGGCCGCACGCGTGAGGCGAAGCGAGGCGAGGCACGGCGCGGAGCGAGCGGCACTTGCGGCGTCCCGCCAGCAGCGGTCCTCGCTGAGGCGCCGGCGGAATATTCCTGATCCAGATCAATCAGCCGCCCCGGGGAGCCGAGCATGGAGGAAACCCGGCGGCCGGAGCCCCGGAGCGGCGGCGGCGGTGGCGGCAGCGCGCGGCCGGCTCCGCACCCCCGCGGGCGAGCGGCGCGGGGCGCGGTACCGGCGCCGGGCGGGCGCTGGTTAATGGCGGCGCGGAGCCGGCGCGGAGCCGCTGCCCGGCCATACCGGACTGGGCAAAAACTCGAGTCCGGGGCTTCTCCCCCTCCCTCTCCCCAGGTGCCGGTGCGGCACCGCGGGGCCCCGCCGCACGCCTCCCAAACTTAACACCCAGTTACCGGCGCGGACTTACCCGGGTTGAGGGGAGTCCCGGGGATGTGGGCGTTCAAGTTGGGCTTGTAAGACATTCCCAGAGACATGGCCAGCGGGAGGAGGAGAAGCGTCCTGAAATTCAGTGAAGCGTCTCCGTGTCTCCCAGACACTTTGGGTTGTTTACAGCAGTAGCAGCACCGGCAAATATGGCCGTCAGTTATATTGACACCCACAATGCAATATATCATCCATACATCATGAGGAGACGCGGATCCAAAAACTTTGGGGCAGACGAAGCAGCCACCCGCCGCGGCGGCCCGGCGCCCCGCGCACCTCGGCGCGGAGGGGGCGCGGAGGGGGCGCGGCGGCGGGGGGTGCCGCGGCCATCCCCTCACAGACAATGGAGCTCCCCTCAGGGACGCCGCCGTGAGAGGAGCCGGGCGGGGAGGGGAGAGGAGGGGAAGGGAAGGGAGGGCGGGCAGGCGGGGAGCCGGGCGGCGGGAGGGGGCTGTTTTAATCGAACTTCGGAAAGTTTTGGCACAACTTCTCGTTTATAAACGGCTCTGCCCGAGGCACGGCCGGGGGGGGGATCGCGGACGGCGGCCCCTGCCCGAGGGGAAGGGCTGGCGCGTCCCTCAGGGTGGCCCGAGTGTCGCCGCCTTCCCGCCTTCCCCCTCACCTCAGAGCCGCCGTTCACCTCCGGTTTATTCCTCGTCTCCCCCCGCGCCCATTTGGATGGAAAATACCTGTTGATAATATTAGGGTAAAACGTTATTTTTATTTTTTTTTTTTTATCCTAGATGCCGCCAAGGAAAAAAAAAAAAATCTGATATTTATTTATTTATTTATTTCCAACCGCTGTTTCTCTCCGCTTGGAGGGTGAAGGTTAATGTAGATCGCAGCTTCGGAGGGATTAAAAAACACAATACGAATCTCGTTGGTTATCGATTCAATTTGTGCTTGCAAGCATCAATAATTCCCCCTCTTCTTCCTTCTCCTCCCCCCCCCCAAAAAAAAGCGAAAAAATGCAAATTTACAGATTAAATTATGAATCTTTCCAGCCTGCATCTGCCACCTCAGAACTCGTCCTTTTCAATGCAAAGCACTCAGGTTTGCTCCTTTTGTCAATTAACCCTCTGTAATCGTTAAATTACTCCAGATTGATTCCAATGTAACTGCTTGGGACCTGCACAACCCCTTTTGGTGCACAGCTCAACCCCAGACCCACAGGATGAGACCCAAATGTGTGATCTTCCCACTGTGAGATGGGTGAGGTACTCGGTAGTTTTATTGCACATGCTAATAGATGTCTGTGCGAGGCAATCAACTGCTCTTAATGCACTGACAGCGAACACAGGGAGCCTGATCCTGCTCCGTGGAAGTCAGGGGTAAAGCGACACGGGTTTAAGCCCGTAGGATCACTGTCATTGGGCTGCTCTGCAGAAGGAGGCAGGTAGCATCTCCATTGCAGACACACGGTGCAATTAGATGGTTTCCTCCACATAAAGGACAATTGAAGCAGGGTGGGAGAACCGAGCCAGCCTTTGACCCCCCCATCTCCTGCCCTAGCAACTGCATGAAGGAAACATCTCAAAATGATGGCTGGTACTGGATGAAATACCTGATCTTGTTCTGGTTTTGTGCTTTATCTCCAGTCCAAGTGCTATGGTGGCAAAGCCCAGTACAACAACCGCTCCACGTCCTGCCTGTTAAGCAAGGGGACCTGTCGGCTCCAGGTATGGAATTACATGGTCAGTGACAGTATTTTCACATGGGTGCTTGAGGTTTTAACTGTCATTCATCTACTAAGGATTTCACTGGTAAAACCCCCAATTCCAGCGCTGTGCGAGAAGTCTGCTTCCTTAAAGCTTCCCTTCCACATCTGTAAGTAAGTGCCTTTCTGTTGATCCCTGGGAGGCCAGTGAAGTCCTGCAGGAGAGGGCCATTATGCCCTGGGAGGGGATTTTCCACTGCCTTGTTTACAGTCACACTGAGTGAGTGCAAAATGGGAGTGTTTCAACCTCTCTGTTTAACACAGCTTTACGCCAACTCCACACAACTCTGCTCAGAGCAACACGGTGAAGAACAAGATTCCCCATGTTCTGCTTGGGTTTTATAATGACAGCTTCAAAATACACAGTGTTCCTGGAAGGGGGGATAAGGAAATGATCCTGTAAAGATGATCCTTTCTTCAGCACAAGAACCTCAATGACAACCTCACTGCCTGGCCTCAGGTGCTCTGTAAGCTTCAATTGGCTGGACTACCTGCCTGCTAGGGTGTTTTGTGGGTGCTGGGCTTGGATAAGAGGTACCTCTGTGTTCTTCCTATCTCTGTGGATTCACTTGAGTTGTTCTGAGCCAGGTGCGGCCACAAGAATAAAGCCACCATTGTGCTTGGGCCCTGGCCTGTGCTTAGTGGGGTGAGCAGAGATTTGAGCTCCCTTGGAGGCACTGCTTGCACCTTGAATGGGTTTTGTGTCACAAGCATGGCTTGCACTGCTGAGAGTTGTGTTCTGCACATGCAAACCCTGCACTGAATTTAACAGCTCTGGTCGCAGCAGTGTGCACGCTCCAGGCTGTTCAAGTCACAGGTCCGGGCTCTGCAGACCCATAGCACAGGCTTGTTTACTGACAGCAAAAGCAGCTCTTTATCACCAAGTGGCGAGGTCATAGAGCAGGAAAAGCAGCAGAGCTGTTTCATCACACATGAGCCTTCTCCACACTAAGAGATAACTTCAAAATCAATGTGTGTGCTTATGGTTTCCAGCAAGGTCAGTAAGAGGTGCCTGTCTCTTCAGCCACTTGCAGACACAGATCATGTTATTTGCCAGGTACAGAACCTCTTCTCGGATGTGTGAGATCTGCAACATCCACCCTCTTCCCCTCCTCTTTCCTTTCTGTTCCCTTTCCTCGTTCAACTTCCTCACCTCTGCGCCTCCCAAACCACTGCAAATACTCAATGTTCCCACAGAGTCTCCCATTCCCTGCTTAGCCAAAGCCCTGATGGATCTCAGCAAGGTTTTCCTTTCCCAAAAGTCGGCACAGATGGATGCCGTACTCTGGCGAGGGTGTAAGGAATACACATGCAAAGTGTGTTGGAAGGCACTGCTCTCCCCAGCAGAGCTGGGGGCCTTGGGCCATGCCTTAAGTCAAACTTGTTTGTCCCCTTTTATCTGGAAGTAAAGGAAAATGGCATCAGTGTCTGCAGAGCTGTGTGTAACCCTCCTGCAGAGTGCAGAATAGGCTTGTTCCTTATCATCTTGGATTAAATCAACAGTGAGAGGAATTAAAGGTGGCACAGCAAGACCCAGGGTTTTCCTGGCATCTTTTTGACATGTGTAAACCATTACATTTGCGCATTCATTTCAATGTAATTAATTGTTGCCAGGCTTAATGAATTGGGTGACTTGGGGATGTGCTAAATATCCTTTACCTACCACAGAGACACGTGGAGTAGCAAGGGGAATTTTGTTCCTTTTTCTAGAGGGAGGTTATATCAAATACCCCACATTTGTAGGGGTCCCAGCATCACATGTACAATAATGAGAGATGCATCTACAGGTTTCTGAGCTCCAATTTAATCTTCAGGTCTACAGACTGCCCTCTCATGCTAAAACTAAGAGATCATCCAAAATGGAAGTGAGGAGTCTCTGATAGGCCTAGGCTGAAAATGAACCTTTTTAAGTCCTGAGCGAAGGCAGCTCAGCCTCTCTGAGGAGCACAAGTGAGGGAGGTTCGTGTCAGCTCTAACAAACACCATTTCAAGAGGTACTTTGCAGAGCTGAGCACCTTTCTCACTGGGATCGTAAGGAGCCAGCCCCTCCTCATGCTTCCTTTCCTGGGCCCTGCTCCAGGGACACCTCACATGCTCCTGGGGCATTGGCACAGAGGGAAGATTGTGCATTTTATCCTTCTTGGCACTACTCGTGCTCCCTTCTTATCCCATTGCTACAGCTCCTTACATTCCTGTCTCTGCTCCCTATAACTGCTTCCTGATGAGGGTACAAGGTTTCCCCTCCTGCTCGTTTTGTTCCCTCGGTGTCCCTCCACCACCATCTTTTTGGCTGATGTTACTGCCCCAGCTCACCAACACACGTTGGAAACACTCAGTCCTGAACAGAAACACACATTCCCCAGCTCTACCCTGTTGCCTTATCTCCTCACACCTCAAACTCCCCCTGGAAGCTGTGGATTGCTCCCCCCTTCCCAGGAAACATCCCTCTGGACCCTCTGCGAGGGGGCTGCGCTACAGCGTGCAGGAGGCAGAAGCAGCAGCCATGAGCCAAGCCCCAGCGCCTGGCCCACATCAGCCTTGCAGTGATTTCAGATGGAAGTTTGGATGCTTATTCCGGATGGGCTCTCCTCTTAAATTCTCCCAGAGAAACTTTTCTCCCAGCCTAGCCCTGCTTCCCACTTTGAGATGGTTCCTCCCAGGCCAGATGCCGTATTATCTGGAGCGACTTTCCCTCCCAGCCTTGTTTTCCTCCTACTCCTGAGTCCTTTGTCTGGCTGCCAAGTGGAACAGCCCTGCCAGGCAGACAGCTGCTCAGCATTGCCGCACGGGTGCTGCCCTATGGGCTGAGGAGCCGATTCCAGGCTCATTCCATCTTTGAGGGGGACGTTCTGCCTTGGAAATGGCGTGTACCATAAGGAGGGAAAGCAAATAGCACCTGTAAAGCTGTCTGAAGAGACCGGGAACGTTTAAGAGAAAGAGGCCCAAATGCTACTCTCGGTTTACCTTCGAGATAGCGTGAGCAGCAAGCCGGCTCTCTCCTGCTCTGGCTGGAGGTCTCCCTGGAGGACCACCGAGCGTGAATGAGAAGTTTCCAAGACTTCAGCCACAAAAGCACAGGCCTGGAATCTCTCTAATGAGAGTTTTCCTCTCTGCAGTTTGCCAGGCAAGCAGGCACCAGGCACCAATATCAAAACCAGCCCAGATTCCAATGAAAACCAGCAAAGAAAATAAGAGCAGAAGGGAAACAGCTTCATTTTGCTTGTTAAGAACAGACAAATCAAGCTACTGAGTGCCCCTCGGCCAGCAGGATAGTTCTGCTGAGCATGGGGTGAAACCAGGAGCTTGGGATAAGGGGCTTCTCCTTCCTCCCTCTCACTCGCAGGGATGGATTATTGCATTATCCCCACATTGCAGGGCTGCCCTGCATCGTCTTTCCAGACAAACGAGTGCTCCACCCTGCCAGATCCCTTCAGTTTGCCTGCAAGGACTCTCCCTCTTGCCCTGCAGGCTGGACTCCTGCTTCCTCCCACTCCGGAGCCCTTGAAGGCTGTGCCAAGGAGGGCGGCCCATGCACAGTGAGCTGGCACCGCTGCGCCCAGCCCTGCCGCTGGCTCCGGGCAGGGGATACCCCACCCTTTGGCTGGGGCAGAGAATTGCTTTGATCCCAGCCCTGTCTGGGAAGGCTCCTGAGCCTGCTCTGTGTCCGGGAGCAGAGGAATGGCAGCAGAGCCGAGGAATCACAGCAGAGCTGAGTGCTGGCTCCAGTGAAGAGCTTTCCTTGACACACAGGCTCAGATGCCCTCATCAAATCGTGTCCATGCCATATGGAGTTTCATTTTGGAGGGGCACATGGGGTAAAGCCTCACAGAAAACTTTCCAAGTGCAAACCAAGTATCACCAGAGCAGCAACATACCCCTGGAACAAATAATGGAGAGACACAAACACCCCTGTCCCTCACAGCCTCGTTGCGACACCAGCTGTAAAGCCTGGTGGGAGCATCCCTAATTGGTTTGTCACTGGTCGTTTAGGCAAAGGAAGTGGAGGAGAGAGTGGAAGCGAAGCGCAGGGCTGGAAAATGGAAATGACTGTGAGGAAAGGAATGTGGAGCTTCTCACCAATGGCGTGGGTGCGGGAGAAGAGCACAGGGCAGGGAGAAGGAGGAGACGAGGGTAAATGCCAGTGACACAGCAGCACAGACTGGCAGAGAGCAGGGCAAGGCACAGGCAGCTCCTCCGTGATTTCTGGTCAGCCAATACTGACACTGCTGGGCACGGGCACGGTGCTTCCTTCCCTCACCTAGGGCAGAGGTTTCACTCTCCCAGGGGACAGGTAGATGCTCAAAGCATCAGGGCTTGAAAATGCTATTTTTGGGCAGCCAAATAATCATACTCTGCCTGAATGTCTACCTGAAGAGTGACAGCAGGAGCCTACTACCCTGTAGTACTCCTATGGACCCCGACTTCACCATCTACAAAAGCAAAGTGGGAAGACATGGAGCAGACACACTGTGGGTTTCCCCCATGGAGCCAGTGGCCAGCCAGCTGCTCTGATGGACTCTGCCTGGAGGCTCCACGTGTGCACGCAAAGTGAGGGACAATCCGGATGTGGAGGATTTCCAGCCCTGGCAGATGCTGGTCACAGGAGATAACATCCTCTGTAACTGAAACTGCAGTCTGAGGCAATGGAACACAGCACAGCTGAGGCAGAGCCAAACGCAGAGCCCCGAGGCCTGAAGCATGGTTCTCCTGCCCAAAAGGGCTTTCAGGAGGCTGGGACATGGCATCTTCCCTGGAGCACGTGGGGCTGGGGCATGAGGAAACACCAGTGTTCTGCTTGAATCCACCCTAGGTAGCAGCAAAGGGGCAGTGGGACACACATGGCTCTTGCAGCCCCGAGCTGAGGCCTGGGGGCTCCCCACAAAAGAGGCAGGAGCTGTCACCAGGAGCATTCCAATCCCGAGCTCTGCCTGCTCCCAGAGCCCAGTTCTCTGCCGTGGAGAGGGTAATGCTGGGGATGGTGTGTGGGGCACAGCCACAGGCTCAGAGCTTTGCTGTTCCATTGCTTATGTCTATGTTTTTATTCACTCCAAGGAACTTGAGGGGAGATCTTACCCAGGAGTAATTAAATCACCTGCACCCTGGTTTATCATGTAACTCCCGTCTCTCTGGCTGAGCTGATACAGATCAGTTTCATGCCCTTCAATTCATTGTATGTTTAGCAGGCGCAGTCAATTCATCCACCTTATAAATGTAGAAGGAAGGAACATATAAACCAGACATGGACTTCCAAAAGCAGCTCCTGAGCTGCCTCGCTGGCATTTTTAAGGTATATTATTTACAGATTGGACAGGAGCCAACCAAAACCTCTCTGAAGACGTCTCTCCCTTACTCACAGAACAAAGTCTAGTGCTTTATGAAAATGAATAATTAAATGCTGAGGTTTGGGCATCTCCATTTAGTGCTGAGAACTTGGCATCCTCTCTGCTCCAGATCTGGGGAAAATGAGACTGAGAGTCAATAGAAAATGATTTACAAAAATAAGATGAGATTAGTCTGTTTATCCCAAACTAACTCTGTAGATAAAGGGAAGAGATTTGCATGCTCTGCATGAACTGTGAAGCAGTTGATGCTTTCCAATCTTGATACAGTTTTTAATATAAACTCTCCTCCCTTTTTCAAGCTCATCTCAATTGGCATTTGGAGACCATCGTGGATCTGCTCTTTACCAGCAAAGCCAGCTTAATCAACTGGTCGCAGTAACCAGGATAAGTGCCAGGTATTTAAGAGGATTGAAAGATGGTTGGATTATTACAACATGACTTCTACCAGGGTGAAGGACCCTCAAATGGAGCAACAATGAGGATGTTTAATGTACGCAGAAGTCTTGCTGGAAGACATTACAGTATTAACAGTGGGGGTAAATGTTACAGCAGAAATTTACCCGAGGTAGTTGTTGATTTATTTTACATTTCTTTTACCCCAAAAAAGCCCTCAGTGCAGAACTGGTCGTGTCCCACAGTTTGTCATTGGTGAGAGTATAAATCCTTCTGAATATTGCTGCAATATTTTAGTGCTGGGCACTCAAAGTTCTGCCCCTTGGTAGGAGCAGTTGGCACACACCATCACTGTCTGCGCCTGGGGACACCCAGTGCAGTCCCACACTGGAGAACAAAGGCTTTAAGGTTGGCAAAGGGTTGTGATTCGGGCTGGCAACAAAAAGGACACACACAATTCATCTTCAATGTTACACAGCTTTGGAACTCTGGCCTGTTGGACTGTTAAAGGTAGGGGCTAAAAAAGTCCTAAAAGCCAAATCCTACTTTACAATAGAGCATATCCTTTGCGCAGAGGAAGCCTCACAGCAATAGCTGTTGCGGGGATGCAGCACAGCCCCTCCATAGCATCACTGGGAGATGCTGAGGTAGTGAACACCTGCCTCAAAGTCCAGCAGCAGTGGGACTCTATGTTAGTGACTGAAAAAGGAAACAAATGACCTGGCAAATAAGGACATTATGTGCCTGCAGTGAACCTGGCACATTCCTGGTCATCCTCTCCAAATCAGGAAGCAGATACATGAACATGTATGTATGGAATCAGGAATGCCAGTAGAAATGTCTCTTTACCCTTCCCAGTGCAAATAAAGTACAGAACTACTCTCCCATAGGTGACCTGTCTCTAATATTAAAGTTATGCCCTAAGTTCAAGAACACAAACCACATTTAGATGTTGCAAATTAAAATTGAACAGAGGTTGATGCAGGTGTTTAAGCACCCCAGGACTGTTATAAACAAGGACATTGCTTAAATAAAAATCTTTAAGTGACTCTGTATATGAGATTTGGCTTCAGCTTAAACCTGTCCAGTTCCTGTTCTCGAATCTTACACCTGCCTCAAGCTTCAGTTGCTCATCTGGACCCACTGAGAAACAGCAAAGTACATCAAGTAAATTCTTGCTTTTTATTTAGCACTCTTTAGCATAAGCTTTTAGGGACAATCTGCCCTCAGCTGTAAGATCTGTGGCTAAGAAACTCCAGCATTTCCAGTCTTTCCTTCCCTCCATGTCAAAAAGAATTGGTGCTTTCCAAGCTCATTTCCAAGCAGATGAGGCCAACACTGCCCGCAGTGGGGTGTCCACCCTTGAGGTCTCCCAAACCTTGTTCCACACTCGGGCATGGTTGTGGTACTTTACTCCTTCTGCCAACCCCATCCATCTCTGCCATGAGAGCCCATGACAGGGAACCCCCCATGGCACTGACAGAACACCTCCGTTGCTCTCCACATTCATGGCTCAAGTTTGCACTGACCACAGCAGCTACCAGAAGCATTGGGTGCCGTTTGCAGCTGGGCACTTCTTGAGGTGACTCTCCCATCAATGGACTTCACCAACCACTTAATTCAGGGAATAACTGTATGGACACAGACCTTCCCAGAGAGAGGGGAAGGGCAAAACCTGCGTGACAACGGCAGGAAGCTTAGGGACTAAGGCAGGCAGTGCAAGGGATTCCTCATTAGTCTCTAACTCCAATACAAATACGTATGTTTATATCGGACAATTCAGAATACGCTCTGTTTCTTCAAGAGTAAGAAAGTTGCATTGCTGCCATTTTGCACATTTGGACCTTCTCAACAGCATACACATCCTCCCTACTCTTGAATCACCACCTTTCCAGGGGGCTTTCCGGTGGGAGTTAATGTTTAATATGGATGTAGCAATCATACTTTTAAATGTTAGGAGAGTGGGCAGGTCCTGTTGTTGGTGCATTTAGTCCTAGAACTTGTACAGTAGGGGCTCACTGAACACACCACTGGAGATACTAAGTGAGAGAAATAGGATTAAAGCTCGGTATCTGAAAAGACTAAAGAAAAAATGACATGTTTCTAATACAGGCACAGGAAGTGGATGCTCCGGTCACTGAAGGACATCAGGAATCCATTTCTCTCAAGAAAATGCATTATACACTAAAAATACATCCTAAACCCACACTGCATCAAAGGGTGACGGGAGACAGACAACTGAGAGTTGGGGAAAAAATGATGACAACGCGTAACATCCACAATGCACGCACACAGCCCTCAGAAGGTTTATATATGCTCTATATATATTTCCAAGTACACACAAAGCGCCTGTTTGGCAGGTTGAGAAAATAGGAATACATCTTGGGAAGGTCATGAAGGAAAAACAAACACAAAAGGAAACCAAGAGTTATTTACATTCAATAATTCAGTAGCCTTTAACATCTCTATATACATACATACTCTCCCGATATATGTACAGACTGCGACGGGATCTGAATGAAGTTATTCCAAACGCAACAGAAAGATACAACCCCCCCCCCTTGGTAATTCACTTGACAAATGTTTACAGGTTGCAGAGCTTTTCTTCATTTACAAAGGAAATACCACAAGCCAACAACTCCAAGTCCTTACAAGAGGTATGATCCCAATGGACTGCACAGAGATGGGGAAAACTTGCTGCGCAGAGAGCGGTTTAATGGGCTGTAATTGCAGTTACTGTGCCAGACACAGCTCAGGTATGAAATGATTTAACAAGTCAAAGTTTAGCTGCTGTCAAGGGACAGCTTCAAAGAGAAATCCAAATTTTATCCCTTCAGTTCCCAAGTTAACTTCAATCTGCACCTTCCCCTCCTACAGCACGGTTCCAAAACTCAACGCAGTACAGAAATTACTACTGGTTTACATTTAGCTTTGCCCCCGTTAGGACACATCTACCCTTTGTAAGTTTGAAATCCATTTCAGGTGGTGATTTGTACAAAGCAGATCAATGCCCCACAAGAAGGAAGAAGAGAGACCATAATTTGCATGATGTGACAGTCAAGTCTCTCCTCTTTCCTCCGAGGATGTTTGTCTTCTGAGCAATGCTGCAGGATACTGCAGAGCTGCTCCTTATCCCATCCCCAGTGCTATTTATATCCCTTTTCTCCCCCAAGCTTTATCAGAGCTCACACAAGGAACAAACGACTACCCAGAAACCACACCCCAACCACCGAGCAGGAATTTTCAAGAGGAAAAATGTTTCTGTAGCTTAGAGGCTCTTTTCTGTTTGATGTTAACCTTAAAGTTGTTAGAACACTCCAGAGCTGTGGGTGCAGCTGTGTTAGTAACTGAATGACAAAGCCAAGGCATGGATGGTGGCAAGTAGCAGAAAGCAGGCAAAGGAGAGAGCAAGTAAGGGAACAGAGCTCTGGAATGGGAATAGTTCTTATGGATCCTCTTAAGTGCTGTTGGGTTTTTCCTTCCAGGGGACACTAGTCCATGGGGTTTTAAGTGGGTGTGAACAAAGAGCATGTGCTATCAGCACCCAGAGGAGTGTGGCTTGGTTATCCATACAGGATATTCCACTCACTGTTTGCTCATCCCAACAACCAAAGTTAGTACAACAGGCTGGAAGAGCACTGAGGAACTGAAGCGTATTTAAACAATGACTTACTTAAAACCAGGAAAACACTGTTTGTGAACCTACTTCTAGAACCATCTCACTGAGGCTTAAGACCTAAATGTTACATTACCATCTCAGATGGGGAAAGTTTCTACACCAAATAGTAATAATTAAAGAGAGACAGCAAAGCACACACAGAGCTCACCATTACTAGCACTCTGGTTCACTCTGTGCTGCAACAGCAATCTGTCAACATCCCACCACTCTTCCTGGACTGGATGCCAAATAAACCCAGTGGGGAGTATGAAACCCATGAGTGTCCTCCCCCATGCCCTCTCTGTGGTCTGGGTTTTCCAGGGCACAGTCGGCTCCTACTGGCCTTACACAGCACTCAGGCAAGCTTCCCCCTCCCTACTCCAAGATTAAAACCCTTCCCAACACCTACTGCCTGCAGTACAAGCACTGTACAGAGGTGGAGCAGATGCTGCAGCAACAAGGAGCATGCTGATTTATTCTAGATCTGTATTTAGTGAGCAGCATGTGCTGGGATTCATCCCCTCCAGCACTCCAGGCTGGAAGCTGAGATAAACAGGCAGACCCTCTGTAACAGCACCCTTTGGTGCCAGCCCAGGCAGCATGAACAGAACCTCAAGTGCAGTAATTCACATAAAGGACTCACTTCAGCCTGAAGCTGTGGAACTTCTGGCTCCCTTATTCCCTCTTCACGACCCTTGGATCTGGCTCACCCTTACACAAGGGACATACCCTACCTCTGTGGCAGATGTGCTGCTCTGTCAAGTGAGCCTCACTTAGAGCATGCATCCAGGTTTAAGCAGAGTTGACTTCTTGCCTCATTAATGAGTTCAGCTGAGACATTAGGGCTGCGAGACAGAAGCCTGGTTCAAGCAGACTGGAACATGCCAAGTCCTGTCAAATTCCAATTGTACAGACTTGTTAGTTCTTTTTGGAATACAGCGATTGCCTAAACAAGACTCCACTTCTTGTTAGTACAATAACTTTTATTTGACATCTACAAGATCATTATCTTGTAGGGGTTTTTTTTTTTGGACAGGTTTATACAATCTCAATTTTTCAATAGTGCAACCTGTGCAAGCAAGAAATGACAAACATTGTCCTTCACTTTCTTATAAACATCTACTATTATAGGCAAAACAAAACTTACCCATATTATAGATAAGTGACTATTCACATTTGTACATTACAATTTCTTTTAAACAGCTCCAGATAAACTCTACAATGTCTTACAACATATTAAACAGTATTCAAGTTACTGGGTAACAGAAACAGCACATACAGCGGAACCCTCAAGTGTTTCCCATTCTCTAATTTACAGCTCAAGTAGGTTTCATCTTACAAGTGACAAATTAAATTACGTTAATGAAGTAAAAAAGAGAAGATTGTGTGCGAGATGGAAGTGAATTTGCACTTCAGTTTCTGTAACCACCTCGGAGTCAGGAAATGCTTCAATTGAAGGAAAAGAGGCATCCAGCCGCCTTTGCAGTACACAGTAGGAATACCATTAATACATTAAAAAGGAACTAAGTTTAATTTAAGATGTTTTATCACAAAAAAGAACATGTTGTAGACTCAAATATATAACCCCCAGGAGAGAACCAGAAAAAATGCCACACCTGGGTAGAAACACTATAAAAATGCAATAACCAATGCTGTACAACTAAGATTGTGTTTCTCTCCGAATTGCTGTCTTGTGTGTTCATCCTGTCCATGCCCGTTTCCAAAGACATGCACTGTCAAACAGAAACTGGGAAGGAACCTGAATGCATGATGTGCAACCTCTAGGTTTCATGCTTTTAGAAACTTATAAATTGAAGAGAAAAAACCCAATATATATTTTCTATATATATACTCAATACATGCATTCAAGGATATCTCCCACAGCAATGGCATTGATGCACTGCGTTAAACCCTGAGCACTGTATGACAAAAATAAAGCCTGCTTGGGGATTTTCAAGCATTTTCAAACAAATTGTGGTTTTGTAGCTTAAAAGGCCAAAAGTAAAAGCAAACAGGAAGCACTACAGAGAGCATAAGGAAAGACAGATGCACCACCATAAACAACTGCTGGCTTTCAGTTCTACCAACCTTTTAAGATCTCTTTATTCCCAAAGTATTTGAGAGCACACAACTGAACTGAAAAAGTTATATTTCTTTGGAATCTGTCCCTGATTTTTATGCAAGTGATATGCTTTTACAGCCTTTTCCTCAAAACACCAAAGTCAACACCTGTAGTTTGTCCTCTTATGCATTGTTGAAATTGGTGATGCTCTGCGGGTGATGCTGCTGCCAGATCTGCTGCTGTTGTACTGCAAGCTGCTGCGACTGGTCTGATGTTGACAGGAGGTTTACAAGGGGTGATACACAATTTGCAGGAATGATCAAACCTGGAAACAGCAACAGATCAAGTGTTTTGTGAGCATGCAAACAGTTTGTTCATTAAAACCTCAGGCTGATGATTCCACCACTTCATTTGTGCAACAGTCACCAGCGAGTTTCCAACGTCTGATGAAGCACACCTACAAGTTCTGCTCCTCAATAATTACCTTCAGAAGTCACTCAATCCTTCAGGTCACAAAGCATAGAAAGAAGGTGCCATTTTGCCCCTGAAGACAGTTTCCTCTTACATCACTCACTGCCACATAAAATGACAAGTCAGCTCTTTTTGCTTTCCTGTCTCTCAGGAGTTCTACCACCATGAACATTTAAATATGAACTACCTAGTTTCAACATAGAATCATAATGGTTAGGGTTGGAAAGGACCTTAAGATCATCCAGTTGCAACCCCCCTGCCATGGGCAGGGACACCTCCCACTAAACCATGGCACCCAAGGCTCTGTCCACCCTGGCCTTGAACACTGCCAGGGATGGAGCACTCACAACTTCCCCGGGCAACCCATTCCAGTGCCTCACCACCCTAACAGGAAAGAATTTCCTCCTTATATCCAATCTAAACTCCCCCTGTTTAAGTTTTAATCCGTTACCCCTTGTCCTGTCACTGCAGTCCCTAATGAAGAGTCCCTCCCCAGCATCCCTATAGGCCCCCTTCAGGTACTGGAAGGCTGCTCTGAGGTCTCCACGCAGCCTTCTCTTCTCCAGGCTGAAGAGCCCCAATTTTCTCAGCCTGTCTTCATACAGGAGGTGCTCCAGTCCCTGATCATCCTTGTGGCCTCCTCTGGACTTAGGAAACTGTTGGAGTAGGAGCTGCCATGATGCTGCACATCCACTTAAGTCCACATTTAAGCAAATAGAGTATTTCAGCCTCTGAGGTACCTGCTGTGAGGGCTTCACTAAGAGGTGAAGCAATGAGACAAGGCAGAATAATCCTGAAGTCACCCTAAACTATTCATTAAATGTGACGTTCAGTAGCTCAAACCACAAGAAAAAAACCCAACATTTTAAGGGCTTACTGTTCGTTGCCAGGAAGGGGGGGGAGGGAAGTGGAGCCCTCATGGTTTCAAAGGTAGCATGGCTGGAACACTCTAAATATGACATTTTTGTTCCTAGTAAATCAGAACTGGGAGAGTAAGTGTTCCAAAGGGGAGGAAAAGCACCCAAACAACTTCCTCCTTCTTTAAGCTGACTGAAAACCGTGTTTATACTACAAACATACATATCAACAGCTGCGCTTCTCCCCCTCCCCAACATACTGAGGTGCCTTCTCCTCTCACAAGCATATTTATAAGCGTCTCCTACTTGACTCTCAACATGGAGCAACTTGTAAGTTACAACTACTTTCTATTCCCAGATGGATACAAAGAGCAGGTGAGCCACTTACCTACAATCCTCTGCCCATCTTCTGTTCTTAGACGAACGATTTGCATTTTCACGTTGGTACCACTCACAGAGGCTAGAACGCCTTCTACTTTTGTCCAGACACTCAATACTGAACCACACAGGACGTAGTAAGTCCGACAGCGGAGTCCCACTTCACAAACTAATCCCAAGCCTGCCTTCTTACAATTGCCTCTCCTACAGTAGAGAGAGGAAAATAACCTTTCAAAAGAATTCTGCAAACAGAAACCATCCAATTCACTTCAAAATGATGCTTCAAGTCACTTAACGTGTATTCAGAGTTGAGCAAAGACTGAAAGTTCACAATGAGGGAAGGGTACTTTATCTACAGCATGCCTCTAATGGTAAAGCTCTGAGAATCTGAGACCACACCTTCAAAGTGTCCAGGCAAGTGCTATGAAACTAATGTTTGATCAGTACATTTCAGAAACTCCAATACTAACCTGAAACTTCTACCCGTTACACACTGTTCCTTAGGAATTAAGGCATCAGCTGCTGAGTGAATTCAGACACAGGAGAGGTAGCACAAGAGCAGCTGTTTCTGACACATAGCTCATATCTATGGGAAGTATAAATATTTCCTCCCCCAGATAACATCTGAACTATCCTACCACAATAATACTTACAGCACAAGCCAATTTCATTATACTTCTATTAGAATGCTAATGTATAAATCACACTCATCTAATATATATATTAGGACCCTAAGGGCAAGTGCAAAGCTTTATGTTCCACTCAAAGGTGGAGTCACTTGACTGGTCATAGGACAAGAAACACAAAACATTTCACATGAGTAATAGAAGGACAGAGGTAGTTTAGGTGAACAGTTTAAGTATTTGTGTGCATACAAATACT
Organism: Lathamus discolor; assembly: GCF_037157495.1. Classification (NCBI taxonomy): domain Eukaryota; kingdom Metazoa; phylum Chordata; class Aves; order Psittaciformes; family Psittacidae; genus Lathamus; species Lathamus discolor. Next base: position 11,885,625 of record NC_088895.1, on the reverse strand, counting down.
AACCAATAAGCATGAGTGCAGGTATCTGCAGAAGAGTTGTACTGCTCCAACCAGTGTGGCAGAGCATCTTCAGAAGGTACCTGGAAAAGTCATTCAAAGGGGGAATCACAATGAAGTAAAACACATCAAAACTCAGACAAAACAAAAACCACACACATAAAACTGTGTAAGTGTTAAGGTGTCTTTGCCACCTCTAATAATGCATTAGAGTACTTAAAACATCAGGTGAAGATTCAGATTCATTGCTTAGAATACACCGTACATAGCTGCTTATTTAGGAGCATGTTTGTACAGCTTACATAGAAGTAAGGCTTTTCCCCTTACTAGACCCTAACCCCCCCCCCTCATTTTCCATTACTACACCACACATTATTTATATCCAGAATGCTTTGGATGTAGGAATGCAGCAACTACATAAATCTGCTTAAAAAGACCCATTTACAAGCTCCGCTCTGGAAAAATAAGCCCAGTTTTTGACTTGCCAGAAGGATACATAAAAACCAGAAAAAGAAAGTCCTTATATTTCTTTTCAACCTTTAAGTTTAAAACCAACATAACTTTAATGGTTACCTTCTTATATTTCTTTTTCAGGTCTGCACATGTTTCTAGTTTGAGTTGTTTCCCAGTATTTGGTCTGTATACTAAAAAAAGCTTCTTTTTAGGATTCACTTCTTTTACTAGAATAGCAGTTTTCTTGTTATTTCTTATCTGGAAAGAAAAAAACCAACAACTTTAACACGCTGACAGTATCTGCCTTAAGTGATTCTATATTGTGCTCTTCAGAGTAATAGCACATGTGTCCATGCTCAGTAAGACAACCAGTAATAATAAGGACACCTTTAGAAGACAATACCACTAAATCTACATTAGCCTCACAACTCTTCCTTGCAGTGAAAGCATCTGGTTTCTTTATGCAGGTTTAAGTAAGCTATTAATTTGGGCTCACATTCCCATCAGGAAACACCCTGAGCAGCTAAAAAGGAAAACTTAACAATGAGTGCTGGAAACAAACTTAACATGAATTCTAATGTAACACTGAAAGCATTCTGCAGAGCTGAGCAATAATTAAGTCTGAAGACACAGTGTATTGGGTTAGCCCCCAGACACCTCTAAACATAATCCAAGAGACGGAAGAATCTTACCTGTAGTGATAAATAAAATCCATCATCTGGACCTGTCTGTTCTGCCCAGATCTTAGTTGCTTCATCCCAAGACATTCCTCTCTCCACACTGATCTATAGAAGAAAGCCATGCAGGGGGATTTGAATAGGAACAGACTTTGAAACAGTCATAGACACAGGAACTAGAGAACTATAGAACCAAATATTGCCCAGTGAAAGGCCAGGAACCTCCCCCTCTTAGCCAATTACCATGTTTTAAAAACCCTATTGGCAAGCAAATGTTATTAGTTCCTACAAAGACGACACAGATTTAACTTACTGTGTATAGTTCTACATGTCCAGAGGTAGAATATCCGGGAGTTAAAAACTTCTTAACATCTGCCTTTCTCACTTTCTCATCCCCAGAGCCCAAATCTTAAAAGGAGAGGACAGAGTTATTCCGTTTCTCTGCTCTTCCTCAAGTACAGAAGAGTACTGATAAACTGATTTACTCACCCAAGATGCCCATGTCGTATCTTCCATTCTTTTTAGCATTTTGAATAACTGCACTTAACGTGTCAGAAAAGTACTGGAATAAAGCATTCTGCTGATGGACTTCCATGCCAAGAATTCTGTTCAGAAACTTGCCTATATTGTTATAATCTTAAAAAAAAAAAAGAATAAGAAATACACATATTAGTCAACAGATATCAAGTTTGCTGACAACAAGCTCTCCATCAGTATTCAAAGCCTTAAAAAGAGGAATTAAATCCATTTGTTCAGAAAGGAGAAAAACCTTCTGAAGTTGTCCCAAAAAGTCACTTTTCAGATGGTTACAACTTCAGTTCTATTGCTGGGAACCCACTGTTGTGATACACGATATTCTTAGCAGCACTCCAAAGATCCATTAAACACACAAATACCTTTATCAAGCGTTAGTATCCCAGATCTGTCTTCTACATTTATCAAGCCTACGCCAATCAATCCCTGACGGACATCTAGGAAGAGAAACATGTTAAATCACAGCTGCTTTGCCATCTAAGAGTACAGAAGTGAAGGGGCAGCTTGGTTAGCAATCTTGTTTCAGGATCTAAGTCCAAAACTTCTGACACCCCTCAAAACCATTACATGCAATTTCTACCCAATACACCAATAAGCAAGACAGAGCTCTTCTTCTGCCCTTCCAGAAAGCACAGGCAGGGAAAAGTACTAATGGCCCTGTACATGAGGCCACAGAACAAGATACTGCAACAGATATGGGAAAGTGAAGAAAGTGAAGCTAACAAACTGCCTTTAATACTCTGGCCAAACAGATACAGAATATGCCTTACACCGAGAGCTCATATATCTTGTTTCATACATGACTTCAATATTCAAACAACACATACAGGAATAACATCCAGTGAGAGCCTACCTGGGGCCAGCTGATCTCTAGAATGATTTGCATTTCTGCATACTGGAGATCAAAAGGGAGCAATTACACCCAGTTAATTATAGTTACCTTTGAAGAAGTCTCCAGGAAAATCAGGAGGAGGTGAGACCATTGGCGAGTCCAAGTTCACAATGGATTTCATAACAATCTCTAAAGCATTTCTGCCATACTGCATAAGAAAAAGAAAGTTGCTCTAACAATCTGACCCAGGGTTTGTGCCTCAGCCCCAAGCACGCACGGTTTAACAAGTAATTGTAATTCACAATGTTGCTTTCACTGCAGCAGCAAAGGAACTGGTTATTATAGCTCCCCAGTTTTAAACTCCACTCTATGAACAGCCCAATCTTCATTTGTAATTAGAACTGCTTCGAGTTGTGACTGAAAGGACAGACCATTAGACCTGGATTGTTAATACAGAAATGTACACACATTTGTGTTCCATTCCTCTGCAAACAGAACTAAGAATGCTTACTGCTATGCCAGAAAGAGGCCTCCTATCAAGAAAGTAATACAGTTAAAGTAAAACACTTCACAGGAGATGAAAGGAATCCCTCCTCAACAGGTCATTTGTCATGTGTGGAATAACACAGCATGAACTTTCAGACTGAGGAACCACCATCACCTTGTTGTCAAAATTGAATCTGCTGAGGTCTCGAGTTTCTGTAGCCCGTCTGTCCCCATGGGTGAGGGCTCCCTGTAAAGACACATCTTTGTTATTAAATCAAGCGTTAAGAAAAGGAAACCCAAGTTCTCTTTTCTCTAATGAAGGATCAGATTTCCTGAAACAGTCTTACCAAACTCTCCAGTCTTTTTGCAACGATAGATGCAAATCTCTGCTCTCCTGCCAACTCAGAAATGAGGAACACGTACTCTGGTGCAGTCACTTGGTTGGATCGGTGAGTTCTTCCTGGATAATTAAGTAGAAGCACACACATTGGAGAAATTCCACTTCACTACATATTTCTAATAAACTATGAATTGCGAGGGGCAAAGAAAAAAGCCAGACCTTAATCCCACTGAAAGTCAGTTTCTGCTGTAAAACAGCCAACAGCAGGTTGTACAGAAACACTCTACAGTTGTATCGGCTTTCATAAAGACAGTGATACCTAACAAAACCCTGAGCTGCAGTGTAAGTCTGTTTGCTAAGTTTCTTTCCAAGCTTTCAAGACTATCAGCTACGACTGTAAAGCCGATTCTGTTCATGGGTAAAGGAGACTGGAAGGGTCCTTAAGTCAATCTTATTTTCTACGATTTCGCAGTGAATTCAGCCACTGAGTTTGCCAGGGAAAGGAGACAAAAAAGGTTATTTACCAAACTGCTGTATGGCCCTATCCGCGCTCCATGGCAATTCCAGAGTCATGTGAACCCTCCGTCTCTGATTCTTAGCTCTGCGGTCTGCTTGCAACGATATACCAGAGCTGGCAGCCTCTGAGATGATGGCGATGTTCTTTTATCAAGAAAGGAGTTGTTAGTTAGCAATAAATGCAAAAATCAAGCTTCAGTTTTCAATGTCTAAAATATGTTAATTGTAAAATCACTACTAACATGGGTCTGGAATGGTTTCACTGTTATTCAAACTTCCTATTGCAAGAACGGGGAGGAGAGAAGTCTGATTCCCCTTATCAGTTCAAAATGCTAACAAATTTGAGTGAAAGGAGTGGTTTTCACTTTACTTTTCAGCAACACCTTTCTGTGCAAACGAAGAAAGGCCGCATGCTGCAGTCCTGCCATTCCAAAGGGCAAGTCCCTCTGATGCTGGCTTGCACTTCAGAAAGAAAAGGGGAGGGACACGGGGAGCTGTGCTGCGAAAGCAAGCAACAGACAACACAAAAATGTCGCTGCTGACACTATAAAGAAAGAGGATATGGCCATTCTAGTACCTGAACACATTTGCCCTAGAAGAATGTGCAGGTTTGGACTGTGCACAAGTCACAGAACGTGAGTATTCACTCTAAAGCGTAAGAACAGCCCATACCATGCAACAGCTACATTTACTTGATTTGCCCTCTTGTGGTAGCATATCCCAAATGAAGCACAGGAAAGGTTCGTGGCTTTCCCCCCTCCCGATCCTTCACTTCTACCATTATTCCAGTCAGTGTTTTCTTTCAGAGTGCAATGCAAAGACAAAAGCTGTCCCTCTTCCCAGCATTACTTCTCAATCCTTGTTAAATTAAGCAACCTCCATGTCTGCCCCCAGCCCCTCACTGAAGGCTCTCGTATCAAGTCAATCAGTGGTTTTCCCCACTTCTCAATTTCATTATTTCCTCCTGAAAGCAGAGGTACGCAGTACTCCAGGTAAAGGAATCACAAAAATGTGGAGGGTTTATCTGCTTCTTAAACATAGGCTGTTTAACAAGACCAGCTTAAAGCTTTCAGTTTGGTACATGTGTACACACCCCAAGCACAGGCTTTTGTGGCCACCCAAGCTATAGCCTGGCCTTTAAAGCATGCTGCAGCCACGTATTAGCGCTACTCGATGTACTGATTGAAAAACAAAATACACAACAGTGAACAGAAAATGCTTTCTAGTACTTAAGGGTACCAGAAGAAAAATCACTGTGGGATAATGGTGGAACCAAAACTTGAATAACTTAATCAGTGTCACTACAGCATCTGGCAGGGTTTTAAGCGCTATGTAAGGATTACCTTATCTCCATCCATGAACCTCTGCTTCTCTGTGATGTTCAGAATCTCAACAGGCACATCAAGTTCGGATCTCGACTCATAAGATATGCTGCCATCATCATTGCTCACGACTCTCCCTTTGCGGCCCGTCATCTTTACAAATAAAAGGGAACTTGTTATGGCAACACCAAAATTATTACGTGACCAAAACCTTCAAAAATGATGCTATTGATTCATATACCAGCCTTAAAATTGATTCATTTACTCCAAGTGCAAAACTGCATTAGAGAACCTCAATTATTTTTGGTTGATGACATTATGTGCTTTATGGAACATTTATTTAAAGGTAACTCAGGCAATCAAAAGCTTAAAGCGTATCTATGTAGAAATTACACAGCAGTATACACTGCTGTCTATAAGGGATTCACCAAGAGTACTAAGAAACTAAACCGACAGCTGAGATTGTCATTGATTTTAACAGGGTCTTTTAAATCACAGTGATATTTCTGCATGATAGACAGCCAGCTTACTAAAGACATGTTTCTAAAGTTATTGAGAAAGACAGTAATTCATACGGCTTTTCACTAACAGTTTTATTATACAGCTTCTTAATCTGCATTGCCTAGGAAGATGAACTAAAGCTGCCTTCTATGTTAGATACATCAGCTTCAAATTGACTACAACTAGAGATATACACTACTCTAAAGCAAAGAAGAAGCTAGTATGATTTACCCAAGTAGAAACTGTCACTCTCAGAAACAACCTGTTAGCCTATTCAGAGCTCTTCTCTGTATTCTAATACAATCTTCAAGTTTCTCTTTAATTCAGAGGCATTCAAAGCAACCTATACTTAGTCCTGTGAAATTACTAAAACTGATAAACAAGTTCTCTTTAATAGATATGTAGGACACATGAAACCTTGAAGGAGGATTTACTGCAGCCAGATAACGTATGCCTGGCTGTAGAAAGCAAAACATCAAGTTTTTCTGCATGTGAACACCAGCCTACCTCTGCAACGTTTTCAGGACCACCCAGTTCATCTATAAGCTCATCCAGTGTATTTGGTGGAAGATCTTCAGCCAGCTTTTCCAGTTTATCAAGCAGTTCTTTTTTCATTTGCTGAGCCCTTTCGACAGCATCCTGGCTTGTTACAAAGCTGCTGTTTGTGTTACTGTTGGCTGGAATTTTAAGAGAGACTCTTTAGCAGTTAGAAATGTCACTGCCTAACTGCTAAGAGAATCAATGTCAGAGAAACTTATTCTTACCTGACGTGTTGGTACTAGAGGTGGTGGTACCAACGGTGGAAGTAAAACAGCTAGGTCGTTTTGATCCGAGACCAGAAGCTAGTAAGGCACTTTGAATAGAATCTGGGTCTATGCTTTTCTTCTTTTTCTTGTCTTTATTCTTTTTATGCTCTTTTCTAATTAACCAGGGATCTAAAGTTAAATAAAGTTACTTTTAAGAAGTTGAGCCTTTACAGGAAAAAAACCCCATCCTTTCCTTTGAAAAAGCCCATTCTCATTACAGAAGTCAGAACTCCAGTGTGTAAAATCTACTTACAGAAGATGCAAATCAACATTCTAGTACCAGTTCCAGTCTCATTAGAATTAAACTACATGCTTATCAAGCACTTTGTTTCGGCTCATTGAAATGGTTAGGCAAGATTTTATGCTTACTATCTGCAAGTACAACTACTTGCTTGATGAGACACTTAAAACTGTCTTACCATCTTCATCATCTTCACTGGATTCATCTCTGAACGGGTTGAAATCATCATCATCTCCAGAACTCAAAAACCTGGAGCTCTCATTATCACTTTCTTCATTGTCTGAAGCATCAGACTCACTTTCACTCTCATCAGAGCTGCTACCTGCAAGGCCACCTGTTTTGCGAGCTTTTTTTGCTTCTCTGCTTACTTCTTCACCTAATTCCATCGTCACCCCAGAAGAAAAGTTCAGTTAGTTTAGACCTTGTAGCTTATTTTTGAGACCTGTTTTACCAACACTGCAAACACACTAGAAAAATATTCTTTTAAACATTTCTATTTTCAGAAGCTGAATCTAAGATTTAAGACCTCTCTGTTTATTATCACCCCCTTTTCAGTAAGAACATAATCAGTTTGGGAAGGGAGGTGGTTTAGGCATCCCTTTAGGGAGCCTCAAAGAAAGTGATCATTTGTGTAACTGCATCAGAAAGTGGTCTGACACATGCAAGTCAATTGGGATAAAGTCCCATACCAGATCAACCCAATTCTAAGCAAAGAAATAATCAGAATTTACAGGTTATAACGCTTCAGAGAGGTTTAAAACAATCTATTAATGGAAGTTTCTTGTAGCAGACTTGCAATACATGCTCTTTCATGAATGATTATACCCATATTTGCACTCCCATATTTTCCCCAGAGTTCACTCTTAGGCAGCTCTAAAATTGCCATTTTCTGGCATTAGTGTAGGAACTTAAGCATTACCTTTCCGTTTCTTTATTTTGTTCTCCTTACAAGGGCTGTCTCTGGGTGAATTGTTATTACTTTGAGCAGTCAAATCAATTCCCAACAAGCTAAACAGCTTCTTCCTGTCAGGAGCTGGAAAGTGCTTTTCAATAAGAGACTGGAATACTCCTCTGCGTAAGAAAAAAAGGATCCTTCAGTCAAATTTGCATTTACTTAAAGTAGAAACCTGCAAAGTTTCACAGCTTGCTTGGCTTCTCTGAAGAATTATTCCTTGTGAATGCTACTACACAAGGGGGCTGTACTATTATCACCCATATTGCTGTATCTGTCACCTTAAAAGTACGAGACATTTATTCTACAGCACTGTTACTTATAGCTTGTTAAATAAGTTTTTGGTATCAAGTGGTATTGCTACTGCCATTTTTTTATTGCTTCAAGTTTAAATGACAGATTAACTTAATAAATTAAGATCTTCAGCAAGGTGGTCTCAGGATTGGAGCTGGCTCATCTGCTAGAAGAGGGAAGACATGATTGTAACTCATTTTGCAGTGTACACTTGGCAAGCCTTCCCCTCCTCGCAGTTTGAGTAGAACAGGACCAGCTGTTCACACCTGAGAACACCATTTCAGAATGCCAGCAGAACCAGGAACTAACCAATGGTTCCACTTGAGCAATACTGTCAGATTTACGTACAGGCAGCTTAAGAGCTTCCGTACTAAAGCTACCCCCAAGTTTCTGCGCACTGGTGCATGTTTTACACGAGAAAGGACAAACGCTAAACTGGATTAAGGTGAGTTTTGTAAAGAGCAGTTCTAAGACTTCAGGCTTACTTTGCTGTGGAAACAAAGTCATTCAGTTCACCACCACCTTCCTCCAAAGCTTCTAAGGTTCTTGCTTCTCCTGTTGACTGCAGGCCAATGACAACACACTGAAGGACAAGTGAACACAAGACATTGTTAATAAGATCACTGACTTGTAAGTTTACTTTTGCCTGAATTTCTGCTTATTAAATAGCTTCAATACCACAGAGTACAAAACCATGCTACTATGTCTACTACTGTGTCTGAAGATACTTGTTATTATAAGCAACAAAATCCAATAGCTTTACATTAAACAAAGGTATTTAAATACAGGCCTTGATCAACTTACCTTCCCATTCTTGATTTCTTCCCGAGCCAGCTGCACCACCCTCTTCACTTTAGATGCTATGCAAAGGTACTTGAAGAACCTCTGGTGAGCTGACCAAAACTGACCCCACATGGACTTTTTCATTCGTTGTTCTGCATCAATAAGGTCGGCTGCTTGCTGAAACCTCTCTCTAGCACTGACCCACTGAGGAAGAAAACATTAATGGCTTTGTATGTCACATTTCAAGGCTACATAGATAACGTTTTCAACAGCCAAATAAAGACAGGAGTTTAAAAGTTACAGTGCTATGGGACTGAAAGACAAGGAAACTTCGTATAGATCAAGCAGAGCTCATGAAAAACATAGCTAAGCTTAGTAAATTCAGAAGATAATTACTCTCATAATGAAAAGCAGATACATTTACATTACTAACAGTGCAAACATACACAGTATTTTCTAATTACGCAGTTTCTCCATGAATACATTCTACTTAAGGAAGCAAAGAACACTGCCCATAATTCAGCATAAAGCAAGATCCCAAGAGAAAAACCCCACTGCCTTCGTTTCTACAACACTGTGTTATAGCAATTGTTTCCAGATTAGGTAAACTAAGCCTTGGACACAAGCTTAGCAATTCTTCTAAACAACATCCATAAGAAAGTGCTGTTTTAAAGCTGTTATATACCTGTCAAAGATAAAGTTCTATTCTGGTAGCCATACAACATGAATTAAGTTATGCTTAAGCACCTCTTAAAAGCAGGTAAAGACCCTGCTTATTTTAACCTTTGTCCAAGGAACAATTATTTTTATTCTATGATTCTATGAATGTGCACTCTAGAGAAAGACATTCCGCTTAGCATATGGATAAAACAATTAAGAACAACATGAAAACAACCTGCACGTGAACAAACATTAAAAGGGAATCAAAGCTTCACTGCTTTAGATTTGATCTGCCACGTGATTAAAACTATCACCCGGCACTGTTTAACTACAAGCACCACTCCACCATACCACTGCAATGAAGAAGAGCATGCAGCCTGTCTAACCTGCAGCTTGTTCTCAGCTCAGCTGCATAAAGGGGGAGGACTGGAGCACAAAAATACAACTAATAGGTGAGCAGCCTTATCTCAGGCTGCAGTGACCAACCTCTGAAGTACTACTAGAAGGCAGTGGATTTGGTAGATCCTAGAAGATGCAGCTTTCATAACTCAGAAGAAGAATTAACAGCTTTTGCCAAGTCTTGAATGGAGAAACCTTTACACTGAGACAAGAAGATGCGATGCCTATCTCACAAGAGGCTGTTTCGGGAGCAATCAAGTTTAAACCAAGTAACTTCAACCTCTCAGAACTCAATACAGAAAGCAAATTCAAGAGTATGCTTACCAGTTTCACAGATTTATTGTACATTTTAACATATTCCTGTGAAAGCAGAACTTCATCAATTTTGAAAGTTACACCTGAAAAACTCAACTGTCTTGCTATGTACATTCCTCTCAGCTTCATATCCATAGCAACTATTTCCATGGCACCAACACCTCTAAAATAAAGGAATAAATTAAGTCAGTATTAGAATTGTCAAGAGCAAGGATTTAAAAAAACAAAACAAAACCACCAAAATTACTGAAGTGCTTTAGAAGAAAACAACATGCTTACAAATGTGAAGGAATGTCTCCAAAATCATTAGTACTGCTTTGTTAAACACATCCAATCAGGGGGACTTGAAATTTAGCCTTCATGTAAAACTATATCCCTGCCTTGTGATTATTTAGTGTATCCCAAGAGGTATAAACACTCAGTAGTTACTTTTCCCCTAGCATGCATTAGGAGACAGTACCTTAAACTGTAATTGGATAGTTTTGTTGGTCTAAATATATAGATCTATATATAACAAAATCTGGCATTGCAATTTTATAAACTCCAGTGAAGACTTAAAATAATAAACTGCATTAAGCTATTCAGATTTATGGTGGTATGAAAATAATTAAGCTAGTAGGTAACTTAAACCCTCTTCAACAGCAACACACCTTCAGCAATACCTTGAGAGCACAAAGTCAACTGCAGAGCTAACTTACAAGCTTGGGCCTGTAATTTCATTATTGCTCATTTAATACGCGCTCAGTAATGAAGTGGAGACTACACTTGCAGTCTAGAGAAGTCATGCATCAGGTAGATGCTACGCAGGAAGATGCATAATAAGCTCTACTGCAGCATTCTGAAGTGTTTAAAATTCTTTTTAAGTAGGCAAAAATATATTAAGATGCTCACCTACAAAAGAATGTAGCAGCTGCATTTTCTATTGACCTCTCATATTTAGTTCTTTTAATAAGCTCTGAAATACAAAGCACCTTGCAACAGCATGCACAATCTTCCTGAACTAAGTTCTTATGCCAGAAAACATAAGAGCAAGACTTCCTGTTCAACTGCCTAAGCTGAATGTGTAAGCATTAGAGGGCTTCTGCACATAGTGAAACATCAACTGAGCATACTCAGTACATACAATGTGGTTCATGGCATAACACCCCCATTTTAAGAGGGCTATTTTCCCAGCAAGCCTCTAAAGATCTCAAACTTTTCTAAGTGCACGAGAAACACCCCATTTTTCACTACATAAATCGATTCTAGCGTTTAAATCTAGCAGAAATGTAAAGCTGACAGGACAAATGTGCAGAGGACTAGGAGTGAGCGAAGACAAAGGAACCGGAAAGCATAGTCAACCATACGTGTTCTTGCTATAGCTCTTTCAAACAATACCTTCTTTCAACAGCCTGAATAAAATCACTGAATTCCCTAAAGGGAGTTCCTTCACCCCATATTCCAAGACGGTTCATATATGCCATATTTCTTGGCTCAGATGCACCTAGGAGAAGAACACACTCAGTACCGGTGCCATTAAAAGCATACAGAGACATTTAATGCAAACCAAGTAGTACATACCTGTGGCACTGGCATAAACAACCCTGGCTTTCGGAAGTTTATTCTGAAGTTCCAATACAGCCAGACCTGTTTTTGTTGGTTTGGAGGAACCAACAGGACACAGATTCTTTGCTTTATGACACTCATCAAATACAATCTGAACTGTAACTAAGGAAGACACTTGGTCCCACAGCTAAACCAGAGATCTGGTAATCACAAGAGGTGGCAGCAGTAAATGATAAACTCGGAAAGATGCTGGGCATATTTTTCACTAAGTGCCTTGGGAAAAATATTTAGCTAGGAAATACTTAAGAGCACAATTACCAACTCTCGAGTACTTTAAGATGTGGTCAATACTCCGAATTTTATGAACTCACTGGAGAAAATTTCAGTGTAAGCTTAAGGTTCTTGAACATCACACTTGTATTTTATGTGCTTTTTCTAGAAAAAGCAGAAGCTTCACTCTTGTATCAGAGTTGGGTGGCAACAGTACGATGGTAGTAGATTTGGCACGAGGTTTGTAAAGCTTCAAGTCTAACGTCGGAGCACGCACACAGTCAACTACTGTCAGGAATAAAGACCACCACTTAAAAATACCAGCAAATAAAAGTATAAGAGTATCTTTAGGACGTGAGCTTAAAGAGCAGTTTGGTTACAATCAACTGAACTCCAGATAAAGGATACGACTCCATCAAAGTCTTCACCGCACCAGTGAAGAAGCTGCTTTAATCTGGTTTTGTATTTACCACCAGACTGACTTTCACCAATAAGAGAAGAGTAGGTAGCAAAGATGACCCCTTTCTTCACGCTTCCATTATGCTTGGAAGAAATTTTCCCATACTTGAACTGCAATAAAAAGGAATTACAGGAATTATTCAGAAGAGATCCTACCTACTACGTGATTAAGGGGTGCTGGTGGTCTTAATGGAAAGGTGTATACACTTTGAACCACCTGTATCCCTACATCATGATGATGGCATGGCTGGCACATGGTGATGTGGTTAATGGGTTATGCAGGGCCATACTTAAATACGTACTTATGGAAGACTAGATCTGCGGCCTCAAAAAGATTAACAGCCACATTCTTTGACTACATGGTCTCCTTAAATACAATGAAGATTTTAGTTTCAATGCATGCTTTAGAGCTAATAGGTCAAGTGTATTTATAGCTACCACCATAAATGACAATTTCGGAAGCTTTTTAGTATTTTAGAAAGTATTTAGTAGTATTTTAGAAATTAAGACTTTACAAAGCAGAAATATTAACTTAAACCAAACTTTAAGTTCAGTAAGTTCAACCAGTTCACAGTTTAAGTGGCTAATCCTGAGAAGAGTCACCAAAAATAACTGCATATGCCACTGCTGCTTTAATAAGTTACTGAGGAAGCCTATTATTCAAGTATTACACACAAAATGTAGTACATATAAAATGTGTGCTGGGAGACAGAAAGGAAAAAAATGTAAATGCTGCAAAATCTAAAGATTTAATGAATACTTCAGAAAATACCAGTAATAGCAACAGTGGCTTCTATAGTATTTTAGAAAACATCACATGCTGAGACTTAATCCTACAATAGGGCCTATTTACACAATTAACTTCAAGCACTGTTTGGTTCTTCACAAGATTAAAGCCTGTCAAACAAGACCTACACAGCAAATGTATTGAAATTAGTACATTCTTGCTCTTAGGACAGTCAACATGCACAACTCGTCACACAAGCGTACCTAAAGTTTTGCCTCAACTGTACATAGTAAAAAGTTTCCACACCTTGTTTAATGAATGAACCAATATGTTTTTTGCTCCAATATCTCTCAAATCTCTTTCAGCATCGTATTTCAGATCATTTGACACGCTAAACCTGAAGATATAAAACAAAGCACATATTCTGTAAGTTACAGCAGTTGTTCAGAAAGCACTTGCTAGAACATGTCAGAAGACAGATTACACTGAATTTAAGTACTACAGTCACTACAGTGTCTGCTCTGACAAATCCTGACACACTTACCAGACTGCTCTTTTTCTGCCTAACAAGTAATTTTCATAGATGATTCCAGCTATGGTCCTTCCTTTTCCTACACCAGCACCATCGCCTATCAAGAATCCAGCTCTGTCTCCATTGGGCAGGAATGTTTCATGTTGCTGTAGGAGAAAGAACAAAAAACTTGTACCCATTCTCCAGAACACATCACTGTGGATTGTCAGAAATAAGCAAACGTAAGAACCATCCTATTGGATGTGACCGGCGGTCCACCCAGCCAAGCGGCCTCCTGACAGCAGAAAGAAGGGATTTTCTCTAGGGAGAGCATACGAGCTTATGGACTGCTTTATGTGATCCATTATTCCCTTTAGCACCTACAACTGCTGTAAAATTGCTGTATACATCTGTAATTCTTTTAGTGTCTACTACTACACTGAATGTCTTTTTTTAACCCACTCACATGCCCCTCCACAGCCTTCTGTGGCACCAAACCCCAGACATCCACTGCCTATGTAAAGATGTATTCTCCTATCCATTTTAAAATCTATTTCCTAGCAGTTTCCCCAAGTTCTGCTCTGTTCTTGTTTTGTGGGATTCCACTGCCTTCTTAGTTATATAAAACTGGATTTCATGCCTCTTAATTTTTCTCCTCTCTAGATCAAAGTGCCCCAGCCTCATTAGTGTCTTCTCATGAGCCAACTTATTCCCTTCTGCGACCCTGTTAGCTGTCTTCTAACTTCACCACCTTCCTCCCTGACAGTGCTGCAAGCACAACATCTCATGGGAGCCCACTGAAGTTTAATATGGCAGCAAAGTAACACCCAATCTTGTCCTCCATGCCCATCCCAGTGATGCCAGTGTTTGCTTTCCTAACCTGCTGCTACTGCAGCCATTAAGTTACTTCAGAGAAATAAAAGGAATGACTAAGAGGTCCTTCCTGAGTTTTAAGACAGTCTGAGATCAGCATCATGGAAGTGGCTTAGGCAAAGCTTTTCTAGGTGTATCACCTCACATTTATCTGAAGCTTACCTGATGCTTTCTAATACAACTCAAACCTTTAAGCTCTTCTTACTTTATCTCCTTATAAAACTGACATAGCTGCACTTGTCAGAGAATAGTTTTTCTTCTTAAATTCTATGTTAGCTTTTAAGCTGTACTAATGTCTCCCATACCTGGGCTGCGTAAGTGATTGCTTCAAGCTGCAGAGCTGACAACCAGCCACTATCAATTGTTTCTTCTGATATTGATGTCTGGTACCACACATCAGGAGGAGTTACACTGGATAACGAGCTGGTTTCCACTACTGGGTCAGGGTGACGTAGACCAATTTTTACTGGTTGAAAAGGAAGAGGGAAGAAGGGAGAAGATGAAAACATAGTACTGGTATTATATTTAGCAAAACAAATTACAGCTGCCTGTTGCAAAGGCAAGAACCACCACATTTTGGTGCAACAGTATGTCAAGAGTTAAGCTGCATCACATAAAGGAATACTCAAACCTGAATCTGAAGAACTGCTATCTTAATTTGTTCCTACTTTCACCACCTTCCCCCAATTTTTATGAGATTAGATAAAATTCAGTTAATAGAAAATTAAAGTATTTGTGTACTTGACGTGTTTGAGAAGAAATGGTTTGAACCTTGCCGTCCCAAAAGGCCAGAGGCAGCCTCAAGATGCCAGAATCACAAAAGCAACATTCTTCACACTATTTATGTAGCGCTGGTTTTAAGCGGTATGAGAAAAGATTTAGACCAGACATGGTTTAATTGCTGACAGAGCTCACCAGTGACAATAAGAATTAACCACTTAGCTACAAACTCCATGCAAATTTTTTTTTGCCTTGTTTTTACAGTAGGTCAGCCATGCACCCACAAAACAAGATAACAGCTTTTTGTCACTGATTGCAATAAAGAGGAGGAAAAATAAAGAGGAGATGGCCATTAACAGCAGTAAAATATTCACTTTTTTGTTTTAAACAGGTCTGAAGTCAGTCAGGAACAATGCAGGAAGAATGTGCTTAGGGTAGTGTTACACCAGAAAAGTCAAACTAGATTAAGTGACCACTTAATCCCGTTGCAAAATTTCCTCTGCTGAGGCACAAACCACCTTTACAGGAGTAAAGAAGGAGCTCACAAGTCATGTTTTGGAAGCAAGTACTGCTCAAAGATATGCTAAAGAACGCCTTTTCTGTTAAATTTGCATACCTTCCAAAACAAAGCACTATAAAAGAGAAAAATCTCCTAGGAAAACCCACAACAAATCCAGGTCATTTTCATTTGATTCAGATAGTAACCTATCTGGTTTTTGGTGCTAGTAATTACAGAAGAGTTAGCAACAAATTAGCTCACAAAACATTTCAGCCTTTTGACATAAAAAACCATGAGCTCGTACGTTTTATTGGCATATACTCAGCGTAAGTTTCTGCATGGCCCATTTCTTCTTCATCTTCTTCCTCGGGTTCCTCCTCTTCTTTTACTGCTGGCACTTTCTACAGTAGAGAAATACCTGCATTAGTCAAACAGCACATGGCTCATACTCTATATTCTGGGAATTAACATATGAAATGACCACAAACTTGCACGTGTATGTTTTAACACATGTACTATGTGAACCAGTGAGCAGCTGGGAAAACTACAGACCCAATTCTAGATATCACACTCTGAACAACCATTTAAAGACACACAGGCAGAGAACTTCCTTTCCTTTACAAGGAGAGGAAAGTATTCCAAACTCACATAAGCAGAGTGAAAAGAAACACTTTTTACAGCATATTAAATCCAAAGTGACTTAAAGAAAACTGCCTTAAAAACAGCAGTTAATAGCGAAAACCCAGCTTTCAAGTGCTCCCATTCTACATTCATTACATAACTTCACAACTTCAGGGAATAGTTACAATAACCAGTTCTGTCCAGTACTCTCTGAAATCTGAGTGTTATCCATTTTATATTATCACCTCGATCAATAAGTTAGTATTTTAAAGTATTCATACTCAAATTACATCTTAAATCAAACTGACCAGGTCAGCCATGCTAGAGAAAGTCTTCTGACTTCATCATTTCTAGTTACATGAACAGGGATACTTTAAAAGAAAATGCCTTAAACCACAAAGTGATATGCTTATCAGCTCACAATGAGCACACCCTTAATCCACAAAATGAGGTTAAGGACAGTAATTTCTTGGAATTGTCATTTATTATACAGATAGTCAGCTCTACACAGCTGTTAGTTTTTATCATTTAACCAAGTATTCATCCAATGGAGAAACTAACCTTATGAACAAACAGATGCACTCAGTAACTTCACCACGGAAAAGGCAGATATGAGTAACTACCAAAATTAGTCACAGGGGGTTGTGGCCAGTAAAATATACATTTGGCAAATTAACTATTTGTACTACTTACCATAGTAGGGGAAAAACTTCTCATTTTAATATCATTTATCCATATTCTTGCTACCTCTTTTGTGGAAGCCTCCTTCTTCACGGCACCATTGCTCAGGTCAGCTACAAAAGAAAAGCTGTGTTTTATAGGAATTGCCTCCAAACATTGACTCCAATTCACATTCTTCTCTATTAATAAACAGTAAGAGAAATTTAAAACATCTATTGTGTTCTTAAAGCATCGGTGTGCTACTATTTTTGTCCAGATTAAAAAGTATCTCAGCAAGGAGATAAATCCCGTTACTTCTTTGACTGAAGAAGCTTCCCATGCAACACAGCTGCATCCAACAGTGACATTGTGACCAGTTGTGTGTGAGTTTCAATACTGAAATAATTCTGACCATGACCAAATCTATACATAACATTTAGAAATACTCTGTCTTGTGAGCCTTTGAAGTTTCATAACAAACCAGAAAGTCCAGTGTTTCAACAGAAATGAGATTACCTGATCTAGTGGCATTTACCACCTCAGGACAAACTACAGTTATATCTGTAAAACAAAAAGTCAACGCTTTGGACTCAGTTGTTTAAAGTTTATAGCAGGATCTTTCAAGAAGACGATTTATTAACTTCCCTGTCCTCTGTCACATTTGGAAGCATCCAGCAATAAGGTTTATACAGAAGTGAAACAATTTACACAAGGGTAGACGTAAAACATTGAGAGCAGCTGTCAAATTTCCATCACACTGAGAGTCAATGCGTGTAATAAATTCAGCATAATTGTCCCTAACAAACAATTAAGACAATTGCACAAATAAAGATCCCCTCAAAGAAGCCGCATAATTTAACTTCTTAAAATTTTACAATCTAGAACTCCTGCTGCCTGAATTATGTGAAAAGACCATGGTGCCTTCCAAGAGCTCATCTGCCCTTGAAATTTCTACACACATTTGGGGTTTTATAACCACCAAGAAAGATCCAGAAACACAAGGGCACAAAGAATAGAAATGCAGTTCTAGAAGTTCCACACCTCCTTTTCACTTAATACAGAAGCTACAGATTCAACTACTTTCTGCAGCTGTGCCACTACAACAGCTACTGTGCATTGATGCTACCTACTACTTATCTCTCCTGTGAGTTTTCATTAAGCACCAAGGCATCAGTCCTATAAAACCTTCTCCCTCTCCTCTTCCTCACTCCTTCACCCCCCACCCCAGCTTCAGTCAGTGTCTCAATTTTGCCAACCATGCAATGAAATAGAGGCACATCCTTCTTTTTGTTTCAGTCCTAACAGACAGCTTCATCTACTGCATGCTCTATCTGCATATGGAAAAATAGGTTACTTCCAATCCTGCCTATAAGATCAGTATATCTTAGAGACAGTGGAAAAAAGTACTAATTTGTCATAGTTCCACAGCAACTATCCAGTAGAACAGAAAGTGATGCAGACTCAAGATAGCTACATCAACTTCAGTAATGTTCACAAATTAATTTTACCAATTTGCCAACTGCAGTCTAAAAATGTAAATCTTCCTCATTCCTTACAGTAAATCAAGAGCTTAGTTATTTTTAAAAGCCTTTCTGTATTACTTCACCCTGAATGCTAACAGTATTCCAGTTAGACCAGAATTTATCAGGTTTTCTGGACCATTTATTTTTACTGAGATATTCTACTGATCAATGAAAATACAAGACGTGCAAAGACCTTCACATTCTGTTATTTCACTATTTGTCTAAAAAAATAAGAATCAAAAGGAAAACTCACTTGCTGCAGTTGCTACTGGCTGGGCAATATTAGGAGGTGGCTTCAATTTCATGAGTTCATTAAGACTATTGTTCTTTAGCAGATCTTTCAGCTGAATCTGGTCCTTCGAAGGTGCAGTGGTCAAGGCATTGCGAACTGCTGGTGCTGCAACCGAGGGACGAGTAGTTGTGCTGGTCTGGATGATTTTTGCTACAGTGATAGTCTGCCTTGTAGTTGTAACAGGTGTTGTTTTTGTCATCACTAGCGTAGTCCCCAAAGTTGGAAGCTGATTTATTTGATTCAGCACAAAGGTTGTGGTGGATGGTGGTTGCTAGCAACAAAATACAGGGAAATTTTCAGAAGACAGTGAAAAAGAGCAGACTTTCGTAGCCTTCCATCTACAGGATAAGGAGTCACCAGTTTTTAAAACACTTGTAATAAGAAATGTCTTCATATAACATGCTGAAGATGTTAAGAGTAATTATCTTGTGGTGCAACAGTCTGAGCAAGAAGTGTCTATCAATACACAGCCATACGTGGTTTTGCATGGTATTTTCACATTTTAAAGGAAATATAGGATGAAGGATTCATTGCCTAGGTACAAGACGTGACTACTGCAGGTACAGGGACCCTATGCTGAGAATTTCAAATACGTACACTTGTGCACAATTGCTAAGCTTTCACGGACTCAGTACAAGCAGAATTGAGATGATGGCCAAGTGGCACTTTACAGCCCCACCTCTCTCATTACATTTTACTAATACACTGTATTGGGTTTATGTGGCAAGGTTAGGCTGCAGGGGTGGCTTCTCTGAGAAGACGCCAGAAGCCTCCCCCACATCCAATAGAGCCAGTTCCAGCCTTCTGTAAGATGAACCCACAGCTGGTCAAGGCTGAGCCCATCATAGCTAGTACAGTGTTTTGGCTTTAGTGTGAGAACATGCTGATAAGACACCCATGTTTTAGTTGTTGCTGAACAGTGCTTATCCCCATCAAGGACTTTTCAGTCTCTCATGCTCTACCAGTGAGGAGGCGCAGGAAGAAGCCAAGAAGGAGCAGAGACCTGACCCAAACTAGCCAGAGGGATATTCCATACCATAGCTTGTCATGCTCAATATAGAAACTGGGGGGAGTTACTCAGAAGGGACTGATTACGGCTGGGTATCAATGGGTGCTGAGCAATTGTATTGTGCATCACTTGTGTTTATTGGGTTTTTTGACTTTTCCCTTTTAGTTTTATATTCTCTCCCCCTGTTACTTCACTTAGTAGTAGTAGTAGTAGTAGTATGTACCTCTTTAGCTATTAAATTGTTATTTCAACCCGTGGGATTTACATTCTTTTGATTCTTCTCCCCCTCCTGCCCAGAAGGAAGAAGGGGGGTTGTGAGTGAGCGGCTGCACGGTGCCGAGTTATCAGCTAGGTCTAAACCACAATGCATATTTAAGAAGGGAGGAAGAACACAGTGCAATCAACAACTGGGAGAAAGGAGTGAGAGTATGCAAGAAAACAACTCTGCAGGCTCCACCGTCAATGAGGAAGGAGGGGAGGTGGTGCTCCAGGCTGTCCACCTGCAGCTCATGCAGGGCCCCATGCCAGAGCAGATGCACGTCCTTCAGGCACATCATGACCCTATGGAGAGGGGCAGGTTTTCTGGCAGGACTTGCAGCCATGGAGGGACCCACATTGGAACAGTCTGTTCCTGAAGGACTGTGCGCCATGGGAAGGGCCCACAATCAGGCAGTTTGTGGAGAACTGCAGTCTGGGAGAATGGTCCATGTTGGAAAAGTTTGTGAAGGAGCTGCTGGAGCAGGGAACGAGCATGAGGAGGAAGCAGCGGCAGAGACGGAGCTCTCATTATCCTATCCAGTGATAACTGGCAATAAATTAATTCCCCCAAGTCAGGTCTGTTTTGACTGTGACACTGACTGCTGATCTCTCTGTCCTTCTCTCGGCCCACAAGTCTTGCATCATTTTTCCCCCATCCAGCTGAGGACGGGGGAGTGAAAGAGCACCTGATGTCCCACCAAGGTTAACCCACCACAATAACACATGTAAAACCTTGAAGTACCAGTCCTTACCCGAACATTTAATAAGGCTGGAGTCGATACAGTCTCTGGTTCTTGCTTCACAGCAGCTGTGGCCTCAGTCTCCAAGCCTAGTTCTAAAGCACTAAGTGGCACTGACTGCAGAGGAAAGAAAGTAAGCATCAGGGAACTTTAATATTAGCAGGGAAAGAAACCTTAAGAGTAAATATCCACCCACAAAACAGGGAAGTTCTCAACTGTGCCCATTAACAAAGGCTTCACTCAAAATAAAGATCAGCAAGAGGTCAATTTCACATCCAGAGAAGTTAAATGTACAACACTTTGTTAGTTAACTGCGGTAAAAATGTAATTAGTTTTGTGATATCACTGTTAAGCATACTGCTGTTCCCAGTCTATGGCTGAAACAGTCAATTATGTAATAACTGCATGCTGTCATGGAGCTTAAACACTGTGTTGTATTACACTTTTTTCACACATTTCATAGGAGAGTAGTTAGACTCCAGTGATGTTAGAGTTCTCCATGGATACATGACAGCAGGCCACCCCTTAACACTCAGAAGTTAAGTATATTTATGTTTATACTGACATAAACAGTGCACTTCAGATTGCATTTTTGGATGAAAGTTTAAAATTAATTAACAAGTCATTTTCCAATCTCAGTCCTATGAAGCAAAAAGTTTACGAAAACTCCACATTCATCAACTATTTGCCATGGATACTCCCCCTCCAGCCCCCCTCAGTACATCAGGTAGAAGCTCTTCTGTCCTACAGCAAACACCTATGTTCTTGTTTTAACCTGCTGAACAGCTGGAGTTGGTGCTGGAGTTGCAAGAACCACGTCTGGAGAGTCAATATCAAACAGGTCATTTGGACTGATTCCACTCTCACTCAAAGCAGCAAGCAACAGATCTTGTCCTGGCTCCACCATCTCTAAAAGAATTAGAACCACAAAGACCAGTTACGTTTCGTTCTGACTTTGCGCACACACACATACTCACAATTGAAGTTCCCCTTCCGGCATTTAAGGGCGTACATGATGCACTCTCTTGTACACACAGTTTCACTTTCCAGATTCGTCCTGGCTCTTTTGTTCATTTGTAGATTTTTCCTCTATTTTGTTTCGTAAATCTTTTCAACATACCCACCATATTTAGGAGCAGGAAGAATTAAGTAGTTTACTACAGAAGATGCTATCATACCCATAAACTTAAAAAGAAAAAATAAGCCTTTTCTGGTCTTTGTTGCAGCATGCTTTTGAGCATTACAAGAACTACAAGAGGCAGAAACCGTGAGACTCTACTATGCTAATGCCAGAGTCTTTGTCAGTGAAACACACTGCACGAGGGAAGCACAATTAAAACTCATTTAGTTTATCTTGTAACAACAAGTTAGCGATAAAAAGCTTATAAGGAAAGCTTTTCTTTCTTCCTTGCCATTACATTGGGTAGTAATTCATTCATAGGAGAAATTTTGTTTGGCATAGTGGAAAGAACCAATGTTCCATTATTGTAGTATGTTAACTACATATTAAATAGGACACTAACATCAGGTCACAGACTCCTTTATGTGTAGGACGAGCAAAATTAACTTCAAAAGCTATTCTAGACAGCGTAAAACCTTGTTAAAAAAGCCAAATACTCTGTTTTCAGATTAAGACAGAACAGAACATACTTTGCTTCCTTAAGAAGGAAGCCCATTTGTGTTAGTACTAAGACAAAAATTACATGAGACCACATAACTTGAGCTGTTGCTTATATATTCTATACCTCAATAGAGATTTACTTCCCTTCTCCTCTACACCCCCTGTAACATCCACTAGTAACAAAACAGCAAAACCTAACAAAGATGAACACCTATTTGAAAGGAGGCAAGAGGACAAAAATATTTACTGGCATTTTAGACACACTCATTCACAGACTCCAAATCAGAATTCACTTGCTCGTCCTCCTTTACATGTACAGCTAAGCCACATCCAGCTGCTTGGTCACACACATAACTCATTACAAGAATTACCTGTTCTGCCAAATGTGCTAAGTTAAGCCTCAGGCACATAATTCTTATTCTTTCTAGTTTTAGTCTGTGCAATAGTAGGAAGAAACCTTCTTTCAGTGGACTAATACCAAAATGGTGGCACCACAATTGAAGCGGTGGATGTAAGGGACTGGGATAAGGGGAAGACATATTTTGAAGCATCAAAAGACTGCACTACCCAAAAGAATAGCAAAGCAACAAGCAGTAATTGGTGGGACTGCTACTGACCACACGCAATCCCACTGAACACCACTTGCTGTGTCAAAACTAGATCCTCCTTTTTTTTAAGGCATTTGAGGTGATCACATAATTACAAACCAGACCATTCTGCCAATTTATCAGACACAGAAGATATTAAGAAATAAAGACATCTAGCAGATTTAATTAACATGGCAGCTCCTTCAAAGGATGTCACCTCCCACTAGTCTATCTCCTAGAACCTTGAATGGGTCATAAAAAATGAGTAAGAACAGACTGTCGGCTCTACCTTGCAGAAGGATTAAGTGCCTCATCTCAAAACAAGGGGATCTCACATATATATTAATTGGGTAGGACAAATCCTTAATTTTCAGACTGAAATATTAACAGCAAGGCTCATAGCTAAGTTTAGAAGCTTACAGCATTGTTTGCTGATTAGAAACAGGTGAGTTTACACAGATTAAGACTGCAGATGGAGTTTTAGCTCATCAGTACTTCTGGTGTTAGGAACTGCAGAACATTGAGATTAATTTGTCCACAAAAGGTGAATTAAGACAGGTTACCCCTTCAAAACAGCAGCTCCAAAACACTTCACA
Organism: Lathamus discolor; assembly: GCF_037157495.1. Classification (NCBI taxonomy): domain Eukaryota; kingdom Metazoa; phylum Chordata; class Aves; order Psittaciformes; family Psittacidae; genus Lathamus; species Lathamus discolor. Next base: position 11,862,006 of record NC_088895.1, on the reverse strand, counting down.
TTCGTAACCCTACAGTGTCCATTTGGGAAAGGGGCATGAGGACTCTTCCACACAGTGCAACACCTTTGCTCTACATGGTCAAATAAACAAACCTAAATGTGCCAAGGAAAAAATGCCAGTTATGAAGCGTTTTAGTCTATATGTAGTTTTGATGACACCAGCTCTAAAAGAAGGTATGATTAAAACTTGGTTGAGAGATAAGCAGCTCTATTGAATAAAGGCATGTAAAAACAGAAACTTGGGGTGCTTACTTTAAAGAGAGCTAGCACCAAAAAGAATTACTCGAGGTAACTTCTAGTCTACCCTTGCAATATGTGAAGGCATTTCTACGAAGTTGAGACTCAAAACAAAACCAAGGCTAGAAAAAAAACACACCAACACCACACAAAAACACATCCTCCCTAACCATCCTAAAACAGCACCACAACCCAGCAACTGTGTTTCAAGTTTAACATAGCTATGGTAATACTGAACTCTACGTTTTTAACCTTTAAAACGATCATGGATAACCTGAGATTGTTTCACCAAGCTCAGAAAAAACGAACTTGTAGCAGTAATAATTTAATTGCTCATTTCAGCTTTCATAAGGTACTGAGTGACAGAAATTAGTGTAGGAATTCCTACAATTCCAGAATGACTATCTTCAGTTTAGAAGCATCCCTTTTCACGTAAGAAATCCCCCAGCTGCATCCCTCACACTAACCCCAAATTTAACAGTCTTTAAGCTTAGCAGTTGCTAACAATCCAGCAAAAAGCAAGTAGAACAGCAGCAATAGTTTATTTGTGTCACACAGTCTGGACAATGGAAGTTTGACTTGTTTCACTTATTTTGTCTCTGTACACTAGGAACAAAGCTGCATTGTTTGAAACTGGAACAAAAGGAATTCGGGACTTCTAGAATTTTTACATTATAAGTCACTGAATACTTCGCACCAATTTTAGGCTTTGTGAAACTTCCAAGCCCCACTGCTGCCTATCCCCAATTTTAATGCAGTAAGGGAATTAAATGGAGAGAAATAAGTAAATACGGGCAAAGCTGCACTGTGATAGGTCAGTTTATGTTTTTGTGACATATGCTAGTCAAGCCTAAAGTGTTATCAAGCTGAAACAGCTCCATAATCTTACAAGGTAGGAGGCTCCTCAGTTAACACAAGTGAAAGCGACTTTATCAAGCTCTGCAGCTCAGCTTTGGCAATACTATATAAGGACCTGTTTGCCACATCTTTAAAATCTCCAAAAGAAATTACTTATAAAAAAGTTGTGAATATTACAAGCTGTTCCCTAAGCATTTCACCAATCCAAGGACTGTTGTGAGCATGCAGAATCTTGCAGATAAGGTTGTCTATGTTTAGTCAGGCTGCCCAATGTCACTGAGCAAGATTCGACCTGTTAGATAAAGCTAAAAAAAAAATATGTATTTCTAGAATTCCAGCAGTAGCAATATTTCAGTTTCTTTTGTATCAGTCACATAAACTGCTGCCATTTCAAGAAGGGCTATCACAACACGTCAAGCATTTCTATAAGGTGCTCTTCTGCTGCAGAATAAAGCCTAAAACTTTGATAAAGACAGCTTTGCTACCACTGCACGTTATGTAAAAACTTCTGATTTAAAGACACAAAACCAAAATGCCATGTTTAATAGTATGTCATGTATCCATGCCAACCTGACTCTCTCCCTCCCTCCATTTTAGCTTTGGTACAAAGCAGCAAAAAACAAAACAAAAAAGGGATTCTAAAGCACATGCTAAGCAACCCGCTCTCCATTTCCCCCAAGGAAAATAAGGGCAGAATCCTAAACAGTGAAAAGGCTTTTGATTTTTAGGTGTGAGAGTTACATGTTGTAACACCGGATACCTAAAGTGCTTATCTAAAAATCATCAACTCTAATATCACAGCTTAGCTCAGATCAATCACAATCAACCAGGCACAGCTGTTTCCAAACCCTTTGGACATCTGGCCTCTGCAGCACACCCAACCTGCAAATGTGGGTTTGAATGGGACCAATGCAGTCTGGCAACTCCTGTTTCTCCTTTTACTGGGAGGGATTTTCCCACTGGCTTTCTGAGGAATACATGTCACCTGAGCTACACTGGAAGCCACTTAAAATACCACACAAATACTGAAGTTGTAGAGAAAAGACAGATATGACCCCATCGGTTTTCTGCCTAAACCACAAGCTACTATTGACCTAAAAAATTCCCCATCTCCATTCACAGCCTCTCACAACAGAGGTGTAAGGGCTGCTAACCCCTAATCCCACACAACAGGATTCTCTGGATATCCAGATGGGTTCTGCTCATCTTGCAGCTTTTGGCTCCAGAAGGCAACCTGGGAAACAATAAAATAGGAAAAAAGCCAAGCCATTCCCTTCTGGCCCTTTCCAAGTCAGCATCCAACCATAGAGTAAGGCACTAATGACTGAACTCACCCATGCTTACAGGCCTTACCCTCAAGCCTAATAGTTAACATGGCATTTGAATGTACAAAGTTTACTTTTGATACACAAACCCCTGTAAAACACATAGCAGTTCTGCGCACACTGGCCACCTCTCTGAAGTCAACGCTGTAAGGACACGAGGTACTTCAGGATGCTGCAGGACTCAGCTCTGCCTCAAAGCTCTCTTACAACTATTCTATGAAATTCACCGCAGTCAGGATACACGGACTGAAAACGGGAAATTGAGAAGCTTTTACATGTTAAATGCAATGATTTGGCTAAAAATCAGCCTTCATACTAAATGGCTGGAGGTCAAAATTTAGGCTCTAGTGAAGGCTTTTAAGAAATAAAAGCCAGAAGAGGCAGCAGCAGTATCTGAGCACTTTTACCCTCCCTTGATTTTGGCCTGGGAGCCAGTTCTAGGTGTATCTCGAGGAACAAGAAACACATTAACCATACTGCTGCCCACTTCAATAGCTTTTCAAGCAGCTGTTGGTCAGTTTTGACATCAAAGAATTTGTCTGGATAGCAACAAGACAAATTGCCTGCATTTTAAAGACTATAATGGCATTCAGAAGTAACATATCATGCCAGTAAGGAAGATCTAGGAAACCAGTTCAAATGTCATGCTGTTACACCACTTCTGACATAGCAAATTATTTGCTTTACACCATCAACTATGGCTTTTCAATCTGGGGTGGGGGGGAAGCTTGCAAAACATTCATGCATGCATATAGTTCATTTTAATCCAGAAACAACCTACACGCTCTAAAGCCAATCAGTGCAACACTGAGTTAACTCTTAACTCCAGAGCAAGCAATGGTAAAAAAACCCATAATTAAAAGAATTATTAGCTTGAACAAACAACACAACCTGAAGTTATCTAATTCATCAATTCAACCTTTTTAAGCATTTAAATGATTGGCCTGATCTTTGGCAGGTATCAAGCACCTAAAACAGGCTATGAATACCTGCTAAAAAGTCCAAGAGTTGTAATTTATACCCCCAAACACAGTGTGGGACCTGCTCAGCTAAAAATAATAATGAAACAACCGATGAAAAGATAGACAGAAAACCCACAAGGCCTCTTCCCCTTCAGACTGTAAGGGCATTTTTATGTTAAACAATTACTCACCCTAGCAACCTCTGTTTGAGGTGCGCTCGTTAAGAGTCACTGGACTTTGAGGCCGGGTCTGTCGCTGCGGCGTTCAGCCCCACCGGGAGCTGCGGGGCTCCGGTCGGGCGCGCCAGCCCCGCGGGAAAGCAGCGGGAGGGTCCCGGTTCCCGGCCTCGCCACCTTCCCCACCAACACGTGTTACCGACATAAACTTCCGGGTTGGGCGAGAATTGGCTGCGTAATTGTGTCCCATGCGCGACTTTTTGTTTTCAGACCTTCATCTCTTTAAAGATCCCTTTAACAACGCTGGGATCCCGGAGAAGGGCGATGGGGTTGAGGCTCACGGCAGCCTTTAGAGCCACTCCAGCACCATAAATCACCCCCCTACACACACACACACACACACACCCCGCCTCGTTTCAGCGGAGCGGCTCCATTTCAAACGTTAACAATCACCCCAGCCGCGGAAAGCCCGCACAAAGGCGAGCGCCGCGGACCCGGCGCGGAGACGCCGCCGTCCCGATGCCATTTTCCCCGAGCAGGGCGGGGGAGCGAGCCCAGCCCCACCGCCGCCCCCCACCCCCGCGCCGCACAACCGCTACCGAAACGCTTCCCCACAGCCAAGGGGGGCTCCGCCGCCCGCGCAGGCGGCCCCACCGCTCCCCACACGCCCTCGGGCACAAAGTTTATCCGACTCCCAAGCAAGCGACGGCCCAGCCGGGCCAGCGACGCCTTCCCCCGCCTCACCGCGCCGCACCGGGCCCACCGGGGACCCCCGGCGGGGGCGGCCCCGCGGCCCGCCCCAGCCTGAGGGGCCAAGCGAGGCGCGGAGCCCAGTGCCGACACGGCGGCTTCCCCTTCACGCAACACCCCGGTCACACACACACACACCCCGCGGGGCCCGGTGCGCCGCGGAGAGCGGCGGGGTCTGAGGAGAGAGAACCCCCGGGGGCGCCGCAGCGAAGCCGCGGCGCAGGGAGCGGCCCGAGGCGGCCGAGCAGAGCCGCGACCAAGCGGCAGGGCGGAGCAGGACTCACTCTCTGTCGGTCGCTCCCGGTCCTCCCGCGGCCGGTCCTAGAAGTGTCCGCCGCTGGCGCCGCCGCCCGCCGCTTTCTAACTCACGGCCGCCATCTTTGCCCTCCCTCCCCTCTCACAGGGAGGGGGGGGGGGGGGGGGGGGAGCGGAGCTGAAGGCCGCCCGCCGCGCCGCACCACGTGACCAGCGCCGCACCTCCTCCTCCTCCTCTCCTCCCACCCCCCCCCCCCGAAGGACGCGCCGCACCCCTCCCCACGTGATGCCGGCCACCGCCCGCCGCTGGCGCGCGCTTCGCCCCACGTGACGCGCGCCCCCTCCACGCTGGCTTCCCCAATCACGTGGCCACCGCCGCCGTCTCGCGCCCAACCCCCCCCTCCGTTCTCTCCCCGTTTCTCCCCCCCCGCCCCCCCCCCCCCCCCGCGCAGCTGCCGCCGCCACCGGACTGTGGCGCACGCTTCCCCCGACCCCGTCACGTGACATGCCGCGCCTCGTTCCTCCCTGCCCCACCGACAGCTCCCCGCCCCGACACCCGGCGTATCCACCGTCCTCAGAGCGCGACGTCCCCCGCGGGTGGGCGCTGCCCCGGGACCGATGGCGGCGGACCGGACTCGAGGCTGGCGGCTTGGGCCCGGTTCCCGGTTGGGTGGGGGAGGGGAAGGCGGAGGCGAACGGGGCTGCGAGCGGTCACGTGATCCCCGGCACCTCCAAGATGGCGGCTGCCGCGAGGACGTGACAGGCGACGCTCTCGCGAGAGCTCGCTCTTCTCGGGGTATCGTGATGACGCGCCTTGTGTGCGTGCAGCGGGGCGCGGGGGAAGGAGGAGGAAGGGGTGGCGCATGCGCACTGCGCCATCCGCCTGAGGTGGCGCGCGGCAGTGGCGGGCTGTTGTCGGCGCCGGAGGAGAGGAGATGGTGCCGGAGCCTGCTCCCGCCGCCGGACGCGGCCCCCCTCGGTTCCACCCCGCCGTGGCTGGCGCTGCCGTCCTTGTGAAAGCACTGCAGGGCTCTGAGCTCTCGGTGCCGCCCCGTCTGCGGGATGCCTGCAGACCCCCGTTCCCTCGTAGCCGCACGACTCGGCAGTGTTTCCCTCACAGAGGCAGCTCCCTGAGGGGAGCAGCGGGTGACAGCGGTGCTGAGGGCCATCCCTGCCGAGCAGCCTGGCAATGCCACACACGTGCGATGTGCTGGCACATGAGTTTTCCCTCACAAATACCTTAAAAGTGGCTAACGTGACATTTGCTGCTGCAAAGAGCTAATTCTACCTGAAAACCCGATGACTGCTTACACTTGTTTTGACATTTGGGGAGATTTTTTAGCACTTCGGGCCCTCAGACTGACAGATTCTTGCTGAAAGAGACATTATTCCATTAAAATATTTTCCCAGATGTGTGAGAATATGAAAACTTGTAAGAATTTTAGCATAAAATTGAAGCACACACAAATGAGGTGTAGGCACTCACGAAACCTGCTTAAAACGCTCCGTGCTGCTCGCTCAGTTTTATGCAAGTTTACTTTTCTTGTTAGGCAAACCTAAAAAGGATTAAAATAACCAGTAGCAGATTAGACGGATTTAGGCTAAGCTATTTAAAGACAAAGCAATGTTAATTAAACTGACTTAAGTCATACAGATTAATCAGTGATGCTTTAGATGCTAGAAGAAGATGAGAGAAGCCTGGCCAGAGATGAGAAGAACAGTTCAAATGGTGGCTGATACCTTTGTTATTACCCTCTAGTGCTTCAGACAGAGGCACAATAAAGCACAGTCTGTGTGCGCTATAGCTAACATTAAAGGCACATAAGCAGCTCTATACAATCGGGACAAGAAAGTGATGTTTTTGATATCTGGAGCTGAAAAGAGAGTTAACCTGTCAGGCCTATGAGCAGAGTTCATGACCATCCTCTACAGGGAGAGGTGAGTGGCAGCAACACTTCCCACTGGTGTGAAATGCAGTATTATCTGCAGGATGCTGTTTCTACAGGACTTCGTGTGTAATTTAATGATGTTAGTGAATGAGATCCATGTTTTTAGTCAGAGATGCTCCCTTTTATCATCATTAGACACTACCGTGAATGTAATTATATTTTATAATCTGTGAAATGGTGTTAGCCCCTATTGCAAGTTTACTATGTGACTTTATAGGTTGCCTAATGCAATGTTCAAGTCTTACCTTTAGGGTATTGTTTTATGTGCTTTCTCACGGCGAGGTGCAGCGGCCGAAATGCAAAATGTCAGGATTTCATCTTGTTGATAAGAAATTTATGTAAATATTGTGATATTTGTGGCTGCCCCATCCCTGGCAGTGTTCAAGGCCAGGTTGGACGGGACTTGGAGCAACCTGCTCTAAGCGGAAGGTGTCCCAGCCCATGACAGGGGGATGGAACTGGATGAGTTTTAAGATCCCTTCCAACCTAAACCAATTTATGATTCTATGATTTATGATTTATTTAATTGAAAATGTAACAGGATCTGTGGGACAACTACAGCAAGAACTTGCTCTCAGGTGGGAATACATAACCAGCTGCTTGTTGGTCCGTTTGAAAGAAATTGAACTTTCTTGAATTCAAAGGTAGCCAGTTCTAAAAATTTATATATATATATATTTTAATGGTGTGAAGTGTTAATTTCACTGAAGGATTTACTCTGAAGATTTCCTTTGCTTTCTGAGCAAAACCAGCACTTTGCTCATTTGCTTTTCTTCCCTTCCCCCCAATTTCCCATTTCCACATGAAAACACAGAGCCCTCTGGAGCTGCTCTTACAGCACTATGGGAGATAATATTTAGGTCACTGGGTTTTAAAGCCTGTGCCGGTAGGAATCATTGTCTCCAGAGCATGGGAGCCAGTCCTGAGTCATGGTGACCAGCAGCTACAGCCGGATGCGTCCTTTTTTGGCAGGGTTTATGCATTTTAACTTCCCCTTGGTACTGCCTTTTTGGTCATAGCTCCCTGAAACAAGCCAAGGGGGTTCATTCCTGGTGTCACCCCAATGCGCTGGCAGCAGAGGCCGGTTGGAGCTGATGTTAGAGCTGACGTTGTTTCCTTTGTTGCTCCGGGAATTACTTCGCTGGCTTTGCCCTCTAGCGGCGACCCGCACGGCCTCAGTGCTGCAAACCCCATTGCTTTTGTTTCATGCACATCTATAAAATGGCTATTAAAAATATCCCCAAAAGGTGAGTAAAACCACAGTAAGGGTGTTTCCAGAGCCTTCTCATGACATTAGGAACAGCATTCCTCCATTAAAATACAAGATATTAAGACGTAAGGGAGAAGTTCTTTACTATGAAGGTGGTGAGGCACTGGAATGGGTTGCCCAGAGAAGTGGTAAATGCTCCATCCCTAGTAGTGTTTAAGGCCAGGTTGGATGGACCCTTTGGTGACATGGTTTTCTCCCGTATGAAGACAGGCTGAGGAAGTTGTGGCTGTTCAGCCTGGAGAAGAGAAGGCTGCGTGGGGACCTAATAGCAGCCTTCCAGTGTCTGAAGGGGGCCTATAGGGATGCTGGGGAGGGACTCTTCGTCAGGGACTGTAGGGACAGGACAAGGGGTAACGGGTTAAAACTTAAACAGGGGAAGTTTAGATTGGATATAAGGAGGAAATTCTTTCCTGTTAGGGTGGTGAGGCACTGGAATGGGTTGCCCAGGGAGGTTGTGAGTGCTCCATCCCTGGCAGTGTTCAAGGCCAGGTTGGATGAAGCCTTGTGTGGGTTGGTTTAGTGTGAGGTGTCCCTGCCCATGGCAGGGGGGGTTGGAACTAGATGATCTTGAGGTCCTTTCCAACCCTAACTATTCTATGATTCTATGGTTTAGTGTGTGGTGTCCCTGCCCATGGCAGGGGGGTTGGAACTAGAGGATCTTGAGGTCCTTTCCAGCCCTAACTATTCTACAATTCTGTGATTACTGCAAGAAGGAAACCGTAGTTAGTAATTTATGAGGATTTTTTCCAGTCATATCCATGCTGTGTGAAAAGGACAGTGGGAACTGGGATGGAAAAATAGGCCCAGTGTCTGCCTGATAGCTCTGATGCTCTTCTGGAGAGCTCAGGGTACCTGCCCTGAGGGACGAAGTTCATTGACATGATGCACAGGTTGTTCACAAAACCAACATGTTGCCTTGCCATAAACTGTATGCGCCTTGTTAGCAAAGATACAGACATCGTAAATTACAGCGACAACGCAGAGCTGGGTTTCTTTTTCCTTTTCCCAAAGTGCCTGTCTCAGCAGAGAGCTATCATGACATGGGGAGAGGGCAGACTGAAGCATGGGGCTGCTTCCGCTGCCAACCCTGCAGCTGTGGCCTCCCGCTCTCTGGTTGCAAGGGCTGTCCCTTCTGAGCATTCCTCGATGAAGTTGACAGTGGTTCTTCTCTTTTTGCATTGTTGTTAAGGAAAATCATAGTTTTCCATCGTTTTGCCATCCTGAAGTAGGTGGTTCGCCTGTGACAGTAGCCCCTGGGTCAGCTCAATGCAACGGATCCATCTCCTGGGCACACACAGGTAGTCAGAGAAGCCCTAAAATGCTAACACAGATAAGAAAAGAGACGACTCATACACTGATGCTCAATATGGTTGTTCTTGACATGGCACATCGAGGAGGTCCTGTGGGGTGACCTCACAATGACATCCACTGGCCGAGAAGGAACACCAAGCATGTCACAAGCTGTGTGCACTCCCACCATAACGCTGCTTAACTCTCTGGAGTCCTGCGCTAATTTCCATGCAGATGTGCTGGACCTGCCCCGAGCTTCTGGGCCGTCCTGTGGACCGCGTCGGGGTTACAGCGGGAGGGGTTGAGGCTCAGGCCTGAGCATCATTTGTCCTCTAGGCAAGGATGGACTTAAGACTTAAACCCCATCCCGGGGATGCCCCCCCGCGGACCCCCGGTGCCCGCCGTCGCTCCGCTCCGGGCCGGGCCGGCAGAGCCCACTCTAGTGGGGCGCCCGCTCCACGTGTCAGGGCCCTGCCGAGGAAGGGCGGTTCCTTCCCGGGCTACCAATCAGAGCGCCGGTTGCTGTTCGCACGAGCCAATCGGCGCTCGGGGAACGCACATTTAAACCCCGTTCCCGGGAGCGGAGACCACCTCAGTGTGACAGAGAGAGGGCGGGGTGCGGCTCTGCACGCCAATCAGGGGGCGCGGCGGCGCTGATCAGCACGTGGTTAAGCCAATGGGGTTGCCGAGGGGAGAGCGGCGTCTCCCTGCGGAGCGGTTGGCTTCGGCGGGGGAGCTCCTCGGGGACCGGCGGGGCAGCCCGGCTGCGGAGGGCCGCAGGGCGCCGGGCCGCGCCGCCGCCGGCATGGCGAAAGGTGCGCGGAGGAGCGGAACGGAACCGGGCGCGGAGGGGCTGTCGCTGCTAGGCTTAGGGCCGGGCGGCGCGGGGAATCTCCGCGATGCGGAGGCTCCTCCCGGGAGGTGCGGGGCGCCGGGGCCGGCGGGACTCCTCCCCCGCGCAGTGTGCGCAGCTCGCCGGGAAGGGGCTGGGCCGCCGCGGCTCGCCCTGCCGCATCCAGCCCTTTAAACATGGCGCAGGCCGCGGCGGACGGGCGATGACCGCGGGCGGCCGCGCCGGACATGGCTCAGGCGCCGATCTTTCCCCCTTGCTCCTAGGGAGGAACATGCCCAAGGCCCGGGCGGGCGGCGCGGAGGAGGCGAGACCCGAGAGCGCCGAGAGGAAGGGCTCCGGCCGCCCCCGGGCCGGTGGGGTAAGCATGGGGGGGGCGGTCGGCTGCGCTCTCCGCTTCCTTCCGCGGGGCGTGCTGGTCTCCCACGGCACTGTGCGGTTCTGGGCACAGGCGGCGGGGGCTCCCCGCGTCGTTCAGAAATCGCTTAACCCGCAATGGAACCGGGCTCTTGCCGCGTTTGCCCGTGGCCCCTCGTAGCTGCGAGCATCCAGGCCCCGGGCTTGGCAGTTCCCCTTTGACATCTCCCCCGTCCTCTGTTACGGTCGGCTGGCCGGAGGTTGGTCGTCACTTGTGATTTAATTCTTTATGGAAGTAACTGTGGCCATGGCATCTAATGCTAGAGCCCCTCAGCAGTCCCTATATGCTGTGCTGAGCTGGGAAAGCCTCTGCTCTCGAGGGTCTCTAGGCTGGCACAGACAAAGACGTGGCAGCCTCGTCTCAGCGCCAGGAGCACAGCAGGCAGGGAGCTGGGAACGCGAGAGAAAGCCAGGCTGAAAAAATAGTTGTTCGTTTCCCGTTCATGGTCTTTGCAAACCCAGAAGGCTGTGCTGGCAGGTGGACTGCTGCAGTTCATGCTTCTGGCATTTCTCGGAAAATGCCCTTATTTAAACTCCTTGCTAAATCTTGTCAACTTGGCCGTGCAGGGCTTGCTGCTTGCAGTTGTTAAACTGGAGTTTTCATAATGTGTCTTCCTTCAAAGCCCCAGTTTTTAGTATCTCTTGTCTTTTGTAGGCCTTTCAGAAATATTGGGGGTCAGGGAGTGACCTAGTTTGCCTTTTTCTAGGCTGTTCTACTGTGACTGTAACCTTTAGTAAAGTTCATTTGTGGACAAAGATTTGAGCTTCCAACTGGTCTTATTTTGCATGTGAATTGTTTGTTGCACATGATTATGTTAATTATTAAAATGATCCCATATATTCTGTGGTGTGCTTTGTTTACTTTTTTAGTGTTTATGTGACTATACTGGAGCACTTGTTTAGCTGGCTATATTGGAGCTATTTTTTAACTAATGGGAATCTTTGTGTGCTTTTTAAAATACATGAATGCATGTTTTTGTTGTTTTAACTGGCTCGCAATGTCCGAAAATTGCTTTTAGTTGAATCAAAATATAGCCAAGAGAAACTCATTCTGGCCAAGTTACATCTGCTTGTGCAGAGGCTGAGATTTAATGGTTGAAATCCCTGTCACCTCCATATGCTGTACACCCAGATTAGGCGAGGTGGCAGGGGACTGTAAGAGCAAAGGTGACATGACTCCTATACACTGTGCTTAACTTGATACCCCTCTTTCTTGGTGCTCCTGAAGCCTGAGCCAGTGCACAAACCCCGCTCTCTGAGGTGTTTGACTATGCCAGCAGGTTTTACCATTCTCCTGGCTGGACATAAGCGTGAGGACTCTCTAAAGCTTCTTTTGCTGTGAGCAACTTTTACACTTCATTTTGTGCAATACAACAGATTAAAAGTGCTGTTGATCTCCCAGCCCTCACTGGGAGGTGTCACTCAAGGTAGACTCTATAAAACTGATTCCCATCTTCTGCAGTGCTAGTAGAGCATATAATTAACTGCTGTAACATCTGACACCTCTTGAGAGCCTTTTGGTAAGCTCATAGCTCTCTGGCTATGAGAGGTATGTTCTAGGCTTCGGTGATTTTTGCTGTGTTATGTGTATTTTTTTTGGCTTGCACTCTTTGAGGCTGCCTTCTTCCTGAGGAGCTCTGGGTTGGGGTTGTTTTTTATCACCAGAGTTCATACTGTGAAACACAGGGTGGAGACTGGAGTTAGTTGTGACTACCCCATCCTTTCACATCTCATGTGAAAGTCCTCTTGAACTGGGAGTTTGCATTAGTAAAGTGCTCTGAGTGTTTAACACTGTTATGTTTTCACTTAGTAGAAATAGCAACAGTAGCAAGGATGATGCATTAAAGCAGTGTAATACATATCAACACATCAGCTCTCTGCAGTGTGTTGTGGATACCAGCTCAAAGTTCCCAACATCTCTATGACGTATGATGTTTGTGTGGGTCTGTTTTAGGAGAATGTGTTTATTGGTCAATCCAAAATCTACAGCTACCTGAATCCTTCCAAAACTCCTGGTGCTCGCCCCCCGCTTCAAGAAGAGAACTCTGTCATGTATCACGAGGTGAAATGTCAGGGCAAAACACTAAACAAAACCTGCAGGAAAGGAAATGGTAAGATTGATTTTTTTTTTTTGGATTGCTCACCCTGTTAAATGTGCTCTCTCCACCCCCCCATTGGAGAACTTAAATATGCAGTCAAGAAGGCCACGCAGCTCTGCTGACCCAGTTGCTTTCCCAGTCCTACATCTCTGTCAGTAAACTGGGACTCTACAAAGATGAGTTTGTCCTTATCCTTCTCAGAACTTAGGTCAGGGGTTTATCAGGCAGTTTTCTTCATCTCTTTTGTCTGGCTGTGTTTGTATTGTCTCTGTGGCTGTAAAAAGCTTATGATTGCATTGTCAATATGCCTTAATCTCCAGTTCTATCACTATGCTGCTTCAGGTCAGTGTTTGGCAGCTTATCTATATTTTTTGGTGTTTTATTACCTAAAACCAGTTTATTCAATCATTTAACTACTTTATACTAACTCTTATAAAGGCAATTTAAAAGTCACATCAGGTATGAGGTAGAGGCACTTACAAAAGAAAATGCTTACATTTTTAGAATGAAATAAAGTCAGTAAGAATGAGGAGCACACACTGTGGATGCTGAGTGACAGGCTTTAGGGATGCCTCGTTGTAGTGACTAGAAATGGGAATATTCTATAACATTATGGAGGAGCTAAGAAAAAAGTTGGCTTGTGTTTAAAGGCACATTTAATAACCTTGGTAATTTGTCAAAGCATTTTGATGCAAGCACTTTCAGCAAGCAGGTATTTTAAGTCCCACTCCACACAGTGAGTGAGAGGTTTTCTGGAAACTTGAGGCCTTTAGCTCCAAATTTAGGTCCCCAGTTTTGACAAGAAAGTGAAGATGGCTTCACACAGCTTGTCCCACTGCTGTGGCCTTGTAGCTGTGTGTCATTTCTCCAGGGAGATGGAAACATCTGTCTCAGCAGATGTGTCTGTTAAACCTGGGGATTTGCCTTACATAAAAACTTTATTTAGCTTTAAACTAGGCTCACCTACCTCTAAATCAGTTAAGTGAGAAGGAGGATGTGGTCATATAAATGTAGGATGCATGCAACCAAGAAAATGTTGGTTGTTTGTGGGGTAGACTTCTTATAAGTGCCACCCCTTGAGCTCTGGTGTATTTTGTCTGAGTGGTGTTGGCCACTTGGTACCAATATCTGCATCTATTGATCACCATAGTGTGGGATCCAGAAAGGCTTCCTCTCCTTCTCCACTGCAGGATATTGATTAGCTTATGGCAACTTGTCATTTAGTATGCCAGAGGCACTGGGTGGTAAACTGCAGTTGTCTCAAGCACTGCACTGGAGGTGCTGCATGTTCGGGTTTGGAAAATTGAGTTGCAAACTTAACATGACAAAGCACCTGGGTTCTGTTTAACTTTTTCTTTCCTTACCCCTCCTCCCTCTCTACTATATGTGCTGTAACAATGACTAGTTAAAAGTTGAGTAACAGCTTGTCTGTGTTCTAAAGAAAGAGGTTGTATCATTCCCTTCCTCTTATCCTGTTTGATGGAACTAGAAACTTGGACTAGAAAATACTGGAATTCATTTAAAGCGCTCTAGTGTAGTGATCCCAAGTTCAGAGCCTTACTTTGTTTTCCCATCAGCAGGAAGAAAGAAGAGTGGCGATATAATTGAAGGTGCTATGAAACCAGAAGACCAGAAGGACAAAGAAGGTGGGTGCGATACTTCAGTGCACTCCTCTGATCAAAACCAAGGAACTGTAGAAACTCAAAAAACGCCTCTACCGTCAGACTGTGCTGATGAGGCAAATGCAAAGCCAGCTCAGAAAAAGATGGTTAAAGCAAAACGTGGACCAAGGAGAAAGTAAGTGACTTCTGGAGTTATAAATGCATTTCTTCTGTGTGTCCTTTTGCACCAGGAAGCTTTGATCTATGTTTTTCCTTCAGGAACTACAGTCGGACCCATAATTAATGTTACTCTTGTTGCCTTTTTGTAATCAAAGCAAATGATTTTGTTGGGGGTAGGAAATCTTCAAGGTGACTTCTTTGGTTTCTCAAGAATAACATGTTTGAAATATAGAAATAGCACGCAAAGTATTTCTCTATCTTGCAGAGGACTTACGGTTTTCTAGAAGGCAGGGCTGGTGTATCTTATCTCCAGTGAAATACTTGCTGGTCACCTACAGAAAAAGAAATTAATGACCTATTAAGACCTACTTCTCTGTGGACAGAAACAGAACAGTTGAGGGCCTCCTGGCTGGGCTGATGCTTTCTCCTTATACCAGAGTGATGTGACCTAACATTAATAAGCTCCTTTCCAAGCAGTTTTCATGACCTAAATTTTAGTGTGCCTTCTGGCAAAGCATGGCACAGGGGCTTCAGATTGTAGCATGACCATTGGGTAGTTTCCAGCAGCATTTCATTTTTATTATTAAAGACTTAGTACTAGAGTAGCAAAATAATGTGGGGAAGAGAAGAGGATGTAGCTTTTGACTTCAAGTTTCTTCTGGATAAACACTGACTGATCACCTTTCGACATACCAATGAAAATAAGAGTTTCTTACAGCTACCTCTGTCCTAGAGGTGTAACTTCACGAGTAGCCTGAATACGTGTTTTCTATTTCTCTCATCCCTTAGAACACAAGGAAGAACACCAAATCGAAAAGTAACAGATTATTACCCAGTTAGAAGAAGTTCCAGGAAGAGCAAATCTGAATTGGAGGTAGTGTTTCTTGTTAAAGTAACATTACTTATAATATTACTTATAATATTGCTGGTATATTGCTTATAATATTGCTGGGACGCTTGAGAAAGGATGTAACTGTCTGTAAATGGTATCCACTGGCCAAATACAAACAGCGTTGTGGTGAAAGTATTGTAGAGAACAGAAAATGTGGAAATGTTGATCCAGTTCTTCTAGGACAGAATCTAGCTGCTTGTGTATTATGGGGGGCAGAAATATGTCTCTTTACTATTCAGTTTTGCTAAAGATATGGGATGGTTTGGAAAAACTAGCGGATACTGTCTCTTCAGCTCTAGAATGAACTACAAAAGCTATCAACTACACTATGGTTTTGTTTGTTCTTGTTTCTTCTGCAGACTGAGGAGAGGAGGAAAATAGATGAGCTAATTACAAGTGGAAAGGAAGAAGGAATGAAGGTAACCACAGTATGTTGCTGTTAATCTGTTTAAGCAGAAAATAGCAGAACTTTGTCTCAGAGCTGCTGCATTTCCTTGGTAGTGAGATGAAAGTGCAGCAAAACTGAAGCACACCTTCCTTTCTGGATGGGTGATACTTGTCTCTGAAGAATATGTGCAGCCTCAGTCATAAATACATTGAGAGGGCTTTATAGTCTTTACTGAAAATGCACTTGCTGCCTTTGGTATCCCATTTCTTGGGTTTGTTTCTAGAAATGGGTTTGATACAGGATCTTAATTGTCATGTCTACACACTCTGTATGGTAACAAATTCTCTTAGCGCATTGACAGCCAGTCGCTGTGGGTCCTCATTATGGCTCTTGGGATAATGGCAAGGGCAGAAATAGTGAAGTATACTTGTGGGTGATCTTTCTGTTCCTCTTACTTCTTAACCTGTCTATGATGATGGTGACCCTGAAATAAACAAGCTGCCTCAGCTAATGGTTAGTTTGAAAGAAAAATAAGGTAACTCTGTATATGGTTTACTTAAAGTAACTCTTATTTCTTTGATTAGAAGACTTTGTATCAAAATGCTTGGTAACTCAGTGTGTCCCCCAAGCACACATTTCTTCCTATATTTCCTATTTTTCTTCCTGTATTCCCAAATTTCTTCCACAGTGCTGTGCATTGTGCTTCTGTGGCTTTGTCTGCAATACCCTGTGGTAGCAATTTTGACTGACAAATCCCTGACTCCCTAGTAAACAGCCTATTTGCAATCATGTAAATACTCTCTAATTTCCCAGCTGATTTTCTTTTCAACTTGACAGATTGATTACATCGATGGCAAAGGGAGAGGAGTAATTGCTACTAAAGAATTTAATCGAGGAGAATTTGTAGTTGAATATCATGGGGATCTCATAGAGATCACAGATGCTAAAAAGCGAGAAGCGGTGTATGCTCAAGACCCATCCACTGGCTGCTATATGTACTATTTTCAGTACCTCAGCAAAACGTACTGGTAAGCATCTCTTTCCTGACGTGTGATACCTGAGTGATTAGAGGCTTTGAATGCTGTGAAGTCTTGTTGGTTTCATGCAAAAAAAAGTTAACGGGAACCATGGATTAGGAAGCCTTTGCGTGCTGTTTCATGGTCCAAGAGCATCCTGTACCTCTGGGCTAAAAGGAATGGTAGGTGACTCAGAGGCCTATTCTCTGAAGTACAGCACAAGCTATAGGGAGAGCTATATCTGCTTGGATGAGACTTCCAGCTCTGCCATGGACTTCTGCCTAAATTTATTCTCTGAAAAATTAACTACTTTTCCAGAGTTGCAAGGAGCTTGTTTGAAAAGCAGCATGGACAAACTCTCTGGAAGAGAAAGGTCTCCTTGAGCTGTTTGTGACTGAGTCTTCTCCTTTCTCTATTGCCTGATACCCATCCCATGTGTGTGCTTTATCACTCTTGCTCTTTCATTTGACCCAAACTCCAGTTCTGTCAAAGCAACTACTCGGACTGTTCTTTCTTCTTGGTCTGATGCTACTGGAGTGCATCACTAAACCTGTGTATTAATTATTTGGCAGTACCCTATGCTCCAAGTGTCTGACTTGTAGTCTATAAAGATAGCTGCAAAGAAGGGCACTAAAGATTTAGTATCCAATCCCTGGAAGCTGGGCATCTAGTATTTAGACATTCACAGCCTTCTCTGTGAGTGGAGACTCTTGCTGGCTTACTCAGCGGGTATGACTCAGCTTGGACACAGCTTTCCTAAGGAGAGGGTGTTTAAGGTGTTTCTGGTGGTGTTCTCCATCTGGATTCTGCTGTTCCTTGTGAACAGTTGAGAGCTGCTTGGAAACAGGCAGCTCAAAGACACAGTCCATAGTTTTCCGTTTCCAGGGTTTTGTGCCAACTTAAACACTTCTGGGAGCTTATCTACATGCCATATTATGTGCAGTCTGTTTAATCATATGAATATATTCTGGTTTTCCTTCATTGTTTCAAGCCCTGTGTGGATTCCTCGTTCTTTATCTGATTTGCACTTTGGGTTTTGGCCACATCATGACTGTGTGATATGCAGCAATCCTGCATTCTGTTCTTGTTCTTTCAGTGTTGATGCTACAAAAGAAACTAATCGCTTGGGAAGACTGATTAATCACAGCAAATGTGGCAATTGTCAAACAAAGCTTCATGACATTGACGGCGTGCCTCATCTCATACTCATAGCTTCCAGAGACATTAAAGCAGGTGAAGAACTGTTGTACGACTATGGAGACAGAAGCAAAGCTTCCATAGAAGCTCATCCATGGCTGAAACACTAATTCTTCATCTTGGTTTGGGTTTTTTTGTTTTTTTTTTTTGTTTTTTTTTTTTTGGACTGAGTGGGTCCACTGGCTCTACAAGGAGTCAGTGGATAGCTTTTTTTTCCCCCGTCCTCACTTCCTTCAGCTTTCTTAGTGGACTGCTTATGGTGTTCTGAGCTCCTAAAAGGCTACCTTTTTGCTTTGCAGTATTTAAATGCCTATTACAGTTTTCCAGGCAGGCTTGAATAATTGATCTTAGATTGCCAAACCCTTTTATATTATAAAAGGAAACCCTTCCTAAAATTTGAGTACTTCTGCATAGTGACCGGTGCCACTTGAGCATGCAGTCAAAGACTTCCGCAGAAACTTAACCACTTGGGTTGTGCTTCTGCTTTTGCAATGAAATCTTGTGCTCCACTTTGTGGGGTGATGAATTTGGCATTAGCTCTAGGACAGCAGATGTACTTTCGTACTCTGACTCGTACATCCAGTGGCTACACTGCTTGTCAGACTGCTTCTTACAGCCTGGTGCTGACAGGCTTCTCTGAGATGGATGCTACTATCGTTCTCAAATAAGTTGTGATAGGGACCCAGTTCTTCCAGTATCTCATGTTGGCAGTGAACTTTAAATGCACTGGTGCTGAGGGGGAATCCATGGTCAAATTGGCTGCTTTCTTTAGAGAAATGACTCCAAGCCAAAGGAGGATGGATTTTGATAGGCTGGGTTGATACTGAATAGAAGTGTGAAGTTCTATCTTCACAGTGAGAATCGATGTTTGACATGACTTGTTTTCTACATTGAAGAAGGTACCTTTTTATAGCTGATGGCTGGTTCTTGGAGGTGTCTTCCAGACGATTTTTAAGGAGGAAAAGCTCTCTCCAAAAATTTTTTTATTACCTTCCTATGCTAATTAGCCACATCAGAAGCTATTTATTTACTGTGAATGCTTGAAGTAGAGCATAGCGCTTCCAAAAATAGGAGTCATCTTCATATGCAGCTTCAAACTGTAATGATGGAGTTGATGCAATGAAGAAAGTAGATTCCTTATTGCCTGGTCCTGTAGGTCTGTCAGCATGGTCCCACTGTCTTAAATGGGAGTTGAGTGCTCAGCATCTTGCAGATGTTTGTAACGTTACTGTTGGAGAACCAAATCTGTGATATAGGCGGGCAATACAATGCAGGTCCTTTATGTTAAAGATGAATTCTTACCAGTTGGAATTTTTGCCAAGGCAGGCTTGGCATGTGTGTAGATGAAAATGGCTGTGAGCCATCAGCCACGCTTGCTGCTGGAAGGGGTCAGCAAGGGATCTGTGGCTCTGTTAATGTCTTCTATTCCTCACGTCTTGAAGGCTGCTGCTGTTCCAGCTAATGCCCTCTAGGACAATCTTAGATGCTTGCCTATGTGATAGGTCAGATAGCAACAACATCCTGGTTGTATGCTCCAGCAGCAAGAGAGGTGGCTTAGTGATGTATTTTTTAAATTAAAAACTTGAAGACAATGTCTCTGTAAAATAAAGAATATATTTATTATTGATGAAGTGGCTGCTATAGTACCTGTCTCCATTGCAGATCATTAGCATTTGAAAGAAAGCTGTGAAAATTAACCATTAAATGCTTTATATTATTTACTACTTAATACAAGGTCAGGGCTGGCCTGTGTGTGTTCACCATTTCTGAGGAATTAACTGGAGACCTGTTACCTTACATATATGAGTTACAGATAAGCTTCCTTGGCAGACTCATTTGAGTTGGCACTGACTCTTCCCTGGTCTCGGTCTCTGGTAGCAGAGACTACAGCAGTGTGTACAGGATCCTCCTGTACTAGAGCACTTCCCTTTAGTCAAAATTGGAATGAAATGTGGTTGGTTTTTTTTTTCTCTTTATTTTATATAAGCATTTGCCTGTTCTCTATCAGGTTGAATAGCTTAAAACCTCTGTTCTTCCACATCACTTTTGTAAACAAGAAAGAGGAAGATTTCTCCCTGTTTTATATAATAGGAAAATTGTCTTCTCTGAAATGCTTAACTGGTAATCAAGTAGCACTGCATTGGAAGATGGTAATAAAGCTGATGTTGCACTGCATATGTATGCTTTACTTTTTTAGAAACTAATATATCGAGATCACATATATATATATCAAATACTCCCACTTTTTTTATAAAACACATCTTAAGTGGTAAACTGTAAAGAATAATTTCAGCTTTCATTATTGTCTCCTTCCCCTAAGTGCAGAGTGGCCTAAGGCTACAGCAGAGTGTGCTGTGCCTCTGTAGAAGGCTGTTACTTTTGCACAGCTCTGTGTAATTTGTGCAGTTTATTACCCGAAGTTGTTTCATTAAGACTTCGTAGAGTGATTGGCGTGTTTGGGGACATAATTCCCCCTCCCCTTTTAAAGGAGATCAGAAAGTGCATCCCTGGATAAACCCCAGAAGAGGATGGAGCTCAGAGCATAGGTAAACATCTCTTTTCAGCTTGGGGGTGTATCCTGGCTGTTGCTGATGCATGACTGGGTCTTTTTGCTTTTCTTTCTCTAAACACAAAGCCTGTGCTAAGGATATACAGTAACTTCCTTCCCTGCTTCCATGCTCTAGAAAATACATCACAGGGACACAGCCAAGGCTTATGAGTATTCTGAAGATGGCAAAATGACTTCAGCAGTTGTGTGCCCCAGCTAATCCAGCTTGCTCAGGTCAGACATCTGTGATGTTGCTTTGCTAATGTACAGTTGCTAACAGATTGTTTTTTGAAGAGTCCACAGTTCTGCTAAGCCATGTGCACACTGTGCATCTGAGCAGATGCACAATGAAGTGTCCTATATTTTTCATGCTGCTCTTGTATGAGAGGGAATCAAAAGATTTCAGAGCCTACTTTTACTTCTGAAGGGAGTCAGATCATGGTTTGATACCTGTCACTGCCCTTTTTATGTCTGTTCAGACTTGTCTGCTCTGGAAATTCTACTCTTCTAAATGTGGAACCTAATCAGTATCTTTCACATTTCTTTTACTATGCCTCTGTTTGTCCCATATGCTTCACTAGGGATAAATCTCATTACTGGGGCTAATACACTGTTTGTGACAGTTGATTAAAAGAACAGAGCTTATGAAAAATACAGTTGTGTACCATAGGGGCCCTTTAGCTGTCAAAAATGGAGTGTTTGGTGCATCTGTTCCAGTTTGAGCATGTCTGCACCTCTGAGAAGACATCACTGCTTCCTGTGGGCAGAGCATGATGCAGGAGCATTTATTCCCTTACTATGCTCTCTGCTGCTGTCTTCCATCTTGACCCCAAAAAGCCACTCCTGCCTGGGCAGGGGTTGTGTTGCAGCCCAACTTCATCTTCATTTTTTGAGGTGGGGTGTGACAGGCATCTGCTGCCTGTGTATTGCCCATCTGATGTAAAGACACACAACAAAAAGCAGTACTGGGGTTTTCTTCAAGCGGTTATCTTAGTGTAAGGTAACTTTCTGCATAAGAGCAGTAGAGGCTGCAGCCCAAATGGGTTCCTCTTTCCCAGTGCTCCTCTGTGAATGGTGTGTGTCTCTTAACAAGTATCTTCCTCCTGCAGGCTCATCCAGTTCCAACCCCCTGCCATGGGCAGGGACACCTTCCACTAGAGCAGGTTGCTCCAAGCCCCGTCCAACCTGGCCGTAAACACTGCCAGAGATGGGGTATCTACAGCTTCTCTGGGCACCCTGTGCCAGTGCCTTAGGGAAGAATTTCTTCTTAATGTGTAACCTAAATCTCCCCTCTGTCAGCTTAAAACCATTCCCCCTTGTCCTATCACTATGTGCCCTTGTAAAAAGTCGTCACCACAGGCTCTTTTAATAAGAATAAAAACCACCGTTGTATAAACATTTATTTTCTACATCTGTGAAACATCTGGCAGGAATCTAAGATAAATACAAAACGTGTCAAACAGTTTCTAAAAAAGCCAAGTAAAATCTATTCTGAGAGAATATTGTACAACATGATTTTGATGAGACTGCTTATTCTCTACAGTAAGTGATTTGCTTCCAGTCATCAACCCCTCCAACACCCTGGTGGCTCGCAGCAGCTCCAGTTCTGCGCAGAAGTGGTTGAGTTCTTGAGGATGCTCATTTTCTATGTTTAAAAGAGAACCTAAAAAAAGAGAAATAAAACTACAACAACAAAAAGGAAACAACAACAATGTACAACTGGAAAAGGTGGCTCTGTCAATGTGTTCTGCTATTTTGGGGAACTTTAGGGATGCGGCCTGAGCGTGTGGGTACTGCGTGCGGCTGCCTTGTCCAGTGGGAGCCTCCAGGGCCAGCCAGCGTGTTCCCACAGCACAGGCTGTGTGTGCTAGCAGGGGAGGCCAGGGGCACATAGTTTTCCTCTGAAATGCTTATTTTTCCTAGAAAAAAATAGTGAGGCCCCACTGGCCTGGGTGGAGGCTGCATCCTATGGAGTGCTTTTTCCACAGGAAAGGATTGCTCTATCGGGTTTTAATTTTGCAGGGAGAGGAGGAGAAAACAATAAGCAGCCAAGTAGGCTAAAGTTCAGAATTCATCCCTGGATTCACCAAGCATAAAGCTTGCCATGTTCTCCCTGAAAGTAACAAGCAGACACAAACTTACAGCCGTTTGATGATTGTCTTCTCCTCGCTGGCCTTGCTGGGGCCAGAGCTGCTGCCCCTAGCTTCTTTTGCCAGTTCTTCAGTTTGGTCCTTTCTCTGTTGGATGATCCCACTGGGAACAGAAGTGGGTTTATTTATTTAGTTTTTGTGGCTTTATTTTTTTTTTGTGGCTTTTTGTGCATCTAAAACCCTTCACAGGATGGGAGCAGCAGCCTGGCCTATTGTAATGAATTACTCTTATTTTCCCTAAGTACTGTAACATAATTTTGCTTAGGCTGTGCTTTAATGAGAACACTATAAAGGTAATGAGCTCACTTCTCCACATAGGCAGAATGGCAAACAGTGTGAATATCATCATCAAATATCATGAATAGGTGTGACAGGGAAGTGTAATTACGTGTTGGATTTGTACAAAGCCCAAAGATAATAGTAGGGTGCAGAGGCAAATGGTGAATTTCTGCACGGGTGGATCTGTGGCACCTTTGGTGCAGCCATGAAAGCTCCCACTGTGCAGCAGGGAACAGATGGGAGATTCCCAGCTTCCCTGCAGGACATCTGCCTGTTCTTCTGCCCATCCTACAGAGGAAAAGTAGATTCCATCATCTTACTCCATTGCTGCTACACTCTGCAAGGTTGTAGCCACCTCTTTTAGGCAAAAGCTTCAGTTCTACCAAGAGATGTTCCCCTGGCTTGGAATGGGGATAGATTTTACCAGCTGACACACAACACTGTTTTCACAGCGTGCCAGTTTGCTGTCCTGAGCCGACCTCATTTATCTCGAGAGCTGAGAGGACCAAAGTGTGTGCCTGCAGTAGCTGAAGGCTGGAAGTAGCAAAGCAACACTCGTCTGGACCTTGGAAGTACAAATACAGGAGAGTATCTAGAAACTGGTGTGACATCAGGCATGGGATGATTCTGGGACAGATTCTCCTCTTAGAGAAAATGGACTATGAGCTGTTCGGAGACTGCAGATCCAGCTTCTACTCAGAAATCATGATTTGTGTGCAATCCCCAAACATCAGTCATTTTCAGTCGTTCTGCGTAAGGACATCAGTTACCTTGTGCTATGTACAACTTATTTCCAATATACACAAGCCATTTTAGAACATATAGTTATGCTCTTCCACTGCACAGCTACTCTTTATGGCCATACAGCTGTAATTAGGATTTTATCTGCATTTTTATAGGGAAGGTGGTTATTTGGTTTAAGATGTAATCTTGTACACAGAGATAACCATGTAGAATTACTTGAATTGAAAAGCAGGCCTTTAGGTGCACAGCACTGTGGCTTACATCGCTCAAAACCTGAAACATTCATACTGTTAATGTTTAACTTGGCCTGTAACACACTGTGTAACGCAGCTGGGAAGTCAAAGCATGAAGACATTGCAGTGGGCACACAGGAAAGGCAGGCAGCGGAGCAGGGGGAGCAGTGTGGTGTCGTGCTGTGAGAAGTCCTGTTGAGCAGTTTGTAAACTTAGATTAACTTCCTGGCTTAACCTGCCTGTTACAGACAAGGCAAAGGGTGGGTTACTGTATCTAACAGGGTGTTGCTGAGGCATCTCAACTGAGATCCAATGCACTCAGACATTTTGTGTCTAGATGAAGTAGCTTCTTGCCCCAAAGACTTGATAATACAGATGAGGAACAGAGCAGCCTTAGGGGTGAAGGAAATTTGTAGCAAGGTCCTTCTTGCATCCCGTCCTTGGGCTCAAACTGATTCACTTGGATTTCTAGACCAAAACCCTGCCCAAAAAAGTCCTTGTTTGGCACAGTTCAGGTACCTCACACAACCCTCCGGTGGCGGTCTTAAAACAAAAACTCCACAGCTGATCTTAAATGATGATGAAAGAGCTTAATATTCTTTCTGGATCAATCCATACCCAGTGGAAGAGCAAAGGAACAGTAGCTAAGCTAACGTCCCCTTTGGCAAGCTGGAGGAAGAAGGAGATTTTTGACTAAAGAGATGGAAACCCCCGTGCTTTCTGGTATGTGGCGTTAGACAGGAAGAGTGTGCATGCGGCTGCTGTGACTGCAGAGGTGAATTCATGTGCGTGAGAACCTAGCTTGTGTGTGGAGTGGGAGTAATTTATATAGGTTACAGGAGCAGGCTGTGAACTGTGCAGAGTAAGAGCAAGCTGATTTTTAAAGTATGATGCATAGAGACTTCGTTTCCCTGTTTTCCTTTACTCATTTGTAGGGTTTTGGGAGTACAATGTTTATCCCATCTGGACAGTGCCCAGCCCAATCTAAGTGCTCATACCTGCAACATTCTGATCTTATAAGCTTATAGGAGTTGTTATTAGTTCTTTGCTGACCTCTTATAGCACTGTAGCTCCTCTTGCACCACCAGAAGCTGAGCTTTCAGCTGGTTACGCTCCTGCAGCACATCTCGCAGCTCCTGCAGTGTGAACCGGGGGCGATTGGGGTCTGTGAGGTCTATGACTATTTTATCTGGTCCAAGGCTGAGCTGTAAAACAAACGGTGGTGGTCATCACCTTGTGACCTGTCAAACCCAAGGCACTCCTAGAGTAAACCCTCTTAATTTTATGAATATGCAGTAATTCTTAGAACTAGTAGGATTTCGTCAGAATCCTGATTTTTTTCCAAGCAATTAATTAGAGCTTTTCTTACTATTTTTGTATTCCCTTGGTGACTGCATTTCCCAGCCAGTACAGGGCCTGACTGTGACGGGCTGCAACCAAAGCCTCTGTCCCAAAGAATTTGCAATCTACTTTGCCAAGAAGCTGCTTTTATCTGCTCTTCTGATGACCAGAAAGGCTGAGCAATCTGTCTAATATCACAGCAAAACTCTGTGGCAGATAGAGGTAAGAACTGAATTCTCCTTTCCTCATTTAAGACCTTTGTGGCAATTGCTTTTTGGGTCACAGACACCAGTTTCTCTTTGAGAGAAACAAAGCTTTAGTGTTTGCACCTATGGCAAGCTGTTTTTATGGGACCAGTGCTGTGTGAGAGCTGAGCAACGGTGGATTTGTGTGCTGAAAACATGTCCGTGTGTGTGAACTTCACTAGCACAGCACCAAGCGGTTAGTCACAAAAGGGAAACAGAAGTGAGGGATCCACAGCGCTGTGCCTTGCCACAACCCTGAAGGTCTCTGCTCAGGAAACGGCTTCAAGACCTTCTAGAAAGACCAGAAGTGAACTTTATGAGACTTGTTGTGCTGCGGTAAAGAGCCTGGCAGTTAACGGCACCACTATTGTCTGCCCCATGGGGTGTTAGGATGGGGTTCAGGACCTGCATGTGGCCGAGGGGACAGGCCACGACCGTGTTGTGCCGCCCCGAAGCCGCAGCCCCAGGGCCGGGCGCCCGTCCATGCAGTGCAGCACGGCGGGTGTTGCACGGTGGGCACCCACCTGCGGGGCGCTCCCCCGGGCCGCCCCTCGCCGCAGCTGCTCCAGCTCCCGCCGCAGGCTGTCCCGCTCCATGCGCAGCTGCTCCTCGGCGAGGCTGCTCTCGCTCACCAGCGCTTCCAGCATCTCCAGCACCCTCACGATCCTGAACTGCAGCCGGGCCAGGGCGGCGGGCACCCGCGGGCCGCTGCTGAGCTGCAGCAGGTCGCGGCCCACCACGGAGGAGATGTCATAGACATCGCCGGCCGTCAGCTCGAACGGGCTCTTCTCCAGAGCCCTCTCCGGGCCGCCATCCTCCTCCTCCTCCTCCTCCTGCAGCTCCTCCTCCCGGCCCTGCTGCATGCCCGCCCGCTAGCCTCCTCCCCGGGGCTCGGCCGGGCCGGGCCGGGCGCTGCTGCCGGCGGGCCCCGCGGGCAGAGCGGCCCCTCCCGCCGGCCGCGGTTTCCATGGAGGAGGCCGCGGCCCGGCCGCGCTTCCCGCCCTGCCCCTTCCCGCCCTGCCCCTTCCCCTCAGGAGCCGCCGCCTGCTCCCCCGCCTTCCGCCGCCGGTGAGGGGCCGCGGGCGGCTTCGGTGCCGCCGGCCGAGCCGTCGCTGTGCACCGGGGTGGGCACCGAGCCGGGGTGGGCACCGAACCGAGCTGGGCGGGGAGGGAGGGAGGTAAATGCACCGCGGGCTCCGTAACGCCACATTCGCCAGGCGCCATGGCGGAGCGGCTCGGGTTGGCGGCGCCGGGGAAAGGGGGCACAGAGCCGGCTCGCTGCTGCCCCGCCTCTGACCGCGGCAGCCGGGCGAGGGGCCCGCGGGCCGCCGGTTCCTTCAGCGGGGTACGGGGTAGGGCCCGCAGGGCCAGGCCGCAGCGGCCGGTTCCCTCAGCGTGAGGCGGCTCCAGGCTCTCCGACATGTTGACTGCGATGAAGTCAAACACCAGCGGCATCGCTGGTTTATTTAAGTGGGTCCCGCTTTTCGGGATTTTGGGATGAGGATACCTGAGTCTGTATTTTTATGTATTTTATGCGGTTTCCCCCACTAGACGATGAATGACTGGGCGCCCATTGCAAAGGAGTATGACCCGCTCAAAGCCGGGAGCATTGATGGCACAGATGAGGAGCCCCACGACCGTGCCATATGGAGGGCTATGCTGGCACGCTATGTACCCAACAAGGGAGTTACAGGAGACCCTCACCTCACCCTGTTTGTAGCAAGGCTCAATCTTCAGACAACAGAAGAGAAGTTAAAGGAGGTGTTTTCCCGCTATGGAGACATCAGAAAGCTCCGTCTGGTTCGAGATCTGGTCACGGGGTTTTCCAAGGGATACGCATTTATTGAGTACAAGGAGGAGCGAGCCCTCATGAAGGCCCACAGAGACGCCAACAGGCTGGTTATCGATCAGCATGAGATCTTTGTGGACTTCGAACTGGAAAGAACTCTCAAAGGATGGATTCCTCGGAGGCTTGGAGGTGGTTTTGGAGGCAAAAAAGAATCCGGGCAGCTCCGGTTCGGAGGACGGGACAGACCTTTCCGAAAGCCCATCAATTTGCCAAACATGAAAAGCGATTTCTATGGAGAAGGATCAGCAGAGAAAAGAAATTGGTCTCGTGAGGGATCAAGGGACTGGAGAACAAGGGACCGAGACCACGACAGGAGCAGAGACAAGCGGTGGCCAGAAAGGGAGCGGTCGTGGACTTGGGGTGAAAGCGAGAGGGACTCTAAAGAGGAGAGGAGCAGAGGGAGGGAGAGGAAGGACAGAGACAGGAGGGACAGGGATAGAGACCGGAGCAGGGAAAGAGATTCCAAGAAACAAAGAGATGATGACAAGCACCGGTAGGTGACAGTGCCTTGGCACTGGGCTGTGTTGCCTGCTGCAGGGGCTGTGAGCGGTGTTCCCAGACTCCCCTGCTAGAAGCTCTCTGTAGTTTGGCTGCTGATGCAGTTACGGTGTGTGTTGAATTGTTCTTCAGAGGAAATAAACTTCTGCAGTAATATTTTTGAACTGGTGAATGCTGTCAGAAAGGCCCCACATGTGTGGGCATCCCTCTGAAACTGAGTGCACACCCCAGTTGATACCCATCTGGCTGCCTTGTTAGGGCTCAGGAGAGAGCTCCCTGTTTTAAGTATTTATGTGCCAGATGTCCACAGTCGTTCAGTGAGACGTGCTCCTGATGAAACAGTCACTTGTTGGAGAAATAGTAATGGAACAGCAACAAACTCAGCTTCTGAGAAATGTGCCCCAAACCAGAAGCTGAGAAGTGATGTTATTTTCTTGAGCACAGGTGAGATCTTGAGTAGTTCTATGTCCTCAACTAGATCTGCAACGTGAGGGGAAAGCATATAACAAGGAATTTGGGTTTTTTGTATCATGGGAGAATGCACTTCCTTTGATTAGAGGAATGTGCTCTGCAGAGGAATGTGCACTGCAGAGCAATGAGCAGATCAGGTTCCTAATCAGTCCATGCACCTCTCCACTGCGAGTGGTTTCCTGCGTGCACAGGGTTTAAATCCTGCTCTGGAAGCAGGGCTGGCTGCTGCCTGTAGTGGAATTGGGGAAGCAGAGGGCAAAGCAGCATCTTTTTCAGAGCCTGGGTTTGTACAGACACCCATCTTCCACTGAGAAGCGCATGGTGCATTCCAGTAAAGGTGTTTGTCATCATGAGCCATTCCTAAGTATTTGCTAATGTATTTTAAACTATATTTTTTTGGTCAGCCTTTGAATGACCCTGTCCTAAACCTCTCCTAAACCTTGCCCAGTTTGAGGCTTTATTTCCACAAAGAGTTGGATGAGCCTTTTCAGGGGAGGGAAAACAAACCCATATATTGCATCCCCAAGGAGAGATGATATTAACTTCCCCCCCCAAAAAAAAGGATTCAGGTGTTGCAGAAATACTCAGTTTTTCAGAAATATTTATTAAACTGTTAAAATGATTTACTGCCCAACCAAAAAAAAAAAAACCAAAACCCAAAACCAAAAAACAACCCAAAAAAGTCAGTGATCCTGCACGCTGCAGACGGGATACTGCTGCACCCCTCACCCGACAGGTCCTGGCCCCTCCTCTAAAAGCAGATTTTACTTGAGAAACAATACATAGCAGAGCCTGAAATCTTTACATCCTCTTCCCTACCTGCCATCCTTTCTGATGGCACTTGGAGTGTATAAACTCAGCATTTCAAACATGAGGATGAGGAGCGAAGTGGTTAACGGCAGCAGGTCAGCAGTAGCTGATTTTGATTCTGAGGTACCAGGCTGGAGATGAGTGGGGGAAGGTCGCCCTGCTCAATGCTGCTGTTGGAAGCTGGCTGCAGGTTTGAGGTGACAGCAGTGCTGTGGCGTATGGGATGAGCTTTACGTGCAGGAGGCCAGGAGTTGTCCTGTATAATGCACCAGCTGAGGTGCTGGGACACCAGTTCAGTCTGTGTGTTTCTGTTACCGCAGCTCATTGCTCTCAGCTGATTGCAGAAACAATGTGCTTATTCAGGCCATGTGTCTGCTGCATTCTTGCATTGTTTCTGATTACTGCATCTATTCTAAGTATGCCAAACAACTGTGAACTATGCTAGGGAGAGGCTTGATGGGAATCATTCAGTATTTACTTTAACTGCCTGATATAACTGTAGTGTATTTATTTTTTTCTCTAATATGGAAGTGAAATCGAGATCTGAGCAACGAAGGCATTCCCCCCACTTAAGAACTGCTTTTCACACAAGGGAGGAAGTGCTGCTGTTTTATGGATACATCTTCTGCAAGCATAAAACTTAAGATATGTTATGAAAACATAACCAGGCAAAAACTTATCTGCCTAATCCTAGTGTGAGATGCTATCAACACTGTTTTAGGAGCAGATGTGTTTCATATTAAGACCACACATCCTCTGTCATGCCAGGGTGGTACAGGAGACACTTCACCTAAACATAAGGAAGGTCTGTGTTCAAAACGAAGCAGGATTACAGTTGGGAGTGAAGCAGCATCCAGCCCACCCTTACAAAGCATGGTTTCCTGGCACAGTTCACTCCAGATGGGCTCACACACACTGAAGAATCCAGAGTCTTGGATCACCCTGTATTAAAAACAAGTGGCATGTGCTAAACCCTTGTCTCACTGTCACCTAGGAGACCTTTGGGACTGCCTCCTACATTCAGTACCTGGAGTAGTTGGAGCTTTACTCCAGCCTGAGCATTGTCTCCTGTTGTTAGTGCCACTCCTGAGAAGAGGCTCTTTACAGAGCAGATGTAATTGCTGGGGGTGAAGCCCCCTACACTAAGCTACATGCGCAGAAGTTGCCTACAGCCAGCTCCTCACCAGCAGCACGTGCTCCAGCACACAGCCAAGGGCACAGAATGACCCCAGCACCTCTCTCACACACAGCCATGGATGTGCTCGCCCTCTCCTGCCTGGTTGGGTGCCTTCATGGAGTGTGGTGCAGAGGCAGGGTGAGAGCTGACACCCAGCTGTACCTGACAGTTACACCACACGGGGCTCTAATGGCATGGTTTTTCTAAGTACAACCTCAGTGAGACCGAAGGGTCCCACAAGCTCATTTGCAAAGCGGACCTAAATCCCACCTCCCGGCAGTTCAGCTGTGCTGGGATTTTACTGGCAAGTTAAGGCCCTATAACCTCAGGCTACCCAGACATCAGCCACCACCAGCAGAGCAGCCTGCACATACAGAAGTAGTGTTGAGATTAGTTAGAGAAAGCATTTTGAGCTGGGGTCATGTCTTTAAGTCAGTTAAAATAGCTCATGTCAGTTTGCTGAGGGTGTCTTTTACTCTCAAGTTAGGCAATCTTATCTACATAGAGAAGTGGAGTGTGACTTCATTAAAAACCTGTCTGTGGGAAAGAGATCTAATTCCTTGACAGCAACTGCCTGCTGCTCTAGGGGGAAGTCCCTGGTAAGAAGGAAAGAATTCAAGTGTTTGAATTCCTCCTTATGAACAACTTGTTTTCCATTCCCACTGCAGACCTCATGGCAAAACGCAAGGCACGCTCAGCTCCTACATCAGTTTCTTCATGCTTTAGGCACTATAAGCAGCAGGGCAATGTACACGCACTGTCCCTCTCAGGGCTACTCCAGTTTATCTATTTGTGTTGGGTGAATTTCCAGGCGGCTCCTCTGCAGAATGCAGATGTCAGCTGAACGTGACAGGACCCAGCAGCGCCGTGACCTGCTGCGGAGTGGCAGCCGTGTGTCCCTCTTGAAAAGATTCTTACCAAAAGAAAAAGGAAACAACCAATAGTGTTAACAATCAGGGTAAAAGAGTCTTTGCCACTAGATACTGTACACTGCAAACAACCTCTAATAATGGCACAGGTCCTTTTTTGGTTTAAAGAAGCTTGTGTTACTGTAGTTAATGCATGACCAAGACCATAGACTTGTTATTCAGCATAAAACAAGTCGTGTAGAAGCTTCGGTGTCCCAGGGCATCAGCAACTGTTCACTACAAAGCTTGGATTCTGTTTCCAGCAGTCACCAAGCAAACAGTGAGGAGTCCCTCTTGAAGAGTCCATCTCAAACACGCTGGGGTGCACAAGGCAAATGAAAGTGATGAGCTGCCAGATTTTGCTTACAGAAGCTTCTTGTTACTAGAGTGTCGAGATCTACTGCAGTAAACGGAACCCCTCAAGGCTTTAGTCACAGGTGCTGCAGGGCTTCTTGTCCTTGCTCAGTGTAGGAGTCATCTTTATGTGAATTTGACCATTCTCCAAAAGTATCCTGGAAGTGGACATTTTTCTGTGATGCCTGCATGCGTTTCTTATCCCGATAGAAGAAACTAAACCTTCCAGGGAGGGAGGGGAGGGAAAAGAAAGAACACCGTTTACCATCTTGAAACCACTTCGAACCCCTGCCCCTATACACAGCACAACAAAACAGAGCAAAGAATCTGTTTGCATCGGCAAAACTCAAGGCAGTGAAGCCTGATGGGGTGCATGTCAGAATGTTATTAGAATGAAGTCATTGCACTCTCAAGCAGTTTGGCTATGGAAGCTTCAAATAAGCTCTAAATGCTGTTGACTCTACAAGGTGCAGGTATCATTTTCGATATATATTCCCCCTTCCCCAGCTGCAAGATAAAGAAGCGACACAATACATGTTAGTTTCTTGGCATAAAGAAAGTGGTATCTTTGGCATTAAATCTGGATAATTTACCAGACAGCAGAAATAGATCGTGTTTTTAAGGGTATCAGCAGGGAAGTTCATAAGATGAGAAAATACAGCCTCCACTTTTTGTTTCCAAGTGTACAGAATCTGATACATAGACTTGGTTCCTGCAAACCCAAATGAGTAAACGCACGTGCGTGCGCCAGAGTTTGCAGGATGAAGGCTCGAACCCAATGCACACGAGTGTGCACGTCATTTCCTGTCACACAGCTTGGGTGCTCTAAGAGAATGACGTACATGAACCAACAGCCATTTAATACAACAACAAACTGCCAGCTGACAACACAGCTAAGAAAATACAGCCCCAAAATCCTTAGTATCAGTTTATTTGCAAAGGATGAAGTTACTTGACCAGGCAAATTCAGTGTTTGTCATGACATCAGTACCAGAGGTGTTAGTGTGGTGTTTAGGTCAGCTGAGAAATGCAGAAGTTGTGGTCCCAGCTAGCAAAGGTTTGAATTGGCTGCAAACGCTTTGGGTTTAACAGGGCACTTAAGGAGGTAAATATTGGTTGGGTTGCACAGTACCCAGCAAAACGCAGTTGTGAATGACACAGAAACTGCTAAATGCCTCTGAACTAAGAGACTATGCAAATATAAACCCAGCTTTGACAGGGTATTAAGATGGCCCCAGCCTCAGCATCCTTCCTGCACACCCCAAGCCTCCCCTCAAGTATCATGATCTGACCATCCAAACCACCTCATGTGGACCAGGGAGTTCTGCCTTCAGTGTCTCTAGGCACAGAGGAGGCTGTATTTGAGTGTCAGGTGAGGTTTGAGGCAGCTTTCCTGAAAAAATACCCTATCATACATGCAGGGAAGCATGGCAATATCAAGAATATTAATTATTTTTTTACTAGAAAGCAATATTAAAAGCTACGCAAGTGGAATGCCCGATGACTAACGTTGCTAGCAGGACCTGAACTTCGACATTTCCTGGCTTCGAATATGCAGCCTTAATAGTAAAATAAGTCTTTTGCACTTAATTAGCCTCATCCTTTTCTACGACCTTCATTACTGGAGTTTATAAATTCACACAATGCTATGTCTTTTCAGGGCCAGATCCAATTCCAGCTGATAAAGGAAGTGTGTAGTCACTGAGGCTTTCTGCTGAGCGTGTCTGGTCCTGCCTGCTCAGCCTTGCTCTTGTGATGTCCACACAAAGGACTGCTGTATTAATGCAGTAAGTTTCAAATGTCAAAGTTCAGTAATATTTCACTTTATCATTAAGTTGAGTAAGACATGCTTGAAAATCTCTGCAGGAAGCAGAAGGCTTTCCAATTCGTTCTGAAACAGTGAAAATTGTTATTATGCCTTGAAAACTCTCATGGAGGAGGTTTGGAAAAAGCATGTCTATGTGGAGAGGAAGGGAATTTAAACACTGTGTTGCTGCTGCCAATATAAAGATCACTAAAGCAGCAGTTCTAATGCAGAGAGATTGTGTGTTAACAGCTATCAGTACATCTTCCAGAGACAGCCAAGGATGGAATAATAGAATTGATTATTGGGAGTGTAAACTGTTCTGAAATACATAATTAGAGACAAAATATACAGCGCATAGATAGAAAGACATGGAAGCAACAGCCTATAATTAACACTGGAAATAATATAGATCCCAGCCATTATACTCTGTAAATCTAACAAACTGATTTGTAACAAGTCATTAGAGTGACAGGGGTTTCTTAAACAGCAGTGCTGTGAATTGTGAATAGACACGCTGAGTAAGCAAAATTAACAGATGCTGGTTAAAAGTCACATATTGCAGCAACTTCCTCAGGAGTAATGACTGGTTTAGCATGGCACATTAGGGCAAAAGTGCTCAAATGTCAGTACTGGAGGATTAGCATGGAGAGGACTACAATGGGTTGTGTACTGACTGGTCATTCTGATTGGCACTTTGTTCTTCTGTGATCCCACAGGCAGCCGATGAGAATGCAACCAGCAGTGCATGTTAACACGGGGTCATGCAAAAGGAAACCACAGTACCAAACAGTATTACAAAACAATTCCTACAAGGGACACAAGTCTTCTTATTGGCTGCAATGTGGGATCGTCTGGAATCAATCCAGCTGCTACCATGGGCATTATGGCTGTAAAGATCCTGGTCAGGAAAGTACAGACACAGAAGAGGTAAGACTGGAGCAAGGGAAAGAAAAAGCATTCCATTAAAAAGAAAAGAGGCAAACATGATACACAGGGTTACTTTGAATTACCACACAGGACATGTTACAGGGAGAGGTGGATCTGCATCACCCAAGACAGCTCTCCTCAGTGAAAAACTCGTATTTAGGAAAAGCAGTCATTGTAACCATTTCAATTGCTTTTGAATTTCTAAAAGATACCACTTTTGTGTTGTGAGGCAGCCTGCAATCTGGGTTGGGTTTCATCAACGTATTACCACCTCTAGCAATGCAGAGCAGAGTGCACATTGTTCTTCCCAAGAGACGAACAGGCACAAACATAATGAGATGAAAGATGAAGGTGTATGTTAAGAAATACCAAACAGGACTCTGCTGTGACTACTGGATATTTGCACAGAAAACAGGGTTAGGCAGGACCAGCATTACAGTTAACCATTTTACAAAGGTTACACTTGATAGTTTCCAGTTAAAAACCAGGATTGCAGGGGAAATACTGAAGTAACCTCCTATGTGAGCTACTCGGTTAATGGGCCTGTGTATCTGTTCCAAGAGGACCTGTATTATTGCTTCACATGCAGACAGATGCCAACTGCAGGCAACTAAGTACTTATTTGAAACCTTGCAGCTACCCTGGCAGAAACACTTTCTAGCTGACCACAGCAAGGCTGTTTCTTTGTCATTCAGCACTTTCACTATGCATTATACAACCCATGCAGCTTCAAGGTTGAGAGCACGCTGGGGGGGTGCTCTGCGCCCAGCCAGCCCCACACAAACCTGCCAACACACCTTCATCCATACCTGGGACACCCTCTGTTTCCTAAGGATTCTCCTCAGAGCTTCTCCCTTGTGCCAAATATTTTTTTGAACTGTGGACTAATGTCAATTAAAGATTAAGTTGAAATCACAAGAGGCATTTTGTGACCAAACGCAGCTCTCCCCAGCACAGTCACTCTTAACTGCTATTCTTACATTGGAAATGAACACAAACAAGCAAACATTGTTGTATCATTAGCAGTAACTAGGACTTCTATTTTTACACGTGGCACGGTCTGTGAGCTGCAGAAATGACACAGACACATCAGCTTTTGTAGACTGCAAGAATAGGAAGAAAACTTAGGGCTGCTTCAGGCGTTACATCAGTGGCAAACAAGCACGTATACTTAAAAGGGAAAACAAAACAGTGTTTTCTGCTCAAAACAGAGGGAGCATTTTTAATCCTTGTACTCTTCCTCCTTAATGAAGCCCCCTGGTTGCATTGTTTCATCAAAACTCTGCCATGTGATGTGGTAGAGACAAGCGTAGAACTCAGGCAGTCTGAGATCACAGCTCAGAGTTTGCCCCCAAATGCTGATTTCTGCACAGAGTCACCTGAGCACCCCTTAGATGGCTCAGACTACATGTACATATGTCTTATTCCCCCGAGATGCTGTGTGGTGAAGGAAGAAGGGGCACATTACCCAGGCAAGCATAAAACTTCTCTGGAGAGGACAGCATCAGTGTCTCCTATTTTTGTACTTCAGCTTTTTGTTTAATCAGGAGGAAAAGTCTTGTCCTGGGTTCACGACAAGTCTTAAGCAGGGGCAAAGCAACCCTGCTTTCATTTGTAAAGGCACTCTGTGTGCAGATATCAGCACTACAGGTTTTCATTGCATCATTAGGTCTGGAGGGGATTTATGTGCCAGTGTTACCCAGGTAGTTGTATGGCAAGGGGCTAACAGCACCCAGCCTGGGAGAGGGGAAGGGAGCTCAGGAGACAGCTCACAGCAGGCACAGACTGCAGGAGGAGCAGGAGGGGTGTGTAACAGGACAGATGCTACACTTGGGTTCTTTGGTTTTTCCAGCAGTGAAATTTCCTGTCTTTTTAAAGCCCATGTACAAGTACAGTGCTGACAACACGCACAGGGAGGAGGGGGGAAAGAAAAGAAACCCACACCAGACAAATCTTATCCAGACAGGCTGCAAGAATAAGACAAATCTGACAACTATCACCAGCCTTCAGGTTACTTAAGTAGAGAGTTTTATCTTCCCTTATTTAATATGATGGCTAAATGAAGAGAGAGTAGACGGAGACAGAGCATCACAGCTAAAGAAAGTAATTTCATCTTAACAGCAGGCTCAGTATGTGCTTCTGCCTGGCAGGAAAGGACTCTTGCCTTTTCTGAAAGGGACCCAACATGATTTTATGGTTTATTGTGTGTGGGTTTAGTTCTATGAATTTAACACAGAATCTGAGAAGCAGAAAGATTGGGCAGGTGTCTGAAAATGTGCATTGACTGATGCTGAAGCAGTTCGCACCAGTAAGTTAACCGAGAGAAAGAAAGCACTCAGATAAATGGTTGAACACACGTGCCTCCTGCCATGGCTCCCTGTGTTGCCCACACGTGTGTAGAGGGCAGAGTCAAAGCTAACACCTCCTTGGTGTGTGCTCTGTCTTACAATGTCCGTTTACATTTTTATGCTGCCTTTGCTTCGTACATCAAGCATGGAAACTGCCATCAACTCAAACTGTGTCAGCTGAAACGAGCCACCCCCCTCAATGGGATAAGCTTTAAAAAGTACTAAAATATTAGAAGAGAAGCTTTACAGTGGAAATCTCATGAAATGAAGTATTATCATTGGCACAGCCACAGGATGAAAGTCCAGACTCAAAGTGGTTTTGCTAGTCGTGTGAGGGGAAGGGTTCTCTGAACAAACACAGCAAAAATAATCAGAAGAACCCTCCTGACTTTATGGTGTTTTGGATCAGAGCAGCTCTTCCAATGGAACTTATTCTCACAAGGCTGCTGCTATTATTAAACAAGGACTGAAGGTTATGGACATGGGGGCAGGATGGAAGAGCTTTTTATGTGGAAACAAAGGGCTGTTCCAAAGATCATTTATGCAGTTAAAAAAGTTAAGCTTCCAGTCCCACAAAAATCCAAAGACTTGCTGCAAGGTTACATGACTTAATTTGGAATAAATAAATGTACAAGGAGGGAGTTTCACCAGATAGATGGATTGGCTAACACTGATTTTATAATCGATACAAGTAAATGCACACCTCTGACAGTAAGCTTATGTTTTGGGCAGCAACATGAAATACTTCACCAGAAGAAGGTGGGGTTCTTACAGCCAAGGAAGCTGGAATCATCTCCAGCGGCAAATCTGTTCAGCAAACAAAGGTTTTTGTGCTGGACACGTAGTGCAAGTCAGGCTCTAAAGGCTTAGTTCAACAAGGAAACAAGCACAGCAAGGTTGTGAGGAAACCTTGTTCTGCAAACCCAACTGCCACAGTTCTGCCCCTGGCTTTACTTGTGAACAATGCTCTTCACATGTCTTCCGAGCATGATGTGGGTTTCTGACACTCCATCACCTTAGGATCAGTGTGTTAAGGAACTGGGACTTGCACTTGAACAGGAGCATTGTTCCTGCAGTCCTCACACACTGAGATCCAGCACTGACTTCAGTTTTGGGCACACAGGACAGGCTGAGCGGTGGTCTGGCAAAGACCACATCAGTAGCACCTCTCTTTGGAGTACGACTCTGCGGCCCAGACAAGAAGATTCTCTAGGAAGATCAGTGTCTGTGTTTAGCAGCTCATCAGCTCATACCAGCTGTAACAAAACACTGCAACACAGGCTCTTTCGGTTAGCCTGAACAGTGTACTTATGAAGGAATCATTAGAACTGGGGCGGGCACAGCAGTCTGGCCACAGACACAAGCACATGGAGCACTGCTGGACTCCCCACTGCTGTCTGCACTTAGGGAGCAAAAGGTGCCATAGGAAATAATCTGAGACAAAAGTTGTCCCAGAAATAGGCAACAGTTTTGGCCAAAGCTGACTGCTGTTTGCTGATACCTGTCATGTGCTCCCTCAGCGTCTCTCCCGTATACATTAGGGATGTTGTTGTCTTCATTGTTAAATTCTTTAAAACTTTAAAACCCACAAGAAACACTTGTTATTTGCAGACTATTTCCAGTATCCTTAGCAAATAGGCTACTTACAGTCGCTTGATTCCAGATTCAGGCTGAGTTGAGGGTTTAGGCTGAATTATGGGTGTAGGTTGAGGGGATCTCATTTCTTCTTCTGTTTCCTCACTTGAAAGAAAGAAACAACAATTAATGTTCTCCTCCCAAGCCATGGAAGCACCTTAAGTTCTAAAATGAAATCTGAGATAGTGCTGTTGGTGAAGACATGCAAAAAGATCTGTTCAAAGCTCATTGAAATCCATGGGAGATGTTTCCATCAACCAAGGGACAGCACCTAGAACTGGGTCTCCTTTCAATTTTGTCTTTCCATCTGACAAGGAGAGGGAGAAGAGGAATGCATTGAATAAAAGTTGTAAAGTTTTCATTTTAGACCCATTCTTGTCCTCATGTTTGCATTCAAAAGTGTTAAATATTTGTAATCATTCTAAGGTTCAGGGGAGCCTGGGAATTGGCGAAGGACATCGTTTTCTCCCACTATGAGGAAACAGATTCAAACTAAAGCCATATGCTTGCAATCTCTACTTTAAGCCTTTGTAGATATACAAGCTTGTTGGACACTATTTCAGAGCACATTTATTGCTTCTAGACCTGCCCTACGGCTCCTCTGTGTCTAGCATGCAACAGGAAAGGAGATCTAACCTACCTTTTGTAGTATAAAAGCTCCTCCTGAAGTAAAAACACTTTAGATTTCAATTCATTCCTCTCATGAAGGACATCCCGGAGCTCCTGCAAGGTGAATCTTGGACGATTGGGATCTTTTAAGTCCAATGCCATCTTTTCTGAGTCGGAGAGGCAGTCGTCATTGTTGGGTTCTGCCTAGGAAGTGAAACGTGGGCTTTAAATTCACCATGCGAGTGCACGCCTGAGCAGTTGGAAGTGTTTATCCGTCTAGTTCCCAACTTCCTTTCAGCGTTATTAAATCCTCTTTTAGGAGAAACACATCAGTTTTAAGAGGAAAAGTAAAGAAGGAATTAGTTTTTCCTGTGACAGGCTCTCAGCAAGAACAGCTCAGTGAGCTGAGGAGCAGAGTACTGGAATTCTTAAGCAGAGCCCATTTTTTATAAGCCTGATCCTACCCTCTTTTAAGCTCATGTGTTTTTGGAACAGTTTTTCTGTCTATTGGTACCTGACTTCAGGTTAACCTTGGCTAGGCTAAGGTTGGTGCAGTATCAATTTCTACAGCAGAAATTGCAGCCCTTGTCCTGCAGACAGAGCAGCAGAGCAACGTGCACTTGTCCTTTTGTTTGATTCACCCCATTCATCCAAACACACTTTAAAAGATTGGTGCAACCTAACAAGAGGCTCAATGGAAATTGCCCATTTTCTTCACCCCTCTAGATTAGGGTGTGAGCTGATGCCTTTTCTTTCAGTTTGCCCCACACCTTTGCCCAAATAAGCTATTTTTGCTAGATTTGGCTCAAATCAGCACAGACTGAGCAGCCTGTAGCCAGTGCAAATGTCTTGACAGAGCCAACAAGCAATGTCCATTCCAGAGCATGCAGCTATTCCAGCTTCCTGCTTGCCACTGCTATTCCTGTCTAACCATCATCCTGCCAAAGAGAGTGGGGAAGGGCTCTAATTAGAAGAGATGCCATTGCCATGGAACTGATGAGTTACAGAGAGGTAGAGAATGCATCCTTTCTCTCAGAGACTGAAGACACTTTCACTCCTGCTGGCTCCAGGCCGAGGCTCTGCAGCCCCATATACAAAGCTGGGTGTCCTGGCTGAATTAACAGCAATGAAACAATCCTTTTCATTATTAATACAGTGCTTGCCCAATTCAGCAGTGACATGTTAGCACACCACTGGCTGTCACATTCCAGGAGGGACCAGGGGACCCAACCAGCCTTTGCTGCCGCTTCTCAATGTATATTCCTGCCTGCTACAAGTGAATTGGATGTGTCACTCTGCTGCAGTCTATCAGGCATTTACGGTACTGCTTGGGACTGGAGCAATCACCAATGCATCCAGCCTGCATGATAGTGCTCCTCTAAGTTCTTTCATATGATGCCCCTTATCCTATTTTGTACTTTTCTAAGAGCAGTATTAGGAAGGGAAATTACAGCATATTTGGTTTACTAAGGCAGAAGCAGTGTCATATGCACAGAGGAAAAATAGTAGGAACCATAAAGAAGACAAAAGGATGCAACAGATCAGAGATGCATCCTTTTCTCAGGAAGCTCCCCTCAAGTTAGAATTAAGAATAGTTAAGGTGCTTTCCAACCCTAACTATTCAATGATTCTAAGTTGCATCCCTGCTGCTCTGACCTCAGCACCAAATCGATTAGCAAATTTGCCTCTGCCTGTTCCTGCAAACACTTGGGTACCCAAGCAGTAACATTTGCTTTTCATGGGCATTTGCACTGGTAACACTTCACTGCACAAATTCTAACAGGAAGCAAAAGCAGAACTAAGGCCAAAGTTGGGTTCCTCTAAAAGATGCCTTCAAATACTTATGTGTTGATTTGGTAGCAATAGACCAGCTTCGTCCTGACAGATCAAAAGTGCCATAAGCCCTGCGAGGACCAAGTGTGCAGGTTCTGCATTGCCTCTGGGACTGCTTTTGGCACAGTTTCTTTTCTACTGTGGTTCACATGCCACCGCCATCACGGTGCACTGCTCCTGTGGGACCCATCAGGGCTCACATGTTTGCATGCTCAGCAGAGTTTAAGCTACTTGCCAGCTGCTTATCTTCTGGAAACCCCAGACTGTTATAAGGAATAGGTTTGTTTTCCTTTGGAGGAAAGGGTTGATACGTACAAACAAAATGAGGCCAAACATACCAAACATTAGCACTCCTAAAACACTGTCTGCCTTCGGTA
Organism: Lathamus discolor; assembly: GCF_037157495.1. Classification (NCBI taxonomy): domain Eukaryota; kingdom Metazoa; phylum Chordata; class Aves; order Psittaciformes; family Psittacidae; genus Lathamus; species Lathamus discolor. The sequence continues at coordinate 11,821,152 of NC_088895.1, read as the reverse complement.
CAAACTAACAGCTGATGCTCCAGTGATTTGGGATTGATTCATGTTGTTTTTAATAGAACACTCTCTTTTGAAGCAATGATTTGTTGATATTTGGTGAATTCTGCAGCCTCATGCGTGACCGAAACGCTGCACTCCCAAGGCTGTATGATGGGTAGCCAAGTCTAAGGGGAGAGCTACTCTCTAATGCAGACATCCCACTGCCTTCTGTGAGACCGGTTCCCTCCTGCAGGAAGGAGGGGTCATCATCCACCTTATGGGGCCTTTCCTGCTCTCTGTATGTCACACCTGATCACAAGATGCTGTCCTCAACTCCCACCATTGCCTCCGATGTGCATCAATCACATTTATTCAACAATGTACTTGGGATGAATTCCAGACCTTTTATAAAGGCTGTTTACAAAGTGATTTAAAGTGCCTCTTACCTTCACTTCCTCCCCATTCTGGCTGTCCTCGCCCTGCAGTTTTTCTCTCAGTCTCCCCAGCTCTGCTCGCAGGTTGCCCATCTCCTGCTCCTTCGTTTGAAGATAAGCTTCTAACTCCACCTTCTGCTCGATCAGCGCCTTCCCCTGAGCCTCAACAACAGTGATGCGGTGCCGCAGGTCGTGGTTGATCTTCATTAACCTGTTCTGTTGCTGCTGAAGCTGCAAAATATGAATGCAATAAGTCAGCATCTATTCACTCATGATGGCCAAGTCCCAAACATCATGTTAAAGGAAAACTAGTGGGTTCCTGTTGAATTTCATCTGGAAAATTCTCCTCCTTCCTTACTCCCATTACTTTTTAATATCTAATTATCTACTACAGTTACAGTCACCAAAACTTAACTGGTTTCTAGAGTAAAGAGGCATTTTCCTCCAGCTAATCCATCACTTCTGATAAATATGTTTCAAAAGAGCAAAGTTCAGCTATAGGGATTATGGAATTCTGAATCAAATCTTAACCCAGAGTACAAGAGAGAAAGACAAAACAGAGGAATCCTTATATTCAATATATGAGTACTTCATACTCCAACTTTGCTTTTTGCTCTTAGGCTCTCATAAGGCAGGCTATGACCTGCGGGCCACTGCATGGGCAGCACCAGTGCAAGAGGCCACAGCACTTGCCAGAGGCACTTGGCTGGAACAGGGATTGTGTAGGTCTGGCCCTCACTAGCACGGAGAAGTCCCATGGCCTCAGGAGATGAGGCAGCGTGAGGATGGGAAGCAAAATATGGGTAAGGAGGTCATTCCTCCCGACACAGAAAGAGCCGTGTGATTCCCACAGTCACAGTGGAGTCTGTGATTCATCAAGACTAAAGCCGGATCTCTTGTGCTATGGTCCCCAGGGACATCCATCCTCTCTCAGTGACCTTCTGGCCAAAGTAAGTGACCTGGGCTGGGCTCAGGCCCTTCCTCCTCTCCCTTCCTGTGCAAAGAGGTAATCCACATTGCAGCCCTGGTGTGGGAGTGTGTGTGTGTGGAGTCCAGCTGCCAAACTCTGCAGAGAGTACGCGTAAAACATACAGCAGCTCACTCACCTCAGCAGGGATGCCTTGGTGGTGCTGAGGAGGTTTGCACTGCCAAAGCAGAGAGAGGTACAAGAAACCAGGGTAGGTTACCTGTCCTGTTCCCATGGAAGGGGAGAGCTATGAGGTCCTTAAGGAAACAAACAAAACAAGCTGTCCTTCCCCCGTCTTCCTCTCTTGTTACACTGGTTCCAGTCACTTCCAAGTGTGACTGGTCCTTCTGGACTCAGCAGAGGGTGTGTGTCTGCTGCCTAATGGTTTTGGACACTCCATAGTTATGCTGGACACTTCAGTTACTGGACTAATCATCTGGCATTGCTTACAAATCCTACACTGATTTAAAACCAAACCCAGGCTATGGAAGTATGGGTGAGAAAGAAGAGCAATAGGAAGACTAAGAGCCACTTACAGCCTCTACATCCTCATTTTTAAGTCCGAGTTCCCGGTCCTTTGCTCTGATTTCATCCCTCTGTTTATCTACCACTTCCTTCAGCTTCTTCATGACTTGCCGCTCTCTCTCTGACATTCCTGGTTAAAAAAAGAACAAAGGAAAAAAACTGAGGACAACGAGGAGCTGCTGAGACTGGAACAATAGCGAGAAATATTTAGGTAAAGACCCTGGAAGTTGCCTGCTGGTAGAATTACAGAGATGCTGCTGGAAGATGCTTTAAGGGTTACTTCAAGGGTAACAGGGAACACAGATAACACAATCCATAAAGCCACTGCACAGGAAGTCCTTAAAGAAGGAACTGACAGTCCTCAGAAATATTTATAACAGTGGAGTGACACGGATACCTCTTGTGCCTCTGCAGTTTGACATCAGTGTTCGCACTATGCCCCGAGGAGCTCGGTTATTGTGTGATGATCTGTAGAATCAGCTGGCCAGGACCCTGACGTGGTAAAAAGGATGGTCTGGATCCTCAGCAAGCTCTAACCAACATGTCACAGCTGTGGATTGCACTTAGGTCCAAACCAGCTAAGGAGTGCTGGACTAGAATGATTCTATGTTAAAACCCAGTTCTGTGTTGGGTGAAAGGGAGACGAAGCAGCACCTTCAGAGCGTACCTCTACCCTGAATCTAGAACAGACATTTAATCTGAATTATGGTCGCACATTTTCTCCTCATATTTCGCAACACTATTGAATTCTTCTGTTATTTGTTATGGGAACTGGCACTGCAGTGATGGGCTCCTCAGAGCAAACTCAGATGATTTAACTTGGTGAGATGATAAATGTACTACGCTGACCTTTCCTGATACCTGCACAGACACACAGTTTGGTGGTCCTAAACTATCACATAAAATCATGTACCACAGCATCCCATAGGATGGCTTTAAAATGAAAGCCTGTGACCAGGGCAGTGTGTGGTGGCTCTGCCCTAAGTTCAGTCCAAGCAGGAGCTCAGATACAGGGTCTGTTGCTGTCTGATTCTATAACCTTTGGCAAACTAGTTAGTTATGTGGGTCCTCAGCTTCCTCCATTTACGAACTGCAGGTGGTGACTTTGCTCACCCCTCTGGGGTGGCTGGAAAGCCACTTTCTTTTTAATATATTAAAGCAGTTCCCACCTCAGAAATATGCTGCATACACATCAAATGTATCCAGCCAGTCAAGCCTCTGCTTTCTAACATCAGCTCCTCAGACTTTCTGGTTACGTTCTTCCCTTCATCAGAGATATCAAAAATTGCTCCCTAAGAGAATGTAGGCTGCAAGCCTTGAGGAACTCCAGCTTACAGATCACCTACAGCTGGAACTGATGCATAAGACAGTAAAGCAAGACAGACTTGAGAGAAGGAGAGAGAAAGGCAGTAACTCTTCGGTGGATGTGCACTCCTGCACCAGCTGTGGGTTGCCATGCAGGCATAAAAAAAGCACAGCACTGCAAACAAGGGGAACAGTAGCTCTGATCCCTCACTGCTGAAGGACCAGAGCTATGTTAGAGCAGAGAACAGGAAACCACTGCTGGAAAAAGAACTGGTGATCACAATGGCTGGGAATTCAGTGTTGCTCTCGAACCCCAGAAAAGAGCTTAGTTGAGAGACATGCTGTTCATGTGCTAGTATTACATTCTCATCTCTTTTAATTCAGTGGCCAGTTTGAGTGCTCTGTTTTGGGACCCTGGTCCTTATCACCTCTCTGCTCTAGGTTCTCGTTCTTTGCAGGGTAAATTTAGTTCTTCATTGTGGTGACAGCTCAATAGCCACCAGGGAGGACAAGTAGACACTGACACTGCTGCTGCTTAACTCAACACAGGTCTGGTATCTCACTGTATGCACAAATCTCACCTACAGGTTCCTGGATGCACCCTCTGCTGGGGCCTAAAGCTGTATTTAAAAACAAATAAAGACCCCAAAATTCTGCCTTGAAGTACAGAGGGACTGCAGTGAAACTTTAGACTGGTGGTGTCACCCCAGCAGGAGCTAGGAATAGTGAGTGCAGCTATATTCATTAGTACTTGGGAGATGTTTTGAGATCTCTGGAGAGCAGGTGCTATTTAAAGAATAAAGTACCGTTTCAGTGCTGCCTGCTTTTCCTCCCACTGTGCTCATTTTTTCTCCTTAACATTTGGTGAACCCAAAAGCCTTCAACTGTGTTCATGGATCACTACATTATCATTTTCCTTTCAAGAGGAGGGGAAAGGAAAGGTGGGAAGTGTTTGTGAATCAGTCACATCTTCTTCCATTTCCTCAGGCACTGGGTAAGAGGGAGGGAAATCACTAAGTGCCCTAAATGTAAAGTCATTATCTCTAAATGATTCAAACTCTAGCAACTGCAAGATCTGAAATGGCACACCCAGCTGGCTTCCTCTGGCATATCCCATGAGCAGCTTCCTGTGCACTGCTGTGATCGCAGCATTGTTCAAGCAAGAGAAAGGAAAGCAGCTGGGGGAGAGGAAAAGTTAAAAGACTAAAAAAAGAAGGAAAAATAACATCTTTTATGTTTAGAGACCCATTTACTGTTGTGTCACATCTATCCCAACAGGCCAAAGTGCCAGTCAGGGCCTGTGGCACTGTACCACTACTTAAATACTCAGACTAGAAGCTTGCCTGCACTTCTGAAAGGGAGTTGTAGGTTCCTCAGCAGCCCAGCACAAGAGGTTCATGCAACCATTGACATCCTGCTGCCTGTCTGCACTGCCACAGCCAGCCTGAGGCAGCAGCTCCCCTCGCTGCAGTGGAACAGCAGCCTGCTTGTCCTGTTTGGCACACACTGGGTCAAGTTAACTTGTGGCAATTTACTGGGATATTCCAATCAGTCAGCACCATCAGTTTGAGCTTGGGAGGAGCAGCATTAATGGAGGTTGCAGATTCATCTTTCACCCCAGCTGTGTGTTTTGTATTCTGCTACATGTCCTTTCACACGAACCCTGCTCTGCGCAGTGCAGAACACTCCTGTTTAGATAGGATTGCCTCTGCCTCTCTCCTAAACACCCTCATTATGCTACAGCCAGGCTCTGTGAACTGACGTGACTGTTAATTCACTAGATTGGATCTCAAAGTCTTGCACATTCAATCACTGGCCTCTGTTGCCTGTGCTAAAAATAACTCCTTTAGCTGTCTGGTGAGTAAGCAGCAAGCTGTTAATCCCAGGGGCTAGCCACTGAGGGGAGACATGATCACAATACTAAATCATGCTGAGATAGGAAGACTGGAGTCTGGTCACAGTTAGCACAGCTAGCAAAGTATTTAGCTTGAAAGCCTGCCTCTGCCTCTACGTGTATCAGATCAAATGAGGGAGACTGTAAAAGGCAGCGTGACTGCTTTTGACATTATCCAAACGAGTCACCTGGGACAAATTATCCCCATTCATTAATGACAAAATTGCCTAAAAGGAAAACAGTTGGGTTTGATATCACAGGCTCCAATAATAACGTGAGGTTGCTATAAGTTAATGTGATTTGATTGAAACTGATAAAGTTGTCCAAAGAATATCAGTGAACCCAGAACATGATCTCTGGAATGGGTTTATAGGTTTTGTTTGTGTTATCATACTTGGGTAGACAGTAAAAATAACAGGAAAAGCATGCCTGGCATTTGCTTGGCTGGCTGGATGTGAAGAGTATGGCTATATTTAAATACAAGCACATGAGCTGCAGTGAGCAAGATACCCACTGGAAGGAAAAAAACCCAAAGACAAACCAAAGGGGAAGCTGGTTCTTTATAATGAGATGTCAGTCTTCATGCTCCATGACTCAACGCTGCCATCCTAAAATGCTGCATGGAGTTTGTGAGGCTGATGCTGAGCTCTTTGTCGATAACCGACTCCTAAATTCAAAGTGTTGCATTTGCTTTTAAAAAAAGTGGAGATTTTGAGGTTTGACAATTTTAGCTTTTTGAAGATTCCATTACACTCCTCCCCAGGGCAAGTGCTCAGCCTCTGGGAGAAAGCAAGTGCAACCTCTGCAGTGCTGGATAGGGTTTCATCCACCTGCAGCAAGCCTCCATCTAATCCCAACCTCTGGCATCCGGACAAGGACACCTAACACTTTGTTCCTAACACTTTACTGGAGAGCTACAATGGCTCAGCTGTGTGCTCTTGTTTCCAGCCCAGCCAGCGACTTTGCACACTACACACAGGGTGCTACACTTTGGAGGGAACTAGGACTTTACTGACCATCGGAACCTACTGAAAGTGGAGCTGTGGCTTGAAGCGATGGACCACGGTCATGTCCATGCACACCCACTTCCACACTGACTCACCATCACAAGCATGTTTTGCTGTTAGCATTCTCAGCTGTCTGCCCCATCTCTGGGCTCAGGGCTGCCTCATCCCCAAACCTGCACAACACCTCAGCTTAAATCTCAGCAAAGTATGATGAAACAGACTTGGTATCTAGCAGCCTAAATTATGTGCTAAGAACTGTGGAGCAAGTAGACATCTGTTCACCTGCTCTGGGGAAAGGGCTATTTGCTGACCTGGGTGGAAGCTTGAATTGCTGCAGTGAACTCTACCTGTACTTCCAACTCAGAATCTTGTATCTTGAACTTCATTCTGCCTCAAGAAAGAAGACGCTCACAAAGTGGCTGTTTCAACTGTTCTGGATTCATCCATTATAAAGGATGAAGAATTATAAATCTCTTCACTTACTCTAAATTGCCTTTAAGTACCAAACAAGTGATGGAACACTAAAGGCAGGTAAACCAAATAAAACCAATCACTCCTGTTATAGGAGAATTGTCCTAGAATATCTCCCTATGGAAGACTGACATAATTCAGACTAAGAATCTTGATTTGTTGCTTTACAGTTACCCTGAATAGATCAACATTTGCACTCACTTTTGTGTATAATGGTGTGAACTGAACTGCTGAATGGATTATTCCATTTGCATTAGAAATCACAGGGAGGGCTTAAAAATGGGTTTTGCAAAGTATAAGCTAAAAAGAAACAAAAAGTGATAGACTGAAAACTGAAGCTAGACTTATTTTCAGAGATGCTCCTCTGCCAAATAAAAACTTGTTCAGGCTTTTCTTTCCCTCCTATCTCCACCTCTTATCATGTCTTTGGTGTCACCATGTCATCAGAGATGTTCTATTAGGTAAAAAGACCCCAAAACTACAAACCAAAAACCCAAACAACCCCCCCAAACCCAGACCTGCATTAATCTATAGCAAAAGAGCCAGAATATCCAGTCAAAACATTCTGATCAAGTATTGCTTTTTATAACAAAAGCAAGTATTGCATTTGAAGTGTCAGACTTGCCTTCATGCTTCTGAAATTCCTCTTCTGTGAAATTAATGTCTTTGTGAGATAAGTTTGTCATCAGTTGTTTATTCTCCTCCTGCAGCTGCGCAATCTGGGTAAGAAGGTCCTGCGCCTCCCCTCTCCAGACATCCTCCACCAGTTCTAATTCCTAAAGGGTAGATCAGGACAACACATTTATACTTCTAAACACATGAATAGTCTTTGACTTGACTATTTACAGATCAAACTAGTCACAGTCCTACTGTGATTCATATAGAAAACAGTTAAAGGAGACTAGAATTCCTTAGAAGACATCTACTTTTCTAATGCCAGCATCAAGGCATCCACACATGAGGAGACAATTCCTCATGCAAACATTTTTGACATGCACATTACCCACAGAATGATTTCTTAGGCCCCATTTTGCTGCGAGGGCCAGGTTAAGGGGACTGCTGTGTTACAAAAGTAACTGAATGTGAGCAACCATTACCTCCTGCATCCCAGGAAGTAGCACAAAAGCTGTTATAAATGCCCCAGAAACATCACACAGCACGGCCCAGGAGAGCCAGTGCTGCTCCTTTTGAAAGAGCTGCATCTCTACTCTAGCGCTGTGTTATGAAACACAAGTGTAAAATAATGAGAGCAGCAAACCCAGAGCTCCCAGTCCACATCATAAACACAAAGCTGCTGCTTCTTATGTAAACTGTTCTACATGGAATGCCTTGAGTGGCATCTGTGTTAGCAGCAGTGAGACCAGTCAAAACAGCTCCCATGTGTCGGGACACTGTGTGTCAAGAGCAGCTGTCACCAATCCCTGTAAAGGTCAAATAAGGACAAAAAGTATACAGTCCTCAAGGAAAAAGCGTTCTATTTAGAGCTTTACGTGTTCCAAAAGCCTTTGCTATAAATCATACTTGTGCAGTGAGGGGCATTCTCTGCTCCATTTTCATGTATGTGCTTCAAACACAAAAGCTGCATGAAGATCACTGGAGCCAGGCTGAGTCACTTGCTGACTTGTGCATCCAGCCAGCATGTCCTCTCCTACCTAACAACAAAACACATGCAGACAACAACCCTGCCAGGCACAGCTCTCAGCTAAAATAAGCTCTGCTGAGAGATTAAAGGGTAGCTTTCTGCTCTGAATGTATGCTCTGATAATGGGAAATCATGTTCCTGTTGACTTTGGGGTCCAAGTGCCATTTTATTGTGGCATTTATTACTGCATTGCTGTGATTTTAGAACACTTCTTTAAGAGTTATGCAGAAAACACTGTAGCACTGTATATGCTGTCAGCTTAATTATCAAGAAGAAAACCTTTATTTTACTTCAAACTCTCTATCTACAGAATATAAAAGCAAATCTGTAAGGAAATGTATATTGCCAAATAGCTATTTACCGTGCTGCTGCCTATTACAACTCTGTAGCTAGAATAACGCAGTGACCTACTTCAGCTAAGAAAACAGCACATTCATCAGTTATGAGCATTCTGATAAAACCAAAATAGAACCAACACAGAAACCCGAACTAGCTAAACTTCTATTGCTCATGTGTGGCTGCAATGTAAACACACAGCTAGACAACAGTGTGCCTGGGCAAGCTTTCCTGTTTCTTGCTATTTAAGAGCCCATGAATTGGAGCAGAAATTCACTTCTGATCCCTCTTTAGTAGAAATGTGAAGCAGAGAAGGCAGATCAATGGGCCAGTAGGTGCCAGGCAGCTCGGGAAACTCCAGAGAGTGCTAAGCCAGTTTTATAGGCAAAACAGATTTACAGGTAAAGTTTAAGTGCTAAAATCCTCATAAACTGATGCCTGCAAGGACCACTAAAAGCTTGTCTGGATGACTTTTGGGTCACAGCTATTTCTCATTCTCTGGCTTTTTCTGCTTACCAGTACATGCCCTGCAAAAGAGTCAGTCATCAAACCCTCGCACTGGAACACAGGTGATGTGACGCTATTGCTCTATAGGGACTTAGTGCACTGGGAATCAACTTGACTGAAAAAATACCTATGTATCATGTACTTGGTCTTCCCTGTTAAAATATGTTGGCACCAAAGTTTCATCTGGGTTGTCTAAGCCCTCTTTGAGCTGTTTCAGGGCTATCAGAGAAGCTGGCAGAGTAGAGGTGGTTAACTGCAGGGAGATCAGCTGAAGCTGGCGAGCACAGTATTATGCAGCTGACGTGCTCAGGAAACTTTTAAACATAAATGAACTTCAGAAGCATCTACGTAGAACATCAGCTGTGCAATGACACTGGGTGTTGCTACTGGACGCAGGTTGGTACCCACTTCACCATGCAGCATTCTGTAAATAACTGAGGTAAAGAGTTCCTGCTGACTGGCAATGCAGAGATCTCAGCAGGGAGATTCTTCCCAGAGGTGAAGTGCCTTCAAAAAACCTGGCAGCAAAGGCTTGGGAAGAGCTGATTTAACTCCAGACACAGCAAGGGACCAGCGCAACAGACACCCACTTGCCTCCAAGTCAGATCCATCAGAAGGACAAAGGCAGATTGGGTACAAGTATTTGTACCTGTTCTCCAGACCTTTCCTCTTCATACTCTGAAGGTTCTTCTACATTAAAGGTCTTCTACCATCCTTTTCAGAGACACTACCCTGCGATTTCCTCTGCAAAATGTTGCAGGAATTATCCTGGATTTCCCATATGCTAAATGAAAGTCTCCCAGCTGGCTCTTTTTAAAACACATACAACTTGATTCAAGTTAAAGCCAACTCTCAAAGTTTGAGGTCTCTCTTCCAGCAATTCTCTATCTCCTCTTTATCCCGAATCTGCGTGTGCAAGCAGGAATGGCATGAGGCAGAAGTGACGAGTTAGCACAGTTACTAGAACCACTTCTTCAAATCAGTTCTCTGGATGGTTTAAGGAGTAGATCTGACACTTTCCCTGCAGTAAGTGGAGCAGCTCATGCTGTCCTGACACATGAGGGTAACAGGATATGGGAAATGATCTTGGGCTTTCACAGGAATAGGGTCAGGGAACACTGTGACCGCTTCGGATGAAGCCAAGGGACAAAATGCATCAGAGGATGGAGCAGGAATCTGGGAGAGTGTTCTTCCCTATTCTTCAGCTTTAACACTGCTCTGAAATCACTCGGTCCTCCATCTCTCTCCTGTGATTTGCCTACCCGATGAGTGTGCCAGGAAAACTGGACTGCCAAATCATTCACAGCTCTAGGAAAAGTGTGTCACGGTCAGTGACTTTTCCTGGCCTAGCAGAAGCAGCACTATCCGCTCATCAGGGGAGGGGGATGGCGCAGGAGTCCTGATCAGGGAGGCTCAAGGGGAAGGAAGCGCAGAGGTTGGGAAAAGGGTGGAGAAAGGGAAGGAGGAAGAAAACTTGCAGGAGGGAAGGAAAACAACAACACACCCGAACCCTCAGCGACGCTAAGGCAGCATCCACACAGAGCCATGAGCCTGCCCCGGCCGTGCCCACCGCGTGCCCCGCCTGCTCCCAGCGGCTCCGCGCATCCCGGCGCGCACCAGCCGCCCGCTTTGTTGTCCCCAGCGGCTGCAGCCCTGCCCCGCCGCGTCCGTCCCCCCCCCGCCTTATCCCGCACCTTCTGGTGCTTCCGCTCCTTCTCGATGCGGTCCATCCTCTCCAGGCGCAGGCGGTCGAGCTCCAGGCGCAGCTCCTCCATCTCGGGGTTGATGTGGTTGCGGCTCACCAGCACCTCCAGGATCTCCAGCACCCGCACCACCTTGGGCATGAGGCGGGCGATGGCCTCGCAGCCGTGTTGGTCGATCACCCGCTCAAACTCCTGCCCCACGGCCGAGGCGATGTCGTACACGTCCATGACCGTCAGCTCCGCCGCGTTCTTCTCCAGGGCGGGCGGCACCCCGCCGCCGCCGCCGTCCATGGCTCGCCCGGCCCCGCGGCACCCTCATAGGCAGCACCGGGGCGTCCTCGTCGCGGGGCACCCCCCGGCAGCCGAACCCCGCACCCGGGCCGCGGCCCCGCGCAACTCCCGCGAACTCGGGCTGGCCCTGCGGGGCGGGGGGTGCTTAAACTTGGCCGGGCGACGGGAAGGAGGGACCGAGGGAGGGCGGGCGCGGCCGCCCCGCCACCGCCGCTCGGGGCCAATGGCAGGCACCGGGCGGGCCGGGCCGGGGGAGGCCCCGCGCATGCCCGCGGCCACCGCCGTGCCTCGCCGGGCTGCGGGATGTGCGGCCGCGCCGGTGGCCGCGGTGGTTCTGGACGGGAGGAGCCGGCGTGGAAGCCGCGGCTCTGCGGGTGCTGCCGGCTGGTGCCTGCGCCGAGCTCCGTCAGCCGCGGGATGAGCCGTGGTGCCGGGCTCTCGTACCGCTCCATCGTGCGGGGCGGCAGCCACGCGTTTGAGCGGGGCAGAAGTCATCGAGGGTTCGGGATCGATGGTACCCGTCCCTGGGGCGGGCGCACAGGGATGTACCGGGGTTCCGTGGTGCCGCGGCACCCAAGGGCAGACGCAGCACCGGAGCTGCCAGGACGGGAGCGGGGAAGATGGCCCCCAGCTCCAAACGAGGAGGAAGGCAAACAGATGGCTGCAGGCTAACGTCGTGGGGGGAAGAAGTCATTCTGCGGGACAAGCATGGGTCCTGCACACAGCAGCTCGCTCATCGTTAGGGGTTTTTAGGCACTCGCTCTGCAAGAGCAGAGCAATAGAGTCCTTACGCCTGTTTAGAGTGTCAGTGGAGGTGCATACAAGTGGTTTGCTGCACAGGTCCACTTACAGGGGAATTTAAACTAAAGCCAAATGTATCTTTTCTAGGGGTTTTATTTCAGTATTTTTCCTTCAGGTGTGACTGCATTCTTAAATGTTTTCGTGGTGCTTAGTACCGGGTGCTCCAGATGGGCCATTATGGACACATTAAATGTACCCCGAAATAATTGTAGGTTCCAATCCTGCCACTTGCTGCCTGCAGTATAGAAACAATGCATTATAGTTTGGACAAGATACTATGGATAACAGCTAGTCAGAAGAAATAAAACTGAAGTTGCAAAAGCCAAGCTTTGACTGATAGGTGCTGCATGTTGTGGATGTGGCATTCATCCTCTGTTTGTCACACAAGGGAGGGCAAAACACCAATACAAGGGAATGGGAGGAGCGAATGACAGGAAATGCAACACTGTGACACTCAAACTTTCTCAGGCAATACTGTTAACATCTCCTTAGGCCACAGGTTACAAAACTTCAGCCTTCCTCCCATACTGCCCAGTGCTCACATTCCTGGAGCTGGGCAGCCAGAGTGACACGCCAGCCTCCAAGCATCAGAGTTTGATGTTCAGTTGCCTAACTTTAATAATAATCAATGACAGCCTGTGCACATGTATCTAACATCCCTCATGAAATTTACTGCCAAAATTGATCGCTGCAGGGTATTGCACAAAGTTCCAGAGAGAGCAGTAGGATGAATAACAGCCCATCCATCCCTGTAACAGTTATCCTTCCCTGGCAAACAGCACTTATGGGAGCGCAGGAAGGGGCAGCAGCATGAGCAGAACATCTGGAGAACACTCTGCAGTACCTCAGGGGACAGATACGCTGTGAAATCATCCTTTTGTCCAAGTCAGAGATGAGAGAAAGAGTTCACACCACCAGACTTCAGTATAAACGGGTTCTCATCATTAAGTGTAAATGTACATAGAGGGAAAAAGTAATGACGCGGAGAATGTGCTGGTGGGAAGAGTAAAATCCCTACTGAGACAGATGGAAAACCAGCACAGCAGTTCATGCTGTGGGAAGCAGCAGGTTCAAGCTTGGCTCAATCCAGACTCATTGGAAACCATGGAAGTTTTCAGCGCCTGGACAGGAGAGGGCTCTTGCCACTCGCATACGTGACCTGTAGCTCTTCAAGTTCACCTTCCTCTTGCCAGCATCTTTCCTTTCCATGCCCGGAGCCTGCACTGGCACATCCAGCTCTGCCGCTTGGACCTAGCAGCTTGAGATGAGCAAACTCACTTATGTTAATCAAGTAATTGGACTCCATTTGTCACACAAACACAACGTCTGAGCATTATAACCAGGACTACAACAACTGGCGCTCACTTGGCAAGCTCAGGCGCATAAATATTGCACCGGAAAGCCAGACTGTGTTTGAGTCTTTAAATCTTTAATTAAACCAGCTAGTCATGAAAACAGACTCTCTTCAGCTCCAGCACTGCCTTCTGTACTGCCGACTGCAAGTGTTAACTGACAAGCAGCATTTAAGCATGACAACGCAGAGAGGGCTTTCACACCGGGATGCAGGAGCCTGCCCTGAGCCCGGACTGCGTTCGCTGCGCACCCACAAGCTGGGCTTCCCCGTCACCCCCTCGATGGTCAGCTCCTTCCCCAGTCCCTGCCCGGCCGCACAGGACAGCGGCGGCTGCCGCCGGGACCCGGCACTGCCCCGCTTGACAGACAGCGTGCAGCCAATGGCGCGCTCTCTGAGAGGCCAGCTCTCCCCACCCCGTTCTGATTGGCTTCAGGCCCTCACGGCCCCGCCCCCGCTCCATGCTCATTGGTTGTTCCGTTACAGGGGCTCCGCCCCCCGCGCCGCGCCGTGCGTGCCTCAGGGGTTAGGCGGTCCCTCTGCGGTTGGTCCTTCAGCGGCCGCCGTAGCACAGCCCGTACGTGGCAGCGGGGCTGTGCTGGCCTATGAGCGGCGGCCCCGTGCCCCGGAAGGGGCGTGCCGAGAGCCGGAAGCTCCCCCTCCCCTGCCGCTGCCGTCGCGCCGCTCGGTGCCCGCTGCCGCTGGGCTCCGCCATGTCGCCGGTGCGGGCGGTGCTGGCGCTGCTGGCCGCCATCGCGGCCCCGGCTGCCGCCTACTTCGTCAGCATCGACGCGCACGCCGAGGAGTGCTTCCTGGAGCGGGTGCCGTCCGGCACGAAGATGGGGCTCATCTTCGAGGTGGCCGAGGGGGGCTTCCTGGACATCGACGTGGAGGTGAGGGCCGAGCGCCGCGGCTGGGCCGCGCTCGCTCCCCGCCGCCTGTGAGGTGGGGAGGCCGGGGCAGTGCCCGGTGTGGGTTGGAGTTCCGTGCGGTCCCGGCTCGTTGCGGGGGCTCCGTGCGTGCTGACCGGGCCCCCCCCGCGGTGGTGCGGGCGGTCTCGGAGCGGAAGAGGAGCCGCCTCGACGGGATGCGTTTCCTACGGCCGCTTGTGCCGTTCCTGCCCCCAGGGCTGTTCTCGGGAGGTTTCCTGCCTTGCCCGGCTCGGTGTAGACTTGTCACGTTGAACGCTGCGGCGGGAGGAACGAGCAGGATTGCTCTGTATAAAAGTGCGTTGCTTGTTCCGGGAGCCGCGTGTCTCCCCTCGAGTCGAAAGGCGTTGTCTTTAATCGGGGTGATTGCCATCTTGAGAGGTGTAGGTAAGGCCTTTTCCTCGGCGAGGCATCAGATCAGGAGAAGAGTAAATAAGGATTCCTTTCGTCTTGGTGAGGAGCGGAGAGTTGTTCGTTTGGGGTAACTTAAACCTGAGAGAGTTGTTGCTGGGAGTGAGTATAATGACTTAAAACGACACATGGCTCTAACACGGGGCAGTCGGGAAGAGGAAACCGAAATCCCATTCAAATGGCTTCGGTGGAAACTCGGCAGCAGAGTTTGGCCTGATGAAGTGGAAGCCTCAGAATCACAGTGATGCTGAGCGCTGATACTCAATGCGATAGCCCGTTTGGAGTGGTCACTGCAGCAGTGCACAGGTGCGTGCCTGAAGTAGCACTGATGTGTGGGAGAACGTCTTTTCCTTCAGACATCAGCAGTGAGGATCCTTCTGCAGTTGTTCATGTAGCAAACAGCCAGGGCTGTACGTAACTTGTGGTTTGCTTGTTCCTGAATGCTTCTTATCTTGCCTGTGTAATCTTGGACAAGGAGAGAGGCTTTTGTGTGACTTTCTTTACCAAGAAGTTTATTACAAAGATCTATGTGCAGGAAAATACATCACTGCCTTTGAGTTGTGGGAGGGAAAGTATGAAGAGTGCCAAACCAGATTACACATGGTGTTGGTCATTCTGACTGAATAACTTTGGCACATGCATGCAGTGTTGTAAGGGTCTATTTGAACCCACTGTATTTCAATTCAAACATATGACACTTTGTTTTCCCCAGATCACAGGGCCTGATAATAAAGGAATTTATAAAGGTGATCGAGAGTCCAGTGGAAAATACACGTTTGCTGCCCACATGGATGGAACTTACAAGTTTTGCTTTAGCAACAGAATGTCTACCATGACTCCCAAGATAGTGATGTTCACTATTGATATTGGAGAAGCTCCAAAGGGGCAGGACATGGAGACAGAAGGTGAGGAAGACTTCTGGAAAGGAATTAGCTCTGGCTTGAGAGCTATTCCCTACATGCATGGCTTCTGAACTTGAGTACGAATCTCAGAATTGCTGTTTCTTCAGACTCTCTAGTTAGCTGTTCTCTTGCACAGCTAAAATTTGGGTGGTTTTAGACCTCTTTACGTGGTTTAATGCAAAAAATCACCAGAGAATCACTTGGCCATCTGCAGAAACTAATGCCCACCTCCTTTAGTCTTTTCATTAGTTTCATTCTCCTGTTTCTAGTTTGCTCAGCAGTACATAGGCTCCTACATGCCTTAGTTGAGCTCTTTGATAAATGTGCTAATATAAATTTTTTGTCTTAGCTGTATAAATGAGTGTTTTATCTGCAGCCTTTTGTCCTGCACTTGTGTTCATCTCTTACACTTTCCTCTAGGTGGTGGAGATACCTGGGATGGTATGTGTACTGCTTTTTGAAAGCTCATTAGCATCTTGTCTTTGGCATATGTTTATTCACTAACAGCTAACGTTTGCTTTTCTCTGTAACATCGGTTTGTAGCATGAGAATGTCTTTAATAAACTACATAGAAGGTCTGATTCTGAGCAATGCTGAGCACCTGCAAGCTTCCATCGAGAGGTTTATATACTTAGCAACACTTGGGATCAGGTCCTTGAACTGTCTCTGACAGTAAGTCTTAAGGAGGTGGGAGTTTTAGGTGAAATTAGACACTGAACATCCAAGAACATTGGATATTTTAGACTGTGCTTGCTTTATGTTGCAAAAGTGGATGTTGAGTAATCAAGGACTTCTGGAAGCAGTAACCTTCTTTTAGGTTATGAATTATCAGTAACGTTACAAGGGGAAACACTTGAAACTTGCCATTTGCTGTAAAAGAAATGAATGTGGGTAACAAGTTACAAGGGTTTATTTAGCAATCACTAGCTAGGAAGGCAGTAAAGTCCTGTTGTCTGTTTTGGCAAGTAAATAACTGTGCAGTCAGTGCTTGATATCACTTAAAAAATAATAAATCCCTAACTTTTGATTTATTCCTTTAAAGACTCGGTTATAGCTGTTACTGAGTCTGGATTGAGCTGTTGCAAAGAATATGAATGCAGCTTTCATTTTCAAGGCACTTCTGGAGTGTATTTTTCAGAGTGGGTTTGAGCAGTCCTTGTGAGTGTAATTTTTTCTTACTAATAAACTGCACTTACTGCAATGACCATGAAAATAAGGGGTTGATGATGTTAGCAAAGTGAATGTGGTTCGTACAACTATTTAGGGTTTAACTATAACTTGTATGGGTGATGTTTTCTGCTCCTCTTTTTGACTGGTCCCCATGAGGTGTGTATTTTGAAGAGCTTTGTTTTCAGATTGTGATCTGAAACAATTTATAACTAACAATGTAATAAAGCAGCTTCAAAGTCAGGTATGTCCCTTCAGTGGGAAACGTGTTGGGTTTTGTGACTTCATTTTAAGAGCTGATGGCCCAGGGCATGTTGGTGGGATGACATCTTGAACTTCTCTTGGTGCTAGAAAACTTTGGAAGTGACTTGAATAACTTAAAAGGGGACAGTTCTGTGAGCATGAATGTACTTAAAAGATCCTGTGATTGACAGGCAAATCACTAAATCCTAGCTCTCTGATCCTTCTATTTGCTGAGCTTCTCTCAAGCTAGTTTTCTGTTATCGGTTTGATGTTTTCCTCCTCTTCTGCTTTCACAACACACCAGAACCTGAAGCCAGTCCTGCCCTCTGCCAGGCCCCTTTGGCATCGTTTCTGCTGAATGCTGTGCTTCAGCTAGACTGGAAGATCACAAGATGTGATATGTTGCTTCAAAAAGTGATCTCGTTTTGCCAGCATCATGATCTTAAGCTAAACTCTGTCGTTCCATTTTTTTTGCAAGCTTAACAACTAGGAAAAGCTGTGATGTTCAGATAATTTGCTTGGAATATGTTGGACAATCTTGGCAAAATTGATACTAGTGTGTGGTATTGATTTTATGTGTTCTTGTGTTCCATTTTTTTGGAAGAGTATGCCCATACTGGAAATCAGTGGTCTGTACTGATTCTAAATCGTGTCTTGTGTTTTCTGGTCAGATGTGGAGGAAGATGCTTCCCCACTTACTAAATACCATAGGGACCCGTTAGGAGAAGTGATGCTATGAAAACTAAACTGTTCCTTTGCTGTAAGGATAAAAAGTTTCAGCTGTACAGACTGCATTTTTCTGCCACAGGAAATGAAGTATTACCTGTTCATAAATCCTAACAAACTGCTTTTCTGTGTCAGTAACACATTTTCTGATGCTTCTGAAATTATTCTGCAGCTCATCAGAACAAGCTAGAAGAGATGATTAATGAGTTAGCAGTGGCCATGACGGCTGTAAAGCATGAACAGGAGTACATGGAAGTTCGTGAAAGAATACATAGAGCAAGTACGTGTCTTTGATTTAAATGCTTTCTCCACTCTCAAGTGAATTTATAGAATGTGGCTTAAAGCAAGTCCATGAAAGCTGTTCCAGGAAAAACACTTAGACCAAGTTCTGAAAGCCCTGCCCCTACAATACTGAATGTAGCTGGTGTTGCAATCATCTGTAAGTTGGCTAACCCCTCATGTAATGAAGATTGTTGTGCACAATATCTTTGCCTAATTAGTGCAGGTTCTCCGGTTCTTTGAATGGCATGTTCATGCAGATGTGGGCAGTGCTGGCTCCCAGGGATAGACTTTGGTTGAACTACTACTTCATCCTTGAAGTAGGTGTGGCTTAATAACTGAGCCAAAATCTGTGTTAAATATTTCATTGAGGCAGAGCAGAGCTACTGTTCTTTCCAAGTAAGGTGTGATGAACTCCAGTCACAACTCCCACAGTCTGAAATACAGCTGTAAAGTGGGACTGAGAGCACCAAGTGGCGCGTTAGGGGAAGCCCAATGAGAATAAAGGGCAAATATTTGTAATATGAACACACGACATTATCCTAAAGCGTTGGCCCCTCAACTTTTTGAACCTACAGATATCTGTTTGGAAGCTACAAGCTTCTGTCTGACCTCTTTGAAGGTGGGCAGAGTAGAGGTGCTGCCGCCTGTATCCAAAGCTGAGGTTGGTTAAAACATCTGCTTGCATAGTAAACTCTTTGGAAAAACACCCTCAGTTTCAAATCTCATCTCTAAGTCTGCAGAGTCTTTCTAGGCCACTTGCAGTGATGTGATACAAATACCTGTGGTTTATGTGCAGCGTTCTGATGACAAAATGTGTTTGAAATTTGTTTTAAATGCTTTGTTACTTACTGCTTTTTTTCTTTCTTTTCTCCCCACAGTTAATGACAACACAAACAGCAGAGTGGTTCTCTGGTCATTCTTTGAAGCTCTTGTACTAGTTGCCATGACACTGGGACAAATCTACTATCTGAAGAGGTTTTTTGAAGTCCGAAGGGTTGTTTAAGAGTACTTTTCTGGTCCCGGATTTCAGTTCACTGTCTACCAAACATCCTGGTCACAAAAAGAGTCATTTACTTTCTGAACCCTCTTTACTGAACTGTAAAACTTGCTTTTGTTCCTTCCTAGTTAAAAAAGAATTGGTTTTATATATCTTCTGTAGCATAAGCTGTGCTGAAATCTTGTCACTTAATTGGCATAACTTTTTTCACTTCAAATCTGCCTACTCTGTGTGCTAAGCAAGGTCCAAGCAAGCTGCAAATGCTGTAATCCACTGTAGTAACAAGCACCATTGATGTCTTTTCTAACTCTTTGCCCTGTTTTCATGAGCACTTGCAGTTCTAAGGAAACGGTACAAGGCCCTAACATGACTGTTTTGCAATTTTGACATCTCCAACCCTGTAATAGGTGTTAAAAATGGGAATAATCCCTTTTTTGCCTATGTAAACTGCCAAGAAGAGTGATTGGAACTTTATTCTGATAATGAATAGAGGACGGATAACCACTTCAATCTAGTATTCATGCCTAGTTGCTATTTAAAAGAGTCTTCAGTAACCACTCTTGATGTAATCATTACATCAGGCTGTTCCCAAAGTTCTAAATTAACTAGTCAATATGTAAAGATATTTTATCCTCTCATGATCACATGTTCATCAGACGGTTTTGTTTTACTCTTTCACAGGTTTTATGTCAAAGCCAATTGTGTGCAGTGTCTTGGCAGACCATGGTTAACCCTTTGGTTTTTGCAGGCCCAAAGCTTAGATGGTTGGCGCCAATGAGGAACGCGTTCTTGTTCAGGAAACCTGGATTCCTGGTGCGAAAGGGTTAATGATTCTGGGAGTCTATTGCGATGCTATGCAGCCCTTGTCTTTAAGTTAAGGCAGCCTCTGCCCTTCTCTCACTCTGATGCTATAACTACCGGCGTGTTTTCTTTTCCAGGCACGTGTAGATTTGGTTTTGTACAAAGTTTCTTTCCTCGTTATCTGATGATTGGTTTCAAACGTAAAGCAGCGTCTGCCGTGGGTGCTGAGCCAGGATTACGTTGTGACTGATGTATATTAGTTGTAATCATTTTGGGGGGGGGCGGGCTGGGGTCTTTTCCAGGGGGGAGCCTCTACAAGTAACACACAGCAGTTTTGTACGATTAATTTAAGATTTGTTACAGGTTTTCATGTTCCAGGTAAAGCTTTTCCAACCTCGGGCAAACACTTGCAGCAGTTCCTCAGAGAAGGTGGCTCTGACACCTTAGCGCGACTGTTGTGTGCCAATATTTTTTGTGTAGAACGCGTCAAATTGAATTCAAAGGTGTACATTTAAAAATGGCTCGTGAAGGGAAATCTGACCCAGGTTCGAGAATAAACAAATTCTTTAAAAAAAAACTTTTTTTAATTTAATTTCATTTAAAGAAGTACCTTTTTACCACAAAGCTTTTATTAAGTATTTCTGAGGTTATCAGGAATTCAGTCAAATTCCATCCTGTGTTGTGGGCAGGAAGAAGAAATGGCAGCTGATTCTGGATCAACTGCTCTGCTGCTGGACTTCAGGCTGTTGTCACAGCCCTTCTGATCTCTGGCAGCAACGATTCGTAGCATCCCAGATTGGCTCGGGATGAAGGGGCTTTAATGCTCATCCAGTTCCAACCCCTGCCACGGGCAGGGACCCCTTCCACTGGAGCAGCTTGCTCCAAGCCCCTGTGTCCAACCTGGCCTTGAGCACTGCCAGGGATGGGGCAGCCACAGCTTCTCTGGGCACCCTGTGCCAGCGCCTCAGCACCCTCACAGGGAAGAGCTTCTGCCTAAGAGCTCAGCTCAGTCTCCCCTCGGGCAGGTTCAAGCCATTCCCCTTGGCCTGTCCCTACACACCCTTGTCCCAAGCCCCTCTCCAGGTTTCCTGCAGCCCCTTTAGGCACTGGAGCTGCTCTCAGGTCTCCCCTTCAGGAGCCTTCTCTTGTCCAGGCTGCCCCAGCCCAGCCCTCTCAGCCTGGCTCCAGAGCAGAGCTGCTCCAGCCCTCGCAGCAGCTCCATGGCCTCCTCTGGCCTCACTCCAGCAGCTCCACGTCCAACCGGGACCTGCCCAGAGCGCAGCAGAGGGGAGAATCCCCTCCATCCCCTCCTGGCTCGGACGGGGCTCTCGCTGAGGTAAAACTCCCCTGTCCCGGCCGCTTAAGGCGCCTGGCAGCGGAACCAAGGCGCTGCGGAGCGTGTTTCCGGGCGGCCCCGGCAGAGCCGGCCCCCGGGGCTGTAGAGGGAGCGGCCGTGCGGCGGACACGGCGCCGGCGACCGCCAAAGATGGAGGCGGTGACTGAGGGGAGCTGGGAGACGCTGCCGGTGGCGCTGAGCCCGGGCGTGCTGCGGGCGCTGCGGGAGCTCGGCTTCGGCCGCATGACCCCGGTGCAGGTGAGCGGCCGCTCCCCCCGGGGAAAGGGGAAACCGGGCGGCAGGGCCTGAGGGAGGGGCGTTCGGCCGCGGGTTTCCCGCCTGTGGCTCGGCTGAGGTAACCCGTAGCGCTGTGGGGATTCAGCCTTGCGAGACCTACTGCCGCCGTTCAGCTGCTCATGTGGCGCCTCTGCGTTCTCTGTTTCAGTCCGCGACCATTCCACTCTTCATGAGCAATAAGGATGTTGCTGCAGAAGCGGTGGGTGATTTTTCCTGGTCGATTCGCTGTTTGTCGGAGCTTGCATTGGGCTGAGGGAAGACTGACACTGCTTTCCCCCTCACAGGTCACGGGCAGTGGCAAAACATTGGCGTTTGTAATCCCCATACTGGAAATCCTCCTCAGACGGGAAGAAAAGCTAAAGAAAATGCAGGTAAGATGAAGGTGCGCTGTCCTGGGTGTGTTTTAGTGGTGTGCCAGTAAGACTGGAGGCTTTCAGGGAAGGTATCACTATGGAAGACTGCACGCACGTAAAGTGATGGTGTGTTCAGCACCTGGGTATAACAGCAACAATGAACTGCTTAAAACTTGAATATTGGGCTGCTTTCTTGGCACTTCGCTGCTTATCTGACATTATCAGAACATCAACATGACTATCAAAACACTTTTCTGAGCCGTTAGGAAAATGGCTTAAAATATCGAGTACAGCGAGGTACTGCAAGCAAGTCTGAATGCTTTTGAGCGTCCATTAATTTTAGTGTATAGAGAACTTGCACTGGTGTTTGCTGTTAAATATCAGTACTGGATTCTGCTCTTGGTGCAAAGGCATTTTGGACATTGCTGTAATGCCTTTTTCATGTATATTTTGTGTTGTTCTGAATAGTTTATTGTATTCCTATGAAAATGTTTTGTCTAAAACTGGGATCATAATCGGGGCTCATGTTTGCTTGAAAGGGAGAATTTTGCCTAAAACTTTCTTCTCGGCTGTTATTTTCCATGCATTCCTGTTGGTTTTACGTGCAGGTTGGGGCTGTAATTATCACACCAACACGAGAATTGGCTATTCAGATTGATGAGGTGCTGTCGCATTTCACAAAGCACTTCCCCAGGTTCAGGTGAGTGAACTTGAGGCTTGTCACAACCACTGTTCCTTTTTCCTTTCGGCTTCTGTCATTCATAAACCAGTGAAAAATTACCAAAGTCTTTCTGTTTTCTTGTTTTAGTCAGATCCTTTTAATTGGTGGTAGGAATCCCATGGAGGATGTTGAAAAGTTTAAAGAACACGGGTGAGTTGCTTGTCAGTCATTTTTGTCATTGCCTTGCAGATGTGGCTTTCTCCTTGTCTGTAGGGTTTTCATTTAGGGTTTTGGTCCTGCTGGTGCTAAAATTTGAAGGTACTGCTTAAGTATGCTGAGGAAATGATGGATTCTTTCCCTCGAAGGAGATGTGCCATCCTGAGACAATAGGAAAGGCTCGTATGTGAAATCAGGGCCATTTATGTGTTGTTTGGGTGAAGGACAGCATGCAGTGTGGTGAGCTGAAAACTGTCTTCACTAAATATTTCAGTTCCTTCTTTCCTGTCAGTGTCATACTAGCAGTAGGCTCCGGTGAGGTGGGAGTCTCTGCTGGTGAATGTTTCTGAAGCTGGTGCTGATACTGAAGATGTTTTGGAGCAATTGTATTTTCTATGATGAAGCTTTTTGCACAGAGGAATCAAAGATTTCTCCTAGCTGACGGTTCCTTTCCATAGTTACTGGTTATATTCTAAACTTCTATTACCACAAATGGTCTGCTTTCACTTGAGCATTGTTTCCTCTCAACTTACTGCCTGAAAGGCACTGACATCTGAATACAGTTAGAAGCGACAAATGAAATTGTTTTATTGAAGAATGCAGTCAACTTTTGCACAGGTTTGTGCTGTGATTGATAATGCTGTTGGCAGCTCCCCAAAGTCTTCGCCTTGCAAAGTTACAAAACTGCTGTGTGTCTTGTTCACCAACAGTGGGAACATCATTGTAGCTACCCCGGGCCGCCTGGAGGATCTGTTCAGAAGAAAAGCTGATGGGCTGGATCTAGCAAGTTGTGTGAAGTCTCTGGATGTGTTGGTATTAGATGAAGCAGACAGACTTCTGGATATGGGCTTTGAAGCAAGGTATTGAAATCATACATTCCAGCAATGCTTTTGAAGTTTTAGATGAGTTCATATATGATTGATGTGAGCATGGCCTGTGATGACCTCTAAAGTTAAATATGTTCAGTTTTGTTCTTTTCTCTCTCTTTGCTCCATAGACACCATAAAGCAATTGCTGGGGGGGAAAGAGAATCAGAAGGAGCAGATCTTTGATGAATACAGAGTTTAAAAGTTCTTTTCTGATGTATGTTAGCTTGATTATCATTACTTACACATCAGAATGCCTTAAAATGCTTTAACAAGTAAGCTTTGATGTCCCTTTGATCCTTCTCTCAAAGTTAGCTCAATAGAAGATTGGCACTTGATAAGGAAATCTTACTTTGTTTGTAAACTCTTATTTCCAGTGATTAAACTTCTTTTTTGAGGGAAATCTTGGGACAATTATGTTCTACGTGTGCTTACTTGCAGTTTAAATGCCATTCTGGACTTTTTGCCCAAGCAGAGACGGACAGGTCTGTTCTCAGCAACTCAGACTCAAGAGGTGGAGAACCTGGTGAGGGCAGGTCTCCGGAATCCTGTCCGCATCTCGGTGAAGGAGAAGGGAGTGGCAGCAAGCAACACACAGAAAACTCCAACACGCCTGGAGAACTACTACATGGTGCGAACCTCTGCTTTGTGATGGTGTCTTGGTGCCTTTCTTTTTCTCCTGGCTCTATCTGTAAGTCTGTCCCAGATAGGATCACATTAGTAGAGGAATTGGAAGTCTCCAAGATACAAAGCTTTTATAGGTTCTCCAAAGATCAATCACCAAGCTAAGGAGAAGGATCTAAATTAACAACTGTGGTGTTTTCTGCTCTGTGAGTTTTGTTTGGCTGTTGTAACTCCAAACTAGCTGCAGCACTGTAGTTCCTTGACCTACTCCTAAGGAATGGGGAGAGATTTTGACAATTGCTGAGGGATATTTGAGATACTGCTGCGGAAGGGGTGTTGTGGCTGGGGATGGGAAGACTGGGAGCTAAGTATCTGCATATATTTAGAACAAGATACGTAAGAGTAATATTCTGCAGGAGGAACTATGGGAGAGACAATCACTGTTAAGAAATTACACCTGTAGTCATCTATCAGTGCACAGTGAATGGACGAAATGGGCAGATTGCTTTGTATCGAGTCCATTTATTTACCTCTTTTTTCTTTTGACCTGTGCAGATCTGCAAAGCAGATGAAAAATTTAATCAGTTGGTGCATTTTCTGCGGCAGCACAAACAGGAAAAACATCTGGTCTTTTTCAGGTAATTCTGGGTCTCATTGTGAGAACCCTTTGGTGTTTCAGTACTTAAATTCCAGAGCTGTGCTTTGTGTTTGCAAGGACACAACTGTTTAAGAAGTGATTAATTTTAATGGCTGTCTTGTACAATATGGTGCCTTAAAAGAGGTTGATCATTGCTTCATGTCAGGATTTGGTTGAATTTTATTAAGCAAAACATGAATTTGATATGCATTTTTAAAGGAAAGCATTAGAGATGATTATATGTTGATTATAAAAGCAATGCATGTATATTGTAAATAAAAATAAGCCATAGTATATATAGTATGTAGTATATATATAATATATATATATATATAAAATATATAATATATATTAGTATATAGGTCTCTGAGCCTTGAAAATGCAGCATAATCTCTCACCTTTACATCTGTCTGTATCAACACAGCACGTGTGCCTGTGTGGAATACTATGGGAAGGCTTTGGAATCCTTAATTAAACAAGTGAAAATAATGAGCATTCACGGGAAGATGAAGCACAAACGGAACAAGATTTTTACTGAGTTCCGGAAGCTCCCGGGGTAAGAAAATGAGCAAGAAACGTAATTCCCAGCAGCAGCAGAACTGCTTCAAGTAACATGTGGAAACTGTCAGTCTCTGAAGTCTTTTATTGAAATGACTTTCAGCTGTGGTGGACACAATGGTGATTTAATAATAGGACTTGTAACAGCGCATTGATTTTTCCTGGTGGTGTAAATCCCATTCCTTTTCACACCATTGTGTAGAATTCTAGTTGGTGAAAGCTGCAGATACCTTAGATGTTTTGTCTCTTCAAAACCCATGTATGGTTGCTCATTCTCCAGTGCAGATGCAGAACACGCAGCTGGGGGTGGGCTGGCTCTTTTCAAATGACAGTTTAATGAAACCATGCTCTTTCTTCTTCCTAGCGGCATTTTAGTGTGCACTGACGTGATGGCCCGTGGCATAGACATTCCAGAAGTACACTGGGTTTTACAGTACGACCCACCTAGCAGTGCAAGGTACAACTTTGGGTCTTAAGAACCTTCACTCATCTTGTGGTCATGTTACTGTCTTGTTTGGATATAAATTGGGTACATGCAACAAAAGGCTCTTTTCCACGTATTTAAACTTCCATTGTCGTAATTCTCCCTACAACATGCTTAAAGCTTGACACTAATGCAGATCCCCCTTGCTTTAGCCCTAACAATCCAGTGGGACTGCTGCATGTCTCTCTTACCATTTTTTACTTCTTCCTCTTGGTTTAAGGCAAAAGTATACAGCACTCTGTATTTTAATTCCACAAGATTTGCCTTTTTGCTGCCTATCACTTCAAAACCAGGCTGAGGCCCTCCTGTAAAGTCCTCTCTGTGCTGTTTCAGTGCCTTCGTGCATCGGTGTGGTCGAACAGCACGGATCGGCAATGTCGGCAGCGCGCTTGTGTTTTTGCTTCCCATGGAAGAGTCTTATGTTAACTTCCTCTCAATCAACCAAAAGGTTAGTAGACTTATTCTAATCCAAGGCAGGAAAGAGCAAGGGGACAGGCTCACTGATAGGAGTTTAGGTTCAGAATTGTAGAACTTAGGGGGATATGCATAGGTAACACACAATTAAGAAAAGACAAGAGTTGCTTTTCTGATGTATTTCAGCATATGCTCTATTCTAGATTATCATTATTTACACATGAGAATGGCTTAAAACACTTTAACAAATAAGCTTTGATGTCCCTTTTCTCTTTCTGTCAAAGTTAATTAGTTCAATAGAAGATTGTCAAATACCTGTTAGAACAGGACTGCTCCCAGTGTTACCATAGAAGTAGGATAGATAGAAAAGGCTTTTCATTTCAAAGGGTGTGTAGATTGAGCACTTCAGAAGGACAGCACTGGTTAAACACTCCTGCCCCCAGCAGTGTATACACTGCACCCTCCACACTGTTTAACTCTGATAATTTCATGTGTTTGTGGGATGTAAACATTCTCTGGAGCTTGCTAATGAGAACAGAGCTTGATAAGGGTGAGATGAGCTTGTGGGCTGTCTCCAGCTGTGGTGTGTGAACTGCCCTGCTAGGATAAGACAAGGGGGTGTGGGGCTGAATGCTGAACTTGTGTTGAAGTGACCACATAGAAGGGGGCTTAGAGCTGACTGAAGATCAGCAGGGGAAGAAGCATGTGTTCAAAGCTTCACAGCACATTTTAAATCATTCCACTGAACTCTTCCTTTGGTTTTGTGTTTCTTGTCTGATTTTCAGTGTCCCATGCAGGAAATGAAACCACAGACAAACGTGTTAGATCTTCTCCCAAAACTGAAGTCAATGGCTCTTGCTGACAGGGCAGTGTTTGAGAAGGGGATGAAAGCGTTTGTGTCGTACGTTCAGGCTTATGCCAAACACGAATGTAATCTCATCTTCCGAATAAAAGGTAATTCCCATCAGGGGCTGGCATCTGCTCCTGCTCTTTTCAGAACAGTATTCGGTTTGGGAAAGAACACAGTGTTACTGTCCACAAGCCTCAGCTCTTGATTCCTGGTGTCAGATTTACTTCCTGCAGCATCAGATTCTGGCAAAACTCCCATTTTCCCAAGCAACTTGTTTCTCTTCTTTTAAACAGACATAATTTATGACATAAGCATAAATAAAAGTGATTTAGTATTGTTTGCGTTCTAGACTTGATAGTAGCAACAATACAATAAGATAATGTTTGGGGTTTTCTAATTGTGACTTACTAAGTTAAACTGTCTTTTTATTCAGTGGGAAACTGACTTTATAATCCTTACTTTCACAGATCTGGATTTCGCAAGTCTTGCCAAAGGTTTTGCATTGTTAAAAATGCCAAAGATGCCTGAACTAAGAGGAAAATGTTTTCCAGACTTTACTCCAGTCACTGTTAATACAGACTCCATTTCATTTAAGGATAAAAACAGAGAAAAACAGAGACAAAAGCAATTAGAACAACAAAGAAAAGACAGAGAGGAAAATGGAGGGAAAAAGAAATTCATAAAGAACAAAGCCTGGTCAAAGCAGAAAGCCAAGAAGGAGAAGAAAAAGAAAGTAACAGCTAAAAGGAAGCATGAAGAGGTAAACTGTGTCCATCCTATTGAACTGCCTGTGATTCCTGCTGCATAGGGACATACCTCTGATGGCAGAACACCCGGGGATCTTAGTTTGATGTAGCTGAAGAATGTAAAGTAACTTTTTAGGACCTTGACAGGCAAAGCTTGAAAAAACCAGAGCTTTTTAAAGCCAGACACTAAAACAACTTCTCAGCACTCTGATGCCGATCAGTAATGCTGCCTGCAGAGGTAGCATAGCTTTTCCTTTCTGTAAGGCCCAGCAGTATGGCACAATGGTGGACAGTACTTGGTTTGGGGTTTTGTTTTTTTTCAATTCTCAACAAGAACAACTGAGAGTTAGGTGGTTTCCTAGGTATAAATCAAGTATTATTTCCGACTTGGATAGTTCTGGCATATCAAGAGTTGTAAACTTCTCTTGTGTTCCGCTGTATGGAATGAAAACCTTTTGGTGTGTGTTTAATTAGTGTTGTGCTTAATTTGTTTTCACCTGCCAACAGGGCTCTGATATTGAAGATGAGGATATGGAAGAGTTGCTGAATGACACAAGACTCTTGAAAAGATTAAAAAAGGGAAAAATCAGTGAAGAAGAATTTGAGAAGAGACTAACAAGCAGCCAGAGTAGGCTCAAAGCAGGAACTGTTGCTGACTTAGAGTCTGAAGGTTGACAGTTACTCTAACCACGCTTTTACATTAAAATACTGCCTATTTCAATAAAACTGGATTTTTATAACAAAACAATGATGCAGAGAACAGAATTGATCTAAGTTCTTCATAAGAGACGTGGAGCCCACAAGGACAAACAGAGAAGCCTGTAGTTAAGAACACAGCTAAGAGAACTGCTCTCCCATGGTGTGGCCAAAGCTGCAGGTTGCCATTAGCAGCCTCGTGCCTGTTTTCACTTTGCTTTTTTCAGGTATGTACCCCAGAGCAGTAAGCAGCAGCACACCTCAGAATGAGGCTGAATACACCTTAAGGTGTTTTATTTTACAATATCAAAATACTCCACCCATCTTTAAAATAATTTATTTTAGATCTTTAGAAGCTGTAGTAACTTTCTTTTTTAACAGTGGTCCATCCGTATATAACATGTTGCTTTAAAAACTCAAGAAGGCCAATAATTACATTACTCCTTATGATGTCCTCTCCTTACCATGTCCATTTAACTTGTATCATCCTCCCAGTTCTTACACCTGTGACAGTCACTGAAGATGATGCATCCTGTACACAGAGTCCTCTTTGTTACAGATAGAGTTTAATAAGTTCATCACTGACAGCTGAGGGAGTTAACACACCGAGGTCTGTAAACAGTAATGTAATGAGCGATGGTGATGTGTAGTCAATCCAGGGATGCTCCTCTGTTAGATTCTGATTTGTTTTCAGAGTGTCTGCTTTGTACTAGAAGGAAATGGAGACAATTGGAAATTAAAACCTCTCTGGGGCAAGAGTGGTGCTGTAGTCCCAAGCAGATGTTTGTGGTAAAACTGAAGGAAGTCAGTTGCTTTAAAATGAGGTACAGGCTGGTGCCACCTTGATCTCAGCTGTTGTATCTTACGTATAAAGAACAACTGGTAGTTCTGAAGAGTGTTAACTGTTTTTTAGCCCCTTGGCTAAGAAGTAATTTGGATTTCTCTTACCTTAAACTTATCTGGGACGTCCTGCTGATTCAGAGGGAAAAGCCTCACAAACTTGAAACTTTCAGCTACCACATAAAACGGCTTATTCTGTGCTTTGGCACACACAGCAATTTGATTAGTGCCAATCTGTGGAGACAGAGGGAAAATGACACTGCAGGCTCAGTTCTAGTGTGACATAATAGTGCCCAGTTTCCACCCATAAATAGATGGTTCTGGATAATGTCCAAACAGAAGTTTTTGTTGGTTTTTTGTTGGTTTTTTTTTTTTTTTCAGAAAGCCCTGAATTCTTCAAAGAAATCAAACTTTAAAAGTCTGGAGTTTACAGAACAATGTAATAAACCCACAACCTCCTACCTTGTTGATAATGCCACCACTTTCAACTACTCCTTCAGCACCAACTAACACCAGGTCCACTTTCTCCATAATGTAGCTGTTCAAAGGGAGGAAAGAAATCCAATACTTACTGGGTAATACGACAAGTGACTCACTGAATTGACCTTCAGATTTATTGTAGTTCTTTCTTATGTTTTGGACTTATACTGAGCAGTGGTCATTTAACAAATAGCTTAAGAAACCCTCAAATGATAACGTGTATAAGTGAGGGGAAAAGTAGGACCTCAGTTTGTTTTTTACAAGTGTCCACAAGTTCTACACTCAGGTCTGACTCCTTTTGTCACTCTGACATACAAACATCAGATGCTTGTTTTGCAGCAGACGCGTTCTCCTAATGGTGCACCTAAAGGTGTAACTTGTTCAACTTGTTTGATGACTGTGACAAACCAAGTCATCACTTCTATGATTTGGACAAGCTTCTAGGAAACCTACATCTAACAGTCTCAAAATTATGCTGAAAAATACTAAGATTTAATGATCAGACTTTACCCAACTGCAGCATCCAGAATCACAGTCACGGGAATGTTCAGCTTCCTCAGGGCTTTTGCCATTTTTTGCCTATGAAAAAGACATGTTTGAAGCTTAGAAGCCTTTTCTTTAAAGACAATGCTAGAAAAATATTGTCTGAAGGCCTGAAACCCTTGACTGCCCATGTTCTCTTGCTGGTAGTTTTGGTTTATGATGTACCTTCTAACAAAAAATCAGTTATTGTGTAGAAATTGAAACAAACAGATTAGAACGAACCCACTAAAAGTAAAGAACGTTTGTTTTACCAGTCAGGAGTTACAGCTCCAGGAAGATGAGTCAGTGAGCTATTAAGATGACAAGAGTACCTGAACTGCCTCAGCTTGTCCATCAACAGGGTATTTAAGAAACAAGAAATAAAGCATGGGCTGCAGTGCTAGGAGCTGTTTCAGTGAAGCCGGAGAGTCATATGTACTTTGACTGAACATCCTTGTTTGCAACATGCATTACCCAGCATGCAGGATTTACTACTTCACTCACACAACCATGTGTGCTTTGAAGAGGGAAGGCCTGTTCTCTTGCTATCAGTAATATACTTTATTTAGGATCTTCAAATGACATTGCTAGCTGAATGTTTTACTTTGCTATGATAATGCTGATTATTTTAGCCTACTTTTGAAGCAGACCACTAGAAATCAGTTGTCTCCCATCTCCCAAGGAGGTTGCCTGGTATTGACTGAAAGTTTGCAAGCCTCTGAAGAAAACCCAGATGATGTAATTGGAACATTTAGTATGGGGTTGTTTTCACTTATCCAGATTAATGTGATACTGGTGATGGTTACCATTCAAAATGCTGCAAACAGGCCTAGCAGCTTAAGGTCTAGCAGACTTGATGGTAGCTGTTAACCAAGATAAAACCCAAAAGAATGAGTACTCACCCTGCTTGATCTGGCTGTGATTCAGTGACATAAACACTGAATCGCTTCTTTGCCTCAACAGCTGCTCCTAACACTCTGAGGACCACTCTGGAGTAGGCATGTGTCAATATTCGCTGTCAGAAAACACAAAGACATCACTTTCTGTTGAGCTTTGAGAAGCCCGTTACTTGTGCTAACGGTGGCATGGCTTTTACTTCACACAGGTGTCCATCAGTGTTAAATAATAATGCCTGTCGCGTGTATTCTACAAGTCATAGGATAGAAAACTACCCTATGAGCTGGACTGTATGTGGCTAGCCCTGATGGGGTGATGATTTAGTGTTTTAAATGGAAACGTGAAGCTGTGACTCCTCAGCACCTCTTAAGAGGTAGAACATGAGATAGACCTGGATTGCATGGAAAGGGAAGGGGCAGGGGAAAGATCATAGAATCACAGCAGTGTTTAGGTTGGAAGGGACCTTAAAGCTCATCCATTTCCAACCACCTGTCACAAGCAGGGCCACCTTTCACTAAACCAGGTTGCTCCAAGCCCTGTCCAACCTGGGACACTGCCAGGGATGGATGATATCACACCTATCTATATGCAGAAGCCACCACTAGACAATGCTGCTGTGAACATTAATAATCTTCACTCCCCTCCCCTTTTGTTTTCCATTGCTGTAAGAAGTAGAACACCAAAACAAGAGTGACCCTGGCTCTGCCTACTCACAGCACCGTCTCTGATGAAAGGATGACACAGATTGGCGATTTTATTCCGACAGAGAGACACTTTTCTCAGGAAGATCTCCCCGCGCTCGATCATGATTTCCTTGCACTTGGAGTAGTCCTGGAAAACACAGCTCTGGCTGCTGCGGGGCTGCGGTCCCCCCTGCAGGCAGCACGGCGGGGCAGGCGGCAGCCGCCCTTACCGAATACTCCAAGGAGGTGAGGCTGATGAAGCGCAGGAAGAGCTCCCCGCCGGAGGACACGGCGACCGAGGAGTCCACCCGGGACAGGGTGTCGATGGCAGCCAGGAGGCTGCTCCTCAGGCCCTGGATGGTCTCCCCTGCGGACAAGCAGAGATGCACGGTAAGAACCCCACCGACACGGGCCTCGCTGCGGGGAGACTCGGGGCAGAGCGGGAGCCCCGGATCTGGGGTGGGGGGAGCCGGACCCACCTCGGTCCTGCTTGAGGAAGCCCAGCAGTGCGCGGATGGCGGCCACGGCCGAGGCGACATCGGGGTCGTCCCTCAGCTGCGCCCTGAAGGTCTCGATCAAGTCTGCAGGGAGCGGGGCGCGTCAGTGATTCCCCCCCGCCTTGCCCTGCCCTGCCCCGCACCGCCCGCACCCCGCTCCCGTTACCGTTACCGTCCGTGCTCATGGTCGCCCAGCTCCAGTTCCCCTACCCGCCTGGGCGTGGCGCCGCCCGAATGACGGCACACGTTTGGGTGACGTAATGCCGTACCGCGGCATCATCTCCGTGCGCCGCGAGCAGCTGGGCCCGCGGCCGGCGCTATGAGCGCGGGTGAGGCTCCGGTGCCCGGGCTCCTCCGGGAGAGGCTGGGCGCGGGGGTCGCGGTGTTGCCACCCGTGCGCTGGGGCAGCCCCCTCTGCTCGGGGGCCTTCGGTCGCTGCTGTGCTCGGCGTCCGCGCGGAGCCTGGGGTGACGCTGCGGTGTTCTCTCTGTTCCAGATGATGACCTGAGGCTGCTGGTGGTAGTCATTGACACCAACCCCATCTGGTGGGGGAAGAAGGCGCTAGGAGAAGCGGAGGTACGTTCTGCTGGGTGTGGGTGCTGCTGGGGGCCATTCGGCGGGGGATATTGCTTGTTTAATGTTAGTAAGCAGGCAACAGATAAGTCTTTGAGTTCTAAACTCTGTTGACATTGTCTGCTAGAACAGAATTTATGATTATTAGAATATTCTTTAAAGTAGCTATCCAGCATCGCGTGGTCAAAGCTTTTTTCTAAAATCTTCCTATTAGGAAACTTTTGGCATCGTCGAATTCTTTTAACTGCAGTGATTTGAGAGATTTCGTCTAAATTACTTCACTGTAAATGTTACTGCCCTGTGTCTGCTTTCTTCTTCCTTTTTTTCAGCAGTTCACCCTATCAAAATGCATCGACGCAGTCATGGTGCTGGGAAACTCACACTTACTTATGAACCGCAACAACAGACTTGCTGTGATAGCAAGTCACACACAAGAAAGGTAGAGTTGCTTCTTAACAGGGTGAAGATTTAGAGCACGCTTGCCTGTATCTATCTCCTGATTTTCTTCTGAAGTACATAATTGCAATCAGGTTTAAAATGCATAATACGTCATTGTCTTAAAGATCTGCCCCTAAGTGCAGACATGGCATCTATTTGCCATCTCTCTTAAGAGGGGCCTCAAAAGGAGGGAGGTGAATGGGTTTTACTCCATTTTGAGTTTAAGGATTACCTGCTTTAGTGTCCAAAGTATTAAGATTAATTGATATTATACTGCAAAGTATTGTTGTCTACAGCTGAGTAGTTTATGGGTTTTTTTCTTACAAGGTTAAACCATATATACTTTGACTTTCCTGTGTTTCAGCCGTTTCTTGTACCCTGGGAAGGGTTGGGCTGCTGCAGAGCTCTCTGGAGATGGTGGTAGTTCCATGGAATCTAATTGCTCTGGCAGCAAGGATGGAAAATATGAGTTGTTAACAGCAATCAATGATGCAATTGCAGAAGAGATTAAAGACCTCATGACAAAAAGTAAGGAAAAGAAAATTCTAGGCTTAATATGCAGAATTGCAAAACACTTGCACTCCCAAGGAGTTGTGGGAGTTTCCTTTATTTTTATCATGCGAATTTGAATACGTTTCAAGCAGATGAGTTTATAATGTGTGACACTTCAGGCCTCTGCATCGATGCTATTTGCCAAAGATAAAACTTGTAGTATTTGCTGTGGTCGGGTTCACCAACTGTTTTCATATCTAAAAGTAACTTCTGCAACTTTCCCTGTATTGCAGGTGACATGAGGGGCCAGCAAACAGAAACTCTGTTAGTAGGATCACTCTCTAAAGCCCTTTGTTGTATCCTTTCAGTAACAGAATCTTCAAAGCTTTTGTGTGTTTTCAAGACTGTTTCTTATAATACTAGTTAAGTTTTACTATTCCTTTCTTGTAATAATACTTAAAACTGAAACGTTTGCCTAATAGCTGTGGGTCAGGCTTATTAAAATGCTCGTTGGTTAAGGTGGTGAGCACGTGGCATGGATACTGGGGTTATTTTCAAGAATTGAATGTAGATTCCTTCATGTCAGCTAATTAGATATCAACAAGATGAGCAAAGATGTGAAAGGTAAAGCCTCTTCTCCTGTTTTGAATACTTACGTAAATATTTGAATCGGACATTAAGTACATATGTACATACAAACAAATATACATATGGTTTGACATGTCCCCGTTTCCAAAATTGGCAAGATTAGGTACATGTTTATCCTGATCATTCCACAGGGACCACCTCCTTCCCTGATCAACATCTTGGTGCTTTTGGACAATAAGTGAAATGGGTCTGCTTTCATGACAAGCCTGAATTAGTCCACAGATGCTTGTCACTGGGACTATAAAAGAGTTTCTTATAGGTATTTTAATTGAGATGTTAGATCTAACATCTTGGATGTTAGATAGGTAACTGGGATGTTAGGTGCTACAGAATTAAAAGGGCAAACTGCAGGCAATAGAAACAATGTGCTCATGTGTTTCTTTTTAATATTTAGGCAATCAAGAAATGAAATCAAGGATTTTGGTAAGGACTTTTGCTGACAGTTTTATTTCAGTCTTGAAATCCAGTGATATTATGTAGGCCAACAAGTTTGAATTGTTTTATTTAGGTCATAAAAGCAGCGGAAAACAGTGCATTGCAATATATGAACTTCATGAATGTGATCTTTGCAGCACAGAAACAGGTGAAGCTGGCTTCTTTCTCATATGTATTATATTGTATTAATATCCACAGATAAAAAAGATTGTTCATTTCTCTTATGCATTGCATCTCTTTTCTTGCAGAGTGTTTTGATTGATGCTTGTGTGTTGGACTCTGATTCAGGTCTCCTACAACAGGTACAGACTCCACTCCCTATTCTCATTTGCTGTTCATGTTAATTCACAGATACTTGATGCTAGATAGTTTGAGATGTTCCTAAGCTCTCTTCTTTCATTTGTTTCAAGAGTGGGTGTGGAAATATGTTCAGTGGGTCTGACAGTTCCAACATGCAAGCCTTGTGCAGTGTGTGGGTATTCTAAATATCCTGGTAATTATAAACCAAAGCAAGCTGATCATTCTCTGCTTTCCAGGCTTGTGACATTACGGGTGGCATGTATCTGAAAGTGCTCCACATGCCATCCCTTCTGCAGTATTTGTTGGTAAGTCATTTAGAAAACACTTAAGTGCTTTTTCCTGTGTCAGATGTGAATCTTACTGACTTCATTGACAAGGAAATACAGCAGCACCTTCTCTTTTCATGCAGTGGGTGTTTCTCCCTGATCAAGAGCAAAGATCACAGCTTGTCCTTCCACCTCCAGTTCATGTTGACTACAGAGCTGCATGCTTCTGTCACCGAAATCTCATTGAAATCGGTTACGTGTGCTCCGTGTGCTTGTCAAGTAAGCTTATAAATAGTGAAGGGTCTGATTCCTTACATTCAAGTGAACTGTTCTAGTGAAAGCCCATTCTTTTCTTTTCCAGTATTCTGCAACTTCAGTCCTATTTGTAGTACATGCGAGTAAGTGTTTCTTCCTCTTGTCCCAAGGGTGGGTGTGGAAATACGTTCAGTGGATCTGACAGCTCCTTTTTCTAATGCTTTTTTTCAGGACTGCTTTCAAAATATCATTGCCGCCTGTCATGAAAGCTAAGAAGAAGAAATTAAAGGTGGCTGCGTAACTACGTTATGTAAAGACGTCATTACCTCCTCCAGGAATTGCGTAAGAGGGAACATACTTGAGGAATTGGTGATATTGGATTTGAGAGGAATTGGTGGTACTAGATTTGAGCTATTGCTTGGTTTTTAGGGGATGAATACTCAAATCGTGTGTGTTCTACACAGCCCTCTAAGTAACAAATCACTATATTGCCACGTAACCTGTGCTGGTTTAAATGTGAGAGGAGCTGGGAGTTACAGCCTGTTAAGACACATACCCTGGGAAGAAGAAGGTATCCTGGCCATTGCCAGCGTTTCACTCCTCCAAGTTATATTCAAAGACAGGAAAACTTGATTCTTTTTGTGCACTGGTGTGAAGATAAGAATGACCATTTCTAGTGCGTAGGATCAGACCCTGAGCACTGTGCTGTTGAGGGACTTCAACCTCCTGCTGCGTTTTGCTGGCAACGTTTGGCCTGCCCTACCTGTGCGCTGACGTGTGCTCACGTTCCTTTGGCTGTACTGTCTCTGTGGTATTGACTTTCCTAACTGGGTATCTCTTCTGAATAAAAAGGCCTCCGTTTGTTTAAAGGAACCGCAGTAACGTCAGGCTGGCTGGTTGGTCTTTAAGGTTGTGTTTTGAAACTGGACTTTGATTTAAACTTTCTCCCCCCTGTGTAAAAAGCAACTGTACGGTTGGGTGTTTGAACCTGTTGCTTGCAACTGATGTTCTCCTGAAAGGAATACTGTTCCTGCTGTATTCCTGTATAAAGGAACACTGTAACTGTTTCCTACATTGAAAACCACAGATATTTTTTTCCCCTGAGGTCTATAGAGGAATTTATGTCATGTCTTGATCCTTGCATCGGTGTTTATCAGTGTAACGACTGCCATGCCGGACTTTTCCTGGCTTGTTTTGGTTGGCGGCTGTATTATAATTCATTTTGTACCAGAATCACAGAATCACAGAATCCCAAGGGTTGGAAGGGACCTAAAAAGATCATCTAGTCCAACCCCCCTGCAAGAGCAGGGTAACCTACAGTACATCACACAGGAACTTGTCCAGGCGGGCCTTGAATATCTCCAGTGTAGGAGACTCCACAACCCCCCTGGGCAGCCTGTTCCAGTGCTCTGTCACTCTTACAGTAAAGAAGTTCTTCCTGATGTTAACGTGGAACTTCCTATGTTCCAGTTTACACCCATTGCCCCTTGTCCTATCACTGGATATCACTGAAAAAAGCCTAGCTCCATCATCCTGACACCTACCCTTCACATATTTGTAAACATTGATGAGGTCACCCCTCAGTCTCCTCTTCTCCAAGCTAAAGAGACCCAGCTCCCTCAGCCTCTCCTCATAAGGGAGATGTTCCATTCCCTTAATCATCTTTGTGGCTCTGCGCTGGACTCCTTCAAGCAATTCCCTGTCCTTCTTGAACAGAGGGGCCCAGAACTGGACGCAATATTCCAGATGCGGCCTCACCAAGGCTGAGTAGAGGGGGAGGAGAACCTCTCTTGACCTACTAACCACTCCCTTTCTAATGCACCCTAAGATGCCATTTGCCTTCTTGGCCACAAGAGCACATTGCTGGCTCATGGTCATCCTCCTATCCACCAGGACCCCCAGGTCCCTTTCCCCTTCACTACTTTCCAGCAGGTCAACCCCCAACCTGTACTGGTACATGGGGTTGTTCTTCCCCAGATGCAAGACTCTACACTTGCCCTTGTTAAATTTCATCAAGTTTCTCCCCGCCCAACTCTCCAGCCTGTCCAGGTCTCGCTGAATGGCAGCACAGTCCTCTGGTGTGTCAGCCACTCCTCCCAGTTTTGTGTCATCAGCAAACTTGCTGAGGGTGCACTCAGTTCCCTCATCCAGGTCATTGATGAAAATATTGAACAGCACCGGTCCCAGCACCGACCCCTGAGGAACTCCACTAGTCACAGACCTCCAGCTAGATTCTGCGCCATTGACCACAACTCTCTGCCTTCTTCCTTTCAACCAGTTCTCGATCCACCTCACTACTTGATCATCAAGCCCACACTTCCTTAGCTTATCTATGAGGATGCTGTGGGAGACAGTATCAAATGCCTTACTGAAATCAAGAAAAACCACATCTACCGCTCTACCATCATCCCTCCACCTAGTCACTTCCTCATAGAAGGCTATAAGGTTGGTCATACATGACTTCCCCCTCATAAAACCATGTTGGCTGTTCTTAATGACCCCCTCATCCTTGATATGCCTAGTGATGGAGTCAAGAATAAGTTGTTCCATCATCTTTCCAGGGATGGAGGTAAGGCTGACCGGTCTATAATTACCCGGGTCCTCCTTCTTGCCCTTCTTATAGATTGGTGTGACCTTTGCCATCCGCCAATCCTCAGGCACCTCGCCCATTTCCCACGACTTACCAAAGATGATGGAAAGTGGCCTAGCAATGACCTCCGCCAGCTCCCTCAGCACCCGTGGGTGCATTCCATCCGGACCCATCGATTTACAGATGTCCAGTTTGCACAGCTGATCCCTAACCCAATCCTCATCTACCAAAGCAAACTCCTCCTTTGTCCTGACTCCTTCTGGGGCTATAGAAATCCGGGGCCCTCGGGGAGAGTCTGCAGGAGTAAAGACAGAGGCAAAGAAGGCATTCAGCACCTCTGCCTTCTTTATATCCTCTGTCTCCAGGGTACCCACTTCGTTCAGCAGTGGGCCTATATTGCCTCTTGTTTTAGTTTTATTTGCTATGTATTTGAAGAAGCCCTTTCTATTGTCTTTAACCCGACTAGCAAGATTGAGTTCCAAGGAGGCCTTAGCTGTCCTAATTGCCTCCCTACATCCTCTAACAACTGTCCTATATTCCTCCCAAGCGGCCAGCCCCTCCTTCCATAATCCATAGATTCTCCTTTTCCACTTGAGTTTGCCCAGCAGCTCCTTGTTTAACCACGCCGGTCTCCTAGATCCCTTACTTGACTTCCTACTCATTGGGACGCTCCGATCCTGAGCTTGGAAGAAGCGGTCCTTGAATGCTAACCAACTATCTTGAGCCCCTTTACCGCCTAGTACACTTTCCCATGAGACTTCCCTTAGCAGTTGACTGAAGAGGCCAAAGTTGGCCCTTCGGAAATCCAGAACTGTGGCTTTGCTAGGTATTCTATTCCTCCCACACAGGATCCTAAACTCCACCATCTCATGGTCACTGCAGCCAAGGCTGCCATTGACCGTCACCACTTCGACCAAACCCTCCTTGTTGGCGAGTACTAAATCTAGCAGCGCTGCTCCCCTAGTTGGTACGTCCACCATTTGCATTAAGAAATTATCATCAATGCACTCGAGGAACCTCCTAGACTGTGAATGACTGGCTGTGTGAGTCTTCCAGCAAATATCGGGGTAATTAAAGTCCCCCACGACGACTAAGGCATGTAGTCGCGAGGCTACTTCCAGTTGCCTGTAGAAAGCCTCATCAACTCCTTCGTGCTGATCAGGAGGTCTGTAATAGACCCCCACAACTGTATCACCCGTGCCAGTCAGCCCCTTGATTCGTACCCACAGACATTCCACTTGCTCCTCATCCGACCCCGGACAGAACTCAATACATTCTAGTTGCTCTCTCACGTAAAGAGCAACTCCACCACCTCGCTTCGCTGACCTATCTTTCCTAAAAAGGACATAGCCATCCATGACCACATTCCAGTCATGTGAACTGTCCCACCATGTCTCTGTAATCGCCACTAGATCATAACCTTTAGCCCGCACACAGACTTCTAACTCCTCCTGTTTATTCCCCATGCTGCGTGCATTGGTGTACAGGCATTTCAGGGAGCCAGTCCTAGTACTCTTTTTCCCCTGCGGGACAGGGTCTAAGGAGCTATCCTTTCCCACAAGTGAAACAAGAGATTGATAGTCCTCCTTAGCCCGCCATCCTTCAATCCCTAGCATGTTCCTCTTGGGCTTGTCCCCAACAGGCCCAGTTAAATCCCCTCCCCCCTTCCTAACTAGTTTAAAGCCCTGTCAATAAGCCCTGCTAACTCCTGCCCCAAAACCCTTTTTTTTCTCTGGGACTGGTGTATCCCGCCTGTCACCAGCAAACCAGGTGTCCCATACAGCAGCCCGTGACTGAAAAACCCAAACCCCTGCCTTTGGCACCAGTCACGTAGCCATACATTAACCTGCAGAGTCTTCTTATATATCCCTTCACCCTCGCTTGCAACAGGTATGGAGGCAAACACCACTTGCGCTCCAGACCCTTTAACCAGCCGTCCCAGGGCCCTGTAGTCTCTCTTCATTGCCCTTACGTTCCTCGTAATAATTTCGTCACTGCCAACCTGAAAAACCAGCAGTGGGTAGTAGTCAGACGGCTGCACCAGTTCAGAGAGCTTCTTTTTAACATCTCTAATCCGAGCCCCAGGCAGGCAGCAGACCTCCCTGTGTGGTGGATCCGGTCGACAAATGGGCCCTTCTGTTCCCCTCAGAAGGGAGTCACCCACCACAATTACTCTTCTTTTCTTCTTGGTTGGGGAAGTTCTGAGGCATGTGGGTGAGTGACTAGCCCTGGGTGACTCACTAGATAGATTTGCCTCACCATCTCCATTCACCTGGCCCTGAATTTCCAAGACCTCATACCTGTTATTCAAGGGCAACTGGGAGGGAGGAAGGGATTGTGAGGGTTTTCGCTTACCTCTCCGAGGAGGAACCTCCCTCCATCCATCCTTGTCCATTAAGCTCTCTCCTTCTGTCTGATGGTAGGAGGGAAGGGGATCCATATCTTGTTGAACCACTTCCCTCTGCCCTTGCCTTAGGGTGTGGTTCCACCAATCTATTTCACTTTCACACTCTCTAATGGCTCTCAACCTTTCTACCTCCTCCCTCAGTTCAGCCACCTGCCTGAGCAGGTCATTTATTTGCTCACAGCGAACACAAGCAGTGTCACTGGCTCCCTCCAATACAAGTGCCAGGCTCAGGCATTCGCTGCAGCCAGAGACCTGCACAGCTGCATGTGTGCAGGAAGGCTCAGTCTGGATACCCACATTAGTGCTCACTACAGCTTTCGATCGTGTTGTAACCATGATCTATCTGGTCAATCAATCCGTCTACGTCCCTCAGCACTCCTTCCCCCTCCTGTACTCCAGGCGAGTCCTCTCGATGAGGCGGTTGGAACGCTTCCCTGCCCGCTCGCCTGCCCGCTCGAACTGCCGCGCAAACTGCCTCGACCCTCTGCCTCGACGCTCTCTGTTTGCCGGCTCTGTTCGCCGCGCTCCCTGGGAAGGTTTTTTAGCCACTCCCAGCTGGTGCCATTCTACCAGAAATTCCCTGCCGTGAGGGGCGAGCCGTGCCCCCGCCCGCCCAATGCGCTCCGCCGGTGGCCCCGTCCCGCCCCGTCCGTTGCCATGGAGCCGCGCGGGCGCCGCAAGATGGCGGCCGGGAGGGAGCCGGCGCCGTGGAGGGGCCCTCCTTAGGCGCCATGGAGGCTGCTTTGCTCTCGGCGCTGCTGGCGCTGCTGGCGGAGCCCCGCACCGGGCAGCGCGCTGGGGACCCCGGTGGGTGCAGCGCGTCAGGGCCGCGGAACTGCTGAGGGAAGGGGGGTAAAAGGGCGGGCAGGGTGTGGGGAAGGGGTCGGGGGGGGGGGGAAGATGGAGCCGTTCATGCTGGCCCTGTCAGCCCTGGTACGGCCTGTAAAGGAGATTGTAGTGGAACTCAGCTTGGAGCCCTGCGCGTGAAACTGCCCACGTGCGGAGGGCATTAGTGTGCAGCAAGCCCATCACACCTAATAGAGGTACAGCCCCCATACCGTTCATAGCTGCAAGGATCGAAAGTGTAAACTGAAGTCAGCAAGAAATGCTAAATACAGTGTTGTCTGTCCCGTGTGTATCTGTGTGGGCCGGGAAGAGCTGCAGCCTCCTGCCGTAAAGTTGTTCTAATGAGGATTTACTGAGCATCTTGGCAGTTGTGAACTTGTGGGACAGAAAGCTACAGTGAGCCCAGTGCTCTGGCACTGCATGAATGCAGATACAGGCCTGCACTGGGCAGCACGAGATAGTTTTGTTGTGTGAATGCAGATACAGGCCTGCATTGAGCATCACGAGATAGTTTTGTTCTATGAATGCAGATACAGGCCTGCATTGAGCATCACGAGATAGTTTTGTTCTATGAATGCAGATACAGGCCTGCATTGAGCATCACGAGATAGTTTTGTTCTATTTGTGACAATATACAGTATAGGAGGTAAGATGTAAATATGTTTTGCAAATGTTACCTTTTTCACTTAACAT
This sequence comes from Lathamus discolor, assembly GCF_037157495.1. NCBI lineage: Eukaryota > Metazoa > Chordata > Aves > Psittaciformes > Psittacidae > Lathamus > Lathamus discolor. The sequence continues at coordinate 11,778,884 of NC_088895.1, read as the reverse complement.
GTGTAAAGACTTGCTTCTCTCTCTCTTCTTTCAGTCTTTCAGCCTTCATTTATCCATATGTCAGGGCCCAGAGTCAGTTTGTTATTTCTTGGAAATTCTTCAGCTGTTAATTTTTCCATATATTTAAGCCCTAGAGATGAAGAGACAGGTAAGAACACCCCTCCCCCAGCAGTGTGTAAATAAATGTTTGACTTATTCATATCTCCTGACACTAAAATTACTGGAGAAATGCACTTGAGTGCTTTGATACTTACTGAAATAGGAACTCCAAAGGACTTTGCTGATGAAGCCCTTAGTCTTCTGTTGACTCCTTGTCAGCTGGGCCTGAGAATCTGCCTACTTGAAGGCACAAGAAGAGTTTAAATGTGCTACTGATTGCCCAGCCTGGTCAAAATGACAGTGGAATGCTTTTCATTTTGATATAGGAATATTGCAACTCGCCAATTGCAATGGAAGTGAAAGCGCTGGTGACTGGAATTTGAACGTAACACGTGGTATGGTATGTAAAATACCGATTCTTGCCTAAAATGGGAAGGACTGGACTATTATATAGTAAGGGGCTAATGAACCACTGGCAAAATGTTAACGTACCAACAACTCAGTTTGAATGTCTTGCCTCTGTGTGTGTGCCCTTCCTGTAGTTTGCTGAGGTGCCGCTTTGGTGCTGGTTTCTTCTTGCCTTCCTTGTCTCCGGAATTGCCTGTACTTCCTGGTTGTCTGTAGCATTTGAGACTGTTTCAGATCTGCTGGAAAGAGATAATAGAAATAAAAAGCAATCCTTTTAAACAGCATGAGCTCTGGAACATCTGTATTGATTAGGCTTGTCTTCAGTGTTATGTTGTATATAATTCCGTAGGGATTTTATCAGCTCTGTAGTTATCTAGTTTTCAGCTGAAGGAGGCTGTAAAAACTGAAACTCACTTTTCAGTATTTGTTCTGTTCTTTAGAACATGTGATTTCTGTGGTAACAATCTCTGTGCGTGCCTCAAAGTTCTGTGCACAGTTCATATCCTCTCTCTATTTGCATATCTCAGTAGCAGACCCTTTGTCAGTCCGCTCTCAATATCCAATTTTGTATAGGAAGCATATCATTGCGTTGTAGTGCTGACAAACCCCAGTGAAGTGAAAACTTCTCTTTCAGAAGCTAAAGAGTGGTCTAAATAAGAGTAATTGAATACAAGCCACCAAAGCTGTCAAACCTGATTTTGCATTTCTTCCAGAGCATTTCCAAACTGACTATCAGCTTGTCTAGAAATCTGCAGCTGTGTTTGCCAAATGCCACTGACTGCTGCACAGCACCTCTTTGTGTGGTCGAAACGCTCCAGGTTTTAGCTTGCCGTGACTCAGTGATATTGGCGCATCTCCTGGTTCAAGCTGAAATATATGCCAACTCTTCCTTTACAGGAAGCGTGTCAGGTGAGTGTTTAGATGTGCTAAAGGAGAAATGGCATTTTGGTTGTTCTTTTCCTCTAAATATGAAAAAAAAAGAATACATTTGATTTTGGGCGGCAGTAAGAGATGGTGAATAATCATCAATGGAATTCAACAGAAGGTTTGTACACAGAATAAATTGCAGTGCACGTGGTCTATTTGGATTTCTGTCCATCTAATCTGATTTTATCTTCTTCTTTTTTAATTCTTTTACAGAAAATGCCATTATCATCCCAAACCAGGTGTTCCAGCCCTTGGGCTCTTGTCCTTGTGACTTGACAGCTGGAGCTTGTGATGTTCGTTGTTGCTGTGACCTGGTACTTATTTCATATTAAACTTTGAAGTGTTTAAAATTTCTAGGTTCTTTCTATAGCCTGGGGGGGGAGAGAGGTTCTGAATGGGATTCAGACTAGATAGGGCTAGAGGGCTTGTTTTGGCTATTCCAGTGTTTCTAACAGTAAATATGACCTTTCTCTTCAAAATTGGTTTGATTCACCTTCAAGTATGGCTATAGTGCCTATGGTAATGCAGTTACTGTGCTACAGTGACCTTCCTTTTCCCTTTCAGGAGTGTTCACCAGACTTGAAGCAGTTATTCAGTGAATCATGTTTCACTGGAGTGTTTGGTGGGGATGTAAACCCACCTTTTGATCAGCTGTGCTCTTCTCAGTCAATGGAATACATCCCTGATTGGTTTCCATTCCTTTGTGTACAGTCTTCTCTTAACAACACACCATTTCTTGGCTACTTCTATCATGGCTCTGTGTAAGTCTGAAGGAATTTATTTTCTCAACACATGCATTAAGCATGTTACTGAAAATAGAAGCTGGTTTTATAATGAAAGTTACTTTGAAATTAGAATGTTAGGACGTGAACTTTAAATGCAAATGGAGAAATATCATTGGTACTGTATGAAAACATGGGACATGAAAGCAGATGTATATTTATTGGTGTGAGATAGAGGTTTAATTTTTTAACTTGCTTGCAGTTCTGCACCCAAAGTTCCTTCATTTAAGATCCCGTTGCAAACTTCTCCTGGGAAACTTTTCACTGGTTACAGTCAAGGAGATCCAATTATGGCAGAAGAAAATGAGTATTTTACCATTCCCCAGGTAATCTCTTTGTGTTTATGATATTTTGATTTCTCTTTGTTTGATACTCTCTGTATATCACACTCCTTATGGCTTTGTAACCAGATTCTGCAACTTGCTGTTTCAAGTGGAGGAATATATTTCTTTAAACCTAAAAAGGCCCAAAATCATTATTGAAAGTAAACATTATCCTTCCTGATCTCCCTGTTCATCTCCCAAAATCATGTCTTAATTACTGCAAGAGGTAACAGCAAGCTTAGCATCCCAATTAATAGTTTATGACTTATCATTTCACTAACAGTCTTCAAATGAAAAGCAAGAGGCTGGAGCAATGTCCAATGTCCTTATTTCTGTTGAACCACCTGCAGCAATCCATGGCTGGACAGTGTGTTGTAAATGCCCCTGTGGCATACCTCCAGGACTTTGATGTCAGATGCCTTACCAGTCTAGCATCTTATGAGGAAGGACTGCCCCATGACGTGAGGATAAACAGTGGTACTGGAGGTATGCTGCATAAACCTGAACAGAAATGGGGTTTATGTTTCTCAGAGCTGCTAGAACAGAGCAAACCCAAGGGCTTGACATGGTAGCTACGTATCTCTGTTACTTGGTGGCTGTAGTTCAGCATTTGGGGATGGTCTGTTTCTGATGACCATCTATCAGCTGTCACTCTGTTTCTGAAGATTTAGGATATAAGAAATAGTGGGATTGGCTTTTGTTTTCCATTTATCTGTTTCTGGTGACTCATACTGGTTATGGTCTGAGGTGACAGAACAGCATCCCTCCCGCTATTTTCAGACTGTTGCAGAGCCCTTTTCCTGTCAAGAGGGTGCAGTATCATCATTTTAGAATTAGTGAGAAGTGGTTACTGTCTACATTATGAAAGCATATACTTATGAAGTGTCATTCTGCAGTTTGAGATGATTACCAGCATGAAAATAATGTATTTGATGTCATTGTCTGATTTTGTTCATCTCTATTACCTTTGTAGTCACAGAGATAACTGTGCTCTCAAAATACAGAGCTGCCTTGGTCTTTTACCAGTATTAATTTTCTAGATAGTTTTCTACTCATTGTTATAACAAGGATTCCACTTGGGATGTGAAAACAGTGTGTCTGTCTCATTAGTCAGGAATACTGTAGCATTTGTTTTTCATTCTCAGACTTCATCCAACAAAATGTTGTCTATAGGAACATCACTGACACTGGCAAATTCATCACTGAAAGCGGTATGTGTCTTCCATTTAATGTTTCTTACCTAACCTGGACTGTGTAAGAAATAGATTATTTTGATGCCTAGAATGTCTGCTGCAATTAGGAGGTATCTTATGTGTTATTGTATACTCAAGAAGTAAACTGTTTTGCTTACTCTGAAGCAGCAAGTACTTAATTTACCCTAACTTCATTTAAAGTTGGTTAAGAAATAAGATCCTTTAGCTTATATTAAAGTAATTATTGAGAAGAAAAAAGTCTAAACAAACAAAACCCCAAAGACACAAAGCTTTAAAAAGAAAATCCCAAAGAATAACACAGAAGTGGGATGGACAGTGTAAGCAGATAGACATGTGTCTGGTTTGTAACCTCTTGTTACAAAAAAGGCCTTTTGAAGGGCCTTTGTCAGCCAGTGAAGCAATTATTTGATGTAGAACAGTGGTTCCCACTCAGTGGGAGGATAATGCAGCACAAATTAAACTAATGGAATCCAAGCTAATGCATTTTTCTGGGCAGTGAGGGCTGCCTGGGAGGGATGAGATGAAAGCAGGGAGAGAGCAGAGAGCTGCATCAGCTGGTGAAGTCCAGTGCTGGGCTCTTCTGGAGAGGTTTAGCTACACAAGGACCTGGAATCACTGATGTTAAAGCATTGAGAAGCTGAGGGATTGTACTGTTGCACTGTCCTGATGAGATGGGACTTTAACAGTGAAATAAATTCTCAAGAAGAGGAATATTTTAATTCCCAAGCTTTCCCGCAGCTTTTTAATATGTTCTTTTTCAGCTCCAGTAACACAGCTTTCTATGCTTTTCATTATGGCCTTTTCTTTTCTTCTGACAGAAAGTCTTCCTACTGCTGAGGTTTTATGTCAAAATGTAACATTTGCGGAGCATTATGCATTCATTTGGAAAGACAAGAACATAGAGCAAGTAAATGTCACAGTCTTCCTCGGAAGCTTATGTGATGGAGGTATCATGAACTTTCTCTGAGTTTTTGATGGGTATTTTTCTTCAGCATGAAAGTTCTATGATAGAATCTCTTATTTACTATAATACTTCAAAAGGATTCCCCCTGGACTCTGGAAAGAAAATTTAAGGGGCTGATTTTCATTAATTTGTATTATTTGTGTTACTAATGAAGGATGAACGTTTACATCCTACATAGAGCATACTTTACTCCAATTTACAGCATAATTTATGCCAAGTTACTGCATATTTTTGCTTATTTACTTATTTAAAAGTAAAGTAATATTTTTTGTTTTACCAGAAATACTGACCCAGAGATTCACAGTCCAATTTCTAAGTTTAGAGAGCACTAATACAACAGAACTGTCTGGGAATCCAGGTATTGATATTTTACTTTGCCTCTTACAAGTGAAAAGAACTCATACGGTCCAGATTATTATCAGTGACTGTGCTGTATCTGGTTTATATGTTATGTTGCTAGCCCTGACCTTCCTGTCTCAATGCATTGTCATTGTAATAACTGGGGTTGGTTCTGAGGCTTTTTTTGTATAGATATTGATTACTTAAAGTGAACGTATTTCTACTGTAATGGAAATGGCTGTTCATCTACTTCAGAAGTAATGACATTTATTATTAAAACAATGCTAATGCTTATAGATTCTTATACAGTGCTCAGGATTTACCCTTCTATGTTTAGGTTATCAAGTTGGAAAGCCAGTGAGAGCTGCAAATCTGAATGCTTCTGATACTTCTGGAAGCCTAAACATTTGGCAGCCAGGTACTGGCTTGTGAGATTGCAACTTCAGCTGTAGTTAATGCTAAAATGTTGTGGGTGTTTTCTTTTGGCTTTGGTTTGTTGCGTGGTTTTTTGTTTGGTTGTTTTCTTTTTCACTTATTTCAGTTAAGAATCTCTGCCAAATATTACTTTTCTGGACTATTCCTTCTAGACTATTCCCTAGCCTTTGTTCGAAAGTCAGTGGTAAGCCTCTAATGCTTTCTTGGGATGTTTAAGTTGAACTTGTGTCCGTCTTTGAATTATACAACCTGCGTTTTGCATTCTCCTGCTTGATATTTTTGCACAAAATTGAAAGCTAGAAATTGAAAGGTTGACAGAGGAAAGCTCAGTAAGATGTCTTCATTTCATAGCTGGCAGAGGTTTATGTACATCAGCAACTCATACACCAGTTATATTTGGGCTGGATTCACTCTCTGGGTGCACTCTAGAAGTTGGAATTGATGAAGATTGCAGCCTTTTAAGGTGAGCTATGTAGGTTGAATTGTTTTTCTCCACATTTTAAAAGGGAAATTATAATAACGGCTTCATTTGGATCTCTCTGTATTCAAATGAGGATTATGTTGGGGTGGAATGCTTTGCTCTTTCTTCCCCCTAACAGATGACTCAATAGTTCAAGTTTGGTTTTGTTGAATGATAACATCTTTCAGAGGAAACTGACCTTATGGTACAATAATATTGGGACACAGAGTGGTCAACAGTACAGATATGCTTTTTTGTCTAATCTCACATTCTCATTTCGCAGAGGAAATGTGACTGAGAAATTGAATTCATTAATACAAGCTACTCATATTGGAAAAAGAGACAATTCAAGTCACAGTGATCCAAATGACTGGGTGGAAATTATACGTAAGTGAGGTCTGTGCGTTTTTTGATAGTCTAAATATGTACACATGATGAATAGAGCATCTCAAAACCAAACTGTAACTTCAAATGCCTAAAGATACTGTTTTTTTGTGTCTGCATCCATTCATCCATCCATATATGTGCACACACGCACACATGTAACTCAGTATGTACACGGATAATGCACTAATGTGTATTCTGCTAGGAACCTGTACACATATGACTTTGTTCTCTGTTAATAAAATACTCTTTTATGTGCATTTTACAGAGAGAAAACATTTTCTGTATGTGTTCCTGTTTGACAGTTACCAGTATTTCACTGGACTATAGCAATAATATTATGGAAAATATGTTTTCCATAATACATGCATTTAAATAACTCCATTCTCCTCCATAGGTCTTGATCCATTTAATTCTGATACCAATGTGAGCACTGGAATCTTCAAAGGCATTTGTGCAGATATTCCTGCAAACCTGAATATTCGCATAATCTTCGCTGAAGTGGGTGCAGTGCAAGGGGTTCCCCAGCAAGAGATTCTTGCTGTGCAGATCAGGTAGAGTTATGTCTCTGGCTATTTGACAGGTGAATGCTTCATTCTGAGCCTTGCTTGCCTCACATATCCAGGTTAAATTTTAGAAACAAAAGCGTTATTTTGTTGTCTCTGATTTTTTACGCACCTTTTATTTGTGCAGCCCAGATTCCTTTATCACACCAGGTTTGCCTTTCTTCCTCTGAAATGAAAATTGAAGAAAATATTAATACTGCAAAGTGGATAATCTTTCTACCTCAAAGTATTGAATAAAATCTAGAACCTGCCAGTAGTAGATACATGCAAGGCATTCCATCGGAACATTTTAATTTCTTGTCATATGTTGGAAGTGACAGCATTGGCCTGTGTTCTGGCTTACCCTAATGCAGAGCTCTTGGAGGCTGTGGTAAATGCTTTATTCTTTCCTGAAACAGACAATTTTTGCTTTACAAAGACTTCACTTTCTCCCCAGTCCAATAAACAAGACTTTGTTCCATTTTACTTCATTTCCAGACTTGGCAAGTTCTCCCCCTGTATGGTGATGTAGACCCAGAGATCATCAATCTCCTCTTAAACACTGTGTGTTTTGTCCTTTCATTTTGTCCTTTTTAGGCTCTAAATTTCCATTTACAGCCCTCAAGTAATAGTCATGCATATTCTTACAGTTACTCAACAGTGATATGGCAATTCCAGTGTGGGCTTACCTGTGAAAACACCAGCCTTCTTCCCATCACTGCTGCTGTTCAGTTTATTAAGGTGCCAGCTCAACCACCCATTCCAATGACAAGGTAATTTCTGTAACAGCACTGATACTTCCCATTGCGTTAAGCAGATTTAATGTTATTAGCGATCAAAAGGTTGCTTACTTTGGCTGGGTGGAATAAAGAGAGCAAGAAGGGCTGGTTCAATGATTTATTAGATAAAACTTCTGATAATGACAGTCTTCCCCAGGAACATGAAGAACATAAAGAGCTGTAAATCACTCTGGGAAGCTGCAGTTTGGTTTTAGCAGAAAAGCTTCTGCTTCTTCTGTTTACTTGAGTGGGAAAAAGGGTGCTGAGTGCAGCTCCTAAAGTATCCATTGTCTGAAAATGCTCATCACAAAATGACTAAAAATGACTGAAATGGAATAGAGGGAAGCTCCTGGTTTTGTTAGAGAAAAGTCAAAAGAATAACGAGAGGTTTGTGGTTTAGTTTTGTTTTTCCTGTAACCTGGATACTTTCTCTCTTGTTTTCCCTACTTGTGCTGTTCTTTGGTGCTGTAGTTAATACAGCTGGGTTTTATGTTGGTGGTGTTAATACACGTGCTTTTACGGGTGGTGTTTTTTTCTTCTAGATCTCAGTCTAATTATTGGACAGAATTTGACTGCAATCGAGATGATGTGTGCTGGCCCCAACTTTTTTATCCAGTGACACGGTTTTACACAGGTAAAAATAATAACCCATATGGAATGCCATGAACTGGCTGCTAGATGTGTGGAGTTCAGTCTGAAAGGATGCTTTGTGGCGGGGAGTTAAAATTTCCCTTTTAGAAAGCATGGTCCAAGAAGCCAGTTTTATTTTTTCCTTGATAACACATTAATTTCTTAGTTAGACTCCTGGAAAAGGTAATTACTGGAAGTGTAAAACTGTGCTGGGATTGTGTCTTGTGGGAGACTGTAGGTTTAATGTCTGGCCTTTCAAAGGGCCTCAAAGCACGTGGACTCTGTACTGGGGGCTACATGGATTGAGGCAACTGACATGCTTATTATCTGCATGACTTTAGGGACTAAAGTTACACAAAGTAGGAAGTTTGAGAAGTATGAAGTGTCTTACTTCTTGCTTTATGCTGCATTATTGTGTTCAGGTTCTACACATACTTTAACCTGTTTCATTTGGGTTGTTGTTTAAAATGTAGCACTCTTATGTTCATACTTCTTTTTCCTTTCTATTTTGCAGGAGAACCATATTCCCAGTGTCTTGCTAAAGGCCTGTCATTGGCATTCCTTGTTTTACTTGCAGCAATTACGAGTAACCCTTGGTTTTCACGATTTTGTAACAGTTGCTTGGTTTAAAAATGTTGATGTAAAGAGAACCACTTTTGTTAATATTTTAAGTACTTCTGGGTAAAATTTATGGAGAAATATTCTTGAATGTTGTAGACATTTCATATAAATATGTAAAGATACATAAAATGAATACTCGTACGGGGTACAGAAGATGGATGTGTTATTTAAAACAAAAAGTCACAGGATGATGTTTAAGCTCTAGACTCCAAGTCTGGAGGACAGTGGTGGTGACAGCAGCACGGTGAGCTCAGAGTCCAGGGTCCTCCTCACGCGTGGATCTCTGTCCGCTCAAGCTTGTTCTCTTCTGTGGGTGTTAGTGGGTCAAGGTGGCAGTCCCTTCCACAGTAAACCCCTCGTGCCACCTGGTTTGGGAGCAGTGGACGGATTGTTTACACTTCTGAAGAGTAATAATGTCTTAGATGTTTTCATGTATTGATCTGTAACTCTCTGTTCCAGTTAGTGCTTTGCATTGGCAATCCTTGTGTGATCTGGGCTATACAGGGTAAGAAAACATCTCAGAATCACAGACAGGTTTGGGTCGGAGGGGACCTCCAAGCTCACCCAGTTCCATTCCCTTTCCATGGGCAGGGACCCCTTCCACTGGAGCCCCTGTGTCCAGCCCGGCCTTGAGCACTGCCAGGGATGGGGCAGCCACAGCTGCTCTGGGCACCCTGTCCCAGCGCCCCAGCACCCTCACGGGGAGGAGCCCCTGCCCCAAGCCCGCTTTCACCCCACCACCTTCCCTCCTCCTGTACGGCAGGAGGCCGGGCTCCGGCCGCCCCAGCCCCGCCGCCGGTTGGCCGCCGCGGCGGCCCCGCCCCCCGGAAGCAGCTGTCCGCGCTGCCGGCGGCGGGCAGGGCCGCTGCGCTCCGCCATGGCCGCCGGGCCGCGGGCTGCCGCCCCACGCCGCTCCGCGCCGCCGCGCTGAGCCGAGCCGAGCCCCGGGGCCCCCGGCCCCCGCCGCAGCCCGCCATGGGCTCGCTGTTCCGCGGGGAGCCGATGTGCCTGGCGCAGCTCTTCCTGCAGAGCGGCTCGGCCTACGAGTGCCTCAGCGAGGTGGGCGAGCGTGGCCTGGCCGAGTTCCGAGACGTGAGTACCGGCGGCGCGGCGCGGCCCGGGCGCCCGGCGGGGCTCTCTGGGTGGATGAGGGGGGTAAAAGGGCGCTGAAGGGCCCAGCGGTGCGGGGGAAGCCGAGCCGGGAGAGGCGCGGTTGGGTCGGTGAAGGTCTCATTCCCGTGGCCCGATGCTCCGTTCCCGTCTGACTTGCAGGCGTTGGGGCTAATCCTGGTACTGCATTCGGGTGATGGAAAGTCAACGTGGAGCCCCAGCCGCCCGGAGGCTGTAGACAGGGTTGTTTGGGCATGCTGGATCGCACCTTTCTCCCAGAAGTAGCTTAAACTTGGGTGGGTTTTTGCAGTAGGATCCCATGGGAGACCCCATTACCCACTTGAAGCCACAGCTGACTTTAGGCTGCATGTGTGTGTGCACAGCCAATAGATACGTCCACCCCACTGACAGCTCGATAGAGGTATCTTGGCTCTCTGTAGGTTTTAATTCAACATCGCAGGTTGCTGGTTTGTAAACCATGTCTGTTCCCGGAGGAGCAATTCACCTGGGAGGAAACTACGTGCCTGACTAACATAAAATTGGGTCGGGTAGTTATTGTTACTGCATTGTCTCATCGTAATTATATGATCTTTGCCTGCTGACTGAGACTTTGGAATTTCATACAAGTTATCTTCAGAATAGGTTGCAAAATCATTGTAGGGAAAGCAGGGAGAACCAGCTAGTTAGTAAATATGGCAGGTAGGAAGAGATGGATGTGTAAGACTCGTTACGTGGGGGTTACGTGTAAGATTTTGATGCTATTTCAGGTACCTGATACAACGTTTATTCCAGAAATAATGTATTTATTAGTGGTTCTGATTTACAAGCTAAATAAGTAGTTGGGGACATTCCATGCTTGTGATATGGGGAATGTGCATAGAAAGAGGCTTATAAAACTTAACATTTCAAATAGATTCTGTGGAAATATGTTGTAAAATTTGCTTGTAGAAAGGTGTTTTGTTACTTCGAAGTTGTCAAATGGTATTTTAAAACTGCAGGGAGAAGATTAGGAATGGTGTTTGCAGTAGATCTCATTACTCTCATATTTGAGTAAAGCTAGCAAAGGCATTGATAATTCTGCTTTGATAAAACCAACCTGGCTACTTGGAGGCTTCTTAATCTTTTTAGGTTATCATACCTTCTTAGCTGAAAAGCACCCTGTAGACACAGAGCACATAGAATACCTGCAGAATTGGCTCCACAAAGCCACAGAAATAGCTGTGGGGTTTTAATACCTAATAAGCATTTTTTCCTTCTCCTTCAGCTTAATCCAAATGTAAGTGTATTTCAGAGAAAATTTGTGAATGAAGTAAAGAAGTGTGAAGAAATGGAAAGAATACTTGGTGAGCTTGATTTCCATGTCTGCCCTTTCTCATCTCTGGCATTATTAAAGTTTACGTTACTAGAGTGGAACTACAGTGAAGGTTTCAGCTACAGGTTTTTAATCTTCCCAGTATTCATGATCTGCATACTCTAGAATCTGATCAAGTTTTCATGTGTATGAAAAAATACATAAACTATGCTCAAATATAGCCTTTATGTAGCTTTTTGGAGCTGGAGATGACTTGTCTGTAATACTGAATTGGATCAGAACATGACAATATATTCCTTAACTTGTCTTGATCTGCTGCAGCAGTTTTGAGTGTATCTCGAGTTGTTTAGGTTGGAAGTGATCTCTTGGGATCACTTCATGAACCTCCAGCTGGAGCAGGTTGTTCAGGGCTATGTCTGGTGGGATTTTGAACATGGAGACCCCACAGCTCTGGGCAGCCTGTTCCAATGTTTTCCCACTGATCCCTGTTTTTTGGGTTTGTGAGCTGTAAAACTGATTTACAGCACAGCATGCATGTGCTGAATACAGACTGGGGTGATTTTTAAGCTCAGAGGTGAAGAAGAGGTGCTAATAGTGCTGCTAATAAATAATTGAGACCATTTCAGTATTGACTGCTTAAAACTCTACTGGGAAAAGGGAAGCTTTACTGTGGATATTTCCTTGACTATAAGATAAAGTCTGGTTTTCATGTTCTGTAACACAATACTGTTGAACTTCCAAGCACCCTCAAAAGTTATTAATGATTGCATTCACATGGTAGTTAATGAATAGAGAAGAGGATGTGGAACATTACAGCCAAGATGCAGATTTCTTTAATATATCCTGAGGAAAAGTTACCACTGAAGGATTCTTTTTGTTGGAATCTCTCGTCAGAGGCATGTGCTGGTCACGCCAAACCATCCCAGTAGCTAGTTGCTACATGCCCAGTGGGAGCTGCATTTGTTGTCAAGGTTGCTTAAGCTGCCTTGTTTGATCGCTTTTTATTCCAAACATGGTTCAATGAGCAAAATGTCAGTCTCTGGCAGGTGGTTAACAGAAAGTGCTATCTTGCAGCAAAAAAGACACTGAAATGGTAAAAGCTTCTTAAAAAGTACTTGTGGTTGGAAAACTTCAGTCAGAAGACTCTGAAGATTGCTTACTTCTGCAGACTTCCAAGACAGAGATGTGCTGTGTGTTTTATTCTTGGCCCCTTTCTTTTGAAGACCACAGTGTGCGTTGTTGCTAAAATAAATGAATTAAATAGCTTGCTCCTGATGCTGCAGTACCATCAGCACCATTGAGAACAGCTGAAGGTCAGCTCTGCAGCATTCTAGGTAGCACAGGGCAGTACAGTTTCCTTTCTGATTCTGTTTTTCTTCTTGCTCCAGGCTATTTAGTACAAGAAATTAAAAAAGCGGATATACCACTTCCTGAAGGAGATGTTGCTCCTCCTGCCCCTTTGCTGAAGCACATTCTAGAAATCCAGGTAACTTTTCCACGCAACAGATGCCAAAAGTGTAGCTCTGCATCTTGGAACTTTATTTCAAACTTAATTGCTTTCTATCTTACAACTTAAGTTAAAGGGGGGGTACAGGAGCATTTGCTTTCCTCTTTGTCCAATTTCCTTTCTTTCTGCCAGTGTTACTGCAAAGACTACCAGTGAGGGTTTGATGCTGACACAAAGCTCCTGTGAAAGGGTCAAAGCTGACTTGGGGGGTTTGCAGTTGTGTCTCTTTTTGATGGATTGGTGTATCACACTGTTGCTGTCTGTAGATGCAGTCCTTCCGCCTCATTTATTGCTCTGGGACTTACCTAAGACTTTTTTCATGCATCCAGAATTTCCAGGGTGTGTGGGAGGTCTGTGTATCCAGGGCTCTGCATGTTCTGCTGCATTGCAAAACCTGGGGCTGTTTTCTCTGAGTGCTTTTTCTGGTATTATGTTAGAAGTAGAAGCTTGTAAAAAGCAGATATAATTTCAACTGATATTCTTCTTTTGCTGTATTTCCATTAAAATAATAGTTAGGTGTCTTCCACCCTGTACTATCTGAAGTTCTAACTCCAAGTCTGAATTACTGAGCGTAGACACAAATTAGGGGCAGAAGAGAAGACTTAACAGATGCCAGTGGAGGATTAACTGTACTCAATACGAAGCAGTCTTTGGCAGATTGAGGAATAAAACCTATGGAGCTTAAACACCCATCATTGAGACAAATTAACATGTACTTAAAATTAATTCTCCCCCAATTTCCAAAACAGTGGAACTGATTCTGTGTCATTTTTTGTCCATGTCTTAGGAACAGTTGCAGAAACTGGAGACAGAATTGAGGGAAGTGACTAAAAACAAAGAAAAGTTGAGGAAAAACCTGCTCGAACTGACAGAATACATGTGCATGTTAGAGGTCACACAGCGGTTTGTCAGGAGAACATCTGAGGTACTGCTCCTGTTTGGCAAGGATCGTGTGTCGTGGCATTTCTGTTGCCTACTGTTAGTAGCTAATTGTGTGGCTTGATGTGGGGCTTTACAATGGTCTACCTCATTTGTTATTTGTGCTCAGTACCTAGAGATGACAAGCTCCTGGGTTACAATGTGCTCATGTACATAGCGAAGCAGAGGGGCTTTGTCATTTCTCTGATGAATCATCTGAATGTTCCTGCTGATGCCAATTGCATATGAAAGTGTATTTGTGTTATTTTGCTGCATAAGCTGTGCTAAGAAATTAACCATGTAACTTCTGCAGCTCTATCATTGCTAAGAGCAGTGCACTTGAGATCCCAAAATCTCTCTGTTGTCTAAACTGAACACAGGAAAGAGTTTTATGTTTTTTCTTAATTGAAATAACTTACTTCTTTTCTCCTTTGGAATAATAAATGAATGAAGTTGTTGCTTGTTTTCTTTCTGAAAGCTATGAATGATCTTTCTTTCTTTTGCTAGTATGAATCCCAGTTACATATCAATTATGAAGAATTTCCCTCTGTGGAGAATGAGCCATTGGTGGATTACAACTGCATGCACAGACTGGGTGCAAAGCTGGGGTAGGTACGGGCCAGGCTGCATACAGCAGGTTGTCAGTGTGGGCTGTTCCAAACCTGCTTGATGCGCTGCTGGAAATAATGGGCTGTTTTCTAAAAGATGGACTGTAGTGTGAGTGTTGTGATTTCACATGAGCCAGACCATTTTAGACAGGGTAAAAATCTGACCCAAATGTACTTCTGTAACAAAATTGGATTATTTGAAGAGATTAGTATAGGAGAGCGCCAAAAACACTGTCACAAAACTTCCATCAAACCAAGTATGTTTGATAAGGAAAATACCTAAGTCAGTTCTGCTGCTGTTCAAACTCTGTTCTATAAAAAACAGTGTTTTAATCACTTTGCAGTGGCAGCTGTAAATGTAATGTTATCCATCCCTGGCAGTGTTCAAGACCAGGTTGGACAGAGCCCTGGGTGGCATAGTGCAGTGTGAGGTGTCCCTGCCCATGGCAGGAGGGTTGGAACTGGATGTTCTTAAGGTCCTTTCCAACCCTAACTATTCTATGATTTCATGATTAATGGTATTGCCTACTTGCCTTTAAAATGATGTATGGATACTGCTGTCTACAGCACTGTTGAGAGAGTATCTTACCCAGAAAAATTTAAGAACCTGACTATCACAGAAAGAAATAAATATGATTCTAGTTCTGTGCTCAGTTTTACAGTCTGTTTCCAAATAGAAATTGAGTCTATTTTATATACGAGTTGCTTCCCGTTTAAGGTGATGCTTCCTTCCCTAGAGATGGCAGATGTTAAACTAGTGACTATATGATCCTGAGTGACCGTATACTCTTGGGTTTTTTATTCTTCTTGTGGGTTTTAGGTTATTTTCCAATTTTCTTTTTCCATAGGTTCATATCTGGCTTAGTTCACATGGCAAAAGTGGAAGCATTCGAAAAAATGCTGTGGAGAGTCTGTAAAGGCTACACTATTCTTACATACGCAGAGTTGGATGAGTGTCTGGAAGATCCAGATACCGTGAGTAAATGTTACAACTACCAGTATTATTTTGTTTGTGCTTTTCATAAGATTTGGGAGAGCTGTGCTCAGCTTTGCCTGTACTGAATGTGAATTATTTCCCAGTGCCCTTGGAGGGAAAACTATTTTGAAGTATTAGAACTTGTCAGACCTCAAAATTAGAGGTCTTGATGCCACCATAACTATTGGAATGGCAATTAAATTTATCAAGGTTCGGCTTGATGAGTGCAGAACTTTACCGTGGAATAGAAGTGACTTTATGGCTGGCTACCTTGATCAAAATACATGGCAAAAATGGCTGCTTGGATATTTATTAACTAGGTCTGTACAGACCTTTTAATAGTCATTTTACTTGTTCATTCAGTAGTTCAGGAAAAAAGGTTGAGTAGATTTGGTCTTCTATGAAGTTTCCTCTCTGAACTTCAGGAATTTGCTTTCTGTGAGGCAGCAGTTAGGGCTGCCTAATCTGACACTTCTAAACACTTCAAGCCTAATTTGTAACATTTTAACTTTTAAAGACTTTTCTGTTGCTAATAATTCTGAGATGATAAAATATAATCTCTTATTTTCCCTGAAAACGGTTTCTGTTTTTCTTTGATATAGCAAAACCCAAGATGTTTGCACACTTCCAATTTTTTATCTTGATCTTCAGTAACTTGGTGGAAAGTTAATGCTACTTACACAACTTTTTCTAATTATTCACATTGGTTATTTTGCTCTGTATGACGTTAGAGTTGGTTAAATACAAACCTCATCAAAACAACTTCTTTGGGTTTTTTTAGGGTGAAACCACAAAATGGTTTGTTTTTTTAGTATCCTATTGGGGTGAACAGATTGGCCAGAAAGTTAAGAAGATTTGTGACTGGTAAGAAGTGAAACTTCATATGTGTAATTTCTTTATACCTGAATTACTTTCTTTTTAGTTTCTCCCCTTCCTTGATTTTTAGTGTTGATTTTTAGGCAAACTTTCTGAAGTTAAATTCGTTGCCCCTTTCCTTGTATCTAGCTTTATCATTATGCAATGTAGAAATAAATGCATGACTCATTTTAGCTGCAGTCCTTATTAAGCACAGGCAAAATACTGACTCTCTCAGTGGAATCTGTTCCATGGTTATTAAGTGGCATGTTGTAGATTTGATTAGGGCAAGGGGCTGGGTGATTTGTTCTGGTTTAGTCTGGTTATTTAACACAATCTTGTTTTCCTGTAGCTATCACTGTCATGTGTACCCCTACCCAAACAGCATGGAGGAGCGCGGGGCAGTTATTGAGGGACTAAATGTTCGTATTCAGGATCTTCATATTGTGAGTAAATAAGTGTTCCTTTTGCTGTACTTACTGCAACACAGAAAATAATATATTCATTAAATATATGAATATGGTTCTAAAATACATCGGCTTTGGGTCTGCATATGACTCTATGTCATGTCCCTGGTCTGGTGTTGCATGTATCTGTTGAAGTTCAGGGTACTTGACCTTGCCTTCTGTTTTAAGCAGTGGTTAGTGTGTTCTTTTACAAACGTAATCTGTCACTGGACAAATAGTAGGTGCTCTTTCTGTGCACCTTTCACAAAACCACTGTTATATTTTCAGTTAAATCCTTTTGTTTTTTTCTTGGACAAAGGTGCTGCATAAAACTGAGGATTACTTACGCCAAGTCCTGTGTAAAGCATCTGAATCCGTCTATACATGGGTTATCCAAGTGAAGAAGATGAAAGCCATATATCATGTACTCAACCTGTGCAGTTTTGATGTCACAAATAAATGTTTAATTGCTGAGGTTTGGTGTCCAGTGGCTGATCTGCAAAGTCTGCGACATGCATTGGAGGAAGGCTCAGTAAGTCAGCTGAATGCTTGCTGGTGTTAAAACTGTTGGCTTGAACGAATTTATTTTCTTTCCCTATCTGTAGAGTTACTTAAAATGGGCTAAAAGTAAGTCATAGGGGTTGGGAGTGGCGTGTGGTTTTAGTATTTTTTTCCCTTGAATAACTTCTGTGTTGGAACCAAGTGTGACTGGGCTTGCAGTGCTATTTGGAGTCAAGTCAGAGGTGCAAATTCCCTTGTGTTGAGTGCAACCTCTGTTGTCTTGTTTTATAGGAGAGAATTTTTAGTAACAAATCTTTGTTTTATAATACTGAGTGATGAGTCCCATCTGATGTTTCATATAAAGTAAGGATTAGAACTGCATAAACAGTGTTATCAGAGGAAAAGATTAAGATAAGTTTTTAGGCACAAAGATATAAATGTTAAACTTGGGGCTTAATTTAAGGATGTTACAGGATCAGTGCAACTGCTGATAGAGGAAGTGTGTTCATTTTGGTTAGATTAAGCATCCACTGAGCTTTTATATAAGTATCTTCTTTCTGTCTGTAACTAGAGGAAGAGTGGAGCTACAGTTTCTTCATTCATGAATACCATCCCAACGACACAGCCTCCTCCAACTTTGATACGCACCAATAAATTCACCTCAGGGTTCCAAAACATTGTTGATGCTTATGGAGTTGGAAACTATGGGGAAGTTAATCCAGGTTAGTCCTTCTGAAATGGGAACTGCTCCCCTTGTTAAGTGTTTAAATACCTTGCTGAGTTAGACACTAGTAAAGGCAAAATGGTGACCACCATGCTACTTATGAGTAGCTGTTTTAAAATGAAAGTGGCTCATCAGAAGTACAAATGGTCCTCTAAAAAGTTAGACAGGATTCTATTTTGATTAGTTATTTTAGCACTAAAGGTACTGGTAATAGCTGTATAGTGTTCCTTTATATATTTTACTTGGGGTGAGATAAGCTACTTAGGAGGAAAAAAAGCGTTGGTAATGGCTTTTGATCTTACTGAAGCATGGAGCTTATCGCTTGAAAAGATGCAACTTATACAGCCCAGTTAGTTTAATGTCCTTATGTAATTTTGTAGCTATGTTGACTCTGTCATACTGTACAAGAATGTACATTATAATACAGAGCTGTTTGTTTGGGGCTTATTTCCTGGGCTCATATTGCCGTCCTCAGAATTGCCAGCTAATGCTCCACTGCAGAGTTCCTGTTACTAAGGGATACACAATAAGTAAGCTTTAAACCGAGTTATATTTATAGTGTGAGAAAAGGTCTATTAGTAGAGGGTGAAATCTCTTTCAAACTTAAAGCTGAGAGGTGTTTGTGAGGTTGAAGTAGTTGAATTGCTTGGGCATAATTCAGAGAGCAATGTCATCTGCTGTGCTATACACCTGAAATCTGTTCTTTTGTCATTCCAGCTCTCTACACTATCATCACTTTTCCCTTCCTGTTTGCTGTTATGTTTGGAGACTTTGGGCATGGCCTGCTAATGTTCATATTTGCACTCCTGACAATACTATATGAAAACCACCCTCGATTACAAAGATCACAAGATGAGGTAAAAGGAATTACAAATAATTTACTTCCCATCCAGCAAGATAACTTCAACTGAATAGTTACTGTGTTTTTGAAAAATACTGTTTATAGCACATGTATTAGACTGGTTTTTCCTTTGTTGCAGGATTTCCTGTGTTTGATTGCTCAAGATCAGTGTGATACCTTAACAAACTATTCACTTTTCTTTGAAAGGGCAGTAATAATCAAGTTGCAATGAAAGACTGACAAAGATTAGTAGATACTGTTGGGCTTATCTTTCCTTCTGTTAGGGCTGCTCAGTGATGTGTGTGTTTTATAGCATGTGATTACAGTGACTAATCCTGAGGATAAAATAATTATTCAAATTTCATTTTTTTGTTGTAGTTTGAAATATATTTAAGTAATTTTTGAATCATACGGGGTTGGAATGGAGGAGCACCTGCATCTCTCGTTAGAATTATATTTAATTAAGAATGGCTGCAGATGTCTTAACTTCTTGAAAACTAGTTTCCAGCGAAAACACTTTCCAGGGAGGAAACATGGATTAAAAAGTGTAATGGTGCCAATGAGGAAAGTCTCAGTTTGTCATGGGAGCTTGCCTGGGGACTTCAGTTCTCTGCATTCAATTTAACCACAATTGTCTTTCAGAATATACTTGCTGCTTGTTCTGTTTTCTAACACATGTAAACCTTTATGTGTAAATCACTGTCATAAAAAGCTGTGAATGTGGGGAGCTGAAGTGTGCTCATTTGGTGGCTGACATTGTAAATTGCATATTCATGTGCATAAAGCAGAATTCTGTGTTACATTTTGGTTGGCCTCTTCATATTCCTTAATGACTGTTCACAAGAGTTTTTAGAAGTCTTTCTATGGCAAAAATGTGTTTCTTTTAGAAATGTTCAGATAACAGTTGTTCACATGGCAGATGATGATCTCTCCTTTTATCTTCTTTCCAATACTTACAGATAATGAGAATGTTATTTGAAGGCCGATACGTTCTTTTATTGATGGGTCTGTTTTCTGTATACACTGGATTGATCTATAATGACTGTTTTTCAAAGTCAGTAAATCTATTTGGTTCTGGATGGAATGTTTCTGCGATGTTTGAACAGAGGGTTTGGCGGTGAGTAGCAGCCTCTGTGTGCTGTACCATTAAACCAAAAATGTACTTCCTGCAACAGTTTAATCCTTAGACTCAACCATTTTAACCATCCTTATATTGTGAGTAGTAAGGTAGCGAGTTTTTGTGCATTAAGGGCCAAGTGATAGATCTGAGCTTCGAATAAAAAAAGGCAGGAATAGTCATTTAAAAAAAATCAAATTTCCCATTATTTTAAATTGGGCAGTCCATAGAGAGCACAATTTCTTGCAAAAACCAGTATTAGAATTTGAATATTTAATTCAGTCAGTGTATTGGGTCAGTCTTGTATTTATCAGTGCTGCTTTACTGCATTTACATGTCACCTGGAACATTTTCTAGGGTATTATCATTTAGTATACCTGACAATAAGTCTTCTCTGGAACAAATAATGTTATATGCTAGCTATATAGTGATTAAAAACTGCAGCTGGGACGGGATCTTTTAATGGGTAGTAAGAACTTGCAGCTTACTTTATGAAGTGGTATTTTGTGGGTTTTTTAGTCTCTAAATCATCTTGGGTGTGTTTTGCATCTTGTTTTTTGTGGTCTCACAAAGGTGTTCGTATGAATGGCTGCACACTTCAGTAGTATTGAAAAATCCTAACAGAAGGCAATAAGACTTTGTTTTGTTATTCTTTTTATTCATAAAAAGTGCACTGCCTCCTGCCCTATGGTTTGTCTTTATGCTGATGGTTCTGTTTCCAAAACAAAACCTGTATTTTCCAGGAGAGGTTTGTATGTATCAGACTGTGAAAGGAATAGAAGACACAGGGCTAGTTTTGGAGAAGTTTATCCTAGGTCGTGTTTCTTGAATAAGCAACCGAACAGCTTTAGCATTTACTGTAAAGAAATCAACAATTCATAATGAAATTACCCATCAATCATTAATCTCTGCAGTTTTTCTTGATAGTTAAGAAGAAAGTAGGCTATGTGAATTTTCAAACCTCCTTTTTCATGAAGTAGGATAACCTCAGCGTTGTGAGGTATCATGACCCTTTGGTATTTAAGTGTTCACAGCTTGCATCTCATTTTGCCTCAAAACCAGGAAGTGGTTCAAAACCGCCAACTTTGGTTAAAATGTGAACAGGTCGTGAGTGCTTTGTTATTAGAGTGGAAACGCATCCAAATGGAAAGGGAAAGAAGATGCCAATTATTTTTGAGTGTTAGTGAATTTTATATGAAACTAAATTGTGAGCTTTTTAAATGAAACTTTCCATTCTAGGGGAATGAGGAACAAAATCCAGAAACTTCCCTTTCAAAGACAGTTAGTGGGAATTAAGCCCAGACTGTGAGTTTCTAAGGATTTCTAGAATCTATTGTTTTTATTAGCTGGGCCCTCTGTGCCTAGAAATCCTTTTATTCTCTTGAAAGTCTTACAGTGGGTGAGCAAGTCATATCAAGGAAAGCAGGAGCAGTGTCGTGCTGACTGAAAGTACATGTCGTCACTATGTTGAAACATGTCAGGTCTGATGGTGTTTTTCTTTCTCTGCAGTCTTGAGGATCTGAAGTCTAATCATTATTTGGCACTGGATCCAAATGTTTCTGGTGTATACAATGGAGCTTATCCCTTTGGAATTGATCCGGTTAGTTCTGTTTATTTAAATTATCCATCTGTGGTGATCAGCCATTTGTAAATTAGGCTGTGTTATGTGTATGAGGAGGATAAATCAAACTATGGAAAACATACATTTCTGCTTGCATTCTGCAGTCCAAAAGAGCTTTTCCTTTCACAAGTCCAAGATGTAACTGCTTTCACAAAACTTAAATCTCAGTTGTGATCCCCATTTGAGGTAGAATTCTGGTGTCCAATAGAGAAAGGACACAGTTTTATTCCTCCTATTACACTGTTCTTTAGTGCTGGTTTTGTCTTCTCTTCCTCAGATCTGGAATTTGGCAAGCAACCGTCTCAGTTTTTTAAACTCTTTCAAGATGAAAATGTCTGTGATTTTTGGAGTTACTCACATGACGTTTGGAGTTGTATTGGGGGTATTTAACCACTTGTAAGTACACGAAGTTAAGATATTAACATTGTAGTTTTTGTCAAGTCTTGGATTATAACAGTTGATCTGGTAAGAGAAACTGAAACAACTTTAAAGCTGGCATAATAGTATTTATGATGTCGTCCTTCACATAAATAAGATGATGGGTCAGTGTTATGCCAGAGAATCTGAAGACATTAACTAATACAAGATTCTATTTCACTTATTGCTAAATTGAGATCCATGCCTCTGGTGGTCTTGATTTCCACTGAAATACTTGATTAAAATTTCACTGAATATGAAGAAATCAGTTCTGGATTGTAATTTCAGTCCTGCTGTTTAAAAGTGCTGGGTACTCTTCTGTTTTATTGAAATCATGTTTGTAAAACTCATTTTTCATTCCCCCCATCCCCATTTATCATTGCAGGCATTTTGAGAAGAAGTATAATATTTATTTGGTTTTTCTTCCTGAACTTTTATTCATGATGTGCATCTTTGGCTACCTTGTGTTTATGATCTTCTTCAAATGGTTGGCATACTCTGCAGAGAACTCTACATCTGCTCCTAGTATTCTAATTCAATTTATTAACATGTTCCTGTTTACTGGTGGTGAAACAGAGCCCTTCTACACTGGACAGGTTAGCAGTGTTATTACAAGCTTCTGAAGACTGCATGTCCCCTGTGCAGATAACACTTTGCCAGTTATGAAAGGCTGAGTGTCTCCTGGGAAGGGGAGTGTTATCAGCCTAAGGGGAAATTGAATACACATTATGATTCAGCAACATATTTATACTCTTTAACTGATTGTACAATTTTATATAGTGATTTGTGAAAACATCTGTTTCTAGAACAAAATCTTCCAGGTTAAAATTAAGGTTAGAGAACAGAGTCTCACACTTGTAATTCTGTTGCTTTTCTATTTGCTGTAAATAATCTTACTAAACTGAATATGAGTAATGCCTTAATATAGAACCCAGTCCTGAAGAGTACCCTAATTAAAGAGTCTGATTAAGTAAAACATTTACATGCATGTTCAGTTTGGAGCACATGCTCACTGAAATCAGTAGCATTTTCTTATGTTCAAACAGGCCTTTAAAGGAAAATGGGAAGGCTTTTCCAACTTTTGAATCTGTGATCTAATCTCATTTTTTCTTTCCCCCCTCCAACAGGTTGCTCTGCAGAGGTTTTTACTTACTGTTGCTTTTCTTTCTGTTCCTGTAATGCTTTTTGGCAAACCACTTTATTTATATTGGTTGCACAGTGGAGGCCGAGGCATTAGAATGTACAGGGTAAGTATTGAGAGACACTTGGCGTTTCTTCAGTGTAGAAGAATTCAGCTGGTGTTGTATTGCATGGGATGTCCTTAATAGATATAGTTCTACTCAACTTGGAAAGTTTTTGACTGTAACAAATAATACAACTTTAGTCCTTTAGCTCTCTTTTTGCCTTTGCCCATAACTACTTTAAATTTCAAACACAACACTGGCAGTCCATTTGAAGACATGACACGTTTCCATTTTGTAGAGTGGCTACAAGCTCGTTCGTAAAGAAAGCGAAGAAGAACTTTCTCTGTTGAGATGTCACGATGTAGAAGAAGGAAGCAGTCATTCAGACAGTGGGCACAGAGAGGTGGAAGGAGAGGAGGTAATGTTTTTACTGAATCTCTATTTTGTGTGTCCTTAAAAGCAAATTAGAAGTGGGAAATCAAGAAGATAACCTGTATACTGAGTCCCTGGAAGTTTTCAAGAAAATCAGCTGAGCTTTTACAAAGACCTTAATGCCTGAATGCAATTTATTTTGTTTTGTGTGTGCTGTTTTCTCATTATTTCGTGGTATATTCAGATTGCTACAGTAAACCACAATCTGTCTGAAGTGGAGAACAGAGGAGTGGTTTATTTGTATCTGTAGGCTTTGCATCTAAGGCCCCTTTTCTTAACTTAAAGAGTGGGGTAAAAATCATGGGGTTTGTATGGTTTTATGGGTTCTTAAAAGTAAGGCAAGAGGACGGCTGCCCAGCTCCCTGTTAATTAATCTTGGCTTTTCATCCAGACAAAAGTCTTTCTATGTCTGCAAATAACATCTTGTGATGAGGATTACTGCTCCAGGGGATTGGGAGACATGGGTGACATTCCACAGCTATTGCTGTTGTTTAGTTTGAGCAAAGTTTTAAAGGTCTTAACTGATTCCACTGAGTCCATGTGAACTGAAGGACAAAAAATGGCTTCAGTTTCCCAATATGCAGACTATGTATGGGACTTGCTTCACTGGGGTAGTAAGCTTGTGCTTCTTATTATAGAAAATACAAGAACAGTTTGCTTAAATAAAACGTGTCATTGTTCCCTACAAAGTAAGCATTGAAATTTGCAGTATTATTAATCTTGGAACTCTTTGTTAGCACCAAGTATTGAATATACTTGTTCATACTCGAACAAGTATGAGTTTACAGTACTATTTGTAGTTATTTTTCTGTCAGTAGCACTGCTAATGATTAATCCTGGTTTTAAAGATGCCAAAATTGACATGGTAAACTTACGATCTCAATAGAATGGGAATTAGAACCATGGCTGGTTTTACTATTTAGAGTTTTCAAGTATTAGATCATATTCCTAGTGAAAAACATAAATTGCATTCATTTTGTCTGTTCATAAAGTTACTGGGGAAACTAACTGGAAAACCATAGCATGTAATTTTTTAATGTTGCTTGGGTAGTTGGCATCTCAAACATAGCTGATCTTTTTTTACTTGATATGAAATCAGTGTATTACCCCGTAATGGAAATTTTCTTCCATGTATATTAAGATTTGCAGATCAGTGTTTTTGTTCTGTCATGTTGTACGATGTTGTTTAAATGGGTATAAATGTATTTTTATGTTTTAGTTTAATTTTGCAGATATTTTTATGAATCAAGCAATTCATACCATTGAATACTGTCTAGGATGTATTTCTAATACAGCCTCATATCTGAGACTCTGGGCATTAAGTCTTGCTCATGCACGTAAGTTGGGGGCTTTATTATTTTGGTTGCTTGGTAGTTGGTTGGGGTTTTTTCACGTCTTGATTTTTAATGCTGGTTGCAGGGAGGCTGGCCTGTTCAAGTGAAATTATCTATAACATTATCTTTTTCTTAATTTATAAATATTCCCTCTTTAAACTAATAATGATCTATGGAAAGCCCCCAAGCTATATTTGTGACACTGTTTGGAATGCAGTGATTTTCTTCATTTATTGCTCTGTGTTGTCAAGAGGCCCATTATCAGAGCACAGTGTTTCCTCACATAATGGTGAACCAGTAGTCACAGTACGATTTCCTGTTTTCCACTGATTGACTAGCTTGGAAGTATTTATGGTGTCTTAGTGTCATGGTTTAAAATGTTGCCAGCAGTGAATCTCATTTTGAAACTGAGATGTACCTTTAAGTATTTCAGGGGAGGGAAAGAGAGGGGCAACTAACTTGGCTGTGGGGAAAAGGGGATGACGTGCTTGCAGTTCCATGTTCAACAGATCCTGTAGTACTGTTTGAACTAGAGTGCAGGTCAGAGTAGCTCACTGTGTGTGTGTATCCAGTATCAACACTAGCTAGGAAATCTTTTATTTTATAGAGTTATCAGAAGTTCTATGGCAGATGGTGATGAGAGTGGGTCTCCGTGTGGATACGACCTATGGTGTCTTACTGCTAGTCCCTGTTCTGGCCTTTTTTGCTGTGCTAACAGTTTTTATTCTTCTGGTCATGGAGGGGCTTTCTGCTTTTCTCCATGCTATACGACTTCACTGGTAAGTTCATTTTCTGCTTATACCACTTTAGCATATACTGGCTTGTTTAGGAGGGATTTTTGTGTCAATATTAGGGGCCTTGTTAAAAATAAAAACATAAATTTGAACAGCCTCATGCTATTGTAATATGTTTGTTTAATTATATTAAATAAACAGCTTGTTAGTTCAATATGATCGTTCCTCTGGAATATTTTCAGTAAATTCAAATATTATATTGGCTTATGATGCATATTAACCCCAACCACATTTAGAGTTCATTTTGGTGCAAACTGTGAGTGCATTTGATATATACTATTGCAGTTTTTTGCACTACAGAATATTAGTAATGTGGGTATTTTTAATTTCAGTTTGCTTATATCACAGAATGGCTTCAGTCCGTTTCATTTGGTTCAACAGAACACTTACATATATTAGTCAGCAAGACTTTTGCCAAAGTGGGCCTGCCAATCCTTAAGTGTTTTAATCCTTTCTTGGTCTTAAATTCATGAGCTGCACATCCGAGTGGATTCAGAGAATATTTAGTTTGAAACCTAATGAAATCTACGGGATGGGAAAAAGCAGAGCTATATGCATTATTGAGTATTGTCCTAATGATACTGTGTATTTGTAAAGCACTTAGCTGCAGTTAACTAGAATACAAATTAGTAAGAAATAAGAAACAAACTGTTACAGCACAATGTTGGTGTGTTTGGGTCTCTGAGCAAGCTGAAATTTGCCTGGGACTGTGCTAGGAAGCTTAAGTAGCTGCACAGAAAGTGTAAGTGACAGGATTAGGATTGGTTTTGTTCAGCTTCTTGCGTTGCAGTTCTGTCCCTTGACAACCAGTCTTTTTGGATTAATCAGAGGCTTTTTTTCTCGTTTCAGGGTGGAATTTCAGAACAAATTCTACTCTGGTGGAGGATACAAGTTTACGCCTTTCTCTTTCAAGCACATTTCTTCACATTTTAATAAAGATGATACGGCATAGTTTGGCTGCTGTCAGCAGAAATGGTTGGAATTGTCTGCAAATAATCATGTGATTGGATCTCACCTCTGAATGGTTTCTTGTAGGACAAAGTGTTTTTCCACTGATTGCCTTATAATGCAGCCAAATACTTCGGTAATACATACCTCCCATAGGAATACATAGCAGAGCTGGAGCATCTTGTAAAGTATATAGATATAAAATGTACATTTTTCTTGATAAACTAATGTTGTAAATTAATTTTATTCTTGGAAAAAAAGAAAAGTTGTTACTGCTTGTCCTAAACCCAGTGTGGATGTGTCTTTTTTTTTGTTGAGGCTGTTTTCTCAAATGGCTACTTTTACATTATCTGACATACTCTTCATCACATTAAACATTCGTTGCTACTCGCTTATTTAAGCAAGATGCCATCTCATATACTTAAGGAACAACGCCGTGTTTTCAGTATCAGGATTATGGAACGCAAATTTATACACACACTGCCCTCTGCCCCTATTTAAAATTACACTGAAAATGTTAACTTTTGTTCTGAGTTCTGCCCAGTTCTTACTTTAATAACCTCACAGCAATGTGTTGTGGAAGAAGGCAGGATTGGAAGTGGAGGCTGGAAGCAAAACCCTTACTTCCCTGGGTAGAGAAGCTCTTACATGCTGTTCCCCAAAGCCCGTTGTGTGCAGTGCATCACTTGCAGTGCCCTTGGTGGTTAAAAGGCACGGACCAAGGCTTTTAAACTGTCAGCTGTGGGCCCGAATAAAAGAATCCCGCTGCCCACTAGGAATTTTTATCCCAGGTTGTATCTTTAGTGGGTCCCATGCAGCATTCCTACTCCTAGGACTAACTTTTGTGCACCGACTGAAGGATGAGCCTCTCCCCCATGTAAGGACGTACTTTCAGCGTTACCTCGTGCTGTTGAACCAAAGTTTATACCGAGTAGGTGGCAAGGACTCATTCTGTAGTATTTGTACCACTGTGAGCGTGGGGGTGTTTCCACGGTGCCTGTGCCATACCAACAGCCGTTTGCTCCACACGAATTCCGAATAAAACCCCATCTGCGCTCTCTGCGCCTTGCCTGTCCCCTGCGCCGGGCAGCGCTGCCATGAGCAAACGTGTCCCGGGCCGCCCGCTCGGCCGCCACGCCTGAGGTAAACGGGCGCCCTCGCGGGGCGGCCTCCTGAGGCGGGCGGGCGGGCGGGCGCTGCCATCGCTCCTCCCTGCCCTGTTGCTGTGGCTACCGGGAGGCGTCGGCAGGGCCCCGGGGGTCGCCGCCATGAGCGCGGACGATGTGCGGCTGCAGTGGGTGCGGGACCGAGCGCTCGCCGCCCTGGGGCTGACCCATCCGGCGCCGTTCGAGGAGCTGCTGAGCCGCGGCCGTGGCGAGGAGGCGCGCACGGTGCTGCGGTTTTTCGACCGGGGCACCCCCGAGCGCAGGGACGAGGAGAGGGAGGCGGGCGCGGCGCTGCTGCTGCTGCGGGCCGAGCGGCGCGGCGGGGCCGGTGAGGAGGGAGCGGGTGAGGTACCTGTCCTTCCCTGCCCAGCTCCATGGCCCCCCTTGGGCCCCTGTTTGTCCCGTGTGCTGAGCCCCCAGCACATAATGGAGACATTATCCTTGTCCTCACCGCTTTCCATCCCTTGGGCTGCGTCCAGGCCCGATCTCGCATTCCACCCTTTTCCAGACCTTTCTGTTTGTGCCCTGGTGGGATTTGCGCCATCCCCGCTGCAGAGCAGTTTTATCCTGCCTTCCCCCCGTTTTGTGTGCGCGCAGTACGGGGGACACAGACCGCTTTGCAGGAGGAAGGCTCAGGTCACCTCGTTCCTGAGCAGGTCGCTGAAATGGCGTCCTCAGTGGTGCTGGAAGGAAATGGGTGTTTTGAGCAGCCAGGGCGCAGTTGTTGGCGGCCATGTTGCCACAGGGGCTGAATGCGAGTAGCTAATGTGGCTCTCTAAGGCAGATCTGGCCGTATCTGTAACGTAAACAGCTCCTTGTGCTAGGCAGCAGATCTGACTTTGTGTTTTCTAAGGTTTCTGCCTCAGGATGCTCCTTTGAAAGAATGCTATCCTGGTTTGGCTCTTTCCAAACAGATGGGGAGAAAGAGGCTGGTTGGGAAGAACCAAGTCAACTCACAAAGACACATCTCCCATCCAGTCGTTGTCTGTGACCTCTTTTACTGGCTTTAGAATTTCAAGAGTTTTAGAGATTAGTTTTATTTAAATAACTAGAATGAATACATTGCCTTTAGTAGGAATGAATTAATCCCCCTTGCTTGAGAGCTGCAAGCTCTTCTTTCCTCTGATGCAGTTGAAAGTGGTCATCCTGTAAAGCATGAAGGTTGGTCCAGTGCTGTAACCACAGTATTGCAGATAAGCCTCTCACAAAAAACTGGAAAAGAATAAAGGCAAAGGGGTAGAAAGGGTGTCAGGAGATGTTCTGTGGCTGAGAGATTCAGTGTTCTGCTGTACCTGGTGTAACTCCCGCAAGCTTCTGAAACTTGGTACTTGCAGAAGCAAAGAGGCATGGCCTTGTATTTTACAGCCATAAAATCATTTTGTTCGTACTGTGCCGAAAGGGTAGGACTGCAGAAATGAGCTGCTGAAGCCTGGGGTGGGTGTAAGTAGACTGAAAGAATGGTACAGTTCAACTTCCTCCTCTGCACCTCTGAATGGAGGCAGCTGCAATGCTGCAGCTTAACACGCAAAAGCAGTAAGACAGGGAGAATTATTTATTGCTTGATAATGGTATCAGCACACAAAGGATCCAGTTGGGGATGCAGTTATGCCTTTTCCACTTCTCTTCAGTATCCAGAAGCCTGTGCTGAAAGGGGAGGAAGACATGATGCATCTTCTGAAAGAGCATAAAATAAAGTTCAAAATTCTTGACTGGCTCTGGGATTCATGCTGGCGCTCCTGTGTTACAGCGTCTTCACTGTCACTCCTTAGGCATGACTTAACTATACGCGTTTTCTACATCATAGATCTGGCATGACAAACCCCATAATTATTTGTATTTCCTTTTGCAAAGTGGTTTTGAAATGTGTTAATCTACTTATTTGGTCATAAACGATCAAATTTGTGTTGGAAAATGCTGGTAGGGATATTCTAAATAAAGACCAATTACCTGTGGAATGCAGTAGAGTCACTTGCTTATTTGGATTCAGTTCTTCAGCAAAAGTGCTGTCCTGTGGTAAAATGTACAATTAACACCAAGTTTGGATGGCTGGTTGTTGAAAGCTGATGCCGAAGATGGAAGAAAATGCTGTCAGTTTGAGAAGGAAATTGGAAGGATTCATCTTGTATGTGTGGAATATCTGTTCTTAAACAATTCTCTCATGCTATTCTTTGTTAGAGGTGACTCGGAAAGGCAAGGCATCTCTGCAATCTACAGGCAAAGAAAGTGGATCAGCTGTCTCTAATGAGTCTGAACTGGAGCAAAGATCTACAACTGACAGTGTGGAGCATGCACCTCAAGTAAGTGTTGCATTTCACTCTGTTCCTTTGTGGGTAAGATGCTGGCTTTCTGACACAAATGAAACTGGTGGGCACGTTGTACTGGAGGTGCAGTGCAGAGCAACTCAGTGCAGAACAGAACATTTTGAAAGAACAGGAATTTCCATTCAAAACCAATACCCTGTAAGGTAACCTCTGACATGGCTGACAAGGTGTTGCAAAGGTAATTTACTTAGCCAAAGTCAGACTTTTGGTGAGAAAATGCAGCAGTGAATTATTCAGGTGTCACATTTGCTATTCCCAGAGCTGCTTGTAAAAGAAAAGTTTCAGTTAAAATTACTGCTAGATAAAGACATCATGAGAGGAGCATGTAAGGAACTGTGAATGGAAACTTTTTTACCTCTTTTATGCAATTAGCTGGTCAGGATGGAGTTTGTAACTAGGTTTGGTGTATGACTGAGATGCAGGTGGAAGGGGAATAAGTGCTTGTACATTCTCAGGAAGGTATGGAGGGGCAAGCATTTAAGTGCTTTTTGGTTTCCTATGTTTCAAGCACTAAAGCTTTTAGTTCTCTTGGTTTGGAAGTCAACATTGTTTCTAAAGCTGATGATTTAAACTAATGATTCTGTCCTTTGGCTTACAGCAGGCAAACAACTTCTTACTGTTAAGAAATGTGGCAGCGAACAGGAATAGCCAGAATTCCTTTTTATTTTCTGTTTCAGCTAAAAAAGGATGGCAAAGTGCGTTTTTTTGTGGCTCTTGATGAAATTCCTGAAGAATTTGTGTCTGATTCTAGTGTGTATTTTCTGAGGAACACAAATGGTATGTGCCTGACTCAAATTCTGATACACAGCAGCAGTGTGTTCTGTTCTGGTAGTTCATAAACTGAATGACAATAGTTATTCCAGCATCTGGAGTAGCTCTGTTTCTGGTCTCAGTCAGACCTCAGTATCTAGCTCCAGCCCCATAGGAAACAGCTTCTACGCTAAAGCAAACAGGCATTTCCACACCTATCTCCGGGAACTCTCAACAGTATGTTAACTTTAATGTAGTGCTGGTGACTGGTTCCAGCATAAACATTTAAGGGGGCTCACCAAGCAGCAGTATGAGTGGTTTGAGGCTATGGAAAGGACATTATGCTTTCTGTATCAAGTAATCAGATTTATGCTAATTGTTTGTATACTGTTTAGAAAGTGTTACTGAACCTAGTGACCTGTCTGAAGCTAATGAAGTTCTCCCTGAAGTGATACAGTTTGGTGTATTGACCAGTGATTCTCTTTTGATGCTAAAGAATGTAGTCCCACAGGTAAGTGTGTTACAGCTTTTATATATGGAGTGTTTCTGAGTGATTTGCCTGTTTATTATTCTGCAGACCAGATGAACTATGCATAAGAAATACGAACATTTAATGAGTGACTCTCATATGCCAGATAGTTTTTGTTAATCCTTGTTTGATATTTTGTTCCCAAATTTTTGTAAAAATGTGGAGATGGGCATTATTTCATTGCCTGGTCCTATATGAGAAACATTTAAGAGTATTTTTTAATATGAACCATCTAATCTGTGTTACCTGTTTGAATTATAGATGTTTTCAGCAGCTCTCTCCTATGGTCAGCAGCAGACTGGGGAAACTTCATTTCGTCCAGATAGTGAAAACACAGATTCTGAAAAAAGGCATTTACATGAGACTGAGTTTGCAGAAAAGAAAGAGCAGGCTATGGAATACTATAAAACTCAGATGAGGAACAAGATTCAAATGGATGAGCAGCAGACTATACAACATATTGCAGGTGAGTGTTCTGCCTGTGCCAGCACTCTGGTCTTCAGAGTACAAGACAGTAGAAAGAGGTTCACTTAGGAATGGCTTTACAGAGAATAACAAATACCTACAGTTTCTGGGGAAGCTCCAGACCTGATTAAAGTTTCTTTTTGCTGATAACAGCAATATTTTTACTGCCCTCAAGAATAGCATGCAGTATGGAGAAGTGGATGAAGTCAGTGATAATTTTCCAAACAGTCTGGAGTAGAATAGTAGAGAGGGTAAATATGCCTCATTGCTTACCAATGTTGCAGGAACTCAGGCCATAGCAGGGTACAAAAAGTTGGAGAGAATGAGACCTTCACATGTTGTTTATCATCCCCTCTCTGACAGGGGCTACTGTCATGCCATTAAGGAGAGTAGTGGCCAACAATAGGCAGATTGATAATCTTCAGCAAAATGCTAATCTTGGTTCTTAAGAGTTAGAAAATGGCTTAAGGTTTGAAAGCTGAGAGCTTTTCATGTATTTTGAGAAATATATTTTAGCTTGCTCTGTGTTAACTGTCAAGCAATTGGCTGTATTTTACTATATTCTGAAGGAGGCAGAGCAGGAGGTATGTTACCTATCCTCAATTAGCCAACAAAATGGAAGGCATAAATGGTTTCAGTACTGTTACTTTATCAATGCTGACAGAACAAGACAGTTAAATCTATGTGCCTTTTCTTCCAGTAGGAGCTATGAAACTGGAGATGCCAACTGTAAATCTGACTAGGGAAGTGACTGTCCTTGCCACAATTCCAGAAGTTGTTAGATCTCTAGAAAGTTGTGCAGTGACCTGGCAGAAATTAATATCTGCAGCTCTGGAGGAACAGCTGGCAAAGGTTCCGCAGGTAATGTTGCCTATAGCATTGTAATATTGCCTATAACACCAAGCTTCCTTTATTCCCAGAGTCATTACTTCATTTCCCCATCATAATCTCTTTGAATGATTGGTGCTTATTTCTTATCCATCTTTATGTCTGTTAGGAAGCCATTTTCTAATTGATGTGAAGTGGAACAAAACTAGTGAGGAACTGTGTGACTCTGGGAAATAGAATATAAATAGAATATGAAGTAACTCAAGGCAGATCCTACCCATACAGGGTAACTGTAGGTAAAAGCACTTCTATCTGCACTCTTCTAAAGAGCCATGAAATATTAAGATCTGCAGTGATTATTAGTTTTTTAAATAGACAACTATATTTTTGCTTGGAAAAAAATCATATCCCTCAAAAAAAATTCCAGTTGTGAGGTTCTGATTCTACAAACACTTATGACTAATGCCATTACAAATACTCAGGGATTTTATGTCTACAAAGTTACTTGTGCATAAGCTTTTTGCAGGCATGGACTCTCCAGCTCCAACTCACGGATACACCTCCCATGAGCATTTCCCTTCTGACTCTTGATTTCAAGGATCTTTGGTCTGTGTTTTTTGCATGGTTGAATCATGTCAGTTTTTTTCTCATCATACAGCATATTGAAAAGAAGGAACAAAAGTCCTGGTTAGAGGATTTCACTCTGACGTAATGGTGATTTAGAATTTATATTTTATTTCACATTACTTTTAGGGCAATGGTCCTCTTGCAGAAGTTGACTTCTGGCGTGAAAGAAATGATACTCTAAGAGCTCTTGGTGAACAGACAAAGCTTCCAGAAATGCAAAAAGCCTTGCAAGTGTTACAGGAAGCTGAGTCTGAGCATATTGGAGATTTACAGATAGTCTTAAGTGACCTCAGAAAATATCATACAGAAGCTCTAGATAACTTTAAGTTCCTTGCAACTCTTGAACGCCATTTGAAGGTATGTACCCTGAAGAAAACTTCGTGGAATTTAAGTGTAATTACCTGAGTTTGGTTTCTCTGATGATATGATCACCTCTTGTTTAATTTTTACTGTTTATCAGCAATAAAGATACACTCTAGCTTTTTATATTTAATAGAAAAAAAGCTTGCTTGTTGTGTTTGAGTTACAGTTGATCTAATATTTGAATCCCAGAGCTGTGAGCAGCTTGGTTTGTAAATCAAAGCCTTGGGAGAATTTGATAGCGTAGCTGAACTGGGTAGAACAAAGATTTCTCTGCTCCATTTTTGAGGTAGCATTTGTCATGGATTACAGCTGGTGTCTCAGTTTTTAAGTTTAATTGAAGATAATCCAAACATCTAAATGAAGAGTTGAGCCAAAACTGATTTTGGGACATCTTTTACAGAGAAGAGAGTATTAATGAGACAGGATCTAAAAAGCATTTAGAGCAATAAATGCAAATTTGCGCATCCTTAACCATGTGTGTTACTTAGGCACCAGGGTGTTTCCTTGACTGGGTTGTTCATTTAATAATGTCCCACTTTCCTGACTTCAGGTATCTGTAGAATAAATGTTGTTTATTGAATATGGATTTGTATATTTTCATGACATCTTATTCACAGTATTGATAATGCATTTAACAGAACTTAACATATGGCACTGGTTTTAATATTGTCTTGGACACAATTCCTTCCCTGATGAGTGGCCTGAGAGCAGTGTGGATTATCTCACGGCATTACAGCAAGGATGAGCATATGGTTTCCTTCATGGAGCGAATTGCATGGGAAATTGCAGAAAGAGTGAACAGAGCTGTGGATTTACACACACTGTTTAAGTAAGTACTGGATTCCTGTTTAGCTAGGAGGTATTTATTAAAAGCTTTGCCTGTTCTACACAAAGTGCAGTAGATAACACTTTCATCAAATAGGTCTCAGTGTTTTTCACTATCTGAAGTTGTATTAGAAGATCAAAAGTGGATTTATTTTGTAATTTTCCTAAATTACTGAATCATCCCTGAAGAAATAGGTGCTTGTCCTCCTTTGTTTCAAAAGGAGATAGATAAGTCAATAAACCCAGTAGAATTACAGTGGTAAAAAAGTGGCATAAATGTCATCAAAATCAGTCCTGAAATAATACCTCCTTTCAAAATCAGTCACACTGAAAATTAAGACCTCACAGTTGTAAGTTTTTCCTGGATCTTATATAATTAGAAGCTGCTAAACCAGGGTATATTCATCCAGTAGAGTTACCATTTTCTATCTATAGTCTTTCTATCTATAGTATCTTAACTGTTCTGATTTGATTAATAGAGAAGATATAGCTGCTGCAAAAAAGAAAATAGCAGATGCCAAAAGCACTCTTCAACAATGGAGGAAATGTTATTTTGCTGTTCGTGCCCAAATTGAAGCGTCAGGAAGAGAACCACACTGGGAGTTTGACCAGAAACGTTTATTTGGAAAAACAGATTATATGGCTTCAGTCTGTCAAGATCTGATTGATATTTTGCAGGTAGTAATATAGACAATAGAGATTGTGTGATCACTGTCTTACTCTGTAGAGGAGATTCTTTTGTACTGTAGTTGTTGAAATTTTAACGGCCTTTAGTTTTGTGATTAAGACCTGAGCAGTGCCTTAGATTCCAGCAAAGCTGTGCTTAATGCTTGAGTCAGAATAACTCTTCTCAAGCTACTGGTTGAGGAAAGATGCTACTGTGTATGTTGCTGTTACTGACATAGAGACTTGTAACAATTGTTTCACAGATTCGCAGTTTTGATGGTGTGCTGGTTTAATGGTATAATTTTAGATAAAATAAGCATTTATATATACTACAATATAAAATTTGACCTATATGAATCAGTACATCAGTTGCAGGATAACATATGAATGGAGAGCTGCCATGTTTAGGGTCATTTAAGTCTTTACGAAATGTAGGTCACAGCAGGAATTGATCATTCTCTGAGCTGGTTTGGTTTATTTTAGGGAAATAGTATCAGAAAGATGTATTAAATGGCAGAAAAACCACCACCATTAAAGAGAACCTTTCTGGTATGTTCTTCTGAATTAACAGGTCACTGAAGAGTTTTACAATGTATTTGGTCCTGAACTGAAAGCTGCCACAGGGAATCCAAACCATGTTGATGATCTGCTGATGAGGGTAAATGAGCTAACTAGGCCTATTGAAGAACTGTCTTTTGACCCTTTTAGCATCAAAAGTGCACGTGGCTGGAAATCAGTTATGGAAGATTTTAGAGAAGAAGTTACAGTAAGTACCATGTACTGTGGTTCCCCCCGTTAATTCCTATCTACACATTCCTTCTAGAATAGCAACATTTTCATTTAAAGAGAATGTAAGTTTGCAAGGGAAAAGACTCATGCATAGGTGAAAATGTGAGGAATTTGCCCGATTTTTTAAGTCAGTGTCCTGTTTCCAAAGTAGTTTTGTTTATAGTTTCACTTCATCTTGAAAATGGTGAAGGAGACGTCTGTTTATTGGCAGAGTTGCTGCAGCATGAACAGAGGCTCCATATGACCCCCTTTATTCATATGCTGACGTGTTCTCAGTCATGTCCTACAAAGAAGTAAAACTTTCTTTTCTGGATTCATTCAGTCCTTCACCCCTCAGCCAGGAATACCCACAGTGTATAAATTATTACATTGTTTTTTGTGATTTATATACCTTCCCAGCAAACACACTGATTAACATTCATTTCCTGCAGCTTACTGGAAAGCCATCAGTTTATTAGTAATTTATAAAACAAAACATAGTAATGATATGCTTGACCACTCTTATAGACACGTATTTTTATTTTGCCTTCCTTTCTTGGTTTTGCAAGAAGAATCTCTATGTAATAGGATTTCTTGGCCTTCTTGTTTAGGTTATTGAAGAAGAGACTAAATACTTTATTGATGAATCTTTTAAGACCCTTCGATCAGCAGAAGCTGCATTTGACGTACTGTTAAACTTGAAACACATCCGGTCTCGTGAAGCCATCAGTAAGCAGATGATGATGAAGTTCAATGATATTTTGGACCAATACTGTAAAGAGGTATTGAATTTGAAGATTTCTTATGTAGTACATTCAGCCTTTTACCTAGTGAAAATGAGAAATCTGTGTATATGTCTAAGTAACTGTATAGTGTCATTTACTATCAGAAAGACTGAAAGGTTTACAAAAGAAACGTAATTGCTTTCACTTTTGGGAGCCTGTTGGAGAAACAGTGTGGTTAATTTGCTGAAATGGATGTGCATATCTGTGTATGGGAGCCAAGAGATATGTACATTACTCTGAATGCAGCAAGGCTTGGGGCTCTTCCCTTACTTGTGCACAGCAGTTCCACAGTTGTCCTTCCTGAGGAAACAGATCTTTTACACCCTACAGTTTTCTTGTGATGGACAAGTCCATAGCATGACCAAAAGGTGTCAGCGATAACCATGAAGGCAGAAATCATTTAAGTCATGTTGAAGCCTGTATGTTGGAAAGCTTTTCATGTCATACCGTTTTTCTTGATATTTCAAAGAACATGGAGTTAATAAAATATAATCTTACAGAAAACACTGCCACAATAGCAGTTCCACAAGGTGCAGAAAGGAAGACATTCTCGGTAATACAATTAATACAAACAAGAGATGCATGAAAAGAAAGAAAAAGGAATTGTTTTTATCCTGCTGCTGGAATTAGCAGCTTGTGCAGATTGTGTACTGACCATGGACAAGCAAGTGGAGAAATGATTCTTTGCAGTGTTTTATTCTCTTCTAGGTTGAAAGCATTAACCGAATCTTTGTTGAGAACCTCAAGGACCCACCTTTGTACAAGAATCATCCTCCAGTGGCTGGAGCAATATACTGGTCCCGGTCCCTTTTCTATCGAATCAAACACACTATTATTCGATTTCAAGAAGTAGAGGAGTTGCTTGCTAGTGAACATGGGAAGGAGGTATGTTGGTTCTTTTGAGATTTAATGAAGGAAGAAATCCTTTCT
Source organism: Lathamus discolor (assembly GCF_037157495.1). NCBI lineage: Eukaryota > Metazoa > Chordata > Aves > Psittaciformes > Psittacidae > Lathamus > Lathamus discolor. The sequence goes on along the minus strand of NC_088895.1, from coordinate 11,741,306 downwards.
TCATACATTTCTTCTAAAGATGTGAAAGTGCTCTTAGTGGGGTGGAGTTTCAAGAATATCTTTGCACACAGCAAGACATGTTGGATGTGGAAAGATGATTGGGACCTTCCCACTGTTTCCCAGAGAGACAGTGACAGAATTCAAGAGCCTAAATTCTCCATTGCCAGCATTAATTACCAACATTACTTGCCCTCTTATTTAATAAAAAGTAGAAACCATCTTGAGACACCATATTAAGACAGTTTACTTGAACATTTCTCTTGGTCTTTAAAATGAGTCTTTCCTTTCTAGGTGAAACAAATATATCTTCGAGTGGCCAAGAAAATGAAAGAGTATGAAGATCAAAAATACAGTCAGTGGAGAGATGGGATACAACATGTACTCCCACCCTTACTAAAAAGTTCTCTGCTGACTGTCAGCATTGATGGAGCTGCAACCAATATTAATCCAGAGACTTCTGAGCAGGTGAGATACAGGAAGACAGTAAACCAGACTTCTCTGCAGGGGAGAACTGAAACTTGTCTGATGGTCAGTGAGATTGTTCTAAGAATAATGTTTTAAATACAGTTTTTGAAAGGAAAACCTCAAAAGTCCTGAGCTCAAAATTATGTGTGGTCCTTTATAAGACGTAGTCGCTGAATGACCTGGCAAATGGATGATGTTGTTTCCCTATGTGCTCTTTTGTGCTGTAATTACTGTTAATTTTGGGGTTTGGTGCAACATCTTTGGGACATTACAACAAAACTTGGGACCGAAGTTAGTCAGAGGTAGGTAGGTAGGTAGTGGTAGTTTCCCAGCAGAGATCATGCAGAATCCTGTTCAAACTTCTGTCTGACTATGAACTTCCACTGGGATTTCTGTTGTAGCTGGTTGCAGCAGTACGTAAACAGGTGATTTGGTTTCTTTCTTGTGGTGAGCTTTCACTTAAGAGGTAGCTGTGTACTGTTTCTGAAACTAGAATGCTAAGGCTGCTATTGAAACATAAAGGCATTTCCACAAGCTCTGAATGTCAGCCATGGTGACTTTTACATACCACCTTATCGGATGTCTCCAAGAGCTGATCTTCTTCTTGCGTTGTAACAGTTTGGTGTTCCTCTCCTTTCTGCTGCTTTTTCTTGTATTGCAGAGCTCTGTAAAAGAGGAGCCTGTCACAAAGAAAAGTGTCCGCTTCATAGTGAATTTTTCTCCGTTAATCCAAGAGATTATCATTGAAACAAAGTACATGGAACAACTAGGGCTTCCAGTCCCAGAAACAGCAAGATACGTGGCATTACAGGAAGACAAGTACCTTAGGTAAGGCTTTTACAGAGAATTTGCTCACATGCAGACTTATGGCAGTGTTTCAAGTGATTTTACTCCAAATCCGAATGGGCTCTGAGACTTCAAGTTTGGAACTATGAGAGCTCTTAGTGACTTTTTAAAGGGTAAAATTACTAATGAGCATGTTAGACTAATAAGCTTTTCTCCGGCACTGTCTGCATCCTTTACCCTGCAGGACTATGTTATACAAATTAACCTCTCATCAAAATCAGAGGAAAACCAAGGAAAGTAATTTGTTTTGTGATGAATTGTTAACATAATTTTGATTTCAGCTCCCACATAAATTTACTGCTGCTTTCTTCTTGTATAGCCTTAGATAAGTCACTTTTGTCCCCATTCTTACAGGCAGTTAGCACACAGGTGTGCTGATAAGAGCCCTAACTGGATTTTAAAGTTCACCTATTGAGTTCACTTCTGTGCTTCAAAGTGAAGCTGTCTTAAAAGCTTCTTCTGAGTTGGTGCAGGAGAGGTTTGTCTGGTTGCCATAGGAGCCATATGAAATTTTCCTTTTGTTCTTAATAGAAAATTAATTGCATTTATAGTCAATACATGTTCAGTGTTTATTTCTGCAGATTTTGCTCCATGTGGAGTCTGGAATGATGGAAGTGATCTGCTCTTTGATCTGAATTCAGAGCTGTATTTCCAGAAAATCATGATTTTTGTTTTGTTGTTGTTGCTGCACTCCTTAGGTGTACAGACAGATTGCAAAACGTGCTGGATCAGTATCACAAATTAATGGAAACACTGAACGAAGCAGAAATTGAGCTGCTTGATGACCATATTAAAAAACTCTGGGAAGTATTCAAATCAGGGCACAGCAGACTCAATTGGAACTCCTTAGGTAATGGAGATACTATTTTTAAATGGCTGTGGGTACTGATTTTCAGTTTAAAAATCTCTTCAGTTCTGCAGTCTATTCTTTATGCTGTGTGACAGCAGTGTATCCCTAAATGATGCATCCTATTGCCACGGTCAGAGTCAGAATAGTAGGTTAGACAAACCCTCCTTCTTACGTTTTTATTGTATTTAAAAACCTGAGTGGAAAGGGACAGAGACCCTTAGGTAATAGCTGTAAGGGATCTAGATGAAGGATTAGATGAGAGATCATCTAATCTATGTTTCTGCAGAGCATCAGTCCATTCTTAGACATAAAACCACATCAGGTTGTGACAATTTTGATGCATTGGTGAAATATTTGTTAAAAGAAAGGTTGTGATTTATTTCAAGGGATTGGCGACTTTATTTTCCGATGTACACAAGCTGTCAGGATGTTTGAATCACTTGTCCATCAGATTCATAATATTTCTGAAGACATAAGCAGCAGACTTCTGTTCATAGAATCAACCAGTCTTTTTAAGTTCCCACTTCCAAAAAATGGTGATAAGCTTCCTGGTAAGTCTTTCTATTTTCATTTCCAAGCTCCGTTTTGCTGTCAGCTAATTTGTATTTTTAGTTGCTACAATGAACCTTTTTTAAGTGTTGCCAAAACTAGTTACAGCAGCATTTCATAGTGTGACAGGGGAAGCGCAAGCAGAGCTTCAGTACCCTAAAGCTGATGGTGTCAATGAGAGAAATGTAAAGATGAGTATAAAGTAAGATAATTTGATTTGTGTCTCCCTTGCTTTTGGTCACTTCCCCCTTAGTTTTCCTTTGATTTCATATCCTTCTTGTATGCAGTAGTGTAGTCTTAGAGCTGCAATGTGCATGGAGTGCCAGCTCCCTCTGGGCTGTCTGAACCAAACTGAGTTCTTCAGATGGAAATTGCAGTGACCTGATTGCCCCCCAGGTCTCTCTGTCACTTGAGTGAGCAGGTGATGATTCAGATTTCTTTCAATGGTTTTTAAGTCTTACAAAGGTTACTTTCACATCTAGTGGCTGTTATTAAATGATTGAATCTATTTTAAATCAGAGGGCTGAAATATTAATAAATTAAGCATTAATAAGTGAAAATATTTTTTATTAGTATACAAGATCACTTTCCTATTCACAAGTCAAGCCCAGCTCATTATTCCAGCATGCATGTCACTTAGGTCTTTTGCAGTTAATAAAGCTATTTTTTGTATCTTTTGCAGAAGCAAGAGAATTTTTTGAGTATGTTATGTGTGAAAGAGCAAAAGATGTGGCACACATGGTTAGAAAGTATTCTGCAATCTCACAATTGCTAATAAAAGTGGAAGGACGAGTCACCAACACAAACAGTGGCAAATCTCCAAAATTAACTTCCTATTATGCGTACTGGGAAAACAGGATTTATCAGGCGTTGACACAGTTAATTGTGAAGTAAGTCAGTCGTTTGCTTTAATGGATTTTCAGTCTTCCATCTTCAGGTTTTTCTGGATGTGTTGATCAGTATGTATATTGATAACTCTGTTTGAACACCTCTGTGATTTGCAGTTGGAGATAGATTTGTATTTGTATTGTTTTCCCCTGTGAAGAATGTAGAACTGATAACAAGGTAGAGGAGAAACCTAAAGCTTTCAACCATTTCTTCTTATGATCTGTGTCTTTATAATCTGGTCCATGCTCAGCTGACTTCACTGTGCTTTGTTAGCTGGCTCTTCCAATAGAGTTGACCATAGTCTCAGGGTCCTTTTGCACCAGGGTATCCTCATTCCTTCCTTCCAATAGCTTCATTTAACTAGTCCAGCTTTTGCGTTAAATCAGTATTAGTGGGACAATTTTGCTACGATACATATCAGTGTTTCCAGCTGAAATCAGTGGTAACTGACTTCAGACAGTTCTGCTTACATATCTAAGCCCATACCTGGTAATTGCAGTCTGTGTTGAGCATTTCCACTGGGGGCAGCACCTGGTTATTACAGACTTCGACATGATCTTTCTTTTCTTTTCCCAGGAATCTGCAATCTTTCAATGCAGCTGTTCTTGCAAATGTGCCACTGTTCCAAACAGAAGCTATTTTATCTGTTCCTGAGATAACCTTAGAACCTAATGCCAGTGAGATTGACAAAATAACCATAAAGTGTATCCGAGACTGTGTTGAGGTCACTAAGGTGATTTTTGACAAAGATTTACTTGTTGCCAGAGTTTGCTTGTGAAATGAATTAATCTTGCTTTATGTTTGGGCAAGCATAAATGTCAAGGGAAGATTCATATCGCTTTATCTTGAGATCCGGTACATTGTTCTAATTTACAGACTGTCCTAATTTTGCAAACTGATGACAAAGGAAAAAAAATTGCCGTAAGTGCAATTTTTACTCAGGCAAGATTATTTGTTACTTTGCAGCAGTTTTGCCACTGTAAGGGCATGATTTGGTTCTATAAATCAGCATACATCAGAAGGAAATACTTTTCAGATTGCACTGCAGTCTGAATCTAGTGTTTCTTTCTGGTGTATGTATAAGATGGTGGAATAAGGAATGTGAGTAGCCTTCAGTATATCACAGCTCTTCTCGAAAGCAGCAGAAAACCAAATCAGAAGTGTTGGGAGAAGGGCATCCAGGACACAGCTGGGACAGCAGGTTTACAACAGATGAAATATCTGGCTTGCTGGCAAAGATGTAGCAGTATTCGCCTGCATAAATATGTTCACATTGAACTGCTTTCCAGAAAAGAAGCCAAATATTGTGGCAGTGTTCCTGCCTTGTGCTGATGGAGAAATGATTCCACATGTCATCTGAAACCAGTAAATTTAGATTTAAGTGTCTCTCCTATGCTCAAATTTGCTGTCCTGCTCCACTGTTGCATCCAGCCTTTTTAATCTAATACCTATTTCTCTGTGTCATGCTATCTTGCTGCTCTGCAGAGATTTTAAAAGCAGACTGAGTAATGCATGGAAAGGTTTTGTTAGGATTAAATTAACTCTTAAGTTTATGGGAAATGTAATCTCTTTTTTCGCTGCCAGAAAAACAGTTGATTTGGGAAATCATTTACACCACTTCCTACGTAGTCTCTTAAATAATGGTGAATTTCTTCACTGAAAAGGTTGTCAAGCATTGGGACAGCCTGCCCAGGAAAGTGGTTGAGTGATGTGGCACGCAGGGACATGATTTAATGGTAGACTTGGCAGTGTTAGGTTTACTGTTGGATTCAATGATTTTAAAAGGTCTTTTCCAATGTAAAGGATTCTGTGACTCTATGGGTGATTGATAAAAATGACTCCTTACAAAGTAACTTTTTTTCAACCCTGTCTTGAAAACTCCAGCACTTTGTACGATGGATGCATGGTACATGTATTGAATGCCCTCCTCAGCACGTTGAGGAAGATGAAGTTATCACTTTTAGCTTTTACACCGACATCTCCCAGAACCCTCTGATAATTGAACAGGCTGTTCTCATAATTCAGAATGTCCGCAAACTCCTGTCTTCTCTCAACAAGTATTTGAACCAATGGAAGAGGTACCACCTGTTGTGGAAGGTGGACAAAGATGTAGCCATGGAGAAGTTAGCTGCAGAAAAGGCTGCTTGTGTCACCTTTGATGACCATTTTCAGTACTATTTGAAGATAGCTCAAGAAGTGACTCAACAGCCCATGAATAAAGATGAACAATGCATCAGGCTTCAGCTGGCTCCTTTGGCCTGCGCAGTGGAGGAGAATGCTAGAGGCTGGGTGATGTCACTTGGAAAGTTGCTTAATGAGTCTGCAAGACAGGAACTCTTCAGTCTTCAGGAGGAGATTCAGGTAGGCGTTTTCAGCTTGGTTTTATTATCTTTATCACATGGACTGAAAATGAATCTGCAAGTTATTTACTTGTATTTGACTCATCGTTATGATTCTGCCTAATTGCTTTGTCAGTGTTGCTTCTGGAAACTGTTTTTACTTTTTGCAGAGATTAACAGAGAATCTTCAGAGACCTCCTGATTCCCTGGAAGATTTCAAAATTGTCCTTGGTGCGATTGCCAACATCAAAAGCATGTCCTTCAAAGTGGAAGTGAAATATTTGGACATCTGGGAGAGATACCGAACTCTTGCAATGTACAATATTCCAGTAAGCGCATGTCTGTTAAACCGTTTCAGATGTGAGCTAGAGGCACAGATGCCTCTCATGTGAATGAATAATTGTTTTCCTCTAAAGACATGTCACAGAATCACAGTATTGTTGAGGTTAGAAGGGATGTCTGGAGAATGTCCGGTCCAGTTCTCCTTCTCCAAACAGTATCTCCACTGTAAAATGGACACATTGCATGAGTTTAAATCTGATTCAGATCACTTCAATGCTGATTTTGTGTTTTGCACATTTATAATGTGACCACCTATTCCTCTGTTTTTGGTGGCAAAGTATTTCTTGTGAGATATGTTACCTGTTTTGTTTTAGGTAGCTAAAGAAGAGCAAGACATGGCCAACGAGATTAAGGAAAAGTGGGATACCCTCTTCTATGAATCATCAGTAGTTGATCACAACCTTGGAGGCATAAAAAAAGCATTCACAAAGGTAACTTTTGTAATTAATCTTGAGGAAATTTAGAAATGGAAAGGAAAACCATTTAAACACCTTTCTCTTCAGATTACACAGCAACAAGTTGAGGACTTCAGCAAAGAGACAGAAGATTTCTTCCATAAATTCGTGACTGAGGGGCCTGGTTCTGTTGGGGAAGATCTTGATAAAGGTAAATTGATTAATGTGTGAAAAGTGGTGTCTTAAAGATACTACTAGTCTTCAGACAATTCTTCAAATGTTATCTAAATCGAGGAAATTGTGCTTTCCTGATTAATGTACAAACTGATCAACCAGGAATGTGTAATCTTTAGTGCTATAACTTGTACAGACTATATTCAAATCCTGTCTTATTTATTCCTCATGATCCATGGGATTGTTTGTCTAAAAAAATTCCTCTGCTTTCCCAGGATTGGAACTCATGGCCAGTTTTGAAAAAGAACTGGAAAAACTGGAAGATAGATGTCAGGAACTGGGCAGTATCGAGAAACTTTTTGACTTGCCAGTTACAATGTACCCTGAGCTAATGAAAGCACAGAATGATGTGAAAGGTCTAAAGCAGATCTATGAAATTTATGCATTACAAAAAGTAAGTATTGCACTCTGAATACACAGGTGCAGACAGGAGCAAACATACAGAAAAGGTGGGGAAGAGAAGAAGAGGCTGCATTGTCCTCTATTTTTGATCAACCTTGTCCTAAGCCTTTGCACGAAATTAGCTGTGACCTGTAATTGACTGTCACCATGAAATGATTGTGATGATGTTAGTACAGGACTAATAATGTCTCATAGTGGATCAAACACAGACTCTTATCAGATAGGAACAGACCTCCCCCTGCCCCTAATAATTGTTGGGTGCATGAGTCTCCTCATCATTTCAGTGGAACTACATTTGGATACAGGATGTGTACAGGTGACAGTGGGTACCTCAGGCTTTAACTCATCTTAACTATTTCTAATGAGTTTTATTTTTCCAAAATTAAAATGCCCTCTAAAGTGTGCTCTTAAGTATGCTTTTCCTCTTCTCTGTATCTCCTTTTGATTGTTTCTTATACAACTGGGTGTGTTTGGCTATGAATCTGTCTTGGACAGGAACCTGTCTCTTCCTCTATAAATGTTAATGCAATTACATCTACATCCTGACTGTGGACTCTAGATCTTACTGTAGTGGAAAGACTATTTTTTCTGGTCAGAACTAAAAGGAAATACAATTTTTTAACTCCTAATGACCTTGTTCCCAGGCAGCTAAAGATGAATGGTCTCAGACACTCTGGGTAGATCTCAATGTCCAGATTCTTCAGGAAGGAATTGAAGGATTTCTTAAAGCCTTTCGAAAGCTGCCCAGACAAGTACGTGGTATGCCAGTGGCCTTTCACTTGGAAACCAGAATGAAGGCATTTCGAGACTCTGTTCCTTTGTTGCTTGATTTGAAAAATGAAGCCTTAAGAGAAAGGTTTGCTTTGATTTATTTAACTCATTTTGTATATATAGGAATATTTTTTTCTTCTGTTAGAACTTTTAATTTCAGTCACTGTGGTCATACCATGTCCTGTAGCTTGAAACTTCACTTCCTGCATTATGAACTTGTGTCATAGCATGCAAAGTGACTACAATGACTAAGATTCTTTGTGTATTCAAGATACTGGTTCTTGTTTAAACAGCAGTGTGCTAAACGTGGTTTCATTATTCTATATTAAATTACATTTTTTTTCATTTTTGCTGTATCATGGTGGTTGGTACAGTTGTTGATGTGTCAATTTAAAACAGGCATTGGCAAGAACTTATGGAGCAAACAGGAATACATTTTGAAATGACAACAGAAACATTCACTTTGGAGAACATGTTTGCTATGGAACTTCACAGATACTCAGATGTTATCAGTGAAATAGTCGGAACTGCTGTTAAGGAACTTGGCATTGAGAAGGTAATGTGAGAAACGAGAATAAAACTGAAAAAGACATAGATGACAACAGCCTCAAAAATCTTTGAGATTTTTATATTGACATGGCAGCATGTTCAGCTATCTTCAGGGAGCTGCTATGATGTAACTGATGACAACTAAGATCAATAGCTCTGTTAGTAAGCTCCCATATGGCACAGACTTGTAGCTGTCTTGCCTTTGGCACCAGTATATCTGATTTCTGTTATCACAATAAGCAAGTTTGGCTTGTGAAAAAGGATCTGAAGAAGGATCCATTCTGTTGCCACCATCATGTTTTGAAATAGACCCTTCTTTTTATAAATCAGAGTTAGAAAATCTGGGTGAAAGTGTTGCTGAATCGTTTAATTTTTATGCTAAGATTAAACTTCTGTAGGTTTTGGAGACTGAAACATGCGTCTTTTTATGCTCACATGCAGGGTGTGAAGGAAATAACAGAAACATGGGAAAACATGAAATTCACTGTACAAGAGTACTTCAAAGGCACGGAGAAGCGAGGCTTTATTCTGGGCTCTGTAGAGGAAATTTTAGAGACTCTTGATGACAACAATGTCAATCTTCAGAGTATTTTGGGCAGTCGATTTGTGGCTCCTTTTTTTTCAACCATTCACCGCTGGGAAAAAACTCTATCATTGATTGGTGAAGTAATTGAGGTAGGGAAGAAAATGATGGACTAAGTAAGGGATGTGTGTTACTTATAATCAGGGTTTTCTACTGCATTTTCTTCTCTGATGGCAACATTTGATTCTTAGATCTGGACAGTGATTCAGAGAAAATGGATGTACCTGGAGAGCATCTTTATTGGTGGCGATATCAGATCACAGCTTCAAGAGGAATCCAAAATATTTGACAGCGTAGACAGCCTGTTTAAAAAGGCAAGTAACTGACTTGACTTGTGATCAGCATTACTATTTAGTGCATTTTGCTTCCACTTCCATAGTTTGCTGTAGTCTTCTGTGTCATTTGTAACACTGAGAATGGTATGTTATAATGAATTGAATATGAGTTTGGGGAACTCAGATATAGGCTTATGCTTGCATGACTTGGGATAGAGGCTGTTGCTTTTACAGTAGCATCTCCATGCTCTCAGCTTTGAAAGCATACTATCGCCATGTTTGCATGCAACAGAGCAGCAATGGGAAAACATGTTTAAAACTCTATTTCACTTCTGTAAGAACCTACACTGCTTGTGCAGCTTGTGTCCTTTTTCACTAGTTAAATATGATTTAGTATAATCTGTTGCTGTTCAGTATTTTCTAAACTTTCTTTTCTCTCTATGTAGATAATGGATGAAACTGTAAAAGACCCAACAATAAAAACATGCTGTGAAGCCCCAGATCGTCTGTCAGACCTCTATCATATAAATGATGTGCTGGAAAAATGTCAGAAAGGCTTGAACGATTATTTGGATTCCAAGCGAAATGCTTTCCCAAGATTTTTCTTTATATCTGATGAGGAGTTGCTTAGTATCCTTGGCAGCAGTAACCCGCTTTGTGTCCAGGAACACATGATAAAGGTACAAAGTCTGTCTGCTCACAGTGCCTTGTGGTGCTTTAAAAAGTTTAACAAACTATACTGTCCATGCTGTTAAGGGTGTGCTAATATTTATTGAATACAGAGAGCATAGAATCGTAGAGTAGAATCATAGAATAGTTAGGGTTGGAAAAGACCTTAAGATCATCCAGTTCCAACCCCCCTGCCACGGGCAGGGACACCTCACACTAAACCATCCCACCCAAGGCTCTGTCCAACCTGGCCTTGAACACTGCCAGGGATGGAGCATTCACAACCTCCCTGGGCAACCTATTCCAGTGCCTCACCACCCTAACGGGAAAGAGCTTCCTCCTTATATCCAATCCAAACTTTCCCTGTTTAAGTTTTAACCTGTTGCTCTTGTCCTGTCACTACAGTCCCTAATGAAGAGTCCCTCCCTAGCATCCCTATAGGCCCCCTTCAGATACTGGAAGGCTGCTATGAGGTCTCCACGCAGCCTTTTCATCTCCAGGCTGAACAGCCCCAACTTTCTCAGCCTATCTTCATACAGGAGGTACTCCAGTCTCTCATCATCCTCGTGGCTGAGCATCCTGGCAGCATCTTGAATGAGGTTTTGAGTAGCTGAATCAAATGTGATTGATTGACTCTTCTTGCTCTGATAATGCACAGTAGCAGTTATGGAAGAGGAACGTTGGTAGAGGTGCATTCAAGATGCACCCAAATGATCAGTCATTATAGAACCTTCCTGGGGAAAAAAATCAACGGGCCAAGCCATCTTGTTTACTCTGCAGTTGATATATCAGCATTTATATTTGATTACTTAGGAGTCATTTCTCTTTAGAGTCCATGGAAATTTTCTTTCACAATGGAACATGGACTAGACACACATCTTTGAAGCTTTGTTTCTAAAATGCCAGTGAATTTCTTTGTTGGTACATTTCAGATGTACGATAACATAGCCTCTCTGAGGTTTGAGGATGGTGATAATGATAAGAAAATTGCAGCAGCCATGATTTCTGCTGAGGGGGAGGTGATGGAGTTCTGGAAGGTTGTACCTGCTGAAGGCAGAGTGGAGAACTGGATGACAGCAGTGCTGGAAGAGATGAGACGAACGAACAAACGCCTGACTAAGGAAGCTATTTTTCGATACTGTGAAGACAGAAGCAGGTGAAGCAATCAGTAAGAATAGCGCAAATACATTGTGTTACTATGAGCCTGTAGCAATAAAGAAGAATCAAGACTTAATTTTTCGATACTGTGAAGACAGAAGCAGGTGAAACAATCAGTAAGAATAACGCAAATACATTGTGTTACTATGAGCCTGTAGCAATCAAGAAGAATCAAGACTTAATTTTTCAATGTTTAAACAATTTAGCCTGTATTTCTGTGTGTGGAGGGGGATGGATACATGCAAATGCAGTATTTTAGCTGACCAGAAAGAACTGTGGTATCTGTCTTATATGATTTCCTAAGTCTTGAGTTATTTTTGGTGTTGTGTGCACAGTATGTTTTTCTCACGATGAATTCCACTTGGCCATCTTTGCACATGGAATAGGCAACTTTTCTATTAGAGCATTTCCTAGGCTTTTGAAATACTACAGTAAACCTTGACAGCATTGTGTACATACCTCTAAAGTTTGGCTCGTGTTGTAGTCCTTAGAGGTGTTTTTTGATGTCCCAATGAGTTGCTTAGAATAAACAGTAGCTCAACTGCCTCTCTCCATGTATTTTCCATAGAGTTGATTGGATGTTGCTCTTCCAAGGCATGATGGTGCTGGCTGCTAATCAGGTGTGGTGGACTTGGGAAGTAGAGGATGTGTTTCGGAAAGTGAAGAGGGGAGAAAAACAGGCGATGAAACTTTATGCTCAAAAAATGCACAAGCAGATTGATGAGCTGGTTGCCCGCATTACAATGCCTTTGAGCAAAAATGACAGGAAAAAATACAACACTGTTCTCATTATTGATGTTCATGCCAGAGACATTGTCGATACGTTCGTAAGAGACAGGTAAACACTCCCCTACCTACTGAGAAAATACGAAAGGCATGAATTGTAGTCCCATCCTTTAACCTCATGTGAGCAAGTCTCTCTTGTGTAGCATCCTGCAGGCTCAGGAGTTTGAGTGGGAAAGCCAGCTGCGTTTTTACTGGGACCGGGAGCCAGATGAGCTCAACGTGCGGCAGTGCACCGGCACGTTTTCCTATGGCTATGAATATATGGGTTTGAATGGACGTCTTGTGATCACCCCACTTACAGACCGTATTTATCTCACACTCACACAGGTATATTTCTAGAGAAGAGTTTTTACCAGGAAGCCCTTTTAAAATGTACTTCTAGGCAATTCTGTAACTGTTTTATTGCCACTTCTGATTTTCTCCAACCTGAATGCTAATGTGTTTGAAATCAATTGTGATATCCTTCTAAACAGATTTGAGTTCTCATTATTTTGGGTTATTCAAAGATAACGTAGAATGCCTTCATAGGTAAAATTTAAGGCTTCTTGTACCTAAGGGTTCATTTGTGATTTTGCAGCCAACCTAATATAAATGTAATCTGTTTCCAAAGGCATTGTCAATGTATCTGGGAGGAGCACCAGCAGGGCCAGCAGGTACAGGGAAAACAGAAACAACCAAGGATCTGGCCAAAGCACTGGGCTTGCTGTGTGTAGTGACAAACTGTGGAGAAGGCATGGATTTCAAAGTAAGAGTTAAAGATCTGTGTTCTCTGATAAGGTGCCAGTTACTGCTTTTTTTCAGTGCCCAGGATAAGGGCATATTCTGAACTTCAGCATAAGTACCTCCCTTACTGATACCATGCTGCTTAATAATAAAATAATACGAAATAAAAATTGTCTGTTTTTAATAAATTCCTGAAGGAGCTTCAAGTGCTTTCAAGCAGGGGAACAATGACTAGATGGTATGTGTTTAATCTCATCACAGGCAATCTGCAGTTGGCAAATAATTATTGGAAGATATTGTAACAGATTGCTGCATGTATAAATATCCAGAATCATTACCTAGTCATTAGAGTTTTATCATACTTGTTGATGCTGAATGTTTTCTATATTCATTGCTGAGAATTTTGTCTTGTTGCTCTTGTTTAGGCAGTTGGTAAAATTTTGTCTGGTCTCGCCCAGTGTGGAGCATGGGGCTGCTTTGATGAATTCAATCGTATCGATGCTTCCGTGCTTTCAGTCATTTCTTCTCAGATTCAGACTATTCGAAATGCTTTAATGAATCAGTCAAAAATATTTCAGGTAAACATTAACAGAGAAGAGTAACTGTGAAGGCTGATCTTGTTTTTGAGGCCAAGATTCAGGCTTAGACCCCATCATTAGATCAAAGGGTTGCTGCTTCTGTAATTCTTTTGTGCTGGACATGTCAAACTCCAGAGTGTGTACTCTCTGTTTCAGAGACGTTAAATCCTTGCTGATTTCCTAGTCCTTTGCTAGGTTCTTCCTTAGGTAGTGGGATAAAAGTAAGATAAACAGGATAATAGGAAGTAAATGGGGTAATGGTATACTAGTAATTAGGGAGAGGAGTAACTGAATTTGATGTTTATTGGAATTCAGAACTCTCAAACAGAAAATTGGACTGAGAAGTGTGAAATGTCTTGAAGTTTATATGGAAGATACATTCATCCCACTGTTTCTATCTGGATGACTATCTCAAACTAAATACTTTAACATACTGTTCTAAGTGGGTGCATGAGAATTGCTGGTTTTCTCTTTAGGCAAATAGAACTATTTATTTTATTCCAAATAAATTTGTTCTAACATTATCTTGTGCCTTTAGTTTGAAGGACAAGAAATTAGCCTTGATAGCCACGTGGGCATTTTCATTACTATGAATCCTGGTTATGCTGGTCGGACCGAGCTCCCTGAGTCTGTAAAAGCTTTGTTCAGGCCTGTGGTTGTTATTGTACCAGATCTTCAGCAAATCTGTGAAATCATGCTCTTTTCTGAGGGGTTCCTTATGGCGAAGGTAGGAAGATTTTATTGCTACCCATACCCATGTACACATCAAGGTATGCATTGTTTGGCTGTCACTTACACACTTGTGATTATCTGACTTTAATCTCAAACAGGTCCTTGCCAAAAAGATGACAGTGCTATACAAGCTAGCAAGGGAACAGCTTTCTAAACAACATCATTATGATTTTGGACTGCGGGCCCTTAAGTCAGTATTGGTGATGGCTGGAGAACTGAAAAGAGGATCAGGAGACCTCAGTGAGGTAGATTTGCTGCTTTAGGTGCCCTGGGCAGATCGTCCTTTTCATTAGGAAGAGGATGTGTTTACACATCGGCTGCAGTTTGTTTGCATTGGAAAGAGGCACATTGGTGGTGTCATCTTATTTCTCTGTTCTTACTGAGTTTTATTATGCCCTCTGCCAGCAAGATACCATCAGAACTCAAAGTAGGGAAATCTATAGAAAAAGAAGTATTTTATTTCCTGTTAAGTCCAGGATGCAAATAGCCAGATGAGTATTTCTGGATGAATAGCAAAAGCTGGTTTTTGAGCAGTGAGTGCTCCAGTTGTTAACTATGAAGCTCAAGTAGTACAGTAAACTTATAAATGAAAGGTTTTCACTACTTCATTGCTTTTTATGGCTTTCCCTATGTGCTATTTCTATATGTATGGTTGAGACACCCAGATGCCTAGGGAAATTTTTAACTCAAATTTCTTCAAAACTTGGAGACAGATGAAGGAAACTCCTCTGTAAAACTATGTACAGATGCACATTGCAGGTTGGCAGGAAATTGGGGTCTAAATGATGCTCTCAAGAGGACCACAGAATTTGGGTATATTCACACTCAATAACATTTAATGTTATTTAAACATCAAATCAGGGAATCTGTGGTCTGAGTCACTCCAGCCATTTGGCATTTAGTTAATATGGTAGAAAAAGGCAGTGTATTACTCTTTGCTATTGGTCTGCTTAATCCTCATGAAATAACCAGTGTTTCCACTAGTAACTGATGCCAAGAAAACATTCTCAAAGCTGTACTGAAGTAATCAGGCAATAGTTGTAAGAGCTGTTTGATGTTACTACTTATTAGCTAATTGGTTAGCTATTTAGTAAAAATTGATTTTGCTATGTTTTGTCTAGGAAGTTGTATTGATGAGAGCTCTACGAGATATGAATCTTCCTAAATTTGTATTTGAAGATGTACCTCTCTTCCTTGGCCTAATCTCTGACCTGTTTCCTGGCCTGGATTGCCCTCGAGTCCGCTACCCTAACTTTAATGATGCTGTAGAACAAGTGCTGGAGGAAGGGGGTTATATTGTTTTACCAGTCCAGGTACAAGAAGTATTAATTGCTTGAGTTTTTGTTGTAAGCATTAAGCTGCATATGCACTGCTGGAATGGCTCCAGGAAAGCTTGTCTGGTGTAGACCTGCTGATCTTGTCCATAGAAGAATTATGGACAGCAGTCTATTGAACCCATATTTATTTTTCAGGTGGATAAAGTAGTTCAGATGTATGAGACAATGTTAACTCGTCACACTACAATGGTAGTTGGACCTACTGGAGGTGGCAAGTCAGTTGTCATCAATGCTTTGTGCCAGGCCCAAAACAAGTGAGTATAGAATTTGGTGCATGGAAATCAGGTTCTAAGATGGTATAGACTGCATTATTCAGCCCTGTGTAGTCATGACAGGATCAGTAGCTGACCATAATATTTACTTGGGTTAAGAATACAACATGGTATTTTGTCATTTTAATATTGCTTTTCTTGCTGTATCTTTAGGCTGGGATTATTGACAAAGCTTTACACACTGAACCCTAAAGCTATGAGTGTGATTGAGCTTTATGGGATCCTTGACCCTACCACCCGAGACTGGAAAGACGGAGTCCTGTCAAACATATTTCGGGAGATCAACAGGCCTACTGACAAGAAAGAGCGAAGGTGAGCAGCTGGAAACCGGAGTGATGGGTTTTAGATACTGAATTTTAAAGCTTTTATTTTATTTTTTAAATATTTGATACCACTATTTAAAAAGCAAATGCTAAATAAATAGTAAGTATCCAGGGTTCTTTCTGCCTTCTGTGAGTTCCTCAGTGAGATGGCTTATAAAAAACATATGGGAGGCTTCAAAACAGCTGGACTGACATTGTCACCACTGATGGCACATCTGAATTCTGAAACATGTTAGTAAAATCAGAGATTAGTCAGTGCCTCTTGGCTCCTGTATCCACAGGTACATCCTGTTTGATGGAGATGTGGATGCTCTCTGGGTTGAAAACATGAATTCTGTCATGGATGACAACAAGTTATTGACCCTGGCAAATGGGGAGCGGATTAGACTTCAGTCACACTGTGCTTTGTTGTTTGAGGTAAGTAATGACTGTACTGCTTAATACACGGGAAGGGTTAGAAACAGATGGGTCTACAAAGCCTGACAAGCTGGTACTGTAGCTCTTCTTTGTTTAAGTGTATGATTATTTTGTACGATTATTTTCTAGGTTGGTGACTTGCAGTATGCATCTCCTGCCACGGTATCCCGCTGTGGAATGGTCTTTGTAGATCCAAAAAATCTAAGATACATGCCCTACTGGCAGAAGTGGGTCCAAAAAAGAGAAAATGAGGTGAGAATTTCTATCCTTGTTCAGAAAGAATTAAATACTGAACTGTAGACAGCTGTGAAAGAAAACCTTTGTAAAGGCAGTCTGATTTTCTGACAACAAATCTAATCACTAGGAATGCAGCAGAGGGCTGAAGACAGTTCCCAGCCTTTATAACTTCTGATTGTTTCTGAGAACCAAGAAAACAGTTTACCTGCTTGCCCAAGAGCTAACAGTGAGATTGCTTAAGTCCCTGTTTCTTAAATTTGGTTTAAAAACTCAAGTCCAAAGGGAATTGAAGACAGCTTAGTTGCTAGCACCTGATGAATGCAGATCCTCACCTGCTGAAAACCCAGCCCATACAACATTGTCACATTTCTTCATGTGACCAAACCCTGTCTTTGGTAGAAGTGATCCCTTCAAGAACAGTCATACTTGATCAGCCAGGTATTGATGGGAAGCTCTTCTGTCAAAAATCTGCTTTCGAGGTTTCTGTGTGCTGAATTATTGTCCTTTTTGTTCCTCAGCAAGAGAAAAATTATTTGAATCATCTCTTTGAAAAATACGTGCCCTGCCTTATTGATATGATTATAGAGGGAATTGTGGACGGCAGACCAGGAGCAAAGCTGAAGACCATTGTTCCTCAAACAGATTTAAATATGGTGAGGAAGAGAGAATAAAGGTTGAAAAAGTTTATCTAAACAGAGAAATGGAAAGATGGATAGAGTAAAAATCTCCCAAAGAAAGTACAGGAGTGTCTCTGGTGATATGTCATTTGCTAGTGATAAGCAGTAATAACCGAGAGACTAAAGAAGCAGTCAGTTCCTACCAGTGCTTTTCTACTGACATTAATAAGCATATCAATAGATCCACCTGCAGGGAGAAATGATCAGCAAACACTCAAACAGCTGAAAACATATCAAGAGTTTTCATGCATCTAAGTGACAATTCTATTTAGAGTTTTGTCTTGTTTTACGACAGGTGGTGCAGCTGGTTATGATGCTTGAAGCTCTAATTGTGGTACAGCATGATGATCCTGATGTTCTGGAATGTTTTTTCTTGGAAGCTTTGTACTCCTCCTTAGGTGCTTCTCTTCTTGAAGCTGGGAGAATTAAGTTTGATGAAAACGTTAAACGTATTTCCTGCTTGTCTACTGTTAATGATGACAACACCCTGGCTAAGCCAGGGGAGCTGCCAGGTAGGATCTTGTCATAATTTATTCTGAATCCCAGTGATTACTTACATTAGAAAAGTATTAGTTTCCATGGAGGCAGAACATCGTTCTTCCTTCCAGCTAAGTTATCCTGGCTGCAAAATATGCTTTCTGAAGGACTATCAGTGAAAACTACATAGAGATACTGATGCTAGATGCATCTCAGTTACTCATCTGTCCTCACAGAACAGTAATTTTCTATGCCAAGCTGAAAAAATAAACACTGATAGGAAAAATAAAATGTGAAAGGAAAGCCAGTGGAAGATGCTTAAAAAGCAGTAGCATGATCCAAGTGCTGGACTAGGAGAATTTTGGTTGATGTTTTACTGAGTTAAATGACAAGTAAACAGAACACAGTGTTACCCAGCTTGGTCCAGAATCTTACCCTGCACTTTTATCTCAATCACATTATTTTCTTATGAAATATTTCAGTGTCCTAGAAAACTTCCAGTTGCTTAATGGTTTGCAGGTCAGCTGCCAACTTTGTATGACTTTCATTTTGATGCATCTAAAAAGCAATGGGTACCGTGGATGAATCTTGTTCCTGAATATATTCATAACCCTGAAGTGAGATTTCGTGACATTCTAGGTGAGTGTAAGATAAAATACACTGAAGATATGCCTGTAATTTATTATGTGCTCCCACTGAGTGCATGGCACTTAACATGAGACACCCTCTTTCTGTAGTGAAGGTCATCTGCTCAGGTTCAGTTTCTCGTGATGACACAAATCAATTTCTTTAATGATCTTGCAATAGTAGTTCAGCAGGAATAGAGTTGATATTTACAGCACTGTGTAATGAAGAAATGAGGAAAGAATAAAAAACTTGTTTCAGTTAATAAGGCTTATTAGGAGCTATCAATGCCTTTTACAAGCATGAATAGCACCAGATTCACAGTCTGAGCTAGCAGAAACTCTTGGAAAAATGTCAGCTCCATGGTTCAAGTAGATAAAAATTACATTCATAAGCCTATTATTGGTTGTTACTTCAAGCAATGTATAATGGTGACAGTTGCTTTTCACAGTTAAAGACAAATTGAGGCAAGTTACTTTATCGTAATACTTCAGTAAGATCAGGTTAACTTCACTGACACAAATAATTACGTGATCTCTGAAGTTGCTCCAAATGGCAGGCTATTCACATAGAAAGAAATTAATCTCGGTGGAGTTCTGGGAAAATGCTTATGATCCATATAAATCCTGATTATATCCTTGAAATAGGGATTAAATGTAGCTTAACCAATCCATAACCCTCCTTTATGGAAGGTAACTTCTTTTTTAATATATCTATAGGAGAAAAGATCCCAACGATAAAAGATGAAAAGATGGATGAGCAATTAAAAATTTCTTTCCACATTGTTAGTGAGTTGATATTTCAGATCATGTCTTTGTGCAACTGCATGTTAATAACTTGAGAGTCTCATCCAGCACTATTCTATAAATATAAATCCCCCAGCTGTACTGCATTTTAATTTAACCTGGTGCCCTATTCATGATCTTTTTCAGTGCCTACAGTGGATACAACACGCACTACTTGGTTACTAGAACAGATGGTAAAAATAAAATGCCCAGTTGTTCTTGTAGGTGAATCGGGTACATCTAAAACAGCAACTACACAAAACTTCCTAAGCAATCTGGACAAAGACCTTTATGTATGTATGAGGCAGTTTGTCTTGTTTGTAAAGCTTCCTTTTCATTCTTTGTGTGTTACATTTGCATTGGAAGGCCTGAATCTGTGGGTAGCAATATTGACTTTGGTAACATGACTGCAAGCTCCAGACCCAAAGTACATGATTCATTTGAGAATCCTTCAGGAACAAAGATGCTTTATTCTCTTCTAACACATACAGATTCAGTTTTAGAAAGGAAATGTACATTACTGAAGTGCTAAGATTGGAATTACTTTTCCTTGTCATCCATAATTCAAGTGAATAAACGGACAAGTGTTTCCTGTGTAATATAAAGAATATTTTTGAATGCTCTAGCTAAAAAGAAAAGAACAGGAAAAAAATCCATTCTTATCCATTTCCCCCCCTTTGCAGCTACTGCTAACAATTAACTTCTCTTCTCGTACATCATCATTGGACATTCAGAGAAACCTGGAGACAAATGTAGAGAAACGAACTAAAGACACTTATGGCCCTCCAATGGGAAAACGTCTCATTGTTTTCATGGATGATATGAATATGCCAAGGGTAAGCTGCCAGTAGTTTGCAAGGAAGTGTAGAGACACTTGGGGTGGCATTGACATGGTCCCTTCATACTCAGATCAGATGAGATTCGTGGTATGTACATACCTGAATTTCAGCTTAGGACCTTCAGAACAGTTGGATTTGTGTGCAGTAGGGGGTGTTTCTGTCTGTAACAATATTTGTCCCGTATGAAAGAGAGATACTGTTGGGTCATTTGTTTATGCCATTAAAATCATGTTTCTGTGGCCTGATACTGGCTGCAAGTTATGTATTGTAGAAACTATGCTTTTCTCTTTACAAATGTGGTGAAAGAGTAGACGCACATTTAGTTTACCTTGGAGGTGCTTTGCCCGTATGAGACATTGGAATGAAAGTTCACAATCAGTGCTAGAGCTTTTCAAAGTGTCCTTGTAATGTTCTCCTGAGTATGGAGCACTATATTTCTACATTTATAGCAGTAATTGGCATGCTGATGCACTCCGCTCTAAATATCTTGACTCTTTTGTATCATGAAGGTTGATGAGTATGGCACACAGCAACCCATTGCCCTGTTGAAGCTGCTGCTAGAAAAAGGTTACATGTATGACCGTGGTAAGGAGATGAACTGTAAATTTCTTCGAGACCTGGGTTTTATTGCTGCCATGGGGAAAGCTGGAGGTGGTCGGAATGAAGTTGACCCTCGATTCATCTCACTCTTCAGTGTTTTTAACATAACTTTTCCTTCTGAGCAATCGCTGAATCTGATCTATGCCTCCATCCTGAAAGGCCACACTGCGGTAATTTCACTGTTTTTAAAGTATTGCTCAACAGGTTTTCTGGTTTTAAATAGACAGGTATTTCTGTGGTTTCACAAGACCTGAAATCTTCCGTTATCAGACTTTCTTATATTTAGAACTTCATGCAAACTTTCCCTTTCCTCTTCTCTTGCTCAAGGTTTACACTGTTTTGATGAATTCTTGAGTAATATCTAAACATTAAAGTCACTTGATGATTTATAAACCTGGTGATTTTCATAGGTTGAAACCTGTGAATGATTTGGCTATGGCTCTTGTAACCAAATATGCAAAGGTCAGCAAACTCTGCCCTGAATGACAGGGAAAAATGTAGTGTAATGCAGCACACTGCATTACTAGCAAATAGTTTGCAACAGTTAGAAAAGAGCAGTTTATCTTTTGCTCTAGAAGTACTGTGGAAATTCCAGTCATTGATATTCTCTTCAGCACTGTGCAAGCTTGGGAATGAAGATGGAGGCTGCCCAAAACATTGAACTGCAGAATGTTCGAAGTATACAGGAATATGAATCTGTGAATGTTTGCCCTCAGTTTGCCATACACCAAGCAGGTTTAAAAGCTGGAAAGCAGAATATGTTTAATAGCACTGAGTTCTCTCCCGGCAGTCTCATGAAAACACCTCTTTTTTTTTCATGTTTGCAGGTATTTAATGAATCTATATCAAGCATCTCTGACAAGATTACTGCATGTACTTTGGAGCTTTATAAAATGATTATCCGTGACCTACCTCCTACTCCTTCCAAATTCCATTATATTTTTAACCTGCGGGATCTCTCCAGGGTCTATAATGGACTCGTTCTTATGACTCCAGAGAGGTAAGAAGAGAAAAATTGTCTTCAGTGGTCTTAAACCTATTTACATTGGGTGACTAAGAGCTAAGATGAGGTAATTTGGTACATGAGATCAGTCACATTTAGTCACTTTTCATTATACCTTTGCCACAATAAGAAAATGTTCAGAAACATCTTAAATCGTGATCTTGCTTTTAGATAAACACTTTCTTAAATAAGATATTCAAAGGTAAAAATGCAAGCAAATAAGTTATTATGAAAAGCACAACCCCCAGGAAGAGAGTAATAAAGTCGATCCAGAGTTTGGTCAGTATGATTAACCATATGGCCTTAGGAATCATGTCAGCTCATTTGGTGCAGTCTGATATTTCAATGTTAATTCAGGTTTCAAACAGTGACCCAGATGGTGAGAGTCTGGAGAAACGAGTGCCTCAGGGTTTTCCATGACAGGCTGATTAATGAAGCAGACAAAGAATTGGTGAGTAATTTCATTTAGTTTTCAGTAGACTCTGGCTATTACTATGGCAACTGATTTGCAACAGCAACATTACCAACTGTTGGACTCGAGTCTCCAGTCAGACTGCAGACTAGTCCAACCACTGTGTTGCTCCATTAATCTAAAACATGGCTCATGGAGTTCTCTTTTCTAAAATAAAGTGACTATGGCAGACTAAGCAAGTAGATCTGCTGAAGGAATGGAAAATGTCACTCAGCTTGCCTGTCCAGGGAAAGCGGTTAGCAGTGGCACAAGTGAGAGAGAGCAGTGTAGGGGAAAACTAAGGAAATCACTTCAAGTCAGTATTTTACTTTAGGAAGGTTATATCAGAATGTGACTCTACAATGAAGTAGGAATAAGAGGGAGAAGAGCTGAGTCCTTGAACAGTGGATTCAGTTTTGACTGTTGGGCAAATTGGAAAATGCTCTGAATTGTATCTAAAAACACAAGAGAGAATGATGCCAGGTTTATACCTTGGGAATTAGGGGAGGAATTGGGGTAAAGTTTACCTATATGGAAGCAAGTTTCTTCACAAGTTGCTTAGATGAAAAGAGGTAGATTAAGATGGCTGCAGGTTTTTCTGCTAAATGCTTTCTTCTTTAATAAAGATACATTTCCAGCTCAATTCTCACAGCTCAGAATATATTGCAACTTTTCTGTATTTGTACATTCATTCAATCTTACAAGATTTGTGACAAATCTTGGTGGTGAGACATCCTTGAATGCTGAGAAGGAAGGTTTATTAATATAATTTTTACACCAATATATGAGAAGTTGGTGGTTTTTTTTGACAGGCTTCTCTTTTTCTGTCGGAAACTTCTGCAGACTCTTGGCTTGAATGGCTCTTGAACTGCCTATTAGATAGTTTTAGAAATCATACATAGAACACAATAGGAGGCTGTGGTCTTTAGATCTTTTAGTGACAAGTATCTTCTTGAAATCAGTCAGTATTTGGGCAAGAATCTGCATTATCACCTTCAAGTGTTACTGGATTCAGAATCATCTGCTTTATCATGTTGCCTGACTCATTTCATATCCTTGAAGGTACAAGGTCATATAAAAAACCTGATTGAAGAGCATTTCAAAGATTCCTTGGAGCAAGCCATGAGGGATCCCGTTCTTTTTGGAGATTTCAGAATGGCCCTGAGTGAAGAAGAACCTCGTATTTATGAAGATATCCAAGACTATGATGCAGCAAAAGCTCTCTTTCAGGTAGTATGCATCAGCTTGGAACTGTGCCTCATTCTGTCTCTGTGCCTGAGGAATGGACACAAGCCTGCCTTAAGCTGTAGGAAACCTGTTCACTTTCTGTGTGCACATAGTATTTTATGTGCACTGTTACCCATTAGGGGTCTGCAGTAACGAAAATTGAAAATCAGCTGCAGAGTCAGCAGTGTTTTCCAATAGTTTATTTTCCCTGAGGAAGGGGAAAGGAATGATTCTGCTAAATGGGTTCTTATTTTATTAATGTTACTGGTTCATTGGTCTCCTAGTAACATTCTGTCCACCTTTCTCTGCAGGAGATTTTGGAGGAATATAATGAAGTTAATGTTCACATGAATCTGGTTCTTTTTGATGATGCTTTGGAGCATTTAATCCATGTACATCGCATCATACGGATGGATCAGGGACATGCCCTGCTCATAGGAGTCGGAGGCTCAGGAAAGCAGTCTCTGACGAGACTGGCCGCCTATACAGCTGGATGTGAGGTTAGTGACCCTGCATCTCTGCAGTGAAAGAAGATAAGGAAAGCAATGGTGTGATCAAGATTTAATTGGCTGGGAGGATGGAAGTCAATCAAGATAAGACCAGGCTGGCGTCTCTTCCCTTTGGAGAAAAAAAACAGGGGGAGATGATTGCCAGGATGTCTAAACTGATGAGTGTGGGTGATCTGGGCAGGAACCTATCAATGCCTGAATCTGGGTATTGGCACTGGGGCAGAAAACAAGGATGGGTCTGGCACTGAATTTTTTATTTAGAATAATAATAGTCCCTGAATATTATAGTCCCTACTGAATAATAGTCCCTAACTACTGCTTTTGCTACTTACTTGTATTAGAGCAGCACTCCAGTGCTGCTTGAGGAACCTTGTCATGATTTGTGCTGTAATGTTTTAGATAGGAAATGTTCCTCTCTCAGAGATACTTTCAGTATATTACAGAGGCTTGGAAGGGAAGGACAAAAAAGGAGTCTGGACACAAAGCAACTTTGAAAATGCAATCCTGCAGGGATGCACAAATATAATTTTTAATGTACTGCTTTATTTTTCTGATACTTCTACATTTTCTGGTGATAGGGGCAAAACCCAAATCCCTGAGCCAGTCCAATTGAAATTCAGTTAGCATCATATCTTGGGTCCATCTGATTCTTCTCAGTAGATATTGCATTTGTAGGTATTTGAGATCACCTTGAGTCGAGGATATGGAGAAAGTAATTTCCGAGAAGATTTGAAGAGTTTGTACCAGAAGCTGGGTACTGAGAACAAGTCAGTGGTCTTCTTGTTCACAGATGGTCATGTAGCAGAAGAGAGCTTCCTGGAACTCATCAACAACATGTTAACCTCAGGTGACTCAAGCAGCCTCAATTACTCTCCATCAGTATCTGCTTGTGACTCGTAATCTCAAATGTACTTTCGATCCAGCTATTACTGTTTCACCCAGTGTCCTCTGCTGCTTTAGTTTCACTTTTCAGTACTACCTGAAGTGATCTTAGCCTTAAGAATGGCTTTTGGGCATCTTCTTACAGTCATTAATATGTGTCTGGGAAGGTGATAGGGTTAATTCGTGCTGATCATGATGTTGCAGGAGTCAAATTTCTTCTAAGACTTAGGTATAGCTTCAGCTGCACCCTTTTGTCCTATTGGCTTTTGAATAGCTTTCACCTGAACTCTAGCTACTATTTATATATATGTCCTAAAACGTACTTTGGTAGCTTTTACTGCATGCAGCAGCTGAAATGAGCAGCAGCTGGCAGTGTGTGACCACCCTCTCTCCAGAAGTTCCTACACAGTCTGATTTGAGAACAGCTGTGTTAAATCTCATCCATTTCCTTAGACTAGTTTTTCCTGTTCCTGGTTTGCTTATGTCTATCATAAAGTAACTTACACAATATTTGCCACATGATTGAGAGAAAGAAAATGTGAACTGATGGTTTGGGGAGTTAAAAGCACTCTAGTTTCTTGTGACACTTGGTGTATGTTCCTGAAGCCCAAACATAAATGAATGAATTCCTCTAAATTGCCTTGCATAATCCTAAATACTATCTCACTATTTTCCATGGGAGCTTAAGGGAGGGGGAGAATCATAGAGCAATTAATAGGGTCATTCAGACTCCCAGAATCATTTTTGCAGAGCTAGGTTTAAAATTTGTGACTCTGGCCAGCCATACGGTTTTCTCTTACTGGTTGTTCTCACAAGCATTCTCTTGTCCTTACGTTGCAGGAATGGTGCCAGCCCTTTTTCCAGATGATGAAAAAGACAGCATACTAAATCAGATTGGAGATGAAGCTGCTAAAGCTGGCGCGAGCCCAGCTAAAGAGAGTGTCTGGCAATATTTCCTAAACAAATGTGCAAACAACCTTCACATTGTCCTGGGAATGTCCCCAGTTGGGGAAAGTCTGAGAACATGGTGCAGGAATTTCCCAGGTATGAATTGTACACACTGCTTAGTCCCTTCCCTGTGAAATTCAGGTTTGCAGGCAAGAGCAAATCTTCAGTGGACACTGGGAGATGCCTGGCAGATAAAGCTAAGCAGAGCATGTTCCATGAATAAGGATTAGCACTGCCTGGTTTTTTTTCCAGTTAATTACCACATACCAGTAAGCATTATTGATTAGCATTTACCAGATCAGTTCATTTTCCAGCTGAACAGCTAGAAATCAATTGGTCATCCTCTGAACTGGAAATACACAGCCTAAGTCTGCAGCCTTTCTTCTGCAGTTTACAGAAGAACGTGTGGCATTAAATCCTTGTGAAGCGAGGATGGTGGTAAGAGAAACATTACAGAAAGCCAAGAAAAGGGAATGGTGAGAGGGACACTCACTGAGAGCAAAAACACCTGAGCGACCTGAGGTGCACTTCAGCAGGTGGCTGAAAGGAGGCCTGGGAAACTGAAGACACATGAAAGGGTATGGGTGGGAAGCCATTAAAATACCTTGTTGCAGCTCTTGACTGCATCCTGTAGGATGGTACAGCCTAAGGAATAATACAATGGGGTTGGAAGGACACAGGTGAAAAGTTGGTTGTTTACTATCAAAGTATTGACTTTGTGGTAAATTTTCTTGCTAAGCAGGAATCAAATAAGATAGATCCTGTAGATTCTTGATGCAAATAAAGTTAGGAACAGGACTGCCTATTAGAGTCCAGATTTACAAAGGAGTTTTTGTCATAACACTATCCTTTTATTTTAAGGCCTTGTCAACAACACTGGTATTGACTGGTTCTTGCCCTGGCCCCCACAGGCCTTGCATGCAGTTGCACAATCCTTTGTTGGTATGTAAAACGTCAGTATTTTAAGCCATTAACCCTTTGGATAGCCTAAGAAAGAGATTCTTTACTTTGCAGTTATTGTAGATTTCATGATTTGATTTCCCGTTGTGCCTGTTACCCTGAGTCTAATTGGCTACGTGCAAAATCCCAGGCAAAAAGTGCTTTTGGGTTAGTTTCTCACTTGCTTAACCTTCAAGTTCCCAGCACTGCAGACAGTGTGGCCTACCAGGAGGACCACGTTCACTTCTGACTCTGCTGTGATTGTGCTTTTTGCCCCTAAAAGCCGACTTTTTTTTGCTTAGCTTAGATGTAGATAAGAAAGATGGTAATTGGCATACTCGTAAAAGAATACCAAACCAAACCCCAAACAAACCTTTGAAATTTGTTATTTATTCTGCTCCACTGTAGGAAATAGCTCACGCATCCCATCAGGTTGCTCCAAGGCAGTGATTGAGCACATGGTTCTGGTGCATGAATCTGTAGGGGATTTCAGCAAGAGGTTTCTGCAGAAACTCAGACGTACGAACCATGTTACACCAAAGAATTACCTTGATTTTATCAATACTTACGCAAAATTGCTGGAGGAGAAAAACGAGTTCATTTCAGGTAAGGTTAGGTAGATGTTTTCTGCTCTTTATCAAGTGATTGATTGAAATACTTAAGCAAGAAAAGAAATTGGGGTGAGAACCCCACATATGACCCACATCATGCAAAAATTGTTTTCTCAGTACTATCTCAAATGCTGTGCTGGCATCTAGCTTTGACATTGGACCAATATCCTGAATGTGAGTGTTCAGACTCTGTCAAATGGTGGGTTCTCCTCAGATTCTTCTATGCGTGAACCTGAGCCAGAATCCGCAAACCAGACAGTCCTCTGCCTGGGGAGGAGTCTGGTTAAATCTAATACCAGCTCAGCCTAGCTCAAAGCTTGACATTCTTCCTCAAGCAGCAGTTCTTATTCATACTTCAGTGGGCACTGAAATATCTGAAGAGGATAAAACATGAACAGTGCAATATGGAAAGCGACCTGTGGCACAGGGCCACTGTGTGGCAGCTTAAGAGACATTAACAACATCTTGTGTGGGAGGCTTAGGAAAGGAAAGATCTCCAAGAGTCATTTTCCTTTCATAACCAAGGTTTGCCTTGCTGCAGAATGCACCTTTAAGCATATTTTCCTTGTCTGTTGCTGTGTGCTAGTACATAATCAATGAATCACTATAATTCTTTCCTTTTTTCCTACCTAGCACATTGTAAACGGCTGGATGGGGGATTAATTAAACTGAAGGAAGCTAGTGTACAGCTGGTTGAGCTGAACAAGAAACTTGCTGAGCAAGAGATTGTGCTAGCAGAAAAATCAGCTGCTTGTGAGGCTTTGTTACGGGAGATATCAGAAAACACAGAAATAGGTAGGTGGTTTACAACTACTGCAGTGTTTCACAGGCTAAGCAAGACTCTCCTAATCTGGGTTTAGTTGGGTTGGAAAACCCTCTGTGAGCTCCAGCTGCTTTTAGAGGTAATACTTTTGTTCTCTCTGTGCTGATCTCATGTCATGCTAGAAGAGTAGGTCCCCTGTCTTGCTCAGGTTGCCATCTTTGCTGTATATTTGCTCTACAGGACTTTACACAACTCAGTACTATGTTTGCCTTCTGTTCCCTTTCCAAGGTGTCGGGTATAACATGGGAAAGAAGGACCTTCTGATTCTGAAAATTACTATTAAAGGAAAAACAGAGGGGAGCATGGGAGAAAAGAGATGTGTATGCTGTGTTCCTGACCCCATAATGGAGTTGTAGATATTGGCAAGCTAGCACAAAAAGGGACTGAGTTGATGGCGATTCCTGATTTTCAGCCAAAAGCAAATCTATATTGGTATATTAGTATATGTTCTGTATATATGTATCTGAATAATCCATTTATGGTCCTGCCTTTACAATTCCTAGCTGAGGAGAAGAAAAAACAGGCTGAAGAGAAAGCTGTGGAGATGGAAGAACAGAATAAGATTATTGCTGTGGAAAAGGCAGCTGCTGAGTCAGCTTTGGCTGAAGTCATACCTATTTTAGATGCTGCCAAACTGGAGCTTCAGAAGCTTGACAAGTCTGATGTTACTGAGATCAGGTGACTCATTTGGATGTACAGTAGCATAAGTTCCTGGAAATACACTGAGAGACCCTTATTTGCAGGGTCTGAGCATTGGCCTCATGTTTGTCACCTGCATGTGAAGGTCGGGACATCAGTTGTCCAGGTGCTGAGGTCACAACATAATCCTCTGATTCCTAGCCCAGGACTTCCCCTCAAGCCTGTTCTTCCAGTTCTTTGGTGTATTTCCCATATTTCTGTACGCAGTGTCTGAGGCACTAGAAACTGCTATGGCTTTTGCCTGAGCAGTGGCTGCCAACCCCCCTCATTTATCCTCTGTGTTTATTCTGTGTGAATAGGAACATATACCAGTTACTTTTCAGGGATGCTTTGATAGCATTAAAATGTATTTCTATGCTGAATTAACTTCTCCCTATAATGAAGCTGGTATTTGGGGATAGATGTAAAAGCACATCCAGTACCTGGCTCTCCCTGAAATAGCAGCAACTCTTCCTTCCCTGTCACATTTGTTTAGCTTTATTTCTCTCTTAGAGCTCTGGATTCTTCCTGTACTGCTTCTCCTGGTGGAGAGCTGCTTCACCACCCTGGGGAAGAATATAATGGCTCGGGATTTTAGGCCTTCCACTGTTGAAATCCTTTAGAATTTCATTGATCAAATTGTCTGAATACAGGAATCTGTTCTGAGCTTTTGACTGGGTAATAATTTCTTGTGTGGCCTGGGTTATCTTTTTCATGTTGTGTGGGTTGTCTTACGTATAGCTCCTGTATTGCAATGACTCTCTTAACTGGAAGTACCCGTATCTGGCATCAGATGCTTTGTCTCCTTTTTCTCTTCCACTGTCTCTTTCATCTGTTTTCTAGATCCTTTGCAAAACCTCCTGTCCAGGTGCAGGCTGTTTTGGAATGTGTTCTTATAATAAGAGGTTACAAAGAATTAAACTGGAAAACAGCCAAAGGAATGATGTCTGAGGCAAATTTCCTGCGATCCCTGATGGAGATTGATTTTGATGGAATTACACAGAGCCAAGTGAAAGCTGTCCGAGGTGAATTACTGATCTGTAGACTTGGAATGAACTTTGGATCTTGTTCATATGATTAGCTATGTCAGTGGCAATCCTTCCAGTGTTGTTTGGGAGGGTGGGATTCACTTTGTGTAAAGGGACAGCACTGTCTGCGATGCTGCAGGTGTTGCGCTGTTGGGATGACTGCACTTCTCAGAGGTCGAAGACCTTCTGTTGTGGTTACATCCAGTTTATACCTTAGCTAGGGTCTTACACACTCTGGTTTTACAGCAGGCAAGAAACAAACAGGATGGGTAGCTGAGCAGGCCTGCTGTCTGACTTAGTAGGTTTAGTAGAATTGTGACTTCATCTATGTGGTGGCAGTTAAAATGTGGTAAATACAGAGCGGAAAGAAGATCAGCTCTATCTAAAGCTTATGGGGCAGACTTTGCATGTGCTCACAAGGGTCTAATCCAGAGTAGTTCTACAGAGAAGGGCATTTTGCTCTTTCTTTGGAAAATATTGCATCTGACTGCTGCAGATTAAAAACCCCACGATCCTCAGACTTGCTGAACAACTCCTGGATGCACTCCCTTCATGGAGAAAGAACTTGAGCAATCACTAGCAATTTTGTGCTTGTATTGCCACAGCCCTGTAGCTTTATCTTAAGGTCAGAGTCTCTAATATTCTAACAAGTATTTCTTATTGTCTGTTACAGCATTGCTTGATATCACTCATAGGGAAAGTGGATTCTCTGAGGATTTCGACACTATAATTCAACTCACTTGCAGTATTTTTGTGGTTTTAGGTGTGTTAAAGAGTCTTAATACTACCTTCAATGACATGGAACAAGTTAGCAGAGCAGGACTGGGGATGTTAAAGTTTGTTGATGCTGTGATGAGCTACTGTGATGTAGTTAAAGAAGTCAAGCCAAAGAGAGAAAAGGTAAAGTGTGGAGTCAGACTCAGAGGAGAATGAAGCATGATGCTCATGAGAAAAATAATACCAGTTCTCAGACTGCTTTTTCTTTGAAGTGCTTAAAAAGAGGTGTTTAGGAGAGCTATTGCAGTAGGAGTGAGGCAGGTACTCAGTTATAAATTGCTGTGTTTGTTGTGTCATGATGCTGGGACGTGGTTTCCTGTCCATGCCACTGCTTGAAGGAGGAGGGAAGAACATGTTCATTTGGAATTTCATAATTTAACGTGCTTACAAAAGCACAGTTTAGAGCTGCCTATTGAAAATAGACTTGAAAACACATGGCATTTGAAGAGAGCAGAGCTCAGTAGTATACAACATCCATGTCCCTTAAGCAGACTGTTTGATTTTTTAGACTGACTGGGAAGTCAGCTGTATTGTTAGAGGAAATCTAATGTGCAACAGATGATGCTGGGAAACTTTCTTCAAGAAAAGGTTGTTACATACAACTGACTGCTGAGAAAGTATATTCACTAGATGATGAGCCTGACTATTTTTTGAGGCCTTAATACTGTCGTTATTAAGCAGACAAACCTCCCCTTTTGTCACAGGATGACAGTCCCACTGACCTCCAATGTCAACAGGACTGTCACATGCTTTAATAAACCTTGTGGGCACAAAACTCTAAGAGATTTATCTGCTTTGGAACTGTAGTATCAGACCTTGATGTATATATTTGTGATAGGGAGAGGTGAGTGAGAGACAGTGCCAGTTATTTCGGTTTACACTCTTTACTACCAGGACACTTTGAAATACATGAAATAGGCAAAAGAAAGCTGAGAACTTCAGACTTCTCTCCAAAGCCCTTCTTTCCTCTGATACTCTTATGTTCCTTCCTCATGTAATGTAGGTGGCTAGACTAGAACGAAACTATTTCTTAAGTAAGCGGGAACTGGAAAGGATAAAGGCAGAGCTGACCAGAATTCAGGAGGAACTTAAAACTTTGGGGGACAAATACCAAGCGGCAATAACTGAAAAGCAACAGTTACAAGAAGAGGCAGAGATTATGCAGAGAAGATTATATGCTGCTGGCAAGCTCATCTCTGGCTTGGGATCTGAGAACGAGAGGTAAGTCTGGATTCAGAGAGGAATATTTTGACATCAGAGGATCATATGCCAGGGATAAAACTGACTCAGACTGAGATGTTTGTTTCTGAGAACAGCTAATATCTGTTCTAAGCTAAACTCAATTAGCTCTTGAAAAGTAGTAACAGTATTTGGTGTGGAAGAAAAGGATTAATTCAGATTAAAAGGAAGATGGTTCAGATTAATTCAGTATCTGTGGTCATCATAACAGTGAGAGAACAATTGACTGTAAATTTTGGGGTCTGTCTCAACCTACATCTAAAGAGGCAGCAGCTGCACGTTCTGCACATAAACCCTATCTCCCAGGTACAGACTGACCCAGAATTCCTTATAATTCAGGTGGAAAAAGGAATATGAGGACTATGAAATACGTAAGGTGAAGTTGCTTGGAGACTGTCTACTCTGTGCTGCCTTTCTGAGCTACGAAGGAGCGTTTAGCTGGGATTTTCGTAATGAAATGGTGTATCAAGTGTGGCAAGAAGATATTCGCTCACGAGAGATTCCACTCAGTCAGCCATTTAAGTTAGAAAGCCTCCTGACTAACGAGGTGGAGGTTAGCAGGTACGTCCTGACAAGAAACCCACTGACCACTGCATGTGACACTGTGAAGTGGGAGTTTGACTCTGAATCTGTAGCATAGACTTGGCATTGTGGGTGGAGGTGCACAGAGAGAGCCCCTTTTGTGTTTGTGTCTCAAAGATGGCAAGGAGACAAATGATTCTTCTTCTGGTTAACAGAGGTATCTGTTATAACAAACTGTTGTACTTTGCACCCCAAGGACATGGACTGAACTTAGACACATATAATCCCTTTTTAGGAAACTTTTAAGGAGTTATCTAAAATACGTGTTCCCACAGCCAAGCAGGAGTCTTTTGATTGACTTCAATGAATTTGTAATTAAATGCATGCCCAAATAGCCCAAATTTCAACTACTTCAGGGGTACTCACCAAATGCAAGTGTTTTGAGTAGTGTAGTTACAAATGACTAAGACAGTGTCTTAAGTCTGAGCTTTGACAGTGTTCTCACAATCACATACACTATATGCTTCCTTGTGTGTCTAATAGTGTGCTCAATGAATAGCATAATTTTACTCATAAATGAAATGTGCTTCTCTGTCATCAAATTCATCCATTCATCCCAGCCCGATCTTTGATCCATTCCGTTCCCAGATGGGTTTCCCAAGGATTGCCTCCAGATGAGCTCTCTGTCCAGAATGGCATCCTGACTACATATGCAAGCCGCTTCCCACTCTGTATTGACCCACAACAACAGGCATTGCATTGGATTAAGAAGAAAGAAGAAAAGAATAACCTGAGGGTAAAGATAAATGATCATTTTGCCTCTACTGGTTGTTCTAAAAGCTGCATAAATGTCACCTTGAGTGGGGAACTGATGATGTACTGACAAATGTGCTGTTTGTTGTGTCTCTAAACCAGATAGTGAGCATCACTGTTCACGCAACCTTCAGTTCTGTGGGATGGATGTTTTTTGGGGGATCTTGATTAGCCTTACTACATGCTATACATTGCTATACACTATATATACTATACATTAGTATAACCAAAAGCCTGGTGCAAATTTTGTTTTATCTCAGCTCCAGGATGGAGTTTTCTTGTAGGACAATTAACACAGGCAGAGGCACAGTTGGAACTTTGAAGAATAGTTCTCCAGCTGGAAATTATTTTCCTGCCCATGACAGGGGGGTTGGAATTAGATGATCTTAAGGTCCTTTCCAACCCTAACTATTCTACGATTCTGGACTAATCAGGATAAAAAAGCACCTCTGCTCTTTGGTACCAGTGCAGTTTGTATCATCTGTAAAAGGAAAGACTAAAAGCAACAAAGAGCAAACTTTATTAGCGCTGGCAACTCTCGTTAAAATAATAATGTTCATCAAATTGAATATCAGTTCTCTTTTCATATCTTCCTATTATTCTCTTGCAGATGGCTTCCTTTAGTGACCCAGATTTCCTTAAACAACTAGAACTGGCCATAAAGTATGGGCATCCTTTCTTGTTGCATGGTGTCGATGAATACATTGATCCTGTGATAGACAATGTCTTAGAGAAGAATATCAAAGTTGTACAGGGGCGGACATTCGTTGTCCTGGGTGACAAAGAGGTTGACTATGACAGTAATTTTAGATTCTACCTGAACACGAAATTATCGAACCCAAAATACTCTCCCTCTGTGTTTGGCAAAGCTATGGTTATCAATTACACAGGTAAGCAAAAGTGTGCATTTAGTAACAAAGTAGTGATTATGCTGTAGTGCAAATTGAGGGCCTAGGTGGTTGTCTGAAACAAAATGAAAGTAAAGAATTGATAAGTCTACCTTAGCATCTGATTTAATAGAAAATCCTTCTCACTCCTCTCTTCTAATCTGAACATGAGCCAAATATCTCTTCTTGCACCAGTCAGGTTAGGATGCTTTGGTATAATTAAGATACAGAGTTGTTAACCAAGTCACTCTGTTGCATTGCTGTAGTTTTATGGGGTGATCGAGACGAAAGCTTGTCTGTGTGTGTGTTGTGTCTGCAGTTACACTAAAGGGTCTGGAGGATCAGTTGCTCAGCGTCATTACGAGTTTTGAAAGAAAGGAACTGGAAGAACAGAGAGAACAGCTCATCCAGGAGACAAGTGACAACAAAAACTTGCTGCAGTTTCTCGAAGACTCTCTCCTTCGGGAACTGACATCTTCCACAGGAAACATGTTGGACAACTTTGACTTAGTGCAAACCCTGGAAGAGACAAAAACCAAAGCTACCGAGGTACCAGCTCTAGGCTTCTTGAAAGGCTATCTGTTAATAGAGTGCTGTCTTTCCTTTTTAATTGTGTTCCATCTTTCACCTTTGAAGCTAGGAATTAGTTTGAAAGGAAATTGAGAGTTTTCTCATGAGTATGTTGCATCTTTCAGTCCTGGACAAAGAACCAAACCAAAGCAGGAAAGTCCTGATCAGGAGCAAAGTAGTGGATGTTTTCAGTTCTAAAGCAAAGAGCATATGATACATTTATTTCATTTCTGAAAGAATCTTTGTCTTGTATTAGATCTGAAATGAAAAATTAAGGTGTTTGTTACTTGGAGGATGTTGAACCTCCATCCTTGGAGGTTTTCAGGCTGTAGGTGGGCAAAGCCATGGCTGACCTGATCTAGTGGTGGTCATAGTCCAGCTTTGGGTGGAAGTTTGAACTAAAGAACCCCAGAGGACCCTTCCCACACTATTTCCTTGATTATGTGTAAATCTTTGCCTTAGATATGCAGAGTGGGATTAATTTTATCCAACTTTCTATTTTTACAATTCATACTGCTTCTTTTGGGTTACCTGTCCAGATTCCCTATATAGGCCACATAGAGAGGCAGGCACTGAATAGTACTGCTTGTTATAATATACATACTGTATATGAGTGCAGTAATTCCGTGTGTATAAAATCAATGTATGGCTAGGTGATTGAAAAACTGAGTCTGGCTGAGACAACAGCAGCGGATATTGATTGTCTTCGCGATGGCTACAGACCGGCTGCCAGGAGAGGGGCCATTTTATTCTCTGTTTTGTCCGAAATGGCACTTGTCAACATAATGTATCAGTACTCACTGGCCTCCTTCTTGGAGGTTTTTGGATTCTCTCTTCGGAAATCCATGCCCAGTCCTGCTCTCCCAGAGAGGTTAAAAAACATCATGGATACACTGACTTTCAACACCTATAACTATGTCTGCACAGGTTAGTATGATTTAGTGATGGGCTGATAATGTGTTGTGAAAATGCTTCTTAAAAGCCATCTCTTCAGATGATTTATGTTAGAGGCAAGTTACCAAACAGTGAATTCACAAATGTTTAGTTCTCAGTTATGCACTTTGCTCCCTGCTATTTACTGTTTGACTCTACATATTACCATGTAACTTGTAAAGAAGTGTTTTTCTTAATACAGTTATAGTAAATCACTGCTATGGATCTTACATCCCTGGATGTAGCTCACAGATGCTGTTTTGACTCTGTAAGCCTGATCCAAAGCCCTGTGTTTGATCACCCTGATGTGTATTTAAAGATTGCTCCAATTCCACAAGTTTTAGCATCTGATTTCTGAAAATGTTGTCCTTTTAACATAGGCTTGTTTGAGAGGCACAAGTTACTGTTCTCCTTTAATATGACTGTCAAGATAGAACAAGCCGATGGCAGAGTTCCACAAGAAGAATTTGAGTTCTTTTTGAAAGGTAAAGTCAATATTTATATATAAATCTAGAGCTATGTGGAGCAACAGCTAAAAGATCTTTTGAAGATGATGGGGTTTTGAGTAGATACGGTTTGCTGTTAAGAGCTATAGCACCTAGAGAAACCAGCGAGAACTGTGTTGGTTTACACAAATTCTGCATTCTACTACTTATATTTTGTTCACTTTGTTAATCAGCAGAGAGGCTCATCTTTCTTTGCAGATGCTGACAAATCTCACATTAGTTAATTATTAGGATGTTACCTGAGAATATAATCT
This sequence comes from Lathamus discolor, assembly GCF_037157495.1. Taxonomy (NCBI): domain Eukaryota; kingdom Metazoa; phylum Chordata; class Aves; order Psittaciformes; family Psittacidae; genus Lathamus; species Lathamus discolor. Next base: position 11,704,984 of record NC_088895.1, on the reverse strand, counting down.
TTAGTTATTTTCTGACTATGTATAAATCATTTTAGAAACATCTGCAGAGCTAAAACTCTGGCTTTTGCAAGCACTTGTACGATGCCATCTTTTCTTCAGCAGATCAGTTTCATCTTACAGTGCTTCCAGAAACAAATTCCCAGTTGGCTCCTCCGTGCAGTGGGACTGTATGTGTGGTCATGCAGTGGAGGATTTATGACATGGGCATTCACTCTGGTTTCTGCATGTGACTAGGCAGTGTTTCCCTGGAGAAGAATGAGCGGAAGAAGCCGTATGCTTGGCTCCCAGATCAAGGCTGGGAAGACCTAATGCGCTTGTCTGAACTGTTTCCTGAGAAATTTGAATCTCTTCCAGATGATGTGGAAGACAATGCAGATGTATGGAAAAATGTACGTGCTTTTTTTGCAATCCTCTTCTCTTGTTTTTTGTCTGGTATTAAATGTGCAAGTATGATGCAATGTGCCATTGCACTCAGCAGGAGGCATATCACCACTGGCTTTTGCTGTTAAGGCCTTGCTTTTCTTCTTGACCTCAGTTAGTGATTGATTTATTTCCAGAAGAATTAAGGCCCTTATTATTTCAAAAACAGCCCCCAAAAATCTTCCCTGGTACACTGGAGATGTTTTATTTTCCAGTCAAATGCCTTAGTTGTTTGTGCTATTGAAGTCAGTGGAATTTTTGCTGTTGATTTCAACAGTCAACATTTCACTCATTTTTGTGCTGCAGAAGTGTACTTTGATCTCGTGGCAGTGAGTTCTATAGGCTGGTTACAAACACAGACTTGCCTTTGTTCTACCTTTAGTTTCATTTCATGTCTTCTTGTTTTACAAGAAGTCTTTCTGTGAGCAACCTGGTAATGTTTTTTGCTTTCGATACTCTTTTTTTGTATCTTAAGAGAATTATTTAACATAAAGGGGAAGGACAGATGTGTTTCTGGACTTGAATGTTTTGTACTGAAAATGTTTAACGTTATATTCACTTAATGCTTTTTATATTCACTTTATCTTTTAATATTTCTTTGCAGCTGACTGACTTTCTTCTTTGACCTCATGTCTCTTGTTTCTCATTCATCAAACTGCTTTTCTCCACTTTCCTGGTGCTTTCATTGATAAAGCCACTGGATTCATTTGCATTGTATCCTGTCTTTTCTTGCCAGTGGTATGACACAAATGCTGTGGAGCAGATCCCATTCCCCATGCAGTACCAGGATGAGCTCTCAGACTTCCAGAAGCTCCTACTTTTACGGTGTTTCCGGGTGGACCGGCTCTATCGGGCAGTCACGGACTACGTTACTCTGACAATGGGTGAGAAGTAAGTCACTCTCTTCTTCCACATCCAGATCACACTGGTCAGGTATTTCACACAGAAACTGTAAATGATTCTGTAATCTCCCTAAGCAACAGAGCATGGGTGATCTCTGTATTGTTTCCACGCACAGTTTGCAATGAGCTTTGATGTTTGTGTTAAAGTCACTGCTGCTCTCATCCAAATCCTCAGTTTATTGAGCTTCTTTTCCTATCAGGTACGTGCAGCCCCCAGTGATCAGCTTTGAAGCTATCTTTGAGCAGAGCAGTCCTTCCTCACCAGTTGTTTTTATCTTAAGTCCTGGCTCTGATCCTATCAGTGACCTCATGAAACTGGCCGAGAGGACAGGATTTGGAGGGGATAGACTCAAATTCCTGGCCATGGGACAAGGCCAAGAAAAGGTAACCTCAGCAAGAGGGTAGGGCCATGCTGCGTGCAGGAGGCTGGTCTCTGAGTTGCAAATCCTGCTCTTAATGTTGTGGGCCTGCTCACATCTCCTTTCCAAAGGGGTCTGCTCCATTTTAAAGGGAATTACTTTGTGGTTCAGACACTGTATGATTTGCCTGCCTGGGAATAATGCTTCCCTGCAATGTGAAAGGGGGCATTTGGCTGGTTGGCTGATTTTACGGTTTGGGTAAGGATAGATTCCAAATGATATTGTTGTCTGTTAAAAAACAGGTTTGCTGAGGAGGTGTTACTGTGCAGCCTTTCAGAGGTTACTCAGTGACCTTGTGTCTCTGTAGGGACATGAGTTAGCTGACTGGAAGTCAGTGTTTGGTACCAGAAAGATATCCTGCTGCTTTTCTGTCTTGCCTGTAGCTTTTCCTTTTTGCCATGGACACTACAGCAGGGATGGTCTTAGCGTAGCAGCTGACTGAATTTGCTGTGATTTTGTCAGTGGGAGAACTCTGTTAGACTCATTTAAGTCATTGCTTCCTGGGCTCTGATCTTCACCCTCTTCTGGGCCATGCACCCTCCTGCACTGTTGTGAAATGCTTCAATGCTCTGCATGACTTTTAATTTCAAACTTAATTAATGAAATAAAGAAAGCATCTCAGAGCAACTTCTTGTGGTGTTGCAAAAGGCCTGTTCTCAGCAAGGAGCATTCTGGTACATCTGCTAAAGCTAACTGAAAGGCTGAGTGCTTGCTAGCTGGAAGAAATCCACTCACCCATCAGAGTCAGTCTGCTCACAGGATAAAGGGAGGGTTACTCACAGGTGATTCTTTCCCCCTCTTCAGATTGCTTTGCAGATGCTGGAGGATGCAGTGGTCAGTGGAGAGTGGCTGATGTTGCAGAACTGTCACCTCTTGGTGAAGTGGCTCGTCAATCTGGAAAAGGCCCTGGAAAACATTACAAAACCTCACAATGACTTTCGCCTCTGGCTGACTACTGACCCCACCGAGGGCTTCCCGATTGGAATACTGCAGAAGTCCTTGAAGGTACAGTGCAGTGGGAAAACCATGGGCAGGAGGACATGTCTGCTGCTCTTACTGAGCAAAACAGAGTGGTTTTGGGAGGTGTATGACCTGAATGCAGCATGTTGACTTGGGCTGTATTTACACTGGCTGTTTATAAGCCAAATCCTTTTTCACCATCCTCTTTATCTTATGGTGATCTTTCCTTTGGGTGAAGGCTGCTCGGCAGGTTTATTCTGAAGCAGTTGTTTCAGAGTAGAGGTTTGTGAGTAAACCTGGAAATGTGACAAATGCTCTTTAGGGTCAACTGCTGCCACAAGTGAGAAATACGTGGAGAGACAGAAACAGCCCCGTCAGCCCTGATGCTGAAGTGCAGCTGAGCTCTGTCTCGCCTGGCAATAGTGCCAGTGGAGCAGACGTTCTAATAGGATAATGGTTTCCAGCTGCTCCTCCAGGCTGCAGCATTCATCACAAGCAGCTGAGCTGATTACTTTGAAGGCCCAAGCCATGATGCTGTCCTAATGCTCAGTTCTGTGGCTGCTTCGACTCTGTTGCGGTGAACCAGTCCTGGAAACACCATTACTTTATTTCACAGGTTTGAAAGCAGTGGCATGAGAGATCCAGCCAGTACGTGCTCTGTGTGTCAGCGGAGTGTACTGGAATGTTCACCTCCAGCAGTGCTTAGTGCTGCAGTGGGGAGGAGTGAGCATGAACCTCTCTTTCAAGACTGCATATGCACACTTTGTAGGTCTCACTGTGAGCAGTGAGAACAAAGGTTTCATAGCACTTAGAAAAAGGCTGCCAGGAAGCTGGCTCTGCCTCAGTTTGATCATCAGCAAAGCCCTGTTACAGACTGTTAGTGGCAGGTAGGAGACAGCAGAATGTGTAAAGTACTGATATGACAGTAAATTAGATCCTGGACTATGATAAATAATAAGGTCTTTCCAATAGCATGAGTAGTTCTAAAACAGTAGTGAGTTTCTCTTTACAGATGTGTGTTTTCCTTGATAAATTCTGTTAACAGATTCTGTGATTATAGAGGGTTCTATTTCATGTCTGTAGTTAAAAAATACCCATATTGATACTACTTTGGGAAGCTGCTCAAAATTTCCACCCTTGCACTGCAGAGCTTGGGGAGCATGGTGCATTTACAGCTCATTTTCCTGAGGCTCTCCAGGGATTGACGGCTTCCCGAATCATTCTGCTAGGTTGTGACAGAACCACCGAATGGTCTGAAGCTGAATATGAGAGCCACCTACTTCAGAATTCCTGAGGATGCCTTACAGCAGTGCCCACATCCTGCCTTTAAATCCTTAGTCTACGTCTTGGCGTTTTTCCACGCTGTGGTTCAGGAGAGAAGGAAGTTTGGGAAAGTTGGCTGGAACGTTCCGTATGATTTTAATGAATCTGATTTCCAGGTAAGACAATGATTACAATGGTTCTTACACTCTTTGAGTTGCTCCGATTGCTTCTGCAGACACGGAATCTGTCCAGCTCTGACCCCTTCTCACAGGAACATTTTGCTTCATGTTTTTTTCTGCTGCTGTGGAGTTATGCAGACACCTGATGTTCTGTAATACCAGTTTTGGCCACTAAAAATCCATCAGATTCCAAATCCCTCAGATTTATATTACCTCTCTCATGGGACTCTTTTCTTAAGAGTATTTATGCTTTTTAATGAGTTGAGAAGTTAGTTAGTTTTAAAACAAGCACTGTGTTAAATAAAACCTATATACGGGTATACATTTACATACCTATACATTTATGAATCTTCTTGTCTTGCGTATTCCAACAACTTCCTTAGGTCTGCATGGAAATTCTTAACACATACTTGACAAAAGCTTTCCAGCAAAATGACGACAAAATCCCCTGGAGCAGTCTCAAATACCTCATTGGTGAGGTGAGTGCCTGCACTGTCACCGAGGAGCACTTGATGGTGAAAGAATGCAAATAAATGACGTTTCCTTTCTGCAGGTGCTGTATCCTCAAGTAAAGCTGAGCATCCCTCCTGGGCAGTGTTGAAACTCCCGTGTAGCCCTGAGCAAGGCACTTAATCTCATTGCCTCAATGAAAAAGGGCCACTGTGTGTAGCTGCACCCCAGGGGACTTCTGGCACTTAATTAATTTTGAATGAGAGAGCCCTTGGGATCCTACTGAAAGGCACCGAACAGCACAGCCTCCCAGTGTATTAGTTCAGTGTGTGCTGCTGATGGGAGCTGTACATGTGTTCCCAAAGCTCTTGCCATGCACTGTGTGACTGTATTGTGTATTGTATATGCAGTGTTGGTTCATGTACGTGAAATCCTGCAGAAAGCTGTTATTTTAGTCACTTTCTGTCACAGCTGAGTGTGAGCCAGCACCCGAGGAAGGTGCCACTGCACATAAAGCTCAGAGAAGGGCCATCAGAAGTGCCTGGAGCTGTGCTCTCCGGACTAAGACCAAAAACTTGACAGGGGGTAGAGGAGATGTACTTGGTGTCCTATGGGGGACACAGCGTCACACCATGCAGTCGCTGCAAAGGCAGGGAGCATTTTGGGCTTTAACTGTATTTGCTGCTCCAAAAGCCAGCACTGGAACACTGCTGCGATTCATCTCTAGGTGATGTACGGTGGGCGCGCAATCGACAGCTTCGATCGCCGCATTCTGACCGTCTACATGGACGAGTACCTCGGGGACTTCATATTTGACACATTCCAAGTGTTCCATTTTTATAAAAACGACCAGGTTGGTTATAAGATTCCGCAAGGGACTGTGAAGGATGACTTTGTTGGTAAGAAATGCTTTTTCTGCCACATCCGTTAGCATAAATAAAACCATAAAGTCTATTTCCACTATACATTCTCTCCGTATGACATTGCTGCCTATGAGAAGCTGAAGGAACTTCAGGCAGTGCGTGTGTACGTGTTGTGGTGTTCTAGCCCACTGGTGAGACTGTTCTTGCTTTATGTGAGCAGCCCCTATAATGCGAGCTTACCAGTGAGCTCCTCGTGTCTTTAAAAGAAATAAAACCCCCAATTAACAGCAGGTTAATTTTGTTTGATACCCTTCCAAAGGGTTAAAAATGTTTATTTGATCCTTGCAGTGCTTCAGTCCCAGCTGTAACACTTCCCCAGGCAGAGCAGCAACAGAAGTCCCTGCACTGTTCTCTTGCCTGGTCCTGTGGTTTAATTATCATGTCTTTAGGAGCATGTCTTTGTCTTGCAGAGGCAATCGAATCGCTGCCACTGGCCAACACTCCGGAGGTGTTTGGTCTTCATGCCAATGCCGAGATTGGGTACTACACACAAGCAGTGCGGGATATGTGGAGTCACCTCCTTGAGCTGCAGCCTCAAACGGGTGAGTTCTCTATGAGTGGTTGTGTAACCGAGAAACAGGAGGGGGCTGGTGCCAGCGTGTCAGAGCCCGCCTCAGGGTGCACCCTCCATGGGGAGGATCATGGGGGCACGGAGGGAAGGTCTGGCACAGGAGCAGGTCACAGCATGCCCAAGGGAGGCTGCTGCAGCAGAGCGTGAAGCTCTGAATGCCAGAAGGGGAGTCAGCTCTCAAAGTTCCCCTAGGGAGTTAACAGCGGGAGGGGGAGCCTGTGCAGGTTTAGTCTCACTGAACCGTTGTGGTTTCAGGTGAAACTGGTAGGGGAATCAGTCGAGATGAATACATTGCAAATGTTGCTAAGGATATAGAGAACAAAATGCCACAAGTGTTCGATCTTGACTGCATACGGAGACATTTTGGACGAGACCTTTCCCCTACGACCGTGGTGCTGCTGCAGGAGCTGGAACGTTTTAATAAGCTGATTGTTTGCATGGCAAAGTCGCTGGCTGAGCTACAGCGTGTAAGTAAGGACACAGCTACTGCTGCACACAGCAGCTGCAGTCAGTCAGGCCTCAGCCTCTCCCTGTCTTTCCAGGCCTTGGCTGGGGAAGTTGGGATGAGCAGTGAACTGGATGATGTGGCTCGGGCTCTCTTTAATGGGCAGATTCCTGGCATCTGGCGGCGGCTGGCCCCGGAGACACTCAAAACACTTGGAAACTGGATTATTTTCTGTATAGATCGGTATAAGCAGTACAGCACCTGGGTAAGTGAGCGCCTGCAGAAAGCCTTTTGTTGTGTTCATCTGCATGATAAGCTGTACACACTGCTTTAGGTAAGTTACCTGAACTAATGGCAGTCACCGCCAAGCACCATAGTGAATTGTTTCAGCACAGACTGGCCTGTGAGAGCCTCGGCCCCTGCGCTGGGCATGAGTTGTGGTGGGAGGACCACAGATTGTCTCTGTGATTGCAGGTTAACGAGTGTGAGCCAAAGGTGATGTGGCTCTCTGGCCTGCACGTTCCTGAATCCTACCTGACCGCTCTTGTTCAAGCTACCTGCAGGAAAAACAAGTGGCCCTTGGATCACTCCACCCTCTACACCGAGGTAACCAAGTACAAGAGTGCACAGGACATCAGTGAAGGGCCTACTCAAGGTTGGTGTTGTTATGATTATTTGGCAAACATAATAAAGTAGTTGATAGGTGAGATAGAACTTGCTTGGCCCACTGAGTCACTCAGCTCACACCTCCCCAGACAATACTCTTGGGTTTACATCTCACAAGCTGGGCTCTGGTTTCCATTTTCCTGCAGGGCCTCTGCAGGCACCCAGCACTGTTTCCCTTCCCAACTCTTTCCACCCATGTGCAGGTATCTGAACCTGCAACCTCTCCCTTCCTTGCTCTCTGTCTCTTTCTTTGTAAGGGCTAGGACATCACCAGCCATAGCAGGTGTACAAAGTTCTAGTTACACCACAAATAATGTATTGAAATGTGTTTAAACAGAATGCAAACACAATTAGGTATGACATGCATAAATATATCTTTATGAAACCTCTATGACTAGCAATGCTCTAATTGCTAACTATAACAAACTCTGGCTAACGAGGCCAACCAGGCACTGCTGCTGGGTGCTAGACCTGATTGGAACAGAGGAGTTAAAAATCCCAACCTGATAGTTTGAGCCAAAGCAACCCCCACACTGTCAGTTAAAGGCACCTGGTTCCATTTACACAAGGTGTTGCACTTCTGTCCTTGCAGGCTGCTTTGTTTCTGGGCTGTTCCTGGAGGGAGCGGACTGGGACATGGAGCACGGCTGCCTTGTCAAGAGCAAGCCCCGAGTCCTGGTGGTGGAGCTGCCCATTCTGAAGATCATCCCCACGGAAGCTCACAGGCTCCGGCTCCAGGTGCCTTCCTCCAGGGGCACAATGGCTGATGGGCAGTGCCTTCCCTTCCCTCCCCCTTAGCACAGGCAGCCGTAGCTTGTCCTTCGCACACAGCCGAACACATCTCCCTGTGTTAGCTGTCACTGGTTGTCTTTTCTTAGTCACACTCAAGGGGGTTCCTACATTTGCTGCCTTTTTTCCATTCAGGCTCTCAGGGACTGGGACCCCCACTGTGCTCTTCATTATTCCCCGGTCCCTGTCAGTGACACAGAGGCCATGACCTGCCTGTCAGCTGTTTACGGCTTAAACCAAAAAGAACGAATTTCTGAGGACAGTCGCCTTCCCCTGATGCCCTCCTCGTGCCCAGGCTCACCCTGGACTTCACACCCTGCTCAGTGCCCTCCTCCCTCCATGCTCTTTCAGAACACGCTCCGGACCCCCGTGTACACAACCTCCCTGAGACGGAACGCCATGGGCTTCGGCCTGGTTTTTGAAGCCGACCTTTACACCACAAGGCACATTTCCCACTGGGTGCTGCAGGGCGTCTGTCTCACCCTGAACGCAGACTGACAGCACGAAGCGGCACGAGATCGTCCCCACAGCATCCAGTCCCTTAGGGGGCCAGAAAAGGTAATTATGAAACGAGGCAGAGGTTCCTCCCCACGGTGTGTGTGTGTGTTCAGCCCACATGACTTTAGTACAACAGAAAAGGGCTCTTACTGTCAATAAATGCATTTGAAGAGGAAAGTGATTTTCACCATTTGCATTTCCTTTCAGAAAGGCTCCACGCTGGGCTGTGTCCAGGAGAGGTAATGAGTTCAGTCTCGCACACACAAAGGCCTGTAGGGTTGTAAGAAATGTTTTTAATTGCCCAAAGCATCACTTCTGCTGTGCTTCGAAGCGGTGCCGTCCATCATCCTTGAACAAGCAGCAGGGTAGATCAGTCATACAAGACACGGCCATAAAAATACGGCAACAACAGCCAGAAAACCCAACCCCACTGCTGGGCAACGCAATACACGCACAATAGTAACACAGAGCACCACTCCTGAACCAACCCTTTTCCAGTGACACTGCTTTTCCCTATCCCTCCCCACCACTCCCAGAACAATTCCCGCCACACAACCAGCCAGGCACAACACTGAGGAGTCTCTCGGGCTTCAGAACAGCAAGAGCCCAAGTCACAAGGGAGCGTGGGGTGGGCCCAGGAGGCCTGGGGCTCCACCTCTGCCTGCGCGGGCTCATGGACAGCGCCACTGTCATCCTGCTCGTGCCTTTGGAGAGCCGACAGGCAGGGATCCACAGCTCCTGAGGGACACACACCAACACACAGCTGCAGGAAAGCTTACAGGGGCAGACTAGAGCTGGGACGGGGAAGGACAGAGGGCAGGCAGGGATCCTTCATCAGCTTTCACTGGGATTATGCGTTCCAAATATTTAAAGGCACATCATAAGCTTAGCAGCATTTGGGAGCCATCGTTTCCTGCTGCTCCTGCTCAGAGGCTGCAGACAAGAGTGAAGCAGAGGTGAGCTGGAGGTGCTGATCACAATTTAAGAAGAATGGTCATTTGTGCTCCTTTCCTCAAACCACAGCTCCACAGCTCCCGCTATGCCTTTCTTTCCTAGGAAATACGTGATAAAAAAGAATCAAGTAGTCTTAACAGCCACTGGGTCTACCTGTTGCTCACTAGAAAGGAGTAGGGGAATGGGGGCAAGTGCAAGGCAAGTCCATCCCAATCCACAAGGACAGAACTGCAGGATGGCCGGTTCTCCTCCTGTAGGAACTGGATACATCACTTAACTGTTAAAATTAAGACACACGTTCAAGGGGGACAGCTCAGTTTCCAGGCTGGCAGAAGCCAGCACTGGCTGACATTGCCCAAACAAGACTCAGGTTTTTGGGAAACAAAAATCATCCCTTTAGAAAAAAAGTGCAGGTTAGAGCATCAAGACCCATTTCCATATTGGACAGCCAGGTACGTTCTCTCCCTGGAAAAGGAGCTCTGAGCCAGTATGGAAGGTGCTACAAGTGCAGTGTGCTGACAGTGTGAAATGTGAATGGAGCCATTCAGTTAAAAACTGAAACAAACCAAAAACGCCCCCCAAACACCCCGTGTTCATACTCTGAGATCATTAACCCTTTAAAAGAGTGCTTTACCCTCACCCCCCCAGTGTTAAACAAAGCCACAAACCAAAGTATTTGGGATTAATCAAGTAATGCTCACTGGGACACTCAGGACTTTGAGACAGAGAAACTAAGAACACAGTTTGCAGCCAGGTGCACGTGAAGAAGACGATGTCCTTCGCTCACTTTAATGTGCTTCTGCACTCTCTTCAACACTCGTGTGAGAAAGGCTTTGTCATGGAGGTTGGTGCGAAGTGTTTATGTGAAGCCAAAGGAGCCCCCGGCAGCTGGAACGCTGGCAGCCGTTCTAGTTAGGTTTGTTTGCACTAATAGTGATTCACAGCGCAGCCCGCGCCTTCGTCCACACGAGTGGTTACAACAGATGGAGCGGTGCGCAGAAGCAAGCGGTCAGGTACCCCTGATTTGGCCACAGCATGTAGTAGTTATACACCTTGCCATGTGAACACAGTTCTATTAGGTTTCATTAGAGGACAGTAATCTATTAATGATGGATCTGGAAGAAGTTTGGCATGCATGGGGCATCAAAAGAAACTTTACTGCAGGTGCTAATTATCCTACAGGATCACAGTGCATAAACAGCAACAGAACAGAGCATTGCAGTGGTTTTACTCAAACAGTTCTGTCTGTCCCTGAGTGCTTCCTGACCACTTTGCTTCCATGGACCTGATCCACGGCCAGTGTTTCCACCTCCGGCTGGGGCTGGGCTGGCGCGGCGTGGTGGATGCGATGTGCCACCCCAATGTGGGCCTTGTGCGGCTTCTCTCGGGCTGGGCTGTGCGACTCACCCGGCGCACGGTCTGAAGCGATGGGTGGAATAACCAAGGGCCTCTCCTTGATGAGATGCACCTCTGCCGTCTCCCTGGCCAACAGGAACGGGGTGGGATCCGGCATGGCATCCACGGGCTCTCTCAACAGCAGCTTCCGGCTATCCGACCCTATTCTGTAGGCCTCTTCGAACTCAGGGTTCAGTGGTGTCGACAGACTCTTCTTCATTCTGCGCCGCGGGGTCTCCGGCAGTTTGTCTTTGGGAGGGGACGGCTTATAGCTGGACAGCACGGGACTGCCAGAAGGGGTCCCCTCTGAAGTCCCACTTGAGCTCATCAGCTTCTTCTTAGTCGCATGCAGCTGGGAAGTTAAGTAGGCAATAGTGCTGGCTCTCTGCTCTAGTTCACTCGACAACATATTGAGCTTATGGCTTTTCATTTTCAACTCTTCCAAATACTTCTTTTCTCTCTCTTTAATGGTGTTTTCCAGCACCATTATCATCGCGTTCTTTTGTTCGAGTTCTTTCAGTAATTCACTGTTTTCAGCCTCTTTGGCTTTCAGCTGGGCTTCCAAATCTTTGCACTTACTTTTGAGTTCATCGCTTCTTGAACTGCCATTTTCTAGAGGAACAGGAAAAGCAGAAGTGTTTCCAGTTAACAACAGCCACAGGAACAGGAAAAACAGTGCAGTAGGGTTCCTTTTGCCATCCCAAAGAGTAACTTCAGCTAACGCTCTGAAAATACTGCCTCTTCAGAGGCAACAGGACAGCTTTTAAGGAAATGGTGCCACTCACCACGGTTTAACGGCGTTGATACCAAGTGGAGATGCTGCACGTGTTCTGGGGAACAGGGATTACAGAAACCATGCCTGAGCTTGATCAAAATCTGAGCTATTTTGCAAATCCTTTGCTTATTAAAGAGGAACCTCTGCCCCTGCCAGTGTCAGACTGGCTGGAAAGGGTGGTGGAGCTGCGGCCACGGCTCACCAGGAAGAGGAGCTCAGGCTTTGGCTCCACCTCTCCACAGGCAGCTGCAAGCTGTGACTCTAAGGCTAAGACTTCTCACTCAGGCTGACACTGAGGACACATCAGGAACAGGCAGGCTGACACACAGGGTGTAGTTACAGTACCAGCTAATAACGGTATCCCTCTTCTGCCCCTAAATGAACATCCTAGGTTCCCATACAGCATGCAGGGAGCTCACTAGTCTGGTAAGAGAGGGGAGTCAGCAGTTCTACACTCTGTTCCTGGCTCTCTCAAAGATTTCCTGTGTGACCTTGGTAAAGAACTTGTGACATTTACTTCATAAATAACAGTAAGTCTGGAAAGTAGAAAACTACTGTTATACCTTTGGAATTTATACAGTCAACATCCCAAGCGCAAAGTATTCTCACCTACTTGTGATGGAGAAAATACAGACACTGAAGAAGAGGAGGAAGTTTAACACGAACATTAGAAGAAAAGTGCTGTGTGTTCCTTACCTGACAGGTCTGCACTCTTTACAGTCAGCTCATAGGTTAAATCTGAGGAGAAAAGTTGGGGTTTTTCATTAGAACATCATCATTACCCCATGCACCACCTGGAGAGCACATTTACAACGGCACACTTCAATAAAAACACAGGAAACTCTTCCCCCCACTTGAAGCAACAGCAGGAGAGCCACTGCACTTCATCAAGTCTGTCGAACAAGTGGAACTACCAGCTTTGAAAATAAATACATAAATCTTTACTTCACGATCATGATCATTCTCGAGATACACGCCCATCACCCTAAACGCATGCTGGTGGTGGGTGCTGTTGCTGAGGTGTCACAGCTGGAGGAGGGAGCAGTCACCCCATTCCTGTGAGCAGAATTAAGCACTGAATGGGCTGAGTCCTCTCCCCGGTACCTGTGCAGTGCTGCTGCAGGCGCCGGATCTCGGCGTGGAGGCCCTTCAGTGTGTTGGCGTGTTCTCGCTGGAGAAACAGCAGGTTCTTCTGGGCGCTCTGCAGCTGGTTCTCCAGGTTGGAAGTCGCCATCCTGACATGCAGTCACCCTGCCAGTGAACAGATGCAGAACTGCATCAGTGGGTCATCTTGCATATATGAAGATCCTCTCTCTATTGCCAGGGTCAGCAGGAATAGCTGCACTCCACTATTAATGCACTGGGAGGCAATCAAGCAAATACCACGAAAGGTTTTTCTCTTGCATGACTATTACAATTAAAAGTGCTCTAAGTTCATAGAGAGCCTCATTTATACTCCAGGCCAGAGGAGTTTCCTTGCAGAACAGCCTTATAAAACTGGGCCTTGGCTAAGGCAGGGCTCGCACTCATATAAAGACAGGAATGGTAAAGTGCAGGATGCTGAGGGGTCTCTGTGCTGCAAGGCCTCTGCTGCTCCTGATAAGGCACCTATGGCTAGGGTGGAAAGGCTAAATTCAGTTACCACTGTAGTTCTGTAAGAACAATCACAGTATTTAGGTTACACAGATAAGAATCAGGACTCCTGTTGCCTGGGCAACCGTCTGTGATGGCATTGCAGCCATGGTCTGTAACCATGGGACCACGCGTTGTGCATAAGAGAGCTTAATTCTGTCCCATGGCTGCCCTTAACAGGCTCGTCTCACCATGACAAGTGTTATCCTTTGGGCTCTTTCTGGTACCTAGTTTTATGACAAGCGTCTGATTCTACCAGTTTAAAATGGGTAGAGCGCACACTCACAGTAACACACTGCTCTCAGTGCTGTGTTCATACTTTCTACCCCCAAAACAACACCAGACTTATCCCTACATGTATTGAACTGTAAAAAAACCAAGTGAAGGTGTAAGAGACTTTCAAGGAATCCGCTTGTGCACAAGGGGCGAACCAGAGCACTCAGTTACTTTATAACAGAGATCAAAGATTAAATCCAGTGCTCAAGAAGAATGAGGGCACCGGTGCCAACGTGTGCTTTGTCACGTGGAACACATCACTTTGCAGTCACCATCGTTCGCAAACAAGCAAAAATCATAGAACCATAGAATCATAGAATAGTTCGGGTTGGAAAGGACCTCAAGATCATCCAGTTCCAGCCCCCCTGCCATGGGCAGGGACACCTCACACTAAACCATCCCACACAAGGCTTCATCCAACCTGGCCTTGAAATATTCTCAAAGGAGGTTTCTGGCTAAATCAGCAATAAACGAGTTGTGCCACAGGCTTCCGCTCTATGACTTGTTGAGAGCGGCTCCATCACTGCCACTGTGGTACCCCCTCACTGCCCATACATTAAGGACCACCTGAAGATGGACCTCAGAGTCCGTAGCAATTACTGCGGGGCACCATTAACTGTAAGTACTGGCGCTATTTTAACTGTGTTACATTCTCAAAGTGACATCACCTTGTTCCCAAAGCTGATTTCAGACACAAGCTTTACTGAATCATCCACTTTTCTTACGTGATCGTTCTACTCTTACCCGCTGAGTACGAGAGCAGAGTAAACCCCGCAGGAGGCCATGCCCGCCCCCATTGCTGAGCTCACACTGTCGGGCACAATGAGGCTCCGAGGGGAGGTTTCATCAAGAAATGTATTTGCCACATGAAACTCTGAGCACTGGCAGTGCCAGGTGAAAGAACAGCCTATGCCTGGTATGCCAAAGCCTTTACGCTCACAGTGGTTACTAACGGTGGCTTTATGCCTGTAACTATCATCTGAGCAGATAAAGGCTTCACCACCAGCAACAAGCAGTGTTTGCAACTCAGTCCTTGCAAATAAAAGTGTTGTTTAAAAACCAGTTTCTAAGTGTTAGAAAAAGCAAACCAAGGCTGTCACTGTGAATCTCCTCTATTGGTACTTCACTGTGATCTCTTGCATCTCAAAGAGCACACTAGGAACAGCCTGCTCCGAAGGGAAAAAGAAGGAAACAATCAGAACCAGGCTGGTTTTCCAGGCTTAGGAAGAAAACAAGAACTACCAGCACCAGAGCATCCGGTAGGTTAATGAGTGAGAGCAACTAAATCAGCTCACTAGGAATTCTACCTGCAGCCCCTCTGCATCACGCAGTTTCTCTCCTCTGAGGATACAGGATCAGGGGCTGACTTTGCCACAAGTCTCCCGCAGCTCCCTGTGCTGCTGCAGCCTCGTTGTCTGCCCACCTCCTGCCTTTCCTTCAAGGGAAGGAGGTCACAGCTTCCACAGTTTGCAGGCAGCAGCTTCAGTTCACACTGACTCTACCCTGCCCAGCCATGGCTTTTTATACCTTTTTATATGTTACATCCTTTTTATGAGGCCATATGAGCACTGTGTAATCCCTGCATGTGTGCTCTGGGGAACAGCCAAAACCATCTGCCATAAACACAGGGAAAGGGGAAATTGTCTTACGTAGACAGATGCTTCTGCTACAAAACCTGCTTAGAACTGCACAAATCAGTATTAACAATAACACATTCCCAGCCCCAAGTCAATTTATACCTATTTTACATCAAATCTTGAACCACAAAATTAAACCTAGGATCGTCTTCCTTGTTTATTTAGGTCGGGTGAAGATCAAAGACGCCATGGAAAAACTACAACCTAGTTTTTAAAGCCAAAACATTCACAACTGTCACAAAGTTAAACCATGCACTGGGACTTGAAAAAGCCATTCTAGATTAACAGCCACCCTTTAATTCTGCATCCTCAAGTAGACCATTAGTGAAAGCTATGAATTACAGAAACCGTCTAACGTCAGTCTCAAATCTGTCCACAGCTCATAGGATACGATGAGACCTACTGACCCACAGTCTCATAAGTTCTCAAATGGGAAGACTCAGCAGTAAACCCCAAACCCAAATATAATTAAAATGAAATAATAGTTGCTTTCAATACAAGTCAGTGAACATTTCCCCACCACTTCCCTACGCAGATGCTTTGACTTAGTTCCAGGAAGGCTGCTTAGTGGGATTTACAGCTACTCCAAGCTCCTTAACAATCCCTAACCTGCTGGTTTTTGGTGTGTAGCATGCACAGCCACAGATTGTATCTAAAGCTGCCCATAAAACAGTTCTGGGATTGCGCTGAATTGATTTCACCTCCTGCTCTCGGAAACAAGGCAGAACGTGCAGCCAAAAGTGCAAGAGAAAGAGCAAAATGCAGAAGTCAAGTAGCCCTTAACAGCCTCGATGAGCAATCTTTGCTCCCTCACTATGGAAATCCATGGGACAGCTCTCCAAGCAACCAGTCTCTGGCTGGATTCCTACAGATAAATTAAGCCAATGCTGGGAAGCAAGCTGTAACTGCATAGACCACAGAGCAGTTGGATCACTATGGCTCCACCCTCCTTTCTCCCTTGTCTCCAAAGCAACTTTAAAAATCAAAATCCAAATCCAAAGTTTGCTCTGCTCACACAACAGGAACTGTGCAATGCCAAGCTGGCACACTCCCACGAGGAATGCAGATGGTATTTGATAAGCATGATAAAACATTAAAATGGACGTGCACTCTTCAGTGCCATGACGGTAACACACCTCCTCTTCTGCAGGAAGACTTGTGCTGAACACCAGCAGCGTCCAAGCAGCTACTCACGTTTTATCCTGATGGGATGCTGCATTCAACCCCTACAACATGCAAACCTTCTCATTTCACCACCACCAAATGTTTCTAGATATAGCTCAAAGACTGAGCCTTGAGTCCTCCAAACAACGGATTCAAAATCTCTCTTTAATATAGTCTAGGAAGAACAAATGGAGTGAGTTAAAGAGCATTCTCTTGGGAACATTAAATGCAACACTTTAATCCTTGCTGCACCTACCTAAGCCCTCATCTTCCAGTGAAGCGGAGAAAGTAACAGAACATTCTTGCAAGCTCACTTTAAAAAGGAACTGCTCAGTCTCCTCTAAAAGTGCATTATTCCGTTAAGAAGGGAACAAAAATCAATCTTAAATTGAAAATGAAAAATACTGAACAAGTGTTCCCAAAATGCAACTTCATTTCATGCTCACCGTAAAAAGCTGCCACCATTTTAACACCAAATTTCGCCTTGCAGAGGATGTGCAGGCCCCAGGCCTGTTCTGATCCTAAGTGCTTGGAGAGAGTTCAAAATATTCCAAGGCAGTGAGCATCTGGCTGTGTGTTAGGTGCCTTTGCACAGAATCAGAGCATCTCTGTAACCCACTGCGAGAGAAGAGCAGGGAGATGCTAATCTATGACTTTAGAGACAGTCCAAAGGAAGCTACTGGAACAAAGCCCAGACAACCACAGTTATTTAACATTTTCATTCCTGCTTGGTATGCACTCAACAAAACAGAATAGCCTCCTTTTACATGGATGGGGTGACTATCACCTGAGAAGCTGCGTTACCTCCCTGCTAACACATATCCAAGTCTTCTTGAAACATGTACGGGCAGGCAGGCATTTTCCTCTCGACTGGTATTTAGGCAGTGTCCCCTCAAAATATGTCAAAAGCTGCCCAAATGATTTCTGCATGCCATACAAAATACAAAAACCTTCAAGGTTTCAGCCAGTCCCTGTTTTAATGGCTGTCACTGAACTGACCAAAAGCTTCCAAATAACGTAGCTCTGATAATAAAATGCCCATCTGACGGACACATGGCTGTTCTTTGCTTAGATCAGCTCTCCACCTCCAGAGGCATGCCATCCCCGAAGTGCGGGTTCAGTTTATTCCAAAGGACACAGTAAAGGAAACCCTGTAGCCTCCACACCAACTCGAGGGCTTTGCTACCCTTCTGCTCAGACATTTGCTCTCAGTTCCCTCAACCTCACACCATTATACTTCTACTGCTGTCGATCCAGCAACACCACAGTTTAATCACAGCCACAGATTTATGTTCCCCCCTCATGCATCTGTGCATTAGACTAAACCACTTAAACTAGTTCAGTATTTCTTGAAGTCACGCTTTAGTGTGTGCTAGGCCTACACAACCACCTTCACAAGGTCTTTCCCCTCCTCCAGTGCTCCCTTACCATAAATGAGTACATCTTCCAGCAACAGCACTACCCCCTCTTTCCCCGCCTTCAGTGTTCAAGTATAACAATGCTGACGTGGAGTGATTGTGTAATTACTGTTTTCATATTCTTTTAGTTTGTGTGTTTTAAGCCAAGCAAAATTAGCAGTTCTTTCCTGGAGACAGCTGAGGGGAAAAGGAAACGTGCCACTCTCCTCCCAGAGGAAGGGGATGATTTTGCTTTCTCAGCTCCTTTTTGATGCTATTTTACTCCCTTGTTTCTCTGCCTGGCTTCCCCTTTGTTTTCTGCTCAGGGATCCTGCAGACTCTTCACAGTTAATCTCGGAATGTCCCTGCGGAAGCACAGGGTTTAGTATTTTAGAAAGAAAACTACTTTTTGTTACTCCTCCAGCAATTGACATGGCAGCAGGAAGAACAATTAAGTGGACACTCCTGGTAGCAGTGATTAATTCTTCTAGATGCTCTAAATGAACATGCTGGTACTTTGCACTGAAATTGCTGTTCACTTACTGTTTGTCTACCTGAAATCACAAGGACTAACAGGAATGATTCACATGGAGTTTTCCCTGTCCTTGAGACCACCCAACGCCAGGCTTGAGATGCTAAGATCACTACTGGGATGGAGACTTCTGAGAAGCAAATCAGATGGTCCTGCAGTGGCACCTTACACAGAGGCAGTTACTCTGACCCTCATGGGCGAGGCTACTTCGTAATTTAGAGGAACAGGCTGGTTCTCTTCTGCTTTCTCATACACAGTCCTCATGAATGGCCTTTATTTTATTCGCTCCTCCATTCTGAAGATAAAATAGGTTAATATTTTAATACAAACCTCCATCAAAGACATAGAACACAGACTACGCCCCAGTAACATCCAGTCGGTTACACTATTGCAAAGGCATATTTAGTCTTTTTGGCGAAGCCAACTGCTTTTGTCAGAATAATATTCAGTTCCCTGACTAGCACAGCATCAGTGTTACATACAAAACTAACCGAGCCTGACTATGTATTTTTCAAAGTCATTAAGAAAGTTCTCCAGCTTCAGCTAAAGCTGAATCAGGACTTAAGCTAGTAAGGTGGCTGTGAGAGGGTTTTGTATGAGGGTATGTTAAGTGTAACTCCAAAGGCATGCTTACACATATGCTACACTATGGAAAAGTCCCAGAGTTTTTATCAGATATCAAATATTCACGATGAACACTTCATGTTCTCTTTTAATTTTATTCTCTATGATGAGTAACATGTGAGTTGAGTAAAACCAATTGCCAGTTCTGCAGGCTTGCTGAAACACAAACCAAGCAAACTACTACACTGCTTTCACATGAGAGCCTTGAGCATTTCTTTCCCCCATAACAGGCAAATAACCTGCGAGCACACATTCAGCCAGCCAGCCTAGATGTGACTTTGTCTCACCCATTCCACTTGCATGCTCTGAGCATGAACTTACTGTTGCATTCCTGAAATGCTCCAAAACCACCTTCCTGGTCACTCAGTGAGCCAGGTCAGGGAAGTGGGTGCTGCTGAAAGCGAACCCGTTTTCCCACTGGCTGTTTTTCAGGTGCTGGGCTCAGGCAGCACTAGGAAAAAAGTGGAAAACCAATAAATAATGACTGTAAGGTGGGCAGGGGAGGAAGAGGCAGAACTGCTCCCTGCACCAGCACCAGGCTCACCTGAGCTGCAGCTCCTGCGGGAGAGGTGACTTCCAGAGCTTACCTGGAGTACTTGTGAAACACAGCAAAAGGCACCAAAGCCTTACAGCTAAATACATCTGTTCTCCTAGGAGAGAGCCATCTACAGAGAACAGCTACTGTAACAGCAGCTCTGCAGAGCAGCACAACGGTTCTGCAGGCAAGTTTACCAGGCTGAGGAGTACGCTTTTCTCTAACGCATTATTCTGTGCTGCTGTTTCATAAGCCATTGATTTTAGAACAGCAACTACAATCAAACATAGAAAAATTGCTCTCCACTTTGCTAAAGTAAATGTTCTGAGAGCTGACGACAGAGGAAATGTAGTAGTGGTGATGACCTATGGTTAAGTCCTTCCTTAAGCAAATGTAACATATTTTTTAAGTAAATAGGATGCCAAGACAAAGAATTTCAAGGAGGCTCTTTGTACTCTTACTTACATAACCCAGGTACCTCAGATGGAGACAACAGAACTGTACACAGCTTGAATCAAGCTTTGCAAAGCAAACCAGCACAGGTACTTTATTACTCAGCAACCTGCTGCTAATGGCATCACTCACACGAATTTTTCCAGGCAGATGGACACTTCCTGAGCTCCACACCTCTGCTCCACAAAACCACAATACTCTGCGCCTTTTGTGCCCTCCCTCGGGGCACTGACTCAGATTACGGGGAGCTACTGTTCCTGGCGCCTTTCCAGCCTTTCTAGAGGCACCTATTGTTCTGTTCAGGGAGAAGCATAAAGTTTAACAGTTTTCAGCCAAGCAATGTCATTAAATAACATTGATTTGAAATCCTGTCTCATCCAAATAATTAAGACCAACAAGCAGCAACATATTTTAACATTAAGCATAAACCAAAGGTTTTCTGGGAGTGAAATGAGAGCAAACACGCTTCTCAACAGCAGGCAAGAAACAGCGATCGAAATAAAAGGCCTTTTTTTTCCAAGGGTTATTTAAAAGCACCTGCACAAACAGCTTGGGAAGATCTGAGGCACTCCGAGGACATTGTTTCCACCGGTATTTTGTCATAGTAGCAAACAAATGCATTGCTTCCATTTGTAGTACCATGCCCTTTAATACAATAAGAAATGAGTTGGTAGATCACCATAAAACACTATTAGATGCAATTATTCACTGATCACATGGAGATACTGAATAACACCCATCATCACACTGCCAGACATCCCTGTTTACAGGAAGCCAATTTTTGTATCACTTAACAACAAGCAGAGACTAATCAGGCACACATCCATGGAAGATGCTACAACCATAGGGTATACACAGGATATATAAAGGATACCAGGCCCTTCACAAGTGAGTGAAGGAATCAGAGGCGAGGTACAGCAGGGAGGAAGTGGGGTAAGGGGTTACATTCAGACTTGGCTCACTATTCATGATCCTAATTTCCTTTTCCAGATATCGCATTAGTGCACCAGAAGGGAGCAGAGAGATTGTTTCGGCTGCTGCAGATGCAAAGGAAACCAGAGCTGTGGTGGTAACATTTCTGCCTGAACAAAGGGCACCCTCCCCACCGCAGCTCCACGGGCTCTGGGCAGCAGCACTTGGTACCTTCTTCCCAGGGACACACAGGCTCTGCCAGAGACTGTTCTGACAATGCTGCTTATGGTTACACGATAACAGCTTATTGCAGCATATTCCTACCAGTAACAACAGTGTGGAAGCTGCAGTAAGACATGGACTTAGGTCTGTGCTTCTCTTGTTTCACAGCTACTCACAATGTTTTATTGTGCTGCAGCAGACAGCAAAGAGGCTGCAGAAAGCCAGAGCTGAGACCTTTCATGCAACTATCTTCATTCAACACAAATATCCTTAGATTTTTTTCCTTTCCTCATATGTTGCTTTGTTTCCTAAGCCAGCACTAGGAAAAGCCATGTCCTTGGTTAGTAAGAACATACTTATTTTCCCTGACAGCATCAGGTTATCCGAAATGCTCATTTTTTGGTAAATCACTGCTCATCAAAAGCCACCACTGTTAGTTACTAACAGACACACAGATACATACAGATGCACAAATATACACAGAAAGTGTCTCTCACCAGCAAAACCAATTCTTAAGCATTATACACAGTTTCAGAAAGATGAACGTGTTTGTTCCCTGTGCAAAGTAAATCACAATTTGCTACATTTCTTCAAACTTCACTATGAGAAGCGAGGTTCAAGATGAGTAAGAAGATGAATTCCATGACAGTGTTCTGTTTACCCAAGTATTCCAACGCATTGTGAATCCTGAGGCTATAAAAGCAATCCTTCAAAGTTTTGCCATTTTAAAACACCATTTTTTAAGCCATAGAAAAGGAATGAGACACTTCAAAATGAGACAGTAGCAAAAGTAAACTTGCAAACCAGTTTATCATAACTGTATTCCTTCTGTTATACTGTTAATAATGGTAAAAGATATTTTACTTTACATTACAGTGCACATTCTGGAATAATAGCATTGGGAAGCTTTTCTCCTGCCAATTGCTGTTAAAGGATTGACTAATGTAGTAGATCTGGATGAACAAACATATTGTATTTAATACCTACAGCCTCCTAAATTAGGGCACACAGAGGAACAGTTTGATTTACAAGTGACAAATGTATTTTTTTATTTATAAATGACAAAAATACATTTACAGAAAGAATTTAAAAGCCCTGACAGTGTGCAGTTATACCTGAAAGCTGCACTAAGGGAAAACAGCCTCAAGGAATGAAATAAGATGCTGTTCTAGAGTCTGAAACAACTTCTGGACTGAAAACTACATATAGCATTTGGATTGGTCATGAGACTTCCATCTTTCCTAGAGGGATGGGGAAAGGAAACTTTACAGTTACACTAAGGAGAAGTATGGTAATAGGATGAAAACAAGCAAATAGGCTTGTTTAGCCAATATTCATCTTTCCTATTGAAGCAGCTGACGCGTACCTGTTGTGACCGCCTGATCTTTGTTGTTTCACTGAAAATAACTGCTGGAACATCAGTACAACCAAAAGCCTGAAAAAAACCCAACATCACAAGTCTGCCAGTATCTGCTTACAAAGCACTTGCTTTAAATAGAACAAATCAAAAGGCAAGGTGCAGTTTAAGAGCATAAATGTCTCCCACAGGTTCAGTCATAATAAAGCACCACAAAATTACGTTCACTAATGAGTAAGTTACATGGAAAAAGGGACTGCATTTACAGTCACGTCCTTTTGTCTTTTTAAATTTAATTTCATAATTTGTATTTCAAAAGCATCAATAAAGCTTTTTAAGCTTAAGCACCTTCCCATGTAGACAAAGCCAACAAGTACACTGGATGCTTCTTATGCACCTGCAATGCAGATCAAAACAGACAATTCCAACCTCAGCACTGCCTCAGCTCCTGTGCTTTATTCACCTTCACTGTCTCAGCTTTACAGGATTTAATAAGGCAAAACCGCATACCACTGCTGTCCACAGTGGGAACGGCCCCTCCTTCCTCCTTGCTGTCCCACCCCAAGTCCTGCGTACGGAAACAGAACATCTATGCGGCTGGAAGAACCTCCATGTCTGAGGACGCCCTGCACTTCTTTGCTGCCATAGCCCCAAGCGACATTCTCCTCAGAAGGAAAAACCTCGTCTCAAATGAGGACTACTCCCTACCCACCCCAAAACGTACAAAACCCATCCATCCACCCTTCTCTTGCAGAGAGATGCAGACCAGCTCATGCAAACAGCACTGTTGTCACTTTCTCGAGTGAACACGTACCCTACAGAAGGCAGCGGTGAAGGATGCGATGCTCACCCTGCCCCAGCGGGTGTGGTGGGGTCAGCAGCGATGCTGATGCCCGCCCGCCTGCCTGCGCAGACGGCCGCGGGAGGGAGGCGGCCGGGCGGAGCGCTCCCTCCTGAGCGGGCAAACATTCACAACCAGAGCCCAAAGGAACGCCCTGAGCCGGCACAACGGGCGGGTGCGGGCGAAGAGAAGGGGATAACCCCTTTCCTCCTGTGGGGCTTCAGCGACCAGAGAAAGGGCCCGTGATGCTGTCAGAAGAGGGAAGGAGGCACTCTGGTGCAGCGCCAGCGCGCCGCGGGCAGCAGCAGCCCGGCCCGCATCTCAGCCGCTGCAGTACCGCGGGCGGCCCGCCCGGGCTGCCCCCGCCCCGCCCCGCCGCACCGGCCGCTCTTCCCCTCTACGAGCCAGCACCGCGACCGACCGCGGAGAGGGGCCGGCGGGGACCCCGATCCCTTGCCCGATCCCCCTCGGGGCCGCGCAGGAGACGGGCGGCGGGTGCGTGAGGAGGTGAGGCCTCAGCCCCCTCCTGCCCCGCGCCCAGCCCCGGGGGTCGCGGTGCCGCTACCGCCGCGGGGCTGACGCGGCGCGGCGGGGAGGGGCGGGGAGGGGAGCGGAGGGGAGCGGAGGCTGCCGTGCGCCGCCCGGGCCCCGGGGCCGCGCCTCACCTGCTCGGCGCTCCGCGGCCGTGCCGAGTCGCCGCCGCCGCCGCCGCCACCAGCGCGCAGCAGCCCCGCGGGGCCGCACTTACCGGCCGCGGCGGGGACCGGGGGCGGCGGCGCAGGCGCAGGTACGGCTGCGGCAGCCCGGCCCGTCGCTATGGCAACGGGGGGTGTCAGCGCTGTCACCGGTAGCGGCCTTGTCCCCGCCCAAGGGCGGGGCGCGCGCGGACACCGGCCGGCGCGGGCACGGTGTGGTGCACGGGGGAGGGGAGTAGCGTGTCGTGTGCACAACGGTGTGCGCTATAGTGTGCACAGTCGTGTCGTGTGCACTATCGTGTGCATAGTCGTGTCGTGTGCACAACAGTGTGTGCTATAGTGTGCACAGTCGTGTCGTGTGCACAACGGTGTGCGCTATAGTGTGCACAGTCGTGTCGTGTGCACTGTGTGCACTATCGTGTGCACTATCGTGTGCAGTCGTGTCGTGTGCACAACAGTGTGCGCTATAGTGTGCACTATGGTGTGCGCTATCGTGTGCAACAATTGTGTGCACAACTGTGTCGTGCACTATGGTGTGCACTGTTGTGTGCACAACACTGTGCACTACCGTGTGCACAGTTGTGTCGTGTGCACAACAGTGCGTGCTATAGGGTGCACTATGGTGTGCGCTATCGTGTTGTGTGCACTATGATGTGTGCTATTGTGTCGTGCACTATGATGTGTGCTATTGTGTCGTGCACTATGATGTGTGCTATTGTGTTGTGCACTATGGTGTGCACTATCGTGCACAATTGCATCATGTGCGCTATGTCATGCACTGTCGTGTTGTGTGCACAACACTGTGCACTATCGTGTGCACTATCTTGTCATGTGCACAGTCATGTCATGTGCATGGTGGTGTGCACAGTCATGTGCAGGGTCGTGTCATGTGCAGAGTGGCCGCACAGAATCAGCCAGGTTGGAAACACCATTAAGCTCGTCAGCTCCAAGCATTCCCCAGCACTGCCAAGGCCATCACTAAACCGTGTCACCAAGGGCCTCTTCTATGCATTATTTGAACACTTCCAGGGATGGTGAGTCCAGCACTTCCCTGGCAGCCTGCTCCAGTGCCTGGAAACTGGTACATATGTAAAATCATAGAATGGAGAGGACCTTAAGAACGTTTAGTTCTAACCCCGCTGCAAGCTCTGTGAAATGAGGGCAGGTCCAAGTGGAGCAAGCTGCCAAGGGCGGCAATTCGTGGTGTGCCCATCTCTGCACGTGGCACAGGGTGCCCAGAGAAGCTGTGGCTGCCCCATCCCTGGCCGTGCTCAAGGCCAGGTTGGACACAGGGGCTTGGGGCAAGCTGCTCTAGTGGAAGGTGTCCCTGCCCATGGCTTTGAGGTCCCTTCCAACACAAAACATTCCATGATTCTATTCACTTTGGCTCTGCAATATCATTTCTGCATGAACACATGCATGCGACCTTAGACTGCACATCAGCTAGGTTAAGCCCTGAATGTGGAGCCATATGATACCAGATACTCCTTGCACATCTGTATTTTCTGCATAAAACCACGTGGAAGATTATGCCACATACCCTAGTCACTGCGATTATAGTGCTGGCAGGCGCACACAAGTTCAGATGAACAGTGTGTGTGCTGCCTGACATGCACAGGAATTCCCATACTGCTAATGAGCACAGAAGGGTTGGTACAGTTGGGATTTGCCCATCACAAGGACATTGCACACATAAGAACAGCCCAACTGCATGCAGATTTGCACACAGTGTCTTTTCTGTGTTTATAACAGAAAGAAAATGCTTCATTATGAAAGACTTCAAAATTGAGAGAAGCTTGATTTCTTCAAGCAGCCAACAGAAAAAGCTGATTAAAGGTTCTAAAAGTTAGAGATAATAATTTTCCCAGGAAAGGAAAGTATCATCCACAACACAGATAACTATTTCACACCTTCACCACAATCAAATTCAGTGCTAAGCTGCGAGCTGTGGCTCTGCCTACCTTCAAAGTGATGCTGTTGTGAGGAAACTGGAGGATGGATCCACACATGCTTCCCACCTCGAGCCAGGGAAGATGAAGCACAACGTAGCCTAGAGGGAAATGTTTTAAAGAAAGCTTATTAGTTCTTAGTCAAAGCTAAAACCAAAGATGTCCGGTTTTGAATGGGCATTTGGAAGTGAAAATGAGATTCAAGCGTACTTACAGTGATGGAGAAAGGTCCTATGGTGTGAAGGAGCCTGCTGCTCTGTTTCACCACAGTGGTGATGTGAGCAGTGCCCTCAGCCTGGGATGCAGTGGTCCTTGGCAATTCCCAGTGCTGTGATTCCCACCCTTGGGATGTCTCTATACAGGAGCTGGCCAAAGCCAGGCTGAACTCACATGCTGGTTTGCAGCACCAGGCAGACACAGACCCAGAGAACAAACCACCTCCTGTTCGTGGTTTTCCTTGCATTTTATCTCTCCACCTTATTATATAAAATGTGGACTCTTAATTCAGGATCGTGTGATCCCATTAGGTCATGAACCAGACTGAGAAGTTGATTCAGTGAGGACCTGTGTCAAAAGAGAAATGCATTTGCCATTGAATCACAGGAGGATGTTACATTCAATATGGATCCCTAATAACATCACACAGATGAAGGAAAACCCCCACTGTTGTTGGAAACAAAGTGCTTTATATTAACAGGGCATAAGATGTGACATTCTTACAACAGAAACACATCCCTGTACCTCATGTAAGGAAAATGTGTTGGAAACAAAGGGGTGGAAATATATTCATTCAGAAATAAATTGAAATAGTCCCTAAGCATTTTTCCATGTCCCCCCGATTTCTCTGAAGTTTTCAGTTCTGTGATGTTTCAGCCTGCAAATGCCACCCCCGTCTGTCACCCTTTCCAAGCCTGCTCCATTTCAGCAGCAGCATCTGCTGCCCCTCTCCAGGTGAGTGGCCCACTGATCTGACCCAGTTCCTTCATGTTTAAAATGGGAGTATCTTGGTGTTGCAGGGTGCTGCGAGCATGGTAATTATGTGTCATCAGTATCTGCAAAACTCTTTAGAAGTCCTGGAGGGTGCTGTGTAATGCAGTTGATTATAACTCAGCATCTCCTCTGTGCAAAGAGTGGGGCTGGAGGAAGGCCCCAACCACAACTCCTCTGGAGATGGCCAAGGGATTTCCCCCAGAATTTCAAATCCCCAGTCCATCAAAGTACAAATGAAGGGCTCTGAGATACGAGCATTTTGCAGTAAAATCTCACATTGTTTCTGCTCCACCAGAATCAGAGATCACAAAAAGCTGTACCATTACATGTAGCAGTCCTTAGGCCCTATGTTGCTGTGGGTTGTACTTCCATAGGGGAATTATCAATGCTTCATGCAGTTACAAATTCCTGTCAAAGTGCAGGCATCCTGTCAAAGACTGGCCCTAAGCAACCATCCCAGGGTCAGACAGAAAATCCATGGAGAAACCGAGATAAAATCCAGATTTCTTGACTCCTGTGATTTGACAGGATAAGGCAGAAAATCCAGCAAGGAAGCTCCAGATCTGAGGACCTGAGCCCTGGACTTCAGTTCAGAGACTCTGTCCCTTCACATCTTGTTCTTCAGCCATATGGTCAAGCTCTGCAGAGTGGGGAACACCTTACACAGGTGGATTTGCCTGGATTTGATGGGATGATATCATCTGCAGGGACTGCCAGGACCTCGTTGCTAAGCGGAGAGTCGCAGGTTGGCCAGTCTGTCTCAGGACCTGCTCTGATCCCTGCTGCACAGCCCTCCATGCCATCCACAGGCTGGCCTGGCTGCACTGGAAATGTGCCACGTTGCTGGCACGAAGAATCTCCAGAGTTTATATATAGGAATAAATCAAATGCCTGCAAAGCCTGGGCAGACAGTGTGACCCAGCGTGGAGGAATGAGGGCTCCCAGCAGCGCTGACAGCAGCAGCACCAGCTCTGGCTCTTCTGCTTTCTGTGCCACCAGGGGATGGAGAAAGGGACCAGGTAAGAGGATGAGTGGCAGTTGGTGTGTACTTGGTGTAGGGGCCATATATTTTAAAAGGCCCATGCTAATTAGTTAATAGGAGATGCATGCAGGAAGATGTCAGGAAGAGGTTAGGGCAAGGCTGATCCTGTCCTGTCTGTCTCGGATGACCTGCCTCCTACCCCTTCTTTATGTGGTATTGGGTGTGCTCCCAGGCTCTGCTAGGAGCTGGGAGAGGGATTTTCCAGCATATTAGAGGCAGTGCATCTTCCCACTCTTGCTGGCTCTTTGCTTTTAAGGCTCCTTTGCTTGTTTTGTTTGTTAAAGAGCACAGATTAAGGGGACAGAAAAGAGCTGCAGAGCTGAGAATAGAAAAGTTTAATCACCTTTCTGTGTCACTGCACATGGATGTTATTCCTCTTTGCCGTGCATCCGCAATATCAACATGCACAGCTGGCGTGGTTTTGTTTCTGGTAATGCAGGTCTAAATGCAGACACCCTCCATTCCATAAAGCCCAAAGAGTTACTATTAATTAGATCAGTGTGGCTGAGATGAGAATCTGGGATTACCTTCTCATTGACCCCATCAGGAAGGAGACAGGGCGGGAGTGGCTGTCTCTCCTTGCAAGCAGGCAGCCTGCAGGTTGTTGTGGAAGTCCTCTGCCCTGATAGCAGTGTGCTGAGGGCTGGGCAAGGGAAAGTTACAGTGCAGAGTCTTTCCCAGAGCTCGGCACAGAGTGGGCAACAGCCAGGATGAAATTCAACCAAAATGTTAAAATCTGAAGGGTGATGGGAACCAAATGTACATACGTGTGTATATAGAGACTTCTATACTGATCCTTCTTGAGTACCTCTGCTATCAGATACCCGATTGGAAAAGCATCAGTTAAAATACTCAAGGCCTAATTCTGCTCAGTGGCATGGGCCAAGCCAGCGTTCCTCCCATAGGGCTGTTCCTGAGTGCTCTCTTTGGTCCCTTCACTGCATCTTACCAACAAGCTCTAGGATAATTAGCAGCCATCAGATGAGACCTAGTTCTTAACAAACTTCTCCCTGCACTGGAGAGGGAGGGGAGAGCTCAGTGAATGGCAGGAAAAATCAGTGTCAGGGAGTGACGACAGTTCCTGTTATCGTCCTCTGAAAAACAGTGACATTACCAAAGATTTATTTACAGAAGCTGGGAGAAATAAGGGAGATGCTGTCAGCTCCTTAAGGCAGAGACTGGGTTTATTTATTGTTTTCCCTTTGTTTGCACAAAACTTAGGCCAGTGGGGTTGCTGGTACAAGAGGAGGCCTCCTGCTGCAGAACAAGTAACATCTGATGACAAGTGCTGAAACTGAGGCTCAGACTTCTATTCAGGAGCAGAACTGGAGGAGGCTGGTCAGGATCCAGGAGATGCCTGATCCAGCCTGACATCCATGGCTGGAGGAACAGAAGGTAGGAGCAGGCTGTTAAGAGATGTACAGGTCTCTGCACTTGGAGTGCAGAACACAAAGAACCTCCTTGCAACTCTGCTGCAGTGTGGTTGACCTTTAATGCTGCAGTGCTGAGCAGAGCGTGGTCAGCTGTATCCCAAAGGTGACACTTTGGCCTGCATTGCCTTAGTGGTCATTTACTTTATAGTGGGATGCTCAGGAGCATCAGTGGGTGTTTTCAGCACAGGAGGCAGGCAGCCAGAAGGGTTTTGCATCCCTGATATCATACATTGCCCAGAAAGCTAATTTAGTGCAAGCTGTTCTTATCTCATCCATTAAATGTGCAAGCGAATTGCCCTAGTCCCTAAACTAAAACATTGCTACAGCTGCTGGCTGGGAGAAGGCATCAGCCCCTTACTCAGCTCCCTTATCTCCACTTTACCAACCAGTCTCTTAGAAAATCCATTATTTTTCAGCATTAATTCATGAGATGGCTGTTAGCCAGAATTCTTAGATTGTACAAACAAGGGCAAAAGCAGTCCCGACCTTTCAATCATATATGGGCCTTTCCCAGGAACCTGGGGAGTAAGGGTTCCCATTTCAATCAGAAAGGGTGTGATCAAGGCCCAGAACAGCTTTCAAAAAGCTCTTCAACTAGGCAGCTGAACATAGACTATCAGTCCACAAAGGAAAAAGTGCAAGTTGTAAATAGCCTATTTTTTTTCTAGGGTGAAAGAAGACCTGACATCTGCATTTTGTTTTATTTATAAGGATTTATATGTGTATATATATATATATAAATAAAAATCTAATGTATGTAAGTAATCACTGACAGGTTTATATATGTATACCCAGGCTCTGCCTACTGTATTGCATCCAGTATCATCAAGAAAAAGGCCAGTGACCTTTATGTTCAGGGAGCAAAATACTCCTACAGAGCCTTGTCTGTTTTGTCAGACCTGCTAGATGTGCTGTAGCTGTTACCGTGCATTAGGTCTCGTCACATACATGTACACCCGAGCCATGACTGCTTCCTTTCAGGTCAGTGATAAAGCGGCTTTGGAGAAGCAGATTTGCACTGGGAGATGTACCCTTGGGCCAAAGAATCGTTAAATTATCAGCATCAAGAAGCCTACTGCAATGTGAGTTGACAGTTGTATGGTACTAGGCTGAGGCTGTGTTTACTCTGCCTACATTGAACTTCTTTTTCCTCTGAGTAATTTCCCATCATTGCTATCATGTAGGTTTATTTCCATGGCAGACAAGAGGAAAAGACAAGTCACTGCAGTTGTCAATAGCTGGATCAGTATCATAATCTCAGCAAGCTAATGCCTGCCTGCTCCAGGCAAACAGGGGGGCAATTCAAATGTACCAAAGAGTAAAGTCAAGCACGTAAGAAAGTACCAGGCTAAATGATTGCAGGGTTGCAGAAAGTCCTCCACCAAACCAGCTGTGCTTTATAATCCTGCTCTATACTCAGATGAGTCTGATTACCTTGCACACAACCAGACCTCCACTGCCACAGGTCCTCTAGTGCCTCCTAATAATAAGCAGTACTCATGTGAAGAGCTTTAAACCTGGTTGAACAGAGTGGAGAAATACAAGATTCCTTTTGCTGATGGAAGAGTCAAGGCATGAAAATATTAAATAACCTGCCAGAGCACACTGGGATGCTGAGCTACATTGCCTGAGGGCCTGCCTCATATTTTAAGAGAGATGATCTCTACTCCTGTGGAACAGAACATGCTGTTAGCTAGGGAAGTACAGATGCCTATAATTGTCTTGCAAAGAAAAAGCCTTTAAATGACCAGGAAGCAGCACAAAGACCTGAGCTTGCTTTATGAACCTTAATCACATAGTTACCCCTCAGTGCAGCATTCCACCTCCGTACAGCTCAGCTCCTCCACGGTCTCTATGTGAAGAAAAATGAAGGGATTTGATTTTATCTTCCCTGATGGTGATTGTTAATGGCCTGCAAATTGGTGTCACGTGTGGCTTCTTTTCCTTTCTGCATGCTGTAAGCCAATTAGATGTTCCCCAGTTACAGTTTTTCTCCCTGTATCTGGGAGGGGTTTTCTGCTTGTCTGTCTAGGAGTTGTAAAGATGTCTGTGGTTTTATCGCTAGATTTTTACAAACCTCGGGTTCGTGTTTTTATGACGATTGCTGCTGTGAGGACATTTTAGAAAAGATCATGTTTCTCTTTGAGATTATGTTTCGTTCTGTTGATCTTTCTCTTGACATTTCAGGGAGTTTGGGGATAACTGGTAAAACATGCAGAGTAAGCAAAGGAGATCTCCTTCACCCCACATCCTACCTTTGCCAAACTGGGGAGACACAGGATGTTTTCATTTATTAAATTAACATAAGTTTGTGTTGGTGTGAAGCAGTATCTGAATAGAGCAGGGTGTGCTGTGATGTGAACAGCCCACACCAGTGCCTTTTTCCCTTTCCTATCAGAGCTGCTGAATCTTTTCCCATCCTTCCTGTTTGCTCATCCAAACCTTATGAAATACCCCATCCTTGGGGTGATGGACAGATTGCGCAGATGTTTAGCTGTCACTGTTTCAAACCTGGTTTCAGACTGGCAGGACTGTGTTTCAGATTGATTAAGCAAATGATATGCGAAGAGGAAATCTTTCCCCTCTCTTACCTGAGGCTAATGGTAAAGCTGAGATGTGGAGATGCCTGGCATTTGGCTGCTGTAGAGCTGTGTCAGTTCTCTGTTGTTACTAGTCAGGGAAACTTGAAAACTTCATCATCTTGCCTTGAAGATGCAGAATTGTTTCCATTAGCTTGCTGAAAAGACCAGAAAAGGCACGTAGGAACCTGCAGACGAGAAACTTGTGGTCAGTCTCAGCTCATATCTTTTTATCATGTTCACTTTCAAAGGACTCCAAAGAACCTGGGAACTATTAAGGAACTAGTGATAGAGCTGTAAATTACATGGTAGTGTCCTGAAAAGAGCCAGTTTCAGTATCTGGAAAGAAGACAGTTAAAGACCATTTCCTGTATGAGCTGTTGCAAACACTCAGACCTTCTGATCGATAGGATGAGGATGGGAACAGCTTAGGATAGAATAATTTTAGATGTTGGGAGTTATCCTGTATTATTTATTATCAGAGATGACTTGGTTCAAGCACTGGTAATGACAGTGCTGTAGTCACTCAGTCTCAGCTTTAAATAAAGTATTCATGGGTACCATTAAAAGGCTGTTACTCACATCCTCAATGGATTTTGCAGGGATGAACTCTGATATAACACTGGCATGAGAGGCTGCTTGACCAACTGACTGGAGCCTTTGGGGGGTTTGGGGTACTGATTTTCTTTCTGGGCCTGTCTGCTCTGTGACCTTTAGCAGGGCAGTTCCCTTCTCTCTGCCCAACTCCAGCCTGGCCAGGACTCTCCAGCTGTACAAGTCTGCAGTGCCTGGAACAGCAGGACCAGGATGCTGGTAGAGGCTTCTTGGCAGCAGGGAGATGCCAGTAGCAGATAGTCACCAACCTGAGTCATCAGGTTTGCATGAACACAAAGCTGCTCCATCAGATACAGTCTCTGCCCTGACCACCCCTTCCTGTGAATACCCTGCTGACAGCAGATCTGTCCCTGGTGCAGGCTCTTCCTTGGGCCTCCACATATGTCTGGGGCATGAACAGAGCCAGGCTGCGGGGAACATTTCTGAATAAAACCAGAGGAGATAGAAGGCTTTGTATTTTGTTTTGTGTTTTTCCATACGGGGTATGGTGGTTTGGCATCTGTCAAGTGAACAGATTAAGAACAGATGGGGAAAGACGTGAAACCCCGTTGATCTCTGAGGGATTATTTCAGAAACACAGAGAACAAACTCAAGCTGGATTCTGGCCCCTGCTCTTACGTCTTTTCTGCAGGCACTGCCCAAAATGTGCTTGTGCTGATCAAGGATTCCTCTGCTCCTTTGCCTTGGGCACCTCTGATCTCCTGCCCCTCTAGTGGGCAGCCCCCTTCCAGCCTCCACCATCTCACACCTTACCTGGGGACCTATTTGGGGTTCCCACCCCAGAAATGGGGCTGTGAGGGAGAAGGGCTGCACCCTGCCCTACATCCACATCCCAAAGGCACACAGACCCTAACCCTCTTCCTTTGTCCATGCTGCAAGCAGCCAGCTTGTAGCTCCATCTCACAGCTGGTTTATCGTGCACCTTTAAAACAAATTCAGGTCACAAACTCCACAGAACACATCCCTGCTCCAATACTATCCCTAGCCAGGGTATCACCACATGCATTTTGTGCTTGCAGCCAGCAGAGGACACTTGCTTTCTTTGTAAAGAGCTTGCGTTGCATTTGGATGCATCAAAGCCAAAGAGGGAAAGATTCAGGGCTTGGCCACACGTGGGCACTGGAGCAGCAAGAGATGGGCCTGTCCCACGCTGCTTTCTAGCCCCAGGGCTCTCTGGTGGTGCCTTTTTCCTTGGCCTTTCCTGAGATGTTTGGGATATGCCTGCAACACGCTGTAAATCCTGCAGGCTGGCTGTGCTGGGGTCCCTGGGACGGGTAAGTGGCTGTCCTCAGTGGAACCTGTGACCCCCCAGATGTATTGCTTTGGAGTGCATGACTCCATGAGCGGCTGGAGGACATATGGGCTGGCTTGGTGTCATGGGCAATGGTAGCAGCCGAGATCTCAGTGCGAAAGGCAAAACTTTGGCAAACATGAGGTTACCAAGCTTGAACTGAGCTCGCTGTTGCAAGGGCGTGCAAGCAAATGAGATTCAGTCTGGATCAGATGTGTAACTGCAGGCATGGCACATTTGAGATTCAGATTGAGCTCAAGAGAGCACAGCGAAGCCAAGCCAGGACTAATCCCTGACCTCTGCAGCCTCACTGGCTGTGCTGATGGCCTGGAGGAACATTAAAGTCCCCTCGCTATTTGGCTGTGCACACCTGGGGTGACTGAGCCATGCAGAACAAGGCAGGGTTGGAGCCCACAGCCCCACTGTTGCTAACACATAGGCTGTGAGCAGTTTCGTGGCAGTGGATCAGCAGGATGAGAAGCACCCAGTGCAGCTTAGCCCTTCTCAAGGGAGCCCACGTGGCCCACAGACCCACTACGCTGTGTAAAATCATCACAGTTACATCTAACCAGTAAGCACTTACTTCTTTAAATCACCTATTTAGGGACTTGGGGACCCATACAGAGAAAATGGAGTCAGAATAGCTTAAAGCTATGTACACTGTGTCTATGAATACATACCACAGGTCCCGAATGATGCAGTTGTAGATGCCCATGGTGCCCAGATGAGTCTGTGTTTTGGTCAGCTGTGCTCTCATTTCCCCTTCTGGCTATCCTCTGTATTGGAGGGAAATACGGATTTTACTCCTGGACCACAAAGGAAATCTTGGTCTTAAATGAGCCATTGAGCACAATACCTGGAGCTGTAAAGGCAACACAGACAACTGTGCAGAAAAACATACAGTACTCTTGCCTTTCACCACAAATGAGGCTCAGTATAGCTCTCCTGAGGATCACATGAAAAAGGTAGAGCCTTCCAGGTGTGGAAGCAGCACTTTGTGGGCTGTGTGGTGCTGGAGCTGAGCCTGAACATGGCCTGTGGACTCTACACCTCACCTGAGGCTCCCATGTCCACCCCAGCTCTTGCTGACATTGCAGGAGTAACCATAGCTGTAAGCCATCAGGCTCCTTCACCTCCCATTGATCCCAGACTGCCTGTAACCAGGATCTACTGTAGGAGATGACCCAGGAGGTCCACAATAAAACTGCCTCCATCCCAGAACCAGCACAAGCCAAATCTTTGGTGCAACATTTCCAGCACAATGGAGCCAGTGCTTGCTCCACTGAAGCAAGCTGAAGTTCCCTGCTTACCACTGGGAGGATGAGGTAGAGCAGATATATATATAGGCCAGGGTCCATAGCATAGGCCAGACCCTGCTCCAACCATAAAAGACCCACACTGGGCTTTAAAGATTTGTTAGCTGGAATTAAGCAGCTTTCTGGTCCCTTCCTGGTCACATCAGCTAGATGTAACAATCCCTCCTAGCCCATTAACAAAAGGAGCTGGCAAGCCGAGATTTGATGACTGCCTAAACAATATGAAGAGGTGGTGATTTGCTGGCGATGTGTAAAAGCAGGCAACAAATCAGCTGGCAACGTGCACTAGGCTGAAATTAAATCAAAGCAAAAGGCAGATGACTTTGAACAGGATCCAAAGGTCACAGAGAAACAAGCAAAAACTGACAAAGTTCACAGGATAACAGAGCAAGCAGAAGGAGTGCTGCATCTTCTTGGCTTGGGAGCTGTTGGCATCCGACTTGCAGCATGTCTGAGTTAAATAAATGTATCTGGAGGGAGGCTGGAGGCGTCAGAAACAGAATTAACTGGTGCATAGAAGCCTGCCTGTTACAGCACTGGGGAAAGTGTGCAGAAACCATGGTGCTGAGCAAGGCTGAGTTGCAGTTAAGCTTTGATGTCATGGGGATGGTGATGCTGGAGGCAGGCTCCAACAGTGGCTGTTCCTTACAGTGGGTGCAGTGGGTTATAGCTGCAGGACTATAACTGCTCCATCAGTGCTTCAAGCTGTCCCAGCTATTCATTAGTTCAGGAAAGGACCTACTTCACACCGTGTAGAGAGAATGGCTCTTGTGTAAGAGATTAAGGGAGAAGAAACAGTAC
The DNA here is from genome assembly GCF_037157495.1 of Lathamus discolor. Classification (NCBI taxonomy): domain Eukaryota; kingdom Metazoa; phylum Chordata; class Aves; order Psittaciformes; family Psittacidae; genus Lathamus; species Lathamus discolor. The sequence goes on along the minus strand of NC_088895.1, from coordinate 11,669,082 downwards.
TCCAGGAGTACTCTAAGGCCAGTACTCCTTACATGAGGCAAGATACAACCACTAATGAGAAAGAAGCAAAAAAGAGCCTTTGTACTGAGGACACAGAATAGCAGTGCATCAAAGACAGGGGAAAAAGAACCCTCAGCTTAGGGCAAGGAACTCAGAATCTATGAACAGCAGGGCAGCCTACCCGTGGTGGGATGCCTAAGCAGAAGGAGGATATGAGTTGGTACTTTCCTAATTACAGCATCTGCTTATAGCTATGTTTTCATCTTTTGGCAGCTTGGCTGGTGCAGCATTTAATTATCCCTGCAGCTTGGGGCTGGCAGCAGATGCTTTTCAGATACCTAACAGGGATAAAATAAGTAGAAGTGCAAGTATCCCGTTCTCTCTTGGCCTTTAGCAAGGGCAGAATCCAGCCCCGTAATATTTCTTATGCATTTGCCTCTTATGTATTGCATTAGGAAGGAGCTGTAGTAGGCTTGGAGCAATGAAGCCCAGAGAAATGGGAAACACATAAGGTTTACACCAGTTCCTCCCAGTGCTGTGACATAGAGTTCAAGTCAGTGTGTGGGTCACCAGCTCCCATCAGTCCTTTAAGGGGTTTGAGCTCCTGTGGGCATCAACTTCCTGCAACCAGCAATCTTCAACCTGGACATCAGCAATACACCAGCCCACATGGCAAATCAAGGGCTTCTGCTTGCCCCCAGCTAAGGGCACTGGGCTTTTGGGACCCATAAGAGAGACCTTCAGGAAGATCCCAGCCTCAGGCCTGTTGGAAATGGTTGGCTTTTATGATGCAAAAATCCCCTGCATTCTCCAAACCACTGCTCAATGCTCCCTGCCATAGGGTTGTGGGGGATACACAAGCTTCATGTGAGGGAGGGATTGTATCTGTCTGGTTTGGGTGGAGGAATGGGTGGTGGGTGATGCTGCTTCCAATTCCTAACAGGAATCTGGATGTGTCTGTGCTGGGAAATTGCAAAATAGTACATTGTGCTAATTAATGCCAAACAAGAGGGCTTTGAATATACATCACCAGAATAACCTTTAGCAACCACTAGATGCCTTCCATCCACGAGTAGCTCATAAAGAACATTCCTATTTATTACACGGCAATGGAAATACATCTCAGCAGCAAATTGCCCAGCGCAACCATAACGCCGAGTTAGGATTAAACAGTCTAACGTGCGCAGAATGAAACACCACTCGGTCATTCATGCTCTGGGAGTGCTATGTTCACCACTGGCAGCTCCTGCAGCACTAACTAAAATACCTCTGATCCAGTCCAACAAGTTTTTTTCCAGGTTTGCTTCTCCACAGTGAAACCGCAGACCGTGCTGTATGGAAAGCTCGGCAAAGTCTAGAGTTACTGTAGGTTGCAGCGGTTGGATTTGATCCTAAAACAATGAAACCCAACGTGAAAAAGACACAGATGGCTGTCGCCTCTGTGCCGTTTGGAGTGGGTTTTGGTTTCTAGCCAGTCAGCCCCATGCCACAGTTATGCAAATAAAAGCAGCAAAGTTCAATGCAGCGGTATACACATCTCTAACAGACTGTGGCAATGAGGGATAAAATAGCCGAGTGTTTTTGAAGAGGACAAAAGGATCACCACAGCAGCTTCAAGGACAGAGGATTTAAGGACATGGGGTCAAACCTTGTGTTCACTTCAGGCAAAAGAGGCTTTTGATGCACCTGGATACCTTTGTGCTCATGAGCGTGTAGAAGCCTAAAAGGCTGATGAAGCCTGAAAGCCCTTCTCTGCAGGCCTTGGGGAGCTGGTTGCATGTCCTGTCTATGTAACATCAACTCCTTGGCATGGAGGCACTCGTGGAATTCAGACATGTGGGTAACAATTAACAGCAATGAGAGGCAGAAAAAGGAAGAGCTTGAAGAGAAGAGGAATGAGAAGAAGCCATGGGAAAATAGTTCAAATTGCCTTGACTGAGGGTGCACTGCCAAGGTCTAGACCTTGAATTCAGCTTGGTGTATGGGGATGTAAACACAACTGCATCCTCTTATCCTTATTCTTATCCTGTATCCTCTTATCCCAGGGCTGGATTTAGCCCTGTGGTGAATTTCAGGAAGAAACAAATGGGTAAGACTGGGCTGCAGTCTGCTGGTAAAAACACTGTTCTCCACTGAAGCACAAGTAACAGCAGATTTTGATCTCTCATAATTAAACTCTTAATCAACCCCTTTTAAAAATGGCCAGTGGTTCCCTTCTCAATCTCTTGTGAGGATGGGGAGGCTTAGAAATGTAATACAATTCTGTGGTTCAGTTAAACATCGGGCAGGTTTCAGACTATGCTTTACTAGAACCAGATGAATTTCTAAGCTCCAAATCCAGCATACAGAATGCTGATTAAGGTTGATCTGGTGACCATCTGTCCTTGTGTTTGTAGTATGAGTAGCTAAATGAAATTCTGGGGAAAAAAAAGGTTATCTTAAATACACACAGGATAAAGCAAATTGAAGAAAGCCCCATTCACTGTTGCTATGTGAATCTTCTTGGCAAGAGGGGAAGATTAAGTTGGTCTCTGAAGTTACATATGCTCAAGTTCGCTTCTTTTTTGACTCTTAGATGCTGAAACATCTATCTGTAACTTTTGCTCTAATTGCATCTTGTGAACTTTCCTTTAGCTGCACACTCAGCCCAGGCAGACAATAGACTAGGTTCTGGTAGTGAGAAATGTTTCACTGACAGAGCAAGTCAGTATCTTGGAAGGTGTAAATCGGTGCAGCTCAATGCAATTTCCCACCCCTTCCAACTCGCCTTGGGCCAATAATCAGCACAAATTGTTCCCCCCTTTTCATACTTATATCTTGCTATGTATCTATCCATCTTTTCACTTAGAGCAAGCAAAGACAATTAAATTATGATTAATAGCTCGATAACCAACCAAAGGCCATCAGAGAGCTGAGGGAGTAGCTGCCAGGCTTTTTTCCAGTCATAATGGAAATTTCATGGAGAAAAGAACTGTGTGAGAAGTGCTGGCATCACATAATGCCCTCCTTTGATGAGAGCCAGCTAAGAGTCTGGGCCCATCAGCAGACTCAAATACAAAGGAAGAGAAAGTATTGGGAAAGGCAGAAAAACAGCACTGTGGGAATCACAAATACAGGAACAGACAGTGCTTGTAAGGCTTGCTAACGGAAATGGTTTCTAACATGCAAAGACACCAACTTCTGGTCCCCAAGGCTCGTCTCATGCCACTGGCTTTTTCATGTGAAGAACCACAGGGATCGCAAAGCAAAACCAAATTGAGTCTGTGTCCTTTGCCAGTTTTCCCCAGCTGCCCTAGGGACTTTGCTCTTTGAAACGGAGGATATCTGTTCTTGAAAAGAAGCTGCTCACATGTCAGCAAGTCGGCCTGTGTACCAAAGGGAAGATGCTGAGGATGGCTGCAGGGCTTGGGCTGGGGTGCAGGACAGTGACACCAGGGGAGGCAGCTCAGCAATAACCACAACAAAAAGGACTGGCTGAGATTTGAGGAGTGCCTTGGGTATGGGAAGCTCTGTGCTACCAAGGGAGCTGCCTGCTCCAAGCGTTCCCACTGCTTACCCGAGCCTGACTTGATCTCCTGGTAAAAGGGAAAAGGCTGCAACTGTGCTGCTTTTCTGGAGAAAGAGGGAGTCACACAAATCCCTTGGGAGGGGCATGAGAGGAGTTTGCCATGAAGAGCTAAGCAGATACGTTTGAAGCTCCATGTGTGTTGGCTTGCCTGCTCTGGGAACTCCTTGCTTCCACAGGCACATGCTCCTACCTATTAATGCTCACATTAGGTGCTCATTTCCAATGGCCAGGAGGGAGGTCATGTAGACAGTACCTGTGCAAATTCATCTGGCTTTGATACAATCTGCCATTAGTGTTCAAAGCCCTAAGCTGACACAAGAAAACCCAATAATTAGACTCTTTTCTACCTCAAACAACCCTCAGAAAAGAGCACATTGTCTGGAAGGCGCTGGGCTCCATCAGTGCTTTTCACGTGGCCTTTCTCTTTACCGCTTTCTTTTTCCTTCTGAAGTTTAAAGACACACTTGTTTTTCTTGCTAATTCTTTCCTCCCGGGTGCTGATACGGATCTCTGTAACATGAGACCAGCTGGAAGACATTCAAACTGCTTTCTAAATGTTATTATGATAGAGTGTGGGGGACGTGTCTTTGAAGCTGCTGGGCTCAAGAGATGTCCCTGATTCAGGAGAAGCAAGAGGCAATTAAGCTCTTTTTCTGGAGCAAGATTGGAGCCCCTGCCTGTGAAAACACAAGTCACTTGCTGGTGTCACCACTCACCAACCTGCAGGGAAAAGAAAACTTAGGTAGGTGTTAGTTAGCTGATGTTTCTGCATCCTGGGAGGACAAGGACATTGGGCAGAGCCACCTCCTGGTACAAGGGAGGCTGCAGTCTGTCCAAGGTAGTAGCCCTGCCTGCTGGAAGAACTCTTTCTCTGCCAGGGAAGGCTTGTTTCTGACTCTCTCCCCCCCAGTCTTTTCTGCAGCCTGGGTTGAAAATCCCTGTGGAATGAGGTTCCATCAATCCTATGGGAGACAGTTCCACGAGGCACACATTGGTTATCAGCACCTTGGCAGAGATAAAGAAGGCAGACACAGACAGAAGTCCTCTAGGGAAGAAATATGCAGCCTATTCAGCCTAATATTATATCGCTGACTCAGTCCTAGTTCTACTACGCTGTGTAGGGCAAAAAGAAAAAAGGAAAAGGGTTTCCTCAGGGCCTGGCTGTCAGAAAAGCCCAGCAGTTACTGAGTGCTGGCCCTGTTTCTGGCTTCAGTCGTGGCTACTGAGCCTTTACAAGTTTCTTCAGAGGAGAGGAGCCTGATGGGGCTCCGGCATGGTGGGAGGCTGACAAGCCCTCATGAAAGCTATTTGTAATGTGTGGGGCCTGGGAAGAGCCAGCCAACAGCCCCGAGGAACTGGAGAGGAAGAAGCTGCACATGGGCTCGAGGAATCCAGGTCTGTTGGGTTCGCCTCCCTCCCTGTCTTCCCTTTGCCGATGTTTCCTGTGCAGACACAGTCTCTGTAGGCATTTCCTGGGAATGCTGCACAGGCAAAGTTGCATTTTTTATACTATTTACACCACTTTGCAGAATCAAAGGGGGGTGTTTGGGGAGCGCAGAAGTATAATACAGAGGCAACTTTGTCTGCACAAAGTGTAAGCAAGTTACCAGCCAGCTCTATCAGACTCCACATCAAATCATACAGCCCTCTAAAACATGCAGCGGCAGTAGCATCACACTGCCTGTCTGCGGCCAGGCTTGCTCAAGCTTCCCACAGCTCTGCTCCCTCAGCTCCATCATCCTGTGCTTTCCGCATGGTGTGAAGCGAAACCCAGAGCAAAGCAAAGCAGGTGCCTCCTGGCCCTGGGTGCTGTGACAGTGCCACTGCTCTCATCACCTTGTACTTCCACATCCTTCCTCTCTCCATCCATCTGCTTGGAGCAGGAATGGTCTGGGTTACATGACTGTGTAGCAGTTTCCTGGCTGAGGGCTCCGAACACTCCTGTATCTACATCTGTACTGGACACAGCAATTCTCTGCCCTGGGAAGAGATAGTGCGTGGCCATTCTCCCTCTCCTTAGGCTGTGGGCAGGCTAAGCAATAGCTTCCAATGCGGATGCATTCGCTTTGCCACTGGGGCACTGCCTATGGCAAAGCCTTGGGAAGGACTCCCCTTGCTGGATGGGTTTAATACAGCTCTGAGGAATGAGGAATTCCTGCTCCTACTCTGCAGGATGAGAAGGCACTGGGATGCCATCACCAAAGACATCTCATTGCTGTGAATAATGGCATCTGCAAGCAGAGGAATCAGACAAAGAGCTTTTTCTCTGCCTGGTTTCTCTTGGCTCCACAGATGAACAAAACCAGGGTGATTGTTGACAAATCCAGTGCAAGGCAGTGCAGGTTTGTGAAATTAAAAATTGCCTCCTGACCATCCAGTGGTCATCCATATGGATACTGCTTTATGAGGGTAAAGGACAGTGAAAGAGCTTCAGAGGATTGATGTTCATGAGGACTCCATGTAAGAACCGATGCCAGGTTAGCCTCAAGGATGCAGCTGAGACCTGCCAGCTAATTATTTTGTTAGTTATTTAAACAACTGACTCAGCCAAGGATGATCCCACCCAACCGTGACACCTGCAATTGATACGATGCATGGAACAGGATGAATGCCTCCAGATAAGATCCAGGAATGGTACTCATGCTGCTCTCCCTGACTGAGCCTCTTGAGACAAGTAAAAACAGCGAGCAGCAGCCCAGCTTGAGATGCCCATGGGGAATCAAACAGAGGGAGTGTCCTGGCAAGAACATCCACAGGTGAACATGTCATAAGAACAACCAGGAACTGTCACGGACAGGAACTGCCCTGTCCTGAGCTATGCTTAGCATCCATCTCCCCCAAAATCACAGTGTGCTGAGTGATCCTCAGCCCCACACAGGCAACTAGAACCCTTCCTCCCTATGCCAGACCAAGCAAGTGCCCAGTGAGTCTTATTCCTCCTAACTCTGGCAACCCTTGGCACCAGGAACGTGGAGCAGCCTCCAGAGTTGCCACCCTCAAACCCCAAAGTTCAGGATGTGTTTCAGAGTAAAAGCAGTTTGAGTGGTGTCAGCTTTGCTTGTGTTTGTTTCCATGGAAAATTGTTACTTTAATGAGAGTCATGGGAGTAATTAAGGGATAAATACCAGCACTGCAGTTCATCAACACGCTGGTGCCATTGCAACAGCGAAGGGAAGTGTACGCATTCCTACGGGGACACAGATCCAGCCAGGGTGCTGGCAAAATAACTGTTCCCATCCTTTGGGCTCTGGCAGTCTCTTCTGGTCTTAGTCAGGCTGGTGTCAATCTGGAAAAGCCCTGCTGAAGTGGTTTACCGGAGAGTGAGTGAGGTTGGTTCCATTTAAGTCAGGACATACAAGACAGAGGGACGAGTGCAGGAACCCAACATCGTAAACTGGTGGAAGCTCAGATGACTGTTGTTTGTTAAACTTGACAGTAAAGAAAAACACATTGCACCTTTGCCGATTTCTTTTTCCCCCTTCAGGATGTGCTGAATAAAAAGAAGAGGCTGCAGATGTTCCTTGTAAAAACACTGAGCTGAATAGCAGCTGTGACAGCATTGTTTTACCCCTGTGTGATGCCAGGGCTGTGCTAGAGCAGGAGGTCCGAAGCACAAGAGCTAAATCTGCTGTGCAAGGCAAGAAGAGGAAGAGGGACTTGCATGTTAGGGACCACTGATACTTTTGAGACCTGGACCACCCCACCATGCCCTAACGTGAAGTTTTTCTGAAGGCCAAGAAAACAACGCAGCAAAGCAGGAATCTGGTACAAAGGAGCATCATTTGGGCACGGCCATTTAATGTGGTTCCAGACTGCTGGTGCTCAGCAGCCTGTACTGCCCTGCAAGAGATGCTTGCAGCCTCCATTCCTTCTGCCCAGCAAGACAGGGCATTACCAGCCCCTCAGGGCTGCTTTGGAGGGTATCTGAGGAAAGACTTGAAGAGCAGTGTGTGTGCCAGGAGCGCTGTGTACTTGTATGTGTCTATGGGGAAATCCACACTGAGGGCCCTTCCTTTGTATTCCTTTCTCCTCAGTCTCTGCAGATGATTTCAAGTAAAGCAGTTTTCCACTTTCTAATAAGCAATTTAAATGCTAAAGGGCAGCTCATCTGCAGAGGGCAACCAAAGCCAAGGGAGCTGTGACACTTTATGCCAGCTGAAGCTTTGCCTTTAAGTAAATGTTTTCAACTTTCCACTAAGGAGACTAAAATAAGCCATAGCATGAAACATTAAGAGCAAAGAATGAACACTGGAGACCAGAGGGATTTGGGAAGTGAAATGAGATCCATCTTGCTGGCACACTTCCCCCCCCCCCCACCTTGTCTATTTTTGGAATTCAAAAAATTCCCCCAGATTTGTCTCTTACAAACCAGCCTTTTATTCAGTGACCAGCAGTGAGCAGCCTCCCGTTTCACACAGAGCAGGTGAGCTTTGGCAAGCCACCATGCAAACTGCAGAGCTGGAAACTATTAATATCTTTTACTGCTGGAGGATGGCAGGGCTTGGCGCAGGTGCTATTTGCTTTCTTTAACAGGCTTCTGAGCTGTGTAACTTGCAACCAAGTACTGGATGAACAAGGAGATTTGTAGTTAGTGAGGACGTTGTGATCAACCTGACTCTTCTCTAGAATGCTCTGATGTTTGCCATGACCAGGTGGGTTTCACTTAGGGAATTACAGCCTGGTTTGACCATGTGGCTGTGCTAGGTCTGGTCATAGGACTGAGTGGGAGCCAGCCTGGTTGTGCTTTAGACAGACTCAGGAAACCTGGGCTCTAACACCTGGCTGTGGTATTAGCTTTCAAGGAGACCTCAGCATGTCACTTAAAGCCCAATTCTCCACTTGGCTTGCACCCTACATTTTCCACTGACTTTAAATGGAGCAGGGGATTGTTGTTGCCTATGAAAACTGAGCCTCCAAACACTTCAGTCTCCCCATGTTTAAAACAAGGAGGAGAATATTTTGAGATCAATGGATAAGAACACCTGGGAGTGCTAATACCTGTGTACCCTGCCAAGATACTGGGAGATTAAGCAAATATTTTGAAGGGCTGTAAGATCTTATAAGGCAGGTATGGGGCTGTTTAGTACATCCAGGATATATATTTTTTTCCCACAGATGGGAATAACTCAGTCAGACAGAGGGACTAAGATACATGGCCTTTTTTGGTTTGGTTTCAGCCATGCTGATTTGCTTAGTGAAAACTAAACCAAGAGTACCTTCAATACCCCTGACTGTGACTTAGTGGAGGGACTCTGAACCGAAGACAAAGAGCACATCTATTGGTGTGCTAAGATTTGGCCTGGGTATCACCAAAGAAGACAGAGCTGAAAAAGTAAATGATTTTGGGAATGCTTTCGCTGTGTAGGTTACAACTCCAAGTAGGATGCCACAAAGTTGATAAGGGTTCAGAAAACATTTGTCCTGTAGTGCGAGACTCCATCCACCCAGTTTGGGGCCATACATCTTAAGGAAGATAATAAATTAACTGGAATGTGTGCAACGAGAATAAAGTGAATGATAAAGAGGCTTTGAAAACATGACCTGTAAGGAAAGGTGGAAGGAAGTGGATTTGTTTAGTCTGGAAGAGCGAAGAATGAGGGGAACACGATAATGATTTTCCGATATTTGCAAAAGGGATAGCAACTGTTCTCCTGAATCTTGGGAAGAGCAAGAAAAAATCAGCTTAATATATAGCAAGGAAGTTTTAGACAGCACTGTAGGAAAAGCCAAGCACAACTAAAAAGCTCTGGGATGGGAAATGGGAAATGTCCATTGTGGGAAAGTTTTAAGAACAGACTATAGCCATTGAGATGCAAACTTAGGTACTTTACAAAACAAACAATGGTGTTTGCAGATGCAGATACCAGACAGGTGGAGTGTGGGCAGACTGCTGCTTACACAAACCTGTTTTGAAAGTCACCCAGGTGTGACAGCACTGAATGCCAGGGGATTAATTCCAAATGAAATAAATAGAACTGGTGTGGGGGTAACAAACAGCTTCTGTCTCCAAACCTGCATTTCTTAAAAAGCACAAATGACAAAGGAAATGACAAAGAAAGGTGGCTGTGACACTGACCTCAACAATAGAGTTGCACAGCACTGGAAGGCTGTCAAAGCTAGCAGATCACAGTATAAATAGTCTAACACATAGTCTGACTCAGGTAATGCAGCCTTAAGTGGATGCACTTCATCTCTGTCTGTTCTTCCTCTCACCTTCTGTGCCTGACAAGTAAAAATAGCAACTTTATATGTATTTTTACACTTCTAATCACTGGCCCAAGTCACTGCTCTCGCAGCCCTGTCTCCGTGCAGGATGGGAAATCGATCCTGCTGCACTGCAGGATGGTGACAGTTCAAGTGTGTAACCTCACATTCCATCCACCTCCTGCAAGGCACCACCTCCTCCTGGACTGGGTGTAGAAATGCTGGAATGGCACAATATAGATGGTTCATGGCCAGTGAATGTGTCTGCAGACACAAGCGACAGGCTATTCACTTATCAGCCCATGCAGAAATCTGCAGGCATCTCCTAACAAACAACCCAACTCCTTTTGCAACACCCCATCTCTTATTAAATACAGACATCTTTGCCCAGAGAGCCAGCCTTGAATCTTATGAGTTCTGTTGGCAGAGTCGTTTTGAAATGAGAAGAGGATTTGCTGGAAGTGCTGTTCTCTGATTGTGTCCAAAGGGAAGTTCCAGTTTCCTGATGGGAAGAAGCAGCAGCATTTTGGCTGAGAGAAGATTGCGGGTTGCTGATAGTATTCAGGTGAAACCCCACACCCAGTTACATTATTCCTCCCTCCAAAGTCTCCTCCAGGGTTGTTTTTTGAACAGCACCTGGAGAAATTGTGCTAGAGGATGGTATCACAGGCCAAAGACTGAGTCAAAAACACTCATTTGAATGAATTAAGCAGTCTGAAAGGATTGGATGCTCTGAAGATGAGAGCTGGTTGTGTAGCACTGCTGCATAACAAACCTTTTGAAATCTCTAGATCAGAATAATGATAATTCCAATCTTGTAGATACAGCTTTGCTCTCTTCCAAAAGCAAGGGCACACACAGCCAGCTTCTTTGTGGGACCAGAGATCTGTTTTCCACTGATATGAATTAGGATATTCCCAGTTTCATGATATCAACACAGCAGTATGGGAGGGGGGGGACCCTGGGGACTGCCTGGCTGTTCTTGTCTGCCTGCTAGAAGGGCTCTTGTGTCTGGGCCTCGCTGCAGGGATGCCCTGTGTTAGTTCCTCTTCCATTTTCCACTTTTTTTTTTTGCTTAGGAAACCTCCTGTTAGACCGGGCTGAACGTCCTTGAAAGCTCCAGTTATAACAAACAACCAGGGGCAGCTCTCGGGCGAGCGCTGCGCGAGGCAGAGGTCACAGCTGGAAGTGCTTTTAGGGGAAATTCAAAATCACTGTCAAAAGCAGTTCTCTCTCATTTTAATTGTAATTGGTTAATCTCATTTCATTTGCCTTGCGGCGATGGCTGTGAAGCTTAGGAAACTCTCGGGGCCCCTGCTCTGCTCTCAGTTATCCTGCGAGCAATTCTGAAGGCTTTGGCAAAGTTGCTTTGGATTTATCCCTTGTGCCTCCATTGCTTGAGGAAGACAAGAAGGGAAGGAATGAATGCAAGAGATGGATGTTCCTTTTACAGAAATTAAGACAGACAAATGGTATTCACTGATTTAACCTTGCTCTGGCCCCTCTGCTGAATTGCCAGTGGCCAATGCAGGGAATGTAAGGAGAGGATGGTTTTGTGTGCATCACTCCCTTCATCCTTTCTGGACCTGAAGGAGGAGAGGGATGGGCAGGGCTATGGCTGGTACAATTGGGAAGGGGTGAATATGGTGGTCCTAGGATATAAACATGTAATGCACCATGCACTGGCAAATTCTCTACTATCAGGTTAAACCAATCTCTGCAGTGCACCCTCAACGTGAGGACAGTGTTTATCCAGTGGTATCTCACCAAATCGCAGAGTACACAGCCAACAAATCACTTAGGATTAGCACAGCAAGACACTGCAGAAACAGACGATGGGTTAAACAAGCTGTGCTGTGCCTGGTAAAGAGCTTGGCGAAGACCTGATTGAACACGTCAAGCAGCTTGTCCATGGCCCCTGTCTCCCCACCCTACCCTGAGCACACGTGTGCAGTCACATGGAATTTGCTGCTTTGACTCGCAAGCAAGTCAAAAAGCTGTCGAACAGCCATCACATCCAACACCACTCATCATCGCCATCAATTGTTCTCCAAACGAAACACACCACATCGCCAAGCTAAATGCTTGGGAAGATATTTTTCCACTGGACATGCATCCAAAATAAATACAGGAAAATCTCCTTCTCCAAGTACTTCTCCTGATTACTTCTCATTCGAATCATTAACAAACCCGAGATACACACACAATAGCACAAGGCTGATGAAAACCCACTTCAACAGAGTGCCCCATTTATATTTTTTTCAAAGATTAATCCTTTTTGTTACTCTCAACCTATGAGAAAAACATCCCTCCAGCCTATCCCAAGCCAAACTGATGTGCACATCTTCACATGTGCATCCCTTGCTAGATGGATGCTTTTTGCAGCTGGTCATTTCAGCCTTGAAGAATGCTCTGGTGGGAGCTTGCCATGGTTTGTATAATCCCACATTTACTGTTATGTCTCTGTCTGCCCTAATGTGCCAGCTCTGATGAGACCCTGTTGCTGCAGCTTTAGCGTTTTGCTGCAAGGTAACACCATGATCCACCCTTGTGATTAAATCCCACCCCACACAGAAGCCCAAGTTTGCTGCCTTGGTGTACATTGAGTAGGAAGAAACTATTCCCTCTCTAGGAGCTGGGAAGAAACCCCGTATCTCTGTGAGAATAATCCCACATTTCTGCGTATAACTTCCTAAGCCGATATCTGCCACAAGCATAAGGAAAGGCGAGCTTGGAACAACAGCCATGGCTTCCCCTCATTGACCATCCCTTCACTGTACTGCGCAGTGTTTCTTCAGGAAGGTTCTCCAGGCTCATGGAGCAAGATGTGCTCTTCAGGCTGGAGCTTAATTTAGCCAGGGTTTGATTCCACACCACACACAGCCTGTTAGCTTCAGTGGGTCCCACCCAAATGGCCCAGGTTCACTCAATCCTCAACCCAAGACCCAGACCAGGCTGCAAACGAGACCTTCTCTCTCTTTCCCCTTGCCCAAATCACTGCCTGCAGTGGATGTCCTGGAGAGCCTGGCCTGCACTTTGAGACCATAATGAAACTTATGAAACATTCACTCAACCCCAGTAACCCAGAGATGGCAAAGGCAAATTACAGGTCTCTAGTTTCTGCCTTTTGTGTGGCATTGCCTTTGAATGTGCTAAACACTGTAGACAAGAAGTGTTCTGGTTTGCTATAAAGCTTCCAGCCAGTTACTTTGTGGATCATCTAATAAATCAGTACCCACCTCTGCACTTGTCCCTGTTTCAGTGTGACAAGACAAATCACAAGAACTGTATGCACTGAGCTATGGTGCAAGCAGATGGGACTCCAAGGATTTTCCCAGGCTCCCTCCTAGGCATACCAGACACCAGTCGGGATACTTATTCCTATGCAAAGTACTGGGCACCCCAGAGCTCCTTCTGGAGGTGACAGCACTTAAGTGGAAGCCATTTGTTCTGTCTACCCTGACCTGGGCATGCAGCAGAGCTGCTTCCTGCAGTTAGCGTGGGAGCGTTTAGATGTGGAACATGCCAGAAGCTGAATTTAGGATTGTACCACTGCTTTGAGAATCCAGCATCTCCAGTCTTAGCTCTTAATGCAATTCACTTTCCCCTGAATTGCCTCCTTTGCGAAAACGCTTGGCTTATTTCTAACAAGCCCTCTGTCTAGCTGTGAAAGCAGCCTACGGCTCAGCTCACTGCTATGCTGTTCCTGGGATGCTCTCTGCAAGTGGCTTGGAGCTGGTGGCCTGGCAATCATGTGTGCTGCAGTGCCACAGCCCTGGGGAGGTACCAAACCAGAGCCCTCTGCCAAAGGGGCTGTGCTGTCCTGAGCTGCTCTGTATGTGCTGGAAGTGCCTGGAGCAAATGGGGCTCCATCCCCTGCAAAGAGTCACAATCACTGCCTGGAAAGAAGAGCCCTTTCTTCTGGCCATCTGGGTGCATGCCCTGATGAGCCAGCCCTCAGCCTGGCAGAGCTCTGCTTCACATTGCAAGTCTGGCTCAGGAGCGCACCAGGCCTGTGCCCCTGCTCACCCTGACCAGCAAAGGCTTTGGAGATCTCTGCCCTCACTTCTCCCCTGTGGTTATAGAGCATAAATTCTCCCCTCAGATGAAGGTCCTGCTGTATGGTGGCCTCTCACCAGTGATATTCATCCCTGATTTGCCTCAACCACACCAACAAAGTGAAGCTGCTGGAGACTACAGGCTTCCAGGAATGATGCTCTATCTTGCCTGATGGCAGGCATGGCTCTACCTGCACCTCCTGCTCTGGTGGTACCAGCCTGCAGGAGATACTGTGGCAGCCCCTTAGCCCCCCCAGCACTGCCTTGGGTGAGCCTTGGCAAGAGGCCTCAGGGACCACAGCACAAGATGACAGGGACCTAGCAGAGAACTGAGATGCTTTCAGAGAGAGGCCACCCCTCGGCAAATCTCCCAGCCCCAAGACTTTCTTCTGTGCAAATACCTGACATTTACCAGCATAGCCTGAATTTTAGGCAAGGTTCCTCCCCCTTCTCTTCTTGCTCCACAGCTCACTGCTGACATTTTAAGAGCAGCGATCCTGATCTTGCATGATAAGCTAAACCCAAACCTCCTGAGGCTGCAGCCCAGAGAGCAAACAGCTTCGTCTTTCACCACTTGGAAACTGAGGCTCTGAAAGCAGCCTTCTGGGTGTACAAGTGCTGTGCTGAGCTATGCAACAGCTACAGCATAACCAAGACTTCCCATAACCAGCAGCCACCAGCCAGACTGAATGCATTGTTCAGACTGCTGCCTCACATCAGGGCTTACAGTGATGGATGATGCTTTATAAAAAGCTGACGGAGGAGGTGGCAGCTGTGACTGTGGTTGGTAAACTGGTCATAGCTGCAAAGCAGGGGTTGGAGGGAGGAGAGGGCTGGAGCTTCATTGTACTGCTTCATCAGGGCTGACACCCCTGAAAACCAGAGCTTTGGAGGAAATTGGGCTTTGTTTTCCCCCTCCTTCCCACTCTCAGCATTTCTCACAGAACAAAACCCTTATCTCTTGCCCAGCTCTACCACTGGAGCACTAATCTTTTGGCTGTGGCAGTGGATTAAGTCTCGGGCCCTGAGCAAGCTTTTCCAAGGCACAGTGAAAATGGTGTTTGCCAGGGTCTAACCCATGTGCAGCTCACAGCTGCCATGGTTGTGAAATTGTGCTTTTTCTTTCCTTTCTTTTCCTATTTCAAGCAGCCCATATGAAGTAGGGAGACCAGGGCTGTTCCGAGAGACTATTCCTAATGATCTGAAAAGAAACCCAATATTTTTCTTGGATTATAGAGGGAAATGGTTACCTTGATTGAAACTTGGTTCAAACACACGTTTCAGACAGTAATGAAGACTGCAGATATGAGACTTGTACACAAACTTTTACACAAACCTTCACAGAGGGCTTTTTTCCTTCTTCTTTCCCTTCTCTACCCAAGACTCTGCCTGGTATAGCTAAGGATGAGCTCCCATAGCTTGTTGGGGAAAGGAGCTTTAACTCAGGAGCTAGGTGTGAGCTACCTTTTATTCTTTGCCATGCTGACAAAAGGTTAATGAAACAGAGCTGGCATTTCATCAAGGCCAGCACTGAAAATTAGGGACAGAGCTGCCATTAAAAATAACCAGATGCATGTGCTTCTATCCCTGACACACCGGTCTTGAAATATCTCTCTCTTGGGCTGTATAGCTTCCAAGGAATAGCAGGAAATTGCAATTGTTACACTGGCCAGAGAATGGATTTAATTTGTACTGTTTTATCCTCCCTGTTGGAAAATATCCTCTCTTTTCTTCCATGCCAACTCAACAGAAAAGAAAAAAGAACCAGCAAACCCAACACATTTCTCTCTAAAGCCTTCCATGCAGTTGGATCACAGCCTGCCATAAAGCATGCATGCTTCCTGTATCAAAGGTATGGATTGCTTGCCTTCTGCAGGGTTTCTTGCAACACATCCACATAGGTCATTGTACATGCACATTTACAGCAGTTAAAGTTAGTTTGCTACAAAAAGGGCTGCTGCTTGGGATGAGAAAGAGCTGGTTAAAGGGGTCCAGTGCATGTGCTTTGACCATGCCAGGGCAAAGCCAGAGGATTACACTTAAACAGCCTGCAAGAAATGAACTAAGCTGACATTTTGGATACAGAGGAGGAAAGAAGATGCAGTACAAGTAAGACATCGAACTGCCCAGCAGCAGTTGTCCAAGCAGAGGCTCAGGAGCTCTAGCTGGTTTAGATTAGTTCAGCAGGCATCAGTTTCTTACTAAGGCTATCACATTGCATAAGTTAAGTGAAAGAGCTGGGCAAGTCATGAGCATGTACACAACGGTGATGCTTCAGCTGAAGGGCAATTACTTGTTGAGCAATCATAATTTAATTGCATTTGATCACATGTCTGTACAAGAGAGAATCTAAGTCACCTGTTTTCCTTATGTAGGTACAACTCTGGGCTATGCAGGTGGAATCAGCCTTTGGAAAGGTAGGTTGCTGGCCTAGATAGATGACAAAGAGCTGGAGCTTTATCAGGGCTGAGCAACAGTAGACAGTGTTGTCTTTAGGAGTTTTGTACTCTTGTGACATCACAGTGGGAATATGTTTGGCCTTGTTAAGACGGGAAAGATGATTGCAGTGATTGAGTTACAGAGGCTTAATGAATTACTTGCTCGTCAGCGGAGCTGTGGTAACTGACTCTGCCTGTCGGACACACAAAGTACAATGTGCTAGCTCACGGCTAATTTCAAGCACAGTGAGGCATAATGTGGTTACCCAGAGCAGAAGCTGGCCTGAACCCATAGGTTAAAACGTCTTTACTTTTGGAAATGTACCTAGTCATGTTAATTGGCTCCGGCAGGTTGGCTGTAACAGCTTATCTGGCTCCAGAGCACAGTGATCTTCCTCCATGAGGACTGAGGGTGGCTCCTGACTCAGACGTGCAGTCCTGTTCCAGCAAGCTCTGAACCTCCATCAACAGCACAGTCCCTCCTTCTGCACCAGAAGCAGTTTATTACTGACTCAGGAGGGAAGAATGGTAAGAACGCAGTGAATCGTTAACAGCACAAACCTGGGAGGTCTGCAGGAGGTCAGCAAGGAGGACAGCAGCTCTGCAGTGAGGCCATGGGAAAGCACTGGAGCTGCTTCACCAACCCCGAGGTGATGTGACTGGAAGCAGATTAAAGGAGACTGGCCAGGCATGGTGAATCACTCCTGTTAGGAGCGGTTCCCTCTTTGAGCAGTGACTGCAGCCAAGAGCTGAAGTGACTCATGGTAGCAGCATCAGCTGATGGTGGGAGACAGACAGAGGATGGCACAGCCCTAATCAATGCCTGTCATGGGGCCAGGCCACATCAGGTCTGATAGCACCCCCAGGGCAGGAGAACTGCAGGCAGCAGCATTCTTGCTGAGGCTGCCATTGCCAATGTTGTTTGCTCATTACTTAAACGGTCTTTCTGGCCGTTTCTTCTGCCTCCTAAAGCTTTATTTTCTCTTCCCTACAGAGGAACAGAAGCTTCTTGAAAACCTGCCTGTCCAGCTGCCTTCAACCCTGCCCTGTCAATGCTGAGTTTTGACAGAGGGAGGATGTGGAAAGGAGAAAGGGAGAAGAGAGCAGGAGAGAGAAAGCAAAGCAAAGAAGCAGGACTTAAAGGGAAGAGAGCAATTGGGCTGCTATGCTGGCGTCTGCAGCACCAATGCTCAGCACTGAAATCAGGCACTGATGCAGCAAGAAGAGGATAGGTGGGAAGAGAGAGGAGATCAGAGTCCAGCAGCAGTGCTGAGCAAGGAGATGGTTGTGGCTACAAGACAGTTAAGCCTGATCATGCAGTCAAGCCTGATTAAGCTGTGCCCAGAGCTTCCCCTCCTTCTAGTGCCACACACACAAGCTGTGGCTTACAGCTGAGAGGACCACCATGAGGGGATGCAAACACATATAGGGGCTCTAGCTGCTATTTGTGTGATCTCTCCTCCTGTGGGGCTCCTGCCTTGACAGAGCCTGCAAAAATGCTCAGAAATCGCAAGCACCTTTATAATGACCTCGACAAAATTTACAGCAAAAAGGCCCAGGAAAACCTGTTTGTGTGGTAGGTCCACACAACGAACAGTTAATCCTGGGCTTGCTACCTATCACAGTGCATTGCACTCCCCTTCAGCTGACCCCCAGCATGCAGCAGAGCTGCCTTCCCCAGCAGCGGGACTGCAGGAGACATCTGTGTTTGTGTTCAAGAGGGCTCTTACCAAAGCATCAGACAAACAGGGAGCTCTGGGAGGTGGGGTGGAGAGTAGGCAACTGTCAAACCCTTTTATAGCTGGTCCCACAGGAATTTGCTTTCCTCCTATTTTTAAGTTGAAAAGGATTGAGTTTCACTGCAGGAAATAGTTGTTCTCCCTCCCACCCACCTTTCTTTTTTCTGCAGCACATTGGAAGAGCAGTCTGCTGTCTGCCTCAGGTTTCCAAGAATCAGGCAGTCAAACTGGAACCAAAGTGTTCCAGTTATCTGCAACCAAGGAAGGGAAGCAAGAAAGGCTGGAGAAGAGGTGTTCCTGTCTGCAATTGCTCAAAACTTTAGTGTATGTATTGGTGAGACACACTTTTCTCTGTCCTTTTGATCAGGTTGAGATTGCAAATAGGGTGTCAGAAGAAGCTTCTGTGAAATCCTTAGAGACAGTATGTTCATACCCATGGAAGCTGCCCTGCCTTCTTCCCTAATAATGTCACAGAAAGATCTCAGGGAAGGAGCACAGTGACCTGCCCTCAAGGAATCTCTTCTGCATTGTACCACTTGCAGAGCTGGACATTTGCAACAGCACTCAAATACAGACCTAACTCTGTGTTCCTGTTAGAAACACATTCAATCAGTGCAATGCTCTTAAAATCTCTGCATGCCTGAGCTGTACCAACCACAGAATCATAGAATAGTTAGGGTTGGAAAGGACCTTAAGATCATCCAGTTCCAACCCCCCTGCCATGGGCAAGGACACCTCACACTAAACCATCCCACCCAAGGCTCTGTCCAACCTGGCCTTGAACACTGCCAGGGATGGAGCATTCACTAATTCCCTGGGCAACCCATTCCAGTGCCTCACCACCCTTACAGTAAAGAACTTCTTCCTCATATCCAGACTTCTTCCTTATATCCTTACAACATCTTGATACAGATTCCTCCTGCCATCAGACTCAAACCTGCAGTTCAATTCCCAGCCTATCACCTGGGATTTAGAGCAGGAGACTGGCTAACTAACAACAGCCTGTTGGACACTACCTTTTGATCCTCAGAACTCACAGCCCCGTGATTTCTTACCCCTCCTTCCCTGTTCTGCTGATACTGATCAATCCTGTTCACCAGACACAAACGCATCCTTCCTGCACTGGGCTTGAGGCAAGGCACAACTCATTTCTCCCATTTCTCTTGCAATGACAGTAGAGACAATGCCTCTTTTGTAGGTACTTCTACGTGCCTGGTGGAAAACCTATTGGAGACTAGCACAGTTATACCAATAATCTCCTGTTTATTATTCCTTCTGGCATGGGATTTGCCATTACATCTCTAGCACAGGCAGTGTTTTCCATTCATCTTTTCTCAGCCAGGTGTTTGCTCATTTGCAGCAGGGAGCTTCAAAAGAGACAAAGCTAAATTGATGGGAAACAGAAGGCCAGGCTGCTGCCAAAATGGGTTTTCCACAGGGATCTTCATAGCCTTAAAAATGGTTATTACAATGTCTTTCAACAGTGGTCCTACACACCTGCTAAAGCCTTGCCTTTGCCTTCCTTGGACCTGTCTTTCTGATGGCCTTTGTTGGGCACCTGTTAGTTAAACACTGGTCAGGTTCACATCTTCCCAACGCAGCCAGTCTTGGGTAATTCCTCACTCCACTGAAGCCAAAGAAACAGCGTACAGGAGAGATGTCACTGGAGTAGGATAACCACCACAAACCTCAGGGCTTGATATTGCGCCTATGGAGTGATGCTAGTGTGGTTTCAAGTGGATTCAATCATGGGATTAAAGGGCAATAGCTCTTTCTTAGCAGCTCTGTGCACAGAGTTCCTTGTTGAGTAAATGTATCCACAGGCAGGGAGACCTACCTGGGAATGACTTTGTGCAGATCAAAGCACATCTGTGCTCAGATGTGTCCATCAGCAGGTGGTAGTGCTGTCAAGTGTACAGACTGAAGCAAGTGTCTGCTCATAACCCCACAGCACAGAACTGCATCAGAGACTCATCTACAGAATCCTGTTTCAGGGAAATTTAAGTAGCTGTCTGCTCTCATTATGTGTATTAGAAAAGCACAGAATAACCAAGTATGTGCATTTCCTAGACATCACACTTAATGATTAGGTTGTTATAACCAACCTTGTCACTTTCTGCACCTCTGCATTGTGTGATTTGAAAGACTGAATACCCGAGCACACCCAATTCAAAATATGAACTCACTTTGCCTGTGTTTGTATCCTTTGTACATTGGCTTACCCTAAAAGGGTCCTACATTTCAGTCAGTGTAAAGAATCACATTCCTTTAGTTTCCAGGGGGTTTTATTCTCTTATGTTCATTCTTCACTAGCTTCTGGCTCTGTGAGTGAGTGAGGATGGATCCAGAGTTAACATTTAAGCAAACTATGAAAGGGCATATCAAATCTAACGTGTGGAGCTTCAGAGACACCCTCTCCTTTCATATTACATATCATTCTGACAGACATGGCCACCTCCTTAGAGCTGGGTGTGTTTCATGGACATAAAACTTTAATAGGGCTAAACCTTTCAGTTTTTATTGAGTCAAATCTCACAATGAGACTTGTGGCAATGAAGTCGTTGATATCCAGCCTCCTGCAAAATACTTTGTACTTGAAGGCTTTTGGGGACTGTCTGCTATTACTAGAGCTACAGTACTTCCCCTTTCCATTTTTCAGTTACAGGAAGGCAAGTAGGATGCTTTACGGTAAAGATAATATGGCAGAAACTTGGAGTTCTGAAACTGAGCAAGACACAGGACAAGCTAAGGAGATCAGACCTGAGTTTGCAAAACAAACCCGGGTGGTAGAGGGAAGATGTGGATTAGAGCAAAGTGAGAGTCCAGCTGGTGAACAGACCACAGTTATCTTGGAGGAAGAGAGAACTTTTCCAGCTCTCCCCTCCCAGCACTTTCACTGCAAAGCCTCACAGATTTTGGACTAGAACTGCCTCCTTCCTCCTCCATTCCCACGTGGACTGCCTGTCTGGGACATTATCTCAGCTCAGGTCCCACTAGGTTCTCTTTGCCCACAACTCCCAGGCTCTGGTAACAGATATCTCTGAGGCAGATGAACCCTCCACATTGTGGTTATTTCAGTTCCTTCCCTTTTGTTTGCCTCCAGGAGCCAGTAGAGGCTCCTGGAAACAGCTCACCCAGCCTGGTCCTCACTAGGGAAAGACCAAAGTGGGTTGTTGTTCCACCACCACAAGTCCTGGACTCTCATTAGGAGAACAATATTGCTGCCTTGGTTACAGGGATTCACTCAGATAATCCTGTGCAGAACCAAGAGCTGCTTGGCATGATTCACATCGTAGTGGGACAGCAAAGCCATGCACATATGGAAAGAGGTTCTGGGAATAAAGCAGAGGATTTGTCAAGTTAGAGAACACAAAAGAGGGGAAATGCTGCTGCTGGCCACATATCTTCATTCAGAAGTTATTACTTTGTAAATACAGCTCCTGCTCTTACTGTATTTGTGCCCCTTGGCATCACAGAAAAGCTATTGATCGTGCCAAAGACTGGGGAAGGTGCTACAGCCTGTCTTAAAATGTGGGCTGGCAACCCTGATGTGCAGAACAAGAATGTGCTGTTCCTCCACACAGGTCTTAACATTTCAAGCCAGACAGAGGGAAAAAAATGCCCACAGACCATCAGGAGAGACTGGCAGGACCTCATCTGCATGCCTACAGCCCCAGAGTACCTTTCCATGAACATTTCCAGCATGCAAACCGCTAAAGAACATTTTCATCCTTGGAACACCACTGTGGCAGGAGGCTCTGTCCCGAGGAGGGACATCCGGGCTTGGCTCTCAGTGGTGTTCAACTCTGTTCAGCTTGTTTTCCTTTTGGGTGCAGGAGAAGGTAGGCAGTGAGGGGCTAGATCCTCCAGTTCAGAGCAGCTACACAGTTCAGTGTTGCTTGCATCAAATGTGAGCCCTGCCAAGGGAATGGGAACCCCAAGAGATTTATACAGGCACTTCAGAGCAATTCAGAAGGCAGCTCATGGGTAAGAACATACCTGTAAACACATGGGCAGAAAAATGGGGTTTTGTGTGTGTGTGCAATAGATTCATACTGATAATGCTGTCTGGATTTGCAGCTGTCTAGACAATGGGAAAATGAGCATCATGAAACTGGATAGTTTTGTGAGATGCCCAGCCAAATATCTGGGAAATATTTTTGTAATGGTTCTCCTCAGAGAGAGATATGAGCCTGAGCCCTCCATTAGAGATGCAGCTCCCTCCATCCTGGTGAGGGACTGAGCCTGCCAAGCATCATCTGCCATGCTTTGCAGTCAGATGCTGGGTGCTGCTGTGGAGGAAAAGAAGCGCACAGCACAAGCATGGCAAATGAGTTTTCCGGAGGCTGGAGCTGCTGCTTTTCTGGCACGGAAAAGGAATTTCATGCTTAGAACTAGAGGCTGGGACTACATGAGCAGTGGTTTACCTCTGCAGACAAACAACTAGAGGCAAGCGTCTCTCCAGCCTGCTTTGCAGCCTACAGCAAAGACCAGATGATTTCTAGGCTCCAGGGTTTAGCTGCTCTTCTCTGTGGGGTAAAAGCTCATGAGAGGAGGCAAGACTCATTCTGAGCCTGTTGCCTGAAGCCCTGTCAGCACAAGGCTTAGAGATGCACAGGGATCTCACCCAGGACAAGAAGATGCAGCAACCAGGATTGTGTGCTTATGGCTGAGGCTGGGAAGAGCTTTATCTCCATGGCATCTGTGAAAGTCCTTCCTCAGAGCTGCAAGGCCAAGTTCTATCATGGTGGTACTTACTCCTATAACAACCCTACAAGCACTGGTTGGTGCTAGTGACCAGCTGCAAAGACCAAATCGGGTCTAAATTCTAGTTTCAGTCCCCTAGAAGCTTTCTCTCTAGTCCTGCACTGCAGCAAACACAAGCTTTGTGGGATGATGACATCTAAGTACAAGAAAACTGAAAGGAGCGATATACAATTGATAAAAAAGAAGCTCCAAATCACATGCTGTGTTAATGACTCAGGACAATATACCAGCACCTTCCCTCGCTTCTCTGAAAATCATCAAAAAGGCAGGAAGACCAAACCTCATCTTTTTAGAGCAAAGATGTTATCTTCCCCGGAAGGGAAGAGCTGTCAAATCATCTAAGGACAGCAGAGTGTGAGCAGCAGCTCAATGTTATTGATGATTTTCAGCCAGGGAACCTTTGTCTTGGTTTAGCTTGAGGAAGCCTTAAAAAAACTGCTCCAAGCAAAAGTTGCTACAACAACAAAAAGTCCCAGGAAAAGAGGAGACGAAGATTAGCCCAATATGCTCAGGATTTTAAACAGGGGGGTGATTCTGCCTGAAGATGAGTGCAGAAGAAGTTGGAGAAATAAAAGCCTCTGTCCCCCAGTTTCATGTCAGAGGAAGATAGCAATGAATACCCTTCAGGTACTATGGAGAGAATTCGATGGCACCAGAAATGATAACATTTTTGTGCAGAAAGCTCTAGTTTTGTTCGACTTTTTTTGAGCTATTTCCTTGCTCCCATCTATCACAACACTGACTGGGTATTTCCCCCCCCTCCCCAGTTTTTGTAGAACTAATCTTTTGAGTTTTGTGAAGTTGATCTTGGCTCATGGCACACACCCCACATCTGTTTTCCTAGGCCTTACAGTCTGACTCGGAATGATGACATTTTAACTTCATCCCCCCACTGTTACTGTCAAGTTTAAAAGCAAAGCTAAACACTCCCACCACACCACGGCATACCTGATGTCTGGGAAGGCACATGTCCCCTCACCTCCTGGTACTGAGCAGGGAAAGGTTGCTGTAAGAATGCTGACTGCTTATTTATTATTCTTAAAGATGATACAGTGTGAACTGACAGCAGAGGTTAAATACAATTATTCTGCATGAGTGACTTTTCAAAGCTATCCATTTGGTTCTTATCCAAGATCCTTTGGAAGCACATCATTAAAGATAAGCACGCACACAGACCAGTGGGATGTGACATACTCTTAATCTGGTCATGCTGGTTTTGCTACCTTTTGAAATCATAGGCCTGAGAAGCTGCACATCCCTGTTCTTGGGCAAATTGCCACACACATCCAGGAGAGTTTGACTTTGGACTGTAGACCACTGCATGTCCCAAAGTGCAGCTTGGCAGGATATGGTCAAGCAAGAGCATGTCTGTTGGGGAGGTAGTTAGAAAAGCTCTGCTGGACTTCTGCAGATTCATGTCCTTCAGTTGAGTTTGCTAGATATTTCTGGGCTGGATTTGCTCTCTACCATTCTGCATCTGGTAAGACAGTTAATAAATACTTCTTTCGGCATCCTCTTTCCTGTGGTATTTTGCTCATTCTAATTCTGTTCCTAGGCAGAACTCAGAAATGCAAGAATGTGAAAGTTAGAGGCAAGGGTTTTGTCCCAGATGTGAAACACTAAATCTGGACTCCAGTACACATTTCTTTGGCTGTGGGAGTCAAAGCCCAAAGACCAACAGAAAAGATGAAGGCCACACGTTAAAGGCAACTCCAGGCCAGGGTAACCCCCTTCTCCCTGGCACTGCAGAATTCTGGCCATCTCTGCTTGGTTAACCCGAGAGCAGGATGGCTGCAGAGCTGAAATGGTGACACACATCCAAAAAGAAAAAGCAGAAAAGAAAAAAAAAAAGAGGAGGAGAAACGTTAAATGCTGCTGGTTGGTGATTATTCTGAAAAATGAACAATAAGGGAAATGGCTTTCACAGGGGCAAACCACTCTGATTTGTAAAAAAGGTGAAGTTTTTAATCTCTTACACAGAGTAAGCTCTCTGGTTGCAATTAGGAAACGTTAGCTCAGACTGGCATGGAGAGAGCTTCCTTGTCAGTGTCCGAGTCTTGTTTTGTCTCTGATAATTCCACATTCTGCTTTTAAGAGACAGCTCATGTTTGATGTTAGTGTGTCAGTATTTAAGGCTAAATGCTGACCTGGCATATTCTGACCCTCCAAGAAAAGGGAAGGAGGGGGAGCAGACTTTTCTATCACTGTCACGTTCATTGAAGATGGTAATTCTTGAGATTGGGCTGCACACTTTAAGCTTTGTGGCTTTTGCCATCATACTTCACAGAGATGCACACAGAATACTACACCGGAAACAAAGTCAGAAAGCTGGTCAAGGAGCAAGGGACCATCTTTCTTGCTCCTGTCCTGGCATTCCTCCTCCGAGCTGGCTCTGAGCTCTCCAGCCCATTGCAGGGTGTAATGGTGGGGTAAGAATTACTTAGTTCCTTATAGCTCCTCACTGTATAAGAAATCCTGGGGTGAAAAGCAATCGCTCTTTAGAGTTATTCCTGCAAAAAGCTGTATCTAAACAAGGAAAACTATCAGCCATAGCAGCCGCATTTGGACATCTCCCTCTAGATCTGTTCTTGGCTGGAGTGAGGAAGCATTTGTAAAGATGGCTATTAGACTGACATTTGATGCATTTTAACACAGTGTAACACATCAGCCTCCTTGGAAGTGAGCCCTCCTCACTTCACCTGGTCCAGAGTTCCTTCTGTGTCCCTGCAGCAGGTGGCCCTTGAAGTCAGAATTGCTCCAAGCCACACTGCTACTTGTATAGACTGTTCCGCTCCATCTTACTCCTTCCCTTTGAATCTCTTCTATTCATTCTTTCTCCCTGCACCCAAAGTGAAGACCCTTGGGTAAGTAAGTGCATATTGGAACAACTAAGAGGGTCCAAAGTTCCAGACTTTGAAAAAAATCAGGTGCAAAGCAAGAGCAACACATTTACTACAATTACCTTAGTGTAGCATTATACTAAATACCAAAAGCGAGAGAGTTGAACATTGCTTTTTTTAAACTACAGATGGGCTGCATTAACCACAAAGGAAACTCAAGAAGAGCTCATGTCTGGAAGTAATAAAAACCATTTGCATAACATGCATGGTGCATTCAGTGCTAGCAGGAGGTGCTGGACAAGTCCAACAGGCTGGGAGCTTTTGTCAATGTGAGTTCAAACCCAGAAATCCTCTCCCAGTAGTGGCCTGGAAGGACCTTCTCAGGGAAGAAGGTACAGTCTCCTAAGCACAGGCATTGTTTCACCTTTCAGAGTCAACCCAGTTTCCAGCTGACCCCTGCAATGCATGACAACCATTTCTGAGATGCCAGAAGTAGATACACAGAGGAAATCCATATGATCCAAACAACTATGAAAGGTTTTACCTCCTAAACCGGCTGGAATCAGGGCACATAAATGCCTTAAATGATGCTAGCACAGAGCAACAGCACAGGCTGAAAGCTGCCTAACTGCAGTGACAGAAATATGCTGGTGTAGGAAACCCAGTCCTGCTCTCTGCACTAGCATGGACGTTGCCAGCACAGTTTCTCTCCACCACTGCAGTGTATCTCTCATGCTTGCTGAGGTTGCAATAAGTCCCAACTACTCTCCTCAGTCAATTGCTGATGGCTGGAGTCAAGAGAACTGAAACAAAGCCATCCCACAAGTCACTCTCATTTATCTTCTGTCTCACCCCTTTATTTCTTCAGAGGATGGTATGACACTGCAGTAACAGATAGGATCATCCAAAGGCACGTCCTCACACCCTGCTGCCACGTGTAACATCAGGGCACAAATCTCCTTTAACGTAAGTAATAAAGGTCTGTACTTTTTGGAGCAAGGGGGATGTGGCTGAGATTCTTCCCTTGCTGACACACCGCAGTGCTAAACTGCTGCAGCAGGCACCAGAAGCAACAAACGTAAAGTCAAAGGCATTATAATCTAAGAAAAGGCTGAAGAAACCCAAACTGAGATGTCATAATAACATAAGCCAGAATTCATTACCCTTGTAACCAAAAAGAAACTACTGATATGCCAGTTTCCACCCATAAATAGCTACAGTTGAGGGTCTCAGTTATGAAACATTGAATGACATACCATATGTTGCACTGAATGGTTTTGGTCGGAAGTCCACAAAGGATCAGTTAGACAGCAATTTCTCCTGTTGAGACAAAAACCAAGAGGTAAAAACTGCCTTGCCAAACCCAGAAGATAAGCACAAAGGCACATTGTTTAAAATCACAGGGGAGCAGAGTGTGCTGGAACACATAAGGAACAAAGCAAATACAGACTCTTGGGGTGTTTAGACTACAGCGTGTCTGCCTTTTTCCAAGTTGGGTTGAACGAAAAAGCAGTTTACAGAGAGTTCAGGATTCCTGCAGACATGCCAGAGTCTCAGCTGCACAGCAAGCTGTTTAACCTGGGAAAGCCAGCTCAATTACAGGTAAAGGGTCCAGGTGTTTACAAGGCAATGAGGACCCATAGCTTGAACACTGCAGTAGCAAGGAGTTGGGGCTCACAACAGCTAGCCCTTAGCACTGTTTGCCCCCATCTCATGTGCTGATACCCAAGCCTCTTGGCAGATGGATCCACACTGCCTTTGTCTGGGATAGCTTTATCCCTGAAGACATGATGGGGAAGGTCATGGTCAGCAGGAGACATCCCAGGTTTTCCCTGGCCCCGTTTCTCCGCCAGGGATTTGCTTAGTTCCTGTGCCCTCATCACCTCATTTACCACCAGAAATAGGTCTAATATTGAGGTTTTAAACTCATAATCCCCTGGACTGGAATTGATAGGTGGAGCTGTGCAAGGGGCATGGGGAAACAGTTGGGACACTGCAGATTCTCCACACTGGTTGCCAAGTAGCTTAATCCTGTTGCCCTTAATGGGCGAGGCAGTTGTCTTTTAAGGACTCCAAAGCAGGTCCTATTTGGAGAAGGGGAGAGCCAAGGGTGGACATGAAGCTGGAAAAATGGACTCTGGCACAAGCTTTCTCACTGGCCCAGTGAGTTCTCCTTTCCCCAAAAGACCCCAGCAGTTTGATTTCATTTTAGTTTGGCTGTTGCAGACCTCCAGCCCACAGCCCCATGTACCCTCCACACCGAGTTGTGGAACGCACCCAGAGTGCTATCCACTTAGTACATACACAGCAACACACAGCCCTCAGCCTGCAGGGGAATTACCGTTGTGGGTTACCAGCTGAGACAAATTCATTTCCTCACATTTTACATGCAAGAGTGGAAAATGCTGCTTAAAAACCACATGAACCAAAAAGAACAAACAGCAGGGCCTGAAGCAGTGGTCTTCCAAGTTGCTGCGTAGCTCCGAGTGGCTGTCACCATTGCAGAGAAGTGTACTAGACTTCAATGCCCCACTGCTCTTTCAGGATCCAGAGCATTTTCCAGGCCCTTCATCACCTCCAAAATCAGCATCCCTAATTTCACAGTGGGGCTGCGGTAGGTCCCTACTGGTGATAGGTGCCTACTGTAGTGGTATCTGAGACTCAAATACCTTCTGCCTTCACTTCTCTTCCCATTTGCCTGCACAGATTTCAGGTTCTCTTGGGTATGGCTTATCTTTTACCTTCTGGTGTTCAAGACAGCATTCTGACACTTACACCATGGGCGCCAACATCAGCCAGCAGAGCAATCGGAGGAGACTTCCCCTTGCAGTAGTTACTCCCACTTTATCCCAGCAATAAATCATTCTTTGGGGCATACCCTCAGGGTATTTGTCAAGCTTGTTAAAACAAACAGGAGGAAGCCCCTTGAGGCAGGTCCCCCACTTCCCACCTCTGCCTTACCACCTCCTGAAGGTCCCAACCCACTGGTTAAAAAGGCAGGAGGGAAGCAGACAGCATTAGCTTTGTGTGACATAGAGGGCTGAGGAACTTTGGGAGACAAACTATTCAAAGTAAAAAGCAGTGCAAAAACAGATTGGGAAACTACTGTGCCGTGACTATTAATGAAGCGATAGAAAATATCAGTCACTCCCCAGCCTCTGAAGCTTGCTGCGAGAGAAGAATTAGGATAGTTTATGTGCCAAGTACCAGGAAACCGCAGGGCCCTGGTGCCTAGTTCTCAAAAGAACACTGAATCACAGGGAGGAAAGCAGAGTGCCGCAGAGAGCCAAAGGCAGAGTTTAAAAATAGCAGCTTTCAGTTTTGTTTCTTTTTTCTTCTTCTTAAGTGCCTGGATATAGGATCGTGTCAGAGGGTGGATAAAGAGAGCAGACCAGCTCCTGTGGAGAGAGAAGCCTTCCTGAATGCAGTACTTCTGGTCAGGAGGGGGTATGGGCTGTTCATTTTGAACTCCAGCCCACCCCAAAGGAACCAGTCTCTCCTAATCCTGTTGTCCCCCCAGCCCAAGAGAAGGGCGCTGTGAGGGTGGGAACTGAGCAGCTTAACAAAGCCCATCTGAAGCCAGCACAGATGAGTAAATCCAAGGGCTGAATGTGCGATCTAGGCTGAACCATCCCCTTCTGGACACATGAAGGGCCAATTTCCCGTAGCATTAAGGATACTTTTGAACTGCTGTGCAAGGAATGAGATTTCCTGACATGTTTGTGCTAATGCTCTGGGTCTGTGTGCAGGAAGAAGTTGTGTCTGGCTGCTGTACCCTGGCAAACGTACTAAGCCAAGAGAAAGGATGTCTGAGTTCTGGTGCTGCTCAAATTTCTCCAGCCCCTCAGACTCTGCACTATGCACCACTTGTCCACCAGGGCAGACTCACAGCACCTACCAAAGCAACAAAGTGTAGAAGTTGGATATTGGTACCATAGACAGAAAAGGAGACGGGGAACTGTCTGCTGAAATGGACAGTAAAGCTTTAGGTCATGCAGTGGAGTACCAGCAATTGCTTTAAGTCAGAAATGGACAGGGTCTGCAGGAAGAAAGGATCTCGGAAGGCAAAGCTTGTTCGTTGCAGAGAGGCATGATGCCCCTTTGGGCCTTTGCTTTGACTGTGGAATGAGAAGGCACAGCTGATGCTTTGGATAAGGCTGTCTGTATCTGGCTCCCCAGGGAAGTCTCATGTGCGTTCTGACTCACTGCTCAGAGGATGCTCTCAAATCTAGAGAATAACCCATGTAATAAGGACAGCAAGTTCAAGGAGCCACATAAAAAACCTTTTCCCAATTAGCAAGCAGACGCACAAACCCTTTTTTCCAGCCAGCTCAGGGGCAAAACAGTCAAGTTTTTCAGTGTAAGCTATGATTCAGTTGGAGGGCAGGGGAAGAGAAATACTGGCTCTGTCACTGGGTTAATAGTAGTACACAAATCACTTAAACTGCTACCAACACATTCTCAGATTGCCTTGTTCAGTTTCTCCTGTCACTGGCAAGGGCTTCTGGGCTGTGGTGCAGAGAATGACCAACTAGCACACAAGTCACACAGCATTCACAACACTTCAAATACGGTTTAAGAGCTAAAATCTAGTACTGATAATGATGCTGACCAAATCCTAAAGGACCGTTTTAATGTTAAAATATGCAGGCAAAAAAAAAAAAATCCCAAAGATCTGGAATCTGAAGTATTTCCTTGCAAAGAAGTTTCCTCTGGAATGTCATCTGTTCCTGCTCTTATTTGAGATAGGTAGCTGACACAATCAACTCCAGTGACCTGTGTGGCACAGAGCTTTTTGTTCCTGTGGCTCATAAAATGGCCTAGGAACCCAGTAGCACCACAGGCCAATGGAACTGCCTTGTCATGTGCAGTCTGTTAGGCAGCAAACTTCAAAGCAGCTGCTTGTGTGGAGTTAAAGAGCTCCACATGTCTAGGAATACCCTGAGACCCAAAGTAACTTGCTCTTGCTGCCTTTCAAAAAGGCCAAGCCACAATGTACTAGGAGCACATCTCATGGTGCTGTGTCCTGCCCTCCAATTAGGTCTGAAAGCTTTTATTACGCGAGAAAGTCTTTAAAGCACAACCTCAGTTCCAGTTCATCCAGTTCTTCCCTCCCTCCTGTTTAGCCTTGCAGGTACAAAAAGCTCCTTCAGCCCAGCTGGCCTGGGATTTTCCCTTTTCCAGCTTTCCATGGGGATCACTATGAGCGCAGACAAAAGCAGTGTACAAATGCCTTATAATGGAACCCTCGTAGTAGAAAAGCTCTCACCAAACGGCCACTCAAGGGACTTTCTTGTAGTTTCTGTCCATAAGAGAAATGAGCTGGTTGGAACATGGTACAAAACTGGCATCCTGGTATAGGGGGCAATTCAGAACAGGAGCAGGACTTTATATGATGCTCCCCTCTCTTCAAATATAGAGATAGGAGCAGATCAGAAGAACAGGTAATTCTTCCTCTGAGAAGAATATGTGCCCGGCAGCACTAAAGACCAAGATGAATTAACCTGACCAGCTACAGTGAAATTCCTATGAAGTACAGGCAACACGAAGCAGTGCATTTTCTCTTGTGGCTGGAAAGACAAATTTGCAACCAAGTTCTTTGGGAGGGCTCAAAGCAACGTGCTGCTGCACGTTCAGCTAAAACTGCATCCTCCTAGCACAGATCCCAAGACTTTCTTTTACACTTTAGCCCTCAGTTGTGAAGTAATGACAAATACACACAATCAAGCCTGGGGGACTCTTTTTTCAGCTGGAAGACTTCAAAAGGTTTCACAAAGGCTGAAATGAAAAGGCATTTGGATGTTCTGTAGACAAAACCTTGTTGCTTCCTTTCTGCAGGAAGTGCTGATACTTTGAAGACAACCTACCAACCACACTCACTGAGACACAGCGCAAGACATCGCCGAGTTTGTCTCTGCCAATGCTTTGACCTTGCCACAGCAACCAGCCAGAACTTGCTGGAAAGCTCTCAATACTTGGGAAAATAGTGGCACCATTCTATCATCCCTCTTCCAAAGCAATACACGAACATATTGTACTTCTGGAACAATTCTGGCTCCAGTTTCATTTTGGGGCTATAAATGCAGACAGAGTAGAGAAGGGTACATGAGAAGAGTAGGGGAAAGCTGGCAGTAATGAGGGATGCTATTTTTTCCAGAGTCCAATGTAGCTGCTACAAGGAACAAGCCATGCACAAGGAACACTGCATCATGCTCACACTTCCAGTGTATGCCCTGGATTGAAATTCAAATGGATTTTAGTGCCCCTTAGTGCTGGTTGCAGGGCAGGTTTTCTTCTATTTGTAGAGAACAGCAGTTCTCTCACCTTCTGAGAGAATAGCGTTATTAAGATACCTTGCAATACAGCAGCAGGAAACACAGTCTCTGGCACAATTAAAAACATAACAATTTTCAAGGAACTATTTCACTTTATGGAAAGGATATGGCTGTGAACATGCATCTTGTTATGATCTTTCTATTCTCTGTGTAGCAGAATCAAGGGCTAGTCTGAAGTAGCCTTAAGCATTCTGCTCAGGGATAGTCCATGAACAATCCTACTGAACCTATAGATTTCTCTAGGAATTGGGGTTTGATCATAAAGAACTTTACCTAGGACATTTAATTACAACCTGGTCCCAGGATAATCAGTGACAAAATCCTTTTTGCAGCAGGCCCAGTGGTTTGGATCACACTAATGCCAGCAGACACTTGACCTGGCTGTCTTGCCAGCTCCCAGGTTCATGCTTTCCTTCTTTGTTCATCAGGTATTTGAAGCAACATCATCTCATTCCTCTTCTGTTTCCAAGACAAAAATCCCCTTGAGAAACCTTCTCTGTTCTTTTCCCACTTACACTTCCAGCTGGTTTTTGCCTTTGCATTACTAGTTCTGTGCCAATCCAGGTCAACTCTGAAAATAACTTCCTGGCATTTTTAATAGCATTTCATGGTGATTTTAGATGGAATTGTGAAGCTTTCCAATAAAATGCTTGTGACTGGCCAGGGAGATCATACAAAATCATCCTTCTTCTAGCCCTGGATTGGATAAGAAGCTCAAACATGCATTTGCCAGGTGACACAAACTATGTTTTCCACATATACATGCATTCAGATTAGCTCCCTGCTAACAGCAGCTCACTAGCTGTAAAACTGGCTATAAAACTCCATCATCAGGTTCTTTGTGAGCCAAATCTCTGAAACCTTATACAAAATGACTGCTTATTGCCCAGACCTACAGAACAAGACAAAACTACTGCAAGGACCTCACTTCATTATCACTGCACTGAATAGGTTGGGTCAACATTAAAGCCCCAGTGTCAGGTCTCGCAAGGCAGACCCTGTCCTCAGGAGTTTAAGATCTAAACCAGACAAAGCAGAGAACAGTCCTAAACTGCCTTTTCTTATGCTGGAATATTTGAGATGAATAAAGCTGCAGGTTTTGGCAGGCAGTAGCCAGCTCCAAACAATTTGCTTTGTATCCAGACCGCTTAAGAGATACCAGGGTGAATTCATCCCATTGATTTTTGTTTGGGAAGAATCCCAGGTCTCCGATTGATCTCCATTTTTTGATTGCACATTGTAACTCTGCCAGACAAATACCATCCAAAACAACAGCATTACCTCTAGCAGATCCTTTGGGAGTTTTCATTAATGTCAGTGGAGTTCAAGCACCTTCTGTCCTTGTTTCTCCTCCAGGAGCACGTGGCCACCATGAGGCAAATGAACAACACCACTTTACAACACACTCAGGAGCAAGCCTGAGCTACCATAGTTATAATTCGACATCAGCACAGTCCACACCTGTATTCTTAACACAGTCTGGAGTCCTGTGAGCCTCCCTTGGGAGCCCAAACCAGCTGCTTGTGTCTAATCTCTGCCTCAGTTTTAGTGGGGAATTTCCTCTCTGCACTTCAAGTGGAACAACATTTTAAGCAAAGGTATTGCAGCCTGATGACTGAGGAGGCAAGTTAAAGGAAGGTCTGCAGTAGCTGCAAATAAAGCTCCCTTACATTAAATATTAAGCTCAGGGTAGTAAGCCAGACAATCACATACTGAATTAATAATGTTATTTATTCCATTTAGTGGAGTATGGAGAACACTTAATCATTGAAGCATTTAAGATCAGAGCTAGCACCAACAGCTCAGCTCTAAGAGCATTTTATGGAAAACAGAGGTGGACTGAGTAGTTGGAAGAGAAGAGAGTGTGAATGTGTGAAATATAGCAGATTTGGTGATAATAAAGTTAAATGGCCTCGATTGTTCTTTGGATACTAACTCTCCAGCAGCACTTTGTCTTAAGAAAGCATAATAAGTAAGTCTCCAAAGATAAGCTTGGGTTGGAGCTTGTGTAGAATCTGGAGGCACTTCTTTTCCTTTTGTAAAGTATTTATTATTTAGGAAAAAAAGGATCTGTTCAACTAAAACAAGAAAATGTCACGAGGAATTCCGAAGCTCTCTATTCCTTCAAAGTTTAAATAAGTAATAAAAAGATCTGAAGATTAAAAAAATGCTGATACAAGTGTCTGAAATCAGTTTGGATTTTTAGAGTGGTCAACTCTTTTTCCATGCTTAACACTGAAAATTACAGGAATATTTGCAGTTTCAGCAGTAGGAACTCTACCTTTTGAAATACAGGGTTAAAATATTGAAGAGCTACAATAGGACACCCAAGGTATCTCCCCCCTCATTACTCTTTCATTTTTCTGCTTCCTAATTTTGGGCTCTCTGACTGCCATCTTTTATAGCCATATGAAGAAGCAGCCTCCCAGGCACCATGCAAGAAGCAGCATTTTCCCCATCACTCAGCAGGAACACCCTATCAACTACTTACACACATTTCTCAACCTTAATCACCTCCAGTTGCTGTGGGTTCCAACATTTGGTCTGCTGGAGAAAGAAATAACCCATCTGCCACTTCCTGCAACTCTGATTTCCATGCCTTTCATGGAACAATTTCATTGACTTCACAGGAGCCTATTTGGATTTACACCTGTGTAAAAATGAGGCAAGAAAACCCAAGCCTTGGTGTAGAATAACAAGTTCATAAATGTGCTCTGTATCTCCAAGCATCTCCCCATCTCCAAAGGTGAACAGCTGTTGCTATAAATCAGACAGTCTGAACCAACCATTAGAACTTCATCCAGATGATCCGTTCAAAACATACAAAGGCAACGTTTTGGATATAAAAATCTACCCTCATGTCCTCAGGGACACCTTCTGTTGGAGCAAAACCTCATAACTCAAAGCTAAAATTAGCTCACTTTAGTGCTTTTTCAGGAGAGTCAGGATACTCAAGAGTAACATCGCCTTGTAAAGGCCTGTTAGATGACTTAAGGGATCCTAAACATCTGGCAGTTTGGTTCATACTGCATTGGAGACATCTAGTGTCTTTTTCAACTTCTCTGTGGGTGTAACTCTTCACTATTAGCTACAATGGCTGTATCTGGTTCAGTTCCCACCAACCATTCTCTCTATTTGAGTAGGAAACACTTGCTAAAGCATGGAAACAGCTGGCAGAGTTGGCTGTAGCTTGTATTAACAAAACACACTCTTGTTTCTGACCACAGACTGGCCTTTAAGTTCTGACTGTGACTGCCAAAGGCTCTTCTTCGGTGATGTGGTCTCATAAGTCGAAGATGTACAAGTTGGCTGTGTTAACAGTTGGTTCTTGTAGTATAAGGCTTGCTGTCAGGAGGGATAAAGCTTGTGTAAGTTGAGGGGAACAGGATGAGCAGCCCCATTTTATTAGCTGGGAAACTGAAACAAGAAGATTAAATTATTGGCCTCTGGCCATTTCCAAGTGAAAGAAAGACACACACATATGCCTTTCTGAGGGAAACGCTCTAATTAAAGCAGGCCAATATGCAAGCCTTATTTACACACCACTCATCAGCACAGTAAGTCCAACCAGGCAAGGCTGTTGGACTGAATCTCGTGCTGTTGAGGATGGTAATCGTACAGATATCTGCGCTCCAGGGTCAGTTTGGCACCCAGGTTCCCTCAGACACTAGGAAGCCTACATCATCTCCTGCTCATTAATACCTCCCAGCTCCTTGAGTACATAACACGTCTTCTCCTCTCAAACATACCAAGAGCATAAAATGCAGCTCAAAGGGGCAGGATGGTCAGTTAGCCCCACACTGACCACTGAATAATCACCTATTCTGAAAGTGTCAGTTTCCTCCACCTTCATCAATGTTACTGCTTGATACTTCAAGTTCTTAAGGGGGAGGCCAAGTAATGTATTGCTGTTATGTTAGGCTTTGTCATTTGTCTTACGAAGGGTACTGGAGAGCTAGACATAACATGAACATGGAAAAACCAATGAAACACAGACAGAGGTCTACCTTGAGCTTCCAGACAGTCATACAGAGTAACAGGCTCAGCTCCTTTCACTCAACTCCTTATGCTCTTTTGAGACCATGAAAAGAAACTTTATGATATGCTGGAAGGGATGAAGTATTAACTATCAAAAACTAGACTGAAGTAACCAAGAGCCTGGATTATTTTCTCTTTGATGTATGCTTATGTAAATTCAAATACATATTTTTAAATGCAACCTTTCTTCAATTCTAGCAGAGCTTATTAAATCTATTTGAGTGAGACAAGCTAGGCTGCATGTAACGCCAGGAACTCCCCTGACAGTTTGCCTTCCTATTTAACATGATACTCTGTGATTACACATACCAGAGCCTTTCATTCAAGCATTTTCATTTACAAATACTCTTTACATTTTTTAACGCCCCTGTGGACAGGCATCAAGAGTCCACTTTGTTCAAGAGTAATCAATTGAAGCAGGGAGAGGCAGTCTGGTTTGCTCCAGATCACGCACTGAAATACTAGGAGAGTTTGGAAAACTCCTTCCTTATCCCTCCTCGGTAGTCACTCAGAAACACGACTTCCAGTAACAGCAGATACATTCTCTTAATGCTGGGCCAAATGCTCACAGAAGAGAGCAAACTCAGTAGCAAGTAAGCCATAGGAAGCAAAGAGAAATTAACCTCCTCAAAACCAGCCACAATGGGGACACCCATCACTCTTCCCTTGCTGAGTTCACTTACCAAGCAGCAAAGTGCTCTCCGTGGTGCAAATCTGTCAGACATTTCTTCCACATCTCTTCCCAGAGCCAAATATCTTCCAGAGGAGAAAAAGTACTGTTAAATGGCATCAAGTCAGTCTTGTTTTCTCAGACATTATACAGCAAACTGCACACTTCCATACAATCCTGACTCCTCCAGAAGGAATGGCAGCCCATTGCTCAGGCCCATCCTTTCTTTTTTAGATTATTAGGTCCATTATTTCTGGAGTTTTTAATACTCTTTAAGAACATTATTTACCCCTCTCACAGTCCCAGAGATGAGGTCTAATTAAGCCCAGTCTCTAGGGCTGGTGGAGCTGAGAGAAAACAAACCAGTCTGATTACTACCAAAAAGCACATGTTCCAGGGGGACTCTTACCTGAGGCAGCCACAAGGCACAAAATCCTCTTCTGCTGAGCTTCCAGATAATCTCTATCACCCCCCCCTAAACACTCAGCTATTAAATGTAAGCCTTAAAAGCAATACCTAAGAGATTCACCTTCAAACCCAAAGAGCACACAGCAAGTACCTTCCACACAGGAGCCCAACTCCCAACAACACCTTTGCTTCACACCTGCAGAACATAAGCTCTCAGAGTGGAGCACAGCTGCCTTTATCAGGCAGGTAGATGTTTTCTTTGCTGGGGGACTGCCAGGAGCTTCAGGTGACACAGATTTAAATGATGTGCAAGCCAAAAGCTCTTCAAGCAGAAGCTAGAGACATCATTATGTGTCCAAACCAAGTTGTATCTTCATTTCTTCTTTGTAAATGGAGTGTAATTATACACGTGAGGAAGCTCTTGCTCTTCCTGACTGTGGAGAGCACCTACAGCTTTGCACTAGAATTACCTATGAGAGACTGTTCAAGAAGCCTCTCTAGAGAGGTCTAATTTAGATAAATGAGGCCCAGCTGTGCTAGTTTAGGGCCACAGAACAACAACAGCTCATAGGCATTAATGAAAACACCCCACCTACCTTGTCTTTGATTGGATTTTATAGTGAGACAGTGACCTGGCTGCAGAAAAGAAAGAAGATAAAACCCAAGGTGCAAGTTGCATCTGTAGGAAGTGGTCCAGATTGAGAGCTGGGAGATAAACAGCCCTGGGGATGGCTTGGAGTGAACCTTGCACCAACATTTATGTTTTCAGGCCTGTTCTTCACAATGTTTTAGTGGGATAAACTGAAACCTGCCATCCCTCCATGTAAATAAAGGGATTTGTCATAAAGCGAACAGATCCCATTCTTAAGTAGTTCCCAAGAATATGAAGTGACAATGAAGTGCCTAAGAAAATAACTTTCCCACTGCCT
Organism: Lathamus discolor; assembly: GCF_037157495.1. Classification (NCBI taxonomy): domain Eukaryota; kingdom Metazoa; phylum Chordata; class Aves; order Psittaciformes; family Psittacidae; genus Lathamus; species Lathamus discolor. Next base: position 11,631,088 of record NC_088895.1, on the reverse strand, counting down.
GGGAAAACCCACTCCTAAGATGATAACTTCACAGCTGGGATCAATACAGGCTTTGAAAGAAAACAGGGGCCTGAAAGACTCTGTATGGTCTGAACAAAGAGAACAAAGACAACAAATAAAACTGAGGTTGTTTTTAAAGGTCTGTGTCTTACCTTCAATTATCAGCTTAAAGAGAAATTGCTGGAATGGTTACAGCCACCCAATTGCTCTGTGGGAATCTCATACACACTTGGCAAACACAGGGAGCCGTAAACAGATGCTTGTAGTCTTTTGCTCACTCAAGGGATCATGCTTGCAGGTCGGGTCCACCGTGCATTCCAAACTCTTCAGGTGCCATTCTCTGGCTGCCCCTTCACTCAAAAGGTGATTTGGGCTTTTTCTGTGGCCAAAATGGCCTCATAGAGAATTTTTACAGTTGTATTATGCCTGAAAGGTTGGAGCAGAGAAACATGAACCAGTGGCCTCCAAAACCCTGGGGCTTCACAGCAAATTTATACTGAGGCAGGATTTGCTGCAAGGTTTGAACCCCCAACCATTTTGGACATGCAGCTTTCTCCTAACATTTCCTCCATCCTTTCCCTTGGGCTTGTGAGAACAAAGCAGCTCATGTCTGACAATTGCTCCTTGCAGATTCACTAGGTGAGATGGTGGAGTCCAGTGATAGAAACAATGCACCCAATGGGTCAGTCCCACTTCTCTGCAGTGCTCAGCCTGCAGGCTTTCTCTACGACTGACTGTGATGAGTTGGGCAGAAAATGTGGCTGATTTTAAGGGCTATGTTCCCACAAACCCAAAGTTATGATCGACAGAGAAGCAGCAAGGTCAGTTCATGAAGAAATCACTGACCACTCTTACCCCCTTGTGTCACTCCACTGACTCCAGGGCAACTGCAACAGCACTGAAGGAAGACTCATCCATCTAGGGGAAAACAAGGCTTCCTTCAAATCCTCTTTTATTTACTCAAGTCAGCTGTGTTGAGTGTATCGATTCCATCAGCTATTTCCTTAACCATAAAACCAGATGTGCACCGTCACGGCCCATCTACAGGGACTGAATCCATGCCATTGCAAAAATGCAGAATGAAAATAAAATATCCCAAGAAAGCTGAGATAAGCTGATGTTTGGCGCTCTCAGAGTTTCCTGGGTAAATTGCTTTTCTTTTGAGTCCCATTTATTTTTGTTACCTCCAAAGAAATGCTGGTTTAGCCACATTTCTTGGAAACAGCGTTAAGATCTAATGGGTTGTTACTGATGTGAATTCTCAGGGGAGAAGCTGGAGTGTAGGGGGAATGTGGTATTATCTTTGCTTCTGGGCATCAGCAACTTCTGCAAGCAATGCGGTGCGGTACATGTCATTCTTCACTGAGGCAATTAATTACCTTGGTCTCTAATGAGAAGAACTATTCAGCTTAAATAAACCACTGCAGGCCTTTGGACTTAAGTTAGCTTCTGGGCATCTGGGCAGATGTGTGAATTAGGAAGGCTGCATTACTCCATTTTCCTCTGTTTCTTCTCATTGTTCAGTTTGTTTCCACTATACTTCTTAGGGACACTGCCAACTGAGGCAGGTCAGTGCACCAGGTCCTCCTTTCAAAGAGTCACCTAGGAAACGTGGTCTGGCTTCATATCAGCTTTGAGTACTAGCTACCAGCTCTCCTATTTCCCAAGAGAGCCTAAGGAACAGAGGGAAAGAAGGATTCCTATGGAGTGTTGAGATGAGCTCTTCATCTGCTGGGTCTTTGCTCCATCACAGAGGATGCTGGAGGTGATGCAGGTGGGGTCCAAACACCCCCAGTCTAACAAACTGCAGAGCCTGCCCGATGCTACTCTTGCTGGGATGAAGACACAGGGTGAGCAAACATCTGAACTGCAGGACACTATGCCCCAACTGAGCCTGCAGCTACAGAGAGGAGTCTGTACAGGAATGAGGTGGGATTTGCTGGCTGAAGAGCACTTCAGCAACGCGGCTGCAATATGCTACATGCCAGACTGCAGACATTCCTGGGGCAGCTTTCCAGAATGTGAATAAACTTGGGATGTATGTATAAATGCCATACAATGTGAACCCTGAGAGGCCTGGCAATTGCATGGCATTGCCTTTGTATACATATAGCCTGAAGGGATTTCTCCAAGCTCAGGTGTCTCCTTCCAGTATCCACATGTGCTGATCAATTCTTGCTCTATATTGGAAAAACTATCTCATAATGTCACACCTCTTCAATGCACAAAGACTCATTTTCGATTGCATTGTCCCTTGATTGCCACCACAATATAACAGAGCTGTGAGATACCACAAATATGAATAGGGAGGCAATGGGAATGTGACTAGCCTGGGTTACTTAGGAAGGTCTGAGTAGGCTGTAGCATCTCTGAGTTGGTCCATCCTGAGGTCCCAGTCGCAATGGTAGACTCACAAATGATTCACTGCATAGAGACGTGTTATGAATGAATTAAATTCAGGAATTACTGCATAGCATGCAGGCCATATCCTAATGCTTACCTGAACAGTATCTGTCCAATGTATATACCAGCTCTATATCCAGCCCTGTGCCATCTAACATTGCCTGGGGGAAAAAAAAAACACAGAGGAGAAATAAGGCACCACAGGTAAGAAATACACAAGAGAGACAAAGTGTAAATCTCTGACAGCCAAGTGCTCTTAGTCTCTTGGGAAAGATTGCTGCCACATAGATGTGGTTTCCCCTGGCACAAGGTGATACTCGAGACCTCAAAAGAGTCAGAGGGGGTCTTTCTGCTGATACAATGAAAATGCCCTTGCGTGATTGAGCACCACCAATTAAAACCAAAAGAGAATATTTTCCAATGACAACTTGCTATTTTTCCTCCCTTAAGAGAGTTATCTGACATCTAAAGTGCAGAGCTCTACACAGGCACACACATAGTCTAGAGGTACTTGTGCCCCTGTTGTAACTGTTATAGTTGCAGAGAGAAATAAGGCAACAGGAACAAACAACTCTGGAAACACACACAGCCAAACGCTGGGTTTATAAGCAGGAAACTCTCACCTGGATTGTTCTGCTTCTGACCTATACTTTACACTGCACTATTTTGCGTGTTGTTCTTTCTCCTCCCCAGAGCAGACAGAAACCAGATCTTAAAATATTCACAATGAATTTTCAAATGAATAACATGTGAGGCTTTGTCTAAAAGGTGAAGTTGTTGTAAAAATCAATGTCAAAGGGAACGCTTTGCCAATTCAATTATACTTGTTCCTCTCAAACTGAAAAAAATAAAGAGAAAAGAGAGAAAAAAAGTTGTGGGCTTATTTCAAGCCCAATAAATGTTCCTCAGACTAACATCCCAATTGTGTAAACGTTCTCATGGCTTCTTATGCCAGCTCCCCTCAAGGGGTCATAATTAACTCTAAATAGGGTTACCTTATTTCAGAATCACTCTAATGTCAAGCAGCATTTCTGCCTAGGTCCACAGATTTAAAGTAATGATGTGTCCATCAGATGGCATGATGTTGTCCCAGAAATGGGATCCATACGTCAAAATTTAAACCCAAATAAGTGTGATTGGACATGGCAGCTGTCTAGAAAATAGTCAGTTTCATTGAGTTTTGGGCAAGTTTCATTTTAGGATTGACCCAAAAGAAAAAGAAATGAGCAAGATGAAAGTATAAATGGCTGAATCCAGGCCATGGTGGGAAGGGCTGAAGGGCACAGCAAATCCTTGTACAGATGTGCCAGCACGAAGGTATGTGGGCCTTAAGATTTCCTTACTGGGCATGATCCAGCTCTTTTCCATACTACTTGGTGTGCACCAGCCTCTCTCAAGCTGCGCATGGAGTGAATTTTTTTGGGGGCAATAATAACCTTTCTGATCTGCACTTGTAAAGGACAGTTCTGAACTGTCATTCACATTGCTGGAAGGTGCTTCAGTGCAATAACACAGACAGAGATCGTAAGAGTTCCAGTCTCTGATCTGGACTTGCATTTCTGGCTTTGGCATGGACATGTCACCCATGTGCTTTGTGGACAGGAAACACACGCCTGCCTGGCAAGGCTGATGTGAGAGTCGTTCCGTGGTGCTGAGCCTGGAAATCCTTTGACTGCAAAGGGGCAAGAGCCCCAAGCATAGCAGTAGGGAATACTGTCATACAGTAATGCACACCCTAATGTACACTACATGTAGTTTAATTCCATACAGAACCAAGACATGGGAATGTCCTTGTTTCCAGGTATGATGCTTGTCCAAGTGCTTGTAATAGACTGCTAATGAATCTTCCCATAACTGGAAGAAAATGATTAGGAAGTAAATAGCAACACCAGTAACTCAGGTTGCAAAGGCAAACTCTGAATGACCCTATCTTCTCTCATACGACAGAAATCTCCTGTAAATACACACGCAATACAAAATTAGTTACAGAAACACCCTGGAGATCTGTACTTGGTTATCTAGAAACTAAACCACCAGAGGAATTTGGGTAAGTTTTTGCTTAAGGACTATCATTATTGGCACTTGATCAGATACAGATAAGCTAGGTTTCCAGCTTATAGAGAGAATAATGCAAAAGGAATTGTAATAGATTAATTTCACATGTTTCATTTGAGGACAGGTAGGGTTTTTTGAAGCACTAAAGAAACATTAACATAAATCTGTGTTATGATAGCACTGTAATTTATAAGAAAGTAAAACTTCTAGTCCTTGAATTTTTGCAGTGTTTAGAAGGCTTTTTTCTCAGTATGGTATAAAGAGAATAGGATTCAGAAGTTGTTGAGCATGCATTTATTACTGCTTCTACCAAATGCTTGATTACATTCCTTGGTTTGTCCTTCAAACGAGAAGAATGGGGTTCAAAAGTGTATTTTGTGACTTTTTAAGACTCACCTTTCTAATTATCTTTTCAATAAATGTTGGTGTAATAGAAATCCCAAACACAACTGGGGCCTCTCCATAGAGTGCTTGCACTAAAGCTTTTACTGTCCTTACAGACAAAAGGACGAAAGGCAGAAGCAATCTTTGCATTTCATGAGGTGAAGTGTAACGGAGGTTCAAAGCTTTATCCAAGATCCTGTGGGTACCTTTTGCATAGGGTAGAGTGTAACCTTGGAATCCCTTCGGCCTCCATCCATATTCTTAAACATGTCATCCGTTGCACAACAATGATATAGGTGGGTTTCCTTGGAGGAATGGTTGTTCTCTGCAGATATTCCTGACAGAACAGCAGCTATCCCATTTCTGTACAGCTCCATGGCTATCTTGCAGGTGATGTATATAAAGTATGAAGCTGCTGGTCATTTTCCTGCTGTGGAAGAGGACAACAGCTGTGAGCAAGTAGAAATCAGGAAGTGGAAAATTGCCTATGACCATGAAAAATAGCAGTTGAGCAGAGTGTTTTCCAGAGAAGGGTATGAACAACACAGGAGCATGTTTTGACAGGATGTGGCTACTTGGAGTAATGTGATAGATTCTGAAGGAAAAACAGCTTTGCATTTTGGAATAGATGTCAAAACCAGCTCAGGCAGTATCAGTTGTTACTGGCACAGCTGACCATGTAAGACTCTGAATTTCTCCAGATCTTCAGTCCAGCTTAGGCACCATGGGAAGAACATCAGGCCAAGTTGGAAAATGAAACAGCCTGCAAGGAATGGTCAGATCTGTGAAGTGAGGGGCTTGCCAAAATAGGAGATCGGGGGGGGGGGAGCTGTAGCTGTGCTACAGCTGTTGGTGTTTCATAGGGGTGCATGACAAATCTAACTTACAAGTGTGCTGTAGAGGAGGTGGGACCATCACTACAAGTCTACTGCCTCAGGGAAAAAAGGTGGAAGATCCTGGAAAACGGAGTATGCTGCAAAAGAAAAAAAGAACACAAACCAGCATCTAAGATGCTAGAACCAACCCATTTGTGAGTCCTTCTTCCTGAAGGAATCACTTCAGGAAAATCTGTGTCTATTACTGATGCCTTATAGACTGTGTGCATGTCAGCCTTCCTCCAGGACCCCATTTTCCCATGCTGAAACTGCCATGTGAATACACTTCTCACTGGGATACTGAAGACAAGTGATGTTGTTAAAACCCCTCTGAATCTGCAGAAGAACATTTCTAATGAACGGAGTTGTATCATCAGGATGTATGATGAAAACCTCAGTAGGCAGAGCTTACATTGAAGGGGACAATCCTTAGAACATCCCCATCAAGCCTCCTTTTCTCCTAAAGTCTCTGCTGATGATGTAGAAGCAATAAAATACTTTGTAAATGCTGCATGGTCAATAACTAAAGCCAACTGCCAATGTACAGACCAACACATCAGCTGGAAACACTCCCCGCAAAAATCACAGTGCTTTTAAGCTATTGTGTTTCCTGTTAGAAAGTAATCATATCTGCCTTTTTACCTAAAATGCTGCTAGACAAAAGGGAAGAGATATTAAAACCCTTTCAGACATTCAAGTATTAGAACATGCCGTAGTTTTATTAGGGAAGAAACACACAATGGGAAGAAAATATCTTGCAGTATCTTTTCACAAGTTGACTGGCAGCCCTGAAAGCCATTTCCTTCCACAAGCCCACTGATGTTACATCTGATCTCATGAAAATAACCATACAGTCTGACATACCAAGATGACTCCACTGGCTTTAAGCCTCAATGAATAACATAACCCCTAAAAATAGTGTTAGAGTCTATAAAATCAAAACAAAGTTTGATGTGAATACAGTTGTGCAAGTAAAAGTGAAATATTGAGTTCTCCATTAGGAAAACACATATAATAGACCAGCTTGGGAAAATCTCTTTGAACACCATGAACTTTGTGGATATCAGGATGAAGGGCAAGATTTTTTAAGGATATAATCTCATTTTTACTGATTGTCAGAAAACTGAAAAGTTCCTTCCAAAGTGATGAAAAAACCCTGTTGGGACCTAGCTATGGATACTGGGATTGATTTGCTCTTGTGACTTCTTTCAACTGATATTCTTCTCCTCAGATACCCCTGTGAGCCAGACTGTGCTGCCATTTCTATTGTACAGATGGGAACAAAGGCAGAGGAAACGGCCAGATTTCTAACTGCACTTGTTTATGGAAATTAAAGGATTTGTTGAAACACAGCTCAAACATGCCTAGACAGGGTCTGATTTCCTTCCAGCTCACTCCAATGGGAGGCTCCTAAACAGCATAAAATGCAACACCTGAATGTTATGATGAAAGGTTAGAATGATGTATTGTAGAATCTGCTGGCTACTGTGATCGCAATGGCTTTGCTGTGCTCATCCTCACTGTGATCTGGAGTCATCAGCTAACTGCGTAGAACGGCTGCAATTCACTCTGGCCTCCAGACTGAACAATGCAGCTTGTAAAATGCAACAATAAGGATGCCATCAACATCTGCTCCAGTCCATTCATGTGTCAGCAGCCACACCACATGGGAAGGTGTCTTTAGTGTCTAGCAAATGGTTTCTGTGTAGTTTTGGGGAGGAATCTAGCTTATTAGGTTAGTCCTTGTGAACTTGGAAGATAACTTAATAGAATAGGGAGTTTCTGCCAAAGGAGCTCTCCCTCTGCTCTGTATGGAGCTTGCTGAAACATTTGGACATTCCCTTGATGGCTTTCTGGATTGCTCTTTAAAAAGAACAAACACCTCAAGACAAACCCAGTGTCACTCTCCTGTTCATCATAGTGCTTACAGACCTTCATAGAGACTATCCAGAGGTATGATTATTCAAGGCAAATCTTGCCTGTTTCTTAATTGCACATTCCTCTCTCAGTTTATATTTGAACACAGACTTAGGGTTAAGTCCAAGAGCTCCCTCAGTCATCCCATTCTGTAGCCTTAGACACAACTTAAAGAGGTACAGAGCACCCACACGCGGGTTGTATTCCTGCACGGCAGATCCCCAAGTGACACTGACAGCTCCCAGCAGATGGAGATTTGGGGGCACACATTCTACCAACAGAATGAGCAGCCTTTAAGAATAAGGCTTTCAAATATGATTAACAGGCCAGGTAGTCTCTAAGCCAGAAGAGAATAATCTGTCTCTGTGAAGTCCCTTCCTTTCCAGCGGCTATACTGGCTGTTGCAGCCAAGGGAGAATGAAAGATGCTTTGCATGACTTTCAGTATTTACTCTCACAGGAAGCACAGTATCCTGTCTGGCTGTTGGTATGCTCACCACCTGACTCCAGCATACTCCAAACAGCAAAGTCTTTTTACCCGACTGGAATGCGCTGCAGTTCAAATACCAGGAATAAAATAAGCAAGAAGGGCTGCTCTATTAACTGGGAGGTCAGCACACTGTTTCCTTAAGGGTTAGCACTGAATTGGGCTCTTTCTGTTGCAGCCAGGCAGAGAGGTTGTATGTCTGCAGCCTTGACTAAAACCATGGGGACTCCTAAAGACCTTGTGGTACTGCTGATCCTCCATGCTACAGCCTTCAGCCTTTTGTTAGGGTGGAGAGTAAAGAAAGAAGCCAGATCCAGATTGTCAAAAGGAGTTAAGATCTGCCTTACTCTGTAAGACAACAGATGGTGCTTCCAACCAACATGTGTGTGATTTTGTGGCAGAACATCAGTAATTCAGTAATGAAGAGCAGCTCCACCACCTTTGCGTTTGGTACTGATGCATTTGGCGGTATACAGTGCCTGGGCCTGGGGTCTCCATTCACAGCACGTTGATAGACTGGAAAAGGTTCAGACAAGATCCATGAGTTGAATTAAAAGGTTACAAAACAGATTTTAAGCAGAAGCATCCAATACTGCAATTTATTCTCTTTGTTACATAGTGATCTTGCATTCTGTAGAAGCAGCAATATGGGAACAAAACTGACCATAGGCTTTTCATTCTGGCAGACAAAAGGTATAATGAGATTTGGTGGCTGGGGACTGAAGTGAGAATTTAGAGTAGCAGTAAAGTGAGTATTTCTAACAACTGGAACAATTTACTCGGGTACCAATCAACTCTTCACTACTGTAAACCTTTGAAGTAAGGTTGGACTCCTCTCTCAAGTTCAGTTTCTCATATTCAGTTCAAAAGACATTGATCTGGAATTGATTTTGATTACTATGGTCTGCATTATATGAAAGATGAGAACTGATGAACTCAAGGATTCCCTTTATGCTTCTAGAATACCATGAATATTCCTAGAAGTGTGGGAAACCTGATTCCCCTTTATTACAGATATTCATTGACTTTAAGATACTTGTTACTAGCTCTGCCTGCCTGACCTGAAATTTACTGCCTGATCCCAGTAATGCCTCCCAAGGTGGTGGTTCATTGCTGAACCCATGCAATTTTTTTCCTCTTTAACTCAACTTGCATTTTTGGAGTTGAATAAACATAGGCAAAGTTCACAGGGAACATGTGATCTGTAACTTCATACAATAGCTAGCTGTAAACCCTCTGTCTGTGTTGATTCAGAAACCAAGAAACCCCCAAGATACATTTCTTCAAAAACCAATTAAAACCTCCTCCAAACAGCACACAAATGGACAATCTCAGGTTGCACATAGCACAAATCCAACCTGGCATTTTAATTCCTAATAAGCATAGCAATGTAAACACAACCACAGACATTGTTTTCTAATTAGGAGAATGTACCATGGGGTAGTTACAGACCCCTATGGAAACGTGCAGACATTTGGTTGCCTAGCAAGTGAAGGAAATGGAAAGCCCTCTCTCTCAGCTAGGACATTCATAATTAGGCTGGCAGGGGTAGAAATGAAAGCTCTAGGGGCAAACACAGGAATAATCCCTGCTGAACCAGGAAAGGCCAAGGCAGTGCTAAGGGGAGGGACATAGAGGTACGCCTTACCAATGCTTTTTATTGGAATATTAGCTTACAACAACTCTGTGTGTGTGAACAGCTGAATTCTGACTGCTTGTAGGAAGGAGTCAATGGGAGCACCTGCACATAGAAGCTGCTGTGTGGCCTTGTCTCCATGGGACACGTTCTTGGTGTTTGGTAGGGCTCAGAAACTTCTTTCCTTCAGGGCAGGATATTGCAGGGCAGACACCGCGTTCATAAGACACTAAAGTCCAATCTGCTCTGGTGCAGATGAAAACATCAGCAAAAAAAGGCCCATTTGCTATGTGGAGGTGAGACCAAAGAGACATGCATGTGTCATAGCACCTACAAAACGTCTTTCCTGATGGCTGAGTAGCAGAACACTTTGGTTAGCTGGATTTACAAGGCAGCACCATTTGTGACTGTGGCCTAGGTCTCTGGAGGAGAACCTCGTGGGGTCTCAGGCACAGCTGTGTCTGAGCATTAGCTCATACCAGTCTTCCAACCCTACCTTTGCTGTGAGCCATGGAGAGCAAGTTCCTGCACTGCTGGCTTTTGTGTCTCAGTAAACAAAAGAATCTAAATGGACAATTTAACTTTTACTACCACTGGGGCTAACTCCAAAATATAAATATTGTAGTTTTGATTTTGTTGGTATCACAAAGAAAATGTCCCCTTTTGCACACAGCAAGCAGTTCTGCTTCCACATTCTCACACCTTCATGCTGATATTGGCCTCATCTGCTTGAAGAAAGGAAAATAACAAAGCCTGGTGCCAAGAAATAATATGTTTTCCTTCAGGCTAAATGGTCAAATAGATGTGGGAAAAGGTGTCATGGACTTGCTTGTGGAAGAAACAGTTTTCTCAGACATCATCCTCTTCCATATTGTAGCACTGGTTTCCACAGAACAAACTTCTTCCATCCCCAAAACTACCCATAATTACATCAGACAAAGCTACTGCTGGACTATGTTGTCTTCACACAACATTCCTTCTCCCTGGAAAAGCAGGAGGAAACCTGCCTATACAGCAAGAGTCAATCACATAGCACCACTGCAAGCATTTCCTGGCCTACTAGTTTCTCCTTCTGTGCTCCCACAACTTAAGGGTTTCACCTCATAGCGCCTGGGCTTGGAAGGGGAGAGGAGTGTAAAGTTGCTTTGATTTAAAGATTGCTCTGATTTACAGGGGCTCTTAGCACCATGTTACGCAGCTTAACCAAGTGCATGAATCTTGGATATAACTTCAAGAGAACTGGGGTTTAATCTGAAACCTTGAATTTTGTATATGGAAAACAGCCATGCATTTTCAGGTTGTTTTTTATGATGGGATGGTGGAAAGGTAGATGAAATTAACTATAATAATCAGCCAGTTCTTCTGTTGGCTAAATGACCTCTATACCTAGTAAGCGGTGTTTGCAGCACTTTTAATCCCTGTTTCACAGTTACTTCAGATCAGCAGTTTTCAACCCTCCAGCGCAAACACAAGGCTTTAAATTGTGAAATTTGACCTGCTGATATTTTCTTACCTCTCACAGACCCCCAGCAATAGTCCATCACCTCCTGTGCTTCTCCAGAGCACAGGGATACAGCCACTGCTCAGATAACTGGCTGTATTTGTGTCACCAGGATTTCTGCACAGCTAGGACTTTTCCGTGCCTTTAACAAAGGAACACAAGGTGTGGTGGAGCAGGGGGAAGGGATGTTTGCAATGGCTCTAATCCACAAAGATGGTTTGCAGCTGCATTTCACATATGATTTGGGGTTTGGATGAGGTTTTGACAGAATTTCTCCATGAATTATGCAAGAGGCTGCTGGAACGCTGCAAGTACACAGAGGCACAAAGAGACTTGTTCAAGCAGCCTTCAGACAACACACTGCCATCTGACACATGAACCAAATCAAAGCCCACTCCAAAAGGCACATAGGCTTACACCAGGGAGGGAAAGTGAGAAGTGGACCCCCAGTGCTGTGGGGTGCTGAGGAGGGGACATGAGGCTGCCTGTGTGAGGTGCTGCAATGCAGCACTAGATGGTGCTGTATTTTAGAAATAACAGCCGTTATATTGGATCCTGGCTCCTTTTCTATTGAATGCAGGCTCAGAGATGTAGCAAACACAGATGCTCCTTTTAAGAAACATCACTGCTCCCTCCAAGGAAGGTATGGATTTTCCTTTCTGTGTGTTTATAACATAGGAGTTAATACAGAATATGGATTTGTAACTGATGGTTTCCCAGTTAAACTCTCCAAGTGCTGCTGTTTTCCTTGGGTGTGTGATGGGAACTTCAGGGCGCCGTAAAAACAGTGTCAGGAACAATGCTGTGTCCATGTTTATCCTTCTCTGATTTACCCTCTTTCCCCAAATGCCCAGCAGCAAAACTGCTCCCTCAATATAGGCTCAGAGTATTCAACTCTGCCAGCAAAGCTCTGGCCTCCACAGGAGCACTCTCACTCTGGGGAAGTGGGTGGCACTGGGCATATAGTTGGTGCCAGTAAAGACTTCAGTGGTGCTTTTAGAGTAGCATCCATTGGATTGTCACACTGCCCACAGGCTGCATGATGTGAGGTGCTGGGCCCCCATAACTCCCTGCTGGAAGCATTGTCACTTGCCCTGTGGCTGTTCAGAAGTGACAAGAAGGTGAGCATCAGGTGAAGGCAGAAACCTTTGAAATTAGTGGCCTAAAAAGTCACATGTGAAAGGAGATGGGCTACCGCCAGGGTTTACTCCTATCATTGCTTCTAATCACACTTGTGCTGGGTCTGTTTGGTACATTTCTGAAGATGCTGGGCACAGATTCAAAGCTGGCCACTCCAGCAGGCATAGCAGGTGCTCAGCAGTTGGCTGGATACAGCCTAGGCTGCAATGGGCAAAGCCTTCTAGGAGCTTTCCCCAGGGCAGGAAGGGCTCAGAGGCACCTGCTTATTCTAGTCGGTCATCCAAGGAGGCAGACACCCTCTCTTCCCTCCTAATTCCAGCGCTTGCTTTCATTCCAGGCGCAAGTGAGTTTGGTTTCCTGGCCACAGACAGGGCAGTCAGAGCCAGGAAAGGGTAATTAATGTCAGGACAGATCAGGGATGCAGTGCAGCAGAGCTCACTTGGCAGGAGCACAAAGGAGGGAGGGGGAGATGTCTTTTGGAGAGTCTGCAAGAGGCCAAACCAGCCAAATTTGCTCTACATTGGACTGAGCCAGGTTGTTTACCCAGCAGCCAGGCTCTTCAACGGGTCAAATTTCTCTATAGGGCATCAGCAGTCCAGACACATCTTTTTGGAAGGGAAGGATGGGGAAAAAAAGGGTTTGCCTCTTTTTATAGGGAGAGAGTGTGGATGAAAGGGTGAAATAGTTCTAGAAGGGAAATATGAGCCTGTACAGAAGGCTGTGTAGGATGGAGGCTGGCATAACCAGTGTGTCTGCAGGGATGCTCAATAGCTGAGTGAGAACAGGCCCATCTCTGGCTGTGCACTGAGCAGCCTGTCCCATCATACAGCATGGCAAGGTTTAGCTTGGCAACAGAGGTGGTGTCTGGCTGCCAGAGCCTTGGAGGGGAGTCAGGAGCTAAGGAAGCACCATTCCAATGGGCTAATGCACTCATGCTCAGGAGGCTGCTTTGCTAGGAGTCAGCAGCTAAACAGAGAAGGAAGGTCTGTGATGACATCTGCTTCAGAGCCTGCATAAATTCACCATTTTCAGGGAGTCTAAAAGGATGGGGTCTCCCACCTCAGGTAAAACCTGGCTATGGCACGTGCTGTGCTCCAATACCAAGGAAAGTTTGGAAGCTAAATTAAATTAATGTGCCTAGGAGCCGTCTGAGATGCATCCTAGTGCTGTGGGAATTACAACTCTGTAATAGACTCCAATGCTCTCAGCAAGAGTTGTTTCTTCTTATCCCCAGGTCCCTGTGGCATCTCTAATGTCCCAAAGGCTATGTATAAATTGGAGCAGGGATAAGCAGAAAGATGAGACTGTCTGCAGCAGACAGCAGGGCAGCAGAATATGCCCTGTCATACCTGAGAATGCTACTTTGAGAGACAGGTTGAAGGAAGTAGAGTTATTCAGCTCCCTGGGAAAAGGCATTGGAAGGGGCTGGCACCTGTCACAGATCACAGAGAGAGGCTGTCAGGCAGAACTTATGGCAACAGCACCTAATTCTTAAAACCTCTCCCTGTTTTGTTCACAACTAACTCTGACAGGGAACAGGAATCAGAGCCCTAAGCTCTCCAGCCTTTGTCCTCGCCTTACTTATCTGGCAAAGGGGTAAATTGAGGTGCACTATGCCATAGTCTTTCTCACTCTTCATCCCAGGCTCACACTGTTCTGCCTAGTTCACCCAGCTCTCAGAATTTTGTCAGCTCAAGTTTTGTCTCCTCAGACTTACTTTGGCTGTGTATTATTTTCACATGGAATTCACTGCATTTGAGCACATTTGAGTAAATTGGACAAAAGCCTCTACAAAAGCCCTGACTCTCTTCTACCTCTAATTTCGATTAATTCTGTGGCAAGGAGAGCAGATCCATAGACATTCTCAACAGAAGATCTGTCATGGGGAGGCACTTGGGCCTCTCCCACTGCAGATTACTGTGGGGAAAAGCCATTTAAGTTTGCTACTTCAAGCTTCAGTGCTGGAGGAAACAACTCCTGATCCTAAACTGCAATAGCCCATGACTGTGAGAGACTGCTTGAGGCTGGGGCTGCCACACTGGGGTAGCTGATGTCATGCGGGATTATCCCCTTAGATAGCCAAGCTAATACAGCCCATCGGCTGCCTGCACAGTGACTTTTAAATCTCATAGCAGGAAAGCCTGATGGCCAGGGGTATTTTTAAGCAGAACACAGAGGTAAAAATCCTGCTTTCAATTAATTGCATCACCAGGGAACTGGAGGGCAATTTGGATTAAACTATTAAGGCTCTTTCAGTCAGTTCCCAGGGGAAGATCCAGCCGGAGTGAAGGATTCAGCCAGAAATGGCAGGAGTCAGAGGAACATGGAGGGGTTATTCTGCCCTGCATAACATTCCAGTTTCACTATCATCTGGACTCCACCACTGCCAGCAGTGGGGGGAACTGGGAAGTTTAAGGCAGCTGACATGAAACCTGTTGTACACGGATGAGGGAGTCATTGTAGAGTGATCTATTGCTTGCTGGGGCAGAGGTTTGTTATGGCCCAGGCTGTCCTGCCTGGAGATCCTTCAGCAGAAGAAGTAGAGCAGTGCCCTCCTACCCTCACTACCCAGTTTGTGTGTGGCCGAGTTTGACTACTCATAAAGTAGCCTCTGTTTTAGAGGATCCAACTTCTCAGTCTCTCCATGGGCAAAGCCAGGATTTTTTGGGTTTGTGCCTGATGCTGCCGATGGGATCTGCCTTCTTGAATTATAAAGTATGTGCTACTGGCAGCTAGAAGCAGTCTCCTCTCCCTACATAATGCCAAAGACTCATTTATTCTCTTTAAGTTTAAATAAAGCTCCACTGTTGTGAAGTGTTAGAAAGGGCTGGCTTTTGTTCTAGAACTACTGATTAGATGGGATTGCTTGAGCTGCCTCACAACTCCAGGCTATGAGGGCATCACCCAACTCTGCATCTCACAGCAAGGACAGCTCTGGGAAGCATCTCTCTCACTCCCACCTGTATGCCTAGATAACCAGACAAGTGATTCACTGGGCTACCTGTTGTAAATCAGCCTAGAAACTGGGGGTTAGGTGTATGCTTTTCTGTCCCCAGCTCAACTTCCCCCAGGCACAGTGTACATACCTGTCTCTGGATGTGATACAACAGCTTTGTCTGTCAGAAACATGGAGATTGGTGACTCAGGAGGGTTCTAGAAGTGTCTTCAGGCTGTAAAGCAGCCATCCTGTGCAGAGAAGACAAAAGCGGACAAACAGAGACAAGAAACGCCAAACAAACAAGTTTTCTGTGAAGCAAAGCTGGTTTGTTAGTGGTATATAATTAAACAAGAGGCTCAGTCCAGACTACATCCAGAGCTATGGCTAGGAGTGAGTAGAACAAATCTATCAGAGTTCAATTTACTAAAATAACGCCACCCCCAAGTAGTCGGAAATCCTCTGTATCTGCATTCTAGTTGTGTCATTTCTCTGACTTTAAAAGTCAATGAATGCCAGATGTCCCTGACTCTGCTTTCCAGCAAACAGGTATCTTTTAAATTAAACACAATTTGCTGCAAAGTTAGTTTTGTAAAAGTGAGAAGGGGAAGGGGAGAAGGGACAAGAAAACCCCAAGAACTGCCAGCACGTATCATGTGCAAAATGAGTCTGAAGGAAGTGGGGGTCATGCAGCTGTCATGGCAAACAGCAACACATTGAGGCCATGGCATGGAGCAGCATGGAGTTCTAATGCGCAGGAAGAGCAAAGCCAGAGCCACTATTTTATCCTGTGTTGATATTCTACAAGACAAATGATCACAGAGAACATTTATTGCCCCCCTCACAAGATCATGCTTAATAACAAAGCTACACATGTTATTTACTACAATGTTTGCCTATTGCATAAGCAGAAGTGCCTGGATCCTCACTGCATGCTGAGGTCCTTCCTCTCAGGCTGGCTGTGCATTAGGGAGGTAGGTCTGGAAGACCCTAGATCAGTGTGCACGTGTGTGAGAAAGATACAAATGCTGGGGGACTGCACACATACATGGACTGCACTGGGCATAAACTTAACTACAACCATATGGACAGACATGTTAAACAAACCCCAACCCATCAGGTTGCTCCCTTCCTTTGCCCACAGCCCCTACACAGCTAATGTACCCCATGTTACAGGTCTATGAAACTGTGTAAAGCAGCTTGAGCGAAAGTGAGCTGCTGTGCCCAGCATATTGGAGTGACTGTCTAGTGTGTCCTCTTGAAGGTCCCTAAGGATTAATGTCCATAAGAGCTTTTGCATAGAGGCTGAACCCCATCCATGTAAATAATAAGCATGGAAAGAAGCATATGGGCTCATAACAGAAAGCTGGCACAGAGAAATAGAGGATAATGGAAAGAATGAAGAAAGATGCAAGATGCACAAAGAATGGCAGAGAGGACAGGGAGTCCCTGAGCTGGATAACAAGATTCCAGAACTGCAGGGCAGTAGTGAGAGACACCCATAAAGGAGCAGTCACTTCTCCTAGACTTAAAGGTTTCCTGCCACCAGCTCTTGAAGCAGCAGCCTGTGCTGGTTATAGGAGTTTTCCACAGTGCTCCCCACCTTCTACTCGCAGAAAGCAGGACCTGTTGAGCAGCCCTGCTTCAGAGAGCACTCTCACAGGGGCTGGTTGTTCCCTGCTTGCTCACACCTTGTGACACATAGCCTGATCCACTTCAGCTTAGGCTCTGTTAGAACAAGTGTGCTGGGAGCCATTTCTTTCCCACCCTTCTTCCATGTCTATGAGTTTCTGTTGACTTTGGCCACCTCCATGCTCCAAAGAGGAACAGCAGGGAAAAAGAAGATCCTAATATGTAACTTTTATAAGATATAGAGCATCTGCTTTTATTAGAGTATGCCTGGGGGTCCAGGTGGGGAAACTGGCCCTGACACAGCAAAAGCAGGAGTTCCAAAAAATCCCCAAAACACAGCACAATAGAGAAGGAAGATACATCTTTATCTGTCATGCACTGTTTTACAGTTACACCCCGTGGGTGCACAAGATTAATTGTCTGGGTATGTTTGCCACATGTGAAAGCATCCCAGGAGCAGTCAAACAGTAAGATGAAGCTATTGTATTTTTATACTAATATAATTTCCTCCCTTTCCTTTTTACCTCTGAAAACCAGTAAAAACCTGCAAGGAAACAGGGTGCAGGGTACATGGGCAGGGTGACAAGAGGACACATGCCAGCTGACTGATAGGAGAGGCCTCAGCAACTAGGAGCCCAGCAGGTCCCAATGGAAAGCAGGGGTAGCAGCTGTGCCAGGGGACATGGCAGTGCCTTGAAGTGACTTGGTGGGGAGAGCAAGAGCTGACATTGCGTTTGCTCCTGAGGTAATACCAGCACATGCTCTCCTCTGGGGATGAGGAAGGAAGCGATACTTGTTTGATAAGAGGCAAAAAAGAGAAGAAGAACAGGATAATGTGGTTTGCAACTGAATTGTGCCCTCCACAAACAGAGCTGGAGGGGAGATGTGGACAAGACACTCAGGGTTTTCTAGGAAATGCTGGGCCATTTCAGCTCTGTTGAGAGGCACAGAAAAGGGAGACGAAAGACAGGCATCTTACTCCACACCACTGGCCCCAGCAGCGACCTGCACAGCCCTCCCTGCCTATCCACCTTGGCAAAAGCTCTCTGCTCCCTCCTACCTGGCCAATGGCACTGGCTCAGCTGGGAGACGTGCAGCCTGGGTTTGGCTGCAGGTGCTGACACGTTTGTGTGCCAGGGTGCTGTAGGGTCCCACTCCAGAGAAGTCCACACTATGAAATCAAAGCCTAATCTCCCTGAGCTATTGATGAAAGAGCTGGAAGAAAGTAGTTTTCTTCAGCTTGAAAACAAAGTGTCCAGGCAATTTCATCATGCTGTTACAGGTCAAGCTGTGGTATCAGGCAACATGACTTGCAACACTGCTGATGCAGTACAGAAGGAAGTGGGAGGAAATGAATTTCTGATATGTTAATCACCCACCAAAGGCTTGGAGCATCAAACGGGCTGTCAGTCGCCATTTCAGAGGGAAAAGAGCTCCTTAGCTTCTACTGAACCACAGTCACATGTTCCCAGTGTTGAAGCTGCCCGGAAAAGGGGATGGGTAATGCCACCCAGACCCAGCTAGCACTTGCCTGCCCTTGTAATCAATTGGCTCGTGTTTAGTTTTAACTCTGCCTGAAGAAAGCCACTTGCAATATAGCAGAGGTAACATCTGGCTGGGAGGCCTTTGGAACAAGTGCATTCATCTCATCCTTCAATATCCCTGTCTAGGGTCTCACTGCTATTGAGTTCAACAAGACACATTCCCAGACCTGTCAGAGCCCTGAATTCAGTCCTTTTAATTCCAAGGTTCAAGCATGACTTTGGGATGCTGAGCCTGCTCCGGCAATGTGTAATCCCCATCCAATAAACCCCAAAGGTACAGCTGCTGCTGTGCAGTATGTGTAGCGATGACTTATATTTACAGATGAAGCTGTTCTTGCAGTGGGGAAGTTAAAGGCTGTAAAACTGATTGCACAGCACAGATCTACTGCTTCCCTTCTCTCAGACAGTGGCTGGTAGAAGTTCCTTAGCTCTCATCTCCTGCAACAGTTTATCATCTCACAGTGCACCTGAGCTTCCATAGAAAAAGAGATATTTTGGTCTCTAGCAACATCGGAACCTTCACCCACAGAATCCCTGCCCAGGCAGAAGATCCACAGGAAAAATGTTGGCAACATGTGCTGCTGCTGGGCAGAAACGAGGTAGAACCACCCCTGCTCCCAGGCTCTAAATGCAAAGTCTACCCATTTGCAGAAACTGAATAAGCACAGCTGATGTTTCACGTAGGAGTCCTTCCCCTCAACTTCCTTCCAGGTCACTCCTACACGGCAAAAGCAAATGAAAGATGCTGATTTCCTCCCCAAGGAGTGACAAACCAGGGAACAGGCATGACAGAAAGAATTTGTTAAATACTACTACACAAAAGAGCCAGCTCTGCTCCTCACTGACCCATGTGTAACTCTCCTACAGCTAGCTGGGACACATGCATGAAAATGAGGAAAGAATTTGGCATTTGGGCTTTGAAAAACATCTGAGAAAGCTCCACCCTACTAGCATTAGTTTTTAAAATCCATCAGGTTTTCCCTGGGGCAGTAAATTACATTATCTTCATTTAACAGATGGAGGGATGGGAGCACTCATAGCCCCAAGGTAACCCCACTTCATTGGTGGAACTGGGAAAAGACCTGCATCCCCCACAGTTCTGAAGAGTTTTCATTGCCAAACTATTTTGCTTCAGCCCAAGCCTGATGTCCTGAATGCTTTCTCTACTGTCTTTTAGCTCTTTTGACTTGATTTCACTTCAGCAAGCAGAACTGTGAGTGTACCAGCCACAGCATCTCCATTTCAAATGGTTTGGCTCTCCTTTCTGCAACACTATTTCCTGACTCTTTTTCCAGTCTGCAGCTTGCTGAGCAGAGGATTAGGATTCACCGAACCAGGCAGAGGAAGGTTTTCTCCATGCTGGGCTGCAGATACCACCTTTTCCCTCTCAGCTCAGGTACCCAGCAGCTCCGTGTTCCTGCCTTGTACTGGAGACACAGAAACCTCCCTAAATTCTGTGCCTGTGTGCAAAGGGATTGTTTTGAAATCAAACCTTCTGAAGTGTGTCTTGAGCCCAGCTCTGCTTTGGACACACTGTTGAAATTTGGATTTAATTAATTCCACTTGAGTTTTGAAATGGTGCGATACATTTTTCAGAGGTCCCCCCCCCAACACCCCTACCCCATTTCCTGGATCAGAGCCTCAACCACATTCATGGAAACACTGAAGGGAAAAAAATCCCTAGCAATAATTCACCAAGTGGGAACTGAAAACATTTGCTGAAGAAGGAGGAACCTCTTGGTCTTTGGATGCTGGGAATAATTCAACCTCTCCTTCCAATTCCCTGAGGCTCAAACAGCCCTTTTTCCGGCAGAGCTGTGGTTATTTGAGCAAGCTGCCCTGGGGACAAGTGCATGTTACTTGTAGGAT
Organism: Lathamus discolor; assembly: GCF_037157495.1. Classification (NCBI taxonomy): domain Eukaryota; kingdom Metazoa; phylum Chordata; class Aves; order Psittaciformes; family Psittacidae; genus Lathamus; species Lathamus discolor. The sequence continues at coordinate 11,610,711 of NC_088895.1, read as the reverse complement.
TTGGGCTGGAAAGACCAAGCACATGGATTTGTAGGCAAGAAGGGGTTTGTGCTTTAATAACTGCCAACAGCCCCAAGAAGAGCCCAAGCTTGCAGGATGAAAAGTCCTCCTTGGCAGAATTCAACTCAAATATCCTGGAAGCATGCAGGGAACTGCAGACATCTCTGTCAGCATCATGTCTTTCAACAGCACATCTTGCATGCAACAAAGGCACCAGTCCAGGATTCATACGACCTCCTCTTTGAACTCCTCCCCTGTGCTGCTGGTTGTTTGGAGATGTCTCCCAGTGTATCATGTGCCTTATCAATACAGTTCATACTGCTCAATAAGCAGTAACTGTCTGCCCTGCATGTGCAGCTGTGCAAACAATACCACGAAACATGGTATAGACCTGCCTCCAGAGACATTGTAGGAGATTTCCAGGGCACCTGGATCCTTGGGAAGAGGTGCCAAGATAAAATGCAAACAAGGATGCTGCCATGGTATCCCCCCAGTGTCCCGCAGGTACAGTGGCTCTGTAAAACCTACCTTGATTGTGATGAAAGCCTCATGCTGGGGCACTGGAAGGTTCTAGTGTTACCTCCAACTTCTCTCTTCTCCTTAAAGGATGGTGTCAGATTTCTGGAAATTCCTTTCTTCCTCTGCCTCCCAGAACAGAATTCCAGCCGCATCACAGGGGCCTGGAAAGAGGCTGGAGAAGGCAGGAGATTTCAACAGGGAAATTGTATAAAATCTGTATCATTCTGCATTTCCCAGCGAGTTGGATCCCCTCAAAGCATCCAATGACCTATGTCCACTGTGGATGGAGAGGAGTCCGAGTCCCTCTTCATTTAGCCCCACCTGTAATAGCTCACATGTCTGTTGGGGCAATAGAGGTTCTCATTCCCATGCAGAGGCCAAATACATAGAATCATAGAATAGTTAGGGTTGGAAAGGACCTTAAGATCATCCAGTTCCAACCCCCCTGCCATGGGCAGGGACACCTCCCAGTAAACCATCCCACCCAAGGCTCTGTCCAACCTGGCCTTGAACACTGCCAGGGATGGAGCATTCACAACTTCCCTGGGCAACCCATTCCAGTGCCTCACCACCCTAATGGTAAAGAACTTCTTCCTTACCTCCAATCTAAACTTCCCCTGTTTAAGTTTGAACCTGTCCTATCACTACATCTTGTAGGGCTACAAGAGTGGTTCCAGTTCCTGATGTTCAGCTACAGCATTAACACACAGTAACCACTGCCCGAATACTCCAGACACACTTAGAACCTGAACTTACTGCTCTCATATTGTGGACCAAAAATCAAAACCCAGCTCCATTTACAAACAGAGCAGAAGAGCTTGTATGTACCAGTGTGCAGAAACTAGGTCTGGATCATCAAGAAGCATGACTGCAGATGGCCTGTAGGCTGAAAATGGCTGACCAAAACTAACCTGAGCTAGGACTTAGATTCTGAATGCTAGTACTGACTACTTGGAAAGCACTCAGAGCGCCAGAAAGTGTTAATGCCTGGTCAACACCCAGACTCCATTATTTAAGCTGTTAGGTAAAAGAACTGCCAACCTGCATGGAAAAAACCATCCATTTCCCATCTGTCATGTTTTCTCAAATCCATTCCACATAAATCCAGAATACACATGAGACAAAGTATATACCATTGGCTTCAATTCCTCTTTAAAAATATACAGCACAACCAAAGACAAACCACAATCCCACAACTAAGAACACATTTCAGGACAGATGCATTATACAACTATACTGCTAAAAAGAAACAATTTCACCAGTTTTGTACTCATGTGTTTAGTGATAGCTCGATCTCATTCCAAGATTCTCATTGCCTTTAATGACTGCTGATTCTAAAGCAAACCAGCAAACAAAGACTGGATTGGATCCAGCTTACTGAACAGCAGACCTATGATGCCCATAGGTTTTAAACCTGAGTGCCACGTGGTGATGCAGACAGCATACAGCAGGGGAGTCTGACACCTCTCTTGAATGACCACTGGCTGTCTCCAACCACTTCTAACCCAGGTACTGGGTGATGGACAAAGATCTTTCTTCCTCAGCAACTGAATCCAATAGTGTAAGATAGAGAGCTGCCTGATTCAATTTCTGTGAATTACTAGGGATAGGTAGAAACTTTAACAAAACATTTTGCCACCAGTAAAACACTTGTTCATTGACAGAGAAGACATTTAGGTGAAAATTAGCACCTTGAAATGTAAGCGGAAGACAAATTACTTTCATTTTGATCAACCAGAAACAGAAACAACCCATTTTGAAGTAATTTTAACTCAACAGTTAAAAACAAAGTGAAAAAAAAATGGAAGTGATTTGAGGCTTTTACTTGAACCAAGATGCCTCTTAAACATCTTGGCATGAACAATGAATTTCCCAAATCTCTTTACACTGTTTATTTCTAAATACCGGATGTCTGGTTTGCTCAGAGTGTGTGTGTGTGAAGCCCTTGCCTGGCTTGTCTGCCCCAGTGTCACAACCATAGCACAGACTTCAAGAACTCCTGGCACAGGGAGGAAATGCAGCAGACAAAAGAAGGGTAGAATAGAGCATGGCTTATATTTGAAACTGCTTTTCCAGTAATAGGGATGAGAGTTCTTCTCTGTAGCAGTCCCGGGGACTCTAAGCCACTTGCTATGATGCACAGAGTGGCAGAAGGTTATCAGCATGGGGCATACATGTGAAGACTCAGTTTTGCTCCTTAGAGACGCCAATGGTTCTGCGTACACCCAGCTGGGTTTCTTCAGAAACTGTTGCTGTATTTCTGGGGAGAGGCTTTGTAATTCAGCATAAAAGATTGCTTTCTGTGTGTGAGCCCTGTGGGACAAGGCACTGGCTTCTCACAAAGGGTTTGCCCAGCACACTCCCCAGCAGGGCAAAGCTTGTGATAGCTAACAGTGTGTAATCACGTGTGGTGTCATGAGGCATGTTATTCCATCTGGGTCCTTCCAGCACCCTGACTGAAGAATCTGTGCTAATTACTGGTAATCACTTCCAGACTCATTTACAAGGATCTAATCCTCAGCTTCACAGCAGAAATGCTGCACTTTAGCTCAGATAGCGAAAGATGCTGGTCATCTGCCATTGAAAAGGCAAGACTTGGCTGGGCACGGAACACCAAAGCCTGTGTCTCCTCTCACATTTAGGAGAAAAGCAGTGTTTTTGCTGTTGGGCTGCTGCCAGAGCTATTTCTATCAAGGGAACATACTGTGGACAACAGACCTGTGCAGTCAGGAGTTTAACAGGCAAAAATGTCTCCCATGGTATTTGGGCTACTAAAGACACACAGCCCAGCACAGCAGGTTTCCTCCAGCAGCTAAGCTGTCAGCTAGGGATGACCCTTACTGTCTGTACATACAGGCTGGCAGCACAAAGGACGAGGCATGCTCTTGGGCTTAAACCACAGAAAGACCAAGCCAGCATGACAGCAGACACAAAGAAGAATGTAATTAGTGGTGGATTATAAATCTCTGGCTAGGTACCTGGAAACACTTGCATTGTGAGAGAAAGCAACAGCCTTGCTGATGGCATTTGGGCTTAATTTAGGTCACAATTACAGACAGGGTGCTCTGAGCTGGCAGGGGTCAGATGGCAAATCAAAAACAGGCTCCTATTTGTCTTGACTCCTGCTGCTAGCCTCACCTTTCCAGCCCCACAGCCCAGACAGAAGCAAGCACTGTTCTCCTCTGGCCAGCTGGTGAGCAGCAAGTGTGGTGCAATTCATGCTTACTCTGCTTGCACTGTGTCTGTCCATGCAGCAGGGAAAAAAAAGACAACATAGTTAGGTTCTTTTGCTCTAAAGAGCATTTTTAAATTAAGAAAGCCAAGGACATCTCCAAATGCAGCAAGGGGAATGTACAGTCAGTTGCTGTGTGGGGAATCCGAGTTGAAGACACAAGCTCTGCATACCCTTATGTTCAGAGAACCCAGAGACAGACTTTTGAAGAGATTTCACTACAGTTCTGAACCTTCAACTCACAGCACAGAGTGTTTCTTGTCAGACAGGGTAACACCCCAGATCATGGCAGATCCAAGACCTTTACTGTCGCGCAGGCACATGCCAGTAAGTTAAGAATGAGCAGTGAATGCAGGAACTCCCTGCCAGTCCCGCAACCACACCATGCCAACTGCATCTACAGCCAACAAGGGACAGGCATGTGTGTGTCTGAGCAGCCTCCCAGCCTTGACAGGAAGGAGCCATGACTCACTCATAACTGGAGAGCACATATCTAGCAGAGCAGGTGAGAGACTCCAGACCTCTGCATCACACCACCAGGTCCTGCTGTCTCTCCTGAAGCATCTCAGGACTGTTCTTCATCCTTGCTTGCATAGGATTGAGAAGCCACAGTCTGAGCAACTCAGGAGGCAATCCTGTGAACAGAGTGTGGAAGGGACATTAACAGGAACATTAATAAATGAACTGACTTTTCAAAGAGCTGGATGGTGTTTGAAGTGTTAATAGCTGAAGGGCTACTGTATGATTTAAAAGCAAGCTGGTGTGGACACTGCTTGCCTTTGTTTAAGGTCGTTTGCATTTCAGGCCTGCCAGCTCTCATTCATCTCCAGAGAGACATATTTAGCTGTCACTTGAACTGAACCCTGACTGACACTTCATGCTGGTTTTCTCAGGAGTTTGGTGGCTGGTCAGTAAGTCCTGGCAGGAAAGCAATACAAAAGTAGCTGCAGAGGTTGAGATCTGATCTAAAACCCCTCCGAGTCTCTGCAAAACATTCCTCTGATATCAGTAGGCTTTGGATGGGGGCCATCACAAGCAAGACACGTGCTAGAGTACATCACAGTTATTTCTATCCAAGAGAGCAAAACAGGTTTCTGAGGGGAAATTAGCAGCTGGAGAAGCAAGTGGGGGTCTGGTCCCCTGGGTTTTATCCTTAGCTTGTGCCCCAGTAAGTGCTTTCTTGGGAAACCCTGCCCACTCTGCTGGCAGAGGGATCCTTAAAACAATTAGTTTTACTAGTGAAGCTTCACAGAGACTTGCCCCAGCTCTTTTCCCTGCTACTCTCAGACCACAGAGAAGCACTGCTACTCAGACCAAACACACAAAATCATCTCTACTAGTCAGAGCCACTCTGCTCCTGGCGGACACAACTTTTGCTGCAGAGCCCCATAAAGGTCATTTGGTGCCTGTGAGTTCACAGCTCCCTAAATAAACCAACGGTGCCAGAGGGCACATCTGCTCTATGTGTACTCACCAGCAGACAGGTGAATTTCTGTACTGTCTGAATAATCCAGATCCCTTTTCTTTTGCTTGCTGTTGGGTTTTTCTTCCTATAGCTCCATTTTCTGTGCTTGCCTGAAAGCTATCAGGGCAGTGCGTGGAGGTACAGAGCCTCTGAACACAGTGGAAAGAAAAAGATGACTTTTAGAGAAGTAAAAAACGAAGGAGAAAATAAGAGGCAGAATACATACTACACTGTAGGCCAAGCTTCTATGTGTGTGGTCATCTATTTGTTGTTAGGAAGATGTGCACAGGTAGGACTTCACCTGGACAGTCCAACTTACACCTGCAGTTAGTTGACAGATCCCTCCCTAGATCAGACTTGGTCAGGGAGAGGCCATACAGATCATACTGGTCAGGCCAGTAGATGGGAGATAGGTGGGAATCTCCTCTTTTCATTTAGTATCGATGATGACAGCCTGACTGTAGGCTTGGATCTTCTTATAAAGGGAAGTTAAGACTGTGAAAATAGATTCATGACAGTAACTCCGAGGTGGCTTTTGGAAAGATAACACAGTTGGGAGAACGACCTTCTGATCTGTTACGAGCAGAATACTACCATACGTTCTTCCTGCTGCAGCCACTCACACCCTTTGGCAACAGGCAAATGCAGCTTAAAGTGCAATTTGGTTATTTAAAAGCTGACAAGCCTCAGGTTTTCCCTGCCAGCAACTTTTTTAACAACAAATTCAGGATAATCCTACATTTTATTCACTCAATAATTCTCGGTCTGCAGATCACTTCCAAGCAATTGCATTGGGGTTGGGTATTCAAGTCCCGGGTGCTTTGCTGTGGGCATGTAAAGGACATAAGTTTGGTTTCTGAGAGAATCTTTGTGGTGTGATGACTTGCAAAGCCACTCTAAAATACACAGAAGTAGTATTATTTTAGCCCATCTAGAAATGCACTAGAAGTAATCCAGTTACAGGAAGGAACAGGGCAGATGCCAAAGCCTGTCAGAGGAACAGGAGGAAAACAGATAAATGCAACTTATGTGCTTTAAAAATAGATCAATAAATACAATCCTTTTACTGCTTTTTTCCCCCCAACCTGCTAAAATATGCAATTAGCTCATTTAAAACTCAAGCACTGGTGGCTTACAGGCAAATTGCTCCTTGTTTGCTTCCCTTTAATTCTGGAAGCTGAAGTTGATGGAAAAATCACCAAGAAGTTTGATGTGTCTTCCAAAGAGACGTGAATTTCAGTAAAACCAAAGTGTTTTCTGAGAAGTTTTCAATCCTCTCCAGCTCCCCACACCTCACAGACAAAGCTGGGAAAAAGGATATTCGTGGTAACGTTTCCATTTGGATAAAGAACATTTCATTAAGGAACAGAATGAGGCATTGAATAAAAAGCTCGGAGCAATTCAAGTTGAAATCCTGGCTCCATGTATTTCACAAATTGCTTCTCTTCATCTCATTTCTTCTTTTTCTGCATTTTTGAAGGGGAAAAAGATATGCTGATAAAAAGGACTTGGAGGGTCCCAGGTTGAACCATACAGAGGTTTGGAGGGTCCCAGGTTGAACCATATACAGGTCTATAGCTCCTGGGTGCTTAAAAGACTGGGGCTTCGGTTGTGTTAAATATGCATTACACTTATTCCAAATAAACTCCATAAATCAGTGTAATAGAAACCAGAAAAGTTTATGCAAAACAAATACAGAGAGTCATAAATACTGTGTTTTAGATGTCATTTCTGTGGCTGGTATATTTCTAGGGTTTGTTTTTACTGTTTGTGGGATAAATTTTTCAGCAACATTAAAACCTTTCCTCCCTTCCATTCTCTATAGGTTTATCCCAAAGAAATAATGAGGCTACCTCTATAAACCAGCAGTTATTAAATCCAAATGGGCACTTCATCTTACAGTAGCTTTCAATATAATCTATTTGATCTTTCAAAGTAGTTGGAAAATTATTTCAAGAGGAACTTTCACAGAACAAATTAACTTGAAAGAAGAGAACATTTTATACCCCAAAGAGGGAGGAAAGCAATTTCCTCGGTTTTTTGCTCTTTCTGGATTTCCCTCAGCCCAACTGCAGATGCATGTGTTAGGAGTGGCTCTCTCTGTAGCTGCTATTGCATGATCTTAGCAACGGTGCTCATGGAAAGCAGGGTCACAGACTCACGGGCCCATAAAGCTACAACCATGACAAGTTCATCTTTGGTGAAGCTCCAGATTACAGAGGAGAGGGGAACGAGCAGATTCATGGAAACTAAAAATAGGTTGTTCAAGCTGCAATTAAAAATCTACCTCTTAAAACTTACCCTTGTGTATTTTTGGAGGGACTTTATTTCCTGCCTGCTACAGCTCTTCAGGCTGCTTGTTAAATCAGTAGATAAAAATAGCACTGTGGCCATTCCCTGGTGAGCGGATCCAGCACTCGCCAGTTTTAAGAATCCAAAGGTTAAGGCATTAAAGGGACACAGTGAGGGGTGAAGCCCTAGGGCTGATGGGGCACCAGTTGTTGGGTATTCCACCAAGAACTAAATACATCAGCTGGGGAACATGATGTTCCCATTCTCTCTCCAACAGCCCATTGTTTCCCTCTGGATTCATTCAACTCCTGCATGCATTAAACGACTTTCTGAGCAAGTTCCTCAAATTACCAGCAGGACATTAAGAATCTCCACCCATCAGCAACCTCCGCGTGAACTGTGTTCATCAGTCGAATGTATAAATGCTCATTTTCTGTCCCCATGCATGTGAAGGCTGCAGGAACCAAGCAGAAAACAGACTTGAGAAGAAGATTTGGGGACACAGGGGTGAGACAAAGCCAAAGGAAGAAAAGACAGAAGTTTTCTCTGTTTGAATGCCAGAGGATTTGGGAGCAGCAGGATCTCATCCTAGGCGTGCACTGCACCATTCCCTACAGCAAACCAAACTGAAGGTTTCCATCTCCAGTGTCTGCTGTTCTACATTCCCTTAAAGATTAACAAGTTTACAAGAGGAGTGCTAGCTTCACCTTCCCAAGCTCTATAAACTCCCAGGAGGAAAAACTTCAAATTTTGAAAAGCTTTAGAAAAAGAGGATTTCCTTAATCTGTTCTTTCAGAGATCAGATATTTTTGTTTCATCCTTTTGGAAAGGTTACAAATGGTACATCCTTAAAGCTTTTCTGTAAATTGATTTATTCTCCTGTGAAAGGCATATAGTACTGGGAGTCATAATGCAAGATCTAAACCAGTATCCACCAGGTTTTCTTCCATAGCATGGTAGGGAAGGGATGAGGAACACTTTGTCCTTATTTTAGAGGTGGGGAACTTCAGGCATGATGTGAGTTCAAATATGTGATTTGGCCAACATCATAAAATAGCCAATGACAGGTTCCCAAAGCCTCATTTTGGTACTCAAGCAATAAATACCTATCCCACTTTAGTAATGATAGGGATGCCTTTGAAATCTCTGACCTTTCAGTGCTGGGTGAGGCTGTCTCTGCAGGCAAGCAGATGATGCTCCTGATGAAAGCTTTATACCCCACTTAGCAACACAGAAACCCTTCTGGCAGATGTGCACACTGAGGACATCGCCAGCACCCAGGCGCAAATGTAGGATCTGCTAAGAGTGCAAATTTTATCACCTCTCACTGGACACCTACTTCCTCCAGCACCCAAAAACCTGCCCAGAGCCAACAATAACCCAGCTCCAGACAGGGGCTACCCACTGGCTCAGGGCTGTGCGAAACCTCAGTTCACCTTTAACCACCTTTCTCAGTACAAGCAGCCTTTGTCCAAGTGAAGAGCCATGGCCTGGCACTTCCCTCTGCGCCAGCGACAAAGCTTCTCTGTGCTCTCTGTAACCTTCCAAGAGGAACAAAATCCTCCACTGCTCCATGTTTAACCCAGGCAGGTGGATTTAGCTCAGTTGATGCTGTGCTCCACCCTCAGAGGCAGCTGGATTTCACTTGTTTGAAATGGGAGTGAGAGATGGAGACTAGGGAAGGAAGTGATGCTTTTATGATGTGTTTCCTGAAGGGGTGTTGGAAGCCTGAGTCACATAAGAGAGTCTCATGTTCTCCTCTCACAATTAAAAATTAATTCCCCAAGCAAAGCAATTTGGAGAGTCTTAGATGGATCAGAACTTGCCCAAAGTGTCCTTGTAGGCCAAAGTTTTGCAGAAAAGGCTGGTGATGTTTTGGGATGGGAGTGCAGAGGGTTAGGGGTGTATGTAATACACTGGAGATGTTCAGCAAGTTGTTTTGCCATGTTCTAAAGCACAGGCAAGATGGGTAGGAGCAGGGTCTCTATCATGTAGCCTCTGGCAAGCTGCTGGAGGGAGGAAGCATGCTCCTGCAGATGCAGAGGAGCTGCTGGGGGCCAGAACACTCCTCCCTGTTTTGGCAGAGGCTTTACAGATGCTGCAGCCAAGTCACGTTTAACAGCCCCATGCCTCAGTTTCCCCAGATGTAAACCATTATAGGGATGTTTTGTGGCTGAATACAGCCCCACACTCACCGAGTGAGCAGAGCTCTTTGGACAGATGATCCCAAGGAGTATAAAGCATTTACTTGAGATTTTTTTTCCTGTGTTTCTCTCTGATCTTTGGTGCTGTCACCTAAATAATTTACAATGTGAAGAAGGAAAGAAAAGACCAGAAGCAATCACACCCAAGCATCCAGCCTCCTCCAGGCATGGCCCAGGAGTTTTGGGGAATGAAAGAATGTGCTCCCAACCCCCTCGTCAGACCTTCTGCATGATGACATGCAAGTGCTTGTTGATCAGTCTATGGATCTGGGGTCTGACAGACTTTGAAGTTAGAGCTTGGCATCCCCAGTTATATGCTAGGACTTGAAAGGATCAAAGCTGCCAGCATTTTTTGAGGCCTCATGAATGAGCTGGGTTGGTAAATGGGAGCGAAGAATTCAGGATTGGCTCTTCATCTCCCTGCCAGCATCGTGAGCATGAGCATACATTCTGAGGGCAATCTGGTGGCCTTTCCTTGTCTACTTAACATGCTACAAGCTGCAGATGGAGGGCACGCCACAGCACTGTGACACATGGTGTTACTTATCTCTGTTTCCTAGCATGAAGGATGCATTCTGCAAGCAGTTCTAGTGCAGGATTTCCTACGTGAAATCCAGACCTTCAACAAAGAGGCACTAATGACGACAGAAGTGTTAAGTTCAGCTTTTAGATTCCAGCTGGAGCTTGCAGATGTGGCAGACAGAGATAAATACCTCCTGCTTTTTTCATGGTTTAGGGATTGCAGTCTTTTCTGTTACAGGGTCAGATCCTGGACAAGGGCTGTTTGGTGTCCTCATCCTTATTAAGCGAAAGTTTTTGGGCTGAAAAAGAGGAGAAAGGAGATACAGAGCAGCTCCGCATTCACAACTGCCTCTTGACAGGCTGATAGTGACCCTCTTTCATGTGAGGCATCTGGGACACAGATATGAGCTGCTTCCAGCCTGATGTAGCTGGAAGGGGCAGAGGGCAGAACCCATGTGAGCGGTTTTACAACCTGTAGCCTGAGCATCAATCTACTAGAGCATCGATCTACCAGCCTACATGACCTGTGTCTAGTGCACAAGTATAAATCAAACTCCTGAACATGACTTTTCTCTGATTAACATGTCCATTCCCTGGGATGCTCTTTGAAATCTGAACAAGCAAAGCTCTGTCCCAGCACCCCCATTAACTACTGTACAAGCAAACTGGCTGGTGGAGAGAGGAGCAGCAGGAACGCAGGCTTGTCAAATAGCTTTTTTGATAGCCTAGACTTGCTTAGCTCAGAAATGCTTCCTGAGTCCCAGGTTCCAACTATGAACCCAGACTGCTCCAGTCTGCCCTCATCCTGAAGTCCCATTTGGGAACACTGCTCAGTGTGTCAGCAGACCAGACCCTGACCCTTCACTAACTGAGTGAGGGCCCTTCAAAAGTCCAGCTTTGCAGTGGTTTATGCTTACAGAACTCCCAAGGTCATACCATCAGCCACCACCAGGAAGATACTTGCATGTCAAGAGCCTAATTCTGCAGTGCCATGTGGTTTTCCTGGATTAATCCATGTCAACCAAGAGCTGTGAATTCCCAGCGTCTGCAAGCACTAACACAGCCTGTACATGAGCCAGGTGGTGTTCACTTCATCGCAAAGAATCACTGAGACATTACCAAGAATGCCTTTGGAGTTCACAGGACACCTCATGAGTATGGCTTATCAGTATCTGTCTTAACTAGGAAGCTGTTATAGGCTGTAAAATTCACATCACATATCCTGTTACTGAGGTGTTATTCTTGGCCCAGAAGTTGAGTTCAAAGACATTCAGGTCTCATGCCTGAAATTCAAGACCACCTCTCTGTTTTCATTCCATCCCATGGTGAGGGGATCAAATTCACTCTTTGCTGTGACTTACTTTTTTCTGACTGGAAAACCATTAAAGCCTGACATGCTGTTCCCAGACATGTCACAGCTCTCAGCTCAGTCTGGTCTTGTTGCAGAGAGGCCTAATGCTTTACAGTGCCCAACACAAGTCCAAAGTAGTTTGCTTGAGAAAACTGATTATAGTAAGTCAGACAATATTAAAACCAGGAAGACTGTATTGGTCCAAATAAAAAGGTCCTCTGAGAGCATTCAAAGATCATATTTAGTTTGAAAGCAGAGCACATACATGAAACAGAATCTGCTCAAGCAGTTATAGGGCTTAATACCTGGATACAGCAACTGGGAGAATGACCTGCCCATTTTAAGATGGCTCCCAGTCTGACCCTGATATTAGGAGCTGGGGATGAGTCTCCACCAGGCTGTTGTTATCACACGGTGCAATGTAGCCCAAGGAGAACTCAGATGCCTTCACAATTCTCCAACAGTCTGACAAGAAACTTATGTGTGCTCTGCATTTGCTTCCTTTCTCCTTCATCTCACCTCTTCCCCCTCTTCTCTCCTTTTGCTCTAAATACTCTGGTTTTACCATCGCAAAGTTCACATTTCTTTGGCCTTAAGCCTTCAAGGTAACAATCAAATTCCAGCAGCATCACTTCCTGATAGCTTCTTTTCTCTAAAACACCATTGCCCTGAAAGCCATCTAAAGAATGCTTCAAAAGGTCTCTACAACTAGAATGGCATGAATGCTGGCTTTTGAAATCAGGACTTAATTTATACTGATGTGCATCATAGCTCCTCTCCCTTTCATCTGAAAGCTCCTTCAAATACACAGTTTGCTGGAAAATCCTTGAAGAATACCAGATTTTGGAGTCAGAACTGAAATCAGACCTGGTTTCACCAGGCATCATCAAATGAAAAAGGTCATTCAGCAGTCTTGTGTGATTTAATAAATACATATAACTTGTCTGCTTGGGTTTCTTATTAGTGAACTTAACTGCTGTATCTTAGTTTACTTGCCATTGCTTAACTAAAAGCATTCTTGTTCTTTCTGAGCAGCCAGCAGGTGTACGTGTAACTTTATGTCAACATCTGATTACTACTTATTGCTCATTTAACCCAGCAAAAAGTAAAAATTGGACCATGTCTCAAGCAAAATAAATAAAAGGAGAATGCTGGAGTTGGGAGCAGAGAAGGGGGTTTAAAAAGCAAAACAGGAGAGGTTTTCTTGACTATTTTTTCCAAGAGCTGTTGTTAATAGGTGTTTCCTGAGGAAGTGACAGACTTCTCCCCCCACCATGATTCTCACCCTCTAGGTTTTATTTTAGGTTCTGCTTCAAGCACAGGCAAAGCAGCACACTGACAGTCATTTCACTCTGCTGCTTGAATAAACTGATAGGAAGAAAACCAGACTTCTTTTTACTCCTGTTTAGTAACGCAAAGCAGTGCATAGAGGTAGTAGTGTGCTTCATTTCAGGCAGGTGCCTCGCTAAGCTGTGGCCTCCACAAGCCACACAAAACCATCAGGTTTTTATTTTATGCCTGTATTTCAATGCAGTGCTTTTGCAACTAGCAGCCATCTGTCTGGGGGTGGTTTTATGTTCTACATTTTCACACGTAGACTCCTAAGACCTCTGCTCCTTCTTTACAGGAGCTGTTCCAGCAGCAAGATCCTACCTGGTTTCTGCCCTTCCTTGCTATGAACAGCCATTCTCATTGTACATCTTTTGCTATTCACCCCCATCCTCTTGCTTTTCAAACACCAGTGTGCCCAGTTCCCCCCTGCCTTCACACACCTCTTGCAGCAATTTACAGTGTAAAATTTAGCAATGGGAAGTTGCTTCTCTGACTGACAAGTTTCCAAGCTGCTAAAGGAGAATGGCTGCAGGAAGGTGGTGTTTTCTCCCATGGGATCAATAACCTTCCACTCAACTATGCATAGAGGGGCTGAATATGAATCTTGCTGCTTGGATACACTGAGTAGTGAGAGCTCAGAGACAAGCTGTTGCAAGGCTCAAACTTTGGTTTTCATGCACAGATGATTTGAGTTTAGCTGCAGGATACAGGCCTTGGTGCCAGCTTTGTGCATCTTTGGAGGGAGCTGCCTATGGAACTGACCAACAGAAAGTGTCAACAGTGCATGGAAGCACTAAGCTGTAAATCACTGTAGAAAGCAAACCTCAGACCTTCACTTTCTTTATGGACACATGAGCAAAGTTGTCCTCTGGTTTTACATTGATACACCTGCTTTGAGTTCAGTGCAGTGACTCCAGATTTACACCAGCAGTGCTGAAAAACATTAATCCCTACCTCAGCTGAGGCTGCTGGTTAATCAGAACAGGGGCAGCACTTTTTGGGCAACAGAATTCTATGGGTTTTTACCATTGTTCCTTAGCCAGCATTGATCAGAGAACTCAAACGGATTGCCAAGCCCTCAAAAGATTTTAGTGTGAGCGATGCAGACCACATGTGCTGAATGGTAAATAGTTCTTGAGGATGAGAATAAAAAGGTCTTTATAGTCCGAGCAAACAAAAGTAAATGCCAGAATCTAAATTAAATAGAGCTTTCCAAAAGCCTGAGGCTACCAAGATTTCAGAGCTGAAAGTGTAGCCTTGCTTGTTTCTTAGAAAGTCCTAAAGTTACATTATCATAGGTAACTTTGTCCTATTCCCAGCAAAGCTGCAGTGTCCTTGATTCTCTTCTCCTTTCAAAGCACCCCATCTGAGAAAAGTTGTCCCCATCAGGTTGCTTGAGCCTCCTATTAAAGTCAAGTGTATCTGACTGCTTTGTAAGTGGGTAGCCAGCAGAGAGGAATATTGCCAATGAAGCAAATACCATTTATTACTGAACAGGGTTATATGTAATACAGCAATCCAGTCTAAGCCACACCACCAGAAAGAGTCCTAACACAGAGAAAGCTTTGAAATACTCTGCTTTTCTGTTTCAAAGACATGTGTGCAAAAACAGCTGAAGGAAGGAGGGGACCACAAATGTGAGGACCAAGTAAAAGCACATGGTCTGAAAAAGATTCCAATTTAGCTGCTATAAAAGGACTGGTGCTGCTGTGTCTGTGCATGCATGTAGAATTGTTACACAAAGACCCTTGGTCCTGCTTCAAGCTGCCTCAGAAGCAGATCCCTTCAGATCAGTGAGGCTTTGTGCAGAAGACTGCCTAGAATCTTTGGGAACTGAGGGCTCCTGCAGGAATAAGTCCTCAGGCAAAGGTGCCAGTTGGCCCTAGGACACATTGCCTCTGTGCAGGCTGATGAATGCCTGCAGCTTTGAGGTTAGACAGATTTGGTTTGTTTAAACTGAAGTTTTGGCTGCTGCAGCATAAACCCTACTACTGCTCCTGCAGTTCTCACAGGCTGTGCAGGGCTGCTTCCCCTGCTCCAGCACAACTGGTGGTGTTCCTGCCAGCAGCTGCTGCTGCTCTGCTTCCTCCAAGTGCTTTTACTCTCTGCAGCATTGCCGATGGCTCTACAGCACCACTGACATGGAGCAGAATGAAACGCAGTCTCCCTGCCTCCTCTCAGCCCAAGTCCCTACTCTGGCCCACTGCTCTCAGTCTTTTCCCATCTCAGTTGTTTTCCCAATGCACTGGCACTACCTCAACTGATTTCAGTGATGCTGCTCCCAGTTTACCTCAGTATGAAGGCATGCATCAATCTGTGCAGCAGGTCTCTATGGTCTTGGCAAAACAGGCCCCCATCTGTAGTGTTCATCTTTGCTCTGGAAGAGCAGAGAAGTGACAGTAAACCATCTCAAAGGAGAACAAAAGTGCATCTAAACATCACCCCTTCTAGCTACCACATGGGTTGGGACAGTAAGCAACAAATACACCCTGAAGCACTGACTTCTGTCTTTGTTTAGGTCATTCAAGAAATTTCCTGAGGAGGCATATCCACTCTTTATCAGAGAACTTGCTTTATGTGGGCAGGGACAACCCAAATCAGGCACAAGACAGAACATGGAAAAATGCAATGATGCTAGAGAGCCTGGAAAAGACAAGATGGTTCTCACAAGGGAAGAGATTTTAGGTCCTCTGTTAAGGCTGGGGAGATGTTTCGAGATTAGAGATGCCTTGGCACTTGAAGCTCATCCCGCCTCATACGAACCACACTGGTACCATTCTGAGAATGCAGACAGAAGGCCCATGTCACATTCTCTCTCCCTTTCTCTGCAGATCCTTATCCAATACACAAACCAGCAGTGTCTACAAGTTCAGAAAGCTTGTAAAGCAGCACCAACCTTTAGTTCTTTTATAGCCCTATGGGTGAACAGAAAAAGAAGTATGGTTCACCTTGGGCCTCTTTTCCAAAGAAATTCTTTCCAGTGCTGTTTTACAGGTTTGCACAGCCTTGCAATGAACAGAAACCCCATAGCAAAACAGGCATTTCAAAACCATGCTAAGCTACTGTGAAGTAAATTAGTGACTTACCAGCCATGCACCCCCAGGTATAATGGGGTTTCATTTGAAGAACAAATGAAAGCAATGTGTACATCAGCCTCTGAGACTACAAGAGGCAGAAAAAGACAGAGTCTGGAAACTTTCCAAAGTGCACAAGGTTAAAGAATCTCTGCCAAACAGCTCACAGGAGACATCAGTCACACCAAAGAAGGACCAGCTCCTAGGGAGAGCCAGACCCATACCTAGCTACCTCTGCATGCAGGCTTCCATCAGAGGGGCAGGGTGAAGGCTCCATTTGAACCATAAACTTCAAAGAAGAGGAAGAGATGAGTCAACAGGAACACTGAAGGGGCCTGATGGGGCCACAAAAGGACAGAGCAGGGTGAGCAGTTAGATGGATATTGCAATTATTGGCTTATAATGCTTCATACTCTATTGAACTGTGAAGTCAAGTGACCTTTTCCTAAAGCCCAGAGGCAGTATTGCAGACTTCCTTCCCAGTATCAAGTCTAACACCTCAGTGTAACTTAGGGATTTACCAGTACCTATAACTTCTGTCAAACCCCATTTCATGCACTACCAAAGATTAAGGTGGGATAACATCCCTGAAAAACTGGAAAAAAAACCCAAAACCCAACCTTACTCACCAGAGGTTCCTCCCAGAAAGGTGCTCCACCACAGAGACAGCATTTCATGGGCTATAGTTTCCTCAAATATACAGCACTTGCCATGGCAGGAATGTTTGACTAGAGCAAGAGTCTCTTCAGGATGGCTCCACAGAGGAATGGAACCAGTTTCCTTACTGACCTAGCCTCCTCCATCCACACCTTTTCTTCTGTTTGCCATCTCTTTTGCTCCTGCCAAAGAGGAGAGCAAAGGATGAATGCAATTAACCAGCTGAAAGGGAAAATAAGTAACAGCCACTGAGGGCTTCAAAGAGAAGCAAGGAAGTCATTAGGGGAACAGCTGAGAGGGAAAGGCATCAAGAAAAGGCAAAATGGCATGAAAGTCAGATGAAAGAAGTAGGGAGAGATAACAGTCTATTAGCAGCTTCAAGGCTGGTTTTGGATGTTATCCTCCAGTTATTTCTTCTCACCCTGTCCCTGGAGGAGTGGCTTTCCTCCAAACCAATTTAGTTTCTGAATTCTCTGCTGCTCCCTGTCTGCATACAGAGCCCAGATCTAACTGTTGCTTTCCCTCTTCTGACTGAGAAGGCCACTGGAAGTCTCAGCATTCACCTTCCTCAGACAACGCACCTTGATTTCAGCTGCACAACCCAGTCCTGGTGAGGCAGACAGTGACTGGAGGGCGATGTTCTTCTCTTGACAGAACTCTTTGCAGTCCTGCCCTGCAGAGCCAAAGGTCTCAATGACTGTGCTGAAGAAGGGCCTTTGGAGAAGAGGAACAACTTGACATGCAGTCCTACTAGAGCAGTGCAGAGGGAGGCTTGGCTGGTGTCGATCCAGAACATGAGACTGTAATAATATTTGCCCTCGGTTCAACCTCATATACTGCGTACAAAAGCCTCTGTTCGGATAAAGGAATGGCCGGGGAGACGTGGACTGAGAAGAGCCAAGAAACTCAAAGCAAAGTCTCAATTCTCTTTGTCCGGAAATCTAACTGTTTTGGAAAGAAACAAAAACACACCGAAGGTAGACAAGGGAAGTGCAGGGCAGATTTCTTGTTGAATTTTCTCAGATTTCCTTGACATTATTGAAGGAGAGAGCAAACGCATGCGTGTTCCACAGAAAGCGTTCAAAATATGCATTTTTTTCCCAGTTCAGGGAATCAGTTGGGCTGTCAGACCAGTCTTGGGTTCCTGGATAAACAAAATCATAGTGGTTTTTCATAGCCTGCAGGGTGGGAAGGAAAGAACCAGCAGAATCTAAGCCTTACACTGCCCCAGTTCTGACCTAGGACAAGCCACTTGCTCACATGGCTTAGGAACAGTCATGAGGGAGCACATGCACTGCTTTTGTAGACACCCAAACCAGAATACCTTCAACATCTCCCTGACCTCCCTCTGCCCCATAAGTTCTGAGGGTTGTTGTGCAGTACATCAAACGCCAAGGCCTGTCATGATATCTGGCATTCCAGAAACAAAATCAAGCTGATTGTCAAGAGAAGTATAAACCTGGTCCAAGGCTAGAGGGGCATCAGGATATAGTAACGTATTTCTCCATCCCTCACCTAGACCATGTTGCTTTCAACACAGCATTCTGGTAACTGCCCTGGCAGAAGCTGTTTTTGTAGCTGATGAGATAGATGGTCCCTTGAGAGACATTTGAGCCTCTACACACTACTAAATATATTAAGAGCTCAGTTTGGTCATATGAATGCTGGTAGACAAACTTTCTGGGCAATAAAGGCTGACGCTGAGGCATCGATAGTGAGGGTATTCCAGTTGACTCTGGTTTTCCAAACATGTTTGAGAAGATCCAGGCAGACTTCCTTCCCCCAGACTCCTCTTTCTCCTTGAGGTGCATTTAGCCAGGTGGCAGGTTAGTTTCAACTCTGGCAAGCTGCAGTCATTCACTAAAGAGAGAAAGTGAATGAACCCTGCTCACTGCTGAAGTGCTGCAGGAGAGTAGTGTGTCCTCTGCTATGCAACAAGAAAAAATGTGGCACAGAGAAGTTCCAATGACCAGCTAGTACAGCTACCTGAGTGATCCCAGGCTAGTGCTCTGCTAGTGTTCTGCTACATCACGTTGCCTTTCATTTTACTTACTGATCTGCATCCTCATGAGTCAAGGCCTGGGACCTAAAATCCTCCCCTATGTTTCCTGGATTTTGAAAACTGGATGCAAACCCTGTCACCACAGCCTGTTTCTACATAGCCTACTCATTTGTCTTGTCTGTAGCTTTTCTCTTTTGATCTCCAGAGCTATTCACAGTTCAGTTGCTTTCCAGAGATGACTTGCTGCAGTTTCCTTTGGTTTGAACTGGGCTTTGAAACTAGTGACCAGGATGTACCACACTTCTGCACAAGATCATGAGGAAACAGCAGAGTAATTTATGAGACAAGCTACTAGCCTTCAAAGGATAACATCTTTTCAGCAGAAGTCCCTTTCCTTCAAAGGAAAATTTGCCTTTCCCTTGTGAACTTGTATTTTAATGTATATACATGTATTTATTTTACACCCACCATGTCTGTGGCATGATTTGTGTGTGTGTAAAAACCAAATTAAAGCAATTGCCTCTAAGTGTTGGAAGAAACGTTGTCTGAAGATGACTGCTCCCAACCCCTCTGCAATTTAAAGAGGGATTGTAACATGCTTTATGGAAGCAACCAGTAAGGGCTGGCCTCCCACAGGAGAAGCGGAGAGCATGCCAGCATCTGACAGAGGAATGGAACCTGTGGGGATGACTCTGGCAGCAAGAAGTCTCCACGGAAAACAAGCTCAAACAGATCATTAGAAAGGCAGGACTGTAGTGCTGGCCTGGGAAAACTGTGGCTCTGCCTTGACAGCTGATGCTGGACAACTCATTTCACTGCTCCCCTTCTGCAACTGGAAAATACCGGAATGACCCTAAGTTGCCTCCCCAAAAACTTTTCAATGCTGTTCCCTGCTGTTACATAGAAGATTGAGGCCTTGGGTACAGCCTCCAGGCTGATCTGTCTCCTTCCCATAGCAAGGCCTTCTGGGCAGCAGACTGCCTGCCTGAGCAGATCAGAGGGCAGACAGGAGAGCTGCTAACTTTGTGTGGTCTGGGCTCGCTCGGGCATTGCAGTATGCTAAGGGGTAGCCTCCAGCTGTTCTGCAGCTGTGCTGCTGGTTACAGCCTCCACAGGCAATGAACTTGGCCTTGGAGGCAGCCAAGAGGTGTCATAAACAGTGGCTGATGCTGTCCTGACCCGAAAGACTCTAAACTCTGCCCCCATCACGAACAGGACACAGCTCTCAGAGGATGAAGTAAATAGGTGTAGTCAATGTGAGGCAAACAGTGCTTTTGCAACAACCAGGTGAAGATCAGGAATGCATTTGCCCTGACCTCTACATGCTAAAGGACATGAAAAGCCTGCGAATGGCCTGGATATGCACTGCAATGATCCCAACCCCATTTTTTCCTCCACATGTTCCCTGGAAGAACTCTCTCTTTTCCAAAGGAAAGCTGCATCCTTACACAAAGTGCCTTCTTCTGAGTGGCAGGACAATGAAAACAGATCACAGCTCTTGCTGAAATTAGTCCTAAGATGGGGACTCAGCCATTCTGGAGCACAGATGGGGTCAGGTCAGGTTCTTCCCTACAAACAGGAGAAGCCATGTGGTTTTCGTATAATTTGGAACATTTTCGTACAGAATGAAGATTGATTAGATGCCTGGAGCTCCCCAGAAACAATGCTGATAGTGTTAGCAGCCTGCACACCACAAGAACCCATTCATAAAAACAAAAAATCCTCATTTTTAAATTTAGGTGGGGTTTTTTTACTTTATGTTCTTGGAAAAAAGCAGCTGATTGGGTAACTATCAGAGTTCCTCTTTCATCACCTTGTCAGAAATCCCACAGGCTCTGAATTCCTTTAACAATCTCAGTTAAATTGTGACCTGCCTATTCTAATAAATAAACCTTTCCCCGCCTGCCCCCAAAAGAAAGAAGCTGGAAACAGCCAAGAAATTGCTCCCCCGGTACTTGCTCTGAGATCTGCTAATTGAGACATCAAAGCAGCTGGAAAACAAAGGTTGTGCGCGTACAATCCCTGGGCATTAACCTCTCTCTCTAGACTATTTTCGAATAGGGCAATCAACTTTCGCCAGCACAGTTCTCCCTCTGAAGTTTTAGCTATTGATTATATTCTTCTATCACTAAGTGCACGGTGAAAGAGCTGCTGTCTTTCACCCTGAGGTGGCCATACCTTAGGGACAGGGGATGTGCTCTGGGTATACTTTGCGCAAACTCTTATGGGCAGGCAAACTGGCATGCCAACCTAGTTCCAAACCAAAGCCATGCTGTTGCAATAAGGAGTGAAGGGTTTTCTATCTTCATGTGAGCACTGACAGATAAATCTGATACCACAAGCTGTGAAGGGCACTCTGGAACCAGGTCAGAGATGTTACTGCTGTGAAGAGTAAATTAATAAAAGAATTGCCTAAAATTCACAGATCATGAGGGTGCCCTGTGCAGATAGGAAGTGGTGTCACCTTAACTACATTGGATAGGTGCTTTGTTCCCTTATGAAGACCTGCAGGGTTAAACAGTTACAGCCATGGGAACATCCCCTCCCCATTATTGTCCCAATATGAATGATGCAGCTGCTCTCTAGATAATCTAAACATTCCAGAGGAACACCAGAGCATCTGCATGATGGCCATTCTATGCTCTGCATTTGCCATGTCCTAAACTGACCTAAACCAGGAAGCTCTGCCATGGAGCAATGTCTAATTCACAGTGAGCCCCATCGATAATATTTCAGTTACATCCCACAAAAAGATAGTGCCAGGTCTCCCAGGGGGGCACAAAAGGCTCCGCAGCACTTGTGTAGCTGGTTGCACAGGGTAACATGTGCTTAAGCGTGCTATACAGAGCAAACAGGATGCAGAAATGAATGTTGCCCTTGGGCAGGAACAGATCAGGTGGTATTTGTTTTCTCCCTAATTTGCTGGCACAGTTGTTCTGCTGGTGAGTAGCCCCAGCAAAGCCCCCTGGCACATTTTCACTCCTATTTAGCTCAGTCTCTGAACACCTAAGATTCAGGAGGAGGGACTGAAATGAGATCAGGCTTCAATGAAAAGGTGGCCCCTAACACACATGTTTAACTGCTCTATGCACTCAACACATGATTGTGCGTAGCACAACATGCTGCTCCCCAAAACGGTTTGCAAGTTTCCATGTAGAAGGGATAGTAGCAAAGTGAGAGACACACGTCATAAGCCCCATTTCTCGGCAGCTTCTGTCTCCCCCTCAGGTAGGACAGTCCCACTGAGGCAGATGCAAAATGCAGCCTCAGAATAACTGCACGTTAGTTAGTTAGTATGTGATGTTCCCGGCCATGTGTGACAACACGAGCATCTGACACCCTGGCTCCTATTTTTAGGATTAGCCTGTTTGTTCAATAGCTGATTAGGACGCTGACTTCGGGCGGGAGGAGACCCTCAAAAACACACACTGAAAGGACCCCATTTCTTCTCCTACTCCACCCCAGGCCTTGGGGGCTTGTCTTACCTTCAACCTACAGTGATACCCCAAAGTTTACTGGGTGTCCAAATCCTGGGTAAAGAGGCCAGCCATCACACTCAGTTTTGGAGGCACAGGCAAGCACCAGAGCTTCTCTCCAAAGCTTCCTGGCAGGCTCTGACTTGGAGAAGAGGGAGGGAAAGAAAAAACAGCAAAACACCCTTTCCCCTTTCAGAGAAGTATGCTGGAAATAGGTCTGTCTGCCAGCTCCTGCAGTGTAGCTGCCAGGCAGTAGTACTGCTTTGCAGTCCAGGATCAACAAACTACATGTTTGTAGCATTATTACTGCCACAAATTAACACCCTTAAACAGAGTCTGCTGCAGCTCTGAGAGTTGTCTTGGGAATCGGGACAATCACAGCAACTGGACCCACAGAAAAGAGCGGCTGAAATGAACCTCATGGATAAGCCAAAATCTTTCCTGTTGCAGGTAGAAAACAAAATATCTGGTACCCAGATGGATGGAAAAAGATGTGTAGGAAGGTAACGGACCAACCAGCTGAAGATGGAGCCCTTTGGATGGACTGCTTGACTACAGCAAACAACATCGCTCCAACAGGATGCATTGTGGGAATCGGGACTGGCATTCACCACAGTCTGTGAGCATAAACAAGCCCACTGCCACCTGAACAAGAGCCTCCAACTTTCTTCAACTCTTCTTATCACCTTGTCCCTCTCTCTGCCTTCATATCCTGACATGGTACAACTATCTATTCTTCACTGTATCCTCCTGTATCCCATACCAGGCATGTTCCTCCAGTGCAATTGCCTTTTTCAGAAAAGCAACCCCACAGAGACTGATGCTGAGCAGGGCTCATAAAGCCCAAACCCCTGTAATTTTCTGCACACTTATTTTCCCAATTAAGTCAAAGGTGCATTAGATCATGAAAATTAGCATAAATTTGACTAGATCTACTACATCTACACTATTAAATATGCACTGCGCAAATGATAATTATTGCTTGTTTTGAATCTAAACAGTGTTGTGGAAAATGTGGCCACTCCTCCACCCTCAGCAGCAGCAAGTGACCAGTGACTTGTGTTTGGCCAGTGATTCATCAGCTAGCAAGGAGGAACAAACACAACCATACTCTCGCGGCAATAAAGTCAAGATGCTGGAAACTCCTTGCTTTCTCTGCACAGAGCTGTAACCCAGGTCCTTGCAGAGAGCTGGAGCAGGCTCCAGGTGAAAGGCTTTAGGCATGGCAATTACAGCATGAGATCTGCTGTCAGTATTTGCAGTGATCTCTTCATGGCGCATAGCAAAGGGCAATGTGAATGAGAGGATAAGGATTCATTGTGACCAAGGGGTTTCTTCTCACTCTTGATTCCTGTGAGCCTCTCAGAACACAAACAGGATACAAATAAAGTGCAAATTTTGAGGTTTGACCAGTTCTTCTCCTCTGGGACAGCACCTTTTGCTGGCCCCCAACACTACTGTTGCAGACAGTGCATTATGGAGGGAACTCTCCATTTCCTAGGACTGAGGATGGTGCTGTCACATATTCCAGAAGCTGTTACTGCTGCAAAACTTCTTGAAGAGAAAACCAGATCATCTCTTGAGACATCTTCCATCTGAACCTTCTGGAGCTGATACTTCACAGGGAAATTCTTCATCAAGAACTTCTAACACTGAGCCTGTAGAATGTTATCTTCCCCTGTGTTTATATCAACAAACAGCTAGTCTGGCCACAGAAGTGGCCAAATCGCCTCATCATCTTCTCTCTGACAAGCTCATACCTATGTACCATCATGGTTGCTGAAAAGCTGTGGATGGCTCCAAATCAGGGTTTATTTTTAGGCTTCCAGACTGTGTATGCTTCTGCCAAAAGAGCCTGGTCCAAAGTTTATTCAAGTCCACGATAAAAATGTCTAATGGAGTGAATGACCTTTGGATCAGCTCCAAAGAGCGTGCACTGATATTAGCACTGGGGCTGGCTGGGGATTCCCTTTGGGAAGGCTGCCCAGTAAAGAGGCAGTTTTCACAAAATTGAAATTTTCAGGGAGAAAAACACCCTGATTTTGAACCCCCTTTCCTGACAATAACGAAATAAAACTGCACTTGTATTCTTTTTTTTTTACATTAAGAAATCAAGAAGCAGTTATTTTCTTCAGGGCCAGTTGGAACAGAATTAGAAAACTGTTTTGGTTTGAATGTTTTCAATAAAGCATTAAACCCTCATTTCTCCATAAGGACACTGCCTCACTGGGGCTGTGGTTTAGATGGCTCCCCTTTCCTGCAGGCTGTTTCCTAGAGGACAGCATCTGCCACGATGCATAGTGGACTGTAAGGTCTGTGAGACATGACAGCAGCATTATGCCCTGAAAAATCAGGGTATTAAATTCCTGGATGAGAGCTTCCAGGAGGAAATGCAATTCAAGGTGAACTTTCACAGGTGAATGGAATTAAAGCGAAGATTTTGGCGTTAACTGAACTGACTAAACTGAAGCACGTCAATTTGGAGCATGACAAAACATTTACTTTTCATAAAAAATGCCAGAGTAAAACCTATTGCCTTCTGCAAACCAGGATGTTTTGAAATTTTATTCCATGAAAAACATGGAAACATCAGTGTTTCTTCACAGCCAGAGAGAGAAACAAAGGTTTAAAGGGAGCAAACCTCCCTTTCACAACACTTCAATTAGGAAGAAAGGAAGAAAAGTGAGGAAGAAAGGAGATGTGAGAAGCTTGCTGCTCTGTAACTGAAAAACCTTGCAGAAATGAGCTGCTCTCTCAGCAGCTGTCTGCCTTGAATTTCCAGGATCCTTTCCCAGGATAACAGGCAATCCTCCAGGATGGAGAAATTAAAGAATTGCCAGCTGGTAAGAGATAGTTTTGAGTAACCACTTCCCAGGATGCTCACCATGGCAAGAACACATCTCTGGGGCTTTATAGGCTCTCTCAGATCTCATTTGACCTTCATTGCACTATTATCTTCCCTGGAGTTATTCATGGTTCAACTAAAGGAGGCCAGAATTCACTCCACCCAGTTGACAGGCAGTGTGAAAGTGGCATGTGGAGCAAGCATTGGGAGAATCACCTTTTGATCTCATCGAAGGTGGTCCTCAAACCAGGTCATGCTTGAAAGAACTGGCAGGAGCATGAGGAGAGGCTGGGCTGCAGCTGCCTGTGTTGGGGCGGTCTCCAGTTCAGAAGAGTATTTGCCTTTCTCTTGCTGCCAATTTTGGAGCCTTTTTAAATACCACACCTAAATAAAATGGAATAAAATAAACAATCTTCTTGAGGCACCCCATGCCCTTCCTCAGATTCCCTAAGAACATCTCAACATTGGATGGGCTGCAGGGATGCATGGGGGAGAGAATTGTTAAAAACAACCAATCTAATGAAGAAAACAATTTATGCTGGGTCTGGAGCAAAGATGAGGTTCCATTTCCTTCTGAGAATCAATGAACAATGTCATCCCAGCGGCTGCTGTGCAGTCGTCAGTGACTTCTGCAGCAGAGCTTGCAACCTGCAGCAGCACAGATGTAGTCAGGACATGGTGTGGGGGGGGGCAGCCAGCCCCTTCCCTGTCTCTCTTGTAGTGACGGTACTTCACAAGCATCCCATCCCTCTAAGTCTGTCCCTTGATGTGCAAGGTTCTGTTTTGCCATGAAGCATGAAACTTAATTTGCTCTCTATTTGGCAGGATGCCTTTGCCCTGTGAATAGTCCTGAGCCCCAGCACAAATTGAGGTCTATTCCCTGGGGGTCTTATGCTCACAGACATATTTGCCAATTCCCAGCAGGTAGGAAGAGCTTTAGATATTTAGGCACCTTTTCTGAAGAAGGTGCTCGACCACAGGGGAGACGGAAGGTAGATGCAGCACTAACTAACTCTGAATCAGGTGTGGTTCAAAACACAGCTCTTAGGAGAGAGCAATGCCACTCACCTTCGAACTGGATCACGCGATGTGTAAATGTCAGCTCTGGAGTATATACTATGGTGTGGTATTTATAGTGCCCTTTTATTATTGCTATTATTATTGTTATTATTTTCCTTTTTACCTGGGGACTGAATGTTTGGGGACTGTGGCAGGAGAGGTCTGTACATCTGGAAAGCGTCAGATTTAACACCCAAAGTCATCAGCCCAGGTCAGCTAAAAGTACATGTTTGCTTCCAGCAGCAGCTGTGCAAACTCCTGTTGCCTTGGTTGTGCAGGGCTTATGTAAAGATTCCTCGCAGACAGTGCCCTCTTTGTGAGCCAATAGCTCTGCTGATCCCTGGCAATTCCAACCCCAGTTTCAAAAGAAACGGGCCTAAAATGGCACTCCCACCGCAAACAGATGTATTCCAGCCCCTGTCTAAGGCAGCATTCATTTCATCATGAAAAGGAAAACATCATAATTTAGGGTCACACGTCTCCTGCCTGTCAGTCAGGCACTGCCAGCTATTTTTATGGCATCCCAGGGTGTTGTGGCAGTCTAGAGAACAAGTGACACACCTTTCCAAAGGCTGCTCAGAACGATAGCACTCAGTGGGAAGCTCTGAGCTCCAAGCTTAGCTTTTGTCCCTGATTTCTTTTCCCTGAGCAGACTTGAAATAAAATCTGTGTGCATTGCACATTTTTTTTCTATTGCACATTGATTTTTTTTTTTTTTTTTTTGCTTCATGGACTTGCCCTTCCTACTGCAAAATCTGCGTTGCAGGTTCAGCGTTAGAACTCTTCTCATGGTGCTGTGGCATGTGGTGGACCAGATGTACCATGAGAACAAGCTCTCTCACACCAGTGGCCAACAGCTGAACAAAACTACACATATTGTAAGAGAAGCCAAATTTCACTCACTAACTTCAGTAGCATTCAGTTGCTTCTGTTTTACATTGGGATGGAGTTTGGCCAACTTCTTAAACCTAAGAAACAAAACTGTAATTATAAACAATCTACTAAACTATTGGGCACCTGAAAGAGGCACAGAGACATACAGAAAACAATCCCAAGCATCTCTGCCTTATAGCCAAATACTGTATCTGCAATGCAAACAAAACACCTCCATACCTACAGCTCAGCACAAGTTTTGATCATGTAGTAGCTCTAGGGTTCAAACCAGTGCTCATTAAAGTCAACAAGAGTCTTTGCATTGAGTTTAATGAGCTCTGAGTCAAGACTGGAACATACAGCATTTTAGCAAGAATTCAAAGTGGAAAAAACCCAACTCTGGTAAAGCTCTTACCCTGGTCTTTCTGAAAGCTGAAAGCCCGAAGGGGCTGTGCTCCTCTTGCTGTGCAGCTTCAGCCTCCATGGGTACAATGCCCTGTTGAGCCCCTCCTGAGAATAACACAGCTCCTCAGGCTGAAAAGCCCACTACCAGACTTCATTACAGTAACTGCCTGACAGTTAATACTACAGTGCAGAGAAAGCGCACAGGAAAACACAAGGGAGCAGAATCCAGATGATCAATCACCCTTTTCTCTGACACTGTCTTCACGTGGATTGTTTTCACCGGAAATATACACCTAATAATTACTCAGATTCCTTGTTTTTTCAACATCATTTATGTGGCAAATGCCATTAGTTACTGAGCCACAGTGATTTAAAGCTGAAAACCTACTGTGACCTGAACCGAAAGACAGATTAACTTATCTGCTTTAACAAGGAGTTGCTTGAAGTCTTGTAGGAAATACTGTATGAACTGACATTTCATATGGCCAGTAATTGCTTTTCCTGTTACTTTTCTATTAAAGAAATACAAAAGGAAATGGGAGCTGTGTGCATCATGGGGTCTGGGTTGTAGAGCTTTAAATCACTTCAAGGTAATTTAGCTGACAACTCCAGAGGTCTCAGCCCAGTTGTCAGGGGACAAGTGACCACACTTGGTCATGTACCAGTGCTAAAACCTTGATGGCAACTAGATAAATGCAGGGAGCTTTGGCTGAGCAGCCTGAACCCCATGCCCAGGGGTGTTGTTTCAGACCCATCTGTTCAGCAGCTGGATGCAGCACGGTCAGAGCCTGATGAGAGGTACCTATGTCAGTCCCTCTGTACAGGGAGGTCAGTCTCTGTCTCTGATTAGAACAGAAATGAGAAAAGGCTGAGTAGATTCCAAGTGACACAGGGTTATTCGCGGGATACATGGGGAGGGCTGAGTGTGAGGCGGTCTGCTAAGAGCTTGCTGGTAAGGATGAACAAGAGGGAAACTTTTCAGCAAAATGACCTCTAGCAATGAATGTACTGAGTTCCAGCATCTATGGGCTTAAGAAGGCTCAATTCTCAGCTCCCATTCTTTCATTAGGAGACACGCTGAGATCATGAAGCAACTGGTGGTGTATTACACTAGACATAGAAACCAAAGACTTTTAACTTGAAGATGTCCTTAGGACAGTGAGTTCTGACTGGTTTTTCCTTTTCCATTTGTGGACTCAGCACTGATGCAGCTCCTGCACAGTGAATTTAAGCTGACTAGAATTGCTTTTCTTGGTTTTCTTCCACAAGTGACAAGTTGACAGCTGCTGCTCTTGGAGGAAGATGGTATTCCAATCCTCAGGGCACCATATGGTGCACAAAGCATTTCTTTCATGTCATATGTGATTTAGAGCTGTAGGAAATAAGAGCTAAGAGATCAGTGAAGCCATCTCCCCTATTGTCCCTCACATGTCACTGTGTCATGCCTTGTTTTCATCATGCCACATCTCAACAGGCAATTTGAGAGCTATGATAGCTCTTCCAAGCTTTATAAATGTGCTAAATGTGGTGGATACCTGGAGAAGAAATGTGCCAGTGACTGCTAGACATTACAGGAAGGAATAATCTGTCATAAATCAAAGAGACACAACACTATCATAACAGGCTAGCCAAGAATATGAACTATAGGAGTCCTTATAATGACATCTATTGAGTAAAGAATTTCATCTGTAAGCTGTTCAATGAGGCTTTACATTCTTCAGAGGAGTTTTTGGTGTGCTCTTGTTTTTCTTCAACAACGCTTAGAACAGAAGTGTCCTTCCCACTGTGGTATTTTCTCTTGCTTGTCACAAAACTAACCAGGCTAGAACAGAAGTAGAAAACACAGGATACATCTAGAAATTCAGGAGAGTTAACACACCAGCAGAGAGCCACGTAGTCTCCACTCTAAATGGAAGAGTAACTAGAGGAAAGAACATTATGTGACTTAGCAGACTGTATTGCGCCACACGGTGTTTCTTCTCCTGCTCCCGTTCCTTCTTCTTCAGGCTTGAATTCCTCCAACTCTTCTCCTTTGTAGGATTTCATCGCCAGGCTTTGTGAGTTATATTTTCTCATAGTAAGGGGTGATGCTTCCTTTGCAAACAAAAAACCAAAGCCTTCCATGAAGGAGGATTTGATATTTTTTCTTCAATTATAAAAAGGGTTCCTTGAGGCTCCACAACCTCAGGTAGCTGAACTGAGCTAACTCATCTGCTGGCTTTAATTTAATAAGCCAGTTCTAAATACATGAACCTATCAGAAAGTGAGAATGCCCCAGGCAAGGTTGGCACTAAATCCTCTACAGGCCAGAAGTTAAATCCCTCCAGTTTTCAAGCTCTTTGTGGTTCAAGTTACCACAGTGGCATCGGTGCTATGCACCCTTGGAAGCCTGACCACTAGACTTGCAGTGCTAAGCAAGCTGTAGCTGTCCACCATGCTGTAAATGTTTGTTATCCCAGAGCTGCAGTGGACAGGCAGAGTCCATTTCCAGCTGGGCAGTCGGGGGACAGCCATGACCATGAGTGCAGAGCCTGTCTGAGACTTGCTGCTCTCAACCTGAAGACAGAAGCTGTGAGCACTGCTGGTCATCATCCACAGCAGGGAGGGCAAGAACTACACAGAGACATTCTCCCTCCTTTCTTCCTAAGTATAGCACTTAGTCCCAATGAACAAAGCAAGACAAGACTCTGTCTGGATCAGAGAGAGATCAGTTACCCTCCAGGTTGAGTGTTAATCCATCCCTGCATTCGCTTTTTGGCAACAGACTTCACAATACCCTTACAGCCTTAAACACCATGAGGTGTAAGTACAGATAATCTCCGAATGCGTTACTTGCATCATAAAACAAGGCACTGGTCTTATTCCCATTCTGCAGATGGGCCCAGAGGCATGGTGGACTGCAGCCAAGAGGGGTCTGGTTCTCTCGAAGTTCCTGCCACTGCCTCCCAAATAGGCAGCCTGTTTGCTAGCACCGGGCAAAGCTTCAATTCTTTGTTTCTGAGACCTTACTCAAGTCCCACCGCAGTCCCTCCACACGCCAGTTCGGTGTGAGAACAGGCCCATTGGGTTTGCAGAGCCTTCCCTGCAAGTGGGCAGAAGGGCCATGTAAAAATCAAATCCACATGACTGTATTTACAGGCAACCAAAGAGAGGGTTGCTCTTCCAAGAAAAACTTTTCCATGTAAAAGAATTCTTAATCTCCCCTTTGACTGTCATTGTTGAAATGATGGCTTCGCAGGCTTGAAATTTAAGACCCTATCGGCGTCTTTTCTGTTAGCTGTGATTTATGAACAGTTTCGCTGCTGATTATCCTCCAAGATTACAGCCCAGCAGCCCTGACAGACAAGCAGGGGAAATTTCACAGGGTAACAGGCAGGTCCTTCTCCAGGGCAGTGAGGAGGGGAGCTGTGTTTTGACTCAAGTATGTAACAGTATCAGCAAATGCCAACTGGACTCAATAGGTAACCGAATACTCAGCATGTAGCACCCTACTCAAAGGCAAGCAGAGTTAGCAGAAGTCTTTATGGTGATTGTTCTGTGCTTCAGACCCTTTGCTAGATCTGTGATATAGCATTCAGTTATTTTTTGCCTTGATTGTGGCATAAACTGTACAAACTGCAGTCAAATGTGAGAAAGCAACATCTTCATATAACCTTATGCATGTTCTCCAAACATCATCCTTTACTTCAGCTGCCAAGTCTAGTGTCTTGCCTGGGCGATGCACTGTCATTACATCATGCCCAGGATGTTTAAAGGAAATTTCCTTCCTTGATTTATGGTGAAGAACAGGCACTCCTGACCCCAGAAAGGACAGTTTGTAGCTTTAATCACCATTTCCTGCTAGACAGTTTGTTCCAAGTCATTGCTAGAAGGGACTGTTTATCTGGAGAGGGCAAGAGGGCCATGGCAGATACAGCCGTGACTTGAGGGAGATGCATAGTATTCCGGTTGCTCCCCTACTGCAGGACTGACACAGTGCTAACAGGGACAGGAACAAGCTACAATCCCTTGTAGTCACTTGGCAAAGCCATATCTGAAGATACTCAATGAGACCAGGTATCTCCTAGGAGAAGCTCTCAGGAGCAACCACCTATGTCAGTTTGCTCCCTTCTGGGCTGTGGCCTTCACTGGACTAGACAGCCAAGACTCAGAGCCCAGGTTGAAAAGATTTCTAATGTGGGGGCTTCCTAAATAAATGAGTAGACCTCTCAGAAGGTGATTTTATCTCTCCAAAAGTGACCTCTGCTTTTCAGGCAGAAAGGTTCCTTTGATTTGAACTCTGTCATTCTGCCCTGCAAAATGAATCATTATTGGCCTGTCTGGATTGGCAATCCACTTCCAGCATTCTGGATGTGTTTCCTCTCTTTGCCCATCATCGGCACTTGTTCAGTGAGCAGTGGTATGCCACCCTCATGTTTTGGATCATTTTGGGCTCAATTCTGTGAGCTGCCAGGCAAGGGTGATCTCGGCCTGATGTACCTGGGTCCTACTCTGTGGTCACATTCCCCTCAGTGATGCTGCTGCTTTGGTACCTTTCAGCATTATTGTAAGGAACACTGCAGAAAGGAAAGGCTGCACCTCTCTGGAGGGAACCAAAGAGCATAGTTACATCCAACTGTGGCCCAAGCCATTCTTACTGGGACTAGTTATGCTGTGGGTGTTCTACAGGATCAGGTTTGACAGTGAACCAGAATGGACATTCCTAGCATTCTTCCCATTTTGCCACCCAGCCTGCTTCAGAAAAAGTCCCGATGTAGGTGTTTGTATCCTGTCTCTTTCTTCCCTCACTGTATTTGTCTTTCAAGCCTGGCAGCAGTGAAAGGAAACTTAGCACGTGATGCTGACATTCTGCCATGTCTGTGGGACGGCAGATCCCTAAAGTATGCAAATCTAGCTAAGAGAGTAGCTAGGAAAACAGAAGGCAGAGGACTCATCAAAGCATGGAGAGGCTTGAATCCCAGTGGATCTAAGGAGGGATACTAGCTTTTATTCAGAAGCAAGGCTGCTCACACCAAGAAGGCTGTCTGGGTTCCTGCACCTACTGCCCACAGAGTCCCTCCTTCACTTCTCCTTGACTGTGCATTTTGATCTGACCGTTCACAATATATCTTACTAGTGCGATATTCAGCCTGTTGGACGCTGTAGCACAGTTGTGCTGGATACAAGAGCTCAGACAGAAACTGGACACAGGGAAGGAGGGCAGAGAGAAGGTTGAGGTTGCTGAGAGGCTGCAAGGGGATCCCAGGAATACTGTCAATAGGAAGAGTGCCAGATGTGAGTGCCAGGTGGCCAGTAGCAAAGAGGAACAAATACCCAAGCATGTGCACAAAGTCACAGTCCTTATCTGAGGGCTCTCTGAAGACTACAAACACCTGAGCACATTTTGGTTTGTGAAGCCTCACCTGGAAGCCTCAGACAAAATTGAATGGAGCTCAGTGAGCCAGGATGCACTTCATCCCTGATGCTCTGCTCATTATCTGAGAAGAGCTGTCAATGCCACCAGCCTGGCACACGGGAGGTCCCTGGTCCTGAGCAGCACCAAACCCCTGTAGCTCCCAGCAAAGCACAGGGCTTTCTTCACATGTATTTCTTTGTCCATGTCAAGACTGGGCCTGAGGACTGCATTTTATAACAAAATAGACCAATATAAGAAAGGTTAGAGGAGCTCCAAGAAATGTGTTCTCCATAAAGCCTTCTTTAATCGATGTTGTCAGAATTACACTTCTGCCTGAGAGTGAATCTTAACAGATACAGTCCTGCTGGAATTTTCCCTAGTTTTCTGTTACTTGACTCTCCACTCCTTACTTATTGTTGGTTTACACTCAAATTCCCAGCTAGACAGGGTTATTCCTTCAGAGTTAGTGCTGGTAGTACAGGCCACTATCCCACAGCCCATGCCTTCACACACTGCTGCCCTTGTACCACTGTGCTTGCACCTGTTTGTCTATACTCAGCTGCTTCACAAAACTTCCCTCCCGACTTTTCCTTCCTCCTTGTCCCACCACACACACAAGGACCCAGTTTCCCTATTCCCAAGCCAAGACGCAGGAATGTACCAGTCCCTAGAGATTCCTCCCAGCAGATGAAGAATTGCTGATCTGCGGAGGGTTTCAGTAAAACAAGGCCCCAACTGAAAATCCTTCACTTGTTTTTCTCCTTCAGTAGGGCACCGTGCAATATTTATGTCCTGTTTAATTCTACTACCCCATATATAAACTTCTGTCTGCAGACTGTACCCTTCACTGAGTTTCCATTCACACAAATTTTCACTGGCCAAGAGCTGAATACTGTGGCTTTGGGAGGATTTGTGACCAAAGAACAAGCCATTTCCATCACAGCCATCAGGACAGCATTTCTCTTGTGCATTTCTTCTTGAATGCTTCTTGACAGCATTCATTCTGTGCTTTACACAGGAGAGCTCCATCTTGCATGAGCAACCCACTAGTAACTTTAAACATAAACAGGAACAACAATATCACCACCACCATAATATGTGCATACACATGCCCTGCAGAACAACAACAATATCATGGTAATATGTGCACACACATTCCCTGCAGAACAACAACAACAGTAATAACAATACTACCACACATGCCCTGCAGAACCCAGCAGCAGTTCTGCCAGTTGTAAGCGAAGTCAATACCTCTGCAAATGCCTGGGGATGCTCCGCAGTGCTTAGTGTTTCAGTTTCTTAATGCTCAGCAAACCCTAAACCATTAACACCCACTTCTGTGCTGAACACATGTATTGTACTGAAATTTACCTTTAAAAATACATTATTTAGCTCCTGGAAAAACTGGATTGTAGACCTCAAAACAAGAAGCAGATTGTAGACCTCAAAACAAGAAGCTCACCTGCTCCCCAAGCTAAAATATACCTCTCTAGGAGTAAAGGATGGTACACTTACCCCTGTCCACTGTCTCTTTGTCCTGCTCCTGTTTTCTTCTTGGAAGAAAGCAGCTCTGAAAACACTCCTTCCCTTTGCACGTAGAGTCTTGCCAGTTCAGGAGCAGGGCAGGGGAACAGGGCTGGAGGGGAGCTGCTGTGCTGAATGCCTAAGTTCACAGTGCTAACTGGCCAGAGAATCCTATTACGTGATAGGTAGCAACCCAGGGCCTAATTTATGGAAATTTTGACCTTTGGTCCCCTTTGACATTTTCAGATCAGCTGTAGCCTGTGTGAGACATTAGAGCCCTTACAGTGAGGGGCTCTAAATCAGCCTGTGTGGCTGCTGGAGCCGCTGAGCGGGTCAGAGGTAAGAATTCACTGAGGTTCGTGTGTGGGCTGCTCGGTGCCTGTTTGACATTTATAAATCAGTGACATTCCTCTGCACAGCTCAGTGCACACAGATCGCTTCAGTCACTCTGAGGAGGGCCCCTCGTTTCATCAAGGGTGGGTTTGGGCATCCTTGGCCTTTTGACTTGAGCAAGAATACATCTAAACAAACCCAGCTTTATGAGCTGTCGAGTTCACCTTCCACCATACAGTGTGACCTGCTCCCCCAGGAGGATGGAGTGCAGGCCATTTCACAATCAACCCTACCTCCGAGGACTCTATGCCATCTTCAGGGCTCAGGTATGAAAGCCTTCATCACGAGGTGCAGTACCAGACCCCTCACATTTTCATCAGCTGCCACAGCAAACATCATGTTTCATAGGCTCTAATCTAACTTGCCGATAGATACCCCTGCTG
This sequence comes from Lathamus discolor, assembly GCF_037157495.1. Classification (NCBI taxonomy): domain Eukaryota; kingdom Metazoa; phylum Chordata; class Aves; order Psittaciformes; family Psittacidae; genus Lathamus; species Lathamus discolor. The sequence goes on along the minus strand of NC_088895.1, from coordinate 11,575,708 downwards.
ATGGGGGGGGGTTGGAACCAGATGATCTTTAAGGTCCCTTCCAGCCCAAACCATTCTATGATTCTATGTTTGTTGCGTTCATAGCACTAAGCCACGGTCCCACTCTGCTGGGTGCTGGGCCAACAGCTCAGGAGGAGGTGGCTGTGAATAAAGCTCCACGAGGCTGAGCGGCATGAGTGGGCCTGCCCCAGATTTCTCACCGTCTAGACTCTATGTAGAGAGAAAACATGATGAGAAAAACATAACAAGGCTGTGGACAAGGTAATGTTAACATCAGCCAGTTATTGTGCAATAAACATCCACACTGGTTTCAGCAAGCCTGACCTGTTTAACCGCTGCTTGCTTCTCCAAACCCTGAGGGTTGATACGGACTCTCTATTCCCCTCAGCGCTGGCAATGCCTCTGGCACACGTTGCTCCTCCTGGGTAGCCGCTGTGCTGGTACTTGGGATGCCATCCCATTGTGTTTGTGGTGACCTCAAACACAACCTTAGTGGTTGTGGACCGGCAGCTGTGGAGACAAAGACAGCTTTTTGGGCTGTACTGAGCGCGAGGGGTAAGGGCCGCCATCACGGTATGGCCTCCACAGGGGCTATGGCGGGCTTGCGCATCTCAGTAGCCAGCGCTGCCGTGGTGACCCACTGCCTTGGTGATGCCACCCTCGTCCACCTCAAAGCAAAGAGGGATGATGGCTCTTGAGAAGAACCCTTCCTTCATGCCTTCACACCTTGGCACTGAGCGGAAAAGCTGCTTTGGGGGGTGAAAGAGGGCGAAAGATCAAAACTGAGGGGAAAATCACACAGAACTGAGGGAAAAATCACACAGAACTGAGGGGAAAATCACACAGAACTGAGGGGAAAATCACACAGACATGAGGAAAAAGAAGCAAAGATGAACCCGGACGGAAGAGAGGGGGCTCGGCAGAGCAGACCCGCAGCCCGGCGGCGGCGGGGGGATGGCCAGGCCCCTCTCCCGCGGGCCGGGGGTTGCCTCAGGTCTCCTCGGGGGGTGCCTGGGGGTGAAGCGGGAGCGCGGGCGGTGCTAAACGCGCTCCCCGCCTGCGAAGCGCCTGACAACGCGCGGCCGGGGCAGAGCTGGGGGGCCGGGGGAAGGGGAGGGCGCTCCCCGGCTCCCCTCCCACCCTCTCCGGATAAATGGGCCGCCGGGAGGCGGCGGGCGGGCGGACGGCGGCAGCCTGTGGACGAGCGCGGCCCGTCCGTCCTCGGCCCCCGCCGCGCCCAGCGCTCCCTGCCGGCGGGGCCGCCCCGGGCTCCGCAGCACGCAACCAACCGCGGCCCCCCGCACCGGCGGGATCGGGCCTTGCTTCCACTCCCCGGGGGCTGGGTAGGGGGGAGGCGGCCGGGGTAGCCCGGTCCGGCCGATGCCGGCGCTGCCCCCCGCACCCCGGGCTCCGGAAGGCTGGTGGCGGCGATCGGGGCTCAGCGGGGGCCCGCCGGGCTCCTTTCCCCTTCCTTCCCTCCGCGGCGGGCGGCGCGGGAGGATTTTCTCCCGCTGCGGCCCCCTCGCTGCCCCCCAGACATGGTAGGTCACCTCCAGCTGCAAGGGATGGACGAGAGCCTGAAGGAGAAGAGCCGGGAAGGCTTGCTGGACAGCCCGGACTCGGGGCTGCCCCCCAGTCCCAGTCCCCCTTTCTACTCCCTGTCGCCCGGTGAGGGCCGAGCTGGGGGCAGCGGCGGTGCGGACCCCCCGGCCCCGGGGCACCGGCGGGAGGCCAAGGACGGCAAAGTGGTAAGAGCCAAACCCTGGGCGCTGGGCTCTGTCCTCTCCGGGCCCCGGGTGGGAGACAGGCTGGAAAGCCCTGGGGTAGGGGGCAGCGGGGAAAGGGCCTGTGCCCGCTGGCAGGGGCACCCCGGCTGCGTCCCCACTCAGTGCCTGTCCACCTGCACCCATAGACGAGGGCTCGCGGGGCTGCTTGTGCCCCATCGTGGCTGCGGTCTGGTGCTGGCATCACTGCTGGTGTGCCCAGGCTCACCTAAGTGTTGGTAGTTTGGCTGGGTAAACTCTTAAGAACGGTGTGAGAGTGAAACCCAGGTCTGAAAAGGCTCCCCTGCTTATCTCAAGACCAGAAAGTGTACTTCCTTCTCAGTGACACTGCCCTGCTTGGCAGATACAGGTTAGAGCTGCATCCGTCTGGACCGAGACAAGCTCCCAGGCGTCCTTATGCACTGGCATCCCACATTTGTTTTGTCAGGAGCATGGAGCCACGTTTACTGGAGTTCTTACTGAAAGAAAAGACAAAACTGCCTGTTAACTTGGGGCAGGGGATGGATGTCTGTCCGGGAAGTTGGTATGGAGACGTGGTCTGGGGAAGGCTGCGTGCCTGTGCCCTTTACTGCAGTGGGGTTTTGTGACATGAGGCTCCATGAAAGGTTTGTGCGATGCATGGCCAAGCAGAGCAGGGTTAGTGGTCTGTAAGCTCAGACAGCTGGCGGTAGCACTGCAGATTTCAGTTAGCCTGAGTCAGTGCCAGTGAAACAGTTGACTGTGGAATAGGATTTGGGTAGATTTATTGTGACTTTTATTCTGCTTCATCTTGTTTATCCCTTAGCTATAAAAACTGTTTTTAAAACTCAAACTTCAGAGCATGAGCAATGGTGGTGGAGGTTTTTGAAGGATGATGAAAGTTATTCCCCGAGGATCTTTCAATTTTTAGCATATAAAAGGCATTTGCAGTTGTATTCAACACAGTCAATGGGGTTCTATATGGAATAAAAACTACAGCATAAATCTTTCCATGGGAAAATTTTATCTATGTATGGATTAGTGACAATTCAAACTTCTTCCCAGTAGACACATTTTGCAACGGCTTCTCACACCCTCATTTACTTGCCCAAGTTCTAAGGCTATTTTAGCATGTTATTGAAAACTGCCTTTTACTCCCGAGCATGCCAAAACCTTCCCATGAGCAGCAGCTCCCTCTCATCAAATTATGGTGTGTAGGGTGTGAGGTGTTAATTATGAAAATCAGATCTCAACCTGATACTGAGCCTTACCTGCAGATGCCTGGGAGTGTGCCGTCTTGATGGGACTGTTTATGTACAAAGAGTTGCCCACACGCTTCTGGTTTGGCAGGATCAGGCTGTCGCTGTGTGTTTGTAAAATAAAATGTAGGAGGCAGATGAATGAAGACTGGCTGGACCAGAAAACAGCTGGGGTGGAGGTGTCTGCAGAGTTCTGTAATGGGGATATGACTGCCTCCATTCCAATAATGTGACAGTTGGCCACCACTCTTCCCAAGAAAGCCCTTAGATATCGAAGATGAAAGAGCATGAGAAAAACCAGTTTCAGCTCTTGGGCCGTTCGGACTGAGAGTTTTAGTGCTTGACTCCTACAGGAAACTAAGTCTGTGTAAAAGCAAAATTAAGTTTTCCAGTTTAACTTGATCATAAATGAACATTTTACACATTTCAGAGGAACTCCTGCTGTAGATTTTGTATCACGTTGCAACGGGAATGTAATAACCATGCTGGTAACAATGGTGCAGGACTGTGCTCTTTACCTCTGACTGTGGTACAATGCAATAATGAACTAACTAGGAGCTTTCACTCTATTTGACTGTACAGAGTTTCACTTCTCATTTCCACCCTGCAAATACTGTACTTGTAGTTGTTATTAAGAAAGCAGGACAAACATAGCGAGCTTTGCTTGCTTCAGATTCCAAATTTCACTGTCTAATTAGCTTTAATCTTGCCATTTAACAAGGACTTGCAGATCTATGAGCAATTATGCAATCCATGAATGTGCTTCTGTTTAACTCCACTACTCTGCTGTTCATCAGAGCATGCGGAATTGGCAAATCAATAATTGCAGCTATTTGCACACCAAGCAATGCCTGTTTTAATTGCCTCTTACATTAGTGTTTGTTTTGCTTATAAACATGACAGAGCCAGGAATGCAGCCTGCACTCTTTGTGTTATAATACTATAAAACCATACATAAGCTCAGTCCCGGCCAAAGATCTAGTACGTACAGTTACAATAAATTGCTGTCAGGTGAAGAAAACAACATTCCAGATCTGTGGGAAGTATTTCATGCTATTCCTTACTGCAGACCTATCGGAACCACCAGTCTGAACCCAGTCGTGTCTTTTGCAGTCAGCTATTTTGTCCAACTTCAGAAATAATGCTAAAGAATTTTCCTGCTCTAGGACATCTTTTCTTGTGCAGACTAAAATGAGGTTGCGTGCCCTTATCGAAGGCTTTCTTGTGTGTAAAATCTGTGCTCTCTCTGCTTTGTGTTATGAACTGCGACTCCGAAAAAGTAAACTCTCTCCTCTTTAATAAGCACAACTTTGTTTCAAAGACAATGTACCATTTATTCACATTTAACCAGCCAATTTGGCTACAGCTTTGGGATCCAAGAAAATATGAAAGGCAATTTAGGGCCAGAGTCATAAATACCACAAGTTCAACACCATTTAGGGACTTTTTTTTCCCCTTGCATTTTACTTGCAGTGCAGGAGAAATTGGCTTTTATTTCTTCAGATAAAGTCTATGTAGGGAATTTGTCAGTTGTTTTGTGCTTAAGCACAAATACCCCAATGAAAATAGAAGGTGACTTTTACCTAGTTCTGCTTTTTAAATCTGAAACATGATTAAATTGATTCTTAAGATTTGGGTTACTGAATTCTCTGGGCATTGCATGTAATGCTGGGCCAAAAGGAACATAAAGACAATTAAATACATTTCTAATAATACTAGAAGGACACAGAAAGAAGGAGTTGCTGGAAGGTTTGGGAATGAAATTACATCAAAGTAGCCAAATCTGTTTAGCGTTTTCCCAGTTGTTGCCCTGGGATATAGTTTTAGGCTAGAACTGCTGAAATAAGTGCTTTGCATTCAGTAGCATGACTCCTAATGGATATCAGGGGAGATCAGGATCACATTCATCTGCAGAACCATCATTCATGCCTTCTTGAAGCAGCAGACTTTTTGTCCCAACACTGTCACCATTGCAACAAGTTCTGCCACTGCAGTGAGTTTGTTTTTATTTAAAAGAATTATTTGTCCTTGCAGCCTGCCTCATTGAGCACTGACTTCTGTAGGACTGTATCCCAGTGGGTCAGCTGTCAGATGAATGCCAATTTCTACTTACATTCAGGAGCTATGATGGACAGCAGTATGGTGCCAGAATCAGTCTTGCATGGTGGGAGGAGATTCCAGCTTCATCTCAAGTGCAGAGGAGGAGGATGCCTTGCCCCTTGGCACAGCCTTCATAGGCATGATCCCAACAACGGGGTTCAGGTCAGCGTGTGTGCCAAACCTGTTGGATTCATGGCTGACATTAAAAAAAAAAGCCGAACTCAAAACACCTCTTCCTGACAATCCTGCCATTTTGAAGAGCCCTTGGGCCGTGAAGCCAGCACCTCGTCCTACACGGAAAGTGCTTCAGGAAGGGGGACTATTTTGTGGGGATTAGGTGGGGAGCATGGCCATCAAAAGGTTTCCAGGCAATACATAACTTCGAGCCTGCCAACACCTACAGGGAAAGCACGTGTCAGAAAGGCTCAGCACCCCCAACGTGAGCCAGCCTGCAGCCGGCACATGGAGCAGGGCATGTGCCTCTCCAAGCATATGTGGGTCCCCGCAGCTCTGGGGAAAGCCGCAGGCTTGGGCAGGGAGTGAGGCACCCATCTGGCTGCAGCCTGGCATCCTGACCCACTTCAGAACCACTCCCATGGGGCGGGATCCTGCAGGGATTCTGGAAGCAGGGGTTGGTGATGGTTTCAATTTCACACCTTCATCCACTGCCTAGCAAAGGCAAACCCCACCTGGCTGTCCCCTGTCCAGTTCCAAATGCTTACCTGCTCCTCTTCCTCCTTGGTTCAATACAAAGGAGGGGAAATGACTCTGTACCTCTCCTAATCTGCAGTGACAGATGCCCCTTCTGGGAAACAGTCATAGGGGTCTCAATGTCTACCATGAAAAACTTGGCTATACCCAGGGTGGTGTCTTCTAGCTCCTTAATTTCCATTGCATCCCCGTATAGCTCTGAGGACAATAAGCAAAGCAGCACTCATTTCCCACTTGAAATAGAAGAGGGGATAGGCAGGAAGGATGCAAGTCTTTGAAACAATAAAGCCCTGCTTTCTACCTCAGGTCTGCTTTTACTGTTATCACCTCCAAATATAATCTCATCCGGCTTTAGTATAAATTACTTGTCATGTGCAGTACGTGAAGATATTGGGAAAATAAATCATCTGTTAAACAAATATTGCTTATCGGCTAGAGCGGAGAATGTGGATGTGTGTCAAATAACTCAGCCAGATCTTTCATTATAGCTGTAAATAACAGCTGAGTAAAGTGACATTTTCATAGACCTGACATGTTACCATAGTGGGAAAATGTGGTGAGAGATTTGCTTATGCCCTAGCTAAGTTAGGAGCTGGGAATTTGGGAAGCTGTATCCTGTCTGTAGCCCTGACACTTGGAAAACCGCTTCCCCTTACAGTCCCTCCAGATCTAATGACACATCTTAGTCCCTTGCTCATAATGACCATAGCGAAAGGAGTCAGTCAGTTCTGGTCCTTTGTGCTCTCTGGGGAAAGGTTTCTTGGGGGCTTATTTCAAACCATGTTAATTTTCTTTCCCTTTTGTTGCTTTACTGCCTGGAAGTTGAAGCTAAAGAACAAGTCAGCATATTTCAGGTCAGTTTCATGGCACTTTCTTCCTCACCTGTGTTTACTATTTGATAACTGTGCTTCCATTCTTTTAAGTTACCCGGCAATGAAAAATACCTTTACAGACCCCACTGACTACACAGTTATGAGGGGTAAAATAGCATTATATTATTTTTGCTTTTGCTCAGAACTCTGATCTAAATCCACCCAGGAACCAGTCACTGAGATGGCTCTCATGGATGTGTGTCTGTCCTAAAGCAAGGGCCCCCCACGCCACCATAAAGGAAATGCTTTTGGTTAGCTGTAGATTGAATTTCTGTGCAGCAAACGATTTTATCTGTGTTTATCTATGGACTACTTGAATAAACCAGAGTTTAGCTGCCCAGGCTGTTACATGCCTGAAAGGCATCAGAGTTAAGACAGAGGGAAAAATGCAGCCAAACAAGAAAGCACTTCAACTTTTTAATAATACAGTAACTCTTTGCTGGTTGGAACAAATTATCTACCAGAAGGGACATAAAAATTGTAGCATTTTTGCCACTCAATTTTCACTTTGGCTCTGTTTTGATGCGATAATGTGTACACATGGGACTCACTTTTTGATCTTCCCAGTATCTTCCCTTTCACCTCCTCAGCCTTCCTGGACTGCCAGGCTCCTCTCTGCATAAAGATGACAGTGTTATGGTGGCTTTTGAAGAGCTGCATCTCCTAAGTCGCAGCACAGCTCCATTTACCAGAGACAGATTAATCAGGTCCCAGCTGTAGCCTTCCAGCACAGCAACCCATTTAGATGGGCATCTACTGTGGATCCCTTCTGGTTACCCTGTCTAAAGATATGGGAGTTCCTCCTCCTCACCATCACTGATCCCCAGTAGTGTGCAACAACCTCTGCTCCCAGCCAGCCTGTCTGTGGTGCAGGGCAATAAAGAAACTCACCTTATTTGTGCAGTGTCTGGAGATTGCTGAGTGATTGCTAGAAATGAGCTGAGCATCCTCATCTTCCCAAGGGAGCTCAGCAGTCCAGGGGCTGTTGTTCTTCAACCATTCCTGTGCAGAAGTTAAAAGAATTGAGTCAATACCTTTTTTTTTGACAGGCAGAACATTTTTCTTTTCTTTTTTTTTTTTTTTTTTTTACCTTAAAACAGATACAGAAACAGGAGCTGCTGTCAAACTCTTGCCAAAAAGCCAGCTTTTGACATGTGGTATGCATATAACATTTCAGCCCAAAAGACAAAGGTTTTGGAAAGCTCATATCCCCTTTTCCTTGATTACTACAGGTGAGATGCAGGAGCAGACATTTCAGAGCATCAGTGGAGATGAAACAAAATGCCTTTTGGTTGCCTCTATATAAACCTGTGCTTACTGTTCAGTGACCCTTTCACTCCATGCAAGCAATTCAGTTGCTTGTTTGGTGAGCAGACTGCAGGGTTTTCCAGGTGATCTCTATTTTTAGACTCTGCTTTATAAGTTATTTACATCTTCCACTTTCAGACTTCCAGGTGACTTCAAGGTTTCTGACCTGCAGCAGCTCACGGTGCTTCTCATGGTAGAGAAGTGTGAATCAGTAACGGTCTCTGACATACGAGGTTGCTGGCTGTGGCTTGCCAATGTCCTCGATTGTTCCACCTTTCTAAATTAATCAAGCTAAACCTGCAGGTCTGAAGTTGATGCTTGTTTACAGCATGTGAAATGCATTATGAAATGCTTTTTATCACCCTTCCCTGCCCAGAGAAAAGTAAACCCACAATGGAAGTAGTCTCATCACCATTCCATGCAGAACTAACCTGGAGATGACTTAATTCTGCTCTCACCACATTCAGTGGCAACTTTTTGACTCATGATTGATTTCAGCCATGCATGACAGAGCCTCTGTTTCTCCATGTGCACTGGTATTGTTCTGAGACATGTTCTTGTTTCCTGTTCCCTGCTGTGGGACTTAGGATTTCAACAGATGCCTTTGCTTCTGTGCCTATGCTCTGCGTGAGCAGCACCCCCAGCGCACAGGGGCTCTGAAGCCTGTTTTTGTACAAACACTGAGGACCAGATGCTAAGCCACAGGAAGGACCTCGCCTCCTGCATCCTCGTCCCTAGGGATGTTCAGAACATGCTTAGTGTCAGCCTGTGTTAGCAAGAAGTGTGAAGGTTTGTTTGCCTGGAAGCACTGAAATAACTTCTTTGAAACTGCTTCTTTAAACTGCACTGTACAGATACCCTCTGCAGAACTGCTGAGGGATCTGGATTTCTCTTGTGTTACTCTAGCAAAGAAGCTCATGGTTACCATCCACCCGAGTTAGTTACTTGGCATTCTAGCAAGCTGGTCTGGATCTGAAAAGCAGCTTAATTCACAAGTGTTCCATTTTACCCAATCTTCACTTGTCCCTAGCCAGGAGGTGAAGGAAGATATTCCTATAGGCTAAACTCACAGTCAGACAACATTGGGATGCCTATGGCTCAGACCAGTGCCTCCTAACCTTTTTCAGGTTATCTAAGTTTGCAGTCAGTTTTGGCAGCATGGATTGAAAACATCTGTTGTGTAGAAGCTGGGACAGGAAAGCCTTCCCAATTGTGTTCTGCCTCTCCACTGTGTTGGTGATGGGTACCAGTGCGTGAAACTGTCTTTGGTAGCTGTGACTTATTTTACCTGTTACAGTGAACAGCAAAACACCAGCTTTGCTGGTTACACTCTGAAGAGAACTGTTGTCCCTCCCCAGCCGAGGAGAGCATTGCAAAGGCTCCCCAGAGTGCATGAAGAGAGCAGGATGTGCAGAGCACTTCAGACACAGGTTCTTAGGATCACACAAGGAGGGCAGTGCTGGGCATGGACTTGGGTGGATGCCCTCTGGAAAGCATCTGGGTGGTGATGGAAGAGGCAGTGGTAGTTCAAGGGTGGCGGCTTTCCCTTCAGAGCCTGTTGCAAACCTGTACCCTGATCAGCAGTATTGTCTTCAGGGTGCAGTATAAAAGCCCAAAGCACTTTAAGTCAGCATAGGAGTAGTGGTTCATGGTAAAAATAGTTCATTCAAGTATCTTCCAGTAGGAGGTATTCATACTGTTAGGTCTGCTCTTCATGTCACAGGACAAGGCTCACCTTTCTGCCATGGGCAAATTGCTGAAAGAGGGACATGTATCCTCAGCCTTTCTTCCTTTACCAGTTAAAGCAATCCACATCTCTTTGTAGGTGAACCCCCAAAAGGCCAGCTTGTCTGCTGATCCCAGAGCCCATGAGTGCATGTGCACATGGTATTTGACTCCTGCACGCAAATGAAACTCTCCTCACATACAAGATGTCTTTAAAAAGAGCTCTGGCCATGTGCAGGCTGTTAAAAGCTGGAGATCTGCACCCTTGTGAACTAAGGCTTGGCTGTTGTAAACAATTCACATTGCAGAAGCAAAGAGCTTTATTTACGACCAGAAAGGCTGCCCTTGGCCTCCCCTGTCAAGAGTGTTGAAAGCAATCCGGGAATGAACTTTGCCTTTTGGACAGTGTTTGGTAGTGAGGGTGGACATATCCTCCCCCCACAACCTATGCAAATACTGTCTTTTTTTAACAACAGAATAGAACTATTTAATCAAAAAGAGGGGTTGGCCATTTTACTTTACAGTTGAACACAGCAGTAAAGTACAGAGATATTTCAGTATGAAGAGTAAACAGCTTTGTGGCTTTGGGACACAGAACTAAAGGGCTTGGCAAATTCAGGCGGAGCAGTGACATTTTTTGCCTTAGCCTGAGGCAAAAAGCCCAAACCACTAGGGAAAAACAGACCTCAGATAGCAGGAGCTGATGCTGTTGAGCAGACTCAACAGAGCTTTGCCAGTTAACACCAATTTGAGGGATAAACTGGCAAGCATCTGGGAACCTGTGTGTTCTGCAGAGCAGGGTACAAGCTGCAGTACCCCTTATACAGCACTGCTGGTAGGAACCAGCTCCCATGTTCCTTACTGTACTACCCAACCAGAAGATACTGGGGAAGGTGGAAAGGAGTGGGATGTGAAGAGCAAGCAAATACAAGAGCAGTATCCTCCGCCATAAGTGAGTCCTGAAGTGATCTTACTGACTTACACTGATGAAATACTGCTGTGATTCTAGCACATATGGCCTATGCATGGTATAAAATGGAAAAACTCCATGAGCTTTTGAGCCATGTAGAGACCTTTCAACCCTGCACAGAACCTTCCAGCCATCTGCTTTAAAGAGATTCTGTGTCCCTGTATGTCATAAATTGCTTCCAACAGAAAAGTGCTGGCAGGGACCAAAACCTGCAGTGACATTTTTCCACGAGGGCAGGATTAGGCTTAATTAGCTGCTGGGCTTAGTCCAGACACCAGACACAGGATCCCTATATGTGGGAAAGATGTTTAAGATGTTAAGTGGGATTACTCATTTTTGTGGTGGGCAGAGTAGCCTAGGCTGGACTGTGACAGTTTGTCAGACTAAGTAACTTCAGGGTATAATTAGTCTTAAAAATCCAATTTTTGGTGTCAGGAGTAGGAGCAGCTCCGTTCATTAAAACCCCCTGGCTTGCAACTCATTTCCTGCATTGCATAGGTTAAAAGGTGCCCAGTGTCTCAGCTCACAGTTGTGCATGGGTAACTAGAATGTCTCTTGGAGCATGACAGCCACTTTTGGCATGGAGACTTCAGCAAGGGATGTATCATTTTCAGAAAATATATATATAAGTATGTATACACATCTCACTTAAGTAAACCTACATCCTTTAAGTCAGCAGACTTAGGCCCTATCTCTGTGTTACATCAGACTTTGAGCACTTCTCCATGCTGCTGCACTTTGGGTCTTTGCAAGACTCTTTAACAGTGAAGGCAACATCCGGGCTAAAGCAAACCCCCAAACAATTGCAATTTCTGTGAGAAATGAACAGATAGGAAGAAGGAAGGGCTTAGTTTCAACAAACAGATACTGCAGCATGGAGTGCCGGAGAACTGGGTAGAATCACTTACCTGGGTGATGTGCTGAGCAGAGGGAGGTGGAGAGGGCGGCACTGGGGGGTGCAGAGCAGCTTGCTGCATTGCTTCAGCCCTGGGAGCTGGAATTGAGTCTGTAAATGGATGCAGCTGCAGGTAGATGAGAAAGTCAAGACATCTTAAATGCAAAGGTTGTTTGTGTGGGGATGGAGGATGATGGTCCTGTTCTCTGCCTTAAGGCTGTTTTTTTGGCAAGTTGACTTCCTTTAAGGGTGGGTAAGAGTGTGATGAACACCGTTCCTAACCTAGGGCACTGCTACAACACTGAAGGAACAGGGAATGCGAGGGGAGATGAATTATGCTGGGAGTGCAAGCAAGGCAAGCTTAGCTTGTATGGAACAAAGTTGGTCCTGATGCTGCCAATGTCACGTCTCATTGCCAAAGAGGCTGTCACCTGCAGTGACTTCCACAAGACTCTCAAGAGACAGAGTTCAGTGCTGGCTGCTCAGCTGCCATCCACAGCACATTATGAACCGTGCCAGCCTCATCTGTTGCGTCCCAACACTTTGCTGTGCTTTTCTTCCCTGCAGATGCCTTACCTGCTCCTGAACCCATCCATGCCAGAGATGAGGCCTCGAATGTACCCTGTGTTTTTTGGAGAAAGCATTGAGGTGACCCCTGAGCCCTTGCAGGAAATCAGGTACAGATGGGATTGGGTGGGTAGGTGGGATTTCTGTCTTTTTCCTGGTGCTTTTCCTTCTGCAGAAAAATAAAGTATGTTTACAAATGGGAGTCATGGTTATTTTGATGGGAAGCGGGGAACAGGGGTTAGTGCCTGAATTAAAGGCACTGATAGAGGCAGAGGGGAGGAGGCAGGAAACGGAGGGAGGTTTTAAGGGAGGGCTTTCCTTCCAGGGCCAGCTCAAATCCAAGGCTATGATTGAAAACCATTACCATCTGTAGGCTTGATGGCCTTCACTGAATAACCTGATTGTCTTCATCCTGTTCCCTGCTGACTTACATCCTCAGTAGGAGGCACATACTTACTTCACCTGGTTTTGTTAGCCCTTACTGCAGAGAAACCAGCCTTATACCAGCCAACAGAAGTAGAATGAGCTCCTCCTCATGGGATGGTCCCTTAAGCCACTAATGGAGATGTTCTGACCTCCTGTGAGACTGGTGCTGCCGCCAATGCATGAATGTTGGTCTCTGCTCCTCTTTTGCTGGAATGTACTCTGCAAACAGCATGGAGCAGTTCCACACAGCTTGGGGCAGGGATGGTGTAAACCCAGTTCCCACCCCCTGCAACCTATGCAAACGTCTCTCTGGAAATGTACCCCAGTAAATCTCTGCTTGCTGAGGAACTGCCAGCGGGCATGTTTTTATGGTGATTACATCGGAGTCTTGTTCTGTGTGTGCTGAATGACTTGCTTACACCCTCACTGTGCAAAACACATTACCAGCAGCTCAGGTTACATGTGGTGCACAATCAGTCACTCCCCTCCGGCTGGAGGTAATGACAAGCACACACCCAGCTTTTAATCTTTCTTACATGGAGCTGCACATTCCTTGGCTGCTGCTTGCTGGAGGAGCAGTTGGGGAGCCGGGAAAACAAGTGGAAGTCCTGTTGCTCCCCATGGCCACGGATTCCAGGAAAAGACCTTTATGTGGCCTGGTATCCATACATCCCTTCTGGATGCCTGCAGACCATCCCATTGTCTGCATCTGATAGCTGTTAACATGAACACTTCCTTTGAGACCAATGGCTTGGATATTGGACAGCCATATCCACAGCATCTCTTTGCTTTTCCTGCTATTTGACCATAGCTTCGGCTTGCAACCTTACCTCCGTCTCGCAGCCCTCTGATTTTAGCTAGCTTGGGTGTCTTTGTGCTCTGATGGCAAGGCAACATAAAGAAAAATAGACAAACACACAGCCGTGACAGCTCAACAAGTGTCCATTACACCATGCTTCTGCCATCTATGAAAACCTTATTTAGGGCATTATTTTCCTGCCAAGCCAGAGCTTGCATGGACAACAGGCTGTGAAAGCAGCAGCAGGCATGCTGTGTTGAGAAGTAGGTTTCCCAGACCCCAGTGTGACATCCCATGCCCACAGCCCACCAGCAGCATCTGTTCAGCCTGGTCAGTGGGGCAGTGACACCCCCCAGGCGTAGCACTAGCAGTAGGAAGTGTGAGAAGACCTACCATGAGTCAATGATCGGGAGACCTTTGTTTTGCAGGGACCCTCAGCATTTTGAGTTGATGCTGCACGGCTGTGCTTGTTAAAAATGGTCAGGAAAAGGCTGGATCAAGCATTTTGCTGTGGTTTTTAGCTTTTCCTGCACACTCCATGGGTTACTGTCCAATCCTCAGCCTCTGACTTACCCCAGCTGAGGGGTTTCACCACCTCTTGATGTGCTTTGCTAACAGGGTGTTTGCTTCCAGTATTGATCACAGGGCTGAGCTGAGGCCCCATTGGGGCCCATGGAGGAAACCAGAGGAAAAAGCGGGTTGCTTGGAGCCTGTGCAGCAAGGTCTTTTCTGCCCTGACATGACTGGGCAGGCTTGGTCTTCTGTACATATGCACTGCAGAAATGCTGTGATGGATCATGGTATGGTGGTATTCTACCAGGGTTCACCAGCAGGTAGGAGTCCTCTTGGACCTCTGTTTTGGATTGTAGGGTGAGCCTCAGTGTCTGTGCAGTAAGAGGTCACAAACATTGCCAGCTCCAAAGGGTTAAAGAAGAGTCCTGCCTGTCTTCTTTGCTGCCTGGGCTGAGTTCCTCATACCTCACTGTCCTCTGTAGGTGCAATTCCGAGGTGAAGTACGACTCCGAGAAGCATTATCGGGATGACATTTTCTACGGCCCCATCCCCACCGTCACCACCTACAGCGAGACAATCATTGCTGCTCCCAACTGTACCTGGCGGAACTACAAGTCCCAGCTGATCTTTGAGCCCCGCCAGAAGCCACTGAGGTTTCAGAGCACGACCATCATCTTCCCAAAGCGTGCCAAGAACATTTACCGGACCACCCTCAACTACAGCTTGGGTTGTGCCAAGCGTTGGTTTGCTTCCAGCGTGCAGCTGGAACTCTGTGAGGAAACCAGCCCGTGCGTCATCTACAGCGAGACCCTCTGATCCACCCTGCCGCTGGCAACTGTGCGACCTCGAGGAGGCTGTGGCCTTTGCTGGGTCTCTGGCTGGGTCTTCATTGATGGCAACTGAATACTAATGGCTGGAGAACACGTCGTCGCGTCTCGGGTGAGGCTGAACTGGCTGGGAGGAGGTTTGCAGGGCACGGGATGGTTTTGATCAGTGAGAGGCTGGCTTGTATTTTGTGACGTTCCTGACGTTCATGATCTGGATTTTATTTTTGTTGTTTTTTTTCCAAGCATATCTATTTTTGACTTGTGTTTAGATGAAATCAAGATGACAAAGGACCCTCTTACCCATAGCAAAGTGCTGCCTTGTGAGTTCTTGTCTAGCACGTAGGTGAGACTCACTGTAACCTTTGGAGCTATTTTGATCCCTGCAAAGGGAAGACCAACTGCAGTGTCAGCGTCCTGTCTGCCCAGCGTAAACCAAGCCACGTCTCTTAAAGTTTAGATGTAGGGGAAATGGTTCTTTCTGTCAGTACACCATAGCTTACTCCGCAGCTCATCTCGCAGATGGCTGCAATATTACACCACTGCAGTAACCGGGAGGAGTGGGGACTGTCACCAAGAGAAAGAGGAAGAAAACAGGCACATGGTGCTCTCACTAGGAGTTAGATGTTTATATACCATAGCAAGGCACAGCACAACCAGAGGTAGGAGAAGGGCTTATACCAGTGCACAACCACCTCTTCTGTGAGCCCAGCCAAAAGTGTGCCTTGGAGATGGAGGAAACTGAATAGCTGAAGGGTTATTTCCTGAAAGTGCCCAATTGATTCAGGAGCCAAATACCCTGCATCAAAACTACTGTCAGCCCAAGTGTGCCATGCTGTTTGTTGTCCTGAAGACAATTTGCAGGGATCTTTACATACTTGTAACCCTCCTGAGTTTCGGGGTATGGCTTATTGCAGAGAGGAGTGTAGTACAGAAAGATGCTATCTAGCTTCAAAGAAGCCAGTGCAAGGTTAACTCATGAGCAAGGTTGTAGTTTGCATACCTGCAGCGTAGACAGCTTCATTGACTGTGGAGGAGCAGCCAAACTTCCTCAGTGTAGAGCTTGAAGGGCTGAAAAGCCCACATCCATCCCGGTGTTCCTTTAATAGGTTGTAGCAAGCAACAGGTTCTTCGCAAACAGCTGAGCTGTCTCTGCAAAAGGACCAAGAAACACCTGAGAGAGCAGGAATCACTACAGCCATCCTAAGGTAAACCATTCCCCCACTCATGAATCACATCTGCTATCTCTTCACTTTGGTAGCTTACTGAAAACCTGCAAGAGCCTGGATTCCCCCCCACACATATATATACATACCCTTTGAAAATAGCATGGAATTGTCTCCAGAAACCTTACCAAGAAGTTTTGCTTGCTGCTCAGAAGAGCCCAGACTTAGAAAATAACCACACATCTCCGGAAATTAATTTCCAGCTTTCCCTCTTCTAAACTTTCCATTTTGTTCCTGACTTGCTGTGAGTCTGATTGAGTTATTTCAGAACACAACTGAACAGCCAAGTCAGAAACCCTATTAGCAATGTCAACAAGACGTAGCTGATTGCCCAGAACAGTTGACGCAAAAACCCACAGAGATTTAAAAAAAATAGAGCTGAAAAACCTAAAATAATAAAAATTAAACAGTGACTTCCATCACTTTTAAATAGTTTTTCCATCGGTTTCAAAAGGCAATTGGTAAATGGGACCAGAACTGTGACCTTTATGAAACAGAGTTCTCTTGTTTAATGTGGAGCACAAGTTTTCCACCAGAGGTAAACGCAAGGTCTTTATAGACAAACTTAAGTCCTGACTGCTGAAGCATTGTTGGTACTGAAAGATGTGTGCTCTGGCAGTGGTGAACTCTGCCTCTATTTGGGAGTTAGGAATTGTTAGGGAGAAATCCCTCAAAGGATTTCCAAGTCTTCCACCTACTGTTGAATTCTCTTCAGCAACACAGAAACAATACATTTGTTATCGCTCAGTTTTTTGCTGTCATTGACTGTCAGCATCAAAGCTTGGAAAAGCAACATCTGCCTCCAAAGGGATTATTGTGCCTGAAGCAAATCTTGTCCCCAGAGCATCAGCAAACCTGAGTGCTGTGGAGTTAGTTTAGGCAGTTGAAGCTAAGGTCAGTGTGATCCCAGTGCAGTGCCAGTTGGGGATGCACTTGTTAGCTCATCTATCTATATAGAGGTCTATCCTGTTTCACCAGGTGCTGGTGAGCGAACCTTGTGACCAGTGGAAATACTCATCTGCCTTTCTGGATACATTGTGGGGGCTCTGGAGGGCTCTTTCCATGCAGCTTGAGAGTGTAGCAAAGGGGTTAGATTTCCAAGCTGAGCAACAGCGTAATCCAGCTTCAAAATCGGGACCAGTACTCCTACCCAGGAGATCCCTGCATGTTGACAGGTTAGATTGCAGGCACCTCCACCGAGTAAGTATGGAGACAGGCTGACCTCAGAGCTGAACCTCAAAGCTGAAGGGATGCCAGCGACTCCCTATTCTGAGCATACATCAGGCTTTTCTCCTGTTAACAGTTGAATTATTCCCCTGCTCCAAGCACAAAGCTGCAGTTTTTGATCACACTGATCTTTGAGTAGGACAGGTTTTCCCCAGAAAATCTCTTTTATCATGGCCAGCTGCAGGCTCTACCCACTTTGACCACTGCTAGTTTTGCTTCCTAAACATTGGCTGCAATAAGAAAGAAGAATTCAAAGGAAGTCCCAAAACCACTGTGCAAATATAGGTTCAGTGGAGAGAGACCTGAGCCACAGCCTGGTCTATCACTATGCAGGGACAGGGGTCTCACCGGTGGATGTGACCCCTGGGAGGGTGCAGTGGTGGGCTGCATCCTTGGCCCTGCAGGTTCCCCACATGTCCAAGCCAGACCTCTTTGAAGCTTTGTGCTTTGTTTTCTCTGCAAATAGACTAGAAATGACCTAGCATGCTCCTGCTCCTTTGAGCTTAAGCAGCTTCTCTGCTTTTGCCATGTCAGGAATAAAAAGAGCTGCTTGGGTTTCTAGGCTGCTGAACACACTTTGAGCTGTGTAGCCATGGACAGGCCACGGTGGGCTCCCACCCTGGACCACATCCAAACTGTGACATTGCCAAGTGCCTGAGATCTGTAGAAGTATTTAAAAAATACCTTCTTATATGGTGTCTCCTATGAGCCCATCACAAGCTGTTTTTCTTCCCAGTGAAAGCTGGCATTGGAAAGGGAATTTGTTTTTCCTGAGGACAGGAAAACCACAGAGGGTCACGTCTTTACCCTTGCTTGGGCACAGATCCCACCCTGCTGCCCACCCTCCCTATTGCTGCTATCCCTGTGGCTGGATTAGGCAGTTGTAGAAGAGCCGAAGTTCATCTTGCTCATGAGTGGGAAAAGTGATGACTTTTTTTGCTTAAATGCCAGGAACTGAAGTTTATGTGTGTTGGCAATTAAGAACCACTCCGAGCAGCCAAGAAGTGCCTTACCTGTAGTATGTTTGTACATCTCAAAGGAACGATCAGTCCCACCAAAGAGGTGTTTGTCTTCTAAATGGAGCATTATTAATCTCAGCAACAGATCTTTGTTCATGTCTATTTTCTGAAAGATGCAAATGATTACTTTAGACCATGGCAATGCTGCTTAGAAAGGTGAGTTTCCTTCAGCAGCTGGGACTATGGCTACAGGATTTCTCCCAGGATCCTGATGCTGCCCACAGTCCTGTAAACCTGGTGGGTAAAAAGCCAGACTCTGCCTTTGGGAATTATTTCCCATCAATAGTTATTTTTGAGATCAGAAACTTTCCCTTTTGGCATCTGTTTTCTGGGGGAAGAAAGTTGTTTATTTGCAATATGGAAAATCACTGTCTCAAAGGTGTGGGGTTTGCCCTTCATTCCCTTCATTCCTGTGAGTGTTTTGCCCCTGAATGCACCCAAGCATGCTTGGGGCTGTCTGCCCGCATTGCGGTCATTGCGTTTGGGGTCATACAGATTGAACCCCAACTGAATACTGAACTCTGAATCTGTGGAATACATTGCACAATCCGCAGAGCACAACTTTGACCAAATGGTTCCCTGCTTCTCTTGTCTTTTTTGTTTTCCTTTGTTGTTGTCCCTAAGCCATCTCTACTTCTCTCAATGTGAAATATAGACAGATTCGCACCCTAGGTGCATACTTTCTGGGCATGATGAAATGAGGTTTGGGTGTTGATAGCAGTGTTTGAGTGAGCTGCTGGTCAGAGAAGTGAATGCCGTTTACTATTTATGTTGAGTGAGTCTTAAAAAAACAGGAAAGGTCACTAGAAGGTTAAAGAGCAAAAGACTTTGTAGAGCAAACTGAAGACTAAGGTCTGCGTGAGTCCGATCTAGAGGTGAATGGTTCCGCGTGTGAACACTGTGTTGGATATTTGGCCATTGTACTTTTAGCCTGCCTTTTTTCCTGTAGGAAAGGGCATCCTTGTCTAGAGCCAAAACAAAATCAGAGCCATCCTATGACACAGTCATTCAGTCCCACTCTGAGTAACGGTGCCCCCCAGGCTTGCAGGGGACTGCGTATCAAGCACACATGCACAGAGCTGTGCCTCTGTGGAGATGGGGACCCCTTTATAGGGAATGATGTGTCTTGATGTGGGATGTTAACATTTCTAAACCCTGCTCCCTGAGGATCATCGCATCACTCACAGATGGATCTGTTCTGAACGTCTCCCCTGTAATCATTGTATTTTGTAAGCCTTGGGAGGCACTGATTCTTTTTCAGATACTGTGATGGCCATCAAAATGGGCAAAGTATCCTACTGTGTGAATCGTGACCTGAAGATGGGGTTGAAAGGTGTCTGAAGGTTAGAGAAGGAAGAAGAGAACATATAACTGGTGGAAATGCATAAGGATGTGTCATATTTTTATTTTTGTAAGTCTGATTCTCTAAGTGCTTGTAAAGTACTTTACTGTTGTATATGTGGTGGTGCAGTAGTTCACAATATCCTTTTATTTTTGTATATTCCCCCCTCCACAATAATCCCTTTCTGTTCAACTCATAGAGAATAATTTAAGAAGACAAAATTTATATATCATAATAAAATGCTCAAACTGTCACGCTGGTGTATCTGGAGTTTCCTTCCTCTTCACTTCCTCATCTGTTTACCTGGTGCCTAACACCCCTTTCCCCTCCAGAAGGAATGTTTTTGGTGTGTCCCTCCCTAGCCTGTGGATTTCAGCCCAGCTCCCCATGGTTTGGGGGCAGTGTCTCGGTCTGTCAGTGCTGTGATGTGTAAAACCTGCTCTGTCACATATGCCCAGGGAAAGCTGGAAAGCAGTGGGCACAAAACTCACACTTCCCACAGAGGCAGTTTTACCTTTCAAGATTTCACCATTTCTTCACTCTACATTTCCCTTTTCTTGCCTGCTCCTGCTCCACCCAGCTATGAAGCCCTGCTGTTCAGTCTAGGTAATTCCTCTGCCAGCCTTTCCATGACCTTCCAGGGCAAGAAAGCCCACATAATGCGTATTTCATATTCAGATATGCACATCCTAGTACACTATCAGGACCCCTGCTAGGTCCTGGCTTTCCAAGTCATAAAGGCAGATGGGTTGCATCAGGGCTAAAACCCTGTCTAACCATGAAGTGTGTTTTTAAAGCCATTGCTGTAAAAGCCTCAGGCTCGCCAGCCAGCTATTAGTAGAGCTCTCAGCTGTCTTCCAAGACCTAAGATGTCTGCAGGGAGAATCTGACACTAATCCTTATGGAAAAATCATATTGGATTTATAGGGATGAAGTCAATAGGCTTGGACGAAAGCAGCTGTTGAACTTTTAAGGAATGGAAAGGAGAAGGAGAGCCATGTTATGCAAGAGGCTTGCTTCAGGTGCACGGGAAGTGCCCATATCCTCATCCCAAGCTTTTTGACACAAATCAAGGCTGAACTGCTCCTAGGATGAAGGATGGGAGACACACTCATGCTCAAGCACCTGAAGAAACACAACAGGGAATGCGTAGACTGGAAGAGTTCAGTGGTTGAAACCCGAATGCCAAACAAAGGACATGCGCATCCACTCCTGTTATTTAAATAAAACCTTAAACCAGGAATGCTGTCCAATGAAGATTCCTGAGGTGGCAGCTAAATCCTCAGCAGCAAAAGCAGTGTTAGATGCAGGATATGTGTTTTGGCAAGTGCGCTCAGATGAGCTAAGCCCTAAGCTAGTGGCTTTTACTGCGCTATTTGGATGTTGTAAATTTAAGCAGATGATGCTTGGTATTAGTTTTGCTCCTTGGATATTTCAGAGAGTAATTGCACATATCTCTGAGGGATTACAAGGTGCTGAAGTTATAATGGATGGACTTCAAATTGAGACTAGACGCCTTTATGAACAGAAGGAAAGGTTTAGGCTGCTTTTACAGACAGCAAGAATGCCGAGCGTAAAATGCCAAAAGCCTCACCTAAAAGAAGTTGCTGATAATGGGCAACTACAAATTAAATAACAATAAAACCCCACATGCTGGGATCCCCATTCTGCTCAACAAAGCAGAGCTGCAAGGGAACAACAGATGCCTTCATCAGATTTCATTCCAGAGCTAGGCAGAGTCAACAAATAACACAGATTTGCCAGATAAAGAAGCTTACCTGATGCTGGAGCAGTAAAACCTTACCCTGCTACCAAGCCATCGGGTTGAAGTTACCACATGCAAGTCTGTGCTCCCTGTGCTCAGCAGATGGTAATGTCACAGCCTGGATGTGCAGAAGTCTCTTTGGAAGATTTTGGCAATGCCAAGCTGCAGGGAAGCTGTATTGTCCTGTTACACTGTCATGAATCCATACCCATGCAAAGGACCCACCAACATTATGCCTGAACTGATGCATGTCATGGCATCTGCATGAACTGCATCTCCTGTGGCACAGGATGCTGAACTGTCACTTAGGCCATCTCTGCAGAGAGCAGACACAGGATGGGATATGCCTCGAGGTCCCTCTGTCCCCAGTGCAGATGACCCTGTAGCTCCACAACTACCTCCCAGGTGACTAAACCCACCTGAGATGCTCTAGATGCAGCTCTGAAGCCTCCTCTTGTCCCCTGACGCATGTTCAGTGCCTTGGGGACACCTGAGCATCAGCAGTTGAGACTCCAGGGTGGCTTCATGGGCCTCTGGATGCTTGGTCTGGTGGCGACTTGGTGGCTTCCATCCCGACTGCTCTCTGCAGTGCCTGCCCAGCCTGTAAGTCTGTGTAAGTCTCTATAGTGCTGATTTTCAGCCTGTTGCTTGGGAGAGCGATTCCCACCACAGATGCAGCCTCTGTAGTTACCGCATGGCGCAGCAGGAAGGCGGCTCGGCCGTGCAGGTTTGCCACCACGCTGACCATCCCCAGCTCCCCTGCCTGTTTCTAAACAGGTCTGGTTCCAGAGGAGAGGAGCAAGGGCCTATCCCAGGGCTGTTCAGCTTCTGCTGGAGCACTGAGTCCCCTTCCCCTGGCAATGAGCCCAGCCGCAGCAGGAAAATCAATGCAGGAATGGCTTGTTCACAAGTAGGATAGAGGGTCCTGGAATTGCTTTTTTGGGGCGTAAAGAGGGAGTTTTATGAGCTCTATTTTCTGCTTCTAATAATGATATTGGATCTAAACAGTTCCACGCCTCAGAGCCCAGGACAGATGGGGAGTTCACGTCTATGAGGATGAAAATGCTCATCCTGCCAAGCCTTTGATTCCCATCGTATCCTTCCTACCCTGCAAACAGGCGGACAGCACATTTCTAGCATGAAGATATCCTCCTCTCCAGCTAACCACCTCCAGATTCCCTTCCCAAGCCTGTTCCGAGCCCAGTGATTAGATATTGCTATATACATAAACATACAAATCATCTCCCCAGGGCTCTCCCTGTCTCACAAGCAAACCCTGAGACCCACTCCTTGAAATACAAATGGGATCAGGGCTGCTTCCAAGGCGACTGCTGCAGTCCCTGCACCTTCCCAGAGCACCAGGCTTGCACCCTGGCCATGCAGCCTCCCATCACAAGATGCCCATCACCTCCTATCACCCTGTGCATGGCTGCAGGTGACCATACCAAGGGGTTGCACGGACTGGGAACCTGTGTTGGCACTGGGATGCGCTGTGGGGATGTGCACACTTGCAGAGGGAGCGTGCAAAACCAAGCCAAGTGCGAGGCAGTGGAGGAATGAGCAGCACACACACAGAGGCGTGCAAACTGCATTCTCCCTTTGATGGAGGATTGTGGAAACATTACCTTCCCCTGGGGCTCTAGAGTGAAATAACCTGATTATTCATGAGCCAGCTAGAACCATCAATCCCTCATTTATCATTTTCAACATAAATAATCAGGGCAGGAGAGGAACACACCAGCGATTATAGATGTAGTGCTGAAATCTGCCCATTTCATTTAAATATACCCTGCTTACTGATAAGCAGTGATCCAACCGATTCCTCATCGGAATCCTCAAGCACCGGATTATACAGGACACAAGCCAGCACCCTGCTCTGTGCTTGTGAAAGTCCATTTGCCTTTTGCATGGGAGGGCAGCAAGGAAAACACAGTGGATTTTAAAGAGCACATTTGCCTTGCTGACAAATGTCTCAGGAAATAAAAGCCTTTGTGTTCTTCTTTGACCTCTTTGTAGAATCACAGAATAGTTTGGGTTGGAAAGGACCTTAACATCATCCAGTTCCAACGCCCCTGCCATGGGCAGGGACACCTCACATTAAACCATGCCACCCAAGGCTCTGTCCAGCCTGGCCTTGAACACTGCCAGGGATGGAGCACTCACAACTTCCCTGGGCAACCCATTCCAGTGCCTGAGCACTCACAGAACACTGAGTACAGGGGATGGTGTTAAGCACTGGCATCCCCAGTGCCTTTGGCTGGCTGGGTGATGATGAACATCATGGTAGGGACCTACCTACCCAAGTAGATGGCCTTGGAGGTGCCGAGCTGGAGTTTTAGCTTCAGGTCTAGCTTCTAGTGAGACATTACGGGATAGCAGCATCTCAGTTCTCTAGGAGCATCCTTGGCTGCTTAAGCACAGGCGTTACCCTGCAATATAGATTGAACCAGAGGAGATAGCACCCAAAGCCACACAGATTCCTAGCTAGCATCTAGCAGAGGAGTTGAGCATCCTTACAGCTCTGTCCTGAGCCTGTATCGAAGTGAAGTTGGAGCGGAGCATGGAATGGTGGAGCCGCGCTCGCTGCTCGAGTACTTCGCTAAGCACAGCACTGCTTTGCCTCCATTCTGCCCTTGAACTTTGCAGCTTGGGCCCTTTCTGAGTCCTCCAGGGCTTGTGAACGATTTGGCAGCACCAGCCTCTGTGCGAGCCCCAGCCCCAGCTGAAGTGCACTGCTAATGAGCCACGTGTTCCGAGGGCCTCCAGGCTTGGCACCGGCTGCCGGGACCCGATGGAGCCCGGCTCCGTCAGCCACAGCCCAGCAGAGCCAGCGGCAAAGGGACCAGCTCAGCGCTTGATGGAACAGCTTCATCTGCGGAGGAGCGGCTGCTCCGGGGGCAGGTCCTGCTGCCCTCCCCACACGCTCACCCCTCCAAAGGTCTCTCCTCTCAATGCACTCGGAAAGGGGGGAAAAATATCACATATGCTTTTAAACACTGCCTAATGGTGAAAAGTAACATCTGGAGAGCAGCCTTACCCCCACAGAGTGCCCCATCTCCACATCTCAATACAGGAATCGGTCCAAAGGGACCTGTCAGCTCAGTGATGGGGATAACGCTCCCTGTGGGTGCCGTCAGCCTGGGGACACCAGGTACCCAAGAGCCCCGGGGAAGCGGGCGGCTGGATGAAGCCATACTCACTGCTGGGAGCAAAGGGAAGAGGGCTGCTCAGCAGCAGGGTGACTCCTTGCCTGTGCCTCCTGTGCTGGCCCATCTCCCCCAGGTAACAGGGTGCAGGAGAAACCCCGCTGCCTTCGAGCCTGTTTCCAAGGAGGCTCTTCCAGCCAACAGTAACACACTTCGCTTTACTTCCCAGCATGGCCCGGGGCAGAAAGCAACATCTGGACCTAATAAAAAGGTTGCCCTCCCCCACAAAGAGACCCAAGAGCAACCTCTGCTATTTGGTTTCCAACCTCTGCTGCTCGGTTTCTCCTTCACCAATGGACAGAGGAGGCAGCTCCAGCTCAGGGGCTGTTGCTGGTTTGATGGGGAGCAGGATGGTCCAGCAGCCCACAGGGACTGGGAGCTTAAAGATGGGTCCAGAGGGGGTGAAGCTGATGGGTTTCAGTGCTAAGGAGCCAGCAATGCTTGAATTGGTTATGACTTCTCCAGAGTCGGGGTTTAAGGATTTGTTCTTCCCTTGAACAGAACGACGCTCGGTTTTGGTTCCAAACCCATGAACGTTGGAGGTGGCTCCAAGCCAAGGCCCAGGATTAACATCCCCATGGGGAAAAGCTCTGCTTCGGTCCAACTGGAATGCAGACCCAGACCTGGCACCCATCTCCAGGCACGCACCGACCAGGCTCCTTGCGTCTGACCTCTGGCAGCTGCTTCGCGTTCTGGAAAGGGATCAGGATGAAACAGCAGCAGAAAATACTCCTGGATCCTGGCAGGGCTGGATCGGGATCGCGCAGCCACAGACCTGCCTTCGCAAACAAGCACCCGAGTCAGTGGGGTCCAAACCTCCTCAGAGGCCGTGTCCCGCTGGAGCCGATTCAGGGCCCATCACATGTGCTGACAGCCACTCCGCACAGTCTGGGGAGCGTGCTGAACAGGGATGTGCCGCTTGAGAGCAGCCTTCTGCATGGTGTCTGTCTGCATCCTGCTCTGCAGGGAGCCTTCTCTTCCTGCTGCGCCAGCAGAGGCAGGAGATGGGTCCCCAGCAGCGCACGGAGGTGCCCCTCTCCTGCAGGCGCAGTGGTTTGTGCTAATGCTGACCTGCACACGTGGAGCAATTGGCTTGGTGAGGGCTGCGCACCCATGGGTGAGACCTCAGACCAGCCCTCCTCAGGGCTTCTGCTCCCTCCATGAGGTCCCGTTAGTA
This sequence comes from Lathamus discolor, assembly GCF_037157495.1. Lineage (NCBI taxonomy): Eukaryota > Metazoa > Chordata > Aves > Psittaciformes > Psittacidae > Lathamus > Lathamus discolor. The sequence goes on along the minus strand of NC_088895.1, from coordinate 11,550,035 downwards.
ATGACAGCTCTAAATACACCATTGTCACTAGGGCTGGACAGCGCAGCTGGTGCCGTCGGTGTTTCCTGTCCCCTGGCACTGAGTTTTCTCCATGCATCTCGTCATCAAAGAGATTGCGAATGACCAATAAATACAGAGAGAAGTCGGGGGGGGCAGAAAAAATACCTGGACCGAGATCAGTCTCCACTGACAACCGCTGCTTTTCCTAACTGAAAGTACCCTGCAGAGTTTAAAACAGCGTCCGACTTCAAAGCGGAGCTCTCCAGATGGAGTTTACCACCGCTGCTAACACCCCGCGCCTCGCCAGGTTACAGGGGGAACGCTTGGATTATTCCCAAAGCCCGGAAACGCCCCGGCCTCCTCAAACAGGCAGACTCCAGCCGATGCGTGAGCGATGCTCTCGCCACGATGTAGGTGGCAAAGCTGATCTCGAGGCCGCGGGCAGAGGAGTTGTTCCTGTTCTCCTTTTACCAGGTCAACAAGGGGGAAGCCTCATCTGTGGGTGGTTACACCGGGGCTGCCGTGCGCAGCACACGGATGTGGTCCCTCTTCGGATGGGATCCGGATGCTCTCCCGTGTCCCCGGTTGCGGCATCACTGCTGTGCCAGCAGGAGGGAGCCCCTGAGGCCGGTGAGGCCAGAGCCCAAGCCTGATCTGCCCTAAAAACCTCGAAAGCAGCACAAGGACTTTGCCTTTTAACCCAGCTTCCATGGGGCTTGAATCCTGCACCCTGGGAGGGGATTTCCCCTCAACATCAGCTGTGCCAGCCCCAGGCTGCAGGGGTTTTGTTTCCGGAGCTCTTCTGCGGTTCTGTTTGGGTTCGTTGTTTGCGAGCATCCCACAGGCTCCTCGGAGCACCTGCGCTTCACCGGGGCTGACACAGCTTGCTCCGCACACAACTGCTCCAGCTCCCGTTGGTGGTGAGTGATTTAGGAGCCCTGCGCTGCCTGGAGCCCTGACAAACTCTCGTTTGGGTGATTGCAGGAGGCCAAGAACGAGAGCTTAAATAAACCTGACAATTAATTCCGCTCCGACCCATGCCCGCACAGCGACACTCGTTCCCAAGGACCTCAAGAGCCCAGCTCTGCCCAGAGGGGCACACAAGCCAAGGCAGAGCTCAGCCAGCCCAAACGCCCCTGCCCAACGCCCTTCAGTGTCCTAGTGCTGATAAGAGCCAGGCATCCCATCAAAAGCCTCTCTGTTTTCCTTCCAAGCCACTCGCCAGCCCCGAATGTCTCATCCCCTGCCAAGATCAGCTCTTTACCCTCTGCATCATTATCACAGAGCATGTATAATTTCACAGCAGATCACCAGAACTGACGAATGCCTGGATGGATTGCAATTGTCAGGAGAGTATGAAATGCTTCCTGCTGTAAGGAGACCAGGGATGGTGACCGGCTTTCCTGGCCAAAGGCACGTCTGACCCAGGCAGATGCTGAGTTGAAGAGTCCCTGCTCTGCTGGGTGCTATGGGCACATGGGCTTTGTGTTCTGGCGTGTTTTACACATTTATATGTATATGTGTGTGTGTATATATATATACACATTACATATATATATATATACACACCCATATTTATATATATATATATATATCTTCTTTCCAATCTCTCCCTGCTCATCACTGGGTACCACATCCGCATCCCTCTCCCCATCACCCAAAGGGCATACGCAGATTGCAGGGAGGATGCTGAAGCAGCACAGTGCCCTGGCTCACACAACAAGGACAACCTCACCTCATGCTTTTTCCTCTCCATTCTTATAACTCAGCCTGGCCCAGCTAAAAATCTTCCTCTTGCTTTAACTCTTTCCAAAATAATCCTCATAATCCCAGCAAAACACAAATTCATCACCAGGAGACGGTCGCAACGCTCCTCACAGCCTCTGTCCAGGGCAAAGGCAGCAGGGACCATCTTTCATCTTCCCTTCTCCAGTCAAAACCTGCCTGCCTTCCCATCAGAATACAAGTCTGCACTTCTGACTGCTTTAAAGCCATCTGCTTTTGTCCCTTTTCATTTTTGTCTCTTTACGTGAGAGCTGTTCAAGTAGAGCTGAAGTTTTCCATCATTAAATCCTAAGCACCGGCCTTGACTTGAGTCTTCCCACCTTCTGCCTCTTCAGCATCAGGGTGAATTCCTGACCAGGGCTGCTGCTGTCAGCCCTCATCAGCGTTTAAACTGGTGCGAGAGGCTGAGCAGCTTGGCTCTAAATAGGGCAAAGGCCTTTCCAGGGAGGATTTCAGCAAAATCACTGGGTTTGGAGATCTCCAGACCGATCTCCAAGAGCCAGCAGGATCTGCCCAGTGCCCCGCCAGGGGAGTGGTCACCGGAGGAGCGCGTGGAGGCTGGAGCAGGCAGGTTTGGCTGATGTGGGTACGCACCGGGAGGGATGGTGAGGGTGTAGGAGGATCCTTCGCCAGCACAGGAGCCTTTTGGACAACCCCTGGGCAGACAAAGCGGTCACTCAGCACTGGGAGCCTTCCTCCAGGATGTGCAGCGGCTCGGACCACGGTGTCCACTTGAAACGGAGCTGAGCTGAAGGCAGGGGACACCCCGGCAGGAATCCTGCTGCTCCCAGGAGAACATAATCCATGTAAAATCCACTTCTCCAGCCAACAGCCCTTCACTGCATGACATTCCATGCAGTGACTCTGCCCTCACCCAGAGCCATACCCCTGGCTCTATACCCCACATTCATCACCTCACACACCCCACAGCAGTGGTCAGAGCTCCTCGAGCATCATCCCCGAGGATGCAGATGCAGGAGGGGAACTTGGGGACCCATCAAAGTCACACACCCCACAGTCAAACCCCATGGGATGGATGGCAGCGGTCAAGCAATCTACACCTGCAAATAGATACCAGGGCTGCTGTTTCTTTAGGCAGTGGCTCATTGGCCTCCCAAAAACCTCCTGCAGGGCTCGTGTGGGATCACCCACCGCCGGAAGAACCATTTCTAAATCATTTTCTTCCGAAATCCCACTGAAGTTCTATTTTAAGTTTCAATCACAGTTGAACAATGTTTACCTTGGCTGCTGGTCGGGGAGCAACGAAGCCAAGGTGTCCTCCAGCATCACCCCTGCTCGATGCTGGCACACATGCAGGTATCTCTCGGTTAGGGGCATTCAGCAAAGGGATTTGTGGTCCCGCAGCCATCCTTGGGTACCACCAGCTTCTGCAGTCCCTTGGGAGGGGAGCCAGGTACTTCCATCAGCCCCACTGCCAGCAGTGCCATGGGATGGTCGCGGTGCAGCCGGTGGGCACGCACCGCACAACCAAAGCTGTATCAGCCCTGGGCCAAGCGCGCCGCACATCCTGGGGTACCCCAACACTGCCACCGTCCCTTTGCCCCGTCTCAGCCCTTTTTACCTCGGACACCCCATCAATGCCCCATCCGCACAGGCATCCCCAACCCACCCCAGCATCCGCCCCGCGGGAGCGCGCTGTGTTTTGCTGCCAAAGCAGGTGGTTTTGGTTGTTCGGGTCGGTTTGTTTGCTATTCTTTATTCTGTAACCAGGAGGGCAGCGTTCGGACGCTGCTGCCCGCACTGCACGGCGAGGAACAAACAGTGAACAAAACCCCTTCGCCTCGAGCAGAGCAATCCCTCCCCTCTGGAGCAAGCTGCGGCAGTATTCGCACCCAGCGGTCCCTCTGTAGAGCCCTGGCTGAGGCACAGCTCACCTCCCAGCAGCTATGCACAGGCTGTGGTACAAAAGAGAGATGCTTCCCCCCTCCCGCTACGGCCCAAGCGATTAAATCGTCCAATACCTTGTTTGCCTGTTACAAGTCACAAACCTTAACTTTAAACTTGGGGTATTTAACAGTTCCATGTGAGTATCTCTGGTCGGAGCCTGTCATGAGGTTTCGGGATGCTTGGGGATGCTTTGGTCGCTGGATGAGGGGTGAGCAGGTGGGGAGCACGAGGAGGGCAGGATGGGGACAGCAACTCCCCCTTTCCCTGTGCTCCCCCCAGCCCATGTGTGAGCAGGGAAATGGGGGCATCACCCCACAGCAGATCCCCAGGGCTGGGCGCATCCCCATCGAGCAGCTGTGGGCCTCATCCCATTGATCTGACCCTAATCCATTCATCCGCAGCAGGACGATGCTCCCTGCTCCAGCACCGCAACAAAGGGGCTCAAAGCTGCCTGATGGCAACTGCCCTCTGTGTTCCCTGCTGCAGCAGGGTCTGTGGTGGGATGGGGCATGTGTGGAGAGAGCAGATGATGGAGATGTAGAAGACAAAGCACCAAACCCAAGCTGTGCAGTGGGGCTGAGCTCCAAGCAATGGAGATTCCTGAGTGCAGGATCAAACCCCGCATGTGTCCCTGCATGGCCAGGGGCTGCTCCCCTCCTAGCCCACTCCTGGTGTCACGGGGACACGCAGGAGAGTTGGGAACATCAGCGATGCATCAGACGCGATCCCAAAGGATCCCAATGAGCAGGGTGCGAGGCTGACGGAGCCCGGCGGTGACTGGGGTCACTCCACCGCAGCCCCACAGCACCGTCCCCTCCCGCAAGCACCGATGGTCGATGCCCTCTGCCCGCCCACACCAGCACCGAGCCACGAACCCCCCGAGGACCAAAGCAACCTCTCAAACATCTGCAGACCCCTTTGGCAGCCTCACGGCACAGCCGCGGGTATCGGCTGTGCTGCAGCCCCGCCAGCGCCAACCCTCACCCTGCACACACAAAGGACATGGTGGAAACCAGGGAACAGAAACACGGCTGCAGCATCAGCACAAGCTCCTCACCCTCCATCCCATGGCTCCAGGCACCACCATGGGCAAGTGCTGCCGGCATTAATGCGGAGAACAACCAAACCCTGCTCCAGCCAGGGCGTCTGAGGGCAGCTCCGCAGCTCCTGGCTGGAATCTGTGGTGCTTCCCAATGTGGGGTTGGTGTCAGATACCCAAACACTGCCCTAGGGATACCGGTCGCTCCGCATGCACCTTCCACCGTCACCTTCCTGGATGTGCGGAGACACCAACGCAGCACACAGTATCGCTACTGTGCCAAGTGGGAACTTTATTCTTTGCTGTGATTTGTTTCTTTCCTTTTCCCTATTTTTTCCCCCAAACAGGTCAAAGGAGGCGGCTTTGAAATGGGTCAGATTTGGGATTTCCTTTTTTTTTTTCTTTCCCAGCCACATCTGCACCAGCCAGGAAGAGCGCTCTGCCCAGCCCCCAGCTCTGGGTAGCTTGTGCCCGTCAGAGCCACGCAGACACCAGCAGCGAGCACCTGGGAACGGACAAACTTCCACAGCTTTTGTGCATGGACTCGGAATTCTTTTTTTTTTTTTTTTTGTTTTTTTGTTTTTTCTTTAAAATAAAAAAGAAAAAAGCACAACAGAAAAGACACAAAACCCGTGGCTGACCATGAAAAACCTGTACATTGTAAAAAAACCAACAACAGGGAACAACCGAAACAACAAACCCCAAACAAACAACAAACACCAGCATTCGCTTGGCTTCCAAATCAGAATCAACCTGGGAGCGATGCAGGGGGAACAGAAAGATCCAGGGACCCGCGCGTCGGGTCCATCCGGGCGCCTGCAGCACGCCTGTGCCAGGCTCTGGGTTCCTCTAGTGATGAACAGGATGCAAAGCAGTTAATAATACTTGTATTATTTTTTTTTTTTTTACCTTTTTTTGCCATATTTTTTTCCCCCCAGAGCAAGAAAAGCAGAATTGAATGAGGAAAAGAAAAAAAAAGAGTCTAATATTTGTTCTTTACCCATGTAACTGCAGATATGAGCCAACATCATGGAATGAAAACAAAAGAACGCAACGCGGAGCATTCGTGGGTATCACAAAAATACAATAAAAACTTCTTTTGTCTTTTTTTTCTCCTTTTTTTTTTTTTTGGGTGTTTTCTTGACGTTTTCGTGGTGAAGTCCCTGCCACGCCGGCTCCTGCCCCTGCACCCGGGGGGTGGGGGGGGGCTCTGGAGAACCAACATCTACAACCAGGCAAACGGCTTCTGCTGAGTCAGCAAAGGTGCGGGTGGAACGGGGGCCCTGCAACCATGGCAAGATTTCGGTTTGGTATCTTTTAAGCTAAGTCCATACATTCTCCTGACTTACGGGTTAACACGGATGGATCAGCGTGACCTCCTCTTTTCCTTTAAACCCTTCCATACAATGGACAAACGCATCAAAGCCTGCACGTAAGAACAGAACCTCTCACAGCACGTGGAATACTGCGGTTTCCAGTCCTTCCTCGCGTAAAATATTGACAGAATTCACTGAAGGTATCAAAAATATACCCTGTAGACCAAATACAATTTACAATTGCCTTTTCTCACCGTTCAGAAAACAATGCACTTAAAGCAACCGAGCCCCTCGGGGGGCACCGCGCGGGGACATCCCTGCCCGCTCCCATTTGAGCCCGGGATCGCTTCCACCAAAGGGACCGGGAATTCTTGTGGTTTTAAGAAATAACTCTTCATTCCCCCCCTTCCTGCTCACCCCGGCCACGTCTGGAGCTTGCTGAGAGCTTGTGCCCAGGGTACGATGGGCAAACAGCCCTCAGATGAGCCCGGGGGGAAGCAAACCGGGGCGTTCCGTCCTGCTTCGCTCCTTGAACCGTGCTCTTGTTTGTGTGAACCCGCTCAAGGTTTTGCCTTTCCGTGGCACAGCCCCAGGGCCGGGACGCAGGGCGGCATCCCGCAGCCCCTCAACTCCATTGCCAGGGGAGCGCGGGGGTCAGCGCCCAGCAAGGCTGCCAAGATCGAAGATGGGTTCCTCGGGTTTTGTCTCGTTAAGGCTTATTTTCTCCTTTCTTTTCAGGCTGAAGAGGATGCAGAAATTTCCAGATGTTGAGAAAGAAAAAAAACAAAAAAATGAAACAAACAAAAAAAAAATCACCCCCAAATAAAAACGTTCCCCAAACTGGCTGGGTTGGGAGGGGAAGGAAGAGGAGAAAGGAAAAGGGAAAACCAGAACAGCTCTGCTCCTGCATCTTCGCTCGTGAGAGCCGGCGGGGCCGGGGCGGTGGGCGCTCGCCCCGCGCGTCCCCATTCACTCCCCGTGCCCTGGGTTTGGTCGCCGTCTCCCTGCCCCTGGGCTCGCTTCATTCACTGTCCGAGAGGGTTTCGTACTGGGAGCAGAGCAGGGGCTTGGGCTCCTCGTCCCAGGCGTGGTGCTGGCTGCCGGGGGTCCCCTGCGGCAGCGGGGCGGCGGGAGCTGCCGTCACCACCCCGCTGGGGAGCCGCATGGTGAGCGGGTTGTAGGGGAACGGCGTCGAACCTGTGTGGGGAGAGCAGAGCAGGGTCAGTGTCAGCCCCGCAGCGACGGCGACGGGGCCCTGGGGACAGGTCCCCCCCAGCCCTACCTGCGGACGACGGCCGATCCTCCCAGACACGGTTGGTGAGCGGCGTCCTCCGGTTGCAGTCGCCCTCCGAGTGCACCGAGGAGACGGAGGGCGGCCGCTCGCCCGAGGACAGGCCTGGCGCCGGGGACTTGGCCTTGCGGCTGTTGGGTCTGGCAGCGATCTTTGGCTTGCCCCCTCCTCCTGCAAAGAGAAGCGCCCGCTCGTCACCCGGCTCATCGGGACGGGGTGCGGGGGTGCGGGTAACCCAGCGCTGCCCCTTGAGAGGCGGCAGAAGTGGCTGGTGGCAGGAGAACAGCTCAGCCCAGGGCTGTGGCACTGCGGTGGGCAAGGGTGATGGGGTGAGCTCTGCACAGTGGGCAGGAAGAGGTTTCTGTGCCCCCCCTGCAGCTCCCTGCTTTGTGGGTTGATGCTACCACGGAGTGGATCTGGGGCGGCCGTGCGGCTTTGGATGGGCTGGTTGTAGGGTCTGCTCGCAAGTGATCTCAGGTCTCAGCCCACAGACAGGGGCCATGGGACGGGAGCTCCACGTGCAGCTGGCTGGCAGGGACACCCCCAAGGAGCCACAGGGGTGCTGGAGCCCCGAGCACATTCCCTGCTCCCACGGTTTACATGGCCAGGATGGTTTTTAACCCGTTCTTGCAGCAAAATCCCTGGTGATGTTCAGCCAGCTCTGGAAAGGTTTCAAGGGGAAGGGGCCTCTGCTGGGGACGTTATCCCGGCTAAACCAGGGGGGAGCTCCCAAAGGGGGAGGGATGGATGGGCTCTGCATCCCGCCCTGCCTGGCGGGCAGTCTCCGGGCATGGGGAAGCACAGTTGGAAGAAGCTGGTTTCATGCAGGAGCCAGAAAAGCTTTTCTGCAACAAGCTGAAGAGTGCCTGGTGTGAGCTGACCTGGAGGAAGCCGCACGTGTGCCCCGAGGACCCTGCTCCTCAGCCTCAGGGGCTCTGTGCCCTTACTGCCAAGGGTGACCCCAGCACCGGCTGCTGTGCCCTGTGCTGGCTGCTCGCAGGAGGCAACCTGCCCTCAGCAGGCAGGTGGGGGCAAACACTCCCCCATCCATCCCTCGCGCCCCTCCTCTTCCTTAACCGGGGGTCTGCAGAACAACCCTTGAGCTCTGCTCAAGCCCCTCCTGAGCCTGAGCAGCCCCCACCGTGGTGCCCGAACAGCTCTGCAAGCCCCGCTGGGGCTCACTGGGCAGCTCACCCCAGCCCTGCGCTCTAAAGTTCTCTCCTTTCTACACTCCCTTAAGCTCCATCTCTTGCTCCAGGCACCCTCAGGTCACATCCAACCCTCTGTGTCCCAGGCTGCATCCAATCCCTGCTGTCCCAAGCCTAGGGTCGGGAGGGAAACACCACCCTGCCCCATGTCCCCCACACGGGCCCCCTCTCAGCTCCTTCCCTTGTTTAGGGACCAGCGATCCCACCCAGGGCTTACGGACAGTTCGGGGTGGCTGTTCAGGCTGATGGCTTCCATCTTTTGAGTGTGGTTCCCCCCCCCCCGCCCCCATAAACCTTACATTGTGTAAAAAAGGAAAAGGAGGTATTAAAAACTAACAAATGGGGAAAGGAGCAGTCAGTGGGTTTAGAGAAAGCATCAGCACCTTCTGAGACCATTAAATGAACGTCAAACAAGACCAGGATTAATCAGCGGATTCACAAAGCTCAAAGCTGGGGCAGGGAGGGGAGAAAAGGAAACCAAAATGAACAAAAACGAGGGGAGGAACAAATCCACCCCCAAAAGGGGAAGTGTAAAAGGCTGAGAATTAATAACACAGAGAGAGCGAAGGTGGAGAGGGCTGCAGACCTGGCAAGGAGCGCACGTCCTCGTTTCGTCCATCAGCAGGAGTTATGGGCATAGCAGCGGGCAGGCTTGCACTGGCATTCAGAGAGTTAAAAGCATTGGCACTGAGAGGTGAGCGCTCTTCCCACTGCTCGTCATATTTACCCATTAGGGCTTTCCTAATTATTGCCTCCAACCCCATGTTGGTACTGGAATTCTCTTGGACCGACTGGCTCCTACAACTGATTAGCCCTGGGAGATACGGGAAGGGGAGGAGAGAGGGGATGGGAGATGGGGGGGAGCCAAATGAGAAGAAAGATGGGGGGGGACGGGGAAAGGGGGAGAAAGGAGACAAGGGAGAAGGGAAGAAACAAACAGTCAGCACATTCTCGCAAAGCAACAAACTTTGTCATCTTGTTCTTTAAAGCGCTGCAATGCACCCGTCCTCCTCCTCCTCCCCGCTCCATCCCGCCCCAGGGATTGGCAGGGGCTGGCGGTGGGCTGGGATGGGACTTAGTCTGGGATTGGGGATTTGCAGGCAGGCAGGGCTTGGAGGATGGCAGAGGGGAATGGGTTGTCACTGGGCACAGGGAGTGACTGTACAACTGCGGGAAGAGGGGGTGCTGTGCTCCCAGCATGGGGGCAGGATGAGGGTCACCTGGATGTGGGGTCCATATGGATGCACACGCAGATCACAAGTCAGTGTGCCAGGAATTCAGACTGGGGCTGTCTCCCATGGAGGAAAAATCAGGGAAGGAAGAGAGGGCACCCCAGAAACCACTTGACTGGAAAGAGGTGACTGGATTTGGCCTTGGCATGAGAGGCAGCAAAGGCAGGCAGCCCTGGATGAGGGCACACAGCCTGCAGAGAGGGGCTGTACTGGGGAGAGGGGAGAATCCTTTTGTCCCCCTTTTGCAGCCCCCTGCCCATCACCCAGCCCGCTCCCTTCCTCCCCCCAGGCTGGTGGCCCGCAGGGGCTATGGGACAGGATGCAGAGGCAAGTGGTGTGTCCGCGTGGTTGTGAGTCTCAAGCCATGCAGTTATGGTGCAGCACCGCACAGGGACCAGAGGGCACTAGGTTCAGCCACGCCACCGTCATTCCCGATGTGGCGGTTACAGGGAACAAGCAAAGGGCAAAATACAGACATGAAACCAGCAGGCTGGCGAGGAAAGCCCCATTGCCAGCACCCCCCCCGCCCCCCCAGTCCCATCCCAGGGGTGTTTGCACTGGGATCACCGCCCCTCTGCTCAGACAGGGATGGATCCCGGTTCACTTGTCTCTCTGTAACAGGCGGGGTCTCTCCTGGTCCCCTCCCGCAGACCCTGTCCTTAGGCTCCCTACACTCTGCCTTTATGCCTTCCTCCAGCACAGCAGGAGTGGGTTTATCCAGGGGATGCTCTAAGGAAATTTGGCCTAAAACCCCGAATTCTGCTTGGCTGCATCCTCTCATCCCAGCTGCTGATGTGAGCAGGCTCCTTCTCCCAAACACACACCAGTGAGTGGCCTCACACCACCGACGTGCTTGGCTCTCTTTGCCAAGACTCCTTCCTTAAGCTGCTCCCTTTCTTCCTTTCCCAGCTGAAAGCCATGGGCCCAGCAGTGGCCCTGGGGAAACTCCTGAACCACCATTTCAGCTCCTACAGGCTGGTCCCCATGCTCAGCACAGCAAACACATCTCCATGGTTGTCTGCGGAACCATCCCGAGCCCTTTCCTCCTGAGAGCAGGCGGCTCTTTGGGGTCTGAGGTACAGCCCTGGTGTTAGCCAGCGAACCCCCCGGTTAGGCAGGCCCGCAGGTTAATGCTGGTTAGGGTCAGGGACTCGCTGAAGCCCACCACGGCTGCCTGCAGCAACGCTCAGAAACCACCACCAGAACCGCTCCTGCAGAGCCAAGTGATCAAACCCCAAACCATCAGGGTCCAAGGTGCCACGAAGCCCATCTGGCTGCACCAGCAGCACCACCATGGTGAGACCTGGCCACAAGCTCAATGTTTTCCTCCCAGCTTCTGAGAAACTGGAGTCAACCCATGCTTGAAGCACGTCGAGGACTGAACACGCTGCTGGACCGAGCACCCCTCCATCTCCCATGTAACACCTCCTCTTGGTCCTCAGCCATTGCCAGTCCACACAACACTCACAGTTCAAGGCTACTGGGTGCTGCTCTCACCCCAGTTTGCTTTTGCAACAGGCTCAGAGCCTTCTTCCCACCCTCATGCTCCCTTTCGCCACTGCTTTCCTACACATCCACAGGTGATCACAAGATCCCACAAAGACCACGGTGCTCTCTGTCAAGTATGAGGTCCACCTTTCTATAGTTTAACCCTCTGCTGCCATCAGATGGACAACCCCTGCTTGACTTTTAACCTCTCCTCAAACTCTGCCATGATTGCCAAGGAATTACACTGCACTGTCTCCAACTCAACAGCAGGAAGTTACGGCGTGTCCCGAGGTTTCAGCCTCCCAGCAACTGTTATAATCAGTATTAACAGCAAAAGGGAAAAAGATGCTTAAGTCTCCCAGTCTCCTGCTCTCTGTGCTGTAAGCCCTGGAGGGAATGGGGTATGGTACAGGAATATGGGAGTTACCTGCTCCGGTAATCGCTGGCATATTGAAAATCTCTGTCCCAGGCTGCCCAACATCTGGAGAAAAACAAAGAAGCTCTTCAATACAGAGAGCAGCATCTGGAGGGAGCGACCTGCAGCGCCAGCCACAGCATCCCAGTGTTCCCGTGTCACAGCACCCAGCCTGGCAGCAGCCCACCTTCCCCTGGGCCGGGGCTGCGGGTGCTGGCTGGGACCTTTGGGAGATCCACACTGGACGCGCCTGGCCAGCTGGGAAGGGGCAGAAAAGCAGAGCCCAGAGAGCGACGCCTTGTGCTCAGTGCTGACCTCTCTTCCTCCAGCCCTTTGGATTACACATCAAACCCTCTCTCCCACCTATGGGATTTCCGAAGGCTCAAATCCCCACATCCATGGAGCAGGTCTGGGCAGTGGGGAGGGCGAGGAGGAGGAGGAGAAATGTTAAATCAATATTTTCCCTCTTAGCTGAGCTGTTTGACTTGGATTTCACTTTCCTTAGAATAACAACAGTTCTCATCAAATAAGAGGAGTTTCCTATTTCTATGTATTTTCCCTTGATAAGGGAAAGTGTGGAAGGTCACAGGGTTCAGCCACATGTCCCCAAAGGGGCATAACAATATTGTTGGCTCATGGTAACATCATCCAAGAGACGAGACAGCTTGGTCCCTCTTATCCAATGCAGCTGTTGTAAGATGGATTCAAATTGAATTAGTATTGACCATATAATGCTGGGCTAAATTAAATTATGATCCCATCTACTCTATTAGTGGTTAATGAATGAACGGGGTGAATTTCTAATACAAGCCAGCCTGGTTAGTCTTACAGAGCTATACCAATATTGATGTAGGGCTTAAAGTCATGCTGGGGGGAGATGCAGCTCAAGGAGGAAGGATTCAGCTTGGCTGGCCGTTCATTAAAATATCAATTGCTCTTAAGTCTCCTCCATGCTCAGCTCATTATTTCCTTCCTATTGAGGTTGTGTGGTGCGGATTGACAGCCCTAGAGTAAGGAGAGCCCTAGAGCACAGTCCAGCACCACTCATCCAGGAAGCATTTGTACCTTATGCTTCCCAACAAACTGTGGCACGAATCAGAGAGCTGGCTGGCAGCTCTCTTAACACATCATCAACATCCATTCCCAAATCTCCTTCGCTTCAGGTGTCCTCAAGGCTTTTTCCCCTGGTGCCCTGCATTCGCATCCCCACGTGTCCTTACTGTACTCCGTCTCGTTTTTGTTGGTCGTGCTGAGCTTCTTGATGATCTCCTGTTTCTTGGACTTCACCATGGCAGAGTTGCTCTCCGTCAGCTTGCTGAAGAAAGCTGGAGGCTGAGTGTTGTTTCCTGGGGACTTGGACCCCATCCTGCAAAAGCAAGAGACCCTCAGAAACCTCTGCAGCATGCAGTTCACAATGCCCTCCCTAGAGAGACTCTTCCGTCAGTGTAACTGCTCAGAATCAGCCTGGGAGCTGCTGAGACATTTGGGATCTCCAACTTGCCTCCCTATTGCAAAGGTACCACACAATGTTGCAACCCCCCTATAGACAGACAGCAACCCGGGTTGTGACACTGCTTTTGGCTGCCCGAAAAGCAGCCTGGACCGTGGCGAGCGTGGGGACGGGGCGAACATCCCTGCGCTGCGCGCACCACCCCGTCCCTCGGCGTTACCTCTGGTCCATCTGCTCGCCCTCGCGGTACAGGATCGGGTACGCGGCGCTCTTGGCGTGCTCCGGTTCTCCCACGCCGTCTGGTGGAGAGACCGGCTCGATGCAGTTGTCCGCGCCGCTGCCGGCCGAGGCCTTGCTCTGCTCCGGGGACCTGCGATGGGGACACGCAACGGGTTCATTGCAACACGCGCTGCCCCTGAACGAGCAGCTCGGGGTCAGCAGCGGGAGAAGGACTGAACCAGCTTTCCCACAGCAGGGCAAAAGGCCAAACCTTCCACACCCCTGCGGCCTTAGGGTGCCTTATAACGGGAGCAGGAGGGAGAGCGCAGCTTGGGCATCACGCGCCGCAGGCGTGCAGAGCAGCACTGACCCAACCATGGCCCTGATTCACAGGCATCACACCAAAACACAGCTGCCCAGGAGGGATGGAGGGACCGGTCCTGGGACTTACTGGCTCAGCCAAGTGTTCCTGGCTGGCAGGGTCACAACCCTTTGAAGGGCTGTGGTGTTAACCCTTTGGGGATGCAGCTTTTGATTCTCCATCATGTTTGTGGACCCACCACCTCCCATCCACTTTGTCTGTTGCTGGGGCAGCCTGAAGAGGACCGGCGCAGTCCCCTGGTGCCTGCCTGTGGCCAGTGCCTGGGAGACAGCCAGGCTCAAGTCCATGAGGAATTCCTCACGGCAACTTCTGGGAATTTACATCTTTGTTCTTTCTGTGGTTTCTTTTTTCCACTGCTGGGTGGCCAGGGCTGGGCTCTCTCCCCTCATGTTATAAAGCCAACTCCGCTCTTCCCAGCTTTGCCTGCTCCTAATAACAGTTACTGTCAGGAACCACCAGTTTGGAGACACCACTCTTTCCTGGATGCTGTTATCAGCAGCAGGATTTGAAAGTGACTTAAAAGAAATACAGGTGGTGCTTGAAATGGAGGGCCGCAGTAGACAAGGCACATATCTCGAACAGGCTTCTGATTCACTGAGAGAATCAAAGACAAAATGAACTGTAAACCAATGGAAAACACTTGCTTTGGGTTTCTGGAACCACCTGTGGTCTGAAAGGTCACTGCATCTTGTGCCAGGGACTGAGGACAGTGACAGGACAAGAGGCAAGAGGCACAAACCAAAACACATGAAATTCCATCCCAATAGAAGAAAACTGGTTTTTTACTGTGAGGGTGCTCAAGGGCTGGTATAGGTTGGCGAGAAAGGTGCTGAAGTTTCCACCACTGCAGGTACTCAAAACTCCACTGGCCATGACCCAGGAAAACCTGCTCCAGCTGAGTTTGCTTGAGAGCAGGGCACTGGGAAGGACAATCTCAAGAGGTCCCTTTCCACCTAAACTATTTTGTGACACAGGCCAGATCGGGAAAGGGATCATACACGGTCTCTAAGGGGGTCTAAAGAGCATCTCCCGGACAAGGATTACAAGAGACACCACCACAGGAGAAAAACGCCCTGATCAGAAAGCAGTTTTACACTGTGGGCTGTGCAAGCAAGCAATCCATGCTGGGGAGCATGAATTCAGCGACGCCAAACACCAGCCTGCCCTATGCACCCCGTTACCAGGGGGTATCCCTGGTCCATCCAGGGACCGCTGGCACAGCGGGTGGGCAGAGACCCATCTGCACTAGTTCTGGTTGGACTCTCTGAGCTCACCTTTTTCCCCCTTCATTCTGTGGGGAGATCCTGGAGGCCACTGTGTGCTCCTGCTGCTGCAGATACACCTCGCTGGGGGCACGGCGCAGGTCCAGCACGGGGCACGTGGCCCCAGGGAAGGTGTACACCGGGGCCTGGATGTGGGAGTTGAGCTGCTGTGGATGGTGGCGGGTGTAGTCCTGTGTGATGACCTCCTGGAATGAGAAACCCAGGTCAGAAATAGAGGTGGTTTGTATCTCTTGCTTTGCTGGGCTCAAATAAGGGTGAGCAGGAGGGAATGAGGCTGGTTTGTCCCTGCATGGATGTAACTTCTGCCTCCTGCCTGCAGCAGCTCTCATGATGGGCTTGGGGATGCAAACATCCAGGCTGAACATGCTGGATGCACCCTGCTCTCTCCAGCCCCCAGCCAGAGGTGCTGAGGTCTCCAGCATCACTCCCAGCCCTTCCCTACCAGACATGCTACATAACAGCTCTTCCCTCCTCCCTGGAGCCCCAGTGGGAAGGCGAGAATGAGGACAATTACACTGATGTGCTGGGCCAGTGTGACCACCCGCTGGTTCATGCCCTTGATGCTCTGGCTGGACTGCACGGGCTGGCACTGGGGCCCATCAGGCTGCCGGAGGTGCTGCAGGTGGGCTGCTTCGGGAGCTGAGGCCTTCAGCGAGCCTGAGGGAGAACAAAGAGGAGAGCCAGTGTGAGGTGACATCGGTGTCCTGATCCTTGACTCCCATCCTGGACCAGCTCTGGGGCACAGTGAGTGAGAGCTGGCTGACAAAGCCCCCCCATCCCAGCTCAGGCTCCCCCACGCCATCTGGCATTGCCAGCCCCTGCCCTCACCTTGCTGTTTCTGCCTCAGGTCATGCTCCCCATGCCCCTTCTCCACATCCTGCAGCAGCTTGGCCCCTTTCTCATGGGACAGGCTGGGCGAGCTCACGGGACTCACTGCTTCCATCCGCTCAGGGCTGTAGCCTCCGTGAAAGCCTGAGGAAAAAGGGAGAAGGGAATTAACACCAGGAGCTCACTTGGCTTTTTCCTAGTGCCGTGGCAACCATCACTTGTGGGTAGAGTCACATATTCAGCAAAGGGGGTTGAAAAGAGATGAGGGAAGACCTGGCAGGTCACACTGCAAGGACCCCAGAGCCACCTCGGATGTGAAGAGACAGCAGACTTGCACACTGCAGGGGCAAAGCATTTTCTTGACCATTCTCTGCCTTCTAAGGCCTTTGCACAGGCTCAAACTGCATCAGAACAGGCAGAGCTGAAAGGAGGGACCACATCACCTTTCAACAGAGGGAAAACCGACACATGGATGAGTTATACTTCCACAACCAGGGGCGGAGGATGGAGTCCTGGAGGAGTCCCACAATGCTGCTCCCCAGCTCAGCACGTTTGGTAACGCTCATGACTTATGCATCCACAGACCTTTACCCTCCTAACACTCAGTTCCTAGAAACCACCCACTGCAGGCAGAGCTGGCAGGCTGCTGACAGTGCTGCTGGAGGGTCCCCAGTGCCCCAGTGCCACTGACCTTGCACGTACCTGGGGCACAGTAAGGGGAGGACTGCATGGAGAACCTCCCTGTGCCAGGGATAGGGATGCAGCATCCCCCATCACCCCGTATATGCCAGCTCCAAAGGGATGCTCTGGAAAGGTCCCTAACCAGCATTGAAGTCCTGAGGAACACCAGCTCCCTTCTATAAGCTCATGGCTGGAGAAAAGCTGACCCTCTCCTCTGCAGCATGACAACACTCAGCTGGAGGAAACACTGATGCCAGGGAAAAAGGCGGAGGAAAAGCTCAGCCAGGCAGCACACTGTGGCCAGAGGTGTGTCCTTGGACCTGGAGCACGCTGATAGAAAGGGCTGGGAACAGCCGTGACCAAGCGGTGGGATGGGATGATCGGGATGAGCCAATGAGAGCAGCTCTCCTCCCTGGCCATGCTGCCGTGTCCTTCCACCCTCGGGTGAGAGGAAAGGGAGCTGGAGAGCAGCCCCCAGTGCTGGTGGCCAAGGCAGATGCTTCAACTTGAAGATGGGATCCCATCAAATCCCTACAGGCTGCCTGTTGCTCCTGCATGCTGGTGGAACCATGTTCACATTGCCCTCTTGTGCAGCATCCAGCACTGGGACCCTGAGTGAGGTCACCCCAAGTGAAGGAACCCCCTCTCAGCTGCATCCTGCAGCAGCCCACTAAGCCCTCTGAGATCCTGCACTCTCAGTGCAGGGAGGTGCCTGCCTGATGGCCCGGAGCCCTGTCCCACTCACACTCCTAATTCTCTGCTTTGCTGGTTTATTACCCACAACCCCTCCTTACAGACTGCCTGGGCATTCCGAATGATGGGGAAATCAGAATTAGCACATTGCTATTGTCTGTAAAAAGCAATACCAGGAACTGAACGACGTTTGCAAAACAGGACTTGGCAATGGGAAAAACTAAAAGAGGGTTTGAGGAGGGAAGATCCTTATAACACACATAAATAAAGAAGTCTGGGATAACACAACCGGGAAGCAGAGGGACGGGAACACTGGCGGAGCTGATGGAGCCGAGAGCCAAAACGTGCAACTGAAAATAAGAAATCACGAAATAAAAGGGGTTTCAGGCCACAGCTCTCTCACTTCTCCCCTCCAACTTCTTACCAGCACCAGTTGAGTCGTTACTTAGCGAGCCTCTTTCTCGCTGCCCCTTATCGCAAGACATTTGGTGCATGATAATCACATCTATGAAGTTGGCCGCTGTCGTGGTGGTCTTACCGAGTGCTCGGAGCTCCTGTTCCTGCACTGGAAAGCGTTTACTTTGACTCTTTTCTCTACTGTGCTGCTCAGGGCCCGAGGCCGCGTGCTGCTGGTCCAAAGGGTGATGGTGCTGCTGGCTTTTCCCCTGTCCTCTGCTATAGTGATGAGAAGAACCAGGTCCAGAGGCGGGTAAAGGTCTGGACTCCATGGCTTTAATGGGTGAAGGTGACTGTTCGAGGTTGGCTCCACTTGGCAGCTTTGAGGTGAAGACGTTGTCAGACTGGGGTCGTTCTGCCTTGGCTTCCCGTGCCCTCGAGGCCTCTTTCTGCAGGATGGCCGGGTCCATTGGGGTGGCATAGCCATCCGCTGAGCTGATGGAGGAGCGCAGGGTGGAGGCCGAGGGGAAGGCAGCAGAGCGGATCGGTGATGTGGTAGTGGTGGAGGAGGATCTGGAGGCAAAGACAAGGCAAAGATGAGAGAAGCACGTGGAGAAGGAGGAGTGCTGTGCTCAGCCCTGCCTGGCCAAGGTGCTCCCAGGGCTCCTGAGTGTAGGGTTAGCTCATGCTGGAGCAGGTAAGGAGGGCTCAGATGGAGCCTTCACCACTGGCAGTGGCCTGGATGCATTTACTGGAGAGAATAAACCCATGGACAGCTCCCAGAGACCTTCATTAACTCCACTTTCAGCAAGAGGAGTGATACCCATTCTGGGCACCGGGATCACAGAATCACAGAATCCCAAGGGTTGGAAGGGACCTAAAAAGATCATCTAGTCCAACCCCCCTGCAAGAGCAGGGTAACCTACAGTACATCACACAGGAACTTGTCCAGGCGGGCCTTGAATATCTCCAGTGTAGGAGACTCCACAACCCCCCTGGGCAGCCTGTTCCAGTGCTCTGTCACTCTTACAGTAAAGAAGTTCTTCCTGATGTTAACGTGGAACTTCCTATGCTCCAGTTTACACCCATTGCCCCTTGTCCTATCACTGGATATCACTGAAAAAAGCCTAGCTCCATCTACTTTCTTTCCTTTTAGCAGTAAAAGCCACCAAGAAAAGTGAAGGAATTGGGCACCAAAACCTGCCTCTCCCCACACACCTTCCTTGCAAGCCCCAACCCCGCTCCCACTGATGCTGAAGGCCAAAACAACCGTCGCTCCATCTCAGAGGTGCCCCATGGGATGATCATTCATTAACCACCATGGCTGTGCTGGTGCAGGAGCCGTGGTGTGGGGCCGTACCGCAGGACAGAAGGGGTGGGGGTCTCCGAGGAGATGATCTTCATGCTCGTGTTGTGGAGCACGCTGGGGCGCTGCTGGATGGTCTCATGGGTGCGGGGTGAGACGGGAGAGTGCTGGTGGCTGTGAGAGTGTGAGGATGAACGGCTGCTGGACTGCTCCGTACCTGAGGAAACACAAACACCGGCTTCTTCAGCTCTGTGTTTTACAGCCCCAAGCCCACGTCCACCCAGCACATGCCCCAAGGCGTGGTGCCAGGCTCCCCCCCACCACAGCCTACCTGGTCTCCAGATGGGTGCGTGCTCCACCGTGGTGGATGCTAGGATGGATTTTTCACGCTCCCGCTCCCGTTCTCGCTCCCTCTCCCGTTCCCGCTCGGACACAGACGATCCCGATTGTTTGGTCATGTGTGTGGGGCCTCCTGAAACCCAAATGAAAGGCAGTGAAAGGGCTGCAGACACAGCAATTCCCAAACTAGGGAACACCACCTGCTCTTCACATTGCTGTGTCTGCAGAGCAGGTAGGGAATGACTCCATCCAAGGTCACCTGGAGCAGCACAAACAGGGGCAACCAGTACGACAAAACCTGGGTAAACCATGGAATAGCTGTGCCTTTTCGGGAAGAAAGAGGAAAAGCAAGGAAGCTCCCAGCAAGGAGGATTAGAGAGGCTGGTCTCTGAATGAGAACGGATCTGGGCTCCCCCATATGCCCTGGCAGAGTCCACTGCCCTGGACTGGCTAAGGGAATCCTGCTCAACTGCTTTCCCATGGGAAATGCAATCTGCAGCGTTACCTGGGGAGAGCGGGGAGCTGCTGTGCCGGCTGCCAAAGGTCTGGGGCGGCCCAGGGATGTAGGTGATGCGGTCCATGGTGGTGGCAGAGGTGCCAGGGGTAGGGGGTACAAGGACGGGCAGGTGCGGCACTTGGGACAGGTCGATGATGCCTGGGGAGAGAAGCGAGAGGACTGTCAGGATGCTGCCGAGCTGCTGCAGGTTGGCTGCATTAGAGCAGGGAGCAGTGCTGGGAGTGTCCACCCGTCCCCATCGCTCTGGCACAGCACAGAAGGTGTGAGCACATACAAGGTACCTGGCTCCTGGTTATAAGGGGAGGAGACCCTTCTATGGGCAAATAAAGCATATCCTGCTGTTGGAAATAATGGGGAGGAAAACTGTTGAGCTCTATAAATGTTAGAGCAAGGGGGCTGCAGGCAGCATCAGCTGCAGCTCCCTCTGCACACAGACTCTGCAGCTCCCCAGCATGCTCTGCCTTTGCAGAAAGCCACACACCCCTCTGGGACAGTGTTTTAATCTCCAAAGGCCAGCAGCGCCAGGCTGGGAAGTGCTCCCATGACCCAAGACCAGAGCTGCTTCAAGCAGTCTCTAGTAACTAAAGATGGCAAAAAGAGCATCAAATTCCCCCTGGCTGTCCTCCATGCTGACCAGCCAAGTTCCTACACTGCTGCGTGACACCGTGCTGCTGGCTTGGCCCTTTGAGCCGCTCCTTCACCCCAGATGCCCCCAAAGCCCATGGACGGTGCCGTGCCGGGAGGACCTGCTGCATAGTTGAGGGCGAGGGAGGGCTCCCGGGGTGACAAGCCGCGCAGCATGTCCGCCCGCTGCGCCATGGCCGTGGCTGCGGCGTTGTGGTGCATCTGCTGGGACGTGATGTAGTCGTTGATGATGGTCTGTCGGTTCTCCATGGCGGCCGTGTCCGGGTAGCCCCGGATGAGGTACGGGGGGTAGAGGTGGGGGTACGTGGGGCTCGGAGCCAGGTGCCTTGGCAGGTAGTAAGCAGCAGCTGGGAGAGAAAAGGATGGAGGTGTAAGTGGCTTTCTCCAGAGACCTCAGGCTTTTGGAGTCTAACGAGTTACAAACCAATTCCAAACAGACTTGAGTGCACACTGAAGGTACCTGCTTCCAGTTGGATTCCCCTTGGGATAGCAGCAGGGTCAAAAGCCAGTGGGATGTGTCCTCGGTACAGGTCGACCCCACTCACACCACGGAGCAGGTGCTCATATGGGGAGATGGGGTGGTGGTGGTCAGCCACGGGGGCATGTGGAGACTTGGAGTTGTTGAGCTCTCTCGATGTGGGGGTGATCTTTCTATCCTGGGACACCGGCTTCCCGGCAGTGATGCTCCCTGCAGTGAGAAGGAAATGACTCAGAGACTGAGCACTGTGGCCAAGCTGTGTCCCTGAGGAATGCCTGCAGCCAACCGTGTCCCCCCCAGGAACCTTGCTGACCTTGAGGGACCTCTCCCTCCTCCCCCCCACCACAGTGCCCTGTTACGCCACCGAGGCTGAGGCAGGCTAAGCCCCAGCTGCATCCAGAGAGAGAATCCTGTCCCAAACCATCCCTCCACCCCAATGCATCCACGCTGGGCAGTCTGTGAGCTCACCCTGGCCTGCACAAGCAGCTGACAGCGAAGCCTTGCTGCTGTGCTCTTCGGCACAAGGAGGTCACCACTGCTGGGCAGAGCTGGGGACCAACATCTGCCAACATGTGAAGGCTTCCCCCAAAACGACTGACCTAACCAGGAACACAGCAGAGGCTGCAGCAACCGGACACACCAACCACGGAGAGCTGGAGGTGCCCCAGATAGCAATGAAAGATGGGGATGTGTTTTGGAGGAGCTCTGTGCCGCACAGCCCCATCTCTCACTGCTTGCCGGGGAGGCACGTCCTCACCTCGGTTCTCGGCAGATTGCAATGTCTTGTGCTGCACGCCCCCAAATCACAAGACTCCTGGGTTAGGACGAGTATTTGCAGGCAGGAGATGCAAAAGGCCCCAGAGCAGTTACCCGTAGCTGGCAGGCTTGGTAGAACAAGGTGTCTTAGGGACTGGCTTCAGCACTGATCCTGCCCATAAACGTGCCATGAAGCAAGAAGGGGTTTTGTGCTCTGGATCTGAGCTTGCCTCACCAGATCACTAAGCCAAGCCCAGTCCAGACACACACTGCTCCCAAGGAGCCCCCCTCTAGGGCAGAAGATGACTGATGCCAGGGGCATGAGCAGACCCTGCCTGGTGCAGGGAGACAGCAGATCCCACAGACCAGCTGCACTGCCTGGATCCCCCGGCTCAGGAGGGATTAGATGTTCCTGTAAGCGAGGCACTCAAGTGCCAAGGTGATGGATGAGGCACAAACACACAAGGCAGGCAAACACACACCAGACTGTGACAAGTGTGAAGATCCCCTCACGCAATGCACCAAGCACCACTTCATTGCCTGCAGAAACCAGGGTACCCTGGGACAATGCTGGGATGATGCTTTTCAAACACCACCAGCTTCACCAGCCACGATCCAACTGTCCCTTTGGTTACCATGGTGCAGACATAGGGTGCCCTCACTGCACTCCAAGGAAGGGAACTGAGCCCCAGCTGTCCCTGGCAGCCTCCCCAGTGCTGTGAGTCAGCCATTGCCATGGGCAAGAGTGGGAGCAAGGTGCTGGGGAGAACGGGTTTGACAGGCACTGACTGGGAACAGCTTGGGCAGGTGTGGTCAGCAGCCACCTCCTGCAGGCCTTCTAGAGATGTTACCATCCAATAAAGGCTTTGCCAAGTACCTTCATGCTGCCGTGGTGTGGATTCTCGTGTGGAGACCGGAGACCCTCTGTGCAAGTGGCTGCCAAACGCCGTGCTGTGCCCTGCCTGGTGGTCCTCATAGGAGAGGGCACTTTGGTGGGGCTTGCCCGGCTCGGGTACAATCACAGGAGCCCCTCTGGCGATGGAGCCACCCGAGTTTGTCACTGGGCTTGGCCTGTTTTTCAGGCTCTCTTCGTAAGCTCTCTCCAGATTCCTCGGGTCTTGGATGACATCCAGTGAGTGCACAGAGTGAAAAGTCCTGCCGGGACTGCCGATGATGGACCGCACGTCGTGCTTTTTGGTACTCGAGGAGGAAGAGCTGCTGTCGTACTTCAGCGGGGTACCCTGGGGACAGAAGAAAGAGAGGACATTAAAAGGACGCAGAGCAGAAGGGGATCCAGCAACCGCATCCCACCAACTTCCAATGGGATTTGTGCTTCCTCATTCAGTGGGCCAGTACCCAACTTTACTTGGTCGAACGGCAGCAACCATCAGCAAAGCAGAGAGAACAGCCCCACACGGCGCAGGGCAGGGTGGAGCACCCATCCTGCATGTCTCGGTGTGCTCCAACAAGATGATGATGAGTCAGTGCTGAAGGCTGGCTGTGCCCATCACGCCTCTCTCCTACACACACTGCGAAACGAAGTAGGACTACAAGGTGCCATGGGAACCCTCCAAATATTTGGAGCCCAACAGGAGACAGCATGCCACGTTTCATCCTAACTGCTGGCTTTGCTTGGTTGACACTTGCCCATAAAGGGAGGAGACCAAGATTACGTGCACCCAGAGTCACAACTGCCAAGGGCAACGAGTTGACTCTGGCCTTAAACAAGAGCCAAAAGCATCCCCTTCCGTGTACCCATGTAGATAGAGCATTGCATTCTTAATGTGCCAGGGGGTGCTGAGCTCCCTTCCTTGAGTTTTGTTATTTATCTGCCAGGAAGGATCATAGGATGATCTGGACTGGAAGGGACCCCATCAAAGGATGTGGAAGAGCAACCTGTACCCAAGCAGAGACTCAGTTCTGACCAGTGATGTGTTTGCAACCCGAAGCCCTTGCGCTTCCCTTTTTACCTTGGGAATGGTCCCCAGGGTCTGTGTGAGGACAGCAGCCTGAGCAGGACCAATCCCATCTGCTGTTTGCCCCATCCTCACCTGCGTGATGGAGCCTTCCTTCAGAGGTCTCGTCAGAGAGATGTCTGGTGTCCGCCTCAGCTCCTCCCGCGGTATCTCATGGATTGATCTTCCCGCTTCTTTCACTGTGGCCACCAAGTCTTCATGGGCTGGTTTCATTTTCAGAGGTGTAAGGCCCTCATGAGACCTGACCTTGTAGGCATCAGATAAGTCCCTCGGTGGAGTGTTTTCCCTCTTGAGCTGTTTGGCTTCTCTTCTGAGGTAGTCCTCATGAGCCTCCACGTAGGACCGAGGTATTCCTGCAACCCCCAAGCAGATGATGGATGCAGAGGGTGCTTCAGAGTTCAAGGGGGTCTCAAGTTAATGCATGTAACTCAGGGACTGGTACCCAACCGAGTACACAGAGCAGCTACACCACTAATGCAGCTGGACCACCTCACATCTACCACCACTTTGCGTGCCCATTCTGCACTAGTTTTAGCCTGCCTTCATGCAAGTCACCCCTGACTTTGGTGAGAGCTTAGGCTGGTAGAAGCGTAGCAAGACTGAGAGTCTCTGAGCTGAGAGTTCAGAGATGTGCAGCTGGACCTTGATGGGTCCAGCCTTGTTTCCTCCTAGCCTGACGACAAGAGGCTAAGCATGTGAAATACCTCCCCACATTACCTCTGGCCATGGCCATCTTCTACTTGCAGGCTTTACCTTGTGTAATTGAGCCCCGCATGTGATGCTGCTCCTTTAGGTTATGGGGACTGTGTCGGTCTGGAGGGATTGCTCGACCCATGAGACCTAGAACAGATCCAAAGGAGAAAGCTGGGTTGACACAGGAGTTCACTGACAGCAAATACACAACACTGTTACCAGGGACTCCTGAGACAACAAGGAAAACCATCAACAATTGCTAAATTATTTCTCTTTCAAAAAAATGGGATTCCTTTTTTTATAGTCCTGAAACTGGTTTGCCAGGGAAGGAACCAAAGGCAAACAGGCCGGTCTGTGTCCCTTGTTTTTCCATGCTGGTCAGATGCTGTCCTGTTGGGATGTGCTGCAGGGTTCCAGTGAACCACTGCCAAAACACAGACATGAAAAAGTGTATCCTGGAGACAAGAGGCAAGATGGTGTCTCTGACAGTCACTAACACAGCATGGGTGGAAGTTTCACCCAGACCCACCTTCAATGTTGGCAGATAAGCTATCACGGGCTGATAAGCCCCGGCTGATCCTCCCCTCCATCATATCGTAGGTCCGCTTGGTTCCTGTGGTCTCATGCAAAGCTCCTGAGCTCCTGCTGTCTTCTTTGGGACACTGAGAAGCAGCAACTCCACCTGGGGAAGAGAACACCAAGACGCACCATTAGGAGCATGGAAATTCAGCACCAGCCATGGGAGGGTGTTCATTGCTGCTTGCACGTGTTGCTGGAAGGTCAGATCCCATCCCAGCACACCAGCAATGCCAGAAACATCACACAAGGTTGGCTTCCAAGAAATTCAGCTGCTGTTTTCTCCCCTCCCTGCCTGTCTCAGACTCCAGATCTGTGCCTCCCGTGTGGGTAGGAGCATCCGCCCTGTCGCATCCTGCTCCCTCCATCCCTGGTGGGGAAGCAGCAGGACAGCCCGGAGTCAGGGCGGCGCTGGTGCGAGCAGCTGCAGTTCCACTGAACTCGGCCCTGTGGGTCTGGGGAGCTTTATTTCTTTTTCCCCTGTTTGCTTTGGTTTTTGCTAGACACCTACTGTTTGGGATCCTGGCCAGCCTTAACATTCACCGAGACACTCCCTGGGTGAGAAAATCAGGGAAAAGAGGGGAGAAGCAAAGCTGAGAACGATTCCTTTGAAACAGCAGTGTGCGCCCAAAAGAACTGGGAGAGACAGTGAGGACTGATGGAGCAAGCACTCGTGATGGGAGACCACCAAGTACCTCCTCATCTGAACCTGGAGCAGATTCTTCTGCAAACACTGGACAACTGACCTGAGCTACAGCCTCCACCACTGCCAAGCACAGCCCTGCCCATGCCAGGCAGCATCTCGCCCACCCTGGGCCATAGGCATCCATCATGTGCAGCGAGCTGTGAATTTAAGCAGCTTCTGATCCAGCTGAATGCCTCCTGGTTATGTAATGAGCTCCAAGAGGGAATTTTGGCTTGGGAAGATAAACACCCATCATCCCTGGCCAGGCTGCCCCTGCCAAGGATTGCCAGTGCCTTGATCGTCCTCTCTGTGGGCAGAGAAGGTGGTTATACAATTAGAGAAAATGGGGAAGTTAAAAATACTCATCCCACTGTGGACAATCAGGAACAAAAGTCCTCCTTGGAAAACCAGTAATTAATAAAATGGGATTATTACAACTTCACACCCGCTACTGGTTCCCGCAGCCAGCACCCGCTCAATCCAGAAAGTGTCTGGGGCTGCAAGGGGGAGATCTGACCCGGAGCCTTCACTTCACATTCATTCTATAGGAGAAATCTGGGGGCGACACTGAGAACAAGCCAAGCACCCTGCGGCAGACACAGGGCGATGTGCCCGCACCCTGTCATCAAGGCACATCTGTTGCCAACAGCCCTTCTGCAGAAGGGGACGCGGTCCCGGCACCCTTTGTGCCACTGGGAAGCAGGGGGGGCGCGAGGGAGAAGAGACTAAACAGAAAGAAAATCACTCCAAGCCCACGTCCCTTGCCTTGCAGAAGCCATCAGCAATCATATGCAGAATGAGAATAACCAATCTAGCACAATTCAGCTTGCACATGCTACAGGATCTCGTCTCATTACAGCTCTTTTATTTTAAGCACCCTCATGACACTAAAGAATTTGCAATTTTTTTTCTGCTTGCCAAAATTCATAATCACCAACAATTTCAGTTTTCTTATCTAATTTTTGTTTAACTCTTCCTCACCGGGCTGTTTGGGGGAAGGAGAGAGGCAGCAGGGCTGGCAGAAGCACACAACATGACTCAGGATGCGATAAATGCTGTCAAGCATGTAAAAGGCTGCCTGTGGAGAGGAAGGAATTAATTCCTCATGTGTGTCCAAAGCAGGTAGGATGAGAGCCATGGGTTCAGGCTGCATGAGGAGACTTGGGCTGACCCAGACAAGTGCATGCAGCGGGGAAGGGTTTGGTCTGCCCATAGCAGGATCCCAGCTCTGGGCACAGGGAGTCCTCACTGCTGGGAGCCTTGCCTGTCTCTCCCCTGATAGCACCACTTCTGAGATCAACCTCATTCGACTCCAAGCTCAGGCAGAGGAGTTTAAAATAGCCTCTTGCACAAACAAGTCCTGAAATGCTTCCTGCGTCCTCCCTGATCCAAGCCCTGCCAACTGTCCCAAAGGGCGCCCAGACACAAGTCTTCACAGTGACACTTCTTATCTGGGCTAGAGTTGACAGTGAATGTGGGCAGGCATGGGACAAACTGGTTTCCATGTGGTGGGTGAGAGGCATGGCGCAGAGCCCTGTCCTGAAAGGTCCCCGTGGTCCCAGGGCACACACAGAAGGGGCATCAGCCAAAGCTTGTGAGTTGTTGCCAGTGGTCTGACCTGAACTCTCTGCTTCTGGCCCTGGATGAAACAACAAGCCTGTAATGAAGCCAGCTGCCTGCACTTGTGGGCAAGAGGAGAAGGTCTCTTGCTGGACAGCCTCTGCCTGCAGGACTGACCACAGGGCCTAACAGGGATGCTCTGGCCCAGGGAGAGATGCAGCCACACTGGGGAGGGAGGCAGAGGGTTCAGGCAGCACAGCAGCTGACCAGAAATACCTGCTGAGGCAGGCGTGCACAGCAGAGATTAGGATCTGCTCCTCAGTCACCTCCACATTCAACTGAGAGGTGACACAGGACGACAGTCACCCCTGTGCACACCAGAGCACATGCCAGTATTCTACCCCAAGACGACATGGGGCTGCAGTGTGTGTAACTCAGCTCTTGCCAACCCCAGCCATGGGCGAGGAGGAGGCCAGGCCAGTTCCACACCAGTGATGCCCCATGCAGCACACAGTTAAAGGCAAGCAGAGAGGAGCTGTTTCCAGCTTCACTAGAGAGGAACATCTGCTTATCTCTGATGGGAGCCGCCAGGACACACGGAGCAGCTTTGATAGCCAGTGCTGTGATCAGATGAGCAGGCTCAGAGGAGGCAGGAGCAGCTGGTGAGTGCTGCTGATACCAATAATGCAGCCAGGCACCAAGGCAGCCCATTACTGTGCAGTGGGGCTGAGAGCTGCAACATGCTTTTTTAGGTCTCTCCTGAGCCCCCTCAAGAGCAGCCCAGCATCAGGCTCACTTGCACGGTTTGCTTTGCTATAGTCTCCTCCCCAGCTGGGCAGGGTCAGCCTGTAGCAAGTGACACTGTCTGTGACACAGTGCTGTCAGGCCCAGGAGGATCTCTGCCGGGCATCCCCACGCTGGGAAAGCTGTGCCCAAGACGCTGCAGGTGAGAATCTGATGTGTGAATAAACCTTTACACCAAACTACCTGACTTGCCTCCAACTTGCAGGCTCTTGAGTCCCACTTTGGCCTAAGAGCTTGGGGGTGGTTTCCCCATGTTTTTGCAGTCTCCCGCAGAAGGTGCTAGGGAGGAAGGCAATACCCTCTCCTCTCTCCTAGTCCTCAAAACCAATGAAAACCAGAGACATCATGCCCCTGCTGGCCGGCAAAGCCACCTCCAAGGCAAGGTAACCACATGGGACAGAAGGAAATCCAGCCAGGCCACAGACAGGAGGGGTGGGAAGGGACAGAAACGATGCTGGAAGCAAAGACATGAGGCTGGGATGTTGCACTTTGTCAGCCTTTCCTCAAATAGCTCCCAGCTCCCAGCCACGGCGGCACAAACCCCTGGCGCCTGCCCTAAAAAGGCAGAGGATCACGACTTACCCTCGTAGGACAGCACGTGGCCTTTCTTCCCTTCGTAGATGACATGTCCTTTGGGCACAGCATCCTCTCTTGCCTTCTCTGCTCTGCTGGGGCTGTCTTCTCCGATTATCCTGGTAATGGTTCCTTTGTACAGCACTTCTGCCGGGGTGCCCTTGGAAAGCCACCAAGATCCATATTTAACAGTGTCACAAGCAATTAAGCAAGCGCGCGCGCAGGGACAGGCTGTTCCCCGCGGGAGGCTGAGTGCAGGTCGAGCGCGCCCAGCCTCCGCTTCCTGGCGCAGCCAACAGCGAGGGACCTGCAGCTTAATTATTGATGAGGATGATAACGAGGAGCGGTAAAGAGGTACGTGATCCGTGCGAGGCTGCTGGGAAGAGGCAGGGGGGCTGAGGACAGCACAGACCTCCAAAACAGCAGCTCTTTTCACTATGCGTGTTTTGGACTAAGCTACCTGCATCGCTTCCACCCTTGGGTCTGGGGAGACAGGGCACCTCCTGGGGACACCCTGGTGACAAAAAGGACTGCTCAAGTGTTAGGGTTTTCCTATTTGCAACCCGTTTTTCCTATTGCAGCCTACTTCCCCACGCTGGTAAAGGAGACATGGAGATGTCCTGCCTGCCCAGGGCACATCTGCTGGCAGCAGGAGTGACCTTCAGAGCGCTGCCTGCACACGGGAGCTGGTGCTGGCAGCACGCCTGGGTGAGATGACAGGCATCAGCAAGAGCAGTCCTGGAGCAGGTCCGGGACAAAACCTGCCGGTTGGCTCTCCAACAGAAACAGTTCCTTACACAAACTGGTGTGAACCGAAACCTCTTCTTCCCTGGAGGCACACACAGACACAGCTCACAGACACCTGCCCCCCTTTTAATGCCCTTCAAAACACTCAGAACTGGATGTCCTTGAAGACATTGCTGGTGATAACATCCCTCTGCCATCACCTGCTGGTGTGAACCCTCAACAGCCACTGTAGGGTGATGGTCCCACACCCCACTGCAGGGAAGGCACAGCCACGCTGTCAGAGAGAAGCTTTGACTGACACCTCCATGCTCTGCTCTTTTAACCCCATCAAGCCTCAGGACTGATGTTTATGGGAAGCCTCAGGGAAGGGATATCCCAGCCAGCTTTGCTGGTGCTTCCAGGTTGTGCCTGTGCAGGTTATTCCCCCACCCTAGCTTGGGGATGCTGCTGGTACCAAGCCCTAGAGCATCAGCAGTTCCAAAACCCTGCCAGAGCTACCAGGACATGCCAGCATCCAGGTTCAATGCTCTGGTAGTTCACCCTTGCAGCACACCCGGTAACGGCTTTCCCAGCTGGCTCTCCCAGCCCCAGGTAAGTCATCTTCCTTCCGTGGACGTGCTCAGAGGGGATTTGAAAGCAAGTGATGACAGATGGCTTCAGAGCAGAAAGCATATATTCAAGATCTGCTTTCCGTGAACTGGATGACTAATCTGAGATCAAATATCAGCTCTGGGAGCTGCTGCCGGAACAGGGGGCTCCTTCTCCCCAATGGGAGCAGAAGGATGCAGGCTGCTGGGCCAGCAGGAGAGGCAGGTAATGCCCTGGGTCTGGGCTTGGTACCTTAATCCCAAGCCAAACAAAGGAATCTAGATGGATTAATTAGCTGGATGCAAAACAGCGTCTCAACAGACTGCTCATCTCCTGAACTCTTGGCACGTGGTGCTCAAGACCCTGCCCACCCACTACTGCTCATAGCTGCTGCAGGGGCATATGAGAGGATGAAGCACAGTGTTTGCTCTGATGGGTTATTTACAGCCCCCAAGGAGCTGCTCCTGGCAGCTGCTGATGCAGGGTACCAGGCAAGTGAAGCCTTTGCTCTGGGCCAGGATTCAGGTTCATGTCCCCAGGGCCCAAGGGAACACGGCCACCCTCCTTGAAGGAGGCAGGCAGAAATCTCAGCGTGAGTGGCTTTAAATATCTGAGTGATGGCCAGATAAAATCCCCAAAGGAAAAGGATTTTTTCTGTTGTTAATGCTCTCTGCTCTGTTACCGTGTGAGCAATAACTCACACTGCAAAACACTACCTCCCGCTTGCCAGCTGCTCTTCCGAAGATGGATGGTGGAGATTAAGGCCAAACTATCTTCCTGCTCAAGAGAGCCTTCGGGCAGGACCTTCAGTGCAGCATGCTCAGCCCTGGCAGGAGACCTCCCTACCTTACATGCACCTTGGATTCTCCCCCTCTCCTCTGCCTGGCCTGACCCTCCATCCATCTCCTCCTTCATTCAGCTCCACTTTCTTGCACTGGCAATACCTGTGCTGCTCAGCCCTGTGCCATGCACTCAGTGCACCCTGCAAACCCCAATCCCCGTGTGCAGCACAAGCTGCAGCCGCCAGCACCCAGAAAGAGAACCCACCAGAGACAAGGGACTTACATGTGTGATGGACCCTCGGTAGGTGATGGGTGACTCCGGAGGGGGTCTGGATGTCGGTGTTCCCTTGGTGATGCTCCCTCCTGAGGCAGAGCTGAGGGAAGTACCTGTAAGACACAAAGGCGGTGAGCTGGGGGCTGGATTTGCTGTTCAGCACAAGAACTGTGGGGCTGAGACACCTGACTAAGTGCAGGATTCAACCCAGTCTAAGTGAGCTGAGGTTCTGGAGGGAAAGCTCTCCAAGGAATGCCAGTGTTAAATCCCATGCCTTGCAGAGCTCTTTCCACCCCATTCCCCAAGGGACCCAGCCCTGCAAGCATAGGCTGGGAGGTAGGAAAAATGGGCATTTTGAGGCTATCAGCTCCCTGCTGCCTTTGTGGAGGGGCCAGGCAGATTTATGAGCCTGGGAGAAAGCACAGCCTGTCTCAGCCTCCCCTGATGGGATCAGAGCAGATCTCCAGCGAGACGCGGCTCGGGGTGGTTTGAGTTCATCTGCGTGGATCCGTCCTGGGCTGGAGGCAGCCCCACTGCACTCAGGCTTCCGACTGCCTCAGTTGTGGGGCTCGCAAATCAGAATTTGCACTTAAAAGCAACACCTTTGCATTTATTTTCTTCTGCCTAGCTAATGGGGAAAGAAACATGGGAGGGCTGTATTTAAACGCAGTGCGTCCCTGCCCAGCTGCAGCAGCAACAGTGAAGAGCCTGCAAAAAATTAATGGAATTTAAGCAGGTCTTGGTTTGTGCTAAGGAACAGATTTGTGGGTTGAACACAAAACCTCCACCAGGATCAGTGCCTAAGAGCCTGATCTGGGGAAGATCTGTACAAACCTATCTGCCACAATGCTGGAGAAAAAGGGGGAAGGGACCCCTCCTGCTGTGCACAGCCCCAGAAATCAAACCTGAAAGCACAGGGCAACTGCAGCCAGTGTGATGCTCACCAGGCTTGGCAGTGCCAGCATCCCTCCCATCCCACTTCCCGAGCTTCCCGCTCCCGGCTCCTCACCCCGCAGGATGGAGCCCTCCTGGGATGCCTGCAGAACCAGACTTTCCGGCTGGCTGGCCTGGCTTCTAGGAGAAAGTTGTTCCTGCTTTACTCCAGGAAAAGGCACTGGAAAACAACAACCATGTATCAGTGTAGGTGCAGGGCAGAGGGTCGCACCCCTCTGCTGCTCGAGGCATCTGTGCCAGCCCTGCACTGGTAACTCCTCGGTGCCTTTGCCATCACCGCCTCTTTGGCATGGACTTCACCAGGGATGCAGCAATTGGCTGAATGCACAACTACTGGTGAACAAAGCCAGATCCTTCACCTTGGCAAAGGCACTGCCCGGTGCTGCCGGCACCAGGACCAGAGCCGACACTGAAAACCCAGTAGTGGTTTATAACAGGACCATGTGCACAGTGGGGAATAGGGCCCATATCCCTCCTCCGTCACACTTAGTCCTTCACTCATCCCCTCCTGCTGTTAAACACTCCCAAATCTGCAGACTAAACACTTTCTTTGTTCACTTCAGGCCATTCACTCTTTATCCTACTGGCCTGGGGAGAGGCAATATATTTCCTTCCTTCGATCACAGTATTAGCTGGAGGGTATTTATAGGCTGGGATGTGTCCCTGGCTGAGTTGCTGCTTTCTTATACTGCACAAATTTAGCTCCCTGTGTCTCCGCTTTCCTGAGGGACTAATCCTTTCATCCTCTTAGCAGGTCTCTCTGCACTTCATTGCTGTGTCCTGTGCTCTTCTTTCCTGCATGCTGCCAGCAAGTTCGCTTCCCAGGGCTCTCCAAGAAACCCCTCACCTCCCAGTCCCTTACCCAGTTTCTTGGGATCCATGGTCAGTGGCAGGCCCATGGTGATCGAGCCAACAGGGACCTTGGCGTGCTCGGAGCTGTAGGGTGCATGGAGCTGGATGGGCATGCCCTGCAGAGCGAGAGGAGAGGTCAGGAGCTGCTGCCATCCCTGCAAGGCATCTCCACCATTCACACCAAATGCCCTACCTGGGAAATGGATCCAACGGGTCTCTCCAGCACGGAGGGGTGCTTGGTGGAGGAGATGAGGGGAGGAGGGTTGGAGATGCTTGCTAGTCTCTGCAGCCCTGAGCGAGAGCTCTCATGCAGGTTTAGTGGGATGGGGTGTCCTGTGTGGAAAACACAAGCGTTAGCAACAAAGAGGGCAGGCAGAATGGCTGCAGCTATCGGAGAGGAAAGGGGCGAGGGAAGGAGCAGGGGCTGGATGGGATGAACTGGCCGGCTGTGAGCCTGCGCTGGGATCCAAGTCACACGGTCGTTTTGGAAAGGACTGGGAGAGTTTCAATTACTGCCCCTTGTCCCCTGTGCACCCTGAGGATGCGCTGCACCCAACCCGTCTGCCCTCCAGCCAGAGCAGGACAGTGCAGCGAGGGGTGAAACCTGCCCGGCCCTGCGCAAAAGCAGCGTGTGGAGCACCCACAAACCAACCACATCCCTAAACCTGCCCTGGCCATAGCTGGGAGACCTCACTGGTACCCTCAGACCACTGCATTAGCAGCGAGGGAGCTCCACACCAGGCCAAAGCAAGGCATTAGCAGGTTTCTGATGAACCCGCTTCTCTTACCGCACCCCCCCCCCCCCCCCCCCCCCCCCGCAAAAGCTGCACTGATTTAAGATCAGGAGCTGTGGTACTGGCTGCAACCTCCACCCTCAGCCCCAGGGGAGGACAGAAGGCACACACTACGCAGTCAGTGGCTGTTACTTGCCTGGTGGGTTGTACTGAAACAAGTGGGGCTCTGCCTGGGGAGAGGTTTTGATCACATCCCGGGAGTAGGACAGGACGGGCGGCCAGCACGAGGCAGCCATCGGCTCCGCGCTCAGCTTCTGAGCCTCTGCGATGGAGGAGAAATGCACAGACTTTTCTGCAAGGGAAACAGAAAGCAAACAGCTCGCTCAGTAACCCCATGGGCAAGCATTCCCTGCAGGCAGGGAAGCCACAGCCAGCACCCAACATGGGAAATGGCTTCAGTTCAGTCTGAGCTGGCCACGAGGGCTGAAATCACCAACCAAGCTAAACAAAAGCCTCAGTGTCACTGCCTGGATTTGACAGCGTTTATTTTACTGAGATGCTTAAAGCACAGTGGGGAGGGCAGATGTCCATGTTGGTGATTCTGCTGGTGCTCACCGCCAGCCTGGACCTCCACAGACATCACATCCAGGAGAGACTACATTCCGCATGCAACCAGTCACTGGGATGAGCCCAACATCCGGCTCCTTGCCAGGGCATGGTCACATGCAAACCACCCCTGGGCAGCCTGTACCTGGGCCCACAGGTCTGCATCAACCACCAAGGCAGGGCTGGAGGGACTAGTGAGGATCCTGCCACCCCCTTCGTGAGGCTAAAGCCAAAAGGCACCAGTGCTGGTGTGGCAGGCACCTGCGCACAGCCAGGCACAGGGTGCCTGGGGAGCCCCAGTCCACTGCCAGGGACCACAACACACTGGGAACAAGCTCATCCCCACATCACATCATGATGCAAAAGCTCAGCCGCTCTTAAAGGATGGCTGCTGGCTATAAATCATTTGTAGGCTGCAGGAAGTGATCAGAAATAATGGCATCAGCTTCTTGGACAGCAAGGGGATAATGTGCTGATGTCCTCTGAACGCCTGGGACAAGCACACTGTACAAAAGACTGCCAAAGGCAAACGAAGATCAAGATGGGCTCTGCAGGATGACCAGATGCTCTGTGGGGAGCAGGCAGCTTGAGGGTCCTCTGCAAGGCACTGGGGTGAGGGGCAGGAAAGCTTCCTGAAATTATATGGCTTAGGATATACTGGATGCCAGGCTGGATTCACCCTGGCAATGAAAAGGCTGAACAGAGGCCAAGAAGTGCTTAATAATGGAAGAGCTGTGCTGGGGATGCCCGAACCCTGCCATGCTCTGCAGGGTGCTGGGGAAAAGGGCTTCATCTGCACCAGCTCCATCCCAAGTACATCCTCATGCTTTACGGAGCAGACAGATGAGACAGCCTTTTCTGGATGGATTAGAAGCAGGTTTGGTGGGATCTGTTTGTAATCGATAACCACTTAATTCTGCACTGCCCTTCTTGCCCAGATCCACCTGTGTAACGTCTGCATTGACCAGAAATTAGAAACTGGGCAGTAAACAATAGCAATCACAAATGAAGCCAGCCTTTAACCATCAATTCTTGATAAAAATAGATGCCTCAATCCTGCTAAGCCTAATAATAGGGCAAGTAGATTATCAGAGGCCCAATTTAATGAGGCTTTACTGCATTATCGTTATTAACGCTCGGTGTGCTCAGAAGCTGAGAGATTATTCTTGTCCCCTTCACTGAGAGAAGAAATCCATTATCAGCACACAAAGGTGTCCACGCACTCACACCTCTGCAGCCTGGCAGGGCTGGGCCTTGGCTGCAGCCTCTTCTCTCCCCATGTTGGATCCTAGAGAGGATCCTTTCATCCTGCCAGTAGGAGGGAATACAGGCACATCCTCCAGGCTGACACAGAGTCCCTGGCACATCCACGCTCCCTGATTTTCTCCCCTTCAGCTCAGCCTCACTCAGCCCTGCACAAACAGCACTGGGATGTCCCCGCTGAAGATGCTCTCTGATGCCAAGGCCCTGTCAGCCAAGGCTACGTGCACGCTGGATGGCTCTTGGAGAGCCCCATCCTCCTCCTTTCCCCACGGGAGCCATCCCCTCCCCTGCATGCCTCTCTCCAGCCTGTGAAATGTGTCCAGTTCCTAATTGCCCCCGCATTAGAGGGTGGCTATAACTCAGCCAGCTTTTGATAAAATAGCACTTACGCGGGGAAGAGAGAGTTCCTATTACCGTTTATCAAGCCCCTGGAATGGGAGCGAAGGAGTCAGAGTTTATATGATCCGTCATCCAAATTAATGCTCTTGGCTCCCCATCGCCCGCAAAGGCCAGATGAAACACGACTAAATCAACACAAAACATACCGCTGGCTTTCAAACCGCCGATAACCAAAGATACGCCCCACGGCGGCTCGGCAATGGGAAAAGGGATCCGGCTGCCTGCGGGTGAGATCCAGGCAGGGCTGCCTCTGCCTGGCCCTGCGATTAGCAGCTCATCTTGGGAGGAGGAGAGGGCAGTGCTCAGGAAGGTACGGCTGGGGCTGGCTGCCCTCCAAGCCGATAGAGCCCCAGCCAGCGGCTGCGAGGCAGCCAACGCCTCGGCCAGGATGTGTGCAAGACTTGGCTTTGAAGCGGATCCAGAGTGGTGAGGAGGATGTTGATCTCTGGAGCAGTTGCAAGAGTTCAAGCTCTCCTATTGAGCAGGGGAGGAACGGGAGTACCTGCTCCGGAGGAGCTGACCCCTTGCTAGCAGGCAGCAAGGGGCTGCTCTCCTGAAGGCTTTGCCTGTTTAACATGAGGTGGTATGGCTGCATGATGTCCGCAGTCTGGATGCTTGCCACTTCATTGGGATGCCTCAGAGAGCAGGGGAGGGAAGGGACATACACAGATTTGCCAGGACTATCTGGCCATCTCCCCTCTGATCCTTGATCCACAGCTGAGATATGCTCCAAGAAGCTGAGACAGCACTGAGCAACTGCTGAACTGAAATCAGGGCTTTGGGGGATTTGATTTCTCCCCTCGAGGTGATTCATCACAAACCTGCTCATTTTCAAATGGGAGATGCACTCCCATCACAGAGAAGAGCAGCCTAAGATTCACTAGGGTCCACATGTAACCCAGACCTGCTGTGGTATCCAGCACACGTGCACAGCTATGCAGGGTTTGGACATCACAGAGCTGGAGCCCAAGACCTGCCGAGATGTTTGCAGGGGTACAGGGAGGAAGAATTAGTTTCATTAACATGCACAATTCAAAGCACTACAGAGGTATGAGAGAATAAAATATTTCATGCCAATGGTGCTTTGCAGACAACAAAGCCATAAAAAATCCACCCAAACATCAGACCCTTGCATATAATAATGGTGCCAAAAGGTTGCAGAATGACATGGTTAATTTCCAAGCCCTAAACCCTGCCTTGTACCTAACACACAGAGAGATTTGCCTCATCTCCTCATCGTCCTGCAATCAGGAGGAAGCTGGAGCTGCAGCACTGGGACACCAACAATGCTGACTACCTGCTGCCAGGGGAGAAGAGCTGGAAGGGAACTGTTCCACCTGGGTAGCAAACCTAAGCACAGCAGGTTGAGATCAGCTGGAGGTGGGACTTCATGGGTGGCAACACCAGGACTCAGTAGAAACTCCCTTTCTTGCCAGGTGAGCAAGCACCTCCTTTGCTTCTATGCAAAACATCCTGGAGGTGTGAAGCACACATGGCAATATTTATTGTTTAAAAAACCCCATTTGGTCAAGTGCCAGCAAGCAACTCTTCCGGCGAGCACGTCGCCCTGTGCAGAGGGACGTGACAGCTTGGAGAATAAATACCTGGGCCTGGACACTGCAGAGCAGGCTGCTGTGATCCTGCCTGCCTGAGGGTGAACTAGCGCAGCGATCTTCCAGCAAGGATCACAGCCCAGGTCCAGTGCAGATCTGCCTCATCACTGCAGTATTATCCACCTTCCATCTCCATGTATTACAGCTGCATCCGTCGCCATGCAGGATCCAGCACTGGGGGGTACTGCACCCCACCCTGCCCAACTTCCCTCCTCCTCTGATCATGCTACTGGTGACAGCATCTCCACACACAACTGAACCACAAGCTGGCTATGAAGGGCAGGGACACAAGAGTCTGAACTGGAACAGACTCTGATGCTCAGACTAAAAACACATTTAGAGGATGGTCTCATTAGGACTTCCCGTCTCTCCTTAACCTTGATCCCCAGGTGCTCAAGCTAATAATGCTTCAGATGCTCTACGGTGGGAAACTCTGAATTGCTCATTAGGCAGCCAAACCACATCAGAGCTATTCCGGGGAGAAAGCACTGGGAATCTTTACAGGAACCTTTGGACTCCGAGTCACAGTATTAGCATTGATTTTAAATGAAATAATGGTCCCCACTGAGCATTAAAAGCATTCTTTATAGAAAGCCAGCAAGGTAGAAAAGAGCCATTGTACCCAGAGCTCTGGCATGCCTCCAGGCCCCTCTACTCTCAAGTGAATGGCAGAGCTGCTAATAAAGGCAATCTTCACCTCCTCAGCGCTCGACACTAGCCCCGTGTTTGCTGTAGGCTCAGTGAGACATCATGTACTGTCTAATGAACATGGGAAATTAGCCATGCCTCTCTCGTCCTGCTTCAAGATGCTATTAAAGAGCTTTCAAGGCTTGAAGCAAGCTTTCACCTAAGAGGAGGACTGCTGCCGGCTGCATACAGCTGCACATACTGGGTGCTGCTGTGCGGATGAACACGTGCACGTCCCTTACCTTCCTTGTCACCAACAGCGGGGCTCCTGCTCTTTCCCCTGGGACTGCTGCTTGGCTGCTGCGGCTCCTTCTCAGCCTGCTGCTGCTGGGACTGGGAGAGCTTGCTCGGGGGTACGTCCTCACGGGCAGACTCGTGGGCTTTTGTGATCTGCTGCTGGTAGAGGGCCAAGGCATGGGGAGGCACCTGAGGCTTCACACTTCCACTCTGCAGTATCCCCTCCGAGAAACCCTCGGAAATCTGCAAAGCGATATGAATTGGTGACACTGGGCATGTGCTGCTGACACCCGCAGCAGTC
Organism: Lathamus discolor; assembly: GCF_037157495.1. NCBI lineage: Eukaryota > Metazoa > Chordata > Aves > Psittaciformes > Psittacidae > Lathamus > Lathamus discolor. The sequence continues at coordinate 11,511,476 of NC_088895.1, read as the reverse complement.
TTGGAGACATCAAGGTGTCACGAGAAGCGCCTGCCCCACACTAGCACTTCAAGTCTTATCAGCCAAACAAGGCTTCAGAGCTCACCAGCCATCACATAAGCGTACAAGCTCCGTGCTGGTGATGCTACAAGAGAGCCTCACACTTCCCATGTTTAAAACCTCTGATCTATAGTTAAGTGCTTGTAGCTTCTGCCAGATGTTACACTACAGCAGCCACATCTTAAGCTTTAACAAGGGAAACTGGAAGAGCATCAGGAATGGCTCCTCCCTGAGTGCTCAGAACCCAGATTTCCTCCCTGCCCACCCCGTGCTGCTGCTCCTCTGGTGTAGACCCTGGGGATACCAGGGTGCTTTTGTCACAGCCTAAGCAGAGCTTCTGGATCAGGAAGAGCGTAAACACTTCTTAGGTGGTATCCTTCAAGCACATGAGATGAAGAGAAGCACGGGGAAGGTGCACCCTTGCTTTTTAAAGCAACGGGAGGCAGCAGTCATGTGGCAGTGAGAAGCTTTTTCTGTCCAGACCTCCCACGACTTTCTGATCAAAGAGCTCAAGGGACATCCAAATGCTGCTGGCAGAGCTGCTCCAGCAGCTGGGAACACACTCGGCACAGAGAGCACCTTGCCTGCTAGGGAGCTCACACTGCCCAGAGGCACAGCTCTGCACAGACTATGAGCTTGGCCATCCACAGGGATGAGCACGTCCTTTCAACCCTGCCACATACCATGCAGGCAACACAGCCTGATGGAAGAGCATGCAGGAGGCACACACAGCCACTGTGCTCCCAGTCCCAGCCCTCTCTAATGGGGTACTCACAATGGGAGGGATGGCAGCAGCACGCTGCTTCAGCTGCTTCAGGTCCAGTGGCTTCTGTGGCGAGGAGTTCAGCCTGGCATCGCTGGCAGCGTTGAGCAGGCTGGGCCGGGGGGACAGCAACCTGGACACAAAACATGCATGTCAACCAGGCAGTGCCCATGTCCCATTGGTTCCCCATGCCATGCACCCCTCTGTTTTGTGCTGCTGAGCCTAAAGGACACCCTTTTCATCAGAGAGGAATGATGCTGGACCACTGCTCGCTGCTGGGCTCCTGCAGGATGATCTGCCATGCTACCCAAAGCACATGGGGAACCACTGCTTCTATGGCGGTGTCTCAACTTCAACTTTGGTGGGCTGCAGTGTCCCCAGGTCATTTTGGTCTATGAGGGCTACACAGTCTGGCCCAGCTAGAACCCTGGGCAGCTTTGCTTCGGCATGGCAAGTCTGAGAGGAGGCATAGAGTGGGATCCTGCTTTCCAAAGACAACCCATGTGGGGCTCTGCGTTCAAGTAAGATCATTACATCTGGCTCATCCCCAATGCTGACTACTTCTACCAAATCTGCTTCTGTCCACAAGAAACCCAAAGGAGAACTGGAGCCTGGATTTACAGAGTAGTAAGGAAACCAGTTCAGATTTCATTTGGGCATCACGCTACCTCGCTGGAGCTCACACGTGATGCTTTCCTGGCACTCAGGATCAGCCTCATGCTCCTCTTCAAGGACTATCTTTTAACACGGGTGCTAAAACCTGGGCAACCAACCACGTGCACATGACAGGGGTGCTCAGATCACTTGAAAGATGAGAGGCTGGATTTGGATGGGATTTGATGCTCAGCCCAGTGGCTCTGCAGCCCTGCACCCCCACTCCTTGCTCTTTCCCTTGGCTATTTGAGTTGCCTCAAACACTCAGCCAGCCACGCTGTGCAGTGTGAGCATCTCCACAGCGCCACTGAAATGGGGTAAGGATGAAGGTGTGTGAAACCCATGGGTCAAACCCTCAGTGTGCCCAGCTCCTGAGCTCACGCTGAGACCGCCGGGACCACATCTCCCCAGCCCATCTCTGCTCTCCCTCCCTCCTGTTTGTTGAAGCCAGTTCATAGTTTTCAAGCTTTACAGCCTGATTTGTTTATTTTAGCTGTTATTTCACTGCTCTCTTCAGCCTATAAATTTCAAGGTCACTCCATGCTCACCCTTGGATGAATAAACAAGTGTGGCGGGGCCATGTACAGGGAATAAACTCACCATGGTGCTGGGACTGCCCCCAGCCCCTGCTCTGCACAGTGGCCAGTGTTGGAGGGGACCCACCTCCAGACTGGGACCAGGGTGCTCTGATTAGGCACCCATGGGAGACCAGGCGAAAGGCAGCAAATCTGAGCTGCTCCCTAAGTAACTGCACTGATAAACGCAACGTGGGTGCTGTGAAGCCATGCTGTGGGGGACACAGGGCTCCTGCAAGGGTGCAACATCCCAAAGTCTGCTGAGACACATGGCTGGGGACAAGGGCGCTTGCTCCTGAGACATTCGCTCCATGCTGAGCTGCTTGCTCACAGGAGGTGACTGGCCCAGCTCCACGTCCCTGTCACTGCTGGCCCCGGACAGATGTGCTCAGCACCGCTCTCCTCACAGCAGTTCTTGCAGGACATGTAGCTAAACAGCCTGATGCTCCAGAGCGGGGCAAGCAGGGTCCCACCAGCCCCCAGCAGAGCAACCACCCCAGCAGCAGCTCTGTGCATTCATAGCGCTTACAGAGATGCATTTAAGCACACTTAAGATCATCAGGTTTTCTAAAGCCCTCCAGGATCCTGAGCTTAGGAAGCCAGAGTGAGTATCAAGCTCATCAATATGCAAATTGCATAATTCAGTACAGCCCTCCCAGCAGATCCTGCGCTGCACATGGGGCTGTCTGCTGGGTACTTTGCTCTGGGAGTCACCAGATGAACAATCCTCATCACCTCATATCCACCCAATGCCAGCGCAGGGCCTCCCAGACCCAATGGGTCAGCATGGGTGACAGCAGTGGGAGCGATGGGAAAAGGATTTGAGCAGGAAAGGGCTGGCACATGGCTGAGCCGTTGTAGTGTGGAAATGGGACCCTCCAAGGCACAAAGCTTTGGGGGTGACCAGGAGACTGTGTTCCCACACCTCCTTCAGCCTCCACCATGTAGACAGGGACAAGCTTCATTGCCAGACAAGCCAACACACTGACACATGGCCCAAAGACAATTCCTCGCACACACAGTGGTTGTGCTAAGGTGACAGCTACCAGATGTCCCCAATGGGCTCCCCCAACCCAGGGCCACAGCACCAACACGATGCTTGCCCAGCACAGCCCTTGCACCTATGGCTGTGCCAGTGACCAGGACACACAGTGCAAGGGTGGCTTTGTGCCACTCTTGGTGGCTTGATGCTCGTGGGCAGGCATCTCCTCTCTGCACTTCAGGTCTACAGTGGCTGACCACGCACGGCCTCCCCCGTGTGTCCCCATCTGGTGTGGCCCCCCGCAGAACCGCAGTACCGACAGCCCCAGCGGCAGCCCTCGTGCAGCACACTGCACAGAACCACCGTCCATGAGCTGCCTTCCCCAGCTTTGCCGAGTTAAGGCTCTGCCTCCTTACCTTGGACTTGTCTCTGCCAGCGTGAACTGCAGGACTCAAGCAAGGCTGCCCCACCATCACACGCCAACCCTGCACCTTCCCCTCTCACCGCAGGGACAACCCCGGCCACCCTCTGTCCCCTGCTGGGAGATGCTGTGGACAGCTTGATGCCTTCACCAGTGCGGGGAAGCGCTCCCACGCCGTGCCGGCGCGCGGTGGGCGGGCGAGCATCGGGTGATGCGGTGATGGGGCGGCTCACGTGGCATCGCGGCAGCCTGGTCCTGCTCGGTGCGAGTCACACTGCAGCAGCGGGGCTGCGGTACCCGCCCGCGAGCCCTCGGCTGGGGGGAACATCACCAGGAGCATCAGAACCAGCACTGGTGTGAGCTGCAGCATTCCCGTGCCGCCTGGCTCTGCCATCACCCGTGCTCCATCGCCACACCGGGTAAGAGGAGTGGCTTGGGAGCTGTGGGATGCCTGTTTAATGTTTAACACTCCTGGAAGCTGCTAACTGTTCGACAAGCAAGATAGGTGCTGACTCAGCGAGGAGCTGGGGATGAAAAAGTCGTTCCCAAGACTTGCTCCTTTGCTGCTGGGAAGTCGCTACGAGCTGCTGCTGCCCTGTTTTCGGCTGGGTTAATGTTAAACTCAAGGAGCGCAGCCCCGCTGGCCTCACTCTCCCTTTGCTGGGAGGCTTTCTCCTGTCTGGGAAGGAGGAGAGGGCGGGGAGGGGTGGTGCTGGACTCTGTCCGCCGCGGGAGAGGAGCACTGCAGCCAAGAGGCCTCAGGCCTGCCATGGGGCCAGGGCCAGCAGCACCCGCACCGCCCCTCAGCATCATCAGTGCTGCTTCCAGCTGCTCAGCAGCGAGGGGCTGCTCATTCAGGGCAGTGTGGAGGATGCTCCTGCACAAGCAGGACTCACCCACTGGCTCCCACATCAATCACAAGGAAAGCATGGAGAACACTAAGAGAGGCGGAGATGCACGATGGCTCCCAACAACCTCATCCTGCTGCTTTGCTCCGCTGGTTTTCCAAACAGCCCCATCCACAGCACTGAGTACAACCCACCTAGCCTGGCAGCACCCCTCTCACCAGTGAACTACCCCCTTCAAGCCCATGGGAGGGATGTGGGATGCAGGATGCTGGATGTGGGATGCCAGCCTCCAGTCCCAGCCCAGCTCCGAGGCTGGGAGGGACTGCTTTCCCTGTATGCAATGCCAAACTCAGAAGCCCCATCTGGCCCAGGAGCCAGCGCGGATGGAAGCCAGAGCCATGAGAAAAATCAGACACATGTATTCATACATATTCTATAATAAAAGGAAACCTTCCCCCTGTTCATGTAGCTTTGGGTGGGGAGAGCAATGTGGGAAAAGCCAGGACAGAAGAATATTTCTCCAAGGAGAAGGCCAGTGTTTCACCTCCTTGCCCCAGGAGACATCCATGAAGGGTCAGAATCACCCTTGGCTGCCGGCTCCAGGGGTGGATGAAGGGCTCAGGACTGCAGTGGCTCAGGTGAATACCTGGAGGCACAGCCCCAGGAAAGCTCACGCAGCCCACACCGTTCCCCTCCCTTTATGGCCAGGACAGATAATTCTCCCCTACAGATGCAAGCAGCATCTCCACCAAGGGAGCAGCTCACCCCCTCTCTGCACTGGAACATGTCCCTGATGCAACTTCTCTCCTGCCAGCACCGACTCAGAAACCATTCCAACCCTGGATGCTGGCAAACCAGCCCGCGCTCTGCACAACTGCTGTCCCCAAGGGCACGTCCTGCTCCATTGCGTCACCCAGACGGGCTGCCACCAGCCCTGCACCCAACAGCAGCCCGCGGCCATTGCCCAGGAGCACCCGTACGCTGGGACATCGCACTGCCCGTTGTGTCATGGCCCCTTTCAAAGTGATAGCCAAAGGGTCACAGCCACATGGGGCACAGCCAGGCCTGTCCCTTTGGCTGTGGGAGCACCTCAACAGTGACATTCCCAAGCTCAGGAGAGTGCATGTGGACAGTGCAGCATGTACAGAGATACTGGTCTGGCCCTGGGCCATGCACTTGCCCACCTCTCTCCCCAGTCCTACCTGCTCTTGTCCACAGCATCCTGCTCGTCCATCTCATCCGCGCTGCAGGTCGCGCTGGAGTCACTGTCGGGGTTCACCCCGGAGCCTTTACTGCCTTTATGGCTCTCCTTCTTCTCGGCCTTGGGCGTCCCCTCCGACCCTGCTGTCCCTGCGCCACTGACGCTGCTTTCTGCCTTCTTGTCATTCCCCTTGTCCTTCTCCTGGCTGTCTTCGCTCTCCTCCTTCTTCACCTCGCTATTGCAGGGCTCTTCGCTCACCTTCTCCTCCGGCTCCTCCGTTTTCACCACGTCCACCACCAGGTCCTCCTGCACCTTCTCCTCGCTGCTGGGTGGCTCAGGAGCTGCCTCCGGCTGCGGGCTGGCAGCAGGAGCGGGGTTGGCAGCGGGAGCGGGGGGAGCGTCGGGGGGTGTTGGAGCCTCTTCCCACTTGACTGCCGGTTCTGTGCCGGAGTCACCTCCCGGCCCGGGTGGTGCCTTGGCCCCGTTTTCGCCTCCTTCTTTGGCCTCAGGCCTCGGCGAGGGAATGCTCTCGGTGTCGGAGCTGTTATTTACTGCAGCTGAGAAAAGGGAAGAAATAAAAATAAGGATCAGCCCAAGATTCTTGCTTCCCATATCGCTGCCTCCACCCCCTCCCTTGGGAGGAGAACGCCCTCGTTCCTCCGAGAAGGAGACGATCCCAGGGCTGGGAGAGCTGTGCCGGGATCCCCGGATCCAGAGCCTACGAAGCAAAGGGATGCTCTGGGGGCCTCTTCGCTTGCCCAGCACAACTGCTGTTAACCCCCACCCAAACACAAAACCACACACGCAAAAGCCTGGAGATGGAGCAACTGGGAAGCTGGATTTTAATGGAAAACCCTGGCTGCTGGCTGGATTTGCAGGACAGGACCTGCTCCCTCCTCACCCTCTCACCCATGGCTCTGATCAGCTCTGCGCCCCCAGGACCAGGCACATTCTGATTGCTGACTTACATCGCCTGTGTCCCTGGCTCTGCCACCCCAGGGCAGCTGGGGACCATCCCTAACCACTGGTGTGTTTATTGCTATTTAAGCTGCCAGTGCAGATGAAAGGAGGTCAGGGTCAGTGAAAGCAAAGTGCTGGCAGTGCTGCAGGACAGGTTAATTATTACATGGAAAAGATCACTCTCAAATCTGCCACCAATGGCTTAAAATGAGCTGGAAGCACAAACGTCCATGAACTGCTGCAGATGAAGGTGATGCCAAGAGATTGTTTCTAATGCTGGGCAGATTGCTCCCTCCAAGCCTTTGCCAGATAAACACAGCCAGGAGCCCTCCACAAACCCATTTCAGCGTGTCCTCACCGAGCAGACCTCAAGCCCAAAAGCTTCTTCATGCGCATCCCTTGACTTGCCTCTCTCCATAGCAGCACAGACAGCTTTCAAACGGTGGTGAGATGAGTGGCACAGAGGGACTAAGTCCCAAGACTGTGTCAAAGCACATCCATCCTTCCTTGGCAGGAAAAAGTGCCAGACTCACCAGGAATCTCAGCCTTCTCCACCCTTTACTCACTTGCAATCAAGCAATGAGGTGTCCCATCACCCACATAGGGATGAGGTTTATGGCACGTTTGGCCGAACTCTCCCTGACTGCCACTAAGTGCTACACAGGACACCACACTGAGACAGCCAATGGTAGCTTGTTCCAGGCTCAGCCAAGCTCCAGCACACTCCTTCCAGATGCTGAATCCACAGTGATACCATAACCCCCACACCAAGTCCTTTCTCCCTGGCCAGCCACATGGTCCCCTGACTCCAAGCTATAGCCTGAGCATCCCCAAATGTCACCCACCCTGCCACCTCTGTGCCTGTGCTTTTCATCCCCTCTGCTTACAACCTTCTTCATCCCCACAGCCCACACCAGGAGCAAAACAAGAGACAATACTTGGAGCATAAGGCTTGGGGCATGTCAAGAGCTCTGTCTCTCATCTCAAGAATACGTTGTTTCCTCTCGAGCACTCTTTCAAAGAGCAATAACCACCTTTTACTTTGCGCCTCTGAGTCATGTATCACCTCGCACAAAGATTTACCTGGAATCTGCCTTGTAATGAGTCACTTGCCAAGATGATTTGAAAAGATTTCCCATTTCGAGTCCCATTAGCCTGGGTGCTGAGGCCAGGAACCAGCGTGGTGCCAGAGTGCTGGTTAAGTTATTAAATTACTTTGACAGAAGTCAAATGGGGCTATTGTTGGAAAATTATGCACATTTTCTCCAAACTCCAAACTGCCGCGCTTTCTAAGCGATAAATAGCTGAAAATTGTCACTTTCAAGTTGTTCCCTTTCTTTGGTATGGCTGGGAGGGAGGAAAACGCTGCCTTAAAAGGGTAAGGAGGAGGAAAAGACCCGCCAAGATCCATCAGCCTTGCTGGTGGGAGACCATAGCTTCCCCTGCCTTTGCTGGCAGGGCTGGCTGGCCTCCAGCAGCAGCACTGCCCTGACGGGACAGGGATGGGCACACACAAACCTTGGTGGGTTACCCCTCCTTGAGCCCATGATAAGCTCCTCAAGAGCCCACGGTGGTGGCTATCTAACCCTGCTGAGTGTGAAGGGACCCTTCTTTGGTGGAAAGCACCAAGAAATGTGATTTACAAGAGCACCCAAGCATGCCAGGCCCTGGTAAGCAGGGAGCTTGTAGAGAACTTGCTGATGGAAATCAGAAACCAAAGGGCTCCCAAAAATAACCATCCAGACAGACACAGGAGGAGGGCAGTGATCCAGGATACTCGTCACAAGCGTGCAATCCAGAGGCATCCAAAATACCACGAGTAGCTCATGCTCCGGGGATGCTGTCACCTCGGTATGGCTTTGGGGTGTCAGATGTGACCCCCTGCGAGCACTGACATTTGCAGCCCTGGAGAGGCTTCGTGTGTTGCCTCTGCTGTAACCATGCAGCAAAGCCAGGAGACCTGAGCTCACCTTCCGCCTCCTCGGCCATCTCTTCCTCGTTTCCGCTCGTCCCTGACACCTCCATCTCCTCGTCCTCGGCTGCGGGAGGGAAGGTGGCTTCTTCGTTTTGAACGGCGGTCCCTTTTTTCTTCTTCCTCTTGGCGTTCCGTTCTTTCTCCTGGGGAAGAGGCAGAGAATGGTGAGAAGGAAAGCCCATGGGGAGCTGTGTGGGAGCAGAGAGCCCTGGTCCTGCCCAAAGGGCCAAGAGAAATGCCAACACTGCCATCGCCCTCCCCACTGCCATTATCAGCCCTTGGGACTGGCCTTGCCTGCTCAAAGCCTGGCAGCCTGGGCTCACCATCATTCAACATGCAATGGCCAGCCTGGCTCCACGCTGAGCTCCAGCCTCAGGTGTCACTGAGCCTATACAGCGGCAATATCATGGACAGGAGGACAAGTGACACACACAGAAGTCACCAGCACAGGGCTGGCAGAGCCTGGTGGTCCTGTGTCGGCACATTACGCACACACGATGTGCTCATCTTGCGCATTTCCAGGCGCTACCTGCAGCTACACAAACATGAGAGGCCACGGCCTGACGCTCATCCGCAGATAACGAAGCTGATGCCCCACATACCCCAGCCAACACCTTCACTCACCAGCTTTCCTGGTCAGTGCTGCCAAAGGACTTCGGCTCCCATGCTGGGAACGGTCCATGCAGCACAGCAACCCAAAGTTGAGCTGCATGGTGCCCCCGTCCTGCCCTGAGACAGCCCCGTCCCTGCTCGCTGGGGCACGTGCCACAGCCATGAGGGTGCAGACAGCTGCTCCCTCCCCACCGACCCAAAGGAAAAGTCTCAGCTTTGCTATTGTTTCCTGCTCTTGTTGCTTGAGTAAATATTACCAGTAGGAACAGGCCCATCATCTCCGGCTCTCCCTGCAAACCCCACAAGAATGACGCGTGTAGGATGTTTATTTACATGGATGAAAAGATAAAGCCATGGTGGAAACGTTAACTTTGCTGCTGGACCTCTGTGCTGGGAAGAGCTGCTCCCCCCTTCCCCTTTCTTCTCCTCCCCCCCCCCCCCCCAACTTTTCAACCCTTTAGAAAACTTCCAGATAAAACAAACAAATACAACTGCTTTCTGCTTGGAAACACTGCTTGCTCAAAGTCTATTTTTACCAAGCTGGGCAGGAGAGAGGGGAAAAAGGCACTTGAGGAAGGGCTCTGTGGAGGCTCAGAGCAGCAGGGCTCTGTGATGCCCTCACCCCATCCCAGCGGCGATGCCCCGGCAGTGCCAATGTCCGCGCCTCTGCCCCAGCACCGATTCAGCACTGGCACGTTTCTGTATGAAGCAGCAGTTCCCCATCACGCTCATGTGGTGACAAAGCGCTGACGTTACTATGGCAAAGACTTCTCTGCCTCTTACTCATGGGTCCGTGACTCAGCCGCGGGCAGGAGCAGGCTCCTCGCTGGGGATTTAACTGGGAACCAGCCTCGGCCTCAGCACCCTACTTGGCCAGGGCCTGGGGGCTGTCAATGAGCTGCCCTGGAGGCACTGTTGGTCCCTCTCCTGGCAAGCACCACTGCTGGTATTTAGGGAAATGATGTGAAATCCAGGCAGCAGATCCCGGCTACATCTAGAGATATGTTCAAGCCACCACCTCTTCTAATGCTAACAGCACCAGCCCCCTCGTGCAGTCTTGTTCCTGGCACCCAGCCCAGGAAAGGGGTCCCTTTCTGCCTTCGTAATCAATCACGGGGCTCCCACAGCTGACATGGGATCCTAACCAACACTGCAGCAGACACAGAAGTGTCTCTGTGAGCACTGCCTGGGACCAGGCATCTCCTGTCTCATAACATACTCTTAATCCAAGTGATTACCAGCAAGGCCAGGGGAAGGTGCCAGGACCATTTGCTATGAGCACTTTGATGCTCACTTTGTGCTATAACAGCCCACAGGGTCTCTACTCCCTACCTGACATCAGGTACTTTTGCAGGAGCATCCAGGACGTGGTGCTACTTCTGCAGTCTGCCTTGCCAAGACCACTGAGGAGATGGGCTGTGCACAGCAAGGACACTGAACCCAGCATGACAGGCTCTCCATGCTGCCCTCCCGGGTACCAGGAACCCAGCCAGCCCCATCACGCTGACTCCCAGCCTGGCAGGGATGGGCAGCTCTTCCCTCACCACCCAGGCACTGGGCACTGCCTCCCACCACTCAAGTTCACTGCACATCTCTCTGGGTTTCTACCTCGAAGGCAGAGCAGCCACCCTGACAAATATGGTCTCTCCTTGTACTCACCACGTGATGTGGCAGCAACAACCAAAACAGCTTCCAAACCCTCTTACTGACACGGAGACATCAATATGGGTACCTCCCATCAGCATCAGCCGTTCCTAAGAGCAGGACCTGGCAGTGCCAGACTGATGTGACATAACGATGTGTATCTGAGACTGCACCAGGACTAGGTCTAACCACAGACTGACTCCTATGCCCTGCCACAGAAGCAGCCAGCAGCGATGGGAAGAGGCAGTGGTGACCCCACAGGCAGGACTTCTCTGCCATCGTGCTGAGGAGGGTCTCAGTTCCCCATCCCAAGGCCAAGGCTCTGCACCAAGGCAAGGCAGAAGAAGATGCCACCTGACTGTCCTGCCAAAGCAACTTTGCTGTGCAAAGCCAGCATCACTCAAAAAAAGCAAGGAATTTAAGAAACGCTGCTCAGACTGGTCCAAAGGATTCGTCCTTCAAGCAGGACCAGCTTAGAAGCAACTCGCCCATCTTCGCTGCCCAAGCCAAAACAAGCCCCAGCAATCACTACACTGAAGTGATAATCACACCGCCAAGAGGTCTCGGTGAAGATAGTGCCTAATCTGCAACCCCTAACAAAAAGCAGCTTGAAGGTCACTGTGCATCCCAAAGCTCTGCTTTCATCAAACACTGATACTAGAGAGCGCAGCATGCAGAATTTCAGGGCTAAGTGACGCTGATGCCTGGGCCACAGCCGAGTGCTCGGCAGTGAACCCAAGCCAAAACACACAGTAGGGCAGATAAAGCGAAGCCTCAAGGTAGCCTGACCCTGCCCCAGCAGTAACAGGCTGCCTGTCCCACGGTGCAGCCGGCTGGCAAGGACACCCTGATCCATGGAGGTGCTTGAAAGGGAGGTGGGTGAGGATCTGCAGCATCCAGCCCTGTTGAGCTAGGACCAAAGTGGAATTTCCCTCCTCAGACAGGCTGGACAAGGGTCTTGTGAGTGCTAAGCAGCTCAGGGAAGAGGGGAAATAGGGCTCTGTGTGCTGACAGAGCTCCTCAGCCCCTGCATGCTCCTTTCCTGGGTAAGCACCTCTCCAGCAAAAAGATGGGTCTTCAAACTAAAACCCCAAACATGGCACATAGGAGTGTATGGACCATGCGGGCTCTGGAGAGGTGGAAAAGGAGCATCACCATGCCACACACCTTTGCAACCCAACCCCTTCTCCCTCCTAATGCTGGATGCTCCCTGGATGCTCAGAGCGAGGATCCCCCATCCCCAGAGCTCCTTGGGCTCTGGCCAGCACCCAAGAGGACAAGGGGCCTCTAAAACACACAGCCCCATCCCGCCTAGGACTGTCCCAGCATGGGGAACGGGGACATCATGCTCTGCACCACACTCTGGGGACAGAGGGACCCTGCCAGGCTCTGCTTCCCATCCCACACGGGTCACTGCTCCCTACCTGTCCCTGCAGCAACTCCAAGTCACCTGCACGCTGCTGAAACCCAGCGTCACACCCACCTGGACGAGGAAGCTGCAGTATTAATGAGCCCCGTGTGGGAAAGGAGTGAGATCTGCTAATTAAGTTTACCCTCATTAAGCGAGAGGAAGAAAAGCAGAGCGCCTGTGTTTCTCCGCACAGCATCAGCAATAGCTGGTGGTGGTGAGGTCAGGGAATAACCTGGGAATGTCATGGAAGAACTAGGAGATGCCACGCTGCCTCACCACATGCTCCCTTCCGCAGAGGTCACGGATGACTACTGGGTATAGGACGAGATTTGGAGGCTTGGTTTGGTTGGGAATATATTTAGGAGTCAGGAAGGAAGGTCTATGGCAATTTAATCTCAGTTGTTCTTTTACTTTATTCAGCTTTCTGGCATCTGCTGATGCCACAAAACAATAGAGCACAATAAATAACAGCTGAACGTTCATTGTTCTTCTCCACAACCGAATCCCATAGCCTCCAATGCTCAAAACCTAAAATGATGATGCTGATATAAACTGCAAGTGAGAGTGAGCAATTAGACTGGAGAAGTCTAGCGGCTGCCTTGGAGGGACGGATGCAGGGAAAAATGTGGCTCTGCAGAAAAACACTTCCGTGATATAATTTCTGCAACATTATGAAGCGGAGTAAATGAACACACACCGGTTGCGCTGCCAGTTAAGCTGTATGAGCTGATTTCAGATTCCCCCCAGTAATGAACAACGATTTCTTTCTGATGGAACATTTTATATTCCGAGGGCCTGATGCACATTTCATCCCAGCCTTTCTATCGGTCTGGGGGTCTTTTATGGAGTTTGTTTGCTTTGTTTCTAAAAACAATTGGGTGAAACATGGGAACACAGGAGTGTCTGTGCACAGAGAATTAATAAAGAATCGCCGATGTCTTCTCTCTCTCTCATTCCTATAGACTGACTAGGATATTAAATTCCTGGGTGAGTCATTGAATGTTTTCCTGTCTGTCTTTTTACTCTTGCTGTAATAGCTTGCTTGGAGAGATTCCTGCATTGAACATTGTCCTTTGCATTTTCAAAGCACCCCTTGGGGGTTTAGCCATGTGAATTCTATTAGCCAGAAACTGGGAACCCCAGGATACTCTACAAATGAAATAATTATAATGCTTAAGTTGCTCTTAGCAGTCCATCCTATCTCCAGAACACCAAGCAAGCCCCTCTTCATTCACACTCTGCACCACATGCTAGCAAAGCAGCAGCATTAGCCTCTTCAGATGAAGAATCTGAGGCACGGAGGGATGTGTGCAGCTGCTTGCAGGCCCAAAGAGAAGCTACATCTGTGTTGGGACCAGCTTTTTTGTCCTAAACCGCTGAATTCCTCTGGGACAAACTGGCAGTTTACCAGGTAACTGGGGTACCTGCAAGGCACAGAACTGTGTGGCCTTGCCAGGGTGGAAGAGCACAACCTCACCAGCAGCAAAGAATTTGTGCAGCCAGGACTGCGCTCACATCCTGGATTAACGAGGAGCAGCCCCGCTCCTCCTGCTGCTCCTTATCTGCCTGCGTACCAGCCACACTCCAGATGCCCAGGCATCTCCCACACAGCAGCTCTCCCTCCTCCAGACCTCCTAGGGACAGATGGGTGCGCAACCCTTTCCTGCACCACCTCCCGCTCCCCCAGAGCTTTCCCTCCAAGATGATAAAGGCCCCCTTGGATGTGGGAAGCACGCAAGCAGTTGCTGGGAAAGATCTACATTGCCCGGTGTGGGCTGCGATGGGGCTCTCACCATTTTCAGTTTGTGTTGCTGTAGGATCTCGTCCAGGTTCTGCCTCTTCTTGTAGTTGAAGTAGAAGTTTTTGCACTGTGACACAGTCTTGGAGCCCACCATCCTGGCAATGGCCGACCAGTTCCGCCCATGCTCAAGGAGACCTGTGGACAGAGAACAAGGATTTAACACCAGATACACTCGCATAATGGCAGCATTATCCACACACAGGATGGGAAACATCCTCTGCACAAGCCAAACTCCACAGGAACAATACGGTCACTAGCACCCGGCTGAATGGCTTCGTAGGTCATCCCCTGGCCTAGAAGAGGCTGTTTTATTTTCCAAGAGGGAAAAAAGGCACTATGCTAACCACCTCTGGAACAAAATACGTCCCACAGCCACGTCCCAGCCAGGCACCAGGCAGTCAGGAAGGTGAGCAGTGCTCCCTTCCCTTTGGGACGGCTGCAGGAGGCGTTGGCATGAGCAGGACAACTTAGGACAGCAGCTCTTAGTCCCTAGCATAAAGCAAAGGCTCTTCCCACCCTCCTGCGCCCCAGTGATGACACTGAACAGGGTGACAAGGCAGTTCAGGGGCCTGGAGCATGAGGTCCTGTTACGGATGGGGAGGAAGATTCCAGGCAGGGAAACCCAGGTGATGTCCTGGGCTGGGAAGAGGCGTGCTGCGGATTAGTGCTGATCGCAGGCTCAATGAGCACAACCAGCTTCCCAGGTCAGGCATCATGCCAAGGGCTGGCAATCCTGGCCAGATGGTGCCACCCGAGCATGAGGCTCCTGCCAGCGCTGGGGCAACCCAGCAGGGTGGAGGAGGAAGAGGAGGAGGAAGGTGCAAGTCAGCACCCTGTGTCCTTGCAGGCTCTGCAGGGGTGTCTTGGGCACCCCTAGTCCTGCAGCTCGCAACCACAGCACACAGACAGGCACAGAGGTGACCTGGTCCCTCCATCCCAGGCTCCTGGACAAGATCCAGGTGGGCACCATCCAGGCTCACTGGGAAATAAAGCCCCATTGCCAGCATGGTGCATGGCTGGTGCTTCCCATGGTGCCCAGTGGAGCCGGAGCTGCCACCCGCCTGCCAGATGCTGCCAGTCCAACTGGGTCCTGCTGGTCTGGCTGGATCCTGGCTGCCCACATGATGCCACAATCAGGCCAAAAACTCCCCTGATCCTCCCCTGCACCAAAGCATCCTTGCACAGGATGCAGACTGAGCCCAGGGGCAAGGTGCCACAAAAGGTGACTTCAAGATGAAAACCAGCAGGGAAAGAACCTGCCAAGGGCATCACCCTCTTTTGTTAGGGGGGTTTCTGCCCAGAAGCCACCAATCACAGAGCCTGGGAAGAGGCACTGCCTGGGTATCTCTGCTGTTCATCCCCAACCCCTTCCCTGGCTGCTCTGATGCCATGGGGCTCAGGACCACGGTGAGTGTCATGTTCAGGCTCCTGAACGTGGCTCTGCCCCAAGCACCAGCTCAGACCTAAGCGCCAGCCCAACCTCTGCTTCAGCCCAACAACAAACCCACCCCAGGACAGACTGATCTCAGCACAGACACAAGCAACCAGAGCCAGACGGACACACCTCCACCAGCGTGTGTGAGCCCCGCACCGCGTACCCCAGGAGAGATGTACCCCCCTCTCTGCTTCCCACATCCTGGATAAAGCCAGCAGTACCCAGCACAGCAGGAGTTAACATCCAGCCCGTGCCTGTATCCTGCCCGGTCCCAGCACCAGGGCTTATCAAATTGCATGTAAAGAGGCAGGCATCACACAGCGCTGAGCACCACAAAAGGCTGTGGCAAGCCAAGAAACAAGTTTGAGCTTTAACTCTGCAACTCCCAGCCTCGCTTAAGCCAAACCCACGACCTCCATCACCCCGCTGGCAAGCTGGGACATCTCAGATACAATAATAAACACAAAAAGGGACGTCCGGCCACCAACCATGACAGATAACGAGCTGGGGTGAGAGTCCTCCCCCCCCCCCCCCCCCATTGCAGAAAGCTGCAGGGGAACACAGGACAGTCCCCTGTGTGTCACAGCCTACCCCCTGTGTCACAACCCCCGTCGCTGCTGTCCAAAGCAAACAAGCAGCTCAACCCCCTTTTTGCTCATCACAGCGCTGGTGGCCCCGCACCAAGCGTGACAGCCGGGGCGTCACTTGCTGTCCCCCCAGGCAAAGCCCTGCAACACTGGCAGCTCCATGGGGCGAGATGCTGTGCCATCCGGGAAGCGGGATGCGGCACAGCACAGCTCGGGGCTGGGGGGTGATGGATGCCAGTGCAAACAGTCCCTAACACGGTGTGACCTTTGCAAGCCGCGGGTGATGCCAGCTCCTGGCTGCCCTTTCCCCTGAGGTGCCTGCAGCCACGGGGCAGGCGGTTGTGTCCGTGCTGGGCTCATGAAGGGGAAGCTCCTGCAGCCCCCAGCCCCGCTCTTCCCTTTACATGAAACCCGGGGCAAACCAGCGGCACCTGCACCCACACTGCAATCATCTGGGGAGGGACCAACCGAGACACCCCGGGACCTGCCAGTACGCCCTCGGCTTGCCAGGCACCCTGGTTTGCTGAGCTCCAGCAGCACGGAGCCTCTGCACCCCCCCAGCCTCTGTGCCGTGCTCCCCAGCCCGCCTCGGCACCGCTCAGCCCTCGGTTCCGCAGCGCAACTGAAACTATGACTAACGGAGTTATCAGATCTTAAGGCAGGCTGCGCTGGCTGGGGCGGGGGCTCCGGACGCAGGGGCTGCCCGCAGGCACGCGGCTCCAACGCAACCCCTGAGGTTAACCCCATCCTTCGGGCCCCAAAGCCGGGACTTACGTGCTCCGGGTCCGGCTCCGGCGGGCAGGGAGCGTGCCCGGAGCGTGCAGCGGGCAGGCTGGGAAGGACGCGGGCGTCGGGGCACTTCTTCAAAGCCCCCCCGGGCACGGCAGCCCGCTGCGAAGCGCTGCGAGTGCTCCGCTCACACCCTCCCCACGCATTTTGCTTTCGCTCCCTCGCAGCTGCCGGAGATAGAGAAGAAAGCAAAGCCGGTTCCTTAAATCCTGGGGGCGAGAGGATTTCAGAGCCATGGGCGGCCGAGAGCGGCGAGCGAGTGGGCTCCGGGGCTGGAAACCAGGTCACAGGCGGAAGACTCCTGACCCCGATGGCAGAAGTTGGTGGGAACACATGCTCCGGCCCCAGCGCTCTTCCCTCCGGCGTCCTCCGCGCTGCTCCGGCTCGCCGGAGCTTCCCAACCCTCCGCAGCCGCGGTTGTTTAACGGGGATGGAAGCGCCTCCAGTGTTTTCTCCCCTACCTCACCTCCTCGCTCAGGGCTACGGGGAGGCTGCGCGGCTTCAGGAGATGCCAGACGTTGCCAAGAAATAATAATAATTAAAAACAAGAGGCAAAAGAAAAAGGCAGGAGCAAGGCGAAGGGGAGGGAGCAGCCGGCTGCGCGCCGCGGCTCCGCTCCTGCCAGCCCGGGGACGGGGAGCCGGTGCCGTCG
Source organism: Lathamus discolor (assembly GCF_037157495.1). Classification (NCBI taxonomy): domain Eukaryota; kingdom Metazoa; phylum Chordata; class Aves; order Psittaciformes; family Psittacidae; genus Lathamus; species Lathamus discolor. Next base: position 11,494,127 of record NC_088895.1, on the reverse strand, counting down.
GTATGTGGCGGAGCAGCGAGCGAGCTCTAATCTGTTCCTCTGGCTGACCCAGGGCTCGTTGCATCTGAATGTGACCTCTAGACAGAGCATTAATAACGAACGTGGCGCTGACCCAAGCTGACAAGGGGTGCGGCCGCTTGGCACCCGCTCCCGCCTCCCTCTCTCACTTTCTGTCTCCCTCGCTCTCGTCTGAATGTCAGCGGCAGGGGGAGGGATCCAGGAAAACAAAGCTTGGCTAATAGTTTCCTCCGCTCTCAAGTGAATCAAAGGCGCTTTTCTTTGGGGATGTGCGCGCTGGCCAGCCCAGTGGCACGCTGGCGCGATGCCGTGCCACCCTGGCACACCTCGGTCCTGCTGCCCCGGTGAAGGAGGGACAGGGAGAGGATTGGCATCGGTCTCACTATGGGTGGACTGGGGCTTCTGCTCCGGTACCAGGAAGCGGAGGGTGGAAGGGAGAGAAGCCTGGAGAACATCTTGGAGCGCAGAGGAGGAACCGGAGGGCAGCAGGGGCCATCAGCTCGTGCCCCATCGGCTGTCTGCAGCGTTCCAAGGCTCCCCAGCATGGCTGCCCTGCTCCATTCGGGGCTCAGCAAGGGTGGAGGGAGTCCATGAAAGGGTCCCTTAATGGGCGCTCATGGATTATCAGCTCAAGGTTACATGGGAAGAACTAAGTGATCTCATTCCCCTGTGCCTGATGGTACCTGGTGCAATCCTCCAGCCCCTCTTGCACCCATGAAACCTCTTGGGAGCAAGGATGGAGGCAGTTCTCACTATAGCACAGCCAAAACATGCCATAACCATAACTGGAAAAAGACTGGCACTTTGGAACCCAATGCATCCTGACAGCGTGGTTGGCATTGCTAAGCTGAATTACTGCACCGCAGCATCGCTTTCCTCCACTGATCTCAGGGCACTTTGCAGCACGTGGGAGAACTGCTGCCCAAGCAAGGTAACTTCTCCAGGTCCATGGAGTCAGTGAGGGCAGAGCTGGATGAGCACTGGATTCCTAAGGAGAGCAATGAGGACAGGGCGCAGAGGGAAGCCCATGTCCGTGCAGGCGCCGGAAGCACTGCCAGAGGGACCATCAGGCAGGCGGCCAGCTCGGTGTGATCTTGCTGCAATGATGGGTGATGCTCTTCCTTCCTTGAAACCAGCCTGTCACGCTCCTGTTGAATCTCTCCTTCAGCAGCTGGATGCAACCATGCTTCTGATGTGCTTCATGGCCATGAAGGAGCTCACAACAGTCTTCACATATATCATGCCACCTCTCCACAGGGAAGCAGTGCCACCAAATGAGGCGTGGACATGGAGTGGGGACCCTTGGCCAGCTCAGCTCTAGTGCTGTCTTCCTGCTCCGCTGGCCCTGGCTGGGGACCCCCAGTTCCCAGATCTCCCCTTCTGAGCATCAGCCTTCTGGTGCCTCAAGCCTGTGCCCTGACCACAGACCTGCCCAGCTCTCTCCCTTGTACCACAAGCCTCCTCGTGTGCTGTGTCCCCATCCTTTGACCCTGCGAGGCGATAGGAAGCCTCCTCCCTGAGAGGTGCCATCCCCTCTGGTCTGGCTGGGGACACTGGAGTCTCCAGCACAAGGCAGTGAGCACACGTGAAGCAGCTGCTCCTGGCGGGCCCAGCTCTCTGCCTTCACCTGGTTTGGATATTATTCCTGCTCCCTTATTGTTGAAAAAATAACGCTCAAGATTAAAATGTAGGCTGTAAATTATAGTAATTACCCAGCAGTTCCCCCTGACAGGCCTTTTGTGTTTCATTCACTGACACTCACTAAGCAAATCCTCGCAGTTTGCTCCTACATGCTCGAGAAACATTCAGCCAACAGCAGTAGAAAGCACAGCTCTGGGGGAACAGCAAGCAGGAGCACTACAGACACTATCCCGGGATAACACCCTGCCTGAAGAGCAGCAAAGCCCCAGCCTGGGATGTTTGGGATGGGACTGCAGCTCTTCCAGGGCAAGCATTAGGGTCAATTAATGCCTTGGATGCAGTTCTGCCCTTGTGGCACACAATCCACCCCATCCCAATGATTTCCACCATGTCACTTGTACAAAGTCCATGGCAAACACATGGCTTGCTCAGAGCAGGCAGATCCCGTATTCTGGGAGGCTGTGCTCTGAGCTCCCCTTGAACCCAGCCTGGACGGAGAGCACCCAAGTGGGGAACCTCAAGGCACATCCCACCCCAGGGCCAGAGAGAGGGACAACACACAGCGACCAGCACAGGCTGCAAGCCACCTTCTCCAGCCCACACTTACTACCATCAGCAGGTTGTTACAGCAGTAAACATCTCTGACTGGAGACGGAAAGGCTCCAGCATGAGCGCAGGAGAGATGGAGGGAGGAAGGTATGGAGCTGCTGGTCCCTTGTGAGAGCAAGAGCTGCCCTGCCAAGAAGTGATGGAGGAAAAAGCAAAGACCCAACAGACCTGCCTCTCCCTGCCCTTCATCCAGCACCTCGTTAGGAACAACAGTGCAAACCCAAATGAGGGTTGGAGGAGCACACAATTGTGTGTGTCTACACACGCACTCAGGCTCCAGAAGGATCCTGCACCATGAGACAGTGCGCGCTGAAAGGCAGCTGCGTTCTAAAGGTGATGGGAGATGCTGAGAGGGCTTTTGTGTCAGTGGGGTTGGGGGTGTGTTAATCTGAAGAAGTAAGTATATTTTGTTTTAAATAATCCACTTCAGTTTCATGAACAGAATGAGACTGGAAAAAAAAAATGGTTCAGGTCAGTCCAAAACTCATCTTGCTGAGCTGGTTGTTGTCAGAACTGAAAATCAGCCCTTGAAAGAATATATCCTGTATCCAAGGAAATATTTTACATATACCCAAAATGAACTATTCAGGAGTCTTGATGGGTTATTTAACTCTCTGTCATCAGCTTTTTACATTCATGCCCAACCCTCCACTCCATCAAGCTGAATCCATCCCAAAAGGCCCAGGAAAAGGCATAAAGAGCCAGAGGCTGGCCTTGCCCCAAGGGCAAGAAGCACAGAACCTCCTCAGCAAGGCTGGGAACACCTCAGGTGAGCAAGAAACTGCCATTTCCACACTGCCTCATTACAAAGAACAAAACCACTTGTTAGAAGCCAAGGGGAAAACCCAGACTCGGGCGAGAAGAGAGACCAGACTTTACAGACTAACAAAGGTCATGCCGGAACCTCCCGGTTCATCAAGTTCAGCCCTGCAACACCGGGTGCTTAATGAAAACCTGCTGCTTTGAGGATCACGGCAGCGGTGCAGGGAGGCAGTACCAGGAGAACACGCTCCCCTGTCATTACAGCAATCTCCGCACATTTTGACAGACTGGTGAATCAAAGTTTTATTGCGTAATGAAAGTGTCATTAAGCAAGAACTTTCCTCTCGCTAGGTTTTCGTTCCCCTAGTTAACTTTAATAACATGGTACTCCCCTTTATTGTCTCTTCCGACAGACACAGTCCTGCCTCTTCCCGCTTGGAACTCTCCATGCAGCTCTGGGGCTCTGGAGCAGAGCAGACAACCCTGGCATCTCACTGTCCCACGCCTGTTTTCCCTTACAGAAACAACATGGAGTTTAACGCCATGCATGAAAATGCCAGGGGTGAACAGCAAGGCCAGGCTGATCTCCCTGTTGGTGGGCGCTGGGAGCAGACAACACCGTCCCCATGGGCCCAAGCACCCCAGGGCGTTAGGGCTGGTTCTCCATAGGACTCATATCTTGTTTAACTCCTGAACCAGCCGCTGTGGGCTCAGGCTGCTACCGGCAAAAGAGAAGAGCTTTTCACAGCTGAGTCCTTACAGTGAGAAGGATGGTGCCCATGTCTCTGTGCTGGGTGCCCGCCGCCTCCTCCAGCCCCTCAGGTTACCTCCTGCCTTTGCAGTTTGCAGTTGGAAAGCCCCACTGCACCGGTCCCTGGAAATGCCAAATAGAGCCAGTTTGAAGCATTAAAGCGTCTGCTTCCTGGCAAAGGGGAATTTGGCTCCTCTGCACAAGTCTGGTGTTGCAATCTCAGTTTCCCAGGTTGTAACGGAGGGGGAAAACATCAGCAATCGGGCTTTACACCAGCAAATCTCCCTGCCTGCCCCTGGCCCCTGGGCTGGAATAATGCTACGTGCTCCCACACCTCATCCTTCCTCCACGCAGGCTTTGGCAGCTGGTTTTAAGACTCCTTAAGCGCACCTCCAGCATAAACCAGCAAGAGGCACTTTTAAACAACCAGATGAGATCTCCAAAACAAAGCAGCGCCCGGATAAAATCCTTCCAACGACCCTCCCCTGCTCAGCACCTGCTCGCCCCACTGCCTGGCCCCGGGCCAGTTGGGTTGATTAAAGTCTATCTATTAAGTTTTGTGTCTATAGAGAGCCGCGCTCAGCGACGCGCAGGATTGGCACCGGCTTGTAAAGAGGGTTGGAACAGCTTAAAGGAGAGTGAGCCAAACACTTTGGGATATTCACAGGCAAAGTAATCCAAGCCCACGGCTCCCACCGGCACCTGGGCAGCCGGCGCTCCAGAACGTGTAATCACCACTGCAGCAGCAGGTGCATTTTCCAAGGCCAGCCGAACCTGCTAACAGGCCTGTTTGCCTTCGCCATCCCCACACGGCACACTCATTTCCATTTTAATTTCCCATTTACAACCCTCACCGGGCCAGGAGAGCCGGCAGCGATGCGAGTGGGATGCACGGGCTGGGGACACGAGCTCGACAGCCTATCAACAGGACGTGACTTTGGCAAAGGACCGAAAGCCGCGAAAAGAGCTGGCGCAGGAGCGGCACGAGGAGGGGAAGTGGCAAGAAGGGCTCTGCTACACTCAGCGCTTTTTAAACACGGTCTCAGCAAAGGCTTTGAATCAGCTCCAGGATGTAAAGTCACCCCACGCTGCCCGCAGCCCGGCACTGTGAGCTCCCCGACACGTGGCTGCGGAGTGCTGGGGTTCACCGTCCTCTCCCCAAGCCCCAGAGCTGTGAATGCTCTGAGCATGTCTGGAACACATCACACCACCAGCACAAACCTCTGGAGAGAGGGGTGAAGCTGCACCTCGTGCTACGAGCACCAGAAGGTGCAACAAGCACCAGGCAAGGTGCCTTCCTGCTTTCCTATGACCAGCTCCTGCCTCGCAGGACACGCCAGGCTCCAGCCACAGCCCAGACATCCCTGGTGTCAGCACGGGGCTGGAGAGGCTGGGCACACCATTGCCTGCCTCTCCCAGACAACTCCTGAGTCTCGCTGGGAGCAAACCAGCAACGGGACAGGCAGAATCCAGCCCTGCAGCTCAGGGCTACCACCCTGCACCGACTGCAGCACTCAGACACCATCCATCCCTGACTGCTGGGTTAGCTCCAGCAGAACAAACAGCAGCAAGAAAACAAGTGGCTCACCTTTTTTAGCTGTCTCCATCTCCTCTTCGGTCCAGCGAGAGCTTTCATTCATCTCCAGAGAAGCTGGAAAGGAGGAAGAAAAAGAAAGCAGTCAGTTGTGAGTGGGAACCAGCAAGCCCAGGGAGCTCAGAGATACCCAAATGCCCAAACCCCATCCTATGCCCTGTTCAGTACAGGCACAACAAAAAGCTGTGTGGTGCATAGGCACTCCTGCAGGGAAGGCTGTTGCGGTGCAGGCTCTCAAGTCTTTTCCACACCACAGTAACCCATGCACAGCACCCTCGCTGGGACGTGTCTCAGTGATGCAAAACCTCTACTTTGGGACTGGAAGAGAAGCCAGATGGCTTGAGGGTGGCAGCAGATTTCCTGCTGATTTGGTGCCACGCACTCTGGCCCGCTAACAACAGGTACCAAAGACGGAGCTGGCTTCGGCTGTGTGCTTTGGAAGCGGCAGACGCAGGGAGGGACCATCACCCTCTGCACAGACGGAGGAACAGCATCACCACGGTGGTGACGTGCTGACCGCATCCATTAAGGGAGTTGACCGTGCTTGACCGTGCCATCGTCAGGCTCTTGGACAGCTCAGAGCCATTTCCACCCATACTGGGGGCTCCCCCAGAGCAGCACCCATCACAAGGGGATGTGCTGCTCTAGCCGGGAGAGGGATGTCAGCACCTGATGCTCCTCCTCTCCCCCATCCCAAGCACAGTGCTGGGGACACCGAGGCCCTGCATAAAGCCTTCACTATGCAACAGTCCTGTTGGCAGCCTGGCACTAGAGTGAACCGTACAATAACAAACCAGGGTGTGAGTCAGAGGCAAAAAGCAACTTGGTAAGGAAACAGATTTCCGGCTCAGGCTGCCAAGGGGTTATTACTCCAAACAACAGGCGAAGCATTATTTCAACAGTGATGAGAGATGTTTTGACAGTGTCCTTTCAAAATGGAAAACAGGCTGATAGGTTCAGGATAAAGGATATGGGTAAGGAGAGAAGGAATCATCTTCCAAGAAGCTCTATAAGAAGCTGAGACCCTGTGATAGGACAATGCGGGCTCTGATGCCCTCCGCATTGGGAAGAGGCATCTCCTTCACAGCTGGCTGAGCACAACTGCAGGTGCCACGTCCTGGAAGTCCATGCAGGTCAAAGCCTCCCCCTAGAAATGCCTTTTCCCCTTGGGATGCTGGCCAAGAGGGAGGGAAACGGAGACCTGGCCGCAGGCAGAGCCAGGGCCACGATGCTGGTTTACGTAAAAGAGAGTGTCCCCAACATGCTGCAAGGCCCCTCGCTCAGCTGGAGGATCCCTGTTATTGTATGGGAAAGAAATGTCAAAGAAACGGCCCGTTTGCTTTGATTGATGGTATTTACTGAGGTTGCTCAGTTATGAAACAGATGCCTACGGGGAGCTCCGGCACGCTGCAGTTAAACCACAATACGGTTTTGTGTTGTTTTTTAATGTTCAATTGGTATTTAAAATGCAATAACTTTCTTAGCCAACCTAAATTAAAGCACTGTTAGAGAGACATGAAGTGAAACCAATTGCTCAGATATGTCACTGGAATCGATCCATTCCCTCTTCCCAATTTAACACGGTCTAAGTCTTTTTCTCTGCGTTTGCAGTGAAGTTTATGAAGGACTCCGAGATGCTGGGATAAAAAAGAATTCCCATCTAAGTTCCTGCCATTATCTGCTGCTTCTTTGCAGCATTGCTTAACAAGTTGGAGAGGGAGAGCAGGGCTCTGTTGTGCCGGGAACTATTTATATCGCCTGTATGAAAACAGCGCCCGCAATCAAGGCTTCAGCCAGTTGTCAGCAGAGGAACAGGGAGGCGAAACACCTCCGGGTGATTTATAGCACACGGAACAGAACAAGCAAGAAACTGCAGAGCAAGGAAACAGAGAGGAGTCACCCTGCCTTTATTTTTACCTGCCTTTAGGTAGCAGAGTAATAATCTTGTACTTGGTAAGAGTAAAGCGTAGGAAAACCAGCCAAATTCCTTGATGTAAGGCTTTTGTAAGTCAATACACGAGTGGTTTTCCAAGGTGGCCACTACGGATGCTGCAGATGTGAGAGGCAGATGCACCTGATGCAGGGCTGTGGATGCTGCCACGGATTCCCATCTAGCCCGGGACTGGCGGCATCATGCTCGCAGCCATGGGTTAGGGGGCCTTGCTAACCCTGCTGCTAGCCAGGGCCCTAGGGACCAGCATGGAAAATGCTGCTTTTTGGGCTAAACAAGTGCAACCTGAGTGCACACTCACGACGTCAGCCGTGACCCGCTGCCCCCCTTGCCATGTCCTTCAGCTGCCGAGATGGGAAGGGACCAGCCAAATTCCCAAGGCCAGCGGGTCACAAACCCCACAGGCTGCAGCTGCTCGAGCTCCAGGCAGGCTTGGAAACAGAGAGGGCAGGAGAACTGGCAGAGACCAGGCAAGCCCAGGATGGCAAAGCAGGCTCCTGGGCAGAGGTCGGGGTACTCAAAGCCCAAACTGCTGCAGAGGGAAACACATCTCTGGGTGCAGGAGGGACACAAGCCCTGCATGAACGCAGCCAAAAGTACTTCTGAACCCCCTCTTTTTGTTCTGCAGTACTTCCTCTCTGAGGCCATAAACCACACTAACAGCCAGGACATGCCAAGCTTGCAAATGCCTCTGCTCTATCTGGGTGAACTGGGTAATTCGTAGGATGGAGAAACCTCATTGTTGCTCCCCAAAACAGAGGATTCCACGAAGGAAAACCCTCCTCTGTGAGCAGGGAGCAGAGCACGGTGATGCCCCATCACACCAGAGAGGACAACCAAAAACCTGTGCCAAGATCTCCCCATCCCATGCCCACTGCTACCTACCGAGCTCTGCGCTCTGCTGCGGGGCAGTCGCCTCCTCGTTGTTGGCTTCATTGGCCATGGAGCGGGTGATGCGGCCCTTGCGCCTGCCCTGGCTGTTGGCAGTTTTCCGACCCTTGGAGGTGACCGTTTCCTTCTCATCGTTGTCTTCCCCAGATGTGTCGTCATTCTTGTCCCTGCAAAATCAGGGAGGAAAGGGGAAAACCCCCGTGGTTGGTCTGATTTTTAGGCCAAGCAATTATTCCTCTGCACATGTTTGGGGATGAGGGGTTTTTGCTGGGTCTTTGGAGGGGGGGGAGAGCAGGTCTGCATTTAGTTTTGCACACGCAGGCTCTTTTCCTGGCTGGGATTGGTGGTGGGGTGATTTGTGGTGGGGCTTTCTTTCTGCAGCTGGCTGCAGCTCCACCACCAAGTGCACGCAGAGACCTGACGGAGACAGGTTTAATACCAGACCATTCAAATTCATCCCTGCCTCCTCCTCATTTATCTTCCTGAAAGGACCTGCTGGTAAATGTCTTTGCAGCCTAGATATAATGAAGCCAGATGTTCTTTTAAACCAAGTATTAAGCCCATTACAGATAGCTAGCGGTCTGCGTGCCAACCTTTCCCCGCCACGGCTCCGACACTCCCTGTTTGGTGTGAGGGAGGCAGGGCTGGCTGAAGCCCTTCATCTGGGAGCGCTCACGCTGCCATCAATAATGCTGAAGGTGAAGTGCTGCGCTCGGCTGCGCCCAGATTGCTTCTCTGACTCCCAGAGGCTCTCACAACAGCAAAACAAGCTGGAGGATCAGAGGGGCTTTGCGGGTTGATTGGGTTTATATACATAAAAGAGCTTATCAGAGTTGTTTTCCCAGGTTGGGAGCAGCTGGGATGAGGAATGAGGAGGAGAGCAAGCTCTGCTCTTCCCTCCCTGCGGAGGAGGTGCAGTGGGCCCACATGGTCCTGCACGGGGTCAGGCAGCCCTGGACTGTGTTAGGCCCAACCACTGTATCCTAACGCTGCATCCCACCACCACATCCCCAGCCCCTCACCAAGCAGGGACGGATTGTCCTTACTTTGTCAGTTCTTCTTTGTCGTTCTCGGTTTCCTGCTTGTCTTCCTCCTTCTCTCCCTCTTTCTCCTTCTCTTTCTCTTTTTCATCTTTATCTTCTTGGCCGCTCCGGGGCATTTGCTGCTGCTGCTGCAAAACAAGGGACGTAAAACAAAACAACCCCTCAGTGCTGAGGCGGATTCATCGCAGCACCTGGGCCAACCTAAACAAACGCCTCGAAACAATGCTGGGGGCGAGCAGCCAAGAGGAAAGAGCGCTGCAGGCAGAGAGTACAGCAGGGTGCTTGCAGAGGCCATGGAGCCTGAAAGCTTTCCGGGGAGATCAGGGGGAGTTTGGGCTCCTGTTGCAAGCAGTGGGACAGCCCCAGTGGCTCCCCCGGGGCAGGCAGTGAGCAGGGAGGTGAGAACAACCCCCTGCTCCCTGCAGATGATGACTGTCACGATTTGCAATCACGATTTGCAGCCGGTGGGATTCACTTTGCTGGAGCATGAAGGAGATGGGGGCACCAGAGATACCCTGAGACTCAGCAATACCAATGCTGCGATCTCTTCCTCAGGCATCTGACATGGTCATGCACCCCAACTGCTCCAACTCTATTGCCCGGGCCATGGTACCCGAGGGAGGGACACAGTGATTATAATAGCTCTGGATTTTGTTTCAACAGCTGCAGGAAGGAGGATGCTGGGGAGGCCTAGTTCCCCTGACCTCCCTTCCCTCTGGCAACTGGCAACCGAGAGGCATTTCATAGAGAAGTAGAAATTAGAGGCGGAAATGATTTATTAAACCATCCTGCTCCTGGCTGCTTGCTCCAGGAAACCCACCCTGGGCTCGCCCAGCCCCTGACCAAGCTGCAGGGCTTCCACCATCCCTCGGGAAAGGGATCGGTGATGTAATGGGGGGAAATTGCCTTAAAGTGGATTTATCAGCAGAAAGTATGGTCCCAAGTGGCCTGGTCTGGCTGGCACAGAGCCATTCGGCAAGTGTGGATGAGGTGTCCCTGCCTCCCTCAATCCACCAAGATAGGCCTGTCCCTGATACGGGAGGCTGCCTCCAAGATGGGCATCCCTGCAGCAGGCACTGGGTGCAAGCTAAACCCTCTGCCCCCAGGGGCTGTTGCTAAAACGAGAAGCACGGAGCTGTCACAACAGGCTCTGGAGCAGCTGAACGAGCAAGCTGCTGATTCTTCCAGGCCCTGGTTCAACACAAGTCCTCAGAACACAGCGCTGCCATCGCTGGATCCCTGCGGACTTTCAGTTCCTCCTTGCATGGGGGGAGGCAGCTGTGCCACCAGGACGCGGCTCAGCAGCACACGTGTGGCAGGCATGGCCAGCCCCTGCCGCACCCCCACGCCAACACACGTGCTGAACGCACCCCCATCAGCTCACACCCCCGCTGCACCCCCAAGGAACGGCTCCGTGGGATGCAAGGCTGGGAAGATCCAGGGGAGGGGGAACCAGGGAACAGTTCACACTTGGTCACACACAAGATTTTCCAGTCCATAAATCTCTCAAGCGTGGGGAATGAGCTGTCTCCTGCAGCAAATGGCCAACAGCATCGTACGCGGCGTGCCAGGCACTGCCAACACCAGTCCCCGACCCAGGGAGGAGGAGGCAGGTCGGGATCCTGCCTGGCTGCAAGGGGCATTGTCACACACGTCTTCCCAGGGCTGCTCTGAGCCTGGTGACTCCCTGAGTCACAGCAGGGTGAACCCTGAGCATGGGTTCAGCCCCAACAAACACCCATGGGATGAGGACTGTCACCTCTGAGGGTCGGGGGGAGCAGGGCAGGCTCTGCTCCCACCACCCATCCCTTCACCAAGTGCTTTGGCAAGGGAGAGGAGCCCAGGTGAGCTTCGCAGTATTGCTATCACCCCATCGTGAATATTTTCTTCTGAAGGATGGGGATCCCTGCATCCTGAAGATCATAGAATCATAGAATAGTTAGGGCTGGAAAGGACCATAAGATCATCCAGTTCCAACCCCCCTGCCATGGGCAGGGACACCTCACACTAAACCATCCCACACAAGGCTTCATCCAACCTGGCCTTGAACACCGCCAGGGATGGAGCACTACCCACGTCCCTGGTGTGTAAACCCAGCCCTTCTCCAGCTGTGACTGTATGAGCCCCTGCCCCTGTGCCAGGCTGGCGGGGGCTCCCAAGGGAAGCTTCAACATCATCTCATCTCCACGCCTGTCTGAACCAGGGGGCTGTCACCCCAAGCAGCCATCACAGCTCCTCCCTAGAGGAACAGGTTGGGAACGTGGCTCTCCCTGTGCCAGCCTGCAAGAGCAGCGGTGGAAAGGCAGGGAAGAGGCGCGAGTGGCCATGGTGGCTCACACTGTAATGTGGGTGCTTCCCTGGAGAGGCATCTGCTGAGCTCCAGCATGGCAAGGACTGGCAAACCCCATGGCCTGGCTTCAGTGCATCCCTCTCCTCTGGGAGGTTTCAAGCCCTGGCAGGACATCAAATTAGGGCTTTTCCACTGCAGAGGAGCATCTCGATCCAAGGATGCCCTCTAGTGATTGCCCTGCTCCAGCCCGACGGGTGCCCGACACCAGGAAGGAGAGCCGGGAGGGCACAGCACCCTGCGCACAGGGGGACAGGATGGGACAGGACGGGGTGGCTCTCACCTGCCCGGCTGAAACGCATAAATTGGGCAACACCATCACCACGAGGCCACGGCTGGGAAAACTGTCCCCAGCTCCGCCCGTGCCTGTGCTCATGCCTGCATGTGAAGGTGGCTTCGAGCCAAATGCTGCTTTGAACCCTGACGAGCAGGCAGTGATGGCTTACCCCCTATGCTAGGGCTGCTTACGTGTGGGGCACCCCCTGAACACCCCAGGAAGCACCTCTGGGTACGGTCACGCTCGTGAGTGACACCTCACATCCCACCCAGGGGTATGTGCCGGGCTGGAGGCTGTGGGGCCGGTTGAAGCCCTGGGGAAACAGGCACCCTGGGGTCCTGAATGCACCCATGGGAGAGCTCAGCTGCAAACAGCACGTGGAGCAAGGCGGTGGGGCACCCCGCAGGGACCAACCACAGCAGCTGCCTCAGCCTACCCATGCTACCTGCTCTACCCCAGACCTCAGCCCGGTCAGCGTCGGAGCCGGACCACGGCACGGCACAGCGCCGGGAAGCCACAGCCGGGATACCATGGGCCGGCCGGTCCCCCGCTCCCGGCACACGGGGAGGCTATTCTTAGTGCTGGACGCGGACCAGCTCTGGATGATTCAAGGGACGGGACGCCATCCCAAAGCGTGACAGGCCAGGAAATGCTTCCCCAGTTACGAGCCGATGTTTCCCTCTGATTCACGCTGCCCCGGTTAGAGGTGGACCAGCAGGTGGGTCAGCTCTTAGCGGACACACCAAAGCCCAGCACCAGAACTGCTCAGCTCCCAGCACGCTTCATCCTCTCCCCACCTACATCCCTGCCCCCCTGGGGATGAGGCACCCTGTCACCAGCAGGTACGTGCTCCCCACCTTGCGCAGGAAGGTGAAGGGACGTGCCCGAGGCCAGGGAAGATGCCTGTGGCAGAGGGCAGGGCTGTCCCTCCTGTCCCTCCCTCCCAGGTCAGACGCTCTAACTGCTGGACCACCCTTCCTCCTCCTCACATCGCTGCTGCTTGTTTTTGCTGCCGACACATCCTGTTTATTTAGAAAGGCCCCAGGACAAAACTGCACACGGGATGAGCGGCCGATCCTGCTCCGAGTCCATGGGGACGGGCGGCCTCCTTCCCTGCGCCCCGGCATGAGCTGATCCGTAATTACAAACACCTGCTCTCCTCTATCCCGATTTCCCACCAGCCCTGGAGCAGCTGGACTGGAGCAGAGCGCTGCCAGCATCCCGGGAATACCGCCTGTGCCGGCCACCCCCTTGCCCCAGCACCCGGCTCCCCGCCGGAGCGACACTCGCCCTGCCCAGCTCCCTTGGGCACGGCACAGGGATTTCAGCCACTCCAAAGCTCCAGCTCCGAGCGTTCTTTCAGGGGACACCAGCTCCCAGGTAAGTCCCGGACAAGGAAACACCAACCCACTGCATGCCCAGCAATGGTTCTGCCCGAGAGAAAAGCCCCGGCAAGGAAGAGGTGCAGCTCCTCCCACTCTGTTTACTTCCTCTGCCGAAGCACTGCCTGCTTCTGGAAGCAGGATGGGAGCACAGGAGGAGGTGGGGGAAAGCAGCTCCCCAGCCTTCACCCTCCCCAGCCCTGACGGAGACACCCGGTGCCTTGGCACGGAGACAGTGAAACCAGCCAGAAACCCCTTCCCGGCCAGCAGTGCGTCCCCCTGCACCCACAGCACCCTGCCCACAGGCCCTCCGCGAGCTCCGGACCCTCATCCCCATCACAAATCACTCACCTCCCCGCTCCCCGGCTCCCGTGAGCGGCCGGGCCCCGACAGCCCCATCGCCGGCTCCCGGCCCCTGCTCACCGCCCAGCCATCCGGGCGCGCTGTGCCTTACATTCTCCGGCTCTGAAGGCTTCCTGACGATTTGCATAGTTAAGCCGTAAACTAACCACAACATTCCTCTTATGATTTTGCAATCTGCTGGAATAACGTGGTCGCTCTAAGTCGAGTCGATGAATCATCATCTATAAACCACAGCTCTCGTCACCGGGGCTCTCAGTGCTGGCTGCAGCCAGCGTGATTAATCCACCAGGATGCCAAGCTTAACCTACGGCACAGGGCTATTTATTTTCCAAACTTGCAAACCTCCGGAAAATGACTGCTCCTGCCTTCCTCATCCCCTTCCCCGGGAGAGGAGCGGGGACCATGCCAGGGCCCAGCACACAAACCTCACTCGCTGCCCAACGGGCATCCCAGCGCAAACCACCAGACTGTGCACCTTGCAAATGGGGGCACTCACAGCCCCCTTCACTCCTGCTGTGCAGCACCCTCAAAATACACACCGGAACACCACTGTTACCAGCATGGCTCAGTTCCCCAGCCCTGGTCCTGTTGGGGGCCTTCCTACAGCAGCTCCCCTGTGATGTTTGGCTGAGCTCATCCCTAGGAGTCTTGTTCCCACCCCAGGACAACCAGCTCTTTCCATCCCTGTCCATGATGCTTGCTGTGGGACAGGCTGGCAGGGAACTGGCTCAGGTCAGTGATGGCACTGTGCAAGAGCCCACTCCCAAGCTCAAGTGCCGGCTGGGAGTGAGAGCTCTTCTCTCTTACACCATGTTTCGAGGCCAGCCTGGCTGCACAGGGAATGCCATTTGGTGGCCAGCAGGTGCATCACATCCACTGCCATCATTACGGGTTCTTACAGAACACGAACACACCACAGAAACCACCAAGTCCTGCTTGCTCCTTACATCAGGAGGGAGCAAACCATGTCCAGAGGGAGCCGAGTGCACCACGATGAGCCATGAGCAACCGGTTTTGGTGCTGCACAAACCCATCCACAGGCACCGCAGGCAGCAAGCTCCAGGGGTTTTGCTTGAGGGCGGCTTTGCACAGCCCTTGCTAAGGGTTCGCAGTGTGGTGACGCTTGATAACCCTCTCCCCATCATGTCACACCTCCACAGGGACTTCGGCACGAGCCCCATCCCCTGCAGCAGCCAGGAGCTCGCTGTGCCGCCTCTCCTGCGTGCAGGGTGCCAGCTCTGCGCTTCTCCCACGGGTGACTTCAGACCAGTGGCATTTATGATGCTCTGCAGGGGCACTCAGCTGCGGAGCAGGCTCAGGCCGAGGTCACTGCACGCAATCAGGGAGTTGCAAATTCAAACCAGCTCGAGATAAGCCCAAGACAAAAGGCCTGCACTAGGCTGGCCAGGAGCGCCTGGGGTTTGCTTTGCTGCTTCTCTGGGAGCCCCAGCACACTGCGATGGCCATGTGTGTGCATGAGGGCCCGCTGGCATCACCCTGAAGGTCCCACCCTGTACCAGCACCACCGGGCAGGATGCGCTGCACTCTGTGGCACAGTCAGCAGGATATAGCGCTTGGGTCCCCAGCCCCATAGGACACTGAACAGAGCATCTCTGCCAGGAGCAGGCTGGCATAACACAGCCACGACTCCTCCACCACTCACATCCATCCTTCCACCTGCTTTCAAACTCTCCCTCTGGCTCATCACACCAATGGGAGCCAGGACACGGGCTCAGCACCAGCCTCCTCTTTAGCCACCAGGCTGCCCAGACACCTGAGGTCTCCCATGGAACATCCTTCCCCTTTTGCTGATGCCATAGCAGAGAGGTAGGAGCACCCACCATGGAGGTCTGATGCTGCATGGCCAGTTACAGCACTGCTCCCTGCATCCCCCTACCCATCCCATGGATGGATATGGAGCACAGGAAGGATGGCTTAGAAATACATTTATGCACCACATAACTAACTCACAGGACCCAGCGGCTCTGATCCAACGGTCTGGAACGCCTCAGCCCTCGCTGCCACCCACTACTGCACATCCTGGCTTCTCACGACCATGCACGGCACCCTCCACTCATGGGAGAAACCACAAAGCAAAACAAGCCGCTGCCAAAACAACAAGGAGAGGAAGAGGAATGTCTGCCGGCGACTTGGCTTTGATCGCTTCCACCCGGGGCTGGGTTTGATGCGGAAGCGACTTGAAAAATCAAAGGGCCAGGGTTTGGATTTGATAAGACCCATAGAGAACGTGGGGCTCGCTCGGCACACAACCCGACCGCGACGGCCTGGAGCTGGGCTGCTCCTCTGCTGGTAAACAATAAACTCCGCAAGACAGCAATCATTGCATGGCAGAGATGGAAAAGGCTGGTGCTGTGCCCAGCACCCCGGGAGGCACTGAGCAGGCCCTGCGCAGCTCTGCGGCACCGCAGGCCGCAAGACACGGCCGGTGCCAGCAGCAAAGCGCCGGCAGCCACAGTGGGGCTGTCCTGCTGCGCCGTGGGGAAGTCCTGTGCCATGTCCCAGGCTGCCGGTCCTGGGGGTGAGCAGCGTGCTGGGGACAAGGAGAGGGGCTGGCTGTGCGACTGTAGGGATGCTGGACCCTGCAGCATCGCTCGCCAGACCATGGCACAACCAGAGCATGGGCTCATCTCGGGCAGCACCAAGAGCCCCCCGGGCAGGGGCCCCTGCGCAGCTCAGCGGGTGCTGGTGCCTTCCCACCGCTCGCTCCTTGGTCTCAGTGATGGTTACAGGACCCTGCTCACTCAGCTCCCTCCTTAAACCACCGAGGGCTTTTCCATAAGAGGAAATGTTTCTTTTCTGGGTCGCTGCTGAGTTTTTTTAACAAGTGATTTGATTGCTTGCGAAGGGAAAATGACCCGAGGGGAAGAGAGCGTAATGTTTGGAAGCACTGGAGATGAGCCCCCGCTCTGTCCCAGGCGGGGAACACGTGTTTTCTCTTCCCTGTGGTTTGCTTTACCCTGCTCCCCCCCTGCTCGCAGCTCCCCGGCCACATGCTGACCCTGCTCTGAGCACAGCCAACAGAGGAAGGTGCCGGGTCAGCAGCTCGTGGGATGCAGAGCAGCATCCACGCACACCACAGATGCAGTGGGGGCAAAGCAAACCCCGTATCCGGAGCAGCTTTCCCTGGATTTTCAGCAGTGCTTGCTTTAGAAAGCAACTTAGCAATGACACAACCTACTTCCCGTCCATTCCCAGTCAAACCTGGATCACAACAACCAATAGAACAACTCATCCCAAAATCCAACTGCCTCTATCACTCCCTGTCCCGCTGGGAAGATGCTGCATTACCGCCAGGGTCAGTAATGCTCAGCCTAGATCCCAAATCCCTGGTCTTGAGGAGTACTCACACGGGTGCAGGCTCGCCAGGAGGATGCATCAACCTGCTGCTGGAGAAACACGAGTCCCAGCTCGGGAGCCAACCACAGTGGGGGGTTCACGTCACTTTTAAGTGACTCTTTTATTATCACTAACTCAGATGCAATCAAGCTGCATGGAAGAGCCTGGTTGTGGTGGTCAAAGGATCCATCAGCAAGTGGTCCATCAGCAAACCCGTGCCTGATGCCTGTCCCTGCCCCGAGCACGCAGGTCTCTGTGCTGACCCTGCGCTGCCAGCAGCCCATGAGGCCGTGCTGGGACCTGGGGACCATCCTCCCCCAGCAATGCATCCTTCGATTCTTTTCCCAAATATGGCCACATCATTCTCATTTAATCACCCCCAAAACTGCAGCTGGGATTTCAGGAATGTGAGTTTCCATTGTGTTTGCCTGATTAGGCTGCCTGGAGGGGCGGCAGGGCTTTGGAAAGCTGTAATGCACTTGAAATGGAGGAATGGGCATGATGCACCTCACAGGGAACACCTGGGGGACAGGGTATGGGAGCCCAGATGGAAAGAGCAGGTGCCAGTGGAAGGTTACAAGATCAATATTAGCTCAAACTAGCTGTTCTCACACCTTGCCCACCTCCTCTACGCAGGCACCCTGATGCTCAACAGCATCACACACAAGCACCCAAGGGATAAATGCAAGGCATTTCTCTCCATGAGGCTGCACTCGAGCAGGACCAGGACCACAGGGACCGACCAGATGTGATGACTTCTTACGGGTCCTGCAGCCTCAGCCTGGCTGAGCAGGTTTCCCCAGCCACCAGCAGTGCTCTCACTGGCCAAATGATGAGCCAAATTCAATCACTTTGGTGTCCTGGCAGCGAGCTCAGCCTACACACGACAGCAGGATGGGGCTGACCTGGGGGACGGGACAGCGAGCAGAGCAACTCACAGCAACATCCCATCACAACACACCCTGCCACTGACATCCCAGGCAAACTGCTCCAGCACGAACCTGCTCCTCAGATAACCTCAGTACTCTTTAAAACACAGCACTTGAGTCAGCACAGGCTTAAACGCTTGTGGAATGTATTTACAGATGCTTGTGGCAGTGAAGTTTAGCAGCCGCATCCAGGCCTGTTTCAGGGTGAGGGGCTGCATTACTAAACCAGGATTTTATGACACGTTATCTCCCTGCATCTGAAAGAGAAGCTGTCCATTGTCACTAATGAGGAGCCACTCCCTTGACTGATCATAGTCAAACACTTCCCAGATATAAATACCCTTCACCTCATTATCCACTGCAGTCAGTGGAGCAGGGGCACACGCGCGATGTGCAGTGTAAGAGGCAGCTCGCTGAGCTCCAGACCCAATCCCTGCGGATGGAGGAGAGGTGGTGGCACAGTAAGGCTGGACCTAAGTGGGTGCTCTGCTCCTGCATCAGGGATGGGGAGCATGGGGCCATGGACCTGGGGGCAGGCAGCGCTCACCTGGCAGCCTGAGCCCCGCCAGCCAGGACAGAGCTTCCATGAAAGAAGTACTGGTGTTGATACAGCTCCAGGCTGGGGCTGTTTATCCGCATCAGCGAGGGGAATGGTTTGTGTTTGGGGAGGGCGGGCCAGCGGCGGGACGGATAATTCCATCTGGGTTTTGGCAGGGGACGGGAAGAGGGTGGGCCTGGGAAAGGCTGTCAGCCCTGGCAGGGAGCGTGCCGGCTGCCCGGCCGGGTCACACCACAGGCCCCAGCCCTGCCAGTACAGCTCTGGCACCGCTCCCCGGTGGAGAAATGGGGGGTCGGGGTGGAGCCGGTCCCCCCGCGTGCCATGGAGTGAGTCCTCGAAAGCATCGGCGCTCGCACACAGGGCCCTTTCGCCAGGGGCTACATGAGCACTGTCTGACAGCAGCGCCAAGGGGGACGGTGTGACGGCACGTCCCGCATCCATCCATCCATCCATCCATTCATCCACACATGACTTCATCTGAGTCAGCCCAGGGCGGGCAGGCGGCTCCACGGCCGCCCATCGCTGCTGATGACTGACCCGCTGCTGGAGCGGCTTTTCCTGGCGGGATGGCCGCCCGCCTCCCCATCGAGGCACGGCGTGGGAGCTCCACGGATTCTCCCCTGGGGATTCAGCAGCACTGACACAGGAAGCACAACTTGTGCCCTGCAGCGATGTGGGCACCGCTGCTCCAAAAGCAAAGGCAATATATTCCGGAATAAAACCCCTGAGCTGTGCACGGAATGATTATGCTGAAATAAAGGCACTTTTCCTGCAGCACAGCTTCAGCCCAACGCTTGCTCAAAGAGGAGACACGTGGCACTAACTGCCTAGCTTCGATCTTCATAGCATCCCAGACTGGTTTGGGTTGAAGGGACCTCAAAGCTCACCCAGCTCCAACCCCTGCCACGGGCAGGGACCCCTTCCACTAGAGCAGCTTGCTCCAAGCCCCTGTGTCCAACCTGGCCTTGAGCACTGCCAGGGATGGGGCAGCCACAGCTTCTCTGGGCACCCTGTGCCAGCGCCTCAGCACCCTCACAGGGAAGAGCTTCTGCCTAAGAGCTCAGCTCAGTCTCCCCTCTGGCAGGTTCAAGCCATTCCCCTTGGCCTGTCCCTACACACCCTTGGAAAAAGTCCTTCTCCAGCACTCTTGTCAGCCCCCTGGGGTAATTGTTGGTGCCCCCACTACAGGATTAGGGGCATTTGCAGAGAAGCTCTCTGGAATACCCTAAAGAATGACTGCGATAGCCCCCAAAGGGGCTTTCATCTACACAAGGGCCTGTCAATACAGGCTCACGCAAATCCATGCAGATTAATTAATCAGATTCATGCCGATTACTGGATCGGATTGTTTCACCATGACACAAACTTTTTTATTTTCTTTTGTTTTCAATGACAAGTTACACACTTGGAAGTTATTCCTCTTCCCAGTGACTCCCCCCTTGCAGGGTTCAATGGCATTTTCCCTACCTGATCACAGTGGATTAGTTTAGAAAGGCTCTTCATCTCAGGAGCCCAAATGTTCCACAGAGCCATCCATCAGATGGGAACACCTTTCGCCCACCAGCACTGGCGCAGGCACCATGGCAGGACCATGCACCCTGCCCCAGAGCAGGCGGCTGCTCCATGTTCTGACAAAGTGGAAGCAGAATCGTGTGAAGTCCCTGCTTTTGGCAGGAGATTTTCGGCACTAAGTAGCAGCTTTATGAGGAATGTCCTTTGCCAGGGGACCATCAGCCAGGGAGCAGTGGGATTCTTACTTTTTAATGGACTTTTAATAAGTAGGCCACAATGAGAGCCTTGACACCAGAGTAGCTTTGCTCTCCATGTAATTATCTCCACTTCGCTCTCAAGCTCCTCCAAGAGCAAGTAAGACCACCAGCCTCTCCATGGGGAAAGGAGTGAGAAAACAGAGCAGGGCCACTTGAAATGCTATTTGTGCCAGACCCCATCCACTCCTCTCATCTGATCTCATCCTCTAAAATCAATGATATCTCACTTCTGGCGTTTAATGGCTTGAACCCTTATCAAGCAGGAAAACCTGTGCTTGGAGCACAGGGAACACAGCACCATGTCTCCCAGAGCTGCAGGAAGATGGTTCACAGCCCCACTTCTCCCTGTATGCTGTCCCACCATGTCTCCCATCCTGCATCCAGTCACCATCTCTGACGGCTGAGACTGGGCAGGTGAAGGCAGAGCCCCCAGTGCTGGGGCAGCTCAATACCGCTGCTCCCAGCATAGCTCTGACTCTCTATGATGCTAAATGGGCAACAGCCTCCCTTCGCAGCATCATGCCCCTCCCAAGCCTGCTTGCAGGCTCCTCCAGAGCTCCTCTGCTCACAGCCTTGTAGGAAATGGATGCAAGCAACACACAGAAACACTGGAGGTGTCACAGCACTAAGTGTGCATCTCAAGACCCCCAAGATCTCTGTGGGAGAGCTGGATTCTAAGCTCTCCACGTCTCTCCCACTACTATTCATGCAACCAGCCCTTGGGTCTCACAGCTCGTCTGAACATCCCACCTTCCACCTGAGCACTGACTCAGGGATCTGATTCTTCTTTCGGAATCAATAATGATCTGGTTGAGGTCTGCTGCAGTGGACGTGCAACCTACTCCCTTCAGTGCCCAGCAGCCTCACTCTTAATAAGTTACTAATATTGCAGTCCCCTGCTTGCAAAAATAGTCCTGCCTTTTACTACAGTTGTAAAGTTAAGTACTATGGGATGCAGTTAAGTCCCTGCTCCCAAAGGCTGGAACTGAACAAGGCTCCAAACAGCAGCACACCATCTCCAGTGCTCAGGCTGGACCAGACTCATAAGCAAGGGAAAACACCATAGGAAATACTGCAGCTAGCGATGCTTTGGATACTCTTAAACCCCAAAACACAAATAGTACCTGCTGGGTCCAGGCCAAGGCAGGTCTGTGGCCACAGGGGGAGGTAGGCAGATGCAGAGAGGAGCATTAGATTGCCTCTCTCCCTCCACACTTGCTCAACTTCACATTGAAACCAGAATTTGCTATGCTAAATGTCTCCACCGCTAACAAGAAACAAATGTGGCCTCATGTTCTAGTTGCTGTGATCTAACAAAACAGACCATGGTAAACACTATAAAAATGTACTGGAGGGAACCACCCTGTGTTTGCTGGGAGAGGGACTGGATAATCTAATAGGGCTTTATCCATCTCTAATGTGTCTGAAAAAAAGAAGGGAAAATTGGGCCCTGTCCATGACATTCGTCATGTGCTAGCTATTCTGATGTCTTAATGCTGCAGAAATCAAATTGGAGTGAGGCTACCTATCTGCCTCCCAATCAGGACCTCGACCCAAGTGCTGCTTTTTATGGCCATGCAGTGTGAGGAGCGCTGATGTCAGTGGTGGCACAGGCCAGGCCAGTTTTTCCATCCCTATCTCCACGTTATCTGGAGAGATGCTTCCTCTGTGGTCACCCCACTCTCCTCATGACATGGATAATTGTTCATTCATGGACCTGGGGATCAACCAGCAGGACCTTCCTTTGGCTGAAAGCATTTGCAGGGACAAGGTACCTGCCCAAGAGGTTAGCACTTATCTGGGTATTGTGCTACCAGCAGCAATACTGGCATGGTCATGTCTAGATCTCTATCTCGGCCATGGTAACGGCCAAGGGGCGATTCAGTCACCTACCCCAGCATCTCATGGTGTGCTAGGTACCGGCCCAGCCCTCATTCAAAGAGTTAAGGGTCTCCTCCAGCTACAGCACCAAATCTGCCAGCCTTCAAGAAGACCTCAGACACCCTCCAGCACTTCAGATACACCTACAAGCCTCTGCTCAGGTGGTCACCAGAAGTTATTCCCACTCAGCTCATTCTCCTCTTTGCACAGGTACAAGGCAGAAGCACCCTGACCCAGCTCCCAGGAGCCCCATCCCCATCAGCACACTGGCTGCTGACTCCAGAGTGGAGAGAGAAGAGGCCCCACTTGGTTCCTGCCCGCAGCTACAGGCTGCACGGGCAACCCTGTGCTACTCCTGACACGCAGCCAGGTTTTCTGCAGTCGCTCCATCCCCTTCCTTTTCCAAGCATCCTGGATTTGTTATCTGCTTTTTGAAAGCTGCTGTGACCTTGGCACAGGAACGGACAAACATCAACCATCAGAAAACAGCACCTTCTGGAAAGCTACACAGAGCAGAACCACAGCCCTATTGCAGCATGCAAGAGAGACCTCCATCTGGGGAGGGGAGGAAAGCAGCATTTGGGGGGCTCAGAGAAGGTGCTGCTGAGAGGCTGCAAGTGCAAAGCAGTGCAAAGCGCTCAGCCCGACGTTTCCATGCGTTCCTCCAGCTCTTACCTGGCCCTTCCCGCGCCGCCGGTAGTTCCTTCTTACAAGGTTCTTGTAGTTCTCATTCTTCTTGGTCAGGTAGTAATAGAGGACACAGTCTGCCACCGTCTGCAAGGACACAGCGAGTCAGGGAACAGCAGGTCCCATCCCATTGCACTATCAGGGCGCAGACTTCAAGGAGCAGTGCTCAGGCCCTGCCATCGCCAGGTCTGCTGCTGCTTCTGAAGATCTGCAGCCCAAACACCTCCCTCCCAAAGCCCTTCACCGGAGCTGGAAGAGGAGGGCAATGCACATTGTCCTAGTACAAACACTGAGCTCTTCCAAGGGACAGACTGTTGCCATCCCACAGGCATGCTGAGATGGAGATGGGGTGCAGTGCAGAAAGCACCCCATGTTGGATGCTAAGCAGGGGAAAGGGCTGACCCCATATGACTGTGGCAACTAAATGCAGAAGGAGGAGAGTCACCCTCTGTCAGGGTTATGTGAGGCATGACCTGCCATGCAACTGTCAGCTGGTGTTATGTCCAGCTGTTAAGCTCACTGGCTCGAGCTCGTATGACTTTCTCATGGTCAGATTGAGATCCTGGCACGTAGGAGCCACCATCCCAACTGCATGTCCAGCAGTTGGCTCTATGAGCACCATCCCAGATCGGACACATTAGGAAAACATGGAACCATTGCTGGGACATATCCTGATCCTGAGCAGCAGAGTGTTCCACACTGGGAAAAGCCCTTTGCTGAGCTGTCTTGGCACCTGAACGCTGGTCTTGGGCTACACTTTCATACCCAGGATCTGCATGAACAGACCCATCACACCTGGAAGCACCCAGGAGCAGGGGGCTGCTGCGTGCTCCAAGGGGCTGCGCTCTCCCTGGCCCTGTGCAAGGAGCAGAACCATGTGCAAAAACAGATTGCAACTTTTAAAGTGTTAATTGGATCTCTTTCTAATCTAGCCCTGATTATACACACACACAAGAACACAAAAACTTACAGTCATCTGTTCCAAGGGCTAAGATCACTATTTTTTTCATAATGCAATTTAAAAATCTATTAATTCATTACATTGAGCCATACTTTGCATCTCTCTCCAACAGGATAATGGATGTGTTCTGTATCATAATTACAGCCTGATTTACAAATGAGTGCAAATAAAATTAGAAGACATTTTACAGCTTGGAACACAGGCTGGATTGTGAGCATCATCCAAGTCCCACCACTTTCGGCTTCAGCAAGTGGGAAAGGCTGGAAAGCGCCTGGGATCTTACAGCAACAGCAGCAGCACAGGGTTGCTGCTGGCCTTTGCTTGCTTGCTGCTTTGGAAAGAAAAGTCAAGGCCTTAGGAATTATTTCCCCAGCCTGAATCATGCAGAATCAGAGAATCAGGATGGAACCTCTGCAGGTCACCCCCTGAAAGCAGAGGGGTTCCCCCAGAGAGAGTGGACACTGTGTGGATCGAACACCGCATGAGATGGGCAGAGGATGCAGCTACCTACAAGCAGCTCTCAAATGTCTCCTGCTCAGGGGAGCACCTGGTCCATCACTGTCTTTCCAGGCTGTTTGTCCAGGATCTGCCCCTGTGGCCAGTTCCACAGAAGGTACCTGGCCTTGCTCCGAATGGGAACAGGGACTTGCTCTTCCTTCAGATCTCTTTTTCAGACCTTTCTTCCATCAGCAAAAAGGAAAAGTCCCAGAAGCACAACACAGGCTTGGGAAAGGCCAGGCCCTCCCACAAGCTAAACACCAAGGGGAGGTGTGTGCCCACATGACACCAACCCAAACTGCCCCAAGAACTGGGACTCAGCCCACCCTCAGCATCCCTGACCAGAGCAAAGAGGGGACCCCTCTGCTTTGTGCTGGGCAGCCCGTACCCACCCCGCTGTGTGACAGCCTGGCTGGTGCAAACTGCTCCAGGAGATGCTGGGAAGCAGCTCGCCAGGCGGATCACGGAGGGCTGCAACGCCTACGTGCCAGGCTGGATGCGTTCACACATCTCCCGGCTCCAAACTCCCTGAAGCTGATTCAGTCCGTTGTCTCTGCAGGGAGCCAGGAGGCATCTGGACCATGACCAGGCCTCTGAGCCACCACCACCCACAGGTGCCCAGCATCCACTGGCTGCTCCAGTACCAAAGGGAGACGTGATGGAGAAGAGACAGCGTGAGGCAGGTTAAAGCCAGGCAGGGATGCTTACCTTCCTGTCCAGAAAGGATGCAATCAGGCCAAAGTTCTTTGGATGCTGCATGAACCTGAGGAGCAAAAGGGAGAGGGTTAGCACGGGCTCCGGCTCTGACCCTCTTGCAGCTGGGCTGTCCTGCCCTGTGTGCCTGGGGCAGCAAGAGCAGGTCCCCGAGGGCCCCAGGGGTTTGAGAAAATATTTGTCTGCTGCTCAGCTTCCCAGAAAGGCAGGAACTTTATATTTAGCCCACTGCAGCCGGGCTGGTCAGCAGCTCCGATGAGCAGATGTTCATCACAGGGTGGGAGAGGGCAGGGGGGCTGCTCCCAGAGACACCCAAGCCCACACCAATGGCAGGATGGGCACAGAGCTGCACACGTGGTTGAGGCTTCAGGATCTGGCAAGGAAAGGGTGAAGAACTGCCATCAATGCCCAAGCATCCTGCAGCATGGCTGGGGGGGCCCCTGCTGCTGAGCGGGACCCCAGGCCTGGCTGGGCTGTCAAGAGCAGCTGCAGAGGACAGGAAGGGAAACCCAAGCCCCAGGAGGAAGCTGCCACGTTGCTGAGTTGCTCAAGAGATCCCCAGTGCCACGGTGGCTGTGAGGAACGCTGCCTCCTGCCCAGCAAGCAGAGGAGCTGTCAGCAGGCTCGCCCCTGGTTCCGGCAGCCCATGAGGGTGCATCACCCGCTGTGGGAAGATGTCCCCAGGCACAGAGATGTCTCCTCCAACAAATCCCTTTGCTTAGCTGGTGGGGAAGCACCTCAGGCCAGCAAGCCCTTGGCAGGAGGTGCTCCTGCTGGCAGGGGGATGGTTAACCACTGCATCACCAAAGCACGAGGGGCCCGGTGAGTGGTGACTTTGCTCCAGGGCTGCCATCAGCATGGGCTTTGCCCACAGGAGCAGAGTGGCCGGTGTGGCACGTGTGGTTTGTCAGCTCTCTGGAGCTATCGGCTCTATGCCCCATGGAAATGGATCAGAGGGAAGAGGTGGGTGAGCTGTGGTGTGGGCGCTTAATGGCATCCCCAGTCTCTATCCCACAGGCAACTGTGGCCTTTCTATCACTTGAAGGGTAAACCTTACTCCCCCAGATATAATACAGACACGAAGAGAGATCCCATCAAAGCATGTTAATGAGAAAAAAGAAACCAGAAATGCTGGGGGTGAGGGGACAGATAAGAGCTGGGCTGCTCAGACAGGCTGGAATCAGAGCACAGAGCTGGAGAGGCACCCAGCACAAACCAACAGGCGGGGTTTTCAAGGCCATGTTATCAGTGATGCTAACACAGCCTTGTGAGCAACGCAGACAACAATACATTGTTTTTCATAAGCCAGACTGTGTCCCCATAACAAGGATGGATGCTGTGTTCTTATGGTGCCCAGCACAAGGCCTTGGTGCCTGAGCACGACCAAGGGGTACCACAGCCTTCACCAGCAAACCACAGCCCCCCTGGCAATAAGCTCTCAATAGAGAGACCTGAAATCCTGCCCAGAAGCAAATCAAATCAGACTCTTCCTCGTGGTTATGTTTTGACAGCTAAGACAGTTCAGACCTGGAGCTTGTCAGCCTTGCAGTGCCTGGCTGCTTTCTCCAAGAGCCCTCACCATGAAGGCTGAATAAAAGGTTACATCAGGTTTTCATGGTCTCAGGAAGAGGCCAGCTCTGGGTCACAATCACAGATGACACAAGTCTGGTTCACTTTAAAAACCCAGGCTAGAAGCAACAGCACAGCAGGCAGCTCAGCTACCCGCACACTGGGATTGGGGCGGGAGCTGGGACAGGACCCATGGCCCTCCTTACAGCTCCTAAGTACCAACCTCTTCAGATGAGCTTTGTGAGAGCCCTGAAATCCTGCTGTATTTATGCCTCAAGCTCTGCATCACCCACGGTGATGACACAGAAACCACCGTGCACAGCAGGATGCATGAGCTGGGTGTGGATTCTTCCAACCCCATTAGGCAGGCACGGCCCCGCCATTAAAGACAAAGTAATTAGTCTTTGCGTCATTTGCGGGCAAGCCTTGCTGTTTGGGGTGTCACATTTTAAGGCTAATTAGCAATGAGGATTCTCCTCTACCAAAGGCTTGGAGGCGGTTTGCTTGTTTTGTTCTCTTTCTTGGCAATTAGTTATTTCAGCAGCAAACAGGAGTCGTCACAAGCAGGGACAGGAGGAGGGATCCCGGACATGGAGAAGCTTCCAGCATGGCTGGTTGTGGGCCTGCTGCTTACCCATGGAGCTATCCCATCATCGTATGGAGGCCAGATGAAGGAAGCGCTGCTGCAAGGGATGAGGTGGCTGTGATGCACCCACATACCTCCATGTCCCTCATGTCCACAGCAGTGAGCTGGAGCTGAACTTCAGCTCTGTTTTCACAGACACATACGGTACATTTGGGGCACCACAGATTCTCTGGTCCTTCAACCTGGGCCCTCACTGGGCTATGAGATACAGGGGAGTCTGGATGTGAGGCTAAGCTGGGACCCACAGCTTGGCTGACAGCACAGTGGTACCCAAGGGAAGGGATCAGCAATCCCCCAAGTGATCTCAGTTGACAAAGTGAAGCTGTTCTCCAGCACTGCTTGCAAACAGGAGAAAGCACCGCAGCCAGAGTTTGCATGTGTCTGATGTGGGAATGCATCCATGGAAACAGCAGCTGGTGGCAAATCCTGCACAGAGCAGGATGGAGCACCGAGGGACCGGCGCCAGCTGGAAGCTGCAGCCTGAAGGGGTCTACATGGGGGAGCTGGATGTTGACAGCCCCGAGAATCCCCCTGGACACGCAGTGCCCAAAGGACAGCATGCAAACCCAAAACCAGATGAGCGTGTGGAGCACTGGGTTTCACTGGTGTTATCCTTCAACTGGCTGACGGGGATGCAGAAGCACAAAAACTTCTAGTTCTCCCCATGAGCAGCAGCTCTGCTCAGGCACGCAGTCACACCAACCATACAGAAAGGCCTGAGGTTTCTGTGCAGGTGCATCACTCTGTGCCCAGGCCCAAGGCAGCACAGACTACAACTGTATCCCTGGGGAAAATCCATTCTCCTTGGGAAATCCATGTCTCAGTGCACTGGGGACCTGGCTAAAGCATCGTATGGGTCCTGTCTGCACTTCCCAAGGGCTACACACAGAGATGTATGGGCTGCACTCACTTTTCCCGGAAGGTCTCCTTCTCCTGCTCGCTCCACATGTTCATCACCTGCCGGTCCTTGTAGACCTTCATGGGGTCATCCATGAGGCCGTTCATGTTGATGAATTTAATGCGCTGCTGGTCAGCATCATAGAGCATGGGTGGGATGACAGCGAGCTGGCGCATCTGCTTCTCCAGGTTCTGTGGGGAAAGCAGAGAGAACAGTTGGTCAGCACCACGGGCCCGTGGGGACCGAAGGGGACAGATGTTCGAGAGGAAAGGACAGGCGGAGGAACAGGAGAATTCAAAAGCAAGCACCAGACAGCTTTATTGCTGGAGTAATTGTAAATGAAACGCTGAAAGAGGCTATTGCTGTCAGCCAGGAAATAATGAATGTTTCAGTCTGAAATAAAGGCTTTAAGATACCGTGTGGAAATGTCTGACTTAAGCAAAAAAGCTCCTGACCATGACCAAGACAAGTCAGAGCAGCAGTGGCACAGGGAATGCAAACCCCAAACCCATGGCCATATGGAGGGGTTCAGCCCCCCTCCCCCCCAGATTCCAAGGGAAGCAGGTCGGCCCTCAAAGCCTATTGAAAAGGAGAGCAGAGGGAGATGTAGTGTTTCCCTTCCACAGGAAACCTGATCTTGCTCCAGGAGGCTTCAAATGTCGCTGTAACAGGGCCATCATTCCTGTCTTTCCTCTCACTGCAAAATGCCGGGACATAACCTGACGCCTTTATTCCATCCTATTCAAGCACAAAGTTCATCCAGAGCCCTGGCTGCACACCAGGACAGGACAGACTGGGCACACTGGTTTCCTTAAGTATTTGCAACAGAGCAGCCAATGTGATGTCTCATTTCTGCTGTCCCTTGCCTGAACGCTGGGACTGTCCCTTCAGCTGAGCTCCTGCTGGTCCCCTGGCACAGAGGGATGCTCTGACCACCCTCTTTGCTAGCAGCAGCAACCCTTTGATTCCTGTCACCTGCAATGGCACTGGTCAGACATAAATTCCAACCTTTAACCCAAGAAGGCCAGGTCTCAAGTGTTGTTATGTTAAACTACAGCCAGATGCTAGTTCCTGGGAGAACAGTAATGTCCAATCCTTCCTGCAACCAGGCCTGCCCAGCACCACTCTGCTTCCCTGCTGTGACTGATCAGACCCATCCTCCTCTTCCTAAAACACAGCTCTCTGCACACACAGGAACGTTTCAACTCAGCCCATCACGTTCCTCATCCTCACTGGGATGCCTCCCATTGAGCAACCATCTGCTCAGATGCCCTGGGGGTGTCATCTCATTGTGGGAGGTCAGGACAGCTTGCAGCCAGAGCATCACCCCGGCAGCCGCAGAGAGCCCCAGCCAAAAGGAGAAAGCCAGGGCAGGCAGAGGCAGCAGGCAGGCGCACTGCCTGCAGCAGGGCCTCTCCCTGCGCCTGGAAGGGTGTCAGGGTGCAGAGACACCCTGCAGCAGGCAGCCAGACCTCGCTCCTCTCCAGCAGCGTGCTGGGGCAGAGAGCTGGCCTCTGCCACCAGCGGTGCTCCCTGGCTCTCACCTCCCTGCTCCTTCCAACCCTATGGAAGGGCTGGAAGCTCCTCTGAGACAAGCACAGCAGTGCCTTGTGCTCAGCAGAACACTAACAGCGTGCCGTTCAGCAGCACACTCACTGTGCAGGAGGCTGGAGGCAATCCTCTAACGCTCCTCTTGGCCATGACCTCTGCAGAGCTGTGAAATTTCTCTCTGCTTGTGAGATCCATGTCCTCCAGGTTGTTGCCTTCACTGGCTAACAGCAAACTGCCCGGGAACCAGGGCAGGGAGCGACCCGTGGTGCACAGGCTGCCAACATCTCAGCTATTGCTGGGCAATGGCTGCTCTCCCCTCCCAAATGCAATCCATTCACTGCAGCTCGCTGCCGTGCCAAGAGAGTGGAACCCTTGTGAAACCAGATCCAAACGAAGCCAAGGTCACGGGGATGTTTCAAGATGAATGGAGCACTCCCAGAAGATGTGGGCCAACTGGCTCACGTACAAACCATTCATTCCATAGGATTCCCCTGTGTCGAGCCACACAGCCCATTCAAAACAAAATGAAATGAAACAGAAAAACCCCTCCACCCGGCAGCCAGGGTGCTGGCTCCTTTCCTTTCCCTTCCCACCTCCAATTCCAGTTTGAACCAATAGCCAGGAGGTGGCTGTGAGTGCTACCCAGGAAGAGCAGCATCCTGAGGTTTCAGGTCCTAAAGAGGCAGTTTAATGCTGACCACCAGCTCCTGGGGTGCTTTGCTCCCTGTTTTGGTCCTGCAGAACCATTGCACAGCCCCGTTACCTGTCTTGGGTGGCTGGAAAGATGCTGCTGGGTATCAAATGAACATCTCACTTTGGATCCTGTCCAGAAAGAGTTATTAGGCATCATGGCAACTTCCCCAGCCTCACCATGGCCTGAACTTAGTGGGATTTGTATCTGATTTCCCCATGGGACCTGGCAGTGCGCTCTTGTCTTCCTCAGAGAAGAGTGGAGTGAGGAGTGAAGAGGAGGAGAAAGGACAACTCGGTCTCACCTCTTGTTCTGAGAGGCCGTCGATGATTTCTGACACCTCATGCTCGCTGCGTGCAGCTGACATGGAGAGCCCACTGCTGCCCCTCTGTCCTACCCTGCTGGGAAAGGGCAGTGAAACACTCAGACACTGACGCTCCATTTCATAAGCAGCAAACCACATCTGTGACAGCTCAATGGCTCTGTTGTCCCCCTTGCTGACCTCCATCACGCCCATATCCAACACCCCACCTCATCCCATCCTGCAGGAATGGTGCCTGCTGAAGCCCAGCTTCAAGCCCAACTTCAAGCCCAACTTCAAGCCCAAGCTGAAGCTGGGCTCCAACAGCACTGTTCCCCGTGATCCCCAGGTTTAGGGCTCACAGCACAAGAGCTTCAAACCCCCTTCCTTACCTGTGCCGACCTCCTGGAATGCTACAACAGAAGGACATTTCATACCCAACCATACACTTCCCCATATTTTATCCTGCTCATCGAACCATAGCAACAGTGGCATCAGTGTCAGCACCAAGCCATTAGCACTGTGCCACTGCATCTGGTTTGCAGATGCTGTGGGAACTTTTAAATCAAAACCAGCCACTGACCACCCCCCCCCCCCCAATATCCTTCAATGTACCAGCCACACGTCCCCTGCAATTAAAACTTCTCTTATTAAGCAGGTAATGAATTCAAACATTTCTTCCTCAGTACCATTTCTCCCTGTCTCTTTAAGACAAAATAAAGCCACTACCTAGGAAGTCTGGACCCATCTAGCTGTTAGTGGGGCATAAGATGAGGTGCTGGCAGAGGGGGTTTGGGTTCTGCATGCATCAGCTGCCCCTGGGCAAGATCCTGGGACTGAAATGGGAAGGATGGAGAGTTTTCAGCAAGATCATGGATTCATGTCTCCTCCTGGCACAAAATAACGTGACCTCAAATTGCGCTTCCAATAAGGAGGAAAAACTGGACAGGGGATGGGAGAGACAGAGGGCATTGTGCTCCCTTCCTATCATTTGGAGTCATTCCTATAACTTCTACACGTTTCTTATCCCTGCCCATGCTCTGATCAAAGCATATGCATGTATTAAACAACCAACATGACCAAATGCATCTGCAAGTCTCGTACACCTTAGTTTGGGCCCACCACTACGGCAATAGTTAGCACTGTCCTAGCCAGGTGCTAACCCAAGAGAGCTGCCCCTTGCTCCAGTGTGGCGAGCCAGGAGGTCAGCAGCAGCAGGGACACAGGCAACCACATTCCTGACATTTTTCCTTCTCTTTTGGCCCTGGGCTGAGGCGCCCTGGGGAAAAAGCAGCAAAGCCGCTCGTCTGCTGGCTCCTGCTTTGACCAGACAGGGAGAAACGGGACTGACAGCCACGGCAGCCCGCTCCTCCCGCAAACAAACCCCATGCCCATCCCCATAGAAAAGAGAAAGGCTGTCTGATACCAGCTCAGCCCCTTCCTACCGCTTCTCCTCTAACCTCTGCATGCGCTCTTGCAGTTCCCGCTGCTTCCGGATCTCCGGGAATTGCTTCTCATAGTATTCCCGCACTTTGCTCTCTTTGGCACGGCGCCGGGGGTTATTTTCAATGCGCTCCACTTTTTTTTCCCAGGCCTCCATCAGCTGGTCATAGCGCTGGCAAAACTTCTGTTCCTGAAGGGGCAGAGGGGGAGCTCAGGAGACTGCCTGGGAAGGGCAGCCCCTCCAGGCCTGTCCCCCCATGGCTGCTCGGGCTGAGCGTGAGTCATGGTGCTTAAAGGAATATGGTTCATTAGGACACGCTCCAGGGTCTGTGATCAAACCCAGGGTGAATGCTCAAAACAGGACCCTCAAGGCTTTTCCCTTCCAGCCCCACCACCTTTGGTGAACCGGGACCCTCACGCAGTGTGGCTGACCAAGGGCATACAGCGTGGTGATGCCACCAGCTCCTCCACCATCCTGGAAAGCAGGAGCATTTCTCCAGCTGCTGCTCCTGCTTTCAGGCCCAGGAGCAGGATAAGCACATCCCCACTGATGGCAAACCCAGGCTCTGCATGGGGTTTCCATGCCAGGTCCTTCTGGGTGACATTCTCACAGCCAGCCACCCAACACAGGTCCAGCACTGCACTTCTCCCTCGTATTTATAGGGCTGGCCCGATAACCATGACATTGAAATACCACTTAAAACACGTCCTCTAAGTGCTCCTGTCTCCTCTGGCCACTCCTGTCCTAGAGAAGAATGCCCACGGGCAGGCAAGGTCCACACCAAGGAGACAGCAGTGACAGAGTGACGGTGTCCATCCTCATGTGAAGGCAGCTGGGTGACCAGAGGGGGTTTGAAGGTTTCATTCTGAGTGAAACACATGCCTTGTAGGCCCCAGACCAGGAAGTGAAAGCAGATGTCACTGCAAAACCATCAGTGGCAAACCCCAGGTCACCTCCCACCCGCCCCGTTCTGCTTTCCAGAACAGGCAGCTCAGCACCGGCACTGGATCAGGCAATAACTGAAGCGCAGCAACACATCCTGTGATCCCCATGGCCCTTTGGAGGCACCTCAACAACAACGTGGGGTGGACAAAGCTCCTCAAACCCTAAACCTGATGCAGACTAACATTCCTCCCCCTCAAATAAACTAACTCCCATTTGTGCACCCAGAGCCAGAGGCTTTCCTGCCCCACACGCATGCACAGGAGATGCTTGGGTTCTGGCTAGAGGAGCTGAAAGAAACAGCCAGAAAATGAAAGTGAGGAATGAGAACAAGAATAAAAATGGCCTAAATGCCACCGAGGGAAATCTCACGCTATAGGTAATGCCAACAGCTCAGAGAAATCCCAGCTGCTGCATTCCTGCCCCTCCCGAAGTGATGCTCTCAGCCCCCTGAACACAAGAGCTCCCACCCTGCCAGCAAATCTGCTCCAGCCTCCTGCTTTCAGAGCATCGCATTCGGAAGAGGCTAAAAATACCCTGCAAAGTTTATGAAGGCTCGGTGCTGGGATGCAGCGGGTGCTCTGTGCTGCGTGCCAGCCCGCGGCACAGCCAGGACAGCCCAGCACGAGGAGGGCTTGGGCTGGTGAGAAGCTCTGAGGCTTTGAAAGGTCTTTTGCTCCCCGTGGGAATGAGCTGGGTCCCACTTGGCGCAGCTGCCAGGCTGCTTCACTGCCGGTTCCTTTTCTTCCTTCCCCTGCACTCTCTGGGACAGCTCGATGAAAGCTTGATGCAGAATTCCTCTTTTAAGGAACTCGTATTTGCAGATAGAAAAAGCAACATCAACGTCACGCTGCTGACTTCCCCAGCAGCTCGCACCCCGGCAGCAGGGTGGGCAGGACCAAAGCTCCCCACTCACGCAGCTCAGCCCTGCAGAGCATGGCTTTGTTAGGGACTGGCTGAGCACTTCTGCCTCATATCTGCTTTTCTTTTGCCCACCATGGGGCAAAGAGATCTTCCCTGCCACACAAGCTTCAAACCCCACCGCAGCAGGGCCGGGCTGCAGCATCCCTGTCTAGTGCTTTTTGGTCCAGCTGGGATACAGGCTCTCTGCAATCTTTTGCCATTGTTCTAAAGCCAAGATTACAGGCACCTTAGAGCACTGTGCGCTCTTCACAGCTCCATCACCAGGAGAAGCTCCTGGTCAAGCACTTTAGGAGTCTATTCCTTCTTCTTTAAGCATACTCTGAGCAGCCTTAAGCGAGCATGTCCGTTCCTGAGCAATCATCTGTGCCGGCTTTTAGCATCGGTGCTTCCTCTGCCCCCCTTCCCGGCTGGGCTCACCAGCCCATCAGCCTCTCGATCACACAAGTAAGTGATGGCAAGCCAAATCGGACTTGACATGCGTGTCTAAAAATGGATGAATAGTAACGCTGCCATAGCAGCTGAAGGCAGTTTGTAGGCTGTGCCAAGCCCGAGCCCTCCCGCAGCCCACGCTCTCACAGCTCCAGGGAACGGAGCAGCTCCTCGGAGAGGAGGGGAAGAGTGAAGGTAACAGGAGGAACCAGTCCAAGCCCTATACAAACCCCACAGTTTTCATTCCCTGGCTGATGGAGATAAACGCCTTATACTCAAAACATCCCCCTTTACCCTCCTCTCTCTGCAGCATCACCCCTCTGATGGCAATTCCATCAACCAACCTCGGTGGAGGCAGGAGGAAGCCCTGCACATCCTCTGGTGGGGCTCTCAGGGCTAGACCCTATTGAGACCAAGCTCTGACACTGCTCCAGCCAGCCCAGGGCAGTGATAACACCCCAGAAAGCAAAAGAGCCAGAAAGAAACACTGGCACGTAGATGGGCTTTGCTAAAAATAGGGTCTGCTACAAAACAGGCAGAAAAATAGCTAAGTGAACCCATTTTGCAAACAGAATCAGCAAATGCATTCACTTTGCAAATTCAGCAACCGTATGTTGCCTATTTTGTAGAATAGGCAAAATGCTTCCCTAAACTGAAAAATCCCCTTTCAAGGACACTGAATAAACTGGCTGGCAGAAACGCACCTATTTTGCATGACAGGCGACTTCAGCGCACGCCGTATTTTAGGAACCGTGCTCCTGCAGCCTCATTAAACCTTTTCCCCCAGCTCCTTGATATTCACAACAGAAGGACTCACTCCAGATTTAGCGCAGGAACAGGCTGTTTCCACCAGACAGCAGCTCCTGGGCACTTCCCTTTGGGTTCCAGTAAAGCCACACGGTGCTTTACAATCCCTGCTTTGAGGAAGGGAGTATCAATCCGCTTCCCACAACAGTCCTCAGCAGTGGCAAGCGAGGTGCCCTGAGCAGCACCCATGCCCACGCTGCATCAAGACCTGGAGCCCCTTGCTAGAAACCTGGGAGAAGTTTTATCATGGATTTGGACACGTAAGGGAGACACAACCAAGCCTTTGGAGTGCAGGATCTGTGGCTTTTGGAAGACTGCTATAAAATGGGGGGGAGTGAAGCTTGGGAAAGGAAAGGGACATGCCTTTTTCACCATAAATAAGAAAATAATGTGCTAGCTGGCTCAGAAGTGTCAGCACTGAAAGCTACTTTTAAAGGCAGGGCCTTCAAACCACTTCCCAGGCTTATTATTCTGAATTTTTCCAGCAATTCCTCCAAGCCAGAGCACTTGTGTCCAAAACCAGCACTGAAGCCATTGACCTGCACCACTGGCAACACGAGTGCCTGAGCCTGCCCCAGAGCACTGAGACTGAGGCAGGAACCAGTATTTGCATCTTCCATGTAAAACATGAAGTCCTCGTCAAGCTGAACCACCCTTCATGGAAAAACCCACGTTCCTGGTGGGGCCATTGGTTCCTTCTGGCATTTGCTTGCTTCTGCCCAGAGAAGCTGTGGCTGCCCCATCCCTGGCAGTGCTCAAGGCCAGGTTGGACACAGGGGCTTGGAGCAAGCTGCTCCAGTGGAAGGGGTCCCTGCCTGTGGCAGGGGGTGGAACTGGGTGAGCTTTAAGGTCCCTTCCAACCCAAACCGGTCTGGGGTTCTATTTCCCCTTTTGCACTGGTTTTGCCTCCCAGGTCCTGCTGGCAACTCCTGCAGGCAACAAAAATGTATAATTCTGTAAATCCCACTTGAACTTTCTCCTCTATTTACTAGGCACTTGCAACAAATGCCTTTGAAGTCTCATAATAAACCCCACCTTACCCCTTAGTTAACCAAGAACCATCTTCTTGAAGGATGCTGGAACTATCCTGCAGGCAAAGCCGCCTAGAAACAAACCAGCGCAGAGCCGGAGTTTTGTTTTAAACCACAGATTCCTAGAACATTGCCCTGTGGTCAGCTGGAAACAGTCAGATCAGACTTCAGACCATTTATTGGAAGCAGAGTCAGCTCGTTTCACACCTCTCTTTGGGTTCAATTACTCACAAAATAGACATTTACGCTGTGAATAGGCTCTCTGAGACCAGTGAAGGGCTCGCTGTGATTCAGCCAACCCCAAGTGTTGTCTCCACAGGGAGGGAGGTGCTGCCTGCAGCAGGATCAGGGACCTCTCCTTTCTCCAAGTTATTTTAAGCATAAGAGATGCCACAGCAATGCAACAAGCAAAGCACTGAGCTCCAGCACCTCTCTGCTGGGAAACGTCCTTTTCTTTCTCACATAATAAATTACGTTGCTTACTACACGTAAAGTCTAAGGGAATCGCTTACCCACTGCTTGCGAGCATGATTTCTCCTCTTAAAGTACAAAATTAACTTCTTCCGCATTGCCTGGTTTCTGTAAAGAGAAAGAAAAGATGGGAACTGATTAACGAGGCAGCTCAAATCCAAAGCCTGGCTCTCCCCACTCCAAAAGGAGTTTGCAGTGCAGCTTTCCACCTTAACTTGGAACTGCACCAACTTCAGAGCAGCAAATGTGGGGACCTCACCCACATCTGTTGGTAAAGGGACTTCACCCGCATCTGTTGGGGACTAAGGTTGAGCATTACATCCATACACTCCCGGTTCTGCAAACCTTTACCATGTGCTGTATTTATCAGGCTGTTTCTTGGTTGATTTCACATTTTGATGTGCAAAACCCAATGGGGTCTCAAGAGTTGGGGGGCCGAGGCCAAGCTTTGCATGGCAGGAGGTGGTTCTCCAAATAAGAGGCCACCCTGTGCCCCGGTCCCCAGGGCCAGCAGTGATGGAGCTGTCAGTACACACACACTCCCAAGGGGTTATTCACCCTGGGGGCTCCGAGGTGCCGATAAGGAGGCAGGATTGCAGCAGGGCTTGCATCACAGACCTCCTAACCTCTTGCTTTCTTGGAGCTGTGCCTAACACCACTGCAAACAAACCAGCCACTTGCAGAATGAGGACCTCAAGAGAGAAACCGGCCACTGCAACCACAACCAACCCAGCGTCTGCCCAGTCACCCCCTGGTTTCTTCTTCTTCCTACTTTCTATAGACAGCATGACATAATCGCTCAGAGAGAAGCAGCACCAAAGCAGAAGGGAGCTGGAAAGGCTGCACGAGCACCCAGAGCCTAACACAAACCCAAGAGCTGATCTCCTGCCGTTGCTCCCGTTACTATTATCCACAGCAATAAAATCTCTAGGTAAAAGGTAGAGACCAGGGGCAAAGGAGTTTCCTTAAGTCTCTTATCCCGATTAAAGGCAGAGCTGCAGTGTGTAATTACTGATCAGCAGCTTAACAGTCTCATGTAGGCACGTTCTGCAGGATTTAGCAGAATGAAAAGACATCCCTGCTCCTTCCTCATTCCCCTCCCTGCCTGGCTAATGGGGAAGGGAGAAAACACCCTCTTCCCC
Organism: Lathamus discolor; assembly: GCF_037157495.1. Lineage (NCBI taxonomy): Eukaryota > Metazoa > Chordata > Aves > Psittaciformes > Psittacidae > Lathamus > Lathamus discolor. The sequence continues at coordinate 11,456,297 of NC_088895.1, read as the reverse complement.
CATAAATCCCTAAACCTCAGCAGCAGCAAGGGTTGGGAAGGGGCAGAGGGTCTTAGAGAGAGGACTGGGGGCAGCGCTGGCTAAATTTGGGGATGGAGAACATTACAGAAAGCATCACAATTCTTAGTTTATCAAGGAGGAAGAATACCAGGCTTAATTCTAGTCCTTAACAGTACCATTTGGATTTTGTAACTTCTGTCTTCCCCTCTTCATTAGTCACCAGAGGTATGGGATACACACGAGGTCACTGCCCACTGCCTGAGCCGCACATCTTCATTCCCTTTGACTTCACCTTCAATGCTTTGGTGCAGAAATAGACCTTCCAAGGCAGCACTAGCAAGTGGCACTTGCAGCTCTCCAACAGATGAAAAACACCAGCTACCAGCTAGAAACAGACTCCAGGATCCCCAGCTCAAGCCTCCCAGCCCCAGATCTACTCCCACTTCCAAGCAGCATCACCAGAAGGCACAGTCAAGTGATGGGGCTGATGCCTCCTGCAGAGCAGACCTGGATCCACACAGGTTTTCTGATCAAGGACTTAAGTATCGAGCCACATGATGATCATGTGTGGGATGGCCCCCACCAAAGGGTCACAGCTTGTCCCCTGGGGCCAGCACAGCTAAATCAACCCCTGTCCTCCCTACCTCAACCTGGGTGACACCCAGCAGCAAGGGGGGGGGGGCTCTGACACCCTGCTGCTGGGTCTGTTAGCAGGAACCAGGAGAGTAGATGAAGACAATTAGCATCTCTCACACAGCTGATGGGTTGCCTTGAGTTTTGCATCATGGCTGACCTTGAAAGTGCTAATACAGGCAAAGATTTAATGGCTCCACAGCTGCAAAAATCAGGACTGCCTTGAAAGCAGGTTTATGTTTACCACCACCAAGGCTGAAGTAATCAGAGAGTGAAAGCATTAAAAACAACAACAACCCCCCCTCCTGCCCTAAATGTTTTTGCCACTTCATCTCTGGGGTTTGTTGGTGGTTGTTTTTTGCATAAGGTCAACCTCTCAAAGGTTAACACAATCTTGGTAAATATAAACCGGCTTCGCAGTTTATCTTGCTGCATGCATTGCTGTTACTTGGAAACCATTTGCAGAGGTTAATTCGGGCCACCGGTCCCCAAAGCACATGCTGTGCTCCCTGAGCAAATCAAAGAGCCCAGCCCAGGGAAGGTAAGGGCTGTCTGATGGAGTCTTGCACAGGAATAACCCGTGTGGAAGAGCACATGGGAAAGGTCACTCCTGCAGCACATCAACCACCCTCCATCGTCCTCCTCGGCAGCCTTCATCCTCGCCTGCAGTGCTGCTCTCCCCACGGACGGAGACCTGAACACAGGGCGAGGAAATGAGGCAGTTCACAGGCAGGAGGAATGGAGGGAGGCTCCTTACACAAAGCAACAGTGACTCTTGTGGACAGTTGGAAGTACTGCTGGGCTGGCCCATCACAGTGCGCCGGGGCAGGAGGACAGGCGGGTTCCTCGGGATGCTCCGGCAGGCTGCGGTGGCTGCAGTGAGACACGGAGCCTGCCAGACGGCTCATTCCCATCCCCGCCATCAACAATGCATCTAAATCATCTGCATTTCTGCCCTGGGCCCCTCAGCTCCCTGCGCACCTATGGGGAAAGACCTTTCTGGTGGGCTCAGTTTCACAGAGTGCTCCCCAGCACTGCAATGACACGGTCACTATGTACTTCCCATTTGCCTGCTGCAGCGCAGCCCCACTCCAACCCTTCCCTCTGGAGGCAGCTCTTCTCCGAAGTCAGGACACCACATCCAGTTACACGCTCCATGATAAAAGCTACTCCAGCCCTCTGGTCACCAGAGGAGCTTTTCCTGCACCTTCTCTCCTCTGCAGGGAAGAGGAGAACAGCCAACGAGGGTCACACAACCACCACAGCTTCTCCAGACCTTCACCGACCTTGTGAGCCTCTGCAGACCCCAGGCACAGACCCCAGAATGGACTCAGGGACATGTGGTTTTCCCCAGATCAGAGTCCCATTTCGAGTCTGTGGTGGCAGAGGCTCTGAACAGCATCAGGTCCCTCACTTTGGGGGCTGGTTATCAACTGGACAAGTGCACCAAGAGCCTCAGTATGAGGCACCATCTGAAATGGGGCACAACCCATGTGGGGAGGCTGGGGCAGCCCCACAAGCACCCAGCACTTCCCCACAGGTACTGACAGGCAGGAGGAGGAAACAGGGATCAACCAAGGTAAACCAAGCCCAGCAGCGCAGGAAGCAGGATTCAAACACTCTCTAACGTGGGATGTGATGCTGCCAGAGCGTTTCATCCTTGCACAACCCTAACTCGTGAGCCCCACACCTGAGCGTGGCTCTCAGAGCCATGGGGAAACACACCTCCCACTCGGAGCAAAGCAATGGGAGCGCCGCGGGAGCAGCCGCTTCCACCTCAACCGGCTCGGCACAAGGTCGGGTTTGTGTTTTGGCTTTCACAATGGAGCCAGTCAAGGGGAGAACCCGTAACTGTGACTTCTGAGTTACTTGGCTCGGGTCCACACGAACGACTTGGCTGTGCTCTCTAAAGGATGTGTGCGCACGCATGCGTGTCGGTGCAGTGCGTGCACACGTGTGGACACTGCCAGAGCCCTGGGATAAGACTCCCAAGGGTACAAAGAGCCGATGCACACCTGGCTGAGCCTGCCTGCAGAGACCTTCAGCCGGGGCAAGGCAAGATGAAAGGAAGTTTGCTATTTGATCAGAACTAATCAGGGGTATTTCATTACACAGGAACGTCTTTCATCAGGCAGCCAGTGCAAACAAAGTAGGGATCAAGCCTGCGAAGAGCGGCGGGGAAGGAGGCAGCAAGCAGCTGGCAAAGCCATTGTACAGCAAGATTGATCACGCAGGCGAGGGTCGGAAACAGAGGAGCCTCCTGCAACTCCAGCCAAACAAAGCACTGCTGAGAGACTGGAGAGCTGCAAACCATGGGACACGAGGAGAACGCTCCAAGGTGAAACAAGAGGCAATGGAGAGGGTACAGAAATGGTTGTGTCCCCCCCCAGTATGCCCATTCCTGATGCCAGGATCCCAAGCCACAGCTCAGGGCCGTCACTGATCCTATCCCACCTCTTGGCTGCAAGACGCCCTGCAGAGAGGGCAGGGAGCAGGTCACGGTGCTCACGGGTCATCGCGCTCATTCATCTGCTTGCTTCGGAATGGCCGGAGCACACAGCTCCAGCTGGTAATACACTGCAACCTATTAACCCCGAGGCAGGGCACATTCCGGGAAAGCCGGCTGTTAGGAGCAGTTCCCCTGCAATAGTCAGAAATGCTTTCTGGGGATGAAAAGCAAAGCTGATTTACCCCAGAGACCTGCGCTGGGATGGACTAAACCCCCAGCACCATTAGCGCCTGGGAGAGCGGAGTGGCAGAGGGCTGTAACTCTGGATGTGCAGTCAGGCGGGCTGTGTTTGTGCCCAGAAACAACACTCAAAGACAAAGAAGCCATTGGAGGTCTCTCATCTTCTCAAATCATGTCCTCTGCAGGTCCAAAATGCACTCAAAGCCATCACTGTAACTCATTAATAATAATTATAATTCATATAACTAGTTTGCATTGTTAATTCACCTGGTGGCTCACACGCTGAGGCCAGTGAGATGCTCTCCAAGGAGGAGATGTCTCAGCAAACATGGGTGCTTTGCTTCCAGAGCCTGCCCTGGCCAGACCCCCAGCACAGCCCATCCAAGTCCCCATGGTGCCACCTCCTTGGGAAGATGCTCCTCCTGAGCTGCTCAGCTGAGTCCCTTGGGCAGCAGTTCCACAGTCCTTAGGAGATTGGAAATAAATGCCCATCCCCTTAGCACTATGAGCTCAGGACCAAAACAAGACAAGTCCAAGTGCAGAAGCACTTGTCAGCCACCTTTGTCTTCCCTTGAAGCCCGAGCTGACACTGCAAACCCAAGTGCTGCAAGATAGGCTACCCAAACAACAGCACTTGGCTTTTCACTGGCAAGAGAAGGCAGCAGAAGGTTGCAGTGTGTGTCTCCATCATTTAGTAATTCATCACAAGGTAATACTTCTGCCCTAGTGCATGCCAACAGAGAATAAAAGAGATGAGAAACCTTGAATGAGATGAGCGGGGAGCTGCTAGGTGAATTTCTAATGAGGAAAATGTCTACAAGCACTAATAAAAAGACCCGAAAGAGAATGCATTAATAATGACAGGGTTTGGAGGAGCATTTGTGCTACATGTCAGGCTTCAACTATGAATTTAGAGGCAATACAGCGCTACTAAAACCCCTAAACAGCCAGTAATGAAAAGATCACTTAAATTTGCCAGAGTGACAAGTGATTTGGAAAGCCGGAGCTGCGCTGCTCTTTGGGGAGAAGGGTAACGGGGAGGATATTGAAAAGAGAAAGATACTCAGAAGCCCCTAAACCTCTGGAATTCCTGACTTCAGGCTTTTAGTCTGCAAAGGCTCCTTATCCACCCCCCAAACCAAAAGCTATCAGCTGCAGCGAGCAACCCAGATGTGCCAGCGTTAACAGTGCACACGGCTTTGCTGCTGCTGGATGTGGGCACACCAGAAAGCAAATCACACCAAGCTCTTGATCTGTTTTCACTGTACCCTCGGACCCTGGTTCTCCAACACCCTCGAAGCACCTCGAGGGGGATGCAGCCTGGTTTCACCCCAACATCTCTGAATTTCAGTGTAAAAGCAAGCAGCTCTGGAAAGGAAAGGTTTAAAGCAACCCCAGTGAACAGCACCTTGCACGTACTTACCCTGGCCTTTCGGTTTTCCTTCCCTGCGCTTTGTCAAGGCTCGGAAGCTCACATTTCGCTTTCAAACACAAACCCCACAGACTGTGATTTCAAGATGACTGCTTCAGCAAAGGGGGGAGGAGAGTCCTACCGGGCTGCTTTTCATGGCTGACCGAGTAGGAATCTCCTGCTGGAGAGATGAAGGCCCCCTTGGAGAGCAGACAGGTAGGCAGCAGGTAATTGATCCTGCTCATGTGAACAACATCTTGTCATTGCTCAAACACTGCGAGGAAAGCAGGTTCGTATCTCTGGTGCCAGCAGCCTGGAGAACACACAGAATCACTGCCACGGCAGGGCAGAAGAGCAGCTTTCATCCTTGTACATCCAGCTGGCAAACCACTGAAATAAGAGACCCAGAGCAGATGCACTGGTGCTTAAGTGGTGCACAAGCATCCTCTGCATTTGCTGCTGTGCTTCAGCAAAGGCTCTTTGCAACTTCCTCGGGTGACGCAGAATCATTCAAGTGGCCTCCAGTTGTGTTTGGGGCTTGAAGGAACTTCTCAGTCCATTGTAAAGCCAAAAGGAAGATCCAAGCTAGCTGTGGAGGCAAAGCTCATCCCATCCCTATGAAAATGAGGGCACTAAACGCTGTCTTGCTCTCTTCTTTCTTGAGGACTGAGTGGCAGAGCCTTTCCCTCCAACAAAGCAGGTATTTCAAAGAGAAGGGCCATGCTTCCATCAAAGCTAGGTCAAGTCTTTGGAACACACCACTCAGCGGTGCTGGAGCTCACGCGGCAGATGTAGCATACAAAATTAACCATGTTAGCTTACAGCCTCACTCACAGGTGAACCAAAGGGACCCAAGCAGACAGTAACAGAGCACAGCGAGGCAGCTAAATAGGACTTAAAAGCTTTTGAAGCTGCAAACACTGGAATGAACTGGGGCATGAAATTAATTTTAACTGTACTGAATAGGAGACAGGCCATAAACCTCCATGAAAATAAGAGAGAGGCAGCGTTTTAGTGGGAGCAGAAACTCTCCCTGTAACTCCCCAGTCAGCTCTGTTAGCATAAGTGACTCATCCCAGCTGAAAAGCAAAGCAAACAAGCAGGAAGAATTAAACTAGTGTTGCAAGGCGGAGAGCATCGCTGGAGAGAAATCGAGGAATTCTGGCTTTGTGATATTCAAATGCCTTCCCACTGACTCTCACGCCCAGCTGAGAAAAGAAATCCACCCTAGGAAGTGCTCTGAAAGAAGAATAAAGGTCTTTGTGAAAGGTGACAGCCTGGCCATCCCCCTGTGCCCAGGTACGAGGCTGCAAACCAGCTTCACGTGGGAGCAGTCACTGTTTAGCACTAAATACAGTGAGGTTTTGTGGGCAGAATCGTGACCTGGATGATTTTCCAGCCACCTGCCAAAAGGCTTTCTCACCATGGCTAAATCTGCATAGGGTGAAATTGCTCAGAACAACCTGCATCCAACTACAAATACAACCTGTGGTGTCCTGGCAGTTGTCCTTCTGCTGCTCTAATGCAGCTGGCTGATGCCTCCCAGCACTGCAAGGGTTTACTCCATCTCCTGCTGAAACAGCTACCTTCAGGCTACAGAGCAGAAGCTGCTCTTCTAGAGCAGAAAGGCACAAACATATTAGGAACAAGGAGAGAACAGAAAGTATCTTCAAATGCAGCCCGCAGAGCAGTCGTAGGTCACGAACATCCAAGCATGACTTGGTCAAAACACTGAGGTTTAACATCTTCTCCTCTTGCTCAACATCCCCGAGTTATTTGCTTGGAAATCTTGACTTTGTATCTTCCTCCCAGGCATCCAAACATCCTTTTATGTGCAGCAGGAACACCAGAGAGAACAGGACACACCGATTTCTCTGCACATCCATCAACAAGCAGCACACTGCAGTTCAGACCCCAGGACCTCCAAGAGAGGCCCATGGTCCAAAGCAGCAAACATCTGGAGCCCAGATTGCTCGAGGGCCTTTTGCTGACCTAGATCCATAAAGGCACTCTGCTGGCATCAATAACCAGCTGAAGGCAGCTAATTGTAAGGAGGAGATGGAGGCTTTTCATTAAAACATGTGGTTTCCTTCCCATTTTTTCGCAGCATTAATCACAGTGAACATTAACCCCAAACCTGCCCACTCCAACCTCTCCTGGTCTATCGCCACCAACTACAGCCGCATGGGAGGGCTGCCCGCTGTCCAGGGTTACGATAACCCTACAGATGCCTACAAAGGAAGCGATGGAGAGGAGTACCTGCTCTGATGGCATGGGAAGCTGGTTTGATGGGGTTTCCCTCCTGACCTGTGCTGTCAGTTCCCTCTTGTTTGTGCCCGTCTGTCAGCCAACAACCAAGAACAGGAAATAATTTAAATCACAGGAAAATGTGATCACAAACCCACAAATATTGGCAGGGGAATGGGAGTGGGTGAAGTCTGGATCTACTTTTAACTCATTCCTTCAAGGACAAAACCAGCGATTGGCTTGAAACTGCCACCTTCAGTGCCTGACTTGTGATGGCCGTGGAGCCCTTCAAGAGAAGAAGGGGATCAGGGACCCTAAGAGATAGTGACTGCCACACACCATCAGTGCCAGGGGTGACTTACAACCAGCAATGCGCAGAGCACATCCTTGGGCCAGCCCCTGGTGCTGTACGAGGTGGTTTATCAGCCATCAATACCCTGAACTGACAGCAAAACAGACTTCCAAAAGCAGGGAGCTGCAAGTTGCAGGGAACACAGACCCACTGCCAGGCATCACTGCCTCTCCCAGTAGCAGAACTGTCACCACTGGGTGTCCTTGCCCAAGACTTGGGGCAATGTCTGCCAAACTCAAAAAGACTGGAGTAAATGCATCAGCAACAGAAGGAAACATCTGGAAGGAAAAAGCTACTGGGATTTCCAGCTGCAGGAAAAGCCATCATTTCCCATCAATTTCTCTGTCTGCTTGCCCTCCCCATCAACCCCCAGGAGATGATACTGCCCTGCCCAGAAGCGCATGGCATAGCATCGCCTTGCGTTTACACACAGCATCCAAGCCAGCACTGAGTACCCCAACAGAACCCTCCTATTTGGGGTTCCTAAATGAGGAATTCCCAGCACCAGCAGTACGAGTGCTCAGGGATCCACTAAGGAGCCCTGAAGGAACTGGAAGCTTTGGGGTGACTGTGGGGTCTGAATGTTTCACAGCGAGTGCATTGCCTGGACGACACAGGAAGCTTTGGGTGGAGCAGGAACCGAGCAGGCAGCGAGCAGCAGGGTCACGTCACCAAACCCTCCTCCCCGCAGCACTGATGGGGATGGAGAGCACCTAAACCCCAGCAGCACCTACCACGCTCCCCTGCAGCAGCGCAGAGGTACATTAACTCTTTCCCTATGATCCTCTGGCATCAATTAACACACCAGTGAAGAGCAAAAGATTATTAACAGGTTATTAAAGATGATAATCACCAGCTGACCAAGCCTGGACCAAAACAGCCACGCTGCGAGCAGCTCAGAGCAATCATTGGTTCATTCAAAGGCAGATAAAAGTTTCAAGATCTGGTTTGACTATTTAGATTTGCACCAGTAATCACAATTACCGCTACTCTCATTATCTGATGTATTTCTTCTATGCTCAGGAAGTCACTGTGGTTATTCAGTGCAGGTTGATGATTAAATCGTGTATTGAGGTGATAAGTCAAATTAGATGATTGCTAAGTCTCGGTGAGTATCTTTGACACAACCAGTTGTTATTAGACATTCAAGAGGTGTTTCATGAAAATCTAACTGTAATTGCAACTTCTCATTCTACCTCATCTTTCCTGCATGCAAACACACAGACACACGCACACCAGCAGCTGATTTATACTTCAGTATGCACAAAGCACAGCACAAAGCACCCAAGGTGAGTGCTCTCTGGGAAAACACCAAGAGATGGACCAGGACCCGCACCCACCCCACCTGAGAGCATCAAACAGCACCTTCAGCATCCATCTGAAGCTACAGCTCCCAACTGCTGGGCTCCTGGAGCTGCTCCTACAGCAGATTTGTGCTTCAGGCACCCAGAGCAGTAAAACACCAGCTCTAAAGGGATGCTTGCAATTCCTCAGCAGCTTTAATCGGGGTCTGGGAAAGAGCTATAGCATCCCTCCCGCTCCAGCCTAATGCCCAACCTGACATTTAAAATAGCCTTTATTGCCAAGTACTTACATTTTAATGTTTTCATGGTATTGCCTGGTGTCTGAAGGCTGGTTGTATAATGGCTGAAATAAAGAAGAAAAATGAAGGCATAAATGATACAGTCTGACATTTAGAAACTTAAACCCATCAGCATCAGTGCACGTCCCTGTATCCCTGAGCCGCGCCAGCCAAGGCGCCCATCCCTGTGCCCCACATCCCTGCTCCCCGCTGTACTGGAGGGTGCTGGCTCCCGGCAGCGCCGCGCTGGTCCCGGTGCATCCCAGCTCATCCCGGCTCATCCCGGGGGAGGGCCGGCAGCACCCCAGTGAGCTGGCTCACAACAAGCACTGTGCGACGTGGTCCAGATAAAAGCGGCGCGGCCGAGTACGTGCTTGTTATCCATGGGCTGGGAAACGCAGTGCGCTTCGGAACATACGGCACGGGGGAGGTGAGGGGAAAGGGGGGCTCGGGGAGCGGGGAGAGGCAGGCTGTGTGCTGCAAGTTGTTATATCTGCGCGGCAAAAGCCTGCCTGAGCTCTCCCGGGGAGCCAGAGTGGGGAACTGCAGGCAGGACAAGTGCTCATCACTGTGGTTGCCAGCAATGCCAGGGGCAGGGTGGTCCCCAGGCACGTCGCTGCGGTCCCCCAGCACCCATGTGTAGAGGGGTGCTCCTGTCTGTCCCTCAGGATGGGCAATGGGCTCCAGAAGGACCCATGGTTTGCCCTTTGGAGAGCTCAGTGGCCACGACCGTCTCCAACACAAGATGCCAGCACCAATCACACAGCTTCTCTGCACCCCTCACCCTTAGTGGGGATGTGACAGGGCCCTCTTTGGGGAGTCAGAAGAGCTGGATCCATCCCTGGTCACTGCCCCTGCTGTAACTCCCATCCCACCCACAGGGTGATGTACCTTCAGGGAACATGTCAGTGTACAGAGCCCCACCTCTGGAAGGGGGAGATGCCACAGAAACCATGCTCAATCCCACCCATAGTGATTAAGAGCTCAGGCCATGCTCCAGGAGCTGCCACCAATTATGTCTATATAAGCAGGCTGAAAGGGTGCACAGGATTAAGCCTTTCACTGCTATTCTAGCCATCAGCTAAGCTGGTGTGAACATGCCCAAGGCTGTGCTAATCAAAAACTTGCCCTGGCCCAACCATCATCAACTGGGCACCCAATGAGCACAGCTCCTGTCCAACCACAGGAACGCAGCCCAAGGATGAGCTCCAGGCAGCTCATCCACAAACCTTCACCAAACAGGCTGTGAACAATCCACCACCTAAGGGGGATGTGTGATGGGAGCTCCTGGCAGAAGGCAGCATCCTGGCCATGGCTACATACAAACCAGCCCGCCTTCCTACTGGGGTCATACAGCTGAGGGTTGAGGTCCACTCGATTTCATCTCAGAATAAACACAGGAAAAGAGAGAACAGCTCCTGAACATCTGCACAGCCAAGTGAGCAGCACTGGAGAGGACAGGACCTGCAAACACAGGTGGGTCCCCTTCTCCTCCAGTTTGAAGAAGGTGGCATTCTCACCTCCTCCACAGCATCTCCCCATCACCATCACAGGTGCTTGGCAGAGGAACTTGGTGTTCCACACAGCCAGCTTGTCTCTATAACTGCCCTGTAAAAACAGATCCTGCCTCACCTTTCCCTGCCGGGACAGCCACACGGATGTGCACAGGAAGGAGACTGGGTGTAGCCCTCCCTACTCTCTTCAGCCCATCACCGCTGCACCTTGGCACCAGCAGCTTCATCAGCTTCTTTTCCTGGCTGTCCTTGGACATGTCCCTCATTGCTGGGAAAGCACATGTAATCCCCATGTGGAAAAGGCACGCAGAGGAGCCCAGGCAGACAGATGTGAGATGAACTGCTGCAACCCAGGACTGCTTGGGCATCTGCTACCCTGATAGGGGACAGTGGGCTGTGAGTATACCAGGGGACACCAACAAGGAGACAGGCAGCTACCCTGTGATGGCAGAGCCAGGGCACATGAGAGGGACAAGCCCGTTCTCCAGAAGGAGACCTCAGTGTGCTCCTCAGGGGCATTTCTATCACAAATCCTCTATTTGCCAGCCCGACTCCAGGCTCGGAGCTGGCTGTGCACTGCATGCTTGGAAGGCTCAGAGGAACACAGACATCTGTCTCATCACGTAGCAGGTCTGCGCCACGGAGAGACAAAATCAAGCTGTGGGTTTGGAGCATCACATCCACAGCCCTGGAAAGGCTTGACCGGAGGAATCACTGGGTGGCCTTGACCAGTGACTGCTTCTTGGAAGAGGAGTGCAGGAGCTGGAAATGCTGATAAGTAACAGTGCCTCTTCCCTCTGTGCTCATAAAAATCACAGCAAAGAACCTGGTGTGTGGGGAGCCACAGAGACCTTCTCCTGCCAGAAGGTGGTGGAGTAAATGCCTGGGTTAGAAGATGCACATGCAGACATCACGGATGCCCTGATGCCACTCAGCTCACCACATTCTTTTCCACTATTACTGATCTATGATGAATAGAAGCACCTAAATCCTTAGTTAGCAAACCTAAGTGTTAACAGACAAGCACTGGAACACTTTAAAAGAAATGCCCAAATATTCACAAATAAGAAACTCTGGGATCCAAACCCAAGGTCCATGTGACGCCAGCATCTCACAGAGATCTCTGTCTGCACGACCGGAGCACTGTAACTCAGCCCATGCAGTGGAGCAAACCCAGGAGACAAGTTCTACCTACCCCATAGAGAACATAACCTCGCAGATTAAAGAGAATCATTATTCTCAACAGGGCAGGGACTGAGAAACAGCACCTTCCCTCAGAGCCATCCCCAGCCTGCTCAGAATGACATCTGCCTCAGTGAGTAAGCAGGAGCAAAGCTGACAGCTCAGATGGGCAAGGTGATGTTCCAAACATGCTCAGTGTTTCTCCAGGGTAAGGGACATGAAATGTACTTCTCTGGGGGAATGACATACAAGAAAAATGTAATTGCAATGCAGAGCTATTACTGAAAACCACCTTGGAGTTACTGAAAGCTCTTTAAAACTGAATGAAAGGTCTCAGCTGCTTTCTGGCCACTCCAGTGTTTAGACTACACAACTCACTGACACCTCTCCCTGGGGAAAACACAGGGGCACTTCAAATGGTACCACTGCACCACAGGGATGAAAGGAGAAGAGTCCTGGTTTACTAAATCACAACCTTCTCCTGACCTAGAGGAGAGTCCCAGCGTCCCGGGACCTGAACCGGATCCCTGCTTCCCAGGGATCCCTGGGCAGGGGGCGATTGCCACCACAGGGACAGGGGGAAGAGGCCAGCAGACAGGATGGAGGGGCACCAGCAAGGAGAAATGGGTAAAGGGATTCAAGGACAAAACTGAGGATCCTCTGAAGAGGATGAGACCTGAGTGACACCTCTAAGATAAAAGGTGCAGGGCCAGACCTTGGAAGGTCAAAGCAGGGAGAAGCCAGGAATCATCAACAAACACTTGCTGCTTCCTCGAGATGTACAACCCAAGGACACCAGTTTCAGTGAAGAGGCTGTAAGCCTGAAAGCTCGGGGGAGCTGTTTAAAAGGCCAAAGGCAGGAATTAGAGTTTCCCACCAGAGCCATCTCCCAGCTGCTTCCAACTTCATGGGAAACCCATGACAGACATAAAATGCCTGGGTAAATCCCTATTTACACTATACTGGATTGCTTTCAGAACCCTTTCTTCCAGCTAATGCTACAGGGAGCCTCAACAAGCCCATCAATGTGCTCAGGTGATTGGATTTCTTTCTTCATTCAAACACAACCCCCTTGGCATAACCTGCTGCCAGCAGGGCAGAAGGCAGAGCCCCACCACAGCCCTCAGTAACACCAGCACAAGGAGGGGACGCAGCCATGGCTCCATCCTGCCAGCAGCACCACCTCACCCTGCTCGCAGCCATGGTTTGCAGTGCTGTGGTAACCTCTGGCCTCTCTCTGCCATGACTAAACCCATCTCCACCGTGACCTCCTGCCTCACACCACCAGCCCCTGGAAGCTGCCCCGCTACTGAGCTCACGTGTATCCGTCACAGCACTGCGGCTGCAAAGCAAGAACCAGGGCTCCCAACAACCAGAGCCCACGGCAACGCAAGACCCTGCACTCTGCTGACAGCCACCACTGCTCCTTGCAGAGATTTTGCACAGGATTAGCATCAGGCTGCTCAGCCTCCCTGTAAGAGACTCCTCGGATGTGTCTGTGCTGAGGCTGATGGACAGGGGTGCGCATCGGGCAGAGCATGCAAAGCTGCTTCCTTTCCAACTCAGAAGCTCTGACTATTCATCCTGTCTTGCAGAGGCTGTTGGCAAGTCCTGGGTGCTGTTTTGGCCAACATAACAGGGGGGCTGGGCCATAGGAAGTGTCTCTGGGCAGCCAGATGAGACATTCCGCAAGGCACACACAGAACCCAACTGAGGTTTTGCAGGGTGTTCTCAGCAGAGGCTTCCCCTGCCCTCTGAGAGTAAGGCAGGGCCACAGAGGAGAGGTGCGCACCGGGTGCTGCTGCAGCTCCCTCCTGTGCAGTGTCAGCACCCAGGGACAAAGCATCAACGACCTAAAAAAGGGGGAAATGAAGGGCAAAAAGGAGGGGGAGGAAGGAAAAGGAAATGTAACATATTTTGATGAGGAAGCACCAACCCCAAGCACTGCCAATCTTCAGGGCAGAAAGAGAGCAAAGGGTTCGACCCTGGTGACTCAAAGCACGAGTAATGATCGCTACCTCCCCAGACAAGGAAGTGGGCTTCGACACGTAGCAGTGAGCACTAATTCCCTTGTGACCTCTCCCTTACACACCCAGGGAAGATAGCAATTAGTACCACCTCCACAAGGCAAGGCAAATTACAGCTGCCCAGGACTGTGACTGCTCACTCCCACCTCACACCCCGCGGCTGGTGCAATGCAAGAGATATGTCTGTCCCCCTTGGATCCTTCCAGCAGCACCACTGCGGATGCACCTTCTCCAGCCCCCTCAGGGGCTGTTTTCAGGCACCCCTCCAGCAATCGCTTCATTTACAGCTGGATTTTGCCGGATGAGGAGGCAGCCCCTAATGGGCAATTTATTAGAAGTTGTTCTTCCCAGCTGTCCTGTGCAGGAGGGAGACAGGAATAGGATGTGTGTGAATCCCAGTACCTGCAGGTCATTGTAAGCACAGTGCTTACAGAGCACCCTCCTCTGTCTGCAGTGGGGTGGGACAGAGGAGAGATGAAGCCAACGAAGCTAACAGCATCCCAAGCAGAGGCAAACTGTGCTGGAGCCCCTTCCATCACCCAGCTCTGCCACAGCACATGAGGATTACCTAAGGGTTAAGGCCCTCCAAAGAGGGCTGTGTGTCTCTGCCTGTGTTTCAGTACTCATCTTCGCTTCCTGCCTTGGTGCTGTGCCACTGAGAGGTCCGGGCCAGCAGCAGCTTCCTCTGACAGCTCAGACACACACACAGGGTGCTGTGCTCACCACCCAGGGACCTCTGAAAGCCCGCACTGAGAGGTAACACTCACCAGCTCCACCTGAGGACCCAGTCCTTCCAGGATCCGGTGGGCAGCCTCTGCCTTCTTCTGCAGGGAGAAAGGGGAGAGAGAAAACCAAGTTATTTCTGCCATCAGTTATGGTCACAGCCCCTGCTCCAGCCCTTCCCCTGTGCTAAAACCCCCTCCCAAACCTTCACAGAGCTGCCACAGATCCCACCCTGGAAGGGAACGGAAAGGTTCAGATCGGCCTCTGGACCTGCAGGAAAGCCCCACAGGCAAAGGGCTCTGGCACTTGAGTTATCCTGACTTTAACACACCTGAGCTCTGCCTGCGGAGTGACCCGAACCCCAACCCCACTGACTGCACCCATCACCTCTGTGTGGCTGCCCATCAGGGAGGAGGGCGGACGAGCCAGCGCGCAGGCAGAGATGCCCTTTCGAGGATTCATTACTTCACAGGCATGTGATGTTAGATTTGAGCTGCCCTTGGCTCCTCATCTTGTCCCTCCCCTTCTCTGCCCCCTCCCACCCCCAGCCAAGCTACCTAATGCCTATTAGAGGTAAAAAACACCACCGAGGAACATGTGTCAGGGGCTGTGCTGCCGTTACTAATTAAACAGGCCTGAAAAGAAGACATGGGTTGGCTGCAGCAGGAGCCTAAATAAAAGATGACATTTTCAGTAAACAGCACTTCCTTAAAGAGCCAGGCTTTAAGGGGGGGTTACTGACAGGTCTGATACATCCAGATCATGATGAGCCACAGGGCTGAGCTGATAAAGGCAAATACCTGCCAGCAGCAGGGCTGAGGGGATGGATTTTCAGAGGTGCTTGTTCAATAAAATAGGTGGGGTTGGCTATTTTGGGGTAGGGAGGAGAGAGAATCCACCGCTGCCTAAAGCAGGGGTGAAGGAGCAGTGAGCAGAGCTGGGCTTCCCCAGGATTTAAAGGGAGGGGAGGAAACCCCTTTTTGGAAGCGCAGTCAACATTTAAACCCAGTCAGCACCAGAGCCCTGGGGCTGGGGAGGGCTGAGCTCCGGGGGCTTTGGCGAAGCCCTCCCCTGGGCAGGGAGGGGATTCCAGCTCCAGGGGTCTGGCTCACACTGCTCTCCCTCTGCTGCAGGGGCTCACACGGCCAGCGAACACCCCCACAAAACCGGCTTTATGTCACAACACCACATTAAGTGTCCTCTGTGGTTGCCTGACACGAAAGGGGAAGAAGGGACCTGACCCACAGGGGAAGCAAAGCGATCCCAGCATCAGGACCTGTCTGCAAACCACAGCACTCACATAGCTTTAGTGCCACACATGGCCAGAACACCACCACGAACCAGCCCAGCTCACGGAACACCC
This sequence comes from Lathamus discolor, assembly GCF_037157495.1. NCBI lineage: Eukaryota > Metazoa > Chordata > Aves > Psittaciformes > Psittacidae > Lathamus > Lathamus discolor. The sequence continues at coordinate 11,440,574 of NC_088895.1, read as the reverse complement.
CATCTTCCACTCAAGATCCCTTCAGTGAAGAGGATATCCCACCGGGATTGCCAAGTCCCAGCTAATGCAGCACCCAGGTCTGCGTCCCCAAGCATTCTCCAGCTGATGATGGGGAAAGCAAACCCCACCAAACACAGCCTGGCCTGGCTCACTCTGAAGCATTAGACATTTCTGCTGCTGTGCACCTGATTCCATTTACAGGAACAAGCCAAGTCTGCCCAGGGTCTTGCCCCTTGGAAATATTCATCACACAGAGAACTCCCAGCCAGAGCTTAATAGTTTGGTCTCCACGAGCTGTAAAACCTGCTGAGCTTGGAGAACATCAGCACTGTGGCATTTGAAAGTCTTAATTAAAACCAGAGGTAAGATTTTTCAAGGGGATCATTAAAACTGCTACAAAACACTCTGCATTTGCTGCCAAGAGGGCAACGGGGCCAACCACCACTGCTTGCTGGCGAGGGGGAAGCATCGGCTTACCCAAATCTTCTGTGATGCATACCTGGGACAAAACCCATCAGCAAACCATTTAAGCGCAGTCAGTGTAATTGTGGGTAGGAGCAGGTCCCACCATAGGCCTGTTTCTCCCGGGTACCAGCCCTGTGAAGGATGCTCTGGCAGCGCTGGATGGCGCAGCCTGGAACCGCTGCTGCTGCAGGAGCGTGTGTACAATGCGATTAACTTCAAGAAGAAGCTGAGTATGTTCAGCTGCTGCATTTGCCATGTTTAGACAACTTAATGAGACAACCCGGAGGCAAATCACCACAGGCAGAACATGTGGTGAATCAAGAAGAATGACAATTTGTCTTGCATTAACCGACTGTAATATACCCGTCTTCCCAAACGGAAGATCGGGAGGAGAAGCTATTCCAAGCACGTCATATCTTTGTACGTACACAAAGAAATGCCTCTATCTTGAAAGCTGCCCAATTAACACTTGACACCCACTGTAATTGCCGATGCTCCCTGCTGCATTTATCAGATCGGAGCAGGACTGCAATGGGCTGTCTGAAAGGGCACGCAGACCGAGGTGAGAGCTGGTGGCTGAACGGGGAAGGCCACATCAACACCCAGCAGAAGGTTCCCCTCAGAGCTGGGGCTCATCCCGAAGGATGGCCAAGCAGAGGGGACCTTGGGGACCCTGCTAGCCAGAAGCCTGGCTAGAGAAATCAGGCAAACCTCAACCTGTTCAGGTGCAAGGGCAGCCTCAGGACCTTTGCTGAAGCCCATTGGCTGCCCTGTTCAATCCTTTCCTTGCCAACGGAACACGTAGGACCTGGCTCCGATATTGATTTCATCAGAAGTACGACTGGTGATTGACCCTGCAGAAGGACCACAAAGGGTTCATCCTACATGTTCTGAGTAACCCCACCCATTCCTGCAATCCCTGTTATTTAACAGGAATAAGTGCACGGGGAAGCAAACCTAAGCCATTACTTCTGGTGAGATGCATGAAGAACCCCGCCAGGTCTATAATCCCTGTGCAGCTCCAGAGCAAGCAGCTAATGACCCCTTTTCCCGATTCCACAGAGTCCTGGAATACTGCTACAGCCCTGGGAACAGCAGCGTTTGCAGAGGGAGTGAAGCCCTGGGGCTGAATTTTGCTCCCCTTTACATCAGTCACTTTGCTCTGGAGTGGCTCTGGGTCTGGCACCAGCAGGAGCAAACCCTGGGCACCTCCCTCACATACCAGTCCTCTGGGTGCATCTTCAGCGGGATCGAGGTCTCTCAAGAGGCGAGGCTGGAACGCGAACACATCTGAGTCCGTGCAGGGCCCACGGGCGCAAACGCAGACCCACAGATGGGCCAGGCGGCAGCAGCTACCCCTAAAGAACCTCCCTCCCCATGGGCAGGGGCACGGGCAGGCAGACCACGCTCTTACCCCATCTCACGCTCCTCCAACAGGCTTGCAGCTAACGAGATCTTCGCCAACAACAAAAGCCTGTCTGCGGACTAGGAAAACCTCCGTTCTCACCTAAAAAGCATTTGGCTTCCAAAGCAAACTCCAGCCCCTTGTTTTCCCTTTGAAGCAACTTAAAATAGGATCGGGAGGGGGAAGCAACTTCCCAGCCATGTGAGCTCCTGCGGGGATGACGAGCTGACCCCACGAGGCAGCGGGAGCATCCGAAACCAGAGGAGGGAGAGGCTGGGATTTTGCGTGGGCTCCTCTTAAAGCCAAGTTTAAAAATGGAAGAGGAGGAAACACGAGAGTTATTTTGAGAAAGCGGATCTGAAATTAGGAGGCGGCATTTTCTTGGCCTGACTCCAGCCATGGCTCCATGCAGCACAAAGCTGCTGCAGCTGAACCGTGCTCCTGGGGTTATTTATAGCAGCCCGTAGGCAGCAGCGTTGGGGAGTGGAAGGGTTTCTATTTGGGAGCAGGCGTGGAGATAAGCAAAGCCCTTCGGCAGCCCTTCCCTTTGGCGCTGGGAAAATTCCTGTCCCGGCAGCATGGTGTCCCAGGGAGAAGCACTGCAGGGATGGTGTGGCGAAGAGGCAGCTAAAACCCAGGGGGAGAGCGGCTGAAGTCAGCAGAGATCATGGAAGCCCTCAGGCGAGACACCTTTCTACACAAGGCATAAAGCAAACAGTCCTAGGGGATGCAAAGCCCCTACCTCTGCGCCAAGATCTGCTGGGACCAAGCCACACCACCTGGTTGTGCCGGTTCCATGGGGAAAGGTTTTCATTCCTACAAGCACAGGTACTAATTCTTTCCCCTTTAAACCTCAGCATCCTCTCTCCAAGAGCCAAACCACCCAGCAACTTGCTGCCTTGCCCACAAAGCAGGTGGGACAAGCCCCAGTGCCGTGGGAAGCAAAAGCAATGCTCTTCCCTCCCCAGCTCCCAGAGCCGGCAGGGATGGCCACCACCGGCGCTCCCAACCCAGCTGCGGGAGCCCAAGGATACGTGCTCTGCCCTGCGTGCTCCTGGAACCCGTGTCCCCGAGCATCAGGGGACACTGGTCAGAGGCTTGCCCAGAGAAGCTGTGGCTGCCCCATCCCTGGCAGTGCTCAAGGCCAGGTTGGACACAGGGGCTTGGAGCAAGCTGCTCCAGTGGAAGGGGTCCCTGCCCATGGCAGGGGTTGGAACTGGATGAGCTTTAAGGTCCCTTCCAACCCAACCTGTGCCTTAATGTTTCACCATTGCAAACAAAAGGCTGGCATTGCACAGAAGGCTTTTAGAAATCGAAGTCTCGGCCCTGGTGCACTTATGGCAAAGCTCTGCTCACCCAACCCAAGGAGCCAGAGCTGTGCCCCAGGGTCTGCCTTCCTCCTCCAACAGATTTGGGTTCTCTGCACTTCTCATCTCTATTTCCAGGACCTGAAAACGCAGGAGATGGTATTACCTGGTCTGGGTTCATGGTGGACAACGCTTCTGAGTCAATGCACCTACTGGGAACGCCAGATCCTGAAGCAGACCTCAAAACCAGACACCAGGACCATCATCCAGTGCTCCTCTAAGACTACTCAAAAGCCCATTTTGCATCACCAAGCCAAGACAAGGCAACCCCAGAACAGAAGGTACTAGAAACAAAAGCACAATGAAGAAGGCCCTTTCGGCAGCCAAATACAAAGTGCCCCCACCCCGACTGCCACATAAAATAGGGTATGAAAAAAAATCCCTGCACATTTAAAGCTCGAAAGCATTTCCACTGATAAGGCTTTATTTACTGCACCAGCTCTGTGCTGACGGTGCAGGCCTGATTCTTCCCTTTCTAATGTAAATCAGGAGTTCATAGAAAATCAGAGTTATATAGACATTAAATCCCCATGGGATCTGAGTCACGCTCAGTGCCTTTCAGTAGTTAACGGCTAGATTATACTTTGCAATGCTAAAAGTGTTCATTTATTTATTCCCTTATTTATGGATGGGGCATCAATGCTTTATGAAGGTACGCGAGGAGGGTAAAACGGATAGCTGGGAACACGCTCCGCACAGACACAACAGCAGCAGGGGGTGGAAAAAGTTCAAAACAACCCTTTGAATTCCAATTTTCCAGCACAGCGCCGAGGTTGGAGATAGATAGCTGTGCCCTTTTGAAGGAACAAGCACCGAGACAGAAAACGAATTAAAATTTAATCTTATTGATTTCCACCAACTCAATCCCAAGAGCGAGACAGACGCTGCTGCCGGCTTCCACTGCCTGCACTGCATCAAACCCAGTTTTACAGAGGGCTGACAGCACAGCAGGGATGGGCTGGCGTGGCTGTAAGCACGCAGGGGTGACACGGGGGGACCCGGAGCAGCCCTCGCCACGCTGCGGTGGGTCACAGCACACAACGTCCCCTCCCTGGCATGACGGTGGAGGGTGAAGTCACACCGTGTCCTGACGCGACCTTATCCCGCTCCTATAAATGAGCTCAGTGTTTCAGAGGACGGCTGACGTGCTCTTGTTTGCAGGGACAGGTCTGACACAAGGATGAAGGCTGCTTTTCATCTCCTGGTCTCTGAGTGGGAATCCTGCCTGGCTCTGACGCACAGCAGGTCTGCAGAGAGCCTTCAGCCACCCGGATGTGGAGCTGGAGATGCTACATGCAGGCTCCACATTGTCACAGTGGTCAGAGAGAAGGCACCGGCATGTCTGCATGCACATGGACATGGTAGCTGATGGTGGCTTTGGGCATGCAGAGGACTTGGAGGAGAATTCACCCAGCCAAGTCAAAGTGGGCTGCTGGCACAGCCAAGGATGCCACAGAGCAGCTTCCTCCAGGACACGCTGACAAGGAGAGGCCAAGCCAGCCCAGCGTCCCAGGAAAGGCATGGAAAGGGATTCAGAGCAACAGGAACGCTGCCCTCCTCCCCGTACTTAGCAAGGGACCTGGAAATTTCCATTTTAAGCACAAAAACATCTTCAAGCCCAGGTATGCTCAATCAGTTTCAAGAGAAGACGGATGTAAGGAATCCCAGAACGGCCCTGGGGAATAAAGCCACGGCTAAAAATATACACAGATGATCTGCCCTGGTTATGGGGAGCTGACGTGGAAGAAACCTGAATTCTCTCGACACAATAACACATCCCAGAGGGGCAAATTAAAGCCTGCACAGAAGCTGAGCCACACAGATACCTCCTCAGAGGTGCCTGACCCAGCAGGGGTCGGCTTTCCCCCACAGCAGAGATGCTACAGGTCTCTCACATGGTTCCATTTAGATCCCCTGTGCCTGCATCACTGTCAGCCTTTAGAGCATGCAAGATGCCCATCACAACCCAATCTCCCCAGGTAGCTCTGCATCACCATGCCAGCATCCAGAGGGGATGACCCCATCCTGCATCCAAAGTGGTCCTCTCAGCTCCTGTCTGACTGATCTCAGCGACTGCAGCACCCACCACTGTTTTCAAACATCGTTCTGCCTCTTCAAGGGCTAAAAGCACTTTTGAAAATAGGACTGGGATGCTTCTGAAAATGCTACCCACTGTTTTTTCGCAGTTTAGTCTACGGATGGTACCAAAAATGTTAACTTCCACTCTCATACATCCTGTCAGAAACAGCACAGTTTGCACTCACAGCTGAAATCCTGGCTTGGACACATGTATGTGTGGTTTTATGTGTTATCTTACAAACATCTCCCAAAAGGTACTTTTTTGGGGGTGCACAGCTTATCTTTGGAGACCAGATAAACCAGCTCTGGTCAGCACATACCCAGGGCAGAAGGCACCTGGATCTTGCATCCGCCCCGCTATAATCCAAGGTGCCAGTGCAGGTTCCAATCCAATCCAGCCTCACAGTGCAGGATTTCACTGCAGGTTCTCTCCGCTCTTCCCCGGCACAATCTGTACAGGCAACTTGCTTCTCCCAGAAATCAATTACTCGTCCAGCAGCGCAGCAGGAGGGGATTACAGCTCACGTTTTCCACAATTATCCTCTCCAACGCCAAGGAACTTTTCGCATCGTAGGCGTTAAGTAGGTCACAAGAGGGAAAAGCAGCGTGATGGGCATTTAGCACCAGCGAACCTGAACCTGGGAGAAAATGGGATCCAGGCCTGCACCGACCCGCATCCCAACCCCTCATCCTTCCGCAGCACAGCGGTGAGAGGAATGTATAGACTTCCCAATGAGCCATAAGCTAAAATTAGAAGCCATTCACCCCTGCACAGCCACCGTTATCCAAAAGGAAAGTAGGTCACAGAATGGCTGGCTAACTCGATTTTCCGGCGTTCCGAGCTGCTCTGTCCTCACGTTACCTCTCCTCTCCCAGGGCCTGTTTTTGGTGTCTCCTTTGTTCAGGGTATAACTGCACACAGTGTGCGGCTCCGGCACAGCCTGGCAGGAGCGGTGGGAACGGGCACGGCAGCACCCGCGTGCGCGGGGAAGCACAGACCCGTGGTTCATGAGGAATTCAACCAGAGCCAGGCGACAGCCCCTCCACGAAGCGCATCACCCCCTCCCACCTGCTCCGGGACCGGCACAAGGGCTGGCTGCCTGCCCCTTCCACAGCACTGCTCTTCGGAGATCGCTTCAGGCTCTGCCAGCTCTTCTGGGGTGCTTCTTCCCGAGGCCTGAATATCCACGTTTCATTTGCATCTCTTACCATGCGGCCTCCCTCAAGCAAGCCACAAGCTGAGCGAGGCGAGTAAATCGGGATGCTCTTCCCTCTGTGTGCAGGCTGGAGCCATCGTAGCCGACTTCCCTGCAAGCAGACCTTGAGGCATCCAACTTCACTGCTCTGCCGCAGCACAGAGAGCCCAAGAGAGCTTTAAATTTGGCTCAGGGACCTTCCCCACTCTAGATCAATGTGTCTCTGTCTGGCTCAAGGCCCTTTGCTCCTACCAACTCACCTTGCAATTGTTAAGCTGCAGCAAAGCCGCAGGTCAGCAAAAGCATGCCTGGGGCTCTCCCTGTGTCTGACAGACGGCTGGGTATGTCCCAAGCATCTGCTGCCACAAAACCCACCCAAAGCAATCTGATGTCCAAGCACCAGCCACCCTTTCCCACCCCTGATCCTGACACTGCTCCCTTATCCTTTCCTCTTCCAGCGTTCCTCCTCCTGGCCCCAAGGGGGAGAGCAGTCATCACCAAAAGGCATCCCAAACGTGTCCAAGGGAGGTGAGAGGCTCTAAGCTGAGCGGGGGATGGCCTTTAGAAGGACAACTGCATGCTGGATCCCACCTTTGCTACTGGAACCACAACAAAGGCAATGCTGGCAGCAAGGCCCAGCACACCCTGCCCCTTAGAGCCCACAGCTTGGCATCTCCCTGCTGGGGTACTTAAAGGGTCGTACACCACCAAGCCTCAGCCATTAAAATTGGCCAGCCAAGGATCTGTTGACTGCCCATTCACTGCCCATGTCTTCTTCAGAGAAAGAACTTCCCTCCAGCAGAAGGGAAGGGTTCTTTGGTTCGAGTTCCCTACCCACAGCCAGGCTTGCTTGCACGCTACTCGCAAGGGGACCTTGCAAGAGCAGGGGAAGAGCCATCATCCACTCATCCCATGTGAATCCAGACACAAACACGGAGCCAGATTGGAAATTATGCAGGCATTTGGTGTCAGATGTGACCTTCCCTTGCTGAGCACCCACCTGGAACAAGTGCACCCTGTTGCGAAGGTTAACAGCAAAGTCCTGCTACCAGACTGGCTTGGAGGATCAGCACAACTCGGAATGAAGTCAGACAGGGAGACAAATGATGCCACCAGCTCTGAGCACTGCACGTGACAGGTCCCAGGCATTATGGCACTTGCAAGGAGAATGCAGAGCTCCTTGTAACGTGGTCCAGGTACGCGAGAGTGTCCAAGCAGGACGGGGCTCAAGTGAACAGGAATAAAGATGCTTGAGCCTTCCTTTTTCTGACCCCAAGCCCTTGCACAGGAGGCACAAGCCATCTAGCCCAGGAACCCCGGAGCGGGCGCTTGGTGGTGCATGGGGAGAACCCATCACTGCCCCCAAAGCCTAGTGTCTGCAAAGCCGGCACTGGCTTCAAACACATCAACCTCTTTACCCCCTCGCACAACAGACCGTGCTGGCATTGGGTCTCCTATTGCTCAGGAAGAGAAGCAGATGGAACAAGGAAAACCAGGAAAATTACACTGCCTGGGAGCGCAGGGTATGCAATTTTGTTTTCTTTTTAGGAGTTGGGCACCTGGATTTCTGCAGCTCCCAGTGAAATCGCAGGCCTCACAATTCAGAGCAATTAGTGACTGGTAGTTTTCCTTTTATGCAAAATCATCCTTTTTATCCAACACCTAAATGAAAATGAATATGCTTGATTATCTACCAAAGGGCCCAATTTCCTACCATCGCTCCAAAGCACACAGCAAAATTCCTGTCTCCTCAGGCTGCTATTACAGGCAACGGCTGAGTGCAACAAATGAGTGGTCAAGGCAGAGATCCAGAGCCAGGGATGCTGGACTGACCTTTGCTAACACTGTTTACAGCACTGTATATCCACAAATCCAGCCCTGGATGCATCCATGTCCTTTCTGCTCCAGCCGGGGGGGCTCAGGAGCAGCCAGGAGAGCTCGCAGCTGGCCTCCAGCATTAGAGCATCATGGATGCCCCTCTCCATCCATGCAGCTCACCCTGCCACAGCAAACCCCATGCTTTAAGGCAGCTTTCCACCAGGCTCACTCCCAGAGGAGAGGATGAAAGCAGCTCTTTAACAGACAGGGCTCTGAAGCATCTCCTGAATGCATCAAATCTAAAGTTGATTACAGGAAACCCCCCCAGGCAGGTTCTTCAGAAGACATTTGTGCTCGAGCCACACAACGGAGTGAGCTCCTCAGCCCTCTGTTGCCACCATCCCCGACAGGGCTCCATCTATCCACCTCCCACAGGGCTCTTGCCCAGGGGAATCCCCCATTTACCCCTCACCAACCTCCCCGTCCCCTGCCCGCTGACACGGCACCGTTGCACGTTTGTACTTCCAAGGTTTCCAGACTCACCCTGTTCTCGTCGTAGATGATCTGCACCAAGCTGCGATGTTTGGACTCGATAGGAGGCGGGGAGATGGGTTTTTCAGGCTCTGGTGGTTTGGCTGCTTCTTCCTCCAACTGTTGCTGTGGAAGGAGAAGGGGGAGGAGGAGGGTGAGTCACAGTGAGAAACGCAGCCGGCCCCGTCCACACGCGACTCTCTGCGGTGCCGAGGCAAAAACCGCCATGGCAGGAGGCTTCCTGCGAGACACAGAGGGATGGGGAGAGGGAGGAGAGCTGCCCCATGGCCCCTGCCACGCAGGCGCAGCGCTCCCTGCCCCGGCCACCAGGCCCTGAGCTGCTGGGGCAGTGCTTTATAGGCATGGAGGATGAGGACCTGCCTTGAACCAGCCTCTTGGGGAGCGCTCGATGATTTTACTGCAAACCCTTTAAGGGAACCACAGCTCGGGCCTGGCTCCCTGCTGCTACCTGCGCCTGGAGCTGCGATTGTGCTACAGGGAGCACGGAGCAAAGCTGCTCTCCACCTTCAGCTCTATCTTGTGATGCTGTGGTTGGAGGAGATACCCCGGGATGACTGTTCTTGATTAAATGACTCGTGCGCTGGCTGCACCATGCAGCCAAATGCGCCAGGAACTACAGCAGAGCAGCAGTAACACTGTGAACCCTCACATCTCTGCTCAGAGCTGGCCAGATAGGGCATGTGGCAGCCCTCCTGGCCAAGGTGAGAGACGCAAAGTGCTCAAGAGGGCAAGCAACAGCTATAGGAGTTCCTGCAGAGAGAGCACAGTGCTCAGACATGGGTCATCAAGGCATAGACAGCACAAGAACTCACGCTGCAAATGCCCACAGCCATGAACACACCGTGCAACTCTGGCTGCCCCAGCAGGTACAGGAAGAGCTGCAGCATGAGCCACCTTCCAGGCATCAGGCGGAATAAGACTCATTCCTCTCCTCCCTTCATACAGAACATGCTGTCCTCAGCAGAAACCACCAAGTCCAGGCTTCAACGAGATAAAGCCCGGTAGGTGTGGATGGCCATCACCCGGGTGACCCACCCTCAGAGACAGCAGTGTTGAGGAGCTTGTTTTGTTGGCTCTTCTGCTTTCTCACTGCCTTCACCGCATTGCCACAGCTCCACATTTCATGGTATCTGCGCTCTGAGGTGCAGCAGCTGCATGCAGAAATACACCCCTTCACCTCCACGTGTCTGCCTGTGCTAGGACAACAGAACCCAAGGGGTGCCTCATCCTAAGCTTCACTCCCCATCACAGCAGAAACATCCAGGAGCTGCTCCACAAGCATGTCCACCACGTCTCCACCACACATGTAGTAAAAGGCACCCAGCCCCAGCCAGCTTGAATGCTACCCACCCCTTTGGAAGATGGAAAGCAGAAGGCAGCAAGTCCACATAGAAGGGTTTGGGTTGGAAAAGGCCTTAAAGCTCATCCAGTTCCAATCACTCTTCCATGGGCACGGATACCTTCCACTGGAGCAGCTTGCTTCAAGCCCTGTCCAACCTGGACTTGAACACTGCCAGGGATGGGGCAGCCACAGCTTCTCTGGGCACCCTGTGCCAGCGCCTCAGCACCCTCACAGGGAAGAACCTTTTCCTAATGCCTAATCTAAGTGTCCCCTCTTTCAGTTTTACACAGGCACCTTTGGAGATCACTGATTGTGTAATGGGAGCCTCGCAGGCCATGACAAACTTTCATGATGAAGGAGCAGACCTAAGAAACGACTCCCGAGCATCACTGCGGTCTGCGGGTGTATCTGACGCATGACCTGCATCTCCATCTCTCCCGACAGGCACGAGCAGGAGAAGACATCTGAGCCCTCCCAGTAAGCCTGAGGAACCGCTCATCCAGAAGAGGAAATGAGATTCCTCGTGGCTCGGTGCGAGGAGGGAGCGCGCAGGCTGCGCACGGCAGCTGCGGGGCAGCACAGGCACAGGAGAGGCAGCGGCTCTCAAAACCGCCTCCGGTTTTCTCACTGCTCGGTTCCCAATCTCCAAACCTCTGTGGGTTGTTTTCCCTGCAGTCAAAGCAGCTCCTGGTGAAGCAAGGCGGGGGAATCAAGCCTTGTAGTAGGGAGAAAACGCAGCTGGGACTGAGCGCAATCAGCTTGCACCAGAGGTGAGCAAGCCACTGTGCTAGCGGAGACAGCAGTGCCTGGTGGTCCAAGAAGAAGGTGGGTATCTATTCCTCCTTCAGATCATCTCTGCTCCTGCTGACAACACTAGGGATGTGGGATGCGGTCCAAGAGAACACTTAAGCATCAGATAAGGCTACTGGCTTGGCTGAGAAAACTCACACCCCTTAAATGAAATGTGTTTCAAAGGATGAAGCGACCCCATGCTGTGGTCCCTGTCGTGTCCCACCTCCCCACACGTGGACATCTTCTTCCATGCAGGAAAAAGCAGCAGCACAGCAGCAAAAACCGCATCACCACTGCCAGCCAGCCTGGGGAGTAGGCTCTGGCACAGGCAGGACAGCCTGCCATCAGCATACCCACCTTCGGGTCTTAACCTCGAGGTTACTCCAGCCATGTGTGAGGATGGCCAGGAAACAGCCAGCTTGGACCATCCGCAATCTGGAAAGGGATTAAACTTCCCCAGCTCCGCAGGGGTCCATCCCTTCCTGCCCACAAAGAGCCACACCACCGCAGCACACCAAAGGCTCCAACCAAGCCCCAAAGCTCCCTTCTCTTCGCCACCACGGCTGTTTCTCAGGTGGCCCAAATCACTGTGCAAAGGGGACAGGAGCGCTTTGGGAAGTCACGGCTGAAACCACAGGTTCCAAAGCAGGTCTCCGCATTAGCCCCAGTGCAGAAGCAGCACTTCCAGGCACCTGCCTGCTCTTGCTTAGTGTCCTAAAGCATCCCCATCACACAGCCTTGCTCGCACGTGATAAAACTCCAAAGACAGAGCCACCAAAAGGGATCTGTCAAATCCTCTGCTTCCTTTGGGGGAAATATTTGGGTAAAATAAGGACTATGTCAGAATCTTGGCTACGTTGTTCTGAAACCCACAAAAACCCTGCGAAGCGGTCGGTGTGTTGTAAGTGATTTCAGAGGGTTTGATGGTGTATCAGGAAATGAAAGTTTGCCAGTAAGTGGAGGCTCATTAAAAGCAGCTCGTTAAAAGAAAAAATACAAATCTAATTATAGCTGAAATACAGTAGAGAATTAAACTCCACTCTCTGTGGTGTAACACTGTGCCGTTTTTAGGGGAGGGATGCTAGAGGGAAGGATGCAGGCAGGGGCTGCAGGCAGCACACCTGACCGCAGCAGGTTCAGCCCATGACAACTATCCCTGGGAGCTGTGGGAAATGGCAAAGGAAGATAGGTCAGGGTTCCCAGACACGGACAAAATGGGTTTCTTAAAGGTCTGCCACAAGAGCTAGGCTGGGACTGTGACCTTTATAGGAGAGAAGCGGGATGAGAGATGAGTCTTGACGGCTCCACACTCTCTCCCTCCCCACTCCCAGCAGCAGCTGCCCACGAGCCTCCTGCTCTTCCCAAATGAAAGACAGCACAGCAATGCTGAAGGGATGCAAGATGCCATCATTAGCCATAGCCCTGGTGCCTACAGCATCCACAGGCCAACCCTTCTCCAAGTGGAGGGGGTGCCCTCTCCAGGTAAGAGTCTCTTTGGCTGGATCACACACTACAGAAGGGCTAGAAGATCCTGCACTGCTGGCAAGCAGTCGATGGCACTGCAGGAAGACCCTGTCCCCACACGTACCAAGTGCTGTGCTGAAGGGACCTGCATGATGAAGCCAAGGTCATTAAACACACACGCACCCCAAGCTGCCACACTGCCTTATGCAGTACCTGGGTACCGGGATGCTTCACCTGCCCATAGGAGAGGGCTTCCAGCCACAGAGCATCTCTGAAACCCCCTTGCAAAGAGCCAAGGGGAGAACAGAGGAAACTCAGCCTTGAGACAGATAGAAGGAGACACCCTGGAGCTCTTCCACCCATGCGGCTCCACCTCCATCACCAGGTGGGAGTGTTGTACTCCTGGAGAGCCCTATGCTGAGCTCAGCGCCCAGGGAGGCTGAGGCACCACTGCAGACAACAGCCCAGCAGTTCATTTCTCCTTCAGATCCCCGGTACCGCTGCCAGGAATAAATGCATAAGGATTATCCTTCCCTGTCAGGAAGAGAGGGAGAAAGGACTCAGCAAGAGATTGAAGCGCATATGGTGCATGAATGAGCGGGGGATGGCTGGTGGAGGTGGCCTCCTGCCAGAGGTGCGCAGGGCTTGGGGAAGGTTCCTCAACTTGCTGGAGATGTTTGCTTCTTGCAAAGTCCAGGCAGAGCCTTCCCTGCCATGTCTGGAACGAGCAGAAAGGGAGAAATGGTGGATTGGGGCTGGCTGGGATTTATATTTTTCCATACAAATGTATTTAATTACCCTGAGAAGGCCTCCCAGAGACAGAGGGGAAAAGCATTAGGACATTCTGGCTGCGTACGATACCTCCCCTGCTCCTGCAGGAGCAGTCTCTGTTCCAGGATGATTGCTTTCCCTCGCTCGTCTTCCTCCTGCACTGACAGCTCAGATGCACAGATGGACAAAACGTTCCCGGAGCATCTCAGGAACACCCACTTCCCCCCCAGAATGCTTCTTCCCAGATGCGCCAGCCCTGGGCTGGGGAAAGATTCTGATGGAGGGGAGAGAAGCCCATGCTGGAGGGGTGGGATCTGCTACCAAACGACTTTGCCACCACGTGCCAAAAAGAGGGAGGGGATGCTTTTCCTGCCAACAGCCACTTTCACCTCCTTCCCCACTCAGCAGAGCATTTTTGTGGGGAGGAAGTATCATAAAATTCGCTCAGAAGGAAGAAATAAAGCAACCAAAGCAGCCAACAATAAAAACCCCATTTCCTTACGGAAGGACAGCTTCAATTTAACAGCAAGGAGCATATGCTGCTCCCGTCAGCATCAACAGCAGCTCCTCAGCATCTCTGGAGTCAGGCAGGGGATCGGCAGAGCTGTCAGTCCTCCCGGCTGCCATGAGAGGGACCTTCACTGCTGTGCCAGGAGCACATTCCACTCTGGAAGTGCTTCTCCACAGTGGGAAATAGCCATGGTTTGCACCTCCATCCTCAAATGCGAGTTACAAACATGGACCAGCAGCCAGACTGCCAGGTGAGACAGGACACCCAACACTTTGTTGTGTTTCCTAGGAGGGAGAAAGGAAGGGCTGGCTTCTCCCAGCTCCCACCAAACCCAACAAGAGGAACCTCTGTGGTTTCCATCACTCCAGATGTTCCTGTCCCCTGCAAGCTGTCACACACGGCTGCTTCCTTGCATCCCCAGCACAGCTGCTTCTGCCCACTCTTGGCTCCCTCTCCCTAAGCGCACTGATACCTCTGCAGATAAAAAGCAACACCAAAAAAAGGCCCTTCATGTTAATTAAACCATATTGTTTGAAAGCAAACCCAAACCATCCTGCTTGTCTTGCAGGAAAGAAAGGGAGAGTATCTGCTATGGGAAAATGCAGATCTGATGGGGAGGTCAACTGTATGCTCATCCTCAAGAAGCACTTGCCCCATCCAACAGCCCAAGTAGAGGCTTTGTTCCATTCCCAAATTCCTGCTGCACACCCCTGGGGACAGGTCATTCAGGCAGTTTGGGAATAGCAGCCATCAGGGAGTTTAGGAACCGGCTCCAAGCAGAGGCAATAGAAGAGCCGGTAAGACGGAGGCAGAGGGAAGCGATGTGCTTTAGGAAGTGAAAGCCTTTAAGTCTGTGGATTTTTCACAGACGTCCCCCAAGGTTTTGTTATATTAATCTCTTAATGGGTTTATGGTAATTGTACACACGCCAACAGCGAGCAGGCGAGCCTTGTGCTGGGGAGTGCTCCTGTGCAGGGGTAAAGCACCACTGAGAAGATCAGACTCAAATCCCTGGCTCAGGCACAGCCCTGACTGGAGCTGGATCAGATGCTGCTCATGGCTGCAAAGCTGCAAAGCCCTGGAGAAGGGGACTGGATGCAGGAAGGGCCATTAGGCCATTGCCACAATGTTTTGAACAGCCCAGTACTACAATAGTGGCAGCAACAGCACTGGGGAGAGACAATGGCTGGAAAGGAGAAAGAAAAGACCTTGTGCTAACACTGGGCTGCAGAGACAACTGGGGCAACCCAGGCTGCCCTTCCAGCTCTGCCACTGACTGCTTGCATGACCATGGGCAAGTCACCAAGGACAGATCTTCCTCCCTTTAAGGCACTTCAACATGCAAAAGAGCCCACAAGCTGGGTTTCCAAAGCTCCCTTGTCTTGCAGCTACCAGCTCCAGACTGCTGGCACAGCAGCAACTGCCCATGTCACGACAGGAAGCACAGACACAGAGCACCCTGATGGCACTGCCACTTCCCCTCTGTGGCCATGGCTGGGCCAGGATGGGGTGTAAGGCAGCACGCAGAAGTGAGGATGTGTGCTCCCCTCCAGCCCACAGCCTCTTACCTGCTTCTTCTTCAGCTTGGAGATCTGCTGCTCCACCATGGTGATCTCGCGGTCCACGCGGTCCATGTTCTGGATGAGCTCCTCCTTGGAGAGCCGGGCGGGCAGCAGGTCCAGCTCGGCATCGGGGTGAGCAGGGCTCACGGGCGACACAGGCTCCAGTTTGCCAGGCAGGCCACGGTCCTGGGGAGTGTAAAACAACCAGGTCAGCACTTTCTTTCCCAGGAGACTTTGGATCCCTCTCTCATCCTCCCACGTCAGCTGCCACAGCTCCCTGGCCCATTCCCAGCCCTCTGAGACACACACCCCCCTCAAAAAACCTGCTAGACAAAGCAGTTCCAGCTGCCAGATCACATCACCGCAGTGATCCACAACCTCCAGCACCTCCGGAGAGGACCAGCTTAGTCTCCCATTGACGTGGCAGGAGCTCTTCCTCCTGCCAAAGCCTCGGAGGCTTCTTCAGTGCTACCCGCGTTCCTATGGATCAATAAACCCATCCATATTCAGCAGCTGCCAGCAGCACCGTCCCTTCACATCTCAGCAGCCAGCTCAAGGCTGCATCTTATCCACAAAGATGAGGTAGTAACAGACACATCCTCCTCTGGCACAGCCATGGCCATCCTGGGGATAAGAGCAGCATTAACTGCACTGAACGAGAAGGGGCTATAAGGGCCGGACTCCCATCTCCTTCCTGGAGGTCCTCCTCCATCTCATTAAATTCTCAGGGAGCTCTGAATGCTGGATGTCAAATGCATCCATCCAAAAACAAAGAGAAAGGGGACAGACGAGGTCAGCTCAGATAAAAGCAGATTGAATTGATCGCAGTCAGTGTTCTGTTTGCAAATTCCAGGTAAAGAGGCTCTGAACCCAACAAGACCCTTCAAGCCAGAGACTGGACAGATCAGCATAACCTCCGTGGCCACCACAGGGAGCAGCTCTAGTGACCATGAGCTGGGGGCAGAAAACATAGCAGAACATTCAGCTTCACTTCCAGCACTGCAACCACTTTGCGGAGCCCAACAAGCCAGTTATCCCAGGAACATCGCAGGACCACGCTGCCCTTCCCCTCCCCAGCTCCAAAGGAAGGAGCCCACCTGCTGCAAACACAAGCTGCATGCCTGGATGCCCAGCACTGATGAACGCACCTGGGATGAAGCAGCTCTTTAAGAGCCACCAGGTAAGGATCACAGCACATCAACAGCCTTCCCTGACCCGGGACTCTCCTCTCTGGCAGCTTCCCAGCACCTTAATTAGAAGTTTATCTATTCATGTGCTTAGCGAGAGGATGGATTGCTTTCCTGGAGGGGCAGGAAGAGGAGCTGTGGCTTGGTTTGTAACCGTAAACTGTGGCCAGAATGCTGCAGCTGCTGGGAGGGGAGGGAAGGGGAGGCCAACAAGTGAGGGTCACACAACTGCCCTACCTTCATTTCAGCAGACAAAGCCAACGCTGCTCTGCACCAGCTGGTGCTGAGTGTCCTCCCCTCCATGCTGATACACAGCCACCAGCCAGGGCTACCACGAACCTTCTCCCTGGGCTCGTCCTCCTGGGAATGAGGGTGACAGGGTGGAGCTCGGTGGCACTGGGACCCCTCTGTGCTCCTCTGCCTAGCAATGCACATGAATAATGGCCCTAGGCTGTTTGCCAGCTGTGTTGTAGCTCACACCAAGCATGCAGATGCCATCTTGGCACTGTTGAGCATCTCCATAGCATCTGTTGACCACGAAGCAGAATAACGCAGGGTGGCCTGCACCCTACTGCTGGTGGGGATGAAGCACGATGAGGTTCCTCCTGGGGACGCTGCACCCACAGTCCCACAGACCTGGCTGGTGGGGCTGTGCTGAGATGAGCTCTGCCCTGTTCCCCTCCTTAAGGGATGGGCAACATCATCCACAGCAAAGCTAGAACAAGGAGAAGCAAAAGAGGATGTTTCCCAACAAAGCAGCCATGTCCTAGGACACCAGCATCTTCCATTGCTCCTCCTTCTTCCTGCTAAACCCTGCTCTAGCTGAAGGAGGCATCAAGCCAGGCACGGAAGAACCACTGCTGGACACCCTTCCCACTGCTGCCATCAAGGGACAGAAAGCAAAGGAGCAACTCGAAATCCCTTTCTCAAAGTCCTGTGTGGGGCTCATCCAGCCCTAAGAGCACAGAGGCACCAGCAAGCTGAGCTGGCTGTTTCCAGCGTCCGCTCAGAAGAGAAACTAGAAGGATTTCAAAGGCTTCTGGAGAACGCCAAGGAGCAGATGAATCAGGTGCTCACAAACCCCTGGTCAGATTAAGACATGGGAATGGGGAAGTAACAGTGGCTTTTTCTAAAGAAAAGCAAGAAGCCTGCCAAAAATGCAGGAGAGAGACTTCTCTCTGTGCACACGAAACAAAAGACAGCATCTCACATCTGCCAATATACAAGACAGGGCATCCTTAAACCCCTGCCTGGCACAAAGCCCTTTGGAAACCTGGTTTCTGGTACTTTATCTTCTTACCTTGCAGAACATGAAGTGAAACAGCAGCAAAAGCTGAGTAAGGGAAACAGCTGCAAGTCACAGCACAAAAGCCATCATCATCTGGTATTAGAGATGATTATAGCAATAGAGAGAAGCAGTGCCCCTGGACCTCAAATAACCAGTCACTGTCGTCTCACAAGCACCTCTAAATAAAATGACAAACAGCAAGAGGAAGGAAAAACCAAACGTGAAGGTATAAAGAGAATCTTCGCCCGCAGCGATGAAGTGCAAAAAGCAGAGCTCAGGGGTTTATGCAAGGCACGAAGAAGCCCTTCTTCTAAATCACAAAAATGGGTTGGAAAGAGGTTTGTAAAGACCGGAGGCCACCCAGAGCCTGGGATGGACTCTCATGGATGGAGATATTTCACCTCGTGCTCTGCTTGCCGGCACTCTCAAGAAGCTGCTCAAAATATACTGCTCTGCTTCAGACAGTACCATAGCCGGGCTTGAACAAGTGCAGTGCGAAACGTGAAATTCTCCTTATTAACGTGAAGTCACAGACCTGGAGCCCAGCAAGAGCCGGGAGAGCTGGAATAAATCTGCTGGAGGAAAGAAAACAATTACTGCATTACTCCAGTTGGTATTTTCTCAGTAATTATACTGCTTCCATGTGATTTGTTTTTATACACGGCTAACAGCTACCGTAGTTCCTGTTTATCCCCGGCCTTTTTACGTGATTTATATGATAACAAGGGTTGGGTGAGTGGGGGGCAGAGGCTGCATAAACCTTCCCACAGCAAGAGGAGATGCTGGCACTGAAGAAAACAATTATCACCGAGGAGTCTATCAAAGAGCAAGGCCAAGCTTTGGGGGTGGGTTTCCTCTGCAAGCTTCTATTCCTAACACAGATAACGTTAACAGAGCAAGCCTGCTATGTGCTATTAGGCAGTGTCTTCAAAAACACGGGGGAAGGAGGGGAAAGGAAAAGGACAAGCCAACTGCCTGCCGAATGCCTTCAAGAGCAAATAAGCCCCTGGGTAAATTCAACATCCCTGCCTCCAGGCACAGCAGCAACTGGGTCCACAAGAGATGGTGAGGATACCAACCCCAATCCCAGGACATGCCGGAACCTGCAACAGACCATTGCCTCGTCCTTTTCTTGCATTTCTGACCCACTTGCAATGCTCTCGGGGAGCAAGCGGGAATTGGTGGGATGGAGAAGGGTGTCCACACCATGCACCAGCTCAGCCTCTACAGAGGGAATTTTCCTCATCCACTTCCCACCCTCAGGAGATGGCAAGTTGGTGGCTCCACTCCATCCACACCTAATTGTCACTGCAAAAAGCATTTTGACCTTTTGATCCCTTGACCACACTGCCTGCCTCTTCACAACGACACTGGTGGAGCCTCAAAGCTCCCATAACCCCAGTCAGTACCTGTGCATCACTGGTGCATACCAAGCAAACAGAGCCGCTTGCCTGGGACGACCCTCAGGATCTCTATGCCAGCACCACGATGTCTGCCCTACATATCATCTCCTGGTCTCTCTCTGCCTTTCTAAACCAGATCATGAGTGATGTTCCCCCAAGCACAGGACAGAGATTCAGGGATGCCAATGTCACCTCTTCCCAGTCTGTTCACTTTCTAATTACCAGGCAGCAGCAGCGGTTTCTGCTGGAGCACCGGGAGGGATTAGGAGGTGTTATCTCCAACTCCTGCCCACTCACACATCCCACATCCTCGCGGCATGGAGGAGACTGCCAAAGCAGGCAGGATGGGCCAGCGCTGCTCAAATTAATTCCCCCTATAAGAACACATGAGCAAGAAGTGGGCTTGGGATCCGGGTGAGCTGCTGCAAGGGTGCCTCCATCACCCGCGCACAGAGGCAGTGAACATCGGTGAACTCCAACTAACAGCACTCCCAAAACCCCATCCATGGGAGGCTGTGCCGCACGCAGAGGCACAGCAGCTTGTCCTCCCTGTCCTGGAACACGGCGGAGCAGCAGACGCGCAGCCCCAGGGCTTTCCCACACGTCCCGGGATGAAAACCAAGCAGGAGAGCCCACACCCCCCACCTCCATCCACCAGGTTTTAAGGGAAAAACATGCACGTAAGAACTCTTCAGTGAGCCAAATACAGACCAAAGGAATGTTCTTCTTAATTGGAAAAGTGTCCAACGCGTTCTGTCGCATCAGCAGCCCCCTGGTGACAGCACTGACATGGGGAAATAGAGGCCAAGGGCTGAAAATCCACATCTCATTTCCCCAGGGAGACACAAGTACAAATTCAGAGCCTGAGCAGTGAAAAGTACATCGAGTTATCACAGTTCTTTTGTTCATGACCATCTGCTGCACTAATGGCTCCTTCGGCAGCCCAACCCTTCAAACAGGGCTTTAATTCTTCGGCACTGCTGGGCTCTCAGCTCAAAAGGCTGCCACAGCGGGACACAGACGAGCCTGTCGGTGGATGCAGTGTGGTCCCACAGTGCTGTTCACCACGAGCACATGGGTGTTCCCATACAAGCTAACACTGTCTTAGGGATGCCATCAGGGACCAAGGCATCACCCGCCTCCTTCCTCCATCCCCACGCTCCATGGCACGTACAGGGATCGCTTTCACTGGATGCAGCCCAGTACATGCTCTTGTGGGAATTCACGAAGCTGGAACCCAAGGAGCTGTCCGAAGACAAAGCTGATTTTTAGGTTTTTTTCCCTAAATAAATCCGTGACTTTCTGAGAGGGCCTACGAGATTCCTTTCCCCTGTAATCCAGCTGAATTCCACGCAGCCAGGGCACAAAACATCCCAACAATTTCTAAGCTTGCACGAAAAGTAGGTCAAAAAACTTCCCCAATGTTTCAACAGCTTGAAGCAATTTAATTGCAAAACCAGTACCAAATGGTGACCCTCCCTCCCCACTCCCTCCAGCAGATTTACGGGGGTGGTAAAACCTCGCCAGTTAAACGCACTAACCAAAGCCTAGGATCTGGCCTTGCAAAACCTTCTTGTGCTTAGAAGAAACCATTCCGCAGCGTTATACTGAGCAGATGCTGCCCCTGGACCTCAAGATCGGAGGAAGCACCAGTTTAGGGACTCAGAGGTAGCCTAGAATACGGATCAAATCCAGAAAACCTCACTCAGGCAAACTCCCACCGAAGCCGAAGGCATTACACCGACAAATGGATGTTGTGCCTTTCATTACCTTCTTGTGTTTCCCCATTAGTGGATAATAATTGCGCTGAATGCTCATGTTCCCTACTGACTTCACAGGAGTGATGAATTCTCACCTACCCATCTACTCATTACAAAGAGGAGCTAATCGCTCCCCCTCTCATTAAGAGCTCCCCAACGCTGCCTCTTTTGCGCTGCTGGATTTGCAGCCGACTCCAAGTTAGTTAAAGCGTTAACTGCCGGGACTGAGATTTTTCCATGCTGAATATTTCCTCCAGGCATTTCAGGCTTTTCTTTTTCCTAAACAGTAAATTTCAGCCAACACAACTCTGCTGCTTCCAAGAACAAGCTGACAGGAAAATATGCCTTTCTGCAGCGTTCAGAGGGATTCTGGGAACCTTTTCTCTGAGCACCTTCGGCGCAGTGGATACATCTGGCAAGGCTATTCCCTGCCAGTGATTTGCCTTTTGTTAACTCTGAAAAGGTGTCCAAGTCAATGGAGAAAGAGAAATTAACTAAAACCTCATTTTGGTGCTTGCCATAGGGAATGGCTTTGAACCGAGCGAGTGGAGGGGGTCCTGGGGAGCTCCAGGTCAGGTATCGCACTCTGCCTGTTCTCCTGCTAAGGGCAAGGTTGAGCTGGAAGGACCTTATTGGCATGCGTGGAGTGCTCTGGGCAACAGCAACGAGAGCCCTAAAAGAGCTGTGAGTAAATGCAGGGAGTCCTTTGGACAGCAGATAAAGCCTGAGACCACCTCATAAATGATAAGGATGAGGAAAAGCAGCCAGCAATCTGCTCAGCAAGAGATGGGGGGTGTCCTGGGCATGTAAAGTGAAGATGGTGTCCTGATGCTCTCAGCAGATAAGGAGGAGGAGAAGTTAAGGTTGTAGTCCACAGAGCAGCAAGCACTCCCACTCCTCCATTTAATGTTTAAGTTAATGCAACTTAATTCATCCACCAGAGCATCATTTAACCTTTGCTGATGTTGCACCGAGCGATGCGCTGCCCAGAACATCACCATCCCTGTGACACCCCACCTCAGCCCTACATCTCCATCTCCCTTCCCAACCCATTTCTTTAAGCGAGCAGGGCTTCTCCTAACCTGGAAGAGAAGCAGCACAGGAGCCCCTCACATCCTCCTGTCCACCAGCCCTTGCAGAGCCAGGCACAGGAGGACAATGGCAGCCCCTGTCAGGCACAACTCTGCTCACCCTGTGGCCGGAGCCAGGAGGAAAGCATCAGTATCTCAGTTTGAGGAGCAAAACTGCTTCCTTGAGGAACGGCCAAATACATTAAGAGCAAAGGCAAGGAGGCAGATTTCCAATTGCCCCATTTGGTGCTTGGGGTTGGCACCTCCTGGCTCCAGAACCAGGTTTTAAAGGCAATGGTGGAGCTCACTGCAGAGCTCCTCCCAGCAAAGCAGCTGGGCTGAAACCACCCTCATCTTCCCTAGAAAGTGCCAGCTTCAAGCAGCTTTCACAGGAACCTCTGAATAATCCCCACGGACTTCCACGGAAACGCGGGATGCAGCGGCATGGCCACCTGCAACCATCGCCCTCTCTTGTTTCCTCATCTCTCCCTGGGCCTGCTGCTCAGGGAGGTTCTTTAGGGAGACCTTCAGGCAGGCAGGCAGGAGGGGTCCCTACCTGGGGGTGCAGCAGACTCCTTCCAAACTTCCTCCAGCAGCCCTCTCACCCAACCCAACAAACCTCAGGAGAGCCCAGCATTTCCTCCATGCCTTTGGAAGCTTTAGCCTCCCACCACGTTATTTATAGGTTTTGCAGCACCACCCATCCTCCTTCCACTGCCACATGCAGTAAAGCAAGGATCGAGCCCTCCCAGCACACCAGTGGGGCAGGGCTGCAGCATTAAGACCCATGTTCATCTTGGCAGGCGTATTCCCTCCGATCTGAAGATGCTGGCACAGTCCCTGCTGTATCCCAGCTGGTCCTCAAGCCCTGGATGCCATGCTAAAAGCACAAAGGAGTTTGCCTTTTGTAAGAAAGACCTCTGCAGGAAAAAAGACCCTTACTTCTATAGTAGTTCAATGCTCCAGTGACCAGCACATACGCCATCACATGAGTGGGACAGCACCTGCACTGGAATGCAGAAGTGGGAGCCAGGCAACTCCATCCACTTGCATCTGCCTCCATGGAGCATCACTTTAACAAATACTGTTTTCACCCCAACTAGCACAGCCAAAAAGCAGGCAGCAGCCAAACAGCATGATTAAAGACATTGCAGCATCACAGGTTGCAAACATGGGGCCAGATCCTCAGCCAGACTCAGCACCATGCCTGTCCCTTCAAGCACTGGGACACATAGGGCACTGCTTGGGATGGCTGGGAAGAGCATCGCTGTGCTCAGCTACTTGGATGTGCCCAGCAAACCTCCTCCCCTGCTTACAGAGGGTGCTTCAAGGCTGGGGGCTGCTGTGAGGGCAGCAGGAGCAGGGTGCTGGGTCCTGCACTGCACCCCAGGAAGCTCCGTCTCATTCACTGGGTGACTCCAGGTGCATCCTCCATCCAGCACATGGACAAGCAGGAGCGGGGGAGAATCCACCAGGCAGCTTCGACAAACCTCACTTATTTCAAGATAAAAAACTGAGGGGAAATGAAAAGACAAAAGCCCTTCTCAGCCTGGTGTTATCAAGCAGAGGAAATGAGACTTCTAAAGCTCCCATTCAGAGAGGAGTAGGGGGGGAGAGAGAAATCCCACTCCAGACGCACTTGAGGGAACAGCTTTTGAAATGGAAATGTCGCTCTTCAGAAACACTGAATTTTCCTCCTATTGCCAGGGAGGAGGAAGGAGGCAGAGGAGCGAGCAGGGACTCCTCAGCCATGCAAATCCAAGCGGGGTCCATTCAGGGCAGCACCCGGGCGGCCCGGTTGAGAGGGGATTTGTCAGGGAGTTAATCAGGACCGGCACACCATATTAACAGCGGCAAGCCGCCTTGAAGGGGCATCAGATTTAGAGGGGAGGGAAGGGAATGAATGAAGACAGCTCTATTTAACCACCACCACCACAAGTAATAGAGACCTAGAGGCTGCTCAGGCTCCCTCCCTCTGTTCTCCCTGCACAGCCATCACCCAAAGTCATTTTTCCCCAAATCCTGGAGGCTGAGCTGCCTACTGAGAAGCAGCTTGACTGATGCAGAAAGAAAACACAAGCAAGGCCTAAGACGGTTTGAGCAGTGGCTGAGATGCACAGTGGGACCACCCCAAACCTCCTCTTACATGTGAGAGACTGCACCAAGCGAGGATCCCCAGTGACTCCCAGCACACTGGGCATGGGCTGACGGGTCCCAGCACTGAACTCCTGCTCACTCCCAGCAGCTCCTCTTCTAACGGTGTCAGCTCCAAAACCACAAGTTACTGCACCTATAGCAACCCAGGGAGCTCTCCTCACCAGCTGCATGGCACCACTTCATTGCTCCAGTCTCTTCAGGGTCACTAAGTGTATAGGTTCATTCTAGCTGTGCTCTCGGGTATATAAAGCAGGACATCAAGTATCTCTCATCTGTAAGAACCAGAAATCCTATGTCTGCAAGAAAACGGCAGTACCCCAAAGACTTCCATCGCCTCCAAAATCTTGCGAGACAAGTTCAATTTTAGCATTAAGGTCTCTCTATTCGTATCAGGACATCTCAGAACATACATGCACGTCTTGTGAGGCTCAAACACGCACACGAGATGAGAACTGAGCGGCCTGGGAGCAGACAGGGGTCACTGGTCAACCTGACCTGTGAACTTCACTGGCTGAGACACAAAACCAAGCCACTTTTACATCCAGGATCCAAGCCAATCCGACTTCCATTTTGAGGTGGTGGCACTGGAAAACTTGTTTAAGTGTGAAACAAGGCTCACAGCTGCTGAGATGCTTTTGAGAACGTTTTAACCAACATAAAGAACAGGCTTCGGGGCGAAGTATTTCCCTTGAAACAGCTCCTCTTGGCTTTTAACAAAGCTTTTGGTGGCCTCATCTGTCCCCAACACACCACTGAAGCCTGTTTAACTGTTTAACTCCCTCTTCATTTTGGCATCTCCCCTTCCTGCAGGCGCTGGCTCTGCATCCTGCAAAGTACCATCCTCAACACATGCACGGGACATGATGGGGACTGCATCCACCACTCCCTGGACACCCAGAACATACACCATCCATGGCCACAAGCACCCCACAAGCAACCCAAGACACACACATAGGGACATGGGGCATGGCCCTGTCTGCCTGCAGCCACCTCCGTGCACTGTAAGAGGCAGGTGTAGCACGGAGCAGGGCATGCTGCTCCGTGCAGGATATGTGCTGATAGGGGAGCAGGGGTGGTGCAAAGCAGCCGTCACCGCACCATCCATCAGAGCCAGCCTCCGGCTGTGCTCAATGCTTTATTGTTCCAATAACCGTGCAGACACGTGGAAGGGGGAGCCTCGACATTCCCTGCTTGTCCGAGGAGCCATTTCCTTCATTGCTTTGCCTGTTTTTCCATCAGGAGGCTGCATCCTGAGCCCTGGAAGCCGCAGGCAGGGAGGCAGCAGTGCAGGTCATCCCCACCACCATCCTCATCCGCATCCCCACGGCCGGCGGGCAGGAAGGTGGGAGGAAATAACGTGTCCCAGCAGCAGGAAATGCAGTGCGGGTCCAGCCAAGCCCTCGACAGGTCCAGGAAAGCACATGCAAAACAAAGCATTTTATGGAGTCTTGGATTTATTTGGAGGGGTTTTTTTTGCCACAGTATTTTTTGCCCCCTGTTCAGCAGGTAAAGATGGGCCCAGGGTGCAGGGACCATTGTGGCGTCTCAAGCATGATGCTCCTTGAGCATCATTCAGCTCTGCAGTCAGAGCAAGACTGACCAAGGAAAGATGAACACCAACAGGAGGGCAGGATGAAACAACTCCCTAAGACCCAGGGCAGGAGCACTGTTCCTAATGGCAAATGGCTGTGGAGACACTCAAACTGCAAACCTCCGCCCAGGCATGAAGCACCCTTGCCTCTTAATGCAGAAAAAACCCCAAACATCTCAGCTCCCATAGCAAGAATAGGGCCACAGTGAATTTGTTATTATCTGTTAGCAAAGCAGCAGCTTCCCACCAAGGCTGGAATTTCCATCTTGGTTTGGCAGGCACAGGGCTGTGAAATGATTACTGTGTTTACTTTTCCTTTGCTAACTATAAAATCCCATTCCACTGCCCTGCCAAGAATGACTGAAGCTAATAAAATTCAGGCATTTGGAAGAAAGCAATAATAAACCTCCCTTTTGGGGCCTTTATGATGAAATTTCCCCCACTCCAATCAGCTATTATGCTGTATTCATGAACACTAGTGATGTCTCCAAGTGCACCCAGATTGACTCAAATCAATATTTAGCTTTGCTCGAGACTGTAAGCCCTTTTCTGTGTGGCTGTTGAAGGCACGATCACTGAGCAAGAAGGCGGCTTTGAAAAAGCAGATTACAAGTATATGAAGCAGCAGATATATAGATATATATATACATATATAAGGGGGTGTGTGTATATATAAAAAGAGTAGGTTTTTCAATTACCTAAAAACCTGTGAAAAAGTATATATATGCATGAAGCATTCATGGATGCATGAGTTCACAAATCCCTCTCCATATATATTGAAGGGCATTAATACAACACACAGTATGTATTTATATGCACATACCTGCCTGTTCTTGAGTAGCTTTTAGTGCTTGAAAGACCGGAACGTTCCTGTGTTTACATCTGCCACTCTGCCTGCTGCCGAGGCAGAAACACATTAGCTGCTGGGGGCAATCTGCTCTACATCATACCTGTGATGGCTGGCACGAGATAAAATAACACAGACATGAAAACCAGCCTGAAATAAAAGCCTGCGCTTGGTTTGGTCGCATAACCACGTGGGACGCCTTGATGTGCGCTAGGCAATGGTTCTTTCTTCAGCAGCCACTGGAACGACAGCATCCAAAGCGGAGATCAGAAGGCAGAAATGATGACTGCTGCTCCTCAGGGAACAGGGCAGGGAAGAGAGAAATCAGCCATGTCCCCTGTCAGGGCAGCCAACGGAGCAGGTCGTTCAAAGCATGCCTAGGAAGCATCGCTGTGCAGGCAGAGGAGGTGATGAAGTGCTATGATAGAGGAGAAACCCACTGCCAGCGTGTGCTGGAGCAGGTGCTGTGGGCTCTGCATTCCCAGGGGGAACCCATCGGGACGTGGCACAGAGAAGCACGCACTGGACAACCCCTCCTCTGCTGCCTGGCACTCCTAGAGGACAGTGCTCTGCTCTTCCCCTGCATCCCACAGGATTAAAGGGGCTGCCAGTCACTGGCCGGGATGAAGGCAAGCAGAAGCTGCGCTGAACACCGGCACATGCAGAAGCTGCTCGGTCAGAGCACTAAGATGACCAAAGACTAAGTAGATCTAGGTCACAGCTGTGAGGAGGTGCTGCAGCTCCTTTCATCCTGCGCTGATTCTCCCCCACTAATTCCTGCTTTTGATTCACCAAACCAGGGTAGGACAGAGCACATCGCTCCTGCCCCGAGAAAGCTCTGCTGCTGGGCAAAAGCCCATTTCCAAGGGCAGGGGGAGCAGGCTCCGCTGCACTCTCGCTCCTTCTCCTCTTGGAAAAAGGTGCCAAGAATGAGAATTCAATGTTTCGAGAGCAGCAGAACAAGCCAAGGGCCTGTCAGCCTGTCCTAAAACAACCCTTCCTCCGCTCGCCGAGCGCGCAGCCAGCATTCCTGACGCACAACAGCGTCCATCACCCCTCAGGCCCCCCCATGCAGCACAAAGCTGCAGAGCGTTTTGTGGTGGAGCAAGCCAGAAAACCCTCTGAATGTTCTCTGCCTAACACGCAGCCAAAGTGTTTTTCTGTTTAAAAAGCAGATTTGGGTCCAAAAAGAAAAGGAGGTTTTCAGCGAGTGATTATAACTGGGCCCTTTGGCACTCGACAGCTTCTCTGTTGTTATCGATGCTAAGGGTGTTGTTATGAGATGAGGCTCCGTGAAGCACGGACGTGAAGTCACGGAGCTTTAGCAAGGGCTGTTGCCATGTTCAATATGTTATTACAGCTCCATCACCACAGGCACAAAGAGCAGCAACTTGTCTCTGCCAAATCCATCTCTGAAATCGCTCCCCCACGCCAGCCCCTCCAGCAATGGCAGGCAAACACCATCGATTGCTGTTGCATCCCCTCCACGGCATTCCACCCGGAGCTGGGAAGGAAGGCGTTAGCATGAAATACCCTCCTCCTCCTAACACAGCGCACAGCATTAATCTGATCGGTGTCACAACTCACTGCCTTTCGTTGTGTGAGTCAGAACTGTGGATGAGCTGCATTTCATAAGCGTGGAAAAGTACAGCACTAAAGATGTGCTCGGTGCTGTACGATCAGAGAGGAGACTGCCAAGTGCTCCCTGCAAACCCCTCGCCGTCCCCAGGAGGACCCTTGGCAAGAAGGGGCGTGCAGGGATGTGAACAAGGAGGGAAGATGAGTTCATCTGCAAGATGTACGTGCTTGTGAATCAGTAACAACCTCCCCCTGCTTTGCTGCCTTCACTAACAGGCCAAATCACACGGAAGTGGGAAGAATCTCATACCCCATCCCAGAGCGTGCCTGGATCCAGCGGGAGCTGGAACAGCGCACCCATACCCCCTCCCAAAAGGCTGGGGGGAAAAGGAAACCCAGATCAGGCTGAAAGTGGAAGGAGAAGAGAAAACAGCCAGGACATTGCTCTGGGTAGCAGGACTGAATTCTTCCCTGGAATTTTATCCCAGGTGGGGGTTTCTATTTTACCACAAACATGCAAAATGGATTGACCACAGGCAATGGTCAATTGCCACCTCCCACCTGGCACCATACCTGTGCTTTGGAGCAATACATGGGAGATGGGTGCCAGCTCCTGCCGCCCCAATCCCATTTCCTAAGTCCCACCTGAGGAGTGACAAACAGCAAACAAGCTCCGCTCTCCTCTGCTCCCAGGCCGTAACAGAGCACGTAAGAATCCTTGCTATTACAGGGAAAAACAGACCCACATAACACACGCACTTTGTAGATGGAGAAGAAAAGCCTGCGTGAAGCAGCACACCCGGCTCACAGCGCTGCCCTGTCGCCGGCAGGAAAAGCCGGCAATATTTCTTCCAATTACAGGGGTGAGGGACACAGTCAAGGGACTTTGTTTCCCTCAAGCACATCAGGTGAGATGTAGCACTGCAAGAGCCTTGTAATATTGACTGAATGGAACAGAAAAGGCCAATTATGTAAATGATGAAGCCTGCTCCCGAGGAGCAGCCAGCCTTAGCACGCCGCCCTGCGCTGCTCCGGCTTGAAAGGCAATTTAAAAGGCTGTTTGGGATGTCGATCACCACAAATGAGCCGAAGAAGTGTGAAACAACCTGTGCTTGAGGCACAATCCCTTCTCGCGTCGGTTTTCCAGCCGCGTGGAGCCTTAACCCAGCTCTCTATGGCTTGCGAGCAGCCCAGGGAAGGTCAAGCTTAGTTTTGCATCCTGGATCCAGAGCATTTCCACAGCCTACAAGAGCTTTCCTTGCTACATGCAAGCCTCTCTGACCATAGTTCTTCAGCCATAGGAACTTCAGCTGAAAAAGGGAGTAAAATGAGTGGCTTTGTCCATCGTGGTGCTCCTTCCCTTTACTCCCTCGTCCCAGGGCAGGCTGCAAGAGCCGAACATCTCACAAGGACTATGCAGTGCCTAACAGCGCCTGGTTTTCAAATGAGACCATCATGAATCCATGCATGGGATGGAGCATCCCATTCCAGATACACCACTCCTCCGGCTGTTTGCTCCCTTGGCTTTCCCATCCCAGCCCAGTGCATGGCACAGGCTGCTGACAAGCCCACACAGTGATCCTGGCATGGGCCATGCCATGAGCATCCAGGCATGCCACAGGAGCCAGACTGTTTGCACAACCCCAAAGGTGTGCGTTCACACACACAGGTGAGCAGTGGGTCCACGCACTCACACTCATCCTCCTGTGGTGTGAAGTGGTCCCAGAGCAGGGAGGAAAGCAGGGGAAGGGAAAATTCCAGCTGGAAGTGTTTGCACTGTGACACCGTGAACAAGGCAAGTATTTCAGCTTTTAAATATGTTTGGAATGGCAGAGAATGCCAGCATCTCCCTCAGCTTCCCAGAAATAGCTTTGAATCACTGCTGCCCTAATGCTAAGTCGTCTCCCCCTTTCCTCCCCCAGGTAGTCTTTTGCAACCAGATTTCTATCAGCAGAAGTCAAGAGCAATGAGCAACCACAGGGCAGATGTGTGGACGTTGAACACATCACAGGAGGATCATCCTGCAACCCCTGAACTCCGCAACCCCACACCACCCACTCCTGATGGGCGCCCAACTGCGCCATCAGCATTGAGACCATGGGGAAAGCCCAGCCTGCTTCCCAGCCAAG
This sequence comes from Lathamus discolor, assembly GCF_037157495.1. Lineage (NCBI taxonomy): Eukaryota > Metazoa > Chordata > Aves > Psittaciformes > Psittacidae > Lathamus > Lathamus discolor. The sequence continues at coordinate 11,410,240 of NC_088895.1, read as the reverse complement.
GAGAGTTAGGGAGTGCTGTTCTCTGCAGGGGAAGGACAAAAGCAGGAAGGATGTAGGTACATTTGTACCCACTAAAACTGTTTCATTTCATTGCTCAGACCTGAGGTTAGAGCCGCTTCCATAGAAGCGGTTGGGAAGCCATGCAATGCATTCAGGCTTTGCATTAACACCCTGCAGGCCTTGGGGCAGGAATTACCCTTCTTGTGGCAAGATGGTTGAGGCATTTCACCTTCCACAGGGCTCGTGAAGCCTCGCACGGGCACAGAACTCCACATCTCCCTTGGGGTTTGGATAACCCGGAGCGAGTGGCAGTGCGCTGGCACTATCAGTGCGTCCCCTCTCCATCAGTGCTCCTGCAGGATCCCTCTTCCTGAGTGTCCCATGGGGCTTTCTGGCAGCCACCCCCTCCCCACTGGATGTGACCACAGCTGGCCACAGCTCACTCTCATATGGCAGAGGGGTACGGCCAAGGGAGACAGCTCTGTGCTGTCCCTGGGGCCCTGCTTGCCACCAAAAGCCTCAGTAATGAGCCCAGAGCTTGTTTTCTAAAGCGAAAACCAGCCTCTGGTGGGGAAGGGAGAGCCCAGAGTGATCCATGCCACAGACTCAGAGGCTATGGGAGGACACGTGCCCAGGGACAGCCGATGCTCCCAGCTTCATCCCGTTCTCCAGTCCCTCCGCACTATCGTTCCATGGCAATAAATCCCCCTGGAATTCAGGCCTGGTTCCTACAGGAGGCAGCCCGGGGTGCAGGAACCAAGATGCCGCCTGGTTTTTCCCTGCTCACTGCCTCCGGAGCGCTCCGCTCCTACACACCCCGCCGGAGCGCCGCGGCTCTCCCAGTTCGAAGCACTGCTGCGTTCCCACCCCCTCTGCTCCCTTCCCCCAGTGCTGGATTACTCAATTAGAGATTATGCTTTTGCCAGTTACCTCCAAGCCAACTGGGGCCTGTGCCAAGGTCAACACAAGTTCCAGCCAGTCCCATTAATAACTGCGAGACCAACCCACTGGAAACTCTGAGAGGTTAATCCCAGCAACAGATCAATGTTCCCATAACAAAGCCAGGGAGCAGGAACGCAACTGGTGATTTACCATGCGCGACATGCATGATCTACGTGCGCTGGGAGCTGTGGCACTGCCCCTCCGAGCATCCCTCCCCATAGCAGAGTCCCCTTCCTCCTGCTCCCCTCCACCAGCACATGGATGGAGCAGCTTCCAGGGAGGCACTGGCCACGGAGGAGGAAACAGGGCTCCCAAAAGGCCTTTTGGTTGTCCTGGGTGCTCTGCCAGCCTGTGGCCAGGGCAGGAGTTCTCGGGCTCCATCCCATAGCCTGTCTTCCAGGAGTTTGTTGTAAACTGGGCTCTGGAACGGGCAGCCGGTGTGAAATCTGGCATGCACACTGCTGGCTGCAATGCATCATTAAAAAGGCATTTTAAATGTGTTAATTCCTCCTTTTTCAATTAACTGCTTTTAAAGCTACATTAATGTGCATCAAAGCAAAATAGCCTTTGCCCTAATTTCTGCTTTGCCTTATATATTTCCTGGCCTTGGTGCTGTCTTTTCCATGACTCCCCCTTCCCTTTTCTTACTCCATTTTTTAAGGCCGTAGCACGACAAAAACACTCATGCAGAAAGGGAAGAAATTAAAACCCTTCAACAATGTACAGCAGAGTCCAAGCCCTAACAACACATGGCTTCTTAATAGCCTTTTTCCATCAATAGTTGTTAATTATTTTACAAAGGAGGGAAGTGGCATTGTCCCTTGTGCAGATGGGGAAATCTGAGATACAGAAAGGGGAAGAGACTCACCCGGTGACCAGGGGCCTGCCAGGGCAGATGGCAGCAAGGTTCAGGTTTCCTAAGCCTCCACCCAGCCCCGTACGCATGGGATTACATGGTTCCTGTGAGCATATTCCTGCTGGAGCAATAGGCTCCACGCAAGTGCAGCCAGCCAGCCCTTGTGAAGGGACTAAATGCAGATCACTGACTCACATCCTATAGGAAGGAGCAGCAAACCACATACGTGGTGGAAAAGCACTCTCAGAAATGGGAAGAACAGTGGAAGCATAATGGGAATAAGAAGAGATGGAAGGGGAGAGGCAAGATGAGCTGAGGGGAAAAAGCAGGCGCTGCTCGGCCAGATGCACCACGCTTACCATCCCTACGGGGCAGGATCGCACGCAGCACCAGCCACACACGGATGCACGGAGACAGGGATCATGCAGATCCATTCCCGGCCTGCTCTGGAGCCGGCTGGTTTGCTCCTGTCTGCTGTTACGTGATGCAGGTCCGTGACTTGATCAGAAAGAAAGCAGAAGCCACCGAGGGTCCTGGGAACCAGCTCCTGCATCCCTGCCAAGAGCACACCCGGCAAGCCTGCATCACGGCAGCAGTTCCAGCAGTCCTCACATCCAGGCTTGCAGTGATTGAAAAAGCAGTCCTGCTTTAGCCCTGCCTGGTTATTCTCAGCCAGCTCAAGGGAGCACCTTCGCTGAGGCACTGTCAGCCCACAGAGCGCATGGGGAGGTTTAATTCCTCCCCCAGCAGACTGAGCTCACCTGAGCCCTCCTTGACCATGTCCAGCAGCAGGAGCAGGACTACAGCCCTGCAGCAGGACTACAGCCCTGCTGTCACAACAAATGTGACAGCAAACCCTTCTGCAGGGAAAAAGATGCTAAAGTGGGGGAAAACAGGCAAGAAAAACAGCATTCTGCTCCCACCTAGGAAAGAAACACCAATATTTGAGGATATGAACAACGTGAGGTTTGAAAGAAAAGGCAATATCTTTTACTAGACCAAGTGAGACTTAGCTGTAAAACTGCTGCTTTTGAAAGGCTCGCTGCCCAAAAGCACGTCTGTTTTCTCCAGCTATAATGCACTGATCTAATAGAAGACATTACCTTCTCCTTGCAAACTAAGCCTCGCTTGGAATGAGGCTGCAGTGATCTCGAACAGGGAAAAGGGGCCATGCTCACCCTGTGTTTGGGAAAGGCAGAGGAGCAATAGAAGAACCAAGAGATCTGCTTCTTCTTGGGGAAAACACTCTGGAACCTGTTACCAGCATTTGCCACATCAATTGCTTCATCTGTGTTCAGAGCACAGCATAGCCCAGAACAAAGGCCTTGGCAATGTGCAGGAACGGTGTTGACTCCCCTTCCCTGGGCTGAAGGTGGGTAAATCCAACGTAACTGCTAGTTACCAGGAACATGCTAAACTCACACCCCACTACAGACCCGATTCTGCACCTCAGCTCCGTCGCTGCTCTGAAACCAGCAGAGACCAACAGGTATCCAGTGACCAAGAATGACAACCACTGCTGCTGCATCAGTTACATCCCCTGGGACAGTGCAAGTGGCATCCAGAGCGGATAACCAAACCCTGCCCTTTCTATTGGAGGGGTTTGTGGAGCTCTTTACTGCGCAATACTCAGCTCAACCTCCAAAATCCCCATGAAAAGCAGTCCTAGCGCTGTTACTCAGATGAGTTAATTCAGTTCCTCCCCACGCAGTGACTGCAACGATGTGGAATGGGGTAAGGGGTAAGTGAACAGCCCCTCGGATCCTCTGCCTAACCAGCCACCAGCGCGTTTAGTAATACTGAGCTCACATGGTGCATCTCACCCAGTGCGTGCAAAGCTGCCCTAGATAAGGCATTGAACGACTTTGTCAGGCACTGAGTCAGCAGCACAGATGGAACAGCAAATTCCTCTCTCAGCTCTGGTCACTAGGACACATGTCCTGCTGCCATGCGTGTGCCGCCGCTCCAGGACACATGTCCTGCCACCGCGTCCGTGCCACCACTCTGGTCCATGCAGATCTCTGGCTCTGCACTCACCTAGGGCTTGCAGAATAACGCTAGGAACCAAGGACACAGTGAACAAGCAGGAAAACACAGTGCGGCTCAAAGGGCAGCGTGGGCTGGTCTCCGAGGGATGAAGCAGAGTGGGAATCAGCTACCAGGATGGGCTGCATCGTGATGTGGTGTTTTAGGAGGTCACATCGGGCAGAGGAGCTGTGGCAGTCCTGGAGCTCAGCACAGCCTCTCGGAAGGTCGTTATCAGCTGTTCTTACATGGTGATTTACACCATCAGAGCCCAGTGCCAAACCAAATGGTTGCTGGCTTAGCATGGATGCAAGGAGCAGTTTTACATGTATAAATAGCCCAGATATGCAAGTGTCCAGAGCTTGCTGCCAAAGACAAGTTTCAGCTCTGCGTTTCCTCTGGACCAGTGCACGCGGAACAGCTCCTTGAGCACAATGAGGCTCAGGGCAATGCAGGAGCTCTACCACAACCTTAACATCCACAAGCAGTTTATGAACTAGTCTGAAGGTGACTGCTCAGGAATAAAGCCATAAGACTGCTATTAAGCCAATTTCCCAAGCTGGAAAGACAGATACACCTTCAGAATGGCTGTCTTACACCCCAGACTTGCCTTCTGCTCCCAGCCACTTGAACAGCACCGAGATCATCCCAGTCTTAGAGTGAGCTCCATCAAACCCGCTCTGGAAACAGCCCCTGCTAGTTTTGAGCAACTAATCCCAGCTCCATTTAGGCTCTCCCCAGCCAGAGACACCACGCTTTCCTTCCTTCCAGACTCTGAAATTACAAATGGCTCCACTAAAAGCACAATCTTGTCTCGCTGAATTGTATCTCACAGCTCTCCCTCTCCCTCCCTTTCATTAAATGTTTCAAGCCCCATAAAACACATGTAAGCCTTGGAAAGGTGTCACAGATCAAGAAGCAAATGCAGCCCCTAAACTGACCAACTAATGCCTCAAGAGCAGTTTTGCCTATTAGAAACAAATAGCTGAGGCAATATGTGGTTTTCTGCTGAGAGGCAGAACAGAACTGCTGATGGCAATAATGTGCAGGCAGAAAAGCTGTCCTGGTTTCCGCACTTCTTTGGGGAGCGATATTTTTGGTTTCATGGCCAACAGTTTATTTTCCCAATCAGCCAGCCACCCCAGCATCCCCCAAGTACACTCTATGGTTCAGAGCCACATCCTGGTGGCACGGAGAGTATGCTCCTGGCTAATCATAGCATCACCTCATTAAGATGCATCTCAGAGGGAGCAGCAAAGATGGGACATAGAAGGGCCACAGCACCTCAGAGGCATCTTTTCCAAGGCAACACACCATCAAGAGCTGACGGAGAGCAAGCTGATGCGTTTGGTGCATTTCTCATGGTCTCAGAGTTCAAACCTGAACTGCTCCATCTCTTGCAGGATCAGCTCACCATTCCCAATCGGCTGCTCCTGCAGCCCTCTCCTCCAGGCCTCCTTTGGCATCTGAACTACCCCAAAGCTAAAAGTCCTTCTCGCTCAAGATGGCTCAGAGGGGTCTCACATAGGGCCCACAGTTCTGTACAGGTAAAAAGATGCCTGAATATCCCCACTGCACTCCCGAGCAAGAGCTTTCTTGCCCACACGTTATTTCAATCTGCTCCCACAGCAACACAGCAAATCATCCCCATCACCCTGGGTAAGGATGCAGCTTCCTCTTCCATTTCACTGAGGGCTCAGACATATCAAGCCCAGCCTGCAGCTGCATTAACCCTCACAGCACTGGAGTTCTCCTTGGCAGCACAAACCAGCTGCTCCCAGCATGTTTACCCAGCAAGATATTCCTGCCAACCAGGAACATGTCCAAGCTCCAGGTAAAAATCAAACACAATTTACCCCAACAGAGCATTACAGTAAAACCAAATAGGCACACAAGCAAGGGATTTACTTTTGCAACATTCATTACATGTGCAGAGGGGACAACTGCAAGCAAACAATTTGCTTGGTTAAATGAGACAAGGGAGGCTTTCCTGGGGAAGATTGTATTAAAGAACCACCAGCAACCGATTCAACCCCTTCAAACACAAATATTAAATAAAGAGATGTGAGGAGTGAGAAAGGTCAAGTAAAAATCAAATCAGGGCACGGTATCCAGAAAAGCCAGACATGATCATCCCCAACTCAGCCTACAGGAGCTTCAGAATTGTGCTGGCGCATCTAATAGCCCAGTAAATGCAAGCCCATGGCTATGACAGTTATGGCGAAAGCTAACAGGCTTCTTTTCCCCATAGTACTCACCCCATCTCAGCGACTATCATCCAACACCACCAAGCACTGCTCGATGCATCAGGAACCACCATCTACACTGATTTCAGCAGCATCTCAGAGCCTCACAGGTTGCTCTACACAAGCCAAGGGGACCCCAAGTCACAGACCCCACACCCCTTACCTTAGAGAGATCCTCTGTGCCTCCCTGCTGGCTCTGGCTCAGGAGGGGCGAGTGTCGCACCAGGGGGTCCTGCAGCAGATCCAGACGTGGCCTCTTGGTTTCAATGAACTCCAAGTCCGACGGCTTGGTCAGGTCAGAGAGATAGGAATGCGCCTCTGTTCTCAGGTGCAACTCCTGAGATCTGGGGACAAAGAGAAAGGAAGGAGCCTTTAGAAAGCAAACCACCTCTGTTCTGTGACTGCGAGGCACTCGAGGAGGACAGAGGGCTCAAGGGGAGGCAGATGGCCCTGGATCCAGGATGCACAGCTCCATAGCTTGGCTGCTGGGCACAGTGCACCTCCTGTCCCTACACCAGGGCTAAGTGAACAAGGCTGCAGGTCTGAGCCTGCCAACGTGGGTTGGGCCAGCCAGAATAAGGCCAAGAGCTCACAAAATCCTCAGATCTGGCCCATATATCCCCCTGTGGCCAGGCAGAACTTCCTCCTGCCACGTTTGGCTTAAGGGAGCCAATGGTACCTGCACCGCTGTTTATATTTAGCATCTTCTATAGGAACAGCAAAGATTATATGCTGGGGAAAAAACGCACCCTCCTCCATGGCTAGACAGTAGGGATTTATTTTTCCAGGATGGGGGAGGAAAGAAAACAGGCACATGTAGTCACACATCCCTGACACAGACCTGGCAAGCTGCAAAGGCACATTATCCAGTGATAGCAACTGCACTGACAGGTCACGTCGGGCTCAAGTATCTTTCACCTGGTAAGTGTGATGCAGCTGGAAATTGGGGTTGGTTTTTCCTTCTTTTTAAACAAACGTAAAACTTTTTTTTTCAGCTCTGTTTTTCCAGCAGGATTCTCCTGTGGGAATTGTAAAAGGATCCTACAAAAATACATTAAACCTTTTACTACGCCCCAGGATCGGCTTTGCTGCAGCAGCTCCAAGGGTGTGTTTTTAACACTTCGGGCAGAAGTGTCTCTTAAAAACATAAAACCAAGATGAAGCACAGCAGATTCAAAGCGTGTGAACAACAAAAAAAGGGGCTTTTTTCCTTTCCCCCTTGAACAAGATTGTTAAAGTTCTCCTGAGGTGCGTGGGGAAGGATCCTCCCCAGTTACCAAACACTGACAAGCTAAACAGCGTTAGAAGCTACTCAAAGGGGAGGAAGAAGGGAACACATTTTGTCACGAGCAAGAACGGGAGATAGAGGGTCTCATGCACGGCTTGGTCCCCACCCATAACTGCAACTGCTGATGTTGATTTCTGCCTCATTAAATATCCCAGAGGGGATGACGAAGGCAAGGACACAGAGCTCTCTGAAGCCACCAAGTCCTCCCCATGGCTGTAACTGCGCTGGACCACATCCAGAGATGGAACCCCGGTGAAGGCCACCTCGAGCAAAGCCCTCTGCAGTGCAACCTCCTCATCCCTGCTCCAGGGAAGCAAGACAAACCACACGAGGATAAAAAGCCCTTATTGAAACATCAGCAGCAGGCACAGAGCATGTGCTCGCCAGACTCTGCTGCTGTGGGTTTGGCACACGTGGCCGGCGCTGGGATTCAGGGCAGCAGCTTTGCTGCTGACACACAGAAACAGAATCTGGCTCAGCCTCTTCCTCCTCCCCACTCAAAGGGGATGGGAGAGCAGGGAGGCTCCGGCACTGCCTTTTTGCCTCTCCAACTCCAAGCTATGAGAGGGCGAACGCACAGCTCGCACAGCAAACAGCTCCTGAAGTTGGCACTGATGCACAGCCCGCTTCACCTGCACGCGCTTTCACGCTGAATGATCCTCATCTTTTCCCAGCAAGCCCAGAAATACCTCCTGGCACCTCTCAAGTTTCCCACTGGCTTGTCCCGAGCCCTGCCCGCAGCTGCACGCCGGCATTCCGGGCTCTGCTGTAAACCCAGGAACAATGAGCAACTGTTGAGCTGGGCAGGTGCTAAAATATTCCAACACCCAAGGCTCTGCTGTGCCGAGGCAATTAAAACTCACATGGATTTATTTTCCCTTCTTTTCCCCCTTGTTTTAAGGCCATATTACCAAGAAGCTGCTCACGGACACTGGCTGGCTCCGAAATCTCTGCAGTTGTCAGGAACCCGACACAACTGCTGTGCTCAAGGAAAAACCATGTATTTCTAAGATAAGAGCAACACTCAGCTTTACAAAGGCAGTCACAGCGAGGCTGGGGCCGTGGCAGGGAAAGCAGCTGCAATGTTATAGGGTGCTATTTTATTTCCATTTCCACATCCATTGGAACAGCTATTAACTTTATCCACTGGAATTTCCAGCCGCTCCTGAGATGGCTTTGCCTGACACAACCCGCTCAGCCTGTCCTGGCTGCAAATACAAGTGCTTGAAGCCTTCACACCTTTCACTCTTTTACATCCACACCTGCAGCGAGCTCTCTACAACAGCCTTCTATACAGCAGTGATGCTGCTCTCTGCCTGAAGAACCTCCCGTTACACCGAGCCTGGGCTTTTGCTGCGTTTTCCACATAGCTCCCACCTGGCTGGTTTATTCCAGAGGTTCCTACTTTGCTGAAGGGAAAGAGTGGTTTTAATTGCATGGGAGCTATGCATGATTAAGTGAAATCACCCAAATGCCAGCGTTAATTACGAAGTGGGTCGGGTTGGTCTTCACCCGCAGTCCTTTGCCACAAGCACTGAACTACTTGAAAGCAGCATGAGCGCTGCTGACGCACCAGGCTGGGTGCCCAGGGCTTGCCCTGACCTCCATCCATCCACGTACGGCTCTGCTATGGGCAGGTCCCAGACCAGAAGACCAAGATAACCCAAGATCAGACCTCTGGGTTATTACTGATCTGACACACTCATCGCACCCTACCAGTTGCGTTACTCATTCACTGGGGCAGCTTCCTCAGCAGACTGACGCGGCGTGTTGGGAAGGTATGAGCAGATGTAATCCGAAGTGTGGGGCACCTGCAGCTCACTCCAGCAGGCAATGCAATCCAGGAAAACATCTATAACACCACCAGAACCAGCGGAGTATGAGATGGGCTGGAAAAAGGGGGTCGAGTGCTAGCTGGATACATACAGAGGAAGCATCTCTGCTGGGAGAGAGGAGCAAATCAGACACCCTGAGCTGCCCTGGGGGCTTGTAAGAGCAGCCCTGATGAGATCTAAATGCATCTTACCTTTATCATCTTCACTTTGCTGAATCACAGGGAAACAGGCAAACACAAACACTGAGAAGCCAACGAGGACTTTCCCACCCCGTTAATGCACTGCAGGAACTCGCTGCCCGGCTCTCCAGAGCAGCACAGCTCTCCCTTGCTCTTCAAACCTCCCCATCTCTCTATCAGCTGAGCAGCAGAAGGCAGCAGCAGCAGGAGGAGCAGAGGAGGTGCCTCTTGCACCAAGGACACAAAGCAACAGCAGCAACTCTGAGTCTGCCCACATCAACTTCCCAGCAAGGGCACGTTTTGTTTTCCTCCCATCCACAAATATTGTTCCCTACATCCTGGAGCCAAATACCATAACCAGGCTGGAAAACTGGCCTGTCTGTCTCCTGGAACCAGACCCGAGACAATCACCTTGCTGCAGCCGTGCATTTCCTCTGGATGAGACGGTTTGGTGGGAAATTGTCTTCAAACCCAAGTTTTTCATAAGTCTCCAGCCCCCACAGGTACAGACAGACGATACGATGCTTTTGAGAGCAAGTAATACAGAAAACCACTAGTGTTGAAGTGAATTATTTATAGCCAACGCTAAGATCTGTCAGAGGTTTCAGCAACCCCTTTACAGTTAATGATAGCCAGCAGTGGGAGACTGGGCAAATTGAGACCTGTTAAAGAGAGAAACTGGAGGGTTTGTAGGAGCAAACCTGCCACCAGACAGCTAGAAAAACACCTACAGGGCCAGCTGATGTATTCCCTGTCATACAGGTGGAGAGGAAGAAAAGCCATCGTGACTTCACAGGAGTCCATGGGAAGAACACCCTGTCTGGGTGGGGAAGGTGCAGCTCCCACACCCTCAGACACGTCTGCCAGCAGCAGGATTGAGTCTTCCCAAGCCAAAGGTGTGGGACAGCCTCAAGCAGGATGCTCAGCTCACCAAGGACTTCCAGGTCCTCGCAAGGCCTGTGGCCAGGTGGTCCCTCATGCCTCCTCGTGATGCTCTGGTCGTGCATCCTCACTCTAGGGCAGGTCTCTGTGCCTGAGCCACCCCATGCAACCCCCTCAGCCAACTGCTTCAGAGCCAACTGCAATCTCGAAGAGAGCAGATGCTTTATTTGAAGCCTGCATATGGAAGATCCCCATACACGGAGCCTGAATTATTCATGGGCAGGACCAGCAGAAGCTCTAACACTGCCACACTCAAGGCAAGGAGGAGGAGTATTTGTGTCTCTCCACAAGCTCCCCCAACATGCTTTCCGCAGGCATCCAAAACTTGGAGCCCCATAGGAAAGCCTTCTTGGTAGTCCTGGAAGCACTCCCTGAACTAATGGCTTCAGAGACATACCCGCTGCATATGTCGCATCACTCTTCCTCAAGGGCTTCAGTGACAGGACAAGGGGCGATGGGTTCAAACTTAAACAGGGGAAGTTCAGGTTAGATTTAAGGAAGGAGTTCTTTCCTGTTAGGGTGGTGAGGCACTGGAATGGGTTGCCCAGGGAGGTTGTGAGTGCTCCATCCCTGGCAGTGCTTAAGGCCAGGCTGGACAGAGCCTTGGGTGACATGGTTTAGTGTGAGGAGTCCCTGCCCATGGCAGGGGTTGGTTCCAACCCAAACCGTTCTGTGATCACCTTTCCTCCCCCGCAATAAATCTGGTTGAAGATCATACTTGGGAAAGTTGCTTCATTCCAGCCAAGGCAAAGCCCAGGTTCCCCCTCACCACACTGACCCGCTCCACAAAACCTAACGTCTTCATCTATCTCTGTGGCGCGCTGGTCACCCTCCATGCCACCCATGGACACGCCGTCAGCCTCCACCAGAGCAGAGGCCTCTTGCAAGACAAGGCTCGTCACCAAGCATCTACACACCAGCAGCTGCCCTTTCCAGGCACTGTATTCCCATGTTCATTTACGGGGAGGGATAAAACCCACAGCTCCCAGACCCTTCCGAGTGTGAACAGACCCAAAGACGCCCGGCTGCAGGATCTCACCGCATCAATGCTGGCTCCTGAGCAAAGGGTCACCTTTACCCACGGAAACTTAATTAAAGACCATAAATGAAACCAGACCGGCCGCACTGTTAACTCGGGAGCAGTTGGTGCCATTTGGCCCAGCACAGATGAAGACCGAGAGCTGCACGTGATTCCAGCGGCCAGGAACACCGCCCCGGCTCCCCAGCGCTCCCCAGCCAGCAGGATTCATCACATTCAGTAAGCACAGTAATTAGCCCTGCGCTCATGCTATGCTGCACATAACTATCGCGGATGGCTGCAGAAACACAGCAGCTGCTTAACGTATCCTAAATGTCATACTTGGGATCAGCACCAGGCAAACTCCTCCTGACTGCTAAGCAGAGAGGCTCTGGAAAAGAAGCACGGTCTCCCAAAGTGGGAAACAGTCTCCTATGAAAATAGTGACTCACCTTACTCTGGATGAAGGTGGAATACACTGCGTTAACAGGCACGGCGCTTATTTCCAGCCGTGTTTTCTGCCAGGGGAGCCATTATCCACCCCAGCATTCCTCGCTCGAAAATCCTAACACGTATGAGAAGTCAGGAAAACACAGTTCCTTGATTTCTCAGAGCCCTCACCCCGCTGGCACCTGCCATTTAACACTCAACCCAGTTTTCCTCACTTCTTTTGTGGACCAAAATATATCTATAGAAGAGAGGGAATGAAAAAACCCTAATCCTTGTCACCTTGCCAGGACATTCCTCTGCAAGTATGCATGGTACAACTTGTACCAACAGCAGAGCCTGAAATACTTCTCTTCGCTCCTGCAGTCCAGTTGGCACAGCCGAGCGAGCTAAGGGGAAGTCTGTGGATCCTTCCAAGAAAAAGCCTGCTACCAAAAAACCCATCCAGGAAAGCAGCACATCCCTGCAGACAGACACAGCCAACTTTCCTACAGCGACACATTCGGAGAGGTTCAAGTTTCCCTGCCTTCTTCCAAGACAGAATTGCAGCAACAGGGAGTTCAAGTCTCTACCCATCCACCAAGGGGTGACGATGACTCTCAGGGCTGAAGTACTTGGAGAAGGGCTATCGGCAAGTCCCCAGCATCTCCTGCAGAACTGGGATGCAGGACAAGCAGGGGGCACATCACCCCCAAGGGAGGAGAGCCCACCGTGGTGGGACACTTCAGGAACTGGTTCTCCCAGGGGACATCCACCTGCCTGAGCCTGGCATCCAACAAGCTTCTTGCTCAGGGAGCCCCAAAACGTGGGACCATCTCAGCACCCCATTCCTTCTGGTGAGTGACCACTCAGCAGCTTTCTGCCACCGCCACCTGACTCATCCCTACAACACTGTGCCCGTGGTGAAACACTTCACTGCGTGCTCCCTTTTCACCAGACCACAGCTAACCACTACCTGGAGGCTACAGCAAAACTGCAGCCAGAGAGACACAAAACCTGCAAAGCTGTAGGAAGCCCCCCTAAGCAAGCCTGTATGATTTCTGCATCCCAAATACCACATGCAACGACAGCAAGACCTGCCCAAACTGGGGGACAAACCCATAAACCAGCACAAAGTGAATCCCTATGGTTTTCCAGGGTGAACAGCAGCCACCACAGGGCAGGTGGGATCAAGCAGCCTCCACTGACACAAGCTTCAAGGGCAGGATTGTCTCATACCCACCACCACTGCGTACTAAGTGGGGTATCAGGCGGGGAACCATGGTAAGGGGGCTACCTTTCAGACACTGTGTTTCCCCCTATGTACCCCCCTGCACCTACACTGAGGACATTACTTTGCCTTTGGCCAAAGGAGGTACTGCCTCCTCCCCAGCCCCTCATGCTGAGAGCCAGCTGCCTCTGCTCAAACCCATCAATCCCAGCCCAGGAACAAAGCCAAAGTGCTTACAGATGCGCCAAGGGGACTCAGCTGCAGAGATTGTGCTTTCACCACCCTCCCCTGCCCAGGCTTTGCTCTGTACCAGGGCAAAGCCAGAGCCATGTTTTGCGGTGGGCACTGATGATCAACCCACCCGGCTCCACAAGCTCCAGCATCTTCACCCTTGAGTAGCAGAGGAACCCTCAGGTGAGCAAACCAAGCACCCTAAAGCCTCCATTAACACCACTCCAAGCACTATCCTCACACCACAAAGATGTCCCCATAGGGAAGATTGAGTGTAGTGCTTAAAGATGCTCAGAATCATCAGTTGGCTTTGCAAAACAGACTAACGCCCCCCCCAGCCCCAACGCCACCCAGTCTGAATGACTTCAGTAATTAATTACATTGGACTGACAATGTCTGCAGACACCCCCCCCAACCTGCATCCCCAGATGCCCCCATTTTTAATGAGTCCATATCCCAGCATTCTGATGCCACCTGAGCTGAACTTCAATGGTACTTTAAGCTTTACTACCCAGTATAGCTCTTGCAAAAGTTCAATTTTTCAGATGTTCCAGGTTAAAGGGATGAAAGATAGGTTGGGTCTGGTGTTTTTATAGCATGCCAAACCTCCACCATGCAAGGTTGATAGCGAAGTAACCACAGCAAGCATTTGGATGTGCATCTAAGACCTGACAACCTCGATTAACATTCACCCACATTCATGTGATTGTCAACACAAGAAATAAGTTTGGAGAGTCTGAAACATTTGTAAGCCAAAGGGAGCTGCTTGGAAGACCACAGCACATTTGGCATGTGGTAGAGCAGACACCAGGGCTTGCAATTGGGTTTTTTTAGTTACATGGAAGAACCAAGATATATTTACTGAAATAGCATATTGAGACCTTGAAGCCTTCCTTTTACTGGAGAGCAGAACCGGTTCTCCGTGTTGCAAACCGTAAGTGGTGTGAATAGCAAAACCAGGCAGGAACATGTTGTTGGGTTCTCTTTACCCGTCTCCCCCAGATTTAGCTGAACCTGACCCACTTCCAAGTTAACAGTGTTACTCTGCACTGAGAAATCAAAGCACTGAGAAATCAAAGCAAAGCAATGTAACACGCTGCAATAAATTACACAACATCAGAAGTGACATTACCCTCTGTATATGCAGGTGCCACAGGCACAATCCAGAAGAGCACATCAAGGAAGGCAGATGCAAAACTAACTTTGGAGGTTGCTTTTTGCCTCCAGATTCCCAGGGTTTTCTGCTGAGCACCAAATCCATGCCACTAGGAAAGGAGAGTCCTGTCTGCAGCTATGCCCTTATGCATCCAGCACCCTGAGGTCTTTCTCCTCTCCCCTAACAGTTATGATTTTAGAGAACCGGATTCATCTCTGACTCTGCACTGGTTTTATTCTTAGCCCAACTAAGGAATAAGCATCAAAAAATGCTTTGCATAAGGCTCTTATTTTGCTTCCAGGCCATTTTTTTCCAAAACCACTAAGCATCAAATGCAGAAGAGAAACTGTGAGAGCAGCATTTTGAGACAAAACAGAGAGTGAGAGTGATGGCCTTCAGAAGAGATCAGCCCCTGTGGTGAAAGCATCTACAGCATTTCCAGCCACACAGCACTTGTCTGAGTAGCACCCAAAAACACTGCCAGCCTCCCACGGGAGGCTGTGAACGAAAACAGGGACACAGGGAGAGCTGTGAGGAGAGCAGGCAGGAAAAATCCGCTCAGAGAAAGTTGTGAGGGGAACGCAGGAAGAGAAACAAAGCCAACGAAAGCAGGGAGGAAGAGCAGCAAAAGAGGAAGCGGAGACGAGCAGTGGAAATGAGCTCTTCTCACTCCTCCCTTCGGCCTCGGGAGCCACAGCCCAAACCCAACCACACAGCTTTGTTTTCTACTCTGAAGAGAGCCAATGCAACCAGTTGCAGCAACGTATAGCTCCCTAGAAGTGAGAGGGGTGGGTTTGTTGGTGTTTTTAGGACGCCTTTAAAGTGCATGAAGAAACCAGAAGGCAAAGGTGCCACTGGCATCAGCACAAGGAAGCTAAACTGGCATAAAAGCTGAGCAGAGTCCGTACAATGATACACATTGGCTCTCCTCCACACCACAGCACTGCACTACACATTCCCTAATGCAGACAGGATGCCCATATCCCAAAGGAAGCAGGGAGCTGGTACCTTTCATTTCCCGGCTGGAACTCGGACAGCAGGGATGGCCTCCGCCGCTGTGGCTGCATGATAGACCCCGGCGGGAGGTGGGAAGCGAAATCCCTGGAATGATGCTGGTACTCCAACAGCGCAACGTCCTGTGGGAACAAACACACAACAGCTCATTAGGCTGGTGGCAACTTTAAAGTAAACCTTGATAACTGAAGAGAAACCATACAAATACAGTGCTTCCCCCTCCCAAGGGGTTCCCAGTCACCCCAGTCCTGCAATGGTATTGGGATGGTAGCTCAGCCGTGGTCCAACCTGCCTCTAGCCTTTTAACTGGGGACCCCAGCAGTGTCGACCCAGGCACTGGGCACACACACAGGGATTTCTGGTATCCAAAAGTCCTGGTGAAGAACAGGTAAGAAGAAAATTGAGAGTCAGAGAGCGCTTTCAGCATCAAGCCACAGAGCAGTGCGGGGAAAGAAAGAGAGAGGAGAAGAGAAATCACAAATGTTATCTTGAGAGTGTTCCTTTAAACACAGCTCCCCAGGGCTGAGCTCAAGGGGTTTGAAAGGACACTTTGCTACTTATTATGTGTACATCTCTTTTGTTCCTTGACCCTGGGAGAGTACAGTACAGTATGTTCCTGATTTTAATTAAATAAGGATCCCTCCTGCTCTGTGCCACAGACTGATTCCAGCAACTGCATTTTAGCAGCTACATTCAACTCCTAGCTTTTATTTGCAGATAGATACTTGACCAGAAGACTAATCATCTCATTAACTGAGACCTTGGGCAGGGGCATGGAAAGCCCAGCCACAGAATATCCCTGGTAGCACTGACACACGTTTGTGTTAGAACCAGTCCCACCTGGGAGTCTGCTTTGAACAGTTCTCAACTGGAACAAGAAAGCTCCAACTCCCTCAAAAAGAGGTATTTCAAAGCCTAAATAAAATAAACCCCAATAAATAAACCACCACAGGCAGCTGGGGGTGTGGGAGGGCTGACAGCCCCAACAGCTACAATTGGTATTATCTGATCAGATGAAGACTGACATGCCCCAGCACTAGGGAAGCTGGAGAAGTGCCCCAGCGAGCTGCATGGCCAGCAAAGAAAGGATTCTGGGGGTTAAGCAGCAAGAACCAGCCCCAGTGACCCCCTCTCTGAAGTGGTAAGTGAGGAGAGCAGACCTGCACTGGATGCCGTGCTCCCCTCCAGCTGAGGAGTAAAAGGGCATGTCAAAGCCACTAGATGGTAAAACAAGATGTTTGCATGGGAGCTTTCTGGAAAACAGAAGTTGTGAGCACTCAGTACGGGGCAGCCAGGAAAGGCAGATTCCCTACCCCACATCCAAGCTCCCTGGCACAAAAGCTGGAAATGACCAGTACGAAATGGAGGAAGAAGGAGAATGGTGGTGTCTGATGGACGTCGCTTCTCCATACGCCTAGGTAAGTGCACCAGTGTTTGGAATCAGGTTCATTGCTCCCCAGGATAAGGCTGGGGTGGTGCTGCTCTTCTGACCAACCTTGGGAAACACCAGGAACCTCTGCCAGCCCCACGTTCCTGGTCTCCACCTCCAGCCTGGCCAGTCCAGACCTCAGCCTCTGGGGCAAGGGGTGCCTGCAGACAGGCTCTTGCGACACGAGAAGGGCATTACTGGGACATCATCTACTCATCCTCATGGGGATGAGCCACT
The DNA here is from genome assembly GCF_037157495.1 of Lathamus discolor. Taxonomy (NCBI): domain Eukaryota; kingdom Metazoa; phylum Chordata; class Aves; order Psittaciformes; family Psittacidae; genus Lathamus; species Lathamus discolor. The sequence continues at coordinate 11,393,185 of NC_088895.1, read as the reverse complement.
GGTGTACATCCAGGCGTGAAGATGCTACCCTGTGATGCTGCTTTTCCTTTGGCTCTATCCATGGGGGGCTGCAGGACAGAATATGTCACTGGTCCAAACAATGGGGGGACAAACTGAGACATGTGGAGTGAAGGAGCCCATCAGCTCTCACAGCCAAAGCAGAATCGCTGCCTACAGCGTTTCCCCACGTTCACACTCGTCCTGGTCCAAAACAAAAATGGCAACGCAGCTCCTGACATCCACCTACAAACCAAACACACTCCCCGTGTCTGGGGAGACACCACAACAGGCCCACAACCAGGACCATCACCTGCTGTGGGTGTACAAACAAGAATTACCCGTCTGGGAGGCTCGAAGGCCGTGCCCTTGAGAAAAGAAAGAGAAGGCTCTTGCGTGTCCCGAGAACCATCTGTTCTTCCTTTTCCTCCTACCCACACTCAGCTGAGCTTTGCCTTTTCCTCTTCATCCCCCATCAGAAAACTGCTGCTGGAGCTCAGAGCCTGCTGGCATGGCCTGAAGAGACAGGGAAGGCTGCTATTCCCAGCTATTGGCCATGGGCTGGCACAGCAGACGTACCCCTGCGGCTTCACCACTGAGGGCAGTGCTGGTGAGCACCAGCTCCTGCCTTCCCAGGCATCACCCGCCCCACTGTGACCTGCTCTGCTCTGCTCACATCAGGGTTTGGTTCCACCAGAAGAAAACATAAACTAAAAATCAGCGAGGAGGATCAGAACTGGTGAATCCCTGTGATGAACCAAAGGAGCCACGGGAGGCCTGGCAGGACGTAGGTGCATTAATGGCTCACCAAGCTACTACAACAAGTTGCACTGGGAGCTATGCCTGTATTTTTCGAACACAGACACTGGAAAGGTTCAGGAGCTCCCTTCGGAACTGCCTGGTGGACTTGGCAGTGCTGGGTTAACAGCTGGACTCGATGACCTTAAAGGTCTTTTCCAACCTACATGATTCTGTGACTCAGAAAAGGCTTTGGTTTTGGTTAGCAGCGCTCTAAAGGCACCCTTGCTGCCAGGGCTACTGCACCCTCCACATGCAGACACGAGGGAGCAGCGTCCAGTGGGTACCATGTGAATTCCCCACCACCAAAGCACACAAACGGGATTTATTTCCCATCCTGACCTAAAATTTCCGGTGCATCCTTGGCACCTGCAAGAGACCTGAAATAAAACAACCAAACGCCTCTGTAGCCCCAAGGTACATGTTGTTCCTCTTCAGAGCAAGAATTACACGTAATCAAACAGAAATTAAGGAAGCAGAAAGACCAGGGGTAGTCGGGGGCTCTGCCACATCAACGGGTTTAGGGGGCTGGAGGGAGGATTTGCAGCAGTCAAGGAGAGATGCAAAGAGATGAGCACCTCTTTTACTTACATTGATAGAAATTAAGCTTCTTTCCTCAGGTGAAGGAGCGGGAATGTTTCCAAAACAAAACCAAAGCAAAGCAATCAAAATCACTTTGCAAGTCTCAATATCAAGACTTTATTCTCCTGATAAAACAGCAGCTTCCCAAAATATAACCCGGGTGAGGGAACTGTGTCCCCTCTAACCACCGGCTGGGCTGAGCCGGCACAAGCAGCATCACCAGAGACAGACACCAAGAGTGCCATAAATCACCCGGCAGAGCAATGCAGCCCACATTTAGATACATAAGATGCTGAAGAGCCCAAAGCAGCCTCATTGTAACACACTTCTTGATGCAGCAGAATGAAGAGGTTCTTGGGCCCAGCTAGAGGTGCCAACAGCACCCAATGAGGGAGGCTGGGCACATCCACACTGCCCCTGCCCCGGGGTGCTGCTCAGTGAGAGCCCTCCCAGCCTCAAGGTCTTCTTGTGTTGTTACCTGATTTGGGAACACTGAGGGCGCCGTCTTCCTCTCCTTCCTGGTAAATCCTCTGACCCTAAATAACCCGAGTCTATCAGGCTCATTAGATACACTAATCAAACTGGCTGAAGCCAGGAGGCTGAATGCAGCGCTACAGAACAGCTCTCGGCAACACAAAAACAGCCCTGCTGGTTTTCATCCCCTTTCTAACAGCTCTAAAAGCTTACAGCCTGCTGCCTCACCTACCATAAGGCCTCCAACATCTTCTGCGCTGTCCCCTGCCCCCAGGATAACCCCGCACTAAACTAATAACTGCTCACATCCCTTCTGCCTCTCACTTTCTGTTCTGAACACGTGCACTTGCTGCATTTCTCCTTCCCCTGCCTGCAGGTGCCCAGCCCGGGGTGCCTGCACTCCAACAAGGAGGAGGAAAAGCAGGTTTGAAAGTGATGCTGGAAGGGATGCACTGACCTGCGACGCACGGAGCCAAACATTAAAGCACAGCCAACAGCAGCTCTGACCCTGCTCTCTCAGCTCCAGCACATCCATACGGATAAGGCATCTACCGACTGCTGCATCCAGATGGCATTCCCACAGCTGCAAGAATTATCATCCCCCAAGGAAAAGACCCCAGAGACATGAGGCTTGCAGAAAGGAAGCCTGGAGCTGGCCTTGCAACAGAACAGCGAACTGCTCCTCCTCTCTTCCTCCCACCAGCACAAAAACAAGCGCAAACACCCAGTGCTTCTGGCTTCCTTGGAAAACAGCTCTGGAGCAAACCCATGGAGACCTGGAGCACAGCCAGAACAGCACCTGCAGCACAGCCTGAGCAGCCCCAAGTATTGGATCCATCCCCTGTCACTCACCGCGTCCCCAGCCGAGCACAGAGCCAGGAGCTCCCCGCCGGGTTTCGGTGCGCACAGCTCTGCTTCAAAGCCACCAGCTCTTGCTGTGCAGTGACGCCCACAGCAGCGCGCCCGGGGTCCCACCACATCCGCCAGCTGAGCAGCACCAGCAGCACCCCGAATCACAGCATCAGGCGCAGGATACCCCTTACCTGCAGAGCAACCCGGGCACAGCTCCAAGCCGCTGTCTCACACTGTCCTCGTCACCTCTCGCACGCAGGCAAACAGGCCAGGGCACTGCTCACACTCACCGAGGAGCAAATCCCAGCTCCTCGCCACCTCCACCAAGGATTAGGGCTGTGAGGAGCTCGCCCAGCGCTGGATTGCGAATAGTTTGCGTTTCTTAACAACGTGCTATTTCTGCTGAAGCACTCCCAAGCATTTAAGTTTAAATGAGGCCGATTGCTAATGGTGTGGTCCACTAGTGAGCAAAAACCAATGCTGAAGCATCCCTATTTATTTCACTGTTGGTAAATTGTCCCTTATCTAATTTCAGAAGAGGTTGCCTGGTCCGTTTTGCTGCTCCTGAGCAGCCCATGTGCTGCCTGGGAACCTTTCAACCACAGGGAATTGCTGGGTGAGGGCAGCAGGGTTGGTGTCCTCACGCACTATGGCACTGGTGGAACACAGAGCCAGAGCTGGGCACGTTACAGTGCATGTCCCACACTCCTCTGGTGCCTCCAACAACATTCCACTGGCTGTGGTGGATCTCGGGACCTTGCTCTACCCCACAGCTCACCTTCAGCCTCAGCGTCCTGGTTTCCACTGGGACTTCCCAAGAGAAGAGAGGTTAAGAACAGCGCTGCCCAGAGCAGCCCCCACACCAGCCACGTGCTCCATCCTTTTCCTCCTGCTCTTCCGCTGGTGTTTCCCCAGCTCAGAGCACACCTGCACTCCTGATGCCCACAGCTACTCCCTATACAACGACAATGGCCAGAGCGGAGGGACACACAAACCAGAGTGACCCAACACAGTGGCCAAGACTTGACCACACAGCTTTGGACTGCAAATCCACTCCATCCCGCTGGGAAGCACACGGCAGGTTGAGCTCCCCACCCTCCCAGAACACACAGACAGCACAGAGCAGCGTATCTCAGCATGAAGCCTGCAAGGGATTTGGACCATCCAGCAATGAGGTTGCGCAATAAGATTGGCCTGGGCCCCTCAGTGCAACCCTGCCTGCAGCAGGAGACCGAGCCCGCAATCAGTGCTAGCAAAGAGACAGACCAGATCTCCAGTCCAATGTGGAGTGGCCAAAGTGGCTTTGCCAGAGACAGGGGATGGTCCCCACCACTGCTCTGCACACCCTGCACCTTGACAAAAGATGTTGCTTTGAATCTCTCCCTGCCAGCAGCAAGCGTGACCTCTTTCAGAACCAAAAGGAAAAGCTCTGTGGTGCCTGGATACCCCTTGGCACCGGCAGCACAGCAGCTGCTCATCAGACCGAGAAATGCACTTTTTAGCCTTTGCCTGGAGAAAATCATTTCTCCCAAAGCCATTTCAGGTAAGAGGAAAGGGGAAGGTTCAGCAGAGCATTACTACAGGCAGTCCAGACACAGCACGGGCTGCATACAGCCCATTGCCTTCCGCCTCAGCAAAGAGGAGCCATCCCCTGCTACCAAAAACCTCCCACTGAAGTGTCAAGGAGGTGGTTATTGATCAAAACGGGTTGTCCACAAGTACACTGCTGTCTGCGCAACTTCCTCCCCAAAACCCTGGGAGGGGCTCACTGCAGATGTAAGGAGAAAAGAGAAATAATCCATAAAACAAACAACAACTCCTCCACAATCAGCTCCACTGTTGAAGATAAGGTCAGTAATAAAAACCTGGCTGAATACACGCATTTTATCTTGCCTACGGGGATGCAACATGTGCTGAAAAGACAAATGCCCTTATTATTCCAACACAGTCTCATTGCCATCCATCTCTGAGAAGCTGCTGACTTGGCCTTTTGTTTTAGGAGGTGACCACACTGCACGTGGCCCCTTCTTGGAAGGCATTGATCCTGCTGCCATCCCTGCGCTGAGGCCACGTCTGCTGCCAGCACCATTAGCATCTGTACCAGCTGCACAGCAACGCATCCTTCCTGCCACCCTTCTCCCTGCCCCTCCGGCAAAGCGGGGCTGTTTAGCTGTGCCATCTGAATATGCCATTCATGGAGAAGCAGTCACGTCTCGGTGGGACAGCTCTCGGCTGTTGTGGCTTCCCAGTCATCTGACCAGAGCTGCGTGCTGGAGCCAGCCCCAGCCCTCTCCCCCCAGCCAGAGGTGCCCGCAGAGCAGCACCACATCCATTACAGTGCTGCTTTTGAGCCTCCCTCCATCACAAGACTGGCGTCCCAGCCGCATCCAGGCGCCTTTGAGCCGGAATGACCCGTCTGCCCTTCCTCCACTCCCCACGCCTGGTGCTGCGCTTCCTGAAGTCACTTGTGGTCACAAACACCCACATGGGGCGAGCAGCTCCTCACACAACCAACCCAACACTTCCACCCTACAAGCACGCAGTCATTGTGCTCATCATCCTATCTCTTCTGCAGCAGTCCCCCACCGTCTCCCACCACACACAACCCACATAGCCTATCTGCAGGTCCATGTAGGACCCTTTCACCCTTCCACATTCCCCCCTCAGCTCTCCTACACTTCCTTATCCCTCCACAGCAAATCCTTCAGGTCAAATAACCCGGCTTGCTCAGCATTTTGAATAAATGTGGGGACAGTGACAACCAACAAAAGCCCCCTGTCTTGAAGGTGTCTCCAGAGGCTGGTGAGACAACGTGCATCAGGCATACAGGCAAAGGCTTTGCATCTCCAAAAGTGCCTTTAGTGGGTCTCTACCTCTGCCAAACCGCATATGCAGCAGAAGTTCTTTCTCTCCCTGTGGATTTATAATCATGGAGCCAACCAAATGCAAAGCATCACCCCCTGCATCAAATCCCATCCAAGAAGAGATTAATGAGCAATCATGGACGTTTACAGTAGCTTGAAGAAAAAGAACTGTGTTGGATAAAGGCTGTGTATCCTAGGGAAAATGAGCTTTAAATCCAAACTGCTGCAAGCCAACTCCTTCTTGGCAATGGGAGAGAGACCCCAGCGTAGGGAATTAGTTGTCCTGTTCCTTCACCTAAATGCTCTCCCAGTCCCACAGCAGAAAGCCAACCTTCCCAAATCCTCTCAGAGCTAATGCAATCCTTCACTGGAAAGGCTCAGGAGCGAGACTGTGCTGAGCCCTCGTGACAGACCCAATCGGAGTCACTATTTCCAAGATATGCTTTTGATTTTCCCATCATTCCTTAGCACATTCCCTGGAGCGCAGCAGGCAGGATTCGGGATGTGAATCCCTGGCATGAACCGGGGGGTGTTTCATGCGGGGGGGCTCAGCTGTTTAGCCGGTACAGAGGCTTTTCTTTGCGCTCGGAGGTGGTGCACTGTAAACTCTTCCGCTCTGCAAGCTCCTGGAGCCCTGACACCGGCTGGCATTTTGCTTCCAGCACATACGAGTGTGAATCATGACTCCAAGGAAAACCAACACAGCAGCGAAGGCGCCTGGCGCTTGCAATGCGAAACACAGTCTCTCTGCAGGCTTACCTGGCATCGCCTCGCTGACCGTGTCACTGCGGGCAGCAGCGAGCTCCTGCCACCTCAGCAGCTCCCATCTCCTCACTGCACCTTCCAGGGCAGGACGCTGGGTTTAACAAACCCTGCTGGGAGGAGGAGCCTGGGCAGGCAAGGCACTCGGCTCCCCCCAGGCCGTCTTTGGCTAGGACACCAAATCAACACACAAGGCTGCACTGACCTCTTGTCTCTGGTTCAGACAGACAAGGAAGTTATTTATCACAGGCCAAAAACACCCAAGTGAACGGGCTGGGACGCTCCTGCACAAGCGCTGGTTTGCAAACAGGGAGCTTAATGAAGGAATCACAGAGCTGTTCCCGAGCACTGGAGAAAGCATGGTCTCAAAGCTGGAGCAGAAGGGTTAAGCTCACCTTTTCGTCCCAGCTGAAGCGTGCAGGGAATGGGGGCAAACAGGAGGCATGCAGAGCACCTCTTGTTTGGCAGGGAGGGGATTATGCTCCCCGACGGGGATTCAATGATGATGGAGCACCAATTTCGCATGCATGTGCACACGCTCCAATCTTACCAACCCTCAAACCTCTTCAGGATCTCTAACAGGTAAAACACCAAAGCACCCCGAAAGCAGAAGCTGTTTTGGCACAGAAGCTGTGTGCCCTGACCCTCATCATCTCCTGCAGCTGGTGCTACCCTCTTGGAAACTCCAGCCTGTATCCGAAGCCACATCATTCCTGAGGCTCTGAAAGGTCAGGGAGCTAACAGAAGGGTGACTGGTAAGGAGGGCACAGCAAGAAACTGGATCCACACAGGAGGAAGAGCAGGGAACCCTTCTGTGCATGTGCTATGCGGGAGAATTGATCTGTTTACAGAAAATACCTGCAGCTTCCCTGAAAATGAATCTCCTTCATGGAAAAGTCTCATTTGAGAGAGCATTAAGTTCAGACACATTAGAAGGGGAAGAGCATAAGTAATGTGCTTTTTCACCTTTAGCTAAAGGTCATGGAGCATTCAAACAATTGCTCTGTTTCCAAGTTGAACACCACAGAAGCCAACTAAGCACCCATCAGCACAGCTGATGAGTGTGGAAAACAAAAGCATTTCCCCTGTACTTTGATCAAGAAACACTCAGTGCTCTTAAGAAGAAACTGATGATTATTGGCGATTTTAGTTTTAGGCAAAGAAAGTCAAATCAAACAGAACCTTTCCACCGAGATTCCTTCTTCCCTTTAAAAACACAAAAATCCAGTATTTTCCCTGGCTGTTTCTTGGTAAGATGGAATTATACTGAAGGCCATTATAAAATATCACACCATTTCCACATCCCTGGGACCAGACATGTCCCAGTGAGGAGGAGGAAGAGGATGACAACATCCCAATACAGCTGGGGACCAGCCTACCCTGTGGAAGAGCCAGTTCACTGCATCACCCATCAGAGCTCACTCTGGATCAGAGCCACGGGTTCACAGCCCTGCCCAAAGCTGGCACCTAAGACTGAAACCAGGCAACAAACACCCTCACTTGACCACTCCTGACTCTTCTCTGCCAGCTCCAAACCCAGCGGTAACACCTGGAATGCTGCTGGGAGATGGTGCCCATATGCACAAAGCACATTCCTGCTTATTCATTTGAAATGCATCTTTCCCCCCCCTTTGCTGGATATTCCCTTGGGGTTTATGCAATGGGGAAAGGAAAACGCCCAAGCCTCCTGCCCCTCCACAGCATCCCCTCTCACTTGGCTCATCTGTGAAATCAAGCAGCTGCAATCCTTTAAATCACTTCTCATGAAGTGTCTCCGAGCCTAAAATAACGTCACGGCTCATTTCTGGGCTCGGCATTCCTGCCGCGCCGATCCCTGGGCGCGACCGCCACACTTGGAATGGGATCATGCATGTATATGAGAACAGCATTCGCAGCCCTGCTGCGCTCAGCCCCAGGAGCTGACCCAGGGCGTTCCCACCGCTGGGATAAGGATCCCCAGGCGGACAAATTCCCAGCTCTCAGGAAGGATGTCTTGGAATGCAGCAAACCAGAACCAGGATCTACTCAGATGCAAGACACGCTGGTGTCAGGTTGGTTTTGGCCTCTCTCGCTTTCTTCCAAACAAGCTCTCACTGTGCAAACACACCCCATGACAAAACTGACCTGGCCAAGACACGCAAGCAAATACCACTGCCTTTTAATATTAAACAGCGCAGCAACTTCAAAGCGACTGGGCTCTCCTCTCCCAAGCAATCCCACCAGAGATCAGCTCCAGCCCCAGAGCCATGGCCGCGTTCCAGCCCGCGGTGCTGCCAAGCAAGAGCCACGTGTTTGCCAACAGCTGAGAGCAGCGGGGCAGATCATGCAGGGACACGCTTCATGGAACGCTCTGCCTGCCCTCCCCAGCAGAGGCAAGGGGAGGTTCATGTGGGGCTGGCACACTTGTGACAAGAGGAGCCTTTCAGCTTCCCATCCAGACCGATCTCGGCTCAGCCCCCTCCTGCATCCAGACACCTCTAAGGTATCACATGGCTTCGGAAGATTACATGTGGCTGTAAAAATAGCTTCTAGAAGCAAACGCCAGCAGCTTCTTCCAACACGAACACGGTAGGATAAAACCAGTATGCGCTTTAGCCAGAGAGCAGGGCAGGCTGGAGAAACCCTGAGCTCCACCTGACCTGCAAACAACTGCCCCGCTTGGTTCCTCTTGCTCTGACACTAAGGGGAAAGCAAGTGGGGTTTGCAGGAGACAAGGACTCAGCACCCCAAGGCCAGGAGCCTTTCACACTCTTCTAAATTCAATCTTCACTTTGGGCATTGAGGTTTCTTGGGTTCGTTTCTAAACCAACAGCTGCAGATCTCCCTCACCTGGGCACATCCTCCTCCCGCTCCCATAAAAAGAGAACTGAGACAAATGCTCTCGTTCTGTCCCACCTCCCAAACAAACACGCTCGCTCTGATGGAAGCAAAGCTCCCATAAATGGAACCAGGTCAGCATGTCTCATAGCCTGGATGAAAAGCTTCTTTGTGCAGAAGCACGCAGGCCCCGAGCGATGTGGATGAGCCAGCTGAGGCAGCCAAAAGCTTGTCCTGCGCCCTTCTTAACACTTCAGTTTCAAAGCCTTTCCCAGCTCCAGCTCTGCTCCCTGTGCCGCTCTGCTGAAGCCTAAAGAGGGCAGATGAGGGAATTCCACCCCTCTGCAGTCACTCCATGGGTTTCCAGCTTTCAAGTCAAACCCTAAAATCATCACAGCAGGAATTCTACCATTCAGTAGCCATCACTGTCAGAAACACAACCCCGAGACAAGGTCTCCTCGCTAACTTGTATTACAAGCCCCTTCCTTGCTGCGGCCACCTCACTATAACCCACCAAGAAGCAGCTCCAAAGAGCAGCACTGCAAGTGTGTGCCACACTCCACGCCTAATAAGATTCATTTAAGCAGCTTGAGCTGACTAAAGCTCTCCACTAAGGAGAGGGGTTTTTCTGTTAAGGGCTTAAACCTAAAACATTCAACCATTCAGTATGAGCAAGCACAGGTGTGAGTGATACAGCACAGAGAAGAGAGGCTGGATCAGGGTGAATTAACCTGTGCAACTCCAGTGGATTCAACCAAACACAGGCAGTAAACCACCACCAGCTTATGCCTTGATCCAAGAGGAGACGAGAGGTCAAGGGTAAGAGGAGGGAAAAAACTGGGAAAGGATAAAATGGAAGAAGAACAAGAGCTCAGTTTTCTTCTTGCTACCACCAGCCAGGAGTGCCACACAGAGGAGGACAGGTCTCCTGATGGAAGAGCAGGTCAACCCCCAGCAATCTGCATGGCAGTGAGGAGAGCTCCCCCATGGGTGTGAGGCTCATGGTAAGGCCACACACAGGAGAGGATGCTCATTCCCTTGTGATTCAAGGCCATGCCAAAGAGGGCTGGAGGCCAAGTCCTCCTGCTCCATGCAGATTACACCTTCCTCTTTCCCCCCCCAAGCTGTTTGCTGCATCCAACCAAGGGTGCTCCTGCCAAGAAGACAAAATGGACCTGGGTGCTCAGAAGTGATGAGCCAGAGAACCATGAGCACCACCAGGAAGAGGCTGGAAAGGGCAAGAAAATATGAAAGCACCATATGGAGGAACAAAAGAGGATGCCACAAGAGAGGAGTGATGAAATCCCACACCACAGGCACAGAAACAGCCTGATTTCTGCATAACAGCCCCAATGACAGTGACGTGCCACGCAGCCCCTACCCCATGAGGGCAGGGAAGGAAAGCCTCTTGCCTTACCGCATGTGGTCGAGCGATCTGAACCGGGTAGGACATGGCATGCGGCGCGTAGCGCGGCTCGGCGGCGCGCCAGCTCTGCGTCACGGGCTGCGTAGATCCAGACATCTCGGAAGGGCTGCTTCCAAATCACCGGCAAAGGATTAGGAGAGGCGAGAGCTCCTCGGCATCATGTGTGTGCTGTCCACGTCACACAACTGGAAGCAAACAGCAAAGCGGCAGGTTAATACTCAGTCAACCACGGTCCCATGAGACAACCGAGCATCAAGGCTTGGGTGATCACCAGAACCTGACTGCCCTCAACTCTTCAGCAGTCCCACTTTCCACTTGGCAAACATCACTGACAAGTTTCTGTTGTGGATTACTCCCATCACAGGGAAGTCCAAGTGTAAGATTATCCCAAAACCATCCCACCTGATTGCCCTGGAAAGCCTTCCCCAGCACCTGCAAACTGCCTGTAATTCGTTTGGGCCCTGTTGATCTATGTCTCCATGTCTCTTCAAGACAGTTATTTTTCTGGGGGTGACTTAGTTCCCAAAAACACAAGCTAGAGTCTCGGCATTTCAAAACAAGGTCCAAAGGCACAAGATCCCTCCTCAGCCCATCCCCTTCCCCATCCACACACTCACACACAGAATCCCACACTGGTCTGTGTTGGAAAGGACCTTAAAGCTCATCCAGTTCCAACCCCTGCCACGGGCAGGGACACCTTCCACTGGAGCAGCTTGCTCCAAGCCCCATCCAACCTGGCCTGGGAGGTTTGGGGCAGTCTCTAAATCTTCCACCAGCACATCAGGAGCAGCAGAGGAAGCTTCCAGTGCCACCTCTCCCCACACTCGCATGGTCCCTTGCACAGCGAACCAACGCAATTTCAACTGAAGGAGCAGTTGGTGTGGACAAAACCCAAGCAGGGGGTGAGAAAGGGGAAAAAAAAAAAGAAGCATAAGCAAAAAAAGAGGAAGTTTTTCTTTTTCTACCCCTTTTTTCCTCCTCCTGTGAGACCACAGATCAGCCCGTGCTGATAAAGCACTTGCTATCTGCTGCAGGCAGGCACAGGGCTGCCTTGCTCAGCATCCACGCTCTGCTCCCCAGCCAAGCATCACATCAAACCAAGGCAACGGTCCCCGCAAGCTGGGCACGGCAGGCAGAGCTGCAACGGCAGGATGGGAACAGCCTGAAGACCTTACAAAGAGGACAAGTTCTACAAAAACAACACTTTTCAGCAAACGCTCATTTAGACCTAAGGAGGATGGATGTGCAGAGACGCCCCCATGCTCCTGCTGAGGGACAACCCAGCCTCTTTGCAGAAAGGTGTTTTGCCAGGTTCCACATGGGAAAACACAGAGCTAGGTTTGGTTCTCAAAGCAGGAAGAAGGGGGACAACCAGGTCCCCCAGCCCTGCAGCCACACGTGGCCACCAAGCCCCAGCACACCTCACCTGCCGCCCCGATCCCGGGAGCAGCCAGGCCTCAGCCCACCCAGGGGAAGTGTCCCCATCCAGAGCTCAGCACGCTCGGCGCAATCCACCCCCCGGTCAGGAAAGCCCCGGCACACGCAGGGGAATTCAGAGGCACCCAGAAGGCGGCCGGGGTGTATTTACACTTCCAGTGTGACTGCCCCGCTTCCCCTCGCGCTGATGGCTGATTCCCACCCAGAGCTGGGGGCTGTGCAAGGAGCAACGCGTGGCTCAGCATCCGCTCTGCTCGCCCGCAGTGACACACCACCGCCCTCCTCCCAGCTCTCCTGCAGCCCACGTGTGCTTCTGCAGGGGCAAACCCTCCCTGCAGCAGCCAAGGGTGCGAGCACCATGCTCTCAAAAGCCTGCTGGGATCTGCAGAAGTTCAAGGTACTTCCCTAACAACAGATTCCAACTTGGACATCTTGGCTTGAGGCCACCCAAGAGTTAATTAGCACATATAGAGATCTATCTAGCTATATGTGTGTATACATGTGCATGTATAGATATACACACATATGCCACATGTATATACACACACTCCATGTTGGAGGCCCTAGAGTCCTTGACAGCTTTCAGCAAACCAACTGCTTCCCTGGAAGCTGAGCACATGGATGAGACCATGCCGTGGTAGGTGTCTACAGCGCAAGTAATGGGATGGTTTTTCTCTATGTAAACTCCTCAGATCAGCAGTTCAGCTTTAAACCTCAGCACTCAGTGCAAAGCCACACGGTTTCAAGCTCTAAAGCAGTTTAAAAGCTTTTATGCTTCTTTCTTTGCAGCAAGAAAAAGTTCACTCTCCGGTAGAAGGATATATACACATGGGGTGAAATCAGAGGGGACAACAAAACCCTCCTGTACCAGACCATGCTGTGCTCGTGGCGTGCACTAACCACACACTAGCAGGACAGAGCAAGGTTTCTTCCTTACCCAGGGCAGCAAACTAGCTTTGCTTCAACAAGAAAGCCAAGAGTGAAAACTCATGTGCTTGCAAACAGGCAAAGCACTGCTCAAGCATCCCCACACCTGCAAACCACCACCAGCAAGATCTCAGTACAAGTCTAAGGCCCTGGATGCTCTCCACTGCAGCTGGACCGGGGCTGGAGCCAAATGAGGTCACCAATGCACTGGGGCACTCCTATGGGGAGGAGGACGGTCAGTGCACAGCCAGCAGCAGGAATGTGGGTGCTCCCACTGAGGAGCAAACTGGGAGCATAACATCTTGCTGGGGATGTACTGGTGCTGCTTGGCCATCTATCCCCAGCGAAAGAACCCAGGGTGCCTCCTCATCCACAGCCCTTTATTAATTACTCTTAAGGGAGGAACACAAACAATAGGAGCAGATTAATGGAAATCAAAGAGAGCAGCCAGGCTCTTTAAATCTCTAGGATCAAACTGTTTGGTTCCTACTTTTCCTCAACTGATTTTGATGAGGAACAGACATTGTCTCACAGGAAAACTATTCCCCCCCCTCCCCCAGTTGGAGTCTCCATCAGAGACTGCTTTATCCGCAGACCTGTGTTAGCCATTACAGCACTAGGTATGGGCAGATTTATGGTCTCTGATTAGGAACAGGAGAAAGCTAGAGGTTACCAGCAAACCCAGCACCAGGGCTACAACATGAAGAAGCCAGAGCCCAAAAGGCTCCTGCACCCATTTATTTCCACCTATATGGGAGACTCCCAGGATCCTGCCCCGCTGCCAAAGCCTTCGAAACCTCCACCCTGCTCCACAGAGCAAACCACCGCCTCCCTGCTCCTCTGTTTCTCCTCTTCATGTGCCATTTACTGTTTAAAATCATTTCCCCATCACCTCTTCTCCCTAATTTACACCATGAAAGCACTCTACAAGCCACGGCAAGTTGCTGCAGGCTCGCTTGCACACAGAGGAGCTCTGCCTGGTCTCCTGGCTGCCCGAGTGCCTGCCAAGCATACACCAAACCTGGGCACAGCCTGTGCTAACGGGGGCAGGCAGAGTTGTGTCCACCCCGAACAATGGGCACAGATAAGCCCATGATACCCCACAGTCATCTACAAGGTCACAGCCAACAGCAGGTAGACACAGGGCCATACACCTCTGCGGGGGTCCTTTAGTACACATCCTGACCACAGCTAAAGCATGCACCAATACAGTCAGGACCATGCAAATCCCCTACGTGTCTCAAGTAAGGCTTTGCGATTAAATTGAGTGGCAAAAACACCAATTATCATCATTCAACACACTTGTTGCTCTTCAGAGTTAGAGCCAACCCTCCCAATCAGCGCCATGCTCTTCAGGGAGAGCAGGATTCCCAGGGGAGGATTTATATCCACGATATAAATACAGGCCATTTGCCGTAATTACCCCACAGCTTAGTTCATCTGTCTGAAAGGTGACAAGAAGAAGACACTCCCAGCTCACAGATAATACCAGCTCATCCGTCCTCAGAAGAGATTTACAGATCCCAGCAAAGACACACTGCTCAAGTGCCAAATAAACTGGTTTTAAAGCAAAGACACGCTGAAATACGATGAACGGAATAGCTTGTTTAGGTCCAGAGTAACGTTACTCAACTTGTGGTCTATACCATGGAAGACGTTAGGAGGTAGCCCACAAACTGACTGCAGAAGACATTATTAAAAGGCAACAACTAGCACGACTAAGGCAAATAAGCAGAAGGCTGCCAGCACTCACCAGGGCACATTTAATTGAAGAGTATTGACAATAAATCTAACGTTTAATTACTTTAAATGACGCAAGGGGAAAGATGCGCTAAGTCGTCTTTACCTCAAGGTTAAGTACACGACAACTTTCCTCCACAAAGAGGTGCATATCCTCCAGTCACCTTGTGTAGTTTGAAATACAAGCGAAGGAGACCTGTATTTATAATGCTTAATTAAGACCAAACTATAACCTCCAAGGGACCAACCACCCCATGATGCTCCCACTCACACACTGGTGTGCAGCACAGCAGAAGAGCATGTTGCCTGTCAGCAGCCGACCCACGGCCAGTTACAGCACTGACATTGCCAAACAGCTCTAGATCAAAACCAGGCCTGAACAGCACTTATGAGATTTACCCCCACTTGCTTTAAAGGACCAGTGGAAGCCAATATACTGAAGATATGATGAAAATGGGTAAAGAGACATTCCCAAGAAAGGCACCACAACGTAACAGTAATGGATTTATCTAATCAATATGTGCATGAAATTTTCTTCCAAGACAGTTGACACTGCACACAAATATTTGTATGTACTGTATCTATTAAGTCCTTTCAATAGGAAAGCAGGCTGTCTGCCATAAATTTAGGGCTCTATTCAGCATGACAAAGACGACCATGTCGGTGTCTGCAGCCTGGGAATCCACAGTAGCATTCAATCACAGCGGGGTACAGGGGTTTTAAATTAAAATAGCAGCACAGGGTCAACAAGAAGGATCAAGCACATCCTGAGCCCCGTGACACGGAGGAGAGGTTACTCCAGCCCCAGGGGTCAAGGCTTGTACCTGTGTGTGATCTTAATGCATGTTTCTTGCTTCGGAAGTGTATGAAAGCAAAGCCGGATGGCAGTGCTCTGCACGTGATGGTCAGAGCCTATGGTTCCTCAGGTACACCTCAAACAGCAGAACCCAAAGCAGCTCTTGCCCTGTTCCCCAGCTCACCCGTTGGCAGCAGCTCTCCTCCCTCTTCTCCTTTGTCCTGATGACTTCTGAACTGGATTAATCTCCCAGCCTGCCCGGCAGTGCAGATGCACAAGCCATTACAGCAGCAGATCTGAAGGAAGAAGGTGCTTTGCAGCACCACAGCGGAGCTGCCCAGGGCAGGCTGTTACCCTTGTAAGAAGGTACAAGCAGTCCCTAAAGCCACAGAGGGGATGGCAGAAGCTCAGGAGATGAAGTCTCTCGTCCTGGTTTGCTGGAAACCTCCAGGCTGTATCAGCTCTCCCACCACAGCACAGCTCCATGCAGAACCAGTTCTGATTCCTGATGAAAGGTGACTCGTCTGCCCTGCTCCTATCACTGCCCAAAGCGGCAAAGCAGGATTTGCAACTTGTATTTCTCCTTTCCAGTCTTTCCAAGCTATTTTGGGCACAGGACCCATGTTTAGCTCTGCCCTGAGATAACCTTTGCCAACGTTTGTGTACAGCGTTTGGCACCATGGAGCAAGGTCAGAGGGTTGGATTCTGCCAGCCCCGCTCCCGGTTGCGTTTCCAAAGGCTGCTCTCAGCAGTGACACGACACCGATGCTTCTGGCATAGGAAAGTACATGTCACCTGTGTCATTCAACTCCTCCCTCCTTCAGATCCCCACTCTCAATGGCATACTCCGGTTTCTTGGGAGCAGAGGAGACATCTGCACCACCAGCCCCAGCACGGACACCCCTGGTCAGATGAGGACTTGCAACGGATTTCACGCGGTTTAACTACCTCCCAGCCCTCGGCAAAGCAGCTGCGAGTGACCTTGTGACAACTCCCAGAGGGTACATATGTGCTTAAATGAACAAGACTGACCCACTTCTCTGCAGGAGCGCTCGGCTGTCACTCCCAGCTGCAGGGACATCCTCTCATTAATGTACAGGAGCCACACACCGAGTGCCAGCCTGGCCACGGCTCCAGCCGCCGGTCAGCATCAGCGTGGCTGGCCTGAGACTCTGGTTTTCAAACCCTGCCTTAACACACCTTTCCCTTCGGTTTCCCTATTCCCATTATTGAATTTTCCCCTTCTAATAAATTAAACAAAATCAAGCATCTCCTGGTCTCCTCCTTTTTACAGCTGAAACAACCCATGGATCGTCAGGATGGCGAGCTCATCAGCAGGGATGTGGTGGCAGAGCTGCTCCCATTACCCAACAGCATCGCTGCTCCTGTGCCAGGGCACCCACAGCCCTGCAAACCCATTCCATGCTGCTCCATTGGGAAGCGGAGGGAGTCGGCATGCACACGGCCACACACAACCCACAGCTACTGACTGCACTCCCAATGCCCAACAGGGACACTTCAGTAATTAAAGATACTGACAAGAAACAGGCAGAAAGAAACCCACACTGCAGAAAAAGGGAGGTGGGATTTGGATCCATGCACAGGCCATTCATGGAACAAAAGAGTTATTTTAAGTCTAGGCTGGAAATAGAAAACAAATTAAACCATGCGAGGCCTTTGTTGAAGATGATCTGCAAAGACAAATGGAGACGCCCGGAGAGGAAATGAGAAGAAACCCAAACACGAAACCACCTGGGTACTGCAAAGGGAAACAGGGCAGGCGCCTGAGGAGGAAAGGAAAGGAGTGACCACCAAGTGCCAAAGCACAGATTAGGCAGCCAAAAAGGAGGCAGATAAGAAAACCGGTGCAGGGCAGCAAAAGCAAACCAGCAGAATCGACTACAAAAACCCAGGGATGGAAAAAACCCTGACGAAAATGGCCCGTTTTCAGATGGAAACCCAGCCCAAAGCTCCAGACACAGCAATGCACGAGCTGAAACTAAAAGCACAACTGCTGAGGCACGACAGACTGTGCAAAGGCACAAACGGAACCCTCCTCCTGCCCTACCCAAACCCTTGTCTGGCAGCCCGGAACGCTGCAACACTTCCCACTGTGCTGCCACATCCACCCGGGATCCAGGGCAATTCCAACCATGGGGCACTGCAGACAGCCTGTTCCAGGGCAAAGCTCCTTCTCTCCCAGACCTCCATCACCGCATGCACTGTACAACATCTCTTCCACTTCACTCGCCCTCCCTCTCACATTGACCATGGGCTTAAACGTTGTAACTGTTACGCAGCACTAATCTCAGCAATAAGCAGGCACAAGCAACTTTAAATCAAGGGGAAAAACCCAACAATTCCTTGCCCAGGTGCAATCATGATACAGTAACCCTAGGACTATTCCAGCCATGCTCCCAAGTCCATTAAACAGCCCATTAACAACCATGGCTCTAACAACACATCACTACACCCATTGGCAACTCCCTGGAGCTAACTTAAACCCCAGATAAACAAGGCTTTTAAAATGCAAGGGAGCTCACAAAGCACCTGCTGGGGTGTGTGTGTGTATTTTGCACAGAACCCACTGCTCATTTGGTTTTCAAGCCCTTCAGTTCCTATTACCGAAGTGACAGGTCCTCTGATGTCTGGGGCACGTTCATGAAAGCTCAGGGAGTCATCTCCTCGAGATCCTTTTGTTGAACAAATTACTCAGCTCAGGAGTGACATTTTCCAGTATTTACATCCTGAATAAAGGAGTGAAATTCATTTTCTGGAGCTGCTCGGATGAAGTTCTTTGAGGCGGATCAGCACCGCTAAACATTTTCTCCTCTCGCGTGTTCCCACTTTCAAAGACGACAAAACATCTTCGCCTCCTAAATGATTCCTTTCCTTTCATGATCCTCTAATGATTCAGGAGTCTCAACTTCACACGAGAATCTTTGAAGAGCACCGACTGCCAGCATAAAAGCAGAACTATTGTGACAAACTGCAGGATTTAATACCTTCCATAGGACGACATGTGCAAAAGGAACAAGAATTACCCTAGGGAAGCAAAACAAAGCCTGCAAATAAATTAAATGACCTGTAAACCAAGGTACTCAAAAATAGATGAGATGCTATGCAGCTGTGCCATAAAACATCCCTAAAGAAGGGAGTCATCTGGGAGCGGAGCTGTTTTAAACTAACCCATTCTAGCCCAGGTTTGCACTGCACCCGCTGTACTTACCCAGCACACCGCTGCCCCTCGGACGCAGGATGGCAACTTAAGGAATGCTACCTCCATGCCCTGTCAAATACCAGCTCTGAACCCTCCAGCAGGCCTTTCTCCTCGCATCCCCTGGGTAATCACTGAGCAGAGGGAGTCAGTTTTCAGCCTAGGTTAATAACCGCATTCCGGCCATTTGCTCCTGCACGTTGCTGCTGCTTTCATTTCTCCCTAGGAAAACCAGTGTGAAGTTCAAGCTTGGCGGTGGCCCGGCGAGAGGAGCTGCTCATTAGTTCACAGCAGATCAGCCAGAGAGACAGGTCTAAACGGTAGGAGCCATTAATTGGCCATGTTCTGCTTTCCTTGTCTAGGTAATTAATAGCTTCTAGACAGAAAGTCAAAGCCTCTCTAGAGGCACCAAAAAACCTGCAACATTTGCATACGACGTATAGCACCTCGCAGAGCGATCTGCAGAGGTAAAGGGGACAGGAGAACATCACCTCCACCTCCGTCCCTTTCTCAAACACCCCTCTACACACACCTACAGCCTGGCAAGCAGCAAGTGCAACGTGAAGGGTTTCATCCCTTCGGCAGTCACAGGGGAGTCTCACCTTAGAAAGGAGGCTTGCACAGCTCCAGCTCCCTCCAACTTCATTCAGAGGCAAATGGCACTTTGCAGGAGCCAAGCTTTGGGTTATGTTTCCACAGACAGGCTTACGAAGCAGATGGGGATTCCTGATGTGTTTAATAACTGAACCTGCAAGTGGGCAAACGGGATTTCAGCGCTTCCCTGCCAAGCTCAGCCCTGCTGGCAACAAGCTGTCCAAAGCCACCAGTCTGTCTCCAGCAGACCAGGAGTCCTGGACACTCCTACTGAAACCTGGTTAAATCCCTTGGAACTTGCCTTCCCTGGGCTTGCAGCAATGGTTTTCAGCCTGTCATTTACAGGCTTTCTGGGAGCCTGTGGACAAGCTTGAAGGAGTCCTTGAAGGGCAACTGAAATTCATGCTATACAGACGAGACATCTAGAAGGGTCCGCTCTTCCACAGGGAATCAATCAGCACCAGCAAGATGGCGTCAGAAGCCTCTGACCTTCCTGCCCCACTGTATGAGATAGAGGGAAGAGTTTTGCTCTGCTTCCCAGCAAAATGCCCAGGCCCTGGGCTATCGGTCCACCCTGTTTTGCAATTGGTGAAGTCAAAGCTATTTATTAATAATGATTATTGCTACTTAAGAACAACCCTCAGCTGCACACATCAAGCTATTCCTCAGATGACTCACTGGCCCCAATTCGCTGCTGCTGCTGTGCAGGCACAAGCAGGTACCTCCCATCACTCTGCACCTACCTGCCCTGGGGCTGAGTTTTCAGATGGTTCCTCATCCTCCAAACCCTTTAACCACAAAGCAGAAACAAACACAAACCACGAGGGAAAGGTCTGACGCAAAGCAATCCTCATCATCAGCTGGGAGGCACCTCTCCTGGGCAAACAGAAGCTCTAACACAGTCATTTAATAAGGACAAAAACTGGCCCGGACAAAAGCACCAGGGATTCTAGCAGAGGGAATAGCAGAGTCATAGTCCCAAGGTCAATTATTGCTTTTGTGGAGCTATAGAAACAAATTACAGCGTAATCATCTTTCCAGAGTCCATCTGGGGAGCACTTAAGGATGTTTCCCAGCACCTTCATGCAATGAGCTTATAACCTTGATGAAGGCCTCAGATTTAAATTAAGATGCACTCTGGTTACTCACAGCAAGAAAAGAGACAGCATCTGAAATTATCTCTGCTAAGGTGATGAGTTTCCCTGGGTATCAAGTTGATGCAAGACAGCTTACACAGGGATAACAAAGAGGATTACTGCCCCCAAATCTCCAACACCTCTGCTTGGGCAGCTGAGCTGCTCATGAAGCAACTGCAATTAACAGCCCTGTATTTTAATGGGAGGAGCTAGTGATGGATTTCACTTAAAATAGCTCCAGTGCCTGTGAGGACTCTGTACTGAGGTACAGACAGACCCATGGTACTAGGAAGAAAACCCACACTTATTCCAGGGAGGAGACAGCACAGAAGTGAAGAGTTCAGGAAAACCCTGGAAAATGAAGCTCAGTGCTCTCTAAACAGCCAAGAGACAATAAGGCACTCCAGAGTATACCAGTCACACAGGAATTACTCCTCTGCATGGCTGGTTAGTGTGTGAGTGTTCCTGAGGTTTAGTTGGGATGGGGGGGGAATTCCTTAGTTATTCATCTTTTGAGCCACAAGAGCAGGATTCACACCAGTGGGTACCCATTACAGCTCAGTAGGCACAAACACACCAAACTGGAAACAGCAAGTTTCTGGATTTCCCTTAAAATCCTACAGTAGATTAAGTGGAGAAGGTGCTTTTGGACACATTAATGTGCTCATTTGTCTTAATATCCATCCTGTAACATTAATACCAAAGTACAGTTTGCTTTACAAACGTATGAGGAATGTTTAAACAAGGAAACCCTGAGAAAGAGAGAACTCTCCCATTTTTAAGTTGTAAGGGAATTCTTACGGATGAACTGAACTGCCCCTCTTCCCCCCTGTGAAGCTGTTTGCATGCTTCACCCAGGAAATTCACTCTGCTTTAATACAAAACACCACTATTTCAACAAGAGCAAGAACTGCGTGCCCTGCAGAAGGAGCAACGCCACCCCCCAGCAGCTGGGAAACAGCAGGTTTGCTGTGCAATCACTGCCACACTCTCCCAGCACTCCCAGAGCCTCCCAGCAGCCGCTCCATGCAGCTCTCAGGATGGAGATGACCCCACTGGAAGGTTGCTGACTGAAGCTGGGTATGGAGCTCCTTAGTCCTCCTCCCACAGCTCTGGTTTAAGGGGTGTGGAATGGCTTAATTATGCCCCTCAAGGCAGGAAGAAGTCACTTGTCTTTAAACACTCAGACTTTTATTGAGTTAACATGTTTTAACAAGGTCAAGGCTTGAATGGTAAACTCTTACCCACAGGGAAATGCACTGCTTCCCCCCCCTCGCAATTCATCAGCATCACCTCTGGTTTATTTCTACAGCCCTGGCTAAAACTTCCCAAAGAAAAATCAAGGCAAAATAACTATTTAAGCAGTCAGAAAGGGTAAATAAACCAAATAAACCTTCACTTTCTTCACCCTACCACAGTGACACAGAGAAGCACCCGGCACCTGAACACAGCACCCACACGCATCCGCTTGGAGGGGGCTGCAGGCAGGGTGCCTTCATCTCCTGCCACATAGAAGGGTAAGCCCTGGGAAACCCGCTCAGGTTAAATCACTGCAGTCTCTGCAGTGAAAACAGCTGCAGAACAGCTGGCTGGGAACTGAACAACTGGGCACAGGCTACCGGAGCCAACCCATTGTGCTCACATCTCCAAGGACGTGGCTGCTTGGTAAGCAATCTCCAGAAAGAAACAAGTATTGCAGACAGATGCTAAAGGTACAGACAAATAAATATTGCAGACAGATGCTAGAGGTAAGCAAATGAACAGTGAATTGTTTGACAATGCGGAGGGAGAAAGATAAATTACAGCCTTCCCCAAAATCACCTCCCTGCTACCCCAGCCCAAGCCCAAAAGACTTTGCTGGTTTGTTTCTACATCAGCCACTAACAGGGCAAGACCATTCCCATATCCTGTGAATCCCCATATCCTGTGAATCCCCATGCGCTCACTTACATCCCCAGCCTTGCCACAACATTATTCCTCTAAGCTCAGACTTCCAAGGAAAAGCACAGCATTAGTCTTCAAACATACACCAAGATCAGAGAGAGCAGACTGAGATGAGCTCTTAGGCAGAAGCTCTTCCCTGTGAGGGTGCTGAGGCGCTGGCACAGGGTGCCCAGAGAAGCTGTGGCTGCCCCATCCCTGGCAGGGCTCAAGGCCAGGTTGGACACAGGGGCTTGGAGCAAGCTGCTCCAGTGGAAGGGGTCCCTGCCCATGGCAGGGGTTGGAACTGGATGAGCTTTAAGGTCCCTTCAACCCAAATCAGTCTGGGATTTTATAATCAGTTACCCATATACAGCACAAAGTCACTTGCCAGGCAGGAGTGGGGACAGATGAAAAGCTTGCACATTTAACAGCCCTTCCTTCCCTAATTTTACCTGCTTCCTACAGCCCAATGAGAAGGGCAGAGCAGACATGTCTGACGCTCAACAAATCGGGTTTTAGTCATTGTCCACTTGAGCATCCCTCAGCAGTAGTTACTGACCTAAGCAGAAGTGACATCAATCGCACACAAAGCAGTTTTAATTCCTCCATGCAGGAGTTTGTACTGGTTTGACTGCATTTGCTTTTAAATCAGGGCTGCTTAAACTGGAGCAGGTTTCCTGCTGCGATTCACATATCCCATTACACAGCTCAGCCCAGCAGCCAGCTCTGTGCAGCTCCACTGAATGGAAAGTTGAGCAGTCCATAGAAAAAATGCTTCTGTACACAGACAAAGGAGGCAGACTTAAAAAACCATCACGTCCCCTGTAATCTCGTGTATGCACAGTTTACCTTTTGATTTTGGTACCTGGCTAAAGAAAGGTAAATCCGGGTTGGATGAGGCTTTGAACATCCTGATCCAGTGGAAGGTATGGGGGACAGGGGTTGGAATAGGTGATCTTTAAGGCCCTTTCCAACCCAAACCATTTTATGAAAACCCAGGAAGACAACACACCTCTAGACACAAAGCAGGATGCAGAGCTTAGCCTGCACCTCTTCTTTATCAGGACAATCTTCCCCTCTCCCACATCCACCCCAGCCTTTTCAACTGACTTCATCTTTGGCATCACGTGCTTCCACACAACCTACCCTCCTCCCACTGGGATTTTCAGCTCCCTCAGCACAGCCCAGAGAGGAGCCCACCTGCTCTAGCAGGGAGCCAGCTCAGCCAGGGTCTGTGTAACAGTGATGGCATTACCAGGGCTCTGCTCTGCATCAGCACACAGCTCTCCCAAAGCTGCTCCCAAGGACAGCGCCCGGAGGCACCCGGCAGAAGCAGGAGCGTCGCTTGCTGGTTCCTGGATCTGCCAAGCACAAGATGGACCCGTTCCTCACTGGGAGCGGGGAGAGAGCATTTTATCAGGGTACTCAATACCAGGTGATGACATTACACAGGCCAGTAATGCCAAAGCAAACAGGGTCCGTCCCAACAGACAGGAGACCCACAAGGTAAACACAGCACTGCCAGGTCGCTGTGAGGAACACATTGTACTTCTGGGGCTTAAAACATACCAGGAATAATCTGTAACAAGGTACTTAAAACTTCAACACATCTAAGGCCTAAAACTGAACTTTGCAACTTAACACCACAGTGTATTTTATTAGCTAGGTGCTAATGGCGGTACAATACATCAGGTCACGTTTTAAAACTTACAAATAGTTTCGAAAGACTTTAATCAATCATTAAATAGGTGTTTTAATAAATGGCTAAATCAATCATTATAAGCCATAATATTAAAGTAAGCTATCGGACTTTATAATAATCTGCAATATCTCCAGCTGAGGTTCTCATATCCATCTAGAAGACATCATGATGTTAGACGTGAAGAACAGAATGCATTATCTATCATTTCTTAACTCTTTGTACGTAGACTTTAATGTAAATATAGTCCATACGTTGTCACACTTCATGTAGGTGATGTTTAAAATACAGACAAAACATTGCAGAGCACTAAAAAGTGGTCCTTTGGGATGGCACTGGAGAATATTTAATAAAGTCAAAAGCTGCAGGCTAATTTCCCCTGGGAGCTCCCATTTAGAGCCTGTCGCAGCAAGAATCCATCACAGACAGCACCAATTCACCCACACCAGAGAGAAAAACCACCTCTTCTTCTTTCCCCACTGCCAGCCACACAAGTAATCTGTGCTCTTGCCTCCAATGGGGGGCAAGACAGAAAGCAGACAGGCGAGGTGACCAAGCGAGCCCCACATCTTCAGATGGAGCTCATAACACTAAGGTGTTTAGTGTAGCATTTCTCAGGGGATGGGGAGGAAAGAAGAAAAGCTATGCCACCCTCATCCTCCCCCGCAGGGAGAGACCAGATGTCTCACCTGAGCTCAACCTGGGGCTGCTACGTGTCTGGGAGAGATGGGAGAAGAAAGAGCCAACCAAGCAGAAAGGGAAATACCTCTTCAACTCCAGCAAGACAAGGTCCCTGCCAAGAAACACACCTCCAGTTCCTCATTTGCTTTACTGAGAGAAGCTAAAAACAATAAGCAGAGGCACACAGCTGGAGCAGATGGTTTTAATTCTTCACTTCTTACAAGCAGCAGCTCTTCCTCTGCTGCTCACCCACCTACCCTCTGTTGGCATCCAGTGGTGGGAGCATCATGCCAAGAGACAGAGCAGAGCCCTTCCCCAGTGCCAAAGCAATCCCTCGAACTCCCACCCCAGCATCCCTGGGATGGGTTGTGATCAAGCTCTTCTGCTTGCTCCGCGACATTCATGCCAGGTAACCTTTGCAAATACTTCTTAGCAATCCCAAAAAGCCAGCCAGGCTGCAAGAGAGGCAGGAATCCTGTTTAATACCGACTGATGCACTAAAATAACCCACCTCCCGCGGCACCGCTGTTCGCTTTGACACAGCAACCTAAAGGTCAGTTGTCAGGACGTATTCAGATTTCAAAGTAAACCCACCAAACTAAACCATTTTAGGTCTGTATCACTCCCATGTGTGCGCTGAAGTGATGAAACACACCCCATCCTTCTGCTGGTTGAAAAAGATGATTTCAGGTCACTGTCCCTTATGCAACGAGAGCTACTCAGCTCGGATAAGATCAGCCACTAAGCGGGATTACAGATTTATCTTCCCTCAGTGGTGTGATCTCCCACTAATATTTATATCACAAAAAAAATAACACAGAAAATATTTCCAGAGCTGCTCTTTGAGTCACCAGCAAGGCACAAAATGCTCACACAGCAAAAGGCAAATCTCTTAACTGCAAGGACAACACAAACCGCAGAGGGGGAGCACAAAACACCACAGCCCTGGTGTCAACAACAGCACGGGAAAACCCAGGCAGTGCTGAGATGCTGCCAATCAAACCAATGGGGCTCGGTTTGGAGGGCAGATGGGAAGCATCACCAGCTGACTCATGCCAAGGAGCCAGGATTTGATGCGCTCCGCTTCCGAGGGTACTTCTCTATACCTGCAACTTACATCTGGGCAGCACATGCCTGCACCAGGAGGTTAGAAATCAATACAGACACAGGATAAGACACCCAAACCCATCAGGGGATTAAGGGTAATTTCTATATTCTTACACCCATCCCAACTCATGCTCCCTTGGGATAGCACTGCCTCCACTAGACACAGGGCAGAGGCAGCCCCAGGAGCAGCACTGGCACAGAACTACCATATACACCTCCTGGTGCGGGTGCAGGGCTTCAAACCAACATCAAAGTTGAAAATAAGCTTTCAGAGACCACAACTACAATGCATAAGCCTCTACACCCAGCTGCAAATCTAGTGACTTCGAGTGTGGATCACAAGTGTCTTCCAAAATGATGCTCGAAATTCAAACCTATACATGCAAATAACAGCATCTAGGGATGCGGATGCAGACTTCCCGGTTTCCCGTCACCATTTGCACAAAGACTTCAATCTCGTCTCACTCATCACTGAATCAGGCAATAGGGGACTACTCCATCAATGACATCACTGATCACAGTGCTGATTACATCATCATCCACAAGAGATTATTCAGCTTGCCAAGTGGAACCAGCAGCCTGGGTAAAGGACGCCATGAAGGATGTATGTATTTAAGAAGTCTCACACTGTTAATTTAATGGCAGAACTTTCAACACTATCTTTTGGAAATAGCAAGTACATGGACACAGTATTTTCACGTGCTGTTGCTAATGTCAGTGAGCCAGCACACACTTACGGGAATATTCTGGCTCCTGGAAAAGTCACACACACACTCATGGCAAGTGAAGGACTCCACAACTAGGAGGCCAAGACTGAGACTTTGCACGAGTGTAACCAAGAACATCTTCATCCCCGGTCACAGGGGAACAACCAACATAAGATCTGCCAAGAGCACGATAAAGAATGTGTGTGCTGAAGCATCTCTCTCCAGGATGGGAAAACCACTTGGAAACGCCCATTTAAATGGCTCTCAATGGAAGATATCAAAGCTTAATAACAGGAACTCAAATGAGAAGCAAGCACCCGTTACAGAATCTGGCACTATGCGGCTGGGAACGTGCGAAGGACAGCGTCCTGCTGTCCCCATGCCACACACCAGCGCTGGATCTGTCACGGGTAACTGCTTCTTGCTCAGCCTTCCCTCCTCTGCATGGGCTATTTGCAGCAACAGCATTAGAGCAACCATCAAGCAGATGCTTAAAAAAAGCAGAATGACGTTCAAATGACATCTATCCATAAATCAGCCCAAACCACAAACATCTGAAGAAGATTTTCACTTAATCCAATTTACTGTAATCTCTCTCTTTAGTTATAGTGACAGAAATGTCAAAATGGGACTTTACTCCTCTGTCAAAGCATCTCATGGTAAAAAGGAAAATAAGCAGGCTCTCACGCGCAGCACCACTTATTAGGTTAGAGATGTCAAAACTGTACTTTGATTCTCACTATTAGCAGTCACATCCACATGCTGTGCCCTTCTGTTTCACTTCATTTCCCCCAAAAGCAAGCACAGAGCATATGCTTGATGCCAAGCACCATCTAAGCTAAAACTCGAGCTACCCATTTCTTACTGCTGATGACCCTGCGCCCATCTCTGCTTGAGGGCACGCAGACCCTCCAGGGGTCTCGTATCCCATCTAAACAGCCTTATTTACTAGCAAACTTCCCAGGAGGAGCATTTTGCTGCTTCCAAAACATAAAACAATGATCCAAGACTTAACACACCAACCTTTGAGTGCTTTTTCCATCTCTCCGTGTTAATTAGCAAACATGGTAATCAACTCACTACCAGGAGCTAAGCACGTGTGTGTCCATATACCTCCATTTCTGCCTGTGAGTGTGCAGCTCTTCCCCAATGGTCACAAAAATTAAGCCATTATCCAAGAGTCCAGAGAAGTGAAAGAAAAATACCGACTGTCAGGAGCGGGGTCTTCATGCATTATTTAACAAGAACTCTGTTGGCAAAACTGGTGTTGTTTTTATATAAAAGCTAATAGAAATTGTACCTCCAGGTGTCAAAACACTGATGGTAATTCCTGCTGCCTCAGACATCTTGATGTTTCAATTTTAGCAGTGTGAGGAGCCTGCAGGGAATCCAAGAGGGTAAAGTGCTTGTACTCAAAGAGAAGCAGAGAGAAGGAGAGCCTTTTTATTTCTTTATAAAGGGCTCAGGGGAACAGTTCTACTCACTGGAATTATCAGATCTGGTTCCCCTGCTCCTTCCCTTCCTTGAAAGAGGAAAGAGCAAGATAGGCTAACAAGGAGTGATTGTATCATGTCGACAGGGAACAAAAAAACCCATCAACAAGGCTGCTGAGGAGAAGCAGAAAGACAAAGATGAAGAGAACAGAAGATATCATAGGGATGCAGCAGCACAAGAGCAGCTGCAAGTATCAGGATGCCTAAATGGTGGAACAGTGATTTCAAAGTGGGGTTTTGGGGTGTTTTTTTTGAAGTTCATGCCTAAAAGCACAGCAGCACATTGGACCCCTTCCCCAGGTCCCCTCCGGTACTAACTTCCAACTGCACTTCTTCATTTCCACCTTTGGTGCAAGGAAAGATCAGAGCTGAACCTGCTCACACAAGACCAAAGCCAACGCTGGGAAGCTTTAGATGTGCTGACACTGGCGCACCCTGGGCCCTCGGGTACTCATTTCTATATGGAGCAGCCACCTGGTAGCTTTCCTTTTAAAATAGGATATTAGTTCCCCACATCAGCAAATGGAAGCATCTCCCAGATCTTCACTGTCCTTGCAAAGCACTGCAGATGGGGGCTCATCCACAACATCTCAACTGCCTCCTCCATCCCTTTCCCTCTTGTTAACCTTTTCACAGCTTCCTCCTAGGCTCACTTTGTATAAACCCACCTCTGAAACCCACTGCTGACAGCAGTGGCTGTGTATAGCACCCTACAGCATGAGTACACTGGGGGATGAAGCTGTAACAGCAAACCAACGTTCCTTCCCAGTGCAGGGCTTTCTGCCAGGGGCTTTCAAAAGTATTGATTTAAAATAAAAGTGATTGTCCATCTCCCTTGCTATCTCCCTATGCTGTCCCACAGCTCCTTTTTGATGCAGCAAAGGTGGGATCATGCAGAGTGGACTCAGCCCATTGCACCTCCCCAGAACCATGATGGAGCAGTGAAACAATCAGAGCTAAAGATGCATAGAGTCCCCCTTCCCGACCACCTCTAGTACAGCAAGCTCCACCCAGAACCAGAGCAAGTGGATCTGCACAGCCCTCAAAATCCACACTCTTGAACTACAGCTTCTAGGGCAACCCCAAAGACCACCTCATGGTCCAGGCTCATCCATTTCCATATCAATATCCACTATAGAAGGGGGACAGACAAGGAGAAAACAATAGCCCCGGAATCCACAAGCAGCTGAGGATGGCTTTCAAGGGGGAGAAACACAACTCCTCCAGGCAGCCGCTCAGCGAGGGGACACAAAGGTCCTGGAGATAACCTTCACTGGGTCAAACTCTCACAACCCCGTCGCAAAAACAGCACTGAGGAAATTCCCAAGGAAAAGTAAACAGATGCGAGAGCAAGCCTGCATCTGGCACTCATCTGGTCCTGGTCCTCAAGGAGTACCAGTACTGCTGCCAATCCCATTTCACCTAAGGACATGCCCAGCCCTTCACACACAAACTCCTTCTACACGGCACCCCACTGAGCAGCACAACCAGCCCCCTGGACCGGCATCCAAAGCATCCCAGGGTCTTGCACCACAGGGACCAATGCGCTCCCCTCCCACCCGGATCTGCATCCTGCCAGGTACCCCCCGGCAGGCCCCCTCCCCACACACAGACCCTGCCCAGGCATCACTCACAGCTCACTAATGTGTCAGGGACCGGTGGCCATCACTCCCATCCACCCCCAGAGAGACGTTTGTTGCCTTCTTGCTCCTCCAGCCACGTCTCGCAGCGCGCGGTATAAACTTTAAGAGGCAATGACCTCATTGGAGCGGGGAAGAGCGAGGCGGGGGAGCTGGCTACGTGCCACCTTCTCATTTTTCACATTAAAATAATAATTTACGAGAGAAAACCCATTTATTCATCTAAAACAGGGGAAAAAAATATCCCATTAGAAGCACCAGGCCTGCCTTGGAGTGCATCACTTGTACAGTGGCTCCTGCAGCAGCATCTCCTTGGTGTAGGACCCCCCAGCATCCCTGTATCCCTACTTCCAAGGCACAGCCCCAAGACACCCCAGTACTCAGGGAACATCAGGCAGCAGTGCCAGCATCTCCCCTTGTCTTCATTAAGGCTGACTTCCGCTGCACATGCAATTCCAACTCTTAATTTGTAACTCTTCCAAATGGGCAATTAAATAGGCAAACCATAGCTGGTGACTGGGATTTCAGCTGGCCGGGATGAGGCCATCAGGGCTCTGCAGCGAGCAGGAACTGCAAGGCATGTCATTAATTGTGCCCAGACATGTATCACACCCTAATTCTGAGCGCACATCCAGCATGTGTGCGGCGCTGCGTAGATGCAGGATACACGAATCCTGCATACTCACACATTTTATATGCTCGTATTACTTATGTTATAGATTCACACATACATTACTCATAGCTCTTAAGAACAGAACATACAGTTCATCTTGGCATGAATCCCAGAGGAAGGGAGAAAAAAACACACACAGAAAAAGCCCTGCAGTAACAAATCTAACTCGCACCGCGTCCAACAGCATCTGTGGTAGGAGGCAGAGCTGTATGATAGATCATCAAATGACTGACTGACTTTGTGCAGCACACCCCTGTGTCTCTGATAACAGCAGGGTTGACTGGCGTTTCAAGGGACATTTCCTGACTCGGAGTGTGCCACCACTCTCCCAGGTTTTTGGCTATGAAACTATGGAAAAAACAGCTTAATTCTGCAGTATGAGTTTAACAACCCCTCACGTGCATTAGTTCCACCCATGCACCCCTGCATTTCAAGTTAGGGACCAACTATGTTCATGTGGGACTGTAACTATCCCTAAGAAGTGCTGTATCTCAGAACTTAAGCATTCTAGCCAACACCACGCTGATCTCCAGAGCATGCTGACACAGCGGGAGGGATATTTAAGCTGCACACACCACACAACAACAGCAGAAAGTCAGGTTAGCACAAAGTGAAAATGTAACTCCTTAGCAGGACACTGTGCAATGAGAGCAAGCATTAGATAAAATAAATACATCACAGCACACTGCAGCTTCTATCCACCTTTGTAACCTCCACAGCAAGTCTGCAGCGTTTCAAAGCATTCTCCTTCACATCCCCTCCAAAAAAGGGCTTTGTCCACTCTTAAGAGCTTTATACCCAGCGTCACAGATTTAAAAGTCAGTTCTAACACTCCCATTTCCTCAAGGAGAAGAGAGCAGGAAGAAGCAAGGCAGAGCAATCCCAGCTTGGATCCCACCCGCAGCATCCCCCCCTCCTCCGCTGTGACCACAATGCCATGGTCCCTCCTGGGCAAAGGATTCCCAGCACACCAGGAGCGTCCTCCCCACTACTAACAGGAGCACGACCCTTCCAACCAGCAGAAGCACCCAACCCCTGAGTTTTGCGAGCAGAGTTTACCAGCACTAACTCCCTTGATGCGACAGCCAGCACGAAAACAGCAGCTGCAAACTCCCACCAGCCTGCCCCAAGTCAAAACACACCACGCACTGCTTTTCAGGCAAACCCAAATTACAGCATCATCTGCTGACTGTTCCCGGGACGAACAAACCCACATTAATTACAGGCTAAACTTTGGAATTCACCTCTCAAGAGCACGAAAACATCAGCAAAACTGCTTTGATCACACTGACAAATCCCTCTCCAGCCGACGGAGCCATGTGCGAGACCAAGACATTCCGGGGAGAAAACAACACCTAAAACTTTTTTTCCTCTCCTTTTTCCTTGTTGCTGCCCTCCCCCGCAAAGAAAACCACACACTCCAACGGGGCTGCAGGGATAAAATCACCTCGGAAAGCAGCCGGAGCTCACAAAACCCCACACTTCACCTCTGTCTGCAAGCGCTGGCCACCTCCAGGCAACCGCAAAAGTGGATTCCCAGCCTCCAGCACTGAACACTGTTTCTGTGTTGCCCGGCCAAGTTCCAGTTTTCCAAAGCAACTTCTTTCTGCTGTGGCCTAGTTTAAGCTCTCCAGACAAAAACGCCACCAAAACAAAAGCAGCCCAGCCAGCCCGGGGAGGGAAGCGGAGGGGTACTCACCTTCACAGCATCCCCGCATCTCCTCCTGCATCTTTAGCAGCCACCCTCTCAAACTTCAAAATAAATAAATAAAGAGAGGCCACACAGCCTTAAAAACCAAGCTGGAAATGAAATGGAAAGCCTGTAATTATTTCTCAATGCTCCTGCCAGTCTCAGCCTATAAACACAGTGGATTACATAAGTCCACCCCTCCTGTTTTGAAGCCAAAAGTATGAGCTTTTCCTCCAGCTCTGGCAGCAAGTAATAATTCCTCGTCGGCATGGCAACGCTGGCTGGCTTCCAGCAGACAATGGGCGAGTTGAAATACTGCTACGGCCTTTTTATAGCTTAGCTCTGAAAAACCTCTAAAATATTAGCTATCTGATGGCTAACCCAACTTGACAACCTCGCCTCCTTTAACCCTTCCCTTCCCGCACCGCTGCCCGGCACCATCAATGTCTGGGATCACCGGTGGTGATGCAGGGATGGATGTTGCTCTTCCCATGGATGGCACACGGGGACAGGTTCCTATTTAATGGATTTGTTGACTTCACCAGTGCAGCACCTGCCACAGTCTGGGTTCCCTCAGGTCTGTTTCAATGCTACTCAGCAGGTACCTTTGCTCTGCTGCACACGGGGCTCTCTTCTCAACTAGCTTAGCTTGAGAGAAAACAAACAGCAAAACAACACTTGTGTGTGCAGTTTTGTCATTGCCCCCGCAGTGATGAGGCCTGTGGGGCTCTGGGTGCGATTTGCGGAGCTGCAGGGAAGCAAGATGCTTTACAAAACCTCTCTCAGCAAGTCTTGGGAGAGCTCATCCGTCCTTTCAGGACGCACTGCAGGGATATCCTGAGCAAGCAGCTGAACTCGAGATGTCCTGTACCCTGTGCCAGTATAGGGCAACCTCCCATACAGTTTGGGCTTATTCTGCAGCTGAATGAGTTAAAAGCACTGACACACCCCAGCAAGACTGAGGACCAGCAGCAAAACTCAGAGGAGACAACACTGAAGACATTCTTCAAGACCATGGTGCAGTGAAGACTGATGAAGTTTAGGAGCCTCGTGACTGAATTTTAACCAAATCCTACCAAAATGAGCAGCTAACGCAAACATGCAGCAGCTCCCGAGATCATGCAAAGTTAATATTTACCCTTAATACACACACAAAGCTGCCCAGGATGACCCTGCTATCTCCAGACCCTGATCACCTGAAGGCCAGCGGGTCCATCACACCCATCCCGTTTACACCTCCGAGCAGGAGCTCAGTGAGTGCTGCTGCCATGTGCTGGCTCACTTGCAGCTCTGAATAAAACTCACCCCAAGGGCTGGGAGATCCTCTGCCATTTGCTGAATTTTTGCAAGTTAGCGAATAAGCAAAGAAAACAATAGAAATTAAAGAGAAAATTAAGAAACAGAAGAGCCAAGGCCACCACAAATACACAGTCAGCTTCCTTCTCATCGCTCAAAATAGTGCTGCCAGCGTCCACGATCAACTCCCAAGCCTGGCAACGGCTCTGGGAAAGCTCCTGCTCTGCACTGGTGGCTGCTGAGTCTCCAGCGCCAGCCCTCCGCTCACAGACTGCCCCGGGATCTCAGGAAAAGGCTTGAATGCACGGCCCAAGGGAGCCTTTAACACTCGCAAACCAGAAGGCAAACAAAACCCCAACATTTCTTTCTAAATCTCATTAAGTCAGAGCGCATGATTATGATTGTTTAATGTGCAAAGGTGATAACATTGCTCGGAGCTCTAGCTCAATTCATTATTTTATGGGGATAAACATACTAGGAGACGCTAAGTGCAAACCATAGAGGTTCCTTGCTACTCGTCCGGCTCGCAGCTGCCCAGCCTTTGCTATGAGGCAGCTCTTCCTAGTGCCATAGAAGAGCCCAGTTCTCACAGTAACTGTCCGAAAGAGAGTCAAGCACTCATCTTAGCACAAACCACGACGCAGCAAACCCCGGCAGATGCTGGTTCTTATGGCAAACTGTCCAGGACTGCCAAAAGCAGCAGTTGTCACTGATTATTAAATACACACACTGTGCTACCGCAGAGCCACACACAGGGTAGAGAATCAGAACCGGCACAGTGCATCTACCTGTGTCCCATGGGCTGAGAATGGGCTGAAGTTAAGAGACATCACCTAAAAATCCCTTAATGCTTTTTTCCAGATGAGAACGCAGGGATGCATGCCTGAACATCTGTGTTTTCTAGGGGAGAATAATTTATTTCTTACATTTATTGGCCAATTTTCCGGGTTCCACCCCATAAACAACAGGCAAACAAGCCACAGAGAACTGACACCTCCAACTTGTGGAGCGATGGGGTCTACCCTGCCCTGCTACACGCCGCAGACACACAGCCTCGGTTCATCCTCTGCTGCTCCAGTGAACCTCAGTGTGTCTTGGGGACACCTTTCCAAGCAGATCACATCTGATTCCACAACCTCCTTCACAGCTTCCTATTACCATGATGACATCTAATAACATGGCTACAGAACACCCTATCCCTAACCTGAAAAGAACTATTAGTGTAAAACAAAGCTGATGGTGGGTGCGATGTGGTATCACACACCATGGGGCCACAAAGATGTGGCACCTCCAAAGTGTGCATCAGCAGCCACAGTAAAGAAGAAATAAAATCAGAGCTAAACCATCTGGAGACACCTTGCTGCCCTTCCACAGACCAACCTCCCTTCTCCGGCCAAGGAACATCCCCACCATGACCCCAGCCACGTACATGTGTGATCCAAGATGGGGAATAACAACTCTCAACTACAAAGCCCCACTGAAACTTTAAAATGGCATCACGCTACACATGCTCTTCCAGCTTAAACCCTTAATTAAAGAGCCTATTCTGTACAGTGCTGGAGCCACTCCAACTCCCATTGTTAAATCTAAAATAAAACCCTGCAACCCCACAGCATCTGCAAGACATTAAAACATTCAATACTGACTTCTTTATTCAGCTTTAAGACACCATTCAATGGGTTTTTCCTCTCAAACTCCAAATCTAAGGGTTTCAAGAGAACAACCAACAGCATCTCACATAGGATGCTTTTTCTTCTTTTTTAGATTAACCTTCTTCAATAATATCCTTGACCTTTAACAATTCCAAAGCAATTAACTATACACTTGGTCATGTACAGCCTCTGGACAGACTGCAAGACCAGGATGCATCCAACGCTGGGTGTCAGGACAAAGTAGACTCTAGCGTGGAAGCCAGCTCCAAATACAATCCATTCATTCACAGGGACAAAACAAGAAAGAAGGCAGATTTGACCACAGAAAATCACCATGAGCACCAGAAAAATACCACAGAAAGACAACCCTGGTCATTGCTAATAAAGCCGGAGCCACAAGACTGAACCTTGTTGTTATTACCTGTTATTCCAAGGTGAGTCTTCACTTTTGCTCTTCCTGGACAAAGAGGCACTCGCAGCCAGCCTCTGCAATGTCAAGGGGAACCTACATTCACTGCATGGAGAGCAAGATTTCAAGCCCAGTCTCTGGGAATATCACCCATTTAGCAGCCTCTACCCATGCTGGCAGACCATGACAGGCCTCCATGTTTCCATAAAGCCCATATAACTTTAACAATACTGCTCGTATTCCTCCTGTAAGCAGCTTCGCAGCCACAGAAACATTTATTGGAGTGCCAGGTGGAAGAGAAAACCCAAGGATTACCAAATTACAGTGCAGTCCATGGAGCAATGGATGCTTCAGGTATTCCCTGTAACAGAGGCACGCAAGAAGGCGACTGGATGAAAGAGGCAGGTCCAGAAAGCATGTGGACATCCCCAATGAACACAAGCTCAAGTGCGTGGCTGGGTTCTGCTCTGCCCGAGGTGCACCTTGTCCCCATGAGGAGCCTGCCCAGGGAGAGATACCAGATCAGGCCGGTTCCCACCAGCAAGCAGCCAACTACACCCCAGTCAACTGCACAGGCGCTTTCATCTCTGTTCAGGTGACAACATCTTATCCGGGCTGTGTCCACGGGCACTCCTGCCTGCTTGCTCACAGCAGCTCTGCTGCGCCCAGGACATGAAAAGGGCAGCGAGGTTCTGTGCAGCAGTCCCACAGCTCATCACCCGGCTCAGTCACGCTGGCTCTGAAGTTCAGAAAAGGAGGGGGAAAAATGAAATCACAGAACCAAATACAAAAGCCTGACCATTAGCGGGAGCAGGTTTGTGTGATCAACTCTCCCCCACTTGCCAAGTCACTCTGTGGCCACAGTAGCAAACCCATGAGGCAACTCAGTCCTTGCGTGCTTGATCTACCACACAGCTCCCAGGCTCCTACACCGACAGCTACGTAGCCAGGGCTAAACCACTCTCTCGCTCCACAAGCCAGAGCCTTCACACACACACCCAGCCCTAGGTCCTGTACACACGGGGCATACCTGCCTCTACTAGCAGAGCCTGCAGCACAGAAGAAGCTTCACGTGGGCCTAGAAACAGGCTCCAACATCAGAAAAGCTGCTAACCCAGGCAAAACAAGGCAGCACGTGGCACGTACGTAGGGACTGAAAGATGCTGGGTGAGTAACACAAAGGCAGGAGGTGGAAAGAGACAACTCATTCAGATCTGTGCACTACCAGGCAGCGCCTCTCCAACAGGATCAAGGAGACCAGCAGCCGAATGTGCCCCATGGGCTGAAGGAGCCCACTGCAGCAGAGCAGAGCTCAGGTTACACACACCCAGCACTGGCACATGGTAAATAGCTGTGAAAGGAGAAAAATCTGTGCTAGTAACAAGATAGCTTAGAGGGAGGAAAGAAGGCAAAACACCCCAACCAAACAAAAAGCCCAACAAAGGGGAGTGGGGGGAAATATTTCATCACATCTTTTAGAGAAACAAATTAGAAGGAAATAAAAACCAAATCAAGAATGTGATCCCAAGCCCTGCTATGCCAGTAAGTCTTCTCTAATTGTTTCAGTGAGTTCTGGACCATGCCCTTGCCAAAGGCACTGCCTGGGCTATTTAAAAAGCATCCACAACTAGTCCTCAGAGGCAAAGCACTACAGCGTGCAGAACACTACGAACCTTCCTAAGACTTGGGAGACCACTGCAGAAAACACAAGAGGCCACACGGACAAGCAGGGCCCGCAAGCAAAGAAGAACACGGTGAACGTATTCAATAGCGAACTCACAGAACAGAGCAAATCCCAGAAAGACCAAAGAACACCCGGCTAGCTCAGGCTGGATGTGGAAACAGGAGAGCAAGATCAGCAGAAATACAAACCACACTTGCGCAAGCCAAAAAGCTAGGTACAGACTGAGGACAAGTGCCCAGCCACCGACCAGAAGCGGTAGTCACGGGGATTCCGAAACCAGGCTGAAAACTCAGCATGTTTCCCATGTTCTCCTCCCTCAGGAAGGGGTAAGTCCACAGCCAGCCAAGCACCACACCAGCCCTCTTGCAGAGGATTCGACCTTCCCTTATATGCAGCCTGAAACAGAAATATCCTGTCGAGAACAAACCCAAACAGAAAAGCAAAACCAAGACGAGGGCTGTGCCCTGGCCATGCAATTCAGACACTTCCCAAACACACACCACTGCCTGCTGTTTATTTTCAGCTGGAGCTTCCCCTCCACATCCACCTCCTCCCTCCTTCC
Organism: Lathamus discolor; assembly: GCF_037157495.1. Classification (NCBI taxonomy): domain Eukaryota; kingdom Metazoa; phylum Chordata; class Aves; order Psittaciformes; family Psittacidae; genus Lathamus; species Lathamus discolor. Next base: position 11,355,550 of record NC_088895.1, on the reverse strand, counting down.
ACGCACAAACTGATGGGCCTTTTAAGATCTCCTATCTGCTGGCTCTGCCCACCGCATCCTCAGCATTTAAAATAAGCAGGCTATGACAAACGCTGGGTAAACCCAGCCACTATGAATACTGCAAAGGCAGAGAGTGGCTGAGGGGTATTGCAGACTAGTCAGATGCTTCACTATTTTGTCCCCAAGAGCTCGGCCAATCCATTTAGCAATGGAGCAGGGCTAATAATAGACACAAGGATACACAGGAGATAAATGTACACAAGACAAAAATAGATCCCAGCCTTGTTATAATTTTAATACAGGAGCTAAACTGGGAAATGATAAATGAAGACCGCTTCCACAATTGAGGCAAGAGGAAGATTTAACTCCCAACAGCCCACGAGCAAGCACAGACACTCAGATCTGGATGGGGGATTTCCGAAAGCTGAAGGACAGGATGAGCATTACTTATTTAAGCACCACATTATTTCAGCTTACATCAAACAACCCAATGCTCCACTCTTTGCCTGGGTAACCAGAAGCAGGTTTTAAGCAACTGTGCATGCTCTCAGACATCAAGTACCTGCAGCTGTAGCACCAATAGCTATCTCGAGAAGTTGCTTTCAGCTCCCTGAGCAGAACAGCACTCATTTTGATCCCCGTCAGTGATGGCAAATTAAAGCTTTAATACACTCATACACGCTATAAAGGCCATTGACATTTGTCCTCACTGAGCGTTAGCCTGTCTCCATTCTACCTGGTTAACCACACTACCCCCACCGCCCCTGCCTCTGCTTTATAGAACAACTTCTGGTGTTTAATGAGATGAACTATTTCCCCATGGAAATTATGTGAGGGATAACTCTTCCCTTCCCACAGGAATACCTCAAAGATTTCACAACTTAAAGCTCTGCGTCATCATGAGTTATCCTTTTGTGTACACAAACATCTCCTGTATGATCAAATGAGGACAGACGCAGGGGCTGTGAGCCAAAGGAGAGCTTCCATCCTCGGATGTGACCTGCAACCAGGTGTCTCCAGCCCAGGGTTTCACCCAGCAGCTCCCAGACACTGCCCATGCCACCACCTCCTCAGCAAGGAGTGTGCCGGGGCAGATCTTTAATCACATTCAAGCCCTCTCCTGAATGACTGCTTGACCCTCTCCCTCCCTTACAAGCCAGCCCTGCCCATGGTGTCAAAGCTCATTAAAGGTCTGCCTGGAGGCTAAGGACCACAGGAGCATCCTTCTTCAGGTGACTCTCAGATTGGAAGGAAGTCCATGCTGGCAGACCATTGCCATAAAGAAGTGCAGAGAAACCCCATCCCCATCACTAACTCAAGGACAGGTCAGGTGCTTTCAGACAAGACCTAAGACTCAGACTTCTTTCAGTGAAGTAAGACTGGACCAGGCTAAATGTCAGTGCATGTCTCCTCTGCTCAAACCATCCTACTAAAAAGGAGCAAAGAGTCATGTTCCAGACAGGATGAACTTTTTATAGGAAGCCATGGATATCTGCACACTTTGCTGGAAGTCTTTCATCGTGCACACAAGGTACAATGCTATCTAGTAATCTGAGGAAACATCCATGGGATTTTCAACCTCCTCTAGAAATGGAGGTTCAACAGGAAACCACAAATACACCAGGCAATTAATTTTTCTTTACCAAATGTTTCCAGTCATGTCGCAATTTTAACAGTAAGCAAACTATTTGGGTTCTTTCCAGCTCTTGTGCAATGATGTTCCTCCTTTTTCATTCTCTTTTCTTAAATAATCTCACTGAGATTTGAAAGAGTTTAACACAAGTTAGGGAGGCAGCGTGAACAGAGCGTATCCTCCCCATTACATACTTACCCCCCCCAAGTTGTTTCCATATCACATAGCAGAGGTTTTGTACAAACAACCAAGACTTTTCCCAGCTAAAAATACAGCCAACAGCCAAAGAAATAAGAGCAGAACAACGTATCTACCGACAGAGCAACGCCAAGCTATCTGAACCACATAAATAAAAGTCTCATTCAAACATTCCCCCCTCCCACCCTTCCCAGCACCATTCCAGGAGAACAAAGAAACATTAAGTCTTACTTTCCTGGTGTATATTTGATCAGACCTTCTGTTAACACAATATGACAACGGCAATGAAGGGAAGAATATCACAGCTAAACAACCGTCTACCATTCCCCTTCCTTCTGCCGAGTCCTTGCTGACGCAAGGATGGAGCAGCTGCTGTCTGTTTTTAAACAGCTCCATATTTCATAAGAAGCTGCTGATTTCTGAAAGGACAGAAAACCCAGCCAATGGCTTACAAAATAAGAACCAAATGAAATCAATTCAGGACACACTATTCAAACATCGTGTCCATTTGCTCAGCTTCCTTTCGACATACCACCACAGCTGAAATTCCTAAGGCGAGCTCGTCCTCTGTCTCAGCCTACTCCGTTATCACCACGAGCACAACTTTTAAGTATTCATCTGAAACAGAGCAGAGGACGCTGGAAAATCCCTCCCACAACTCTAGAGCAGGAAAATCTTGAAATAGGGGAGAAAAGAAACCCATGTGTCCAGCTTGATGCAATCACAGGAACTACTTCTGCACCAAGTTAACACCACCCTCCCCTTGCTGGTTTTATTGCGGAGGAACAGCGGATCAACATTAAATGGCCATTTGGGATGGAAAAACTCATTGAAGGACCTAACCATACATCTTGAACTCTGGAAAACTTACCAGCAAAAGACATGTTCATAGTAGTTTAGGGATACATCAGGTATCTGGGAAACCCCTCATCACTACTGGAATTCCACACAAAGGTCCTCCTCCAAATCTACATCATAGGATAGAGGTCACAGCGTATTAGGACCTCAAAAGAAAGGAGCTTAAACCTTCTCTGTTCTGACTCTGCAGCTCTCACTTTGGCTGTTAAAAGCAATGGGTTAGAGCAGGCGAGTCCCTCCTGAGGGGCTCCAGACGCCTGCTGGCTCCTTTCTAGTTAATAGCTGCTGTAAGAATAGCGCTTTTTCGTCTGTTTGTGTCATGTTGATTAGCTTAGATAAGGACTTGGGGAAGGAGCAGGGAGAAGAGAACATGCAGGGGGAGGAGGATTTAAAAAGAAAAAAGAAGGCTTTCATCTGCTCTAATAATTAGCAGGTCATGCTGAAAGTGATCAGCATCCCTTTAAAGCAACTGTGCATGAAACGTGCAGAGCCCTGCTCAGGTCACTGAACCCATGCAAGTCACTTAGTTGTATCAGTCACCAAGCCCCTGTGGCTTTCTAAGCTCCTCTGGCTTCATAAGGGCTCTGGCTAAGATCCTTCTCCTTCCACATTTCCACTCTGGGACAAGGCTCACTGATCTTGCCACTCAGAAGGGCAGTGGCCATGAAGATGCCAAAGCCAACCAAAAACTAATGAAAGGCTTGAAAAGGACCTTCAGATTCTCTGATAAGGAAGCACAGAGAAACTTACTGTAAAGCATTTGCTATTCCTGGAGAAAGCAAACTGGGTGCAAGAGCCTCCTGTTAATCACCGGGAGGTTTTCCCATCAACAAGAAAGAAACAGACTCCAAACGTGACATAGAGCTTCCATGATTCATCGCCAGAGCTGCTGTCCCAGGCATCCCTCTGCAATGCACATGTGGATTCACGCAGAATAGATGTTGGGGATCCAGCTGCGAGTCCCCAAGACCTTGCCCCTCTGTCAGACAAGCTTGAATACTCATTGAAGACACTGTCTGGGACTTAACACATAAGCCCTGGTGCAAAATGAACCAGGGCAGGGAGGCATTAAACCAACAACTCTGATCATTTGGGCTCCCTCTCCTCCCCACACTGCCTTCAGGAAAAGCCAGCACTCACCTCCTGGAGGGGCAGGACTAGTTTTGCTGGAGCACATGTCCTTTAATAGACCTGTCCTCCTCAAAAGGAGGTGAAAAGATGGTTATGACAATAATTCCTCCTCTGATGTACTCACATCCTTCTATTAAGGACACATTACCTCAAAGGTCAGTAATTGCCAGCCAGAGCCAGCTCTGCCTTGATAACCCATCTTCCAAATGCACTAAGTGCCTGACCGTGCCCAGGACACCAAGAGACTGTCCTCAACACTCTGTATGGAGAGAGCAAACTTTCTGTGACGGCTGTGTCTTCATCACAAGTGTCTAATTTCAGCAGCTTTCCCTTGCTTCAAAGTCGTTCTTCCATCTCAGCTTAACACTTATCCCCAACCCGACGCACACTTCCAAAGCACCCCTGCTTGAAGCAGGCCCGGAAAGACGGAAATTAAGAGATTAATTTCAAATAAAGCAATGGATTTCGTCATTGTAGTCAGAGTTACCAGATGTGCCATCAGGCCCCAATGCTTAACAAAGGCGGAAGTCTCCCCAGGCACACAAGCGGATGGGAAGGACAGAGAGTAGTCCCTATGACATCAGTGTGGTACCTGGGCTGATCTAGGAGGGCAGAAACCCTATGTGGGGAAGGGGTAAAAAAAACACCATATAAGCAGCAGAGACTGAAATCACCCAAACTCCCTGCATACACCTCAGTAAAACACAGAACACCGCAATGGTCTCAAGAGCATCAGGAAGGAGCCAAAGCAAACCAAAGTGTGAAATACATCCCTCTGTGGTACCAACATCTGAGAGAGGGGGAGCTTCCCCCACAGGGGCAGTGTGGAGACCCTCAGTGACAAACCTACAGCAATTATTAGGAAGGCATCATCCATACATAATTTTTAATTTAATTTAATTAGGCCCCCTGCTAACTTCATTACTTATTTAACCGGGCTGCTCATTCAATTTACGTTGCTACTGTTGCAGATAACTGCTCTGGGCCCCACCTCAGTGGGAAACGCACTGGAGGATGCATTTGGGAATGCTGTGGCCCCAAACCCATGCTCCCCTGACACTCAGCACCTCTCCTGGGATGGAGGCATTCACAAGGATTTGATCAAAGGTTTTATGCCTCCATTTTTCTACGCTCATGCGGAGAAGTCCAGAGGAGCTCAAGGAGGAAAAAAGGACTAAAAAATCCCCAAACCCAACAGATTTATCACTTGCGCACACCAGCCAAAGCAGCAGCCTCCCACACAGTTGCCAGATACTTCTTTTTCCACCTAAGAAAATACTACTCTGTGGGGTTTGGGGATATATCACTCATCACCCAAAGAGCATCCTTATGAAAACCATCGTCTCCAGCACATGACACAGAAGGTCAGGACAGAAATCAGAAAAGGTCTCACGCAAGCAACTGCTCTTGCAACACTCCTGGGGCCAGCGAGGTTGGGAGCCTGAAGCTGAACCTTTCACACCAAATCAAGCCAGAACCAGAGGATCCAGCTCCCCAAAGCCTCCGTGGCCAGCATGCGCATCCTCCTCCCGATAGCTTCAGACAGCCACATCCCTCCCAGTCTGCCAGCCCTGCCCGCTCCAGCTGCTCAGACACAGCAGCATTTAGGAGCCTCCTCAGAGGACTGAGTCAGAAGCCCCAATTCCCTGCCTGATCAGAACAGATGCAGCACCATGGCTGAGAAACAGGAAAGAGAAAACAGCACTTCTAGCAGATCCCTGCAAGAGCCTGCAGTAGGTAAGAAGGTACCTCAGTCTTGGCAACGTCTGCCTCAGAAAACTCAGATATAAAGAGCCCTGACTGACAGGAGTAAGAGAGTGTGAAATGCTACAGACAGTAGCCTGAAATGAGGTAATTCTCTGTTGGGACTTCTGTTTGTTTGTGGGGGGTTTGTGTATTTTTAATTCATTCAGTTCAACAGTTCTTCCTCAAATCAAACTGCTGTGCGTGTTCTGAGCATCCATACAAAGAGATGAACAGCTGGCCAGCAGGAACACCCTGGGGCATCCTTCCATCCCTTGTGCAACAGTCCTGCTAGTGCAGAGGTGCTGCACACCATCATGGGAGCTGCCTGCACACTCTGAACGAACGTCATCACCTCGTGCAGTATGTTGGAGACAGTGTTGTGACAGCCACTTTTCAAGCTCCAAATTGACTCCAGACCCCAAAATCAGCCCTCAGGAGCTCAATATAATTTGCTCCAACACACAGGGCTTGTATGAAGCATCAGTTCAGGGGAGCACCCTTATGGACCATCTCCAACTGGCACTTTGGAACCTGCTATATTAAAGGAAAAGAGATACAGATCCCCTGGTAGTGTCGTTTATTTTGAGGTTACCAGGTAAACAAAAGGACAGGAATCACTGCCACAAAGATGAACAATTCTGTCACGAAGCCAACGCAGTCAAAGCTGTAATAGCCACAATCACTACAAAGCCTTTAAGGAGAACCAGCATCAGAAGTGATGAGTTTTCCAGCTAGATCTCATAAAAACAAACCTTTGTCTCACTCACAACCCCATACTGATCACGAACACAACGCGCTCAAAATTAAACCTTACGCCAAGGAAAAGCAGAGCTGATTTTTCATTTCATTAAGTACACATCCTCCCCAAGAGCAACAGGAACCACTGCACAGCTTTAGGGGCCATGTAAATGCTGGAGAGCCTCTCAACAGGGAAGGGGACAGGCTCACAGCAGAGCCACCTCTGCCAGCCTGTCCTCATAGAGAACAGTGGCAGAGGCTAATAGCTGCATCAGAAGGACCAGGCTTGGCTACCAGGCCAGAGATGGGGCTGAAGTGGCAATGCCAGGATTATTCCACCCTTCACAAAGCAAAGGGATCACATTAACTCCATCAAAATAGAGGATCTCGGCAATCCTCATTTCCTACAGCAAACAGTTCTCAGCGGCCTCTTCCAACCTCCCCCAGCAGGAAGAGGAGAACTTCTAACACCTCATCACTGACATTTAAGAAGGTGAAGCTCCAGCCATCAAGTTGACACCGCAGCAGGGGATGCAGCTCACAGGTACACACAGTTGCATCCACCCCAGAGAGAGGATTTCAATTTACAGTTTAAAAAGGAGAGAGGAAACTAACCTACAAAAACCAATCATCTTGATCTGGGATGTATTTATCCACACATACCATGTGGCCACACCATAATGTGAACACCTGGGTGGATTACGTGTTTCTCCTCCACCAGCAGCATCCAAGGCATGCTCACATCTGGAATCCTTTATGTTTTAAATGCTACTTCTGCCTTCTCCTTGGTGCCAAAACGCCTTAAGGAAGCAGCACATGCATGGGGGAGGAAAGGAGCAGAACAGTCAGTAATGTATCAAGACACTTCAGATATCAACATGATGAACGCAGCAGACAGCTTGAGGAGCAGACATCCACTGGTGTGCACTGTAGGCAGCAAATGAGGGGGATGCCATGGTTTTTAAAGAAGGTCGCAGTAGGCAAAAGTTACTGTTCTCCTGTGGCTTAAAATAAAAAGCACATTCACATCACTCCCAAGTAAACCTCATGTTTGTTGTCTCTGTTTCTTTGTTTGCTATGGAGAGCTCTAAAGCCAGGCAGCAACGTTTCCTGGCCAGCTAATGCTATTCGCTTACAACTTGCAAATCTCAGCTTGCATCTGGACTGTTCTATGGCACAAGAGTGGCAATGAATTTCATGGGCAGCCCCTGAAGCACTCCACAACACAAAGCACCAAGAAGTGACACAGAGTACTCTCCAAGGCTGCCCCCAGCCAGCCTGCTGATCAAGGTCCTTTTAAAGCAAGAACTTTATAATGTGTCTCTCTAGCTGCTCGGGGAGACAGCATTAAAACACAAAGGCACACAGCTCTCATGCTAATGTTTCCATCTGCTCAGAAGCTGCATTTATTTAAGGACAGAATAAAAACCGAGCGTGCTGTGCTGATCCTATGCACAGACACTTGGGTGCCTCAATCCTTTTAGGCATCCCCAGAGATTGTCAAAGCATCCTTGGGGACACGCAGATAAACAAACATTAAAGGAAGACGCATGTCAAGAGGCCCATCAGCGGCTCTGTGAGGGATGTCTGGCATAAGAAGCACACAGAGGGCCATGAAAAACGCCTCTGCCTTCAATCACATCTGGGCTGACCCTCAGACGGGCTCATCTCACACAGCCTGCCCTTTGTCCTTGCTCCAGTTACCCCAGCAAAGACTGGAGTGACCCCAGCTAGCCTTTCAGCTCTTTGCTTTCAATGCCTAGCCTTCAAAGAAACCTGACCCAAAGTCCAATGAGGTTAATGGACAGGCACATGTTGACATCAGCGAGATCCCTGGATAAGGCCACCACAGTGTTTGCCTTATTCTTGGAACCAGCACTACCTGGAAGTCAAGGAACAAAGAGGTTGACTGTCTTGCTATTCCCAAGAACCAGCCTGTCTCCCGTACACAGCCCTGGGCAGGGCTCAGGCAAGAGGGGACTGATACTAGGCGGCTTTTTCCATACCATCCATCCTGTGTTTCCCCACAGCAAGCAGCCAACACAGCCAGATTCAGAAGTCAAACCCTGGAGAAAAGACACCAAGCTGGGGGGAGACCTGCATACAACGTGCTGAGCTGCATTACGACTCTACCTCATCTTGTGCGCCACAGCACCCACATTTGCAGTCTCAAACTTCATAGACCTGGTTTCCTCAGGGGATCAAGGGTTACTCCCAGCATCTGTCCACCAGTAACAGCAGACATGACCTTGTTTGAATGCAGCACATAACATTGGGACTGGCAGCAGGCCCAAATACTTGCCTCGTAAGGCCAGAGGTTCGCAGAGCAGCTTCGTTATTTACTTCTAGTTTAATTCTATCCAAGGTGATTTTTGGGCTGTGCTCCAGAGACATTTACCTCTTTACCCTGCCACAGACATAAGGAACCCACTTATTCCCCCAGCAGAACCAACATCATCTGCACCATTAGTAAACCCAGGCCTTTGATAGAAGCTCCCTGAAGATCCTCACATGACATAAGAGACGGGAGCTCTGAGAGACAAGCTCTCCTCTGCTCCCATGCCAGAACACCTGTTTATTTGGATGCCAAATACTCAACAGAAAGCATGAGCCATGCTTCTCCCCCGCTTCTTTTGAAGATGACGGATGCATCTGGTTGGGAAGCCGAGCAGCAGCACTCAAAAAGGCTTTTCTAACACCCCCGTAGCCCACAAGCAAGACACGCAAATCAGTCGCTAACAAAGATCAAGTCCTCATTAGACCTGAGATAGGAACGGATCATACAGAACAGCAAGTCTGAGTATTTGTGCATTAAAGCTACTTTTCTACAGCAATGAAGAAGAAAGAAACAAAACAACCCAAACAAACAAAGCGCCTAAGGCACTCCCAGGCAGGACATGCAAGCGCAGTAGACTGTTCATGCTTAAAGGGAAAGGAACAGTGAACCACCCTGCTCCCTTGTATATAAAACACGTCTTTCGGCACGCAACTCGGCATAGAGACTGCTGGAGACCCTCAGCACTGCGTAATGTGCCCCAGGCTGTTGGTATGAAAAGGGATGATGGTTTACTTGGTGTTAGCACAGCATAACAGGCTTCCAGGTGTATGTTCCTCTGCACCCACATCTGCAGAGCCTTCGCACAATGCAGGCAGCACAGCTAGGACAGTGTTCAGTCTTGGCTGTACTCAAATCACCCACCAGCAGCTTGGATACCAGAAGCTTCAGAAGCTTCTCAGAAAGCAGTGCCTTGCTAAGAGTAGCAATACTGAGCCTTACTCAGTTTGAAACAAGCCACTGCATCAGTAGAGCTCCACTAGTGCCACAAGACCAGGGAGAACATGGTGCCATAACTATGGCACCAATTCAAACACCAGTAGGGACAGACAGCAGCTTGCAGGGTCTTCAACCAGCCCTCCGCCTGCCTTGTAATGGTCCTGAAAGAGAAGAACCATGCTCTGTTAGGACCTAGAACAGAGCCTAAGGAACAAAAGCATGTTACCAAGCCACAACACCCAACATTGCCGTGTTCACAGCACCGGGTTGATACCAGCTGAGCAAGCTTTTACCCACAGACACTGCCAAGCTCTGCCCCACGCTGGCTCCGTTTGCACTTCACAGTGGAGATGTTGTCCAGCAGCAAAGACCAGGCGAAGGTCACCAAGGGGAGGGAGGGAGCTCTAGAGAAAATGTACGGCATTGTTGGGAAAGCAGCAGGAATGTGGCACAAAGGTAACTGCTACAGCCCGGGGCCGCCAGATGAAAGCAGGATCAATACTCCACTATGTTGTTCAAGCCATTTATTAGGTGGGGGAGGTGGAGATAAATGAGTGTTTGAGTTGCCAGAGGGTACACTTTCACCCCAATCTGAGTCAGCCAGAGCTGAGCTCCTGCCCGGCAACACCATCCCAGCCAGATGATTTCAGCCTTACAGTTCACTTAACCACAGAATATAAAGAGCCAGTAACCCAGCAGTCGATAATGGAATAAACCATAGGTCAGTGACCAGGGGAAAACACACCATTTAAAATGATTCCAATATTGACACGCACAGGAAGCAGGCCAGTGCTTTTATTTATTTATTTTAAGCAGCCTGTCTGCTCCGGAGCCAGCTGCTAAAATTACAAGGTTAGATTCTCAGAAGCCTGTGGGTAAACTGCGTAATGCCAGCACACACATCACCACAGCACAGTGCCCGTGAGCAGGGCTGAGCGCGCATCGCCCATCACCGCATCGCTGGGGTACCCGAGCACAGCTCGGCCAAGCTGCCTCCTTGCAAGAGGGAGAGCACAGACTTGCTCAAAACGCTCAGCCAGAAGCCCAGCCAGGCTCGTTTATAGCTCCATTTCCTCTCAAGGCTGCTTTTCCCCTGGAAAATGCTGCAGTGACAATTTGCACCTTAAGATTAAAAGATTGCTATGGCTCTCTAGCAACTGAAAACACCCAGAGACGCTCTGTTCCCCTCCCAGGTCCAAGGAGCAGTTCTTCCATCTCACATGAGCAGAGCGAGGGCAAGGTGACACAAGGCATTGCACAGGCACCGAGTGAAGAACATTTTGGCTGAAGTTCACACACCACCTCAAAGCAGCCCTATTTCCTCAAAATAAAACCAGACAACATGAATTCAGCAGGGCAACTCAGACACTAACTCTGGCCAACCTCTCAGCCCCATCAAGTAAAGCAAAACCAGCTGCACCGTGTGCACCAAAGAGAGTTTCCAACCTTTAAGATCAACAGAAGTACTGGGTACGATCTGATGCTCACACCCCACCACACAATTAAAGTTAAATCTTAACACGTTCAGACAGCAGGGTCTCGATGCCAATTCATCCTATTTGCAGAGCTGGCTGCTGTGATCCTCTGGCCAAGCTCCCTGCACTGAATGCAATCCAGAGCACTCTTCATCCATGCTGGCACTCGTCACAGCCATTGCTCTGTGTGCCTTCACCAACCTGCCCGGGCTGATGCAGGCAGAGCCAGCAGCGTGGCACTGAGGCACCATTTTGCAATGGCAGCAGAGGGAATGCAGAGCTGAGATTGATGACTTTTCCAGGAGAACACCAAGGAAATAAATAATGCTGTTCCCAAAACTCTGGGGGTTTTCCTCAAAAATACCTGCTTGCCAGAGGGAAAACCTTCAAGGGTGAGCTTAGTGCTTAACAGAAAGACCAAATTAAGAGGTCTGGAGGCTACTTGCTCTGTGTCTCCTCCAGCAGGAGTGGAATAGAGCAGTGAAGATAGTGGAGCAGAGCTCCTGCATACCACCGAGGGGCAAGCAACCAACACCAAGGGCTGCACTACAGTTCAGCTTCCCACCCCAGCCCTTCCTTGGCACCTTTCTCCCCAGCACTAACAAGCCCACCAAGATTCCCACCAGCAGGAGAGGCACCATCCCATTAAGGACTGGACTCTTGCCATAGACGCACTGAACATGTGCCACCCTGTGCAATGAGACAGCTCCGGCTGCTCAATGCCAGCCTGCCCAGGGCTTGAGCCTGGCACAGCCTTCATTCAGCGTCTGTCCCTGCCTCTCATCTGCCTGGCAAATAACCAGCAGGTAAACGACACCCAGCTAGCACTTTGCTTACCGACATGGTAAAAACCCTCTACTTTCTACTTTTTTTCTTTACTTTTTGGTGTTTTTTAGTATCGGTGAGTAACAAAGCCTTAATCCAGGCTCAATAAGGCACTGCAGAGCCTGGCTCAGCTCACTCCGGCTACAAACAGATCAATAGCTTTCTTATATCTCACTGCTCTGCTTGGGAGGGAAAAGGGGCCACTTCTTTCCCAGCCAAGACATCTGCACAAGGCATCTGTGTGCTGGGAGCCAGGACCCCTCACGGGGAGAGCTGAAAAGAGATGAAAGAGCGCTTTGGCACAGCAGAGCAGGCTCCTCTCACCCTCATCTCGGCTGGCACTGCCAGCACGTTTCATGTGGGAAAGTTTTCGGCCCCAGTTTGGCCTCCCAGCCGCCGCTGGGGTTCTGTACTGGTTATCCACAGCGGGGTGGCAGGAGCCGCTCGGAGCAGGGGTTCCGATACTGGAGGTGGGACTGCACAGGCCTCCTGCTCTGCCCGGGCAGCTGCTGACAGAGCTGCTTATTCTGCACATCCATAAGCTTAAAAAATGAGGCTCAGAGGCACTGAGGAGGAAGCACAGAGGAAAGCCAGCCCTGGATGCAGGAACGCTGCGGTGCAAATCAATCAGCTGCTCTCTGCCTCCCTAACAGCAAAGGGTCCAGACGTCCTTACAGAGACGAAGACCATCTGCAGAAACCTAATGCAGCCAGATACTACAGCCCCACAGCAACACCTCAAGGACATCAGTGAGCACATGCTTCCTCCCCCCCCAGCTTGGTCGGCAGACCAGCCACCAGCTACCCCAGCGGTAAGTCACCAACCCCACAACTTAAAAACAACAGTTCACACAACCCCTTATTACAGACATCAGCAGAGCTGTGTCAATTAGATTAGGCTCTGCCTTGTTATCCATCATGTTTACGGTACATGTGAATGCTTTCTAAAGAGCAGATGCTTTTCAGGTTTAATAATTCAACTGTTTAGAATGGAGCACTGAAAGACCCTGCACACAAAGAACTAAATGCATGCGCCACAGAAGCCTCTTTGTTGATTTTTGACTTCTATTTTTTCCTTTAAATATGAAAGTACCAAGAATGCCAGAAATTTTCGCTTCTGAAGAAATGCCAGACAAAGGCGATGTCTAATGGATGGAAAGCATCTGGGAAGGAAAAACAAAACCGAGGCGATGCTCAAACATATCCTTGCAGGACAACTTCTGAAAGCCATGTGAATAAGTAATAGAGGCTTCCCTTGACACAGCAACAGCAAAAGCTTCAATGGACAACGTCATCCGGACTTGATCTCTCCTGCAGATCAAGTGCCACACAAGCAGGAAACAGCTGACGCTCAGCTCAGCCCAATTACATCCCGTGCCCACTCCATAAAGGGCCTCCTCTTCACTGCAGGCAAATTCTCACCTCCAGCTCTGCTCTATTCACGGGCAAACAGCCTCTTTGCCCCTTGAAGGCAAGAGGCAATAAGCTGGGTTTGTGCACTCTGTTCCAGCCCATTGGAACGAAGCCGGGATGGCTGGGGGTGTCCAACCCACACCACCTCTGCAAGGATGCTCAGCAGCACAAGCGCCGGGTGGAAAGCCGCAGAACCGCCATGGCCAACCTTGGCTCTGATAGCATCTTCCTGGAACACGTCACTTAAGGTCTCCAAACCTCAACTTCTCCATCCGTTAAAGGAGAGTGAGCAAAACCTTGCCACTGACTGGAAAACGCCTGCAAGAAAGACTTCCCAAGTGTGACATGCAATGTCCTTGCTATAGGGGCCCCTAGTGTCCCGCAGAGACCCCCGTGCCCGTAAGTGCCCCAACAGCCATGGAGATTTTTAATCATTTTCATTCGGTTTTAGTAATTTTTCATTATTTATAATCACTTTTATTCACTTTTCATTGAATTTCTTCAGTTTAATTCCTTTTTTATGTGGGTTTTCGTCACTTTTTGTTCACTTTTATTCAGGCCAATTCACTTTTTATTCCCTTTTTAATGGCATTAGGATGGGTCTGGGCTGGGTGCGGGGGCCAAGGCAGGGATAACAAAGACCTGAGGGCATGGCCTGTGCTGTGCCAGGGGCTAATGCAATGGGCATTGTGCCTTTGGCCTTTGACCCCTGACAGCTGACCCCTGGCCCTTGACCTCTTTGACCCAACGCTTGACCCTTGACCTTTGCCTCTTGACTGCTGAGGTTAAGCCTTCAGATTCTGACCTGTGACCTTTCACCCCAACGCTTGCCCTTTCACCTTGCCCCTTAGTCTCTGGTTCCTCCTGACCTTTCACCTTTCAACCATGCCATTTCCCTTGGACACCATGTCTTTGACCTCTGAGCTGTGACCCCTGACATTTGACCCCTGGCAGTCAACCTTTGACTCAGGTGCTTTCACCATGACCGCTGACCTTTCCACACACTGCCTTTAGACCTCTGCGCCTTGATCATGACCTCTGACCTTTCACCCATGGCATTTGACCGTTGGCCTTATGCCTTTTGCCTATGACCTCTGACCTTTCAGCTACGGCCATCGAGTTTTGCCCTTACATTTATGACCTTTGCCCCCTGGCTCATGGGCTCCAACCCCTAGCTTTTAACCTTTAGAGTCTGACCCTTGCCCTTTCGCTCAGACCCTTGACCTCTGACCCTGACACTTAACATTTGACCTTTCATCTGGTTTCTTTCACTTGACCTTTACCCCTCATCCATGACCTCTGACTCTTTTTGACCTTTGCCCTCTTACTCTTGACCCCTCCACCTTTCACCCCCTGACCTTTCACCTATGACTACCCTTTCTCCTATTTTTGTCTCTGACCTTTGACCTGTGGCTTTTGAACTTTTGCCTAATCTACATGACCCCTTGACATATGACCTTTGACCCCGAGGTGGGTTTCCCCCCCAACCTATGACCCCCTGTAGTAGTGCCTGTCTCTGCACCCACCCTAAGCAGGCCCTCAACACAGGGTGGGCTACAGGGGCTGTGGGGCTCTATGGGATGTCGACAGGGGCTGTGGGGCTCTATGGGATGTCGACAGGGGCTGTGGGGCTCTATGGGATGTCTATAGGGGCTGTGGGGCTCTATGGGATGTCGACAGGGGCTGTGGGGCTCTATGGGATGTCGACAGGGGCTGTGGGGCTCTATGGGATGTCTATAGGGGCTGGGGGGCTCTATGTGGTTGTGGGTCACTATGTGGCATCTAAAAAAAAGAAAAAGTTACTAAAAGTGCCTAAAAAGCAAAGAAAGCTGAAGGAAAAAAAAGAATAAAAAACGCAAATAAATAAAACCCCGTAAAGCCAGTAAGAAGCAAAAGAGAAGAACGTGACTGTAAGTCACTACAACCCCAAGTGCCCTGCTGAAATTCCTCAGGGGATGGATATAAAGAGCACAACAATGGAGATAAAAAGTATACTCTCAACCGCGCTGGTGTAGCTGCGAGACCCAGAACAACACGTACCGTGCTGTCAGGAAATCCTCTCCCTTTTCTATATTCATACTGTTCCCGAACCTCCTACCTGCCATCCCCTCTAGAGCAGTGCAAGCTATTACAGAACTTGGGAAGCGCAGACAAAACCACAGCACATTCAATGAGTGGATGGTTTATCCACCCCATCCCATCTCCCCCACTTGTCTCCCAATAACAGAGACCCCTCCTGGCACTGCCTCCCACATGCAATACCCAATATTTCCCCTGCAAGCCCAAGCTCTCAGGACTGAAACTCCAGTCCTAGGGCATGGAAATACGTAAGATGCCAAAAGAAGCAGCCAACATCAGGCACGATACTCCCCGTTTCTGTGCATAGCAACCATATCTGAAGGAACTGCGCAGCGACAACCACCTACATGAGGAAACCCCACTGCCACAGCAGAGCAGCCCCCCAGCTCTTGCTAGTGATGAGCACGACACACAGTGCACAGAAACCTGGTGGGTTATGCGAGGAATTAAAGCAATCAACTCCTAGTCGGGTGTTTCTCCCCTCACCTCCCTGCTCTCACTGAGGATGGCTCACTGGGTACCCAGAGAGCTGCCAAAACCAGGGGCCCCAGCAAGCGATGCTGCAGTCCTGGAGCGATGCCTCCCTGCGACGCAGACACCCAGCACCACCACAGCCTGCTCTAACCCCTGCACAACCCCTCCTGAGCTGGCAGGTGAAAGCAGTGCACACCAGAGATAAAAAGGGTAAATCCAATTCAGCCCCACAAGCACCTGTCCTGCAGACAAAGCCCACTCCCGGAAGCCAGGCTGTGCCTCTCAGCGCACAAAGACGGGTCTAAATCTGTCTGTAATAGAGCTTTTCAGGCTGACTGAACAGTAATGTTCACAAGCTGCTCCCCTCCAGGGAATACTGTATCTTCCTCACTGCATTACCCCAATCAGAAAGATCAGTGAGCAGCTCAAAGGCAGCGGTGGAAGAGGCACCGCTGATGCGATTCCATTTAGAATCTATCAGAATATTTTCTTTCCCCTCTCCCTCTCAAAGTGACAGATTAGGTATTTCCACGGCGCTTTGAAGTCTGGCGGAACAATTCACACCAGTGGACCAAACACCCCTTGCTCCTCATCCCTCTCGCCGTGCCAGGTACTGCAGACGGGGGAGAAAAGCCTCTCTGAAGGCCCCCTAAGAGTCACCCGAGGCAAAGCTACCTCCGCAATCAAAGGCTGAACCCCCAGCCAACGGGGAGCGATTTCTCTTCATCACAGCGAGCTTTATTTCCATTCCAGCTTCTTTATTTTCAGAAAGTCTCCTGGAACATTAAGTGTGGTGCACCTCTGGTCCAAAAATCCTTCCTTGGCAAGTGCCTGGTTCCCCCTTCCTGGCAGACACTGAAATGAAATGCAGCCTTCCCTGCTTATTTCCTTCTTGCTGTGGAGATGTACATCCTTGCTGAGCTCTGGAAGCAATTTGGTAGCTGGGGGAAAACAGAGGTTTCTAGCTCCTACATAAACAATGGCTGGTGACAAGAGGGGAAAGACAAGGGCCGGGGAATTCCTTCTCTCAGTGCAGCAGATCAGGCAACAAGAACAAACCCAAACAGGTTGAAGCAGCCAAGTATCAAAAGGGTACTGGGGAGATTGGCTGAGGCATCCTTCCATGGCCAGGCACAGCGCCTCTGCCAGGCAGCTTCCTCAAGGAGACACAAACAAGGGTGGACTTCGCTGTCCCATGATCCAGATGCCTCCCAGCAAACAGGTGCTCAGCACAGACTGGTATTGGAAAAGCAGGGCCCAGGCTGTCAACGCACCAAGCACACCTCCACTGGTCTCGGGTCTGAATGCAAAGAGGAAGAAAAGGGGGAAAACAAACAGCTCTCCTCACTCCCTGCACGAAAGGGGAAAACAAGCAACTCAGCCAGTGCTTTCTCCGGCCCAAAGCACAAATTGATAGGATCAGGCTGATCTAATCCAGAGGGCATTCCCCTGTAGATTATAACAGCCTCAAAGTAGGTCATGCTTGGGCTTGAGTTTCTCAGCAACCCCGACTGACAGATTTCTAGAGCGTGTGTAGGCGCGAGGGTGTTTTTCCCTTTCCCTGTAGTAGCTCAGGGTGCAACACTCATAACCAGAACCCCAAAGTAGTTCAGAGATTGAAGGCTGGATGGCTGCTTGAAACAGCAAGAGACAGGGTTATTCCAGCCCAGTGACCCTACTCCCAGTGCACTGACGGGAGCTGCCAGCTGTTAATGCCCAAGGGCATTCCTCCTGCCTGGGGTTTCCATGGGATTAGGGCTGGAATACCAACCAACACACTGCCTGCATGAGGGAGGCAGGCATGGGTGTTAACAGGGTCACCATCAAGCTAAGCTCGCCAGGGTGTTTAAACTAGGTCTGAAGCAGCACACAGCGAGATTCTGGTGTGCATACAGGGTCCATTCCTCCTCACGCACTCCATTTCCACACCAGCTTCTGCGTAAGGAGTTCATGTGGACACAGCTGCCACTTGTTCCTGCTTTAGGGATGTTAGGCAATGCTGCTTCTCCAAGCTGTAGCTGGCTCCAGGCTCACCCTCCACCCTGCTGCACACTGCAGGCTGGAACAAACCCAAATAACCACCAGGAGCCCGTTGTGAACCTTCATTCCGCACAACAAGCGGCACTGCAGGTCCCCCCCTCTCCCACCTCAGCACTCTACCTCTCCCCTTAGCACCTGAACACAACAGCCAGGCACAAGGCATCACAAATCAACGTTTGCAACCAGATCCCTACAAACAAGAGCTATAATCACAGCAACGACTTTGATCTGTGAGGACATGAGATGAGCACATCCCTATTCTCCCTTCATCACCCTAGGACAGCTACAAAACAAAACCCACCCATACAGAACTGTGTTATATCCATGCACTCAGAGCCCTTCCCATAACTTTCATTTCAGATCCTCCCAGCTGTCACAGCACTTGCCTCATCCTCCAAGGACTACAAATGCCGGCTTTCTTCAGGGTCCTGGAATGTTTATGTGCAGAGCAAGGAACAGAACTGCGTTTGCTGAGGCTATGAATGATTTATCATGGCACTGAACGCGAGAGGAGCGGGGTCCCAGGGCTCGCTGCACGACCGGAATCTCACAGGCAGGCTGCATCTGCAGAGATGTTTGTGTGCACTCTTCAAATCATCATTAACCATCAGGACCCTCAAGAGGAGCATTTATTTCCTTGGGATTGTAAGGGAGATGGCTGCTGAGAAAACAGCTGGGCAGGATTTAGCCCCATTATATCCATCTGTCTTGTTCCGCTCTCCCACCCCTCCACCTCCCAGTTTAGTTGGGTACAAAAATAGAGATAATAGTGAAAATTAAAGAAATATAAAAGCAGGGGGAGTGCAGGACATAGCAAAGGCCAAGTGCAGGTCACGGCTCTGGTGGGTGGAAGCACATGCAGCTATATAGGGCAGGTTTTACATTCCCAAATACTTTCCCCTTCCCGGTTTTAGGTGCTCATCCCATTCTCCAGATGATTTGCACAGCGCTGTAAATGCAGGTGTTATAAATAAACAGAAATATGCCCATGCTGGCACGCAGCTTTCAGCTAGGAAAACAGGCATCAAGTATTCCTGATGAAATGCGTTTGCATTTCCCAGCAGTTCTGTGCTCTCCGGAGACAGGGCAATTAAACACATAGAGCAGCAGCCCAGCCTCAATCCCAGCTACAGGAGTGTTGTCACAGACTGGGAAGAGGCAGGAATGCCACGCCATGGTCCTCCCCCAGTCAGCTACACAGACTGTAACTTAATATTATGCCTCATGTTAAGGGTGCAATACCAAGAGGCAACCACATTTAATACAGCACTCTGTCTAGGGATAAAGCAGGATGGAGCCAGCCATCAATCACTCTGCTGCTCTTTCCTTGTAGGATTACACTAGGCCAACCCCACTGCTACGAAGTATTTATAAAGTGGGGGCTTTTTTTTCAGTTCTAGATACCTCTTTTCACAGTCGCTGTATTCCGGTTTTCCAAGTACTTTATTTCCATGCACATAAGCCTCACCTCATTAAAACAAGTACTGCTCCCTTGGAAACTAGTCCTCAGACTCCCCACAACTCACCCTCTCTCCTTCCCAACAGCTACGCATCTCACCGGTCACCCAGCAAAGGCTCCTGCAGCCAGGCAGAAGGAAACATGAGCAAGGAAGAGGCAAGGGATGAGAAGCCCTGGAGTAAACCTCCCCTTTCCACTACACCCCATGCACTGCACTTGAATCATTTCCTCCTTCCTCCCCAGGCAACCCGTGGATTAGATGCATGAAAGTAGAGCAATTACCCTCTTCAATTACCTTAAAGACTCAGGAAGAATAAATTGTTTGCAATGGAGAGCCCTCTTTCCTTCTCCCCATGCAAAGCCAAACCCTTCCTCCATCTACAGCTAGCCTACCAAATCTGCATGCTCTGCAGACCAGCATCATTACTAAACAGTCAGCTTTAATTTCCTTGAAATCCTCCAAACACAGCACCGTGGCTCATACGCAGTTATCTGCCACTTGCCTTTGGAGGCTTCATTTCTTCTCTTCCCATCTCCAACACGCAGCCCACAGCACACAAAACACAAGCAGGAAGACAAGGGAACAGTGGAACTTGTCTGTGAAACCATCTCTTCATTTCAGGCTTTTGGATGTGGTGCAGGACCAGCCTGGAAAAGAAATCCTTCCTCCCCACACACAGCCCATTGCACTTCCAGGGCTGTTTGGGGAAACAGCACCAGACATCAGCTGACACTAGCAATTACACACAAATAGCAGATACAAGGTCTGTTATCGATCTGTTCCTAGAGGGAAGGACAAGCCATCCAGTAAAAAGGAGTGTCACGTTATTAAATTCTGAAAGGATAATAACCCAACACAGAGGGCACAGCTGTTACTGGTACACTTCAGCCTTCGTTTCCAAGCCTGACAGGGAGCAAGATCAGAGCCGAGACAGGCCTAGAAATTGCAGGAATAAATTAACATATCCATATCCAAATTATTGGGGCAAGGAAGCTGCAGTTCTGCTGCCAGGAGCCAGCCTCCTGCTGCTGACAGTGCCTCCCAACAGCTGCCTTCAGCTCCTGAGAGTTGGTACCACAGTGCTGGAGCAGGAAAGCAAAACACTTGGACCTCTCCAAGCTCTACAGCTTTGCCCTGGAGCGGGAGTTTTAACAGCCCAAAGACTCGCAAAACCCCATGGAAAAGGCACAAGGGAGGCTGCTACCTCCTCCAGTATCCAGAGGTCAATATCCTGGTGAAGAACAGCAACAGACAGCTCTGTGCAAAAGGCTGGATCAATTCTGATGCAAAAAGAAAACATGGCTCAGGTAAGCAAACAAGCCATGGCCTTTCAACATCAGCGGCTCAAAGGAATGGGAGAGTTTAACCAAGCTGCTGCTCGAAAGAGAAAACAAAGGACCAAGAAGAGTTATCGATTTTTATGAGCTTGGAGTCAAGAGACCCATAAATTATTCACAAGACAACAGAGATGGCAGATTTCTTGGACATTTCAGCACTGCACCACATGGAATTACGAGCTCGGATCATTTGGCCAGACTGTCCCACAATCGAGCCTTTATAGACAGTAGCAGTGACCTCTGAAACGGGGGCCTGGATGTATTACAGGCCATCACCCTGTTAACAGCTTTGCAGGGCATGCCAGGGGTTACAAGCAGAGCCGGACAGACAGAACCACAGCAGACAAATGGTCTCATAGCATACTGTGGGGATTTTCCACCCCACTGCAGACAACAGGTCTCCCTGTCTGCATTGACCAAATGACAGACATAACACCACCAATTAGAAACTAAATGCACCCGCACCTCTGCTCCAACAGACTTGGCTGAGGAATCAAAGTCCCTCCAATCATCCTGAAAGGCACTTGGAAATCAAGATGAGAAGAACCCTACAGACACCAGTTTTCACCTCGGATATAAGTTTGGGCAGTAAAATTTAAGAGCTCTGCAAGGTATTCCCAGCTTCATCACAAGCCTCAGGTGCTGCCTCTGGCAACTCATCTCTCCAGGCCCCTTTGTAAAACAGAACACAACAGTTTTCCTCCCATGGCGAGGGAAATGCACTGATGCACCCAGACAGGGCAGCAGAGGCCAGGCAGCACCTCAGATCATGAGCTCATCTGAGCAGATCCCCATCACTGCAGCCAACCTCCAACACCAGAAGACCCTGAGATTTGCAGCACTCACAGCACTGGGGACACCAGGGATTATCCCATCACACAGCCAGGAAAGCAGGGACCAAAGCAGCGTTGCTGTGCTGAGCCAGCCAGTAGCACACAGCCACAGCCTTCCACAGGCTCCAGTAACACCAGCCCCTAGTCCTGGCTGAGAACTGGGGAGTCTGGCGGAACCTGAGTGACTGCAGAGCACACACAAGACCTCAGGATTGGGCAGACTCTTGTTTAAAAAGCAGAGGATTGGAATCTTCATACCAAGATAAGTTTTCAGGAAATCTAGCAGAGGAAAATCAATATTTTCTTTTGTTAAGTAAATCTGGCCACTGTGAAAACACTGGAGCAGCAGCTTAGGAGACAGATTCTCTGCTTATCCACACCAGCAGAAGCAAGAACAAAGGCAGCTGCCCTTACCCACCACCCCTACACAAACCTCGTCCAGGATCCCCAGCCTTTAACTCGCAGAAAGGGAAGCATAAATTTCCCTGTACTTGTGCAGAAAAAGCTGGAGGCTTTAAGAAGTCACGGAGGGGAAATGAGCCATTTCTCTTTACTGCTCCCAAATCCCAAGCACTTGGATGCCTGGCCAAGCTGCCCATAACATCACCCAACCCCAACGATGAAGACACCCAAAACCCTGCAGGTCTCTGCAGAGCAGAGTGTGGACCTGCAGCACAAACCCTGCACAGCAAACATGGGAAGTGCCCATTATGAGAGGCACGCTGATGGGAAGGTTTTCGTGCTGAGCCGTCTCACACTAATGGCCCCACAGCAGGATCTGGCAGGCAAAGGCAGCCCCCAGATTTAGCCAGCGCCGCTTGAGTTTCAGATGGTGCAGAACAGCACATTGATCCGTTTATCGTCTGTGGGTTGCCATGGAGACCACGAGTCATTCCCCACCATTGCCATCCCCCCCCATGGACCCCCCCCCACTGCTTTTCAATTGATAGCTGGGCACTGGGGAAGCATTTGCAGCACCGTGGAAATTAAATCCACACTAGAGGAGCTGGGGATTCAGAGCTGACACGGCCAAGGGACCTCAGCTTGAGGCAGTCTGTCCCGCTCTTCCCCACTGAGCAAGTCCAAGCAATGATTCACCACAAGGCTCTCATGGAGTAAGTGTTACTGGAAATTAACAATAATAAAGTGGGATTTTAATGCCCCTCCATGGGTTTCCCTCTGATGATAAGTGTTCACAAGCACCAGCAGCTCCCACCATCCCCAAGCAGCGCTGTACCCAGGAGGACAGTTTTCTGCTCTTCATATCCACTAAGTAGGGATCGCAGCTGATCCTCCACTGAAAGGAGCACAGCATTTAGCACACACACAACTGCTCTGCACGACAAGCAGCAGGATGGTGGTGGGTGGATCATGCAGCTGAACCAACTGCAGCAACCAAACCCAAGCTCAACCTCCAGCTGGCTGCTACTGGGAACATCACTCCTTGGTCTGTGGAAGACACAAGATCCAACAACTCCGGGGACACCACAGCAAAGCCAGACCTGAACCCATCCCACAATACTACCCTTCAGACACACGTTTCCCAACCTTTCTCCCAGGAAGCAGAGAAAATACACGACCTGCCTTTGGGGCAAACATCCCGATGTGGCACACAGCACTGCCTCCCCACACCTACACAGGCTCCATCACCACAAAGTATTTCAGGTGCTGCTGTTCAGCACTGTCATTTACTAGAACCAGATATTATCACATTTCCTTCCTCCCACCCCATGTGGGATGAGAAAACACAATCAAGAACCTAAGAAAAATCTTCACATCTCACTGCTTAGGTTTTGGCTTTTAACTCCACACACAGCCACTCGAGCAAGTCACCTGCTTCGACAGAAGAGCTCATCCTATGTCATTCGTTTGCATCTCAAGAAGCTGCTGTGCAGGTGCTGCTCTTCATAACGGCTCATTCCCTGCATATCCAAGCATGAAAACTTGGTGCTGGTTCACCCAAGGCTCCAAAAGCACCACTTTCAGAAGGCCAAAAGGAGATTATCTTTGTGCCATACACACAGGGAGGGCTGGTGTCAGTCCCCTCCGGCAAGATGGGTTGCTGGTGGAGGAGCCCAGCAGCCAGCACCAACCCCAGGCAGTGGAGCGTGAGGACATGGGGCAGGCGACAGAGCACAGAGAGGCAGCTGCAGGCTCAGAGCCTTCAGGGAAGCTCAAGAAGCCCAGTGTAAATACTGTATGTGCCCGGAGCCAGAGAGCTCAGCGAGGCCACGCGTGGCATTTCCTGAAGGTTACCTCTAACAAGTGCTGTCACTCTGCTGCCTTCCACTGTCTGCAGAGTCCTTCTGCGGGAAGCACGGCGCTGCATGGACCTCTGGGGCACCGTCACACGCTGTGACAGAGACAGCTTAAAAAGTCACTTTCCTCCCACACAGCACAGACGAGGCAGGTACAGGACACCAGGGAGAGCAAACCCACCAAAATCTGACAGTGGAAGGGCTCCTCTCTCCTTCCCAACGCCTGGTGTAGCTGCTTGCTGAGCACCGTGTAAAGCACAGGATGGGAAGGTGAGAGCCACAAATCTGGCACACTGGGCTCGACCGCAGCCCTGTGCCATGATGCTCAGGCCAGTGTTCTCAGGCAGCAGAAAAGGCGCTTCACCCCCTCCCTCCATGCAGAGGTATAAATGCTGTGTCCCACCCTGTATCACAGCAAGCAGTCAGCAGAACTGGAGTACAGCACCAGACATCTGTCTGCATTTATCTACTGCCTGTCCCCAGATTGATTACCCCAGCCCTCCCCACTCATTTGCTTTTCCCCATTCACTGGGAACAGATCGGCATCTTCACCCATTCCCAGGCCTTTTCTGATTCTCAGAGTCAAGTTTACTTATCACTTTAGAGACTTTCCAGCCCCATGCTTACAGCCCACTGGTGAAGTGGGTCTGCTCTGTGGCTCTTCAGACGACCTGCCAAGCACAGCCGAGAAGCTTGCAGCCAAGCCATGATCAGCACCAGTGTCTCAGCCAGGACAGCAAGCTTTCCAGCACAAGCTGCCTTGCTAAGCCTCTGCAGCCCTCCCCTTCCATCCCTTTCTTCTTCTTTACTTAGAGAACCACTCCAAACAGCACTGGAAATAAATGACTGCCAGCAGTACCCGGGCAGATAACAGGAACACTGCAGTTGTGTGCAGGGAAGAACGCAGGAGATCCATCATTCTGGGAAGCTGGGGAGAAAAAAGCCATGTTCAAGGCCTCTTTGGTTACGTAAACTTCATTTCCATGCCTTTTATCACTGATAAGATAAGCCATTGCTCAAGTTCAAGTTCTGTATCAAGTAAACCATGATAATCCTCTTAGGAATTCCCCATGCCCCAGCTTGAACAGACCTGCAGAAAAGAGCTTAAGGGGTTGCCTTCAGCTTAAAAAAAGAAACACAAGCACACAGCCACAGACTTATTTATAACATAGGCAAATTTGGGGCCTAGTGTAGAGTACTGAAGGCTTATACGGGTCAGCCTGAATAAAGGGATCTACTTCTGTCCTAGTTCATAAATGCTACAAGCTACCACTTGGTCACGCACCACACAGCTGAACAGCAGCCCAAAGCCTATGAGGGGGATTTCTTGCGGTGATAAGGAGAATCAGGCCCTTAAAAAGCAATGACACTGATTCCCAACCAATCCCACACGCTTTGTTTACCACAGTTAGAGTTTCCCAGGCAGCTGTATTTTTTACTTTATTACAGGACAGGATAATTTTACACCCTTTAATGCTGGTGGTAGAATCACTGTGATTTCACCCAATTACTACCCTGCTTCAGGTGTAGGATTTAAAATGCACTAAGACCACCTCCTCCTGTACTGTACTGTCAGGACATCCAGATGTGAACCGTCACCATCTATATTTAAGATGGTGATGCAATCCATTCTAGCAACTGGAGATACTTGCTAGCCACTTAAATATGCACGCACACACACTGCACTGTAGCACAAAAGGCCATTTCATACACTTCTGATTGCAAGACAGATGACAGCAACAAGCAGACACACAGACTCTTGCCCTCCTCTCCACTGCTCAGCATCAGGATGCAGATTACCTGGGCCAGCAATTCTATCGCAGCATCTTCCAGGGAACCAACTTAGCCTAAAGGCAATGAAGGCCAACCTTTGAAGCTCAAAACTTGACTTCACAGGGCTGCATGTGGACACCCCCTTGCAGTTCAGCAACACGCAGCCACATGCTGGAAGGGCAGAGCCTCAAGCCCTTCTAAGCCTGAGGCTGCCAGAAGATCAAGGCGCAAGGCCATTGGTATCACCTGAAATTGGTGCTTAAAATATAAATTTCCCTCAGGTTGATCTACTTCCTCAACCCACAACTACTGCTTACTCACTTCCAGCTACCAAGACTTTCATCCCGCTGATAGTCTCTCTCCATTAGGGTCTTTTTCACACGTCTGAGTGTTTTATGACACTCGAACTAAAAGATGCTGCATATCAAACAACACACATCTCCTCTCCACCAGCAACTTCAAGATCTTTCAGCATTGACTGACAACCCACAATATTATGGCAAAGGCTGTTCTCAGATCAACTGCTGGAAAAGCTCTTCTAAGGTAGCAGCTGAATTCAAATCACACACCAATTAGCTCAGGGGGATTTGTATGTTTTTCTTTCAGGAAATCTATCTGAAAACAAAACAAATGGGGGGAAAAAAATGTTTAAATCTCATTAAGAGATCTCAGACTGTGTCACAATCGAGCCACATTTTCCACTGAGGCAAACAGGAGCAAATCTAACTAGTTTCACACCACCAGAAGGGGCTTTGACCTTAAAACCCTCTTGCTGTGTCCCCCCCACCTCCATGAAGATAAACTCAGAGGCCCAGAGCAGCTACAGAGCAGCTCAGCATCACGCAGCAAGCAAACCACCCGGGTCCCTCCTGTACCTTTCCCACAAGATGAGGTTTTCCACACTGTTCTCCTTAGGTTTTCGCCTCTCACACCCCAAGGCCACATGCAGATGACCGTGCTTTTTCTGAAGCCAGTGCCAATGAGGCCACTGCATTCGTTATCCAGCAGGATAATGACAGAGTGCAATTCAGTCAACAGCAAATCCTCCCCAGGGAGATGGCCTCTGACCTTCCCTGAGCTGGGGGATGAACATAGACAGCCAGATCTCAGACAGGCGGCAGAGCTGAGTGAATAATTCCTAATGAATCCTTTCATCTCTCCTTTTGTTTTGGGGAAGAGGGGGGTGGTGGTGGAGGGAAATAGTTTGGAAGTATCCACCAGCAGAAAATCATTTTCTAGAGCTACCCCAAATCACTGTCATCCGAATGACATTTTTCATGGCCTCTGCTCAGTACAGGGTGAGCACAAAACACACACTGCTCTCTGCAGAGAGGCTCCCAGTGCAGCCAGCCCATCTGGGAGAGGAGAGCAGGACAGCCAAAGCCACAGCAAGAGCAGCGATACTCCTGGAAACCTAGCTTAAAAATCACCCCTTAGGCAAGCAGAGTGAATCCAAGATACCCATTCAAACCACATTTCTGCCAATGAAACTCAGTTCCACTGACACATCAGCAAACACACTAAGGAGAAGAAAGTCCATGAAATAAGGCACACAGAAAGCCAGGGCCTTACCTCCCCCACTATCAACCTTCTTCCATTTTCCAAGCCACAAGCAAGATCACAAGCAGATTATTTTTATTTCCAACATAAAGAATCCATTCTCATTTCTCCTGTGTGAACACAGCTGCAGAATTCAGTTCTGCAGCATCTCCTGAATGCTCAGTGTCACCCAGAGGTATTACGGTAAATAAGGGTGGAAAACCAACCCACAACCCTGAGATCCCAGAGCTGCCTCACAAACTTCCAGTCACCCCTGCAGCACCCAGGCCCCCAGGCACAAGTTTCCCATCAGTGTGACAGTGCCAGTTTTAGCCACGCAGTTTTTATCCCCATCTCTCAATTAGGCCTGAAATCAGCCATGTCTGAAGCTGTCACTTCCACCCTGCTGCACTGGCTGGAATTTACCCTCCGCAAGCCTCACCTCATCAGCATCTATGTTTTATATTGGGAATAGAGATCACACACAGGGACCACAGTCCTGGGATGCTCCCCACCCTATTCCCAGGCAAATGAACTGACATGAACCTACACACTTAAACAGAGCTCAGCTTGTGTATTTATATAGATGCCAAATCCCAGGGATATCAATGACAATCTCTTCTCCAGTAAAACCTGATTACAGCACTGGACTCTCTAAAGCTCCCCCTGCCCCCGCCATCCCCAGCATCACCCGGGACATCCCGGGGAGCAGCCAGTGAACCCCTCCAGGCATCCAGCACAGTGGGGGTTGCAATGCCAATGATTAAGCAGATCTTCAAAGGAAGAAAAACAAGAGTCTTAGTCAATGACTGACCAGCATAATGGCTCAGGCTGCTCTCCTGTGCTCCTCTCACACCACATTTGTTTGCTGGGCTGCCCAAGAGGCTCGGAAGGGTCAAACACGAGGTCAGCAACCACATCATGATTTCAGCTTCACGGAGAAATAGAAAAAAGCTGGAAGCACAAGGAAGGAAGGTCCCGGTACTTACAATTAAGGCTAAAAAGCCACATAAATGCAAATCCTTTAGGTTCGAACACACCAAAGGCAGCATCAAAAAGTAAAAACTAATTAGGATCTTGTGATTTCTGAAGATCAGAGGTTAGCAATATTTAGTAATCCACCTAAAATTGCGACCAGCCTCGAGGACCAAGGGCAGCTGTGGAAGGCCAAACCTCGCTTTCAGGCTATTTTGGGAAGCACTGCCAAGGTTTATCCCAGAAACGGCTTTCTGCCTACTCAGATTTCTCAACTGAAGGGATCATATGGTGTTTAGGTGGACTGCTGGAGACACTTGAGAATAGCAGCGCTGCCTGCTGCTATCTGCCTGGCACAGGATGGGTTTTAATTGAGGCTGAACTCTTCAGTCCCCGCTGCAGTCTGCGGCTCCGATCACTGAAATAATAATTAAACCCAGGAGGAACAGTGCAAAGTAGCAATGCCTTTAACCGGTACATTCAGATGAGGAAACTCAAAGATGTATACAGACATCTTCAGGATGTGCTGCTCCGTTTCAAGCCTGAGGATTCGACCAGATTTTAAACAGCAGAAGTCAGGGTGGCAGAGATCTGTCAGTGCACTACAGAAACAGAGGCGCAGGAAAGTATTCAGTTCCACCTCACCTAGTCCAAGGAGAAAGAAATCAGAGCAAACGTTTCACATCCAAGTTTGGGACCTTCCTCCCATGGGAATCTGAGGGATTATAAAAGTAAGAGGGAAATGCAGAGCAAGAGATGCTCCTAAGACATCCACCTGGTTCAGAGCCATTGTCCCAAACTCATACAGACACAGGACAGAGAAACCACCCTGAGAAAGTGCTGGCTGTGAAGGCTGCTGGTGGATCAGACAACACAAGTCCTGCTCTGAAATCCAAGGGGAGAGCCTCAGCCTGGAAACAGCTCTCCATTAGATTAATTAGTCAAGTTTGATGTATCCAAGTCGGTTACCATGGGCACAGGAACTAACGAGTAATGCTTTACACAGAACTCCCTGTGCGCGGATGGGAAATCCACATCCAGCTCCTCCAGGCAGGACCCCCCCGGCCCAGGGGTCACCCCGGGCTGTGCACAAACACCCCCCACCCCGCTTGAGCTGTTTACAACCACTTAGTGGAAGAGCTTGTCCATAGATCATAAAGCTGCTAAAAATAGCACCAGACAGCAACGAGGTTAATGACACCAAGAAGATGCATTTGCAGGCAGAAGTAAGCAGAACATGTGGGGATCTGCCTTTCACCTGGCTGTTGGTTGGTTGGGTTTGAGTGGGGGAAGAAACAAAAAGATGCTGTTTTCCCTTATGAATTTGAACCCCATTGGTCACAGAGTGACAGAAAGCTGTCCATCAACACGTCAAACAAACTACTGCAGGGCCTGGGGAGAGACCACTGTGTCACAGCATTTCCCCAAACAAGCAAGTGTATTTTAAGTGTCATTAGCTACATCACGATCAACACCACGTCAATCAGTTACAACTCCACGCTGCAGCACACGCTCACCCATGCACCACAGCACTACTGCCACTTCTGGAACAGCAGATTTAGAAAAGAAGTGGGAGAGAAACAGCAATTTGCAATTCAGCGAAGCGCCTGTAGCAGAGCCGTTTGAAACTCCCTTGGGAAAGGACCCTCCCCTCCCACTTGCTGTTCATCTGTGCCTAACTGAGCCACAGAGCACAGAGGATGGCATCTGACCAACTTTCCTCTCCCCCGGACAGGCAAAGCCAACAGCACAAAAACACAGACTACTCGAGTCTCCCTGGGAGCACAAACAGGATTCAAGGAACAAAGGTAACACAGCCATAAATAACGCAGAGCAGCAACGGGCGCAGGGAGGGTGATGTGAAAAACCCAAACTCTGCCACAGAGGAGCACTCCCAGGCTCAGCTGTGAACCGGGGAGTTGATTTCCAGCCCATGGAAAATGAGAAAATGCCACAGACCTTCCCAGCTGCCCAGAAAAGAACATAACTGCTACCTATAGTGCCTGACTCAATCACTGCTGCTGCAGGAATGCAACAAAAGCCCTGTGTGAGGGTCTGTGTTACCTGCTGCAAAATTGGTTTATCCCCTGCTAAAGGGAGACGCATGAGAGATGGCCGCATGCAGGTCTGTGCCCAGGTCTGAGAGGAAAGCCTCACAGTTGGAGCACTTCAGGACTGTGAAATCGACACAAAAGAGAGGTTTGAAATGTAATCAAACTGGAAATTACAGCCACTATCCCCTGATTTCAGGCTGTCCGCCCCTTGGCTCCCCATCCCTCCCTG
The DNA here is from genome assembly GCF_037157495.1 of Lathamus discolor. Taxonomy (NCBI): domain Eukaryota; kingdom Metazoa; phylum Chordata; class Aves; order Psittaciformes; family Psittacidae; genus Lathamus; species Lathamus discolor. Next base: position 11,325,209 of record NC_088895.1, on the reverse strand, counting down.
CAGCACACATACTATCCCCCAAAGTGGTGCCAACTCAACCAAAAGCATGACTGTTTGGTGAAGACATTCATTCAGCTACTCAGGGTCAGAAATAACAGAAGGGAGAAGCACTGTGATAAAAGCAGGGTGAGGTGGCAAACTTTTAGCCTGCACTACAGCCAAAGCCCCCATTATCTCAGAAATACAGCCTGAAAGAAGTCAGCTAGATGCTATGGAAAAGGCAGGAGGAATCACCCTTGTTTGACAGCCCCAAACCCATTAAGGGATATAATTCAGCTTCACCTTTCTTAGCAGGTTAATGTTGAGCTGCTACTTTCTTCCCCCCTTCTTCTGCAGATGCCTTAATTGGTTGCTTAATACAGATTTCACTGTTATGCTTATCACAGTGCTGGGAGCTGGCTGTGTGACGGGAGAGCACAACACAGAGAAGAGCCATTTGTCTCTGTAACTAATTGTTCTGCCTCCTCGACATACACACCAAATTGACTTGGCAAGACTGCAAGGCAAAGCTGCTCTATTTATTCAAACTCTTCTTCTGCTGGTTGAGCAGCTTCACAAAGCAGACTGCAATGGCCAAGACAGCAGAGGCAACTTCATCAAGTTTATGCAAAACTGGCATAAGTAGGCAGAAAAAAAGGATCAGGCCCCAGGTTAGCAGCGTTCCTGGCAGTGTCCTTTACAGTAAGTATTTTAGCTTCGGTTACCTAAGAATTAATTGGCAAAATACTCAAGAAGTTCATAAAGGCAAGTGTGAACACTCACTTATTTCTGGCTACAGCCTCATTTACCCTAGGGATCAGGCTCCATAAAACAAAAATAAGTACGTGTAGACTGCCTGATCAAAACACAGGGGAGTGCCTGCGTTAGCCAAACACATCTAATGCCTCAAGCAGCAACCGGGTAACTCAAGCCTGAAGTCGTGCACAGACATGTCCTTCCTGGAACAGCCCCACGCCTGCACGCCTGGTGCCTGACTCGGCACCCATCTTCCAACTCAGCCAAAGGTTCAAGGTGTTTCCACATAAAACAAGGAACTAGAGCAAGACAAACACAATAATACATTGTGTGGGGAATAAAACCTCCTGCCGAGAAGAAATCCACAGACATTTAAAAAGCACAACTGAACAAAGTGCAAAAAAAAAATAAGCCACAGATGGAGCTTGAAGTTCTTGTCTTACTGAAACAGATAGCAGAACTCACACCGTCTCTGGCAGGGGAAGCAGGAGCAACCAGGGTGCCTGCATGCTTGTGTCTGCCTCTGCAGCACGTCTCCTCCACCTCTGGGCAAACCAAGCTCCCTGTTTCTCAGCTTTCACTGGCTCTTGGCAGAGGAGAAGGACATTCACAGAAGTGCTCTAGATTTCAAGAGCATCAATCTCAGCGGAGAAGATGCAAACCTTAGCATTCCACAGCGAGAGAGCCAGAACAAAAACACAACCCTTAAGGTACATGCTGACTTCTCTCTTTACTTTGGTTTCATAATGCTGGAGAAAACCCAAAATCCTGCAGTGCTGCTCAGTCCATCACCACACAGCCCTCAGGAACGCTGCTGGCAGCTGGCTGGGTTCTGGACCAAAACCGCAGCAGCTCTTTACGTGCATCTCTAATCGTGGCATCTTAAGACACGTATAGGCACCAAAAATCAAAACCCCAAAATTCTTTAGCAGCTACCCTGTCAAGAGAGTGAAGCAAAGCCAAGACTAAAACCTACAAATGAAGAAGAAAAAATAGAAGAAGAAAAGGGCTGGCTGACACCTCCTGTACACGCTGTCAGCAGGATCATTTGCTCCAAAAATAAAGATGCTCAATGCATCTAACTGATGACATGACAACTGCTTCACGGCCCCAACACCAGAGTTGCATAAAAACCTCTGAACATCCAATTACCTTGCAGCTCAGCAAAAACCAAGCACTTGTACTCCCTCAGAGCACACAACAGACACCGTGTGCTGCTCCCCAGTAGGATTTTCAGCTCTTCACATCCACTCAAGCATCCACTCAGGCTGCAGAGAAGCCTTTAAGCCTTTCAGCCTTCCACCCTTCGCCAGTCATGCTCAGTGGCTTCAGCCACAAGCCCACAGCAGAGCTGCTTGGGTACCTGGGCCACATTGTGCAAAAAAACATCACAACAGCAGCTCAGGATCCCAAACACCTCTGCAGAGCATGAAGAGGCAGAGCTACCAAACTCAGGCACACAATGTCCTGCACAGCCTGGATACTCTCAGGCTGCCCCATCAGCACCTCCCAAGTGACACTTAAAGACTAGAAAGCCTTTAGTAAGACTATTGAAGGCTTTTTCCATTCCCAGGTCAGAGAATTCTCCCAAAACACTGGACACAGATTCCTGCAATGCAGACTTAGCTGCATTTTATTTCTTTGACAGTTTTTAATCACCTCTGGTCTAGCATTTGGAAATTATTATTCACACACACAACAGGAACAAGGCTGCAGGGAAACATGAATTTCACCAGCCTGCCTGGTTTTGTCTGTGGACACCACCTCACATATTACCAAATCAAAACAAGCCGTCCAACTTCAATGTGAAGGGGAAATGAAAGGGCAGACCGGTGACCTAGAAACGAAGCCAAGACTCTGGCATGAGCTTGAAACTCTGCAGCAAAGGCAGGGGAAAAAAGAAAGCTGTAACTGCTTTCAAGATGAAACTTAAAAAGTTTATTAATGGAATTATATGACGTGGTCTCTACAGAAAAACAAGGGCTTGATCAAGGGAGCCTTTCCAACAGGAAAGAGTTTACCAAGCAGAACTCTAGTGCCAAAGAGGGGACACAGTTATTTAAGGTTCTGATGCAGGAAAAACACCCCCAGGCTAACGACTGGAGAAACTTCCTGGAGTTCACAGCTCTGATAGCAACCACCACCACTGTTACACACCCAGGATTTACATAGCACATATCGTGAATCGCATGACACTAACTGCAAGGGCTTGACGAGTCAGTAGACAAACCTTTAGGGCTTCAAGCAGTGGGATCAGGAATGCTGCAGTCACACGTCTCAACACTGATCCAATGCAAACTTACCCTGCCAGGTGTAATTGGTTCAAGGAGGGTGTTAACAAGTTACCTTTGTCCCAGCACGTTTCAGGCTTGATGGGGTAACCTCCGCATCACCAACATAAAATTGACACAGGACCTACACTGCCCATAGGTGAGGTTGACAGGAGAGGTCATCGCATGCCAATGTCCAGCCTGGAATGTGTGTGCACCACCAGGGCTCAGTGTAAATCACTGGGGACTTGGCTACACCAGCTCCTTGCAACATCAGGCCAAAGAGATCACGAGGCCTCGGCAGTAAACACTTCTGCAGAGCTGCAAAGTGCTTCTGCTCTATGAGCCAGGTGCTGCCACCGATAAACCATGTGCGAACCCGTCCTCCTGCAGCGCTGCGTGCTCATCAAGTTTGCAGAGGCAAAAGACTGAGCTATTTACAAAGCGATCAAGTACCGTGCAGCTGAGACCTGGTCCTATAAAAATGGAGCTGTTGGGAGTGATTTTACAAGGTTTTAAAATATTTTCAGAAGAAAGCCAACTTTCCATTGTTTGCCACAGCTTGTTAAAGGCCCACACAGCCCACAGCACAGACACCCTCCACCCTCTGCAGCCAGCACTGCACAGCTGGAGGTACAGGCAGATTTTCAGGAAGCTTGGCTTTGCCTTGCCATCCTACTCACTGATTCAACTCTCCCACCACATCCCACCGAAACCCAAGCCCAGGGCTCAGTCCTCCACCACAGTGTGCCACAATAATCAGGCCCCAGCTCTTTACACAACCACCTAAGCCTCCAAACCTTACAATTACACTCTCCCCAAGGAGGATGAAACCTGCCCTCCTGGGAGACAGCGAGTCCTCCAGGACTGATCACAGACGGTGGGATGATTCGCACCAGGAACCTTCCCAAATCCTGTCATCCTCCACCCACGGGCTGACACACTTCTTTCATTCTGCCTCTCCAATGTAGAGACGCAGAAGAGCACAATACAAACCACTCTCTTGCCCCAACATGCACAGGACAAACCTTAACTGTGTTGTTTAGGAAGCTGATGAGAAGCATTCATGTACCAGCACAAAGCACCAGCCCGAAGACGATTTAAACCTGGGTAAAAGATAGCCACAGCACTGGAGTGTTTCTTCAGTTCACAGCCAGTTCACTGCACAGGCAGGAAGAAGCACACTAGGATGGTTAAGGGTTAACTTCCCACATATTTGGGCCGAAACTGCCTTTCTGAGCACTGCCACTCTGTCCAGTGTTACGCCAGGGAAACAATGCTAAATAAAGATTACGCTGAGTGGTATTATGTAAATAATTCTCTTCCACAATGAAAGGATAAACCTAGACTGCTTGGTTAGTTATTAACCCGGGAGCCAGCGCGCAGAGAGGAAATCCTGCCGGCTCTCCCTCCCTCGACACACGTACCACCCACCGGGACAGCCACAGCCGGGGCTGCAGCTCCCAGAGACAATACCCGACCCGTCCCCCGCGGCCCCAGCGCTGGCACTCTCCCTCTGACCACTTCCCACAGGAGGAAACCATTTGGGCCCCATGACGTTGCCTCCTCCCAGGGCAGCCCCACTCCTCCTGGCCTCACCACTGCTGTTGAGGCTGGACTTGGCCCTCTTCCTGCTCCTCTTCCCACCAGCAGTCCAGGACACGGAGGGCTCCCTGCCCTTTGATGGGAGCACTCTCCTTGCCACATCCCTCCTCTTCAAAGCCTTCCCTTCCCCTTGCAAGCTGAACCCACTGGAGTCTGCCCTCGCCTGCACATCTCCTCCCACCCAGAACAACTTACTCGACCTTTCTGCCTCCACATCCCCCTGCAACCTTCCTCCTGCCTTGGCCTCACGTCTGAACGCTTTATGTTTGTCATATGATTTTAAATCTGTCAACAATTCATCCATCTGCTGCCTCCTGGGTTTTTAATGCCACAAGCTTTTCTGGGATACAGCCTTGCACAAAGCTCTCGGTGGAAAACCAAGATGTACCTTGTCCAGAAACCAAACCAGCTTTGAAATCATTTCTTTCCAAGGTGCTGGGCTGTCTCAAAGAGTGGCTTCTTCCCACTGCAAGCAGAAAAGCCATGATGCTAACCAGTCTAAAATAAACATTATGGGAGCGGCGATAAGGGGAAATATTTCAGCTGACTAAGAGCGATGTGGGTTCAAATCCAAGCGTAAGCTGATATTGCCTGTAATTTGTTCCTGAGCCAAAAACATAGACTGGGAGTGAAAAAATGGAAGGCATTAAACAACAAGCAGCAACTCTGGAAAACTTCAGCATTTCCATTTATGTTACTATTTTTTTAAATAACCTTCAGTTTCACGGATCATAAAGTTAATTTGGAGTTAACTTCCCTTCTCTGTAAGTAGACAAAGCTGCTATCCTACACATTCGTTAATGTTTATTCAGTGCTCCGAAGCTATAAAGCGCTTGAGAGCACTAACCATTATCAACATCCTCCATGCCACCCAGCAGGCACATAACCCTGCTGATTGCTTTTGCTCTCCCCATCTCCCCCTGTGCCCCAGCTCTCCTCCAGCCACTGTGGTAGCAATCACAGCCATCTAGCTCCATCTTTACTGCTTTTCCTCCAATGCCAGCACCTCTCCCCTGCAGGCAGAACTCCTTTCCAAACCTCTCCAAGCCTAATCCACACCAGCAGCCAGGCACGCATAGTCAGCAGCAGAGTCCGCAGCAATCAGTGCCTCTTCCTGCCTGGCCAACCACAACCACGTTCCATCTCTCCGAGCTTCCCCCATGAAGCTGGCAGGGGTAACACTATGTAAGCACTGCCCACTCACCAAAAACATCCCCTCCTTGCCTTTAATAAGGGACAGCCCAGAAAGCCTCCAGTTGCCAGAGGCAGGTTGGCAGGAAAGGAGAAGTAGTGGCCTCCATAAGGGAAGTGACAAGTGGGGTAGGCAGCAGGACTGGGGGTGAAACCCAGATTTCTCAATTCCCAGAAGAGTCCCGTTGCTGCCTCATGCACAGGTCAGGGTTCACTTCCCAAAACTGCCAAATCACTCAGCTCCTTCTGCTCTTGTGTCATCCTCCCCTTCCTACCCAATCCCTCTCTCACTCTGCCCAGGCTTTTGTGGGCATATTTATGCTCTTTGTTTTGGAGATCCAGCTCCCCTCTTCAGTACTTTTTTAGGAAGCATCTCTGCTCCAGCCAGGCTCATTAAGTGAAATGCATTTCCATTTTCTACTGCGATACAAAGATCTATCCCTTCGACGTTACAGGGCAAACTGGAGACCCTGACACCTGCATGCCAGCACAAGTCCAGCCATAAATAGCAATCCTCTACCACTTTCCTATGTCAATAGTCAGCAAAGGCCCTTCAAAGCCATGCAACAGCCTGTGCCACAGCATCCTAGATGAAAATCCATGACCTCATGATGGCCAAATCCTTAAGCAGCTGCAAGAGCCTCAGTCACTAATCACAGAGGCAACTGGGTGCTGCTGTACCTCATTTCTAGCTCCATTAGAGCTGACCCTGCTCTCCACTGACATCTCTCAGTGAAGCCACAGCTCGCACAAATCCAGCTGCACAAAGACAACTGTCCTTTTAAGAACACATTGCCCTAGATTTCCATCCCCAAGCACCCCTGCATCTAGCCCGTGGTCTGCATTTGGGGGATCACTGCTTGCAGGAGCAAAACCCTGGAGGGAACCAGTACGCTGCCATTGGGAGTAACAAGCCCTCACACTGAGCAGGTAAAGCACTCCCAGGGAAAGGGACTCCTCTTCACCAGCTCTCCAGCAGACTTGATCTGACACACTGAACTTCATGTAACCTCCCTCGCCCCAGTTTTCAGACCTGCCTAGTGATCTGGTCCGAATGAGACACTGGGTTAGGGATAGGCAGCACTGCACCCCAAACACAGGCCCTCTCAAGCCCATGCCCCTTTGCAATTGCTCAAATTAGCTGCCCAAAACCCACTTCTGAAAATTTACCAATTTAATCCTCCTTTCCTACCTCCTCATCTAGAAACTGGGGAGATCATAACTTTCCTCATCCCCAAAGAGACAAGACAGTACCTCAAACATGTAAATTATGGTTGGCTTCACACAGGTTTCTCTCAGGATGACCTGCAAGCAAACAGAACTGCATTTCAGCAGAGGCCACTGACAACCAGAACCAGCAGCAGGAAGAACCATCAAGCAGGAGCCATGAAGGGGACAACTAATTTACAGCCATGCCAGGGAAGACGAAGATGTCTCCTATGACCCAGCTGCAGCTAGCACAGTCCAGAGCTGCCATGGAGATGAGACTGGTAGCTCTCTTGACACATGCAGCTATCAGCACAGCTGCATGCACACCTTCACCACCAATCATAACAAAACTGCCTTCGCCAGACTGCAGCTCCTAATTGCAAGACATGAACACAACCTGAACCAAACCCTCTTTGGATTTAGCGCAGGATGGCTCCAGGGACTGGTACAACCTCCACTCGAGGCGACTTGGTTCCAATCCAACCACAGCCATTAGCAAGTGAAAGGTATTGCCAAGCAGCAGCTGCTCGGTGGCTTGCACGAAACAAGTTTATGGTTTCAGTCCATATCCTGTCACAAAAACCACCCCAGTCACCTCCGTGGTGCTCAGAGGTGTGAAGCCAGAAGCATCCACCCACTTCTCCAGCGCTGGAGCCACCAGCCTGGGAGGCGCTCCCATCCGGGCCCAGCACCAGCTCCTCAGAGCCAGTCCTGACCTCCGCAGGGTTTTCAGAACCAGGTATGTTTTGCAACTTGGCAGAAACACACAGCTAAATAACAGAAACCACCACCCACGTGAAGCCAGAAGAACAAAGTACCAGTGTTTTCCTGCCCCAGACCCGTGCGTGCCCCATCTCTCTCGCACCAAAAATAGCTTCTACTTTTTCCCTCTTGGCAACAACAAACCGAGGTTTGAGTGCATTTGCTTTCAATAAACTAAATGCATTTTGCAAGAGTTTCTCTCATACTGAAACTTACCCAACTGAAGTTATAAAATACCGTCGCACACAGAACTTCCCTCCCATGGCATCTTGGGACTCAGCCTCCAAACACTGAGAGCCTTGCTTACCGTATTCCCCACCCAAGGCATGGCCTCTGTGCAGAGCTGGCAGACCCAAGCACATGAGCTATATCCCAGAGTTACCCAACGAGTCGGCGGTGAAATTTAGGGAATCAAGTACAACTTCACTAAAGCCATCCAAGAAAAAACAGCTTTCACTGGAGCCCTCCACGAGTTTTGCCACCACTTTCAGAAGCGATGGAAATACTCACCCAGTTGTCCCAGCTCACATTCCTTGCCTTTATGAATCGGTAGCGTTACCAAACCTTTATCTGTGAAGCACATGGCAAACTAAAACTTAACCTTGGTGATAAATCCCCTACACTAAATGGAAAAACTCTCACCCCACGCAGCCAAAGAATACCAGCAGAACAACATCACGTCCACCACAGCCAGATTAAAAAGACCATATTCAGCAAAACCCTGACGTTTTCAGACATTCAGAACACCAACCTTTGCTTCGCGCAAATACTGACGGAGAGGTCGCAGACAGAGTTCAAACCATAAATGCCTGTGAGCAGAAAGGGCGGCGTTAGGAACTCCCCATCGCACAGATCAGCACTGTCCTCTCGGGCGAATTCTTGAGCTGACCCAAAACACAAAGTTCAGGGAGCAGACCCAGCCTCCAGCGCAGGGAGAAGCTCCCGCAGGCTGCACAAGCAGGGACATCCACAGGGTTCAAAGCGATGGAAGGAGGGCTTGGGTCAACACAGCCCCTGGCCCCAGGCAGCACCAGCCCCAGGAGGGCCAGAATCCCGTAGGTTTTGCTGCTTCAGTGGCTTTGGCAACAGCCCACATGGCAGGCAGCTGCCTGCACCCACTGCAGCCTGCTCTTTGTGCATTGTCAGGGCAAGGGAGCAGGGAGGGAGGGCCGAGGGAGAAGAGGGAACAGGAAACCATCAGAAGCGGCAGTCACTGCCGACACCGCAGCTGGGCGTCAGGGACACATACACTTGTTGCCTGCAGACACCGGCCCCGCCACCCACCGTAAACATCGACGCAGCAGCCGCGGAACGCCACAGCGCCAGCTCAGCGAGCTCCGTCCTCCCCAGCGCCGCCGGGCCCAGGCTCCCCCCCCGCTCCCCGCCCCGAGCACGCACCGGGGGCCGGGCCCGCATTACCCCACCCGGCCCGACGGCGCCTGGGACCCACCGGCTCCCAACGCGAACGTGGGGCCAAGACGGGAAACCGAGCAAAACTGCAGGGGGGAACGAGGCAAAAACCGGCCCTTGGGGTGCACCCCCCCCCCCAGACCCGGTGTCCCCCCGAGGCCCCGCAGTGCGGGGCTCTCCCCGGGCACCCCGAGCCCCGCGGCTGGGCGGGCAGCGCTCTCCCTTGAGGGAAGGGAACGCCGCAAACCCAGAAAGTTTCTCGCCAGCGCCGCGCGGCGCGGCTCGGCTTTACATAACGGCGGCCGCCCGCTCCCCACCTGCCGGCGGCGGCCCCTCACGGCCCGGCCCCCGCCCCGGGCCGCGGCCCCGCAGCCCCACAGCGGCGGGGGCGCGCTGGGGGCAGCGCCGCGCCCGGGGGCGCCTCCCCGCTCCGCACAGCTCCGCTGCCCCCTTACCTAATCCCGCCGGCCCCATCGCCGCCGCTCCGCTCCGCTCCTCGCCGCTCCTCCCCTCCCGCCTCAGCGGCCGGCGGGGCAGCGCCCGGCGCGGGGACCCGGCCCCGCCATCTGCGCCGTGTTTATAAATCCAGAGCCATGGGGCCGCTCGCCGCCCGGCCGTGTGTGGCAGCGCCGCTCTGGGCGCCGTTGGGTCCGCCCGCGGGGCCGGGCCGGGCCAGCCCCTCCGCCGGCCCAGCAGCGCCCTGCCCTGCCCTGCCCTGCCCGAGCGCGGCGGGAGCCGGCGGTCCCTCAGGCCGCCCCACAGCCGCCCCGGCGGCCGGGCGAGGCGGGGCGAGGCGGGGCCGCGCCGCCCGCGCGCCTTAAAGGCGCCGCGCCATGCAGCCGGCCCGCCGCGGGCAGCGCCGAGCACCGGGGGCACCGGAGCCGCCCGTGCCCGTGCCCGTGCCCGTGCCCGTGCCCGTGCCCGTGCCCGTGCCCGTGCCCGTGCCCCCGCCCCCGAGCGGCCGGGCCCCGGGCTGTCCCCCAGCGCCACGGTGAGGAAGCCGCGGTGCTTCCCCCATAGGAAGGGCGGGGGTCCCCCGGAGGGGGCCATGGTGCCCATCCCAGCCGAGAAGGGGTGCGCAGCAGCCAAGGGCGTGCTGGCTCGTATCGGCGATAGTGGGGCTGGGGAGTGAGCATCCGCTGTGCTCGGCACCGGTTGGACTCTTCTGCCAAGTCCTGAGTGACAGGGACAGAGGTGGCGGCCTCAAGCTGAACCGGGGGAGGTTTAGGTTGGACATAGCAGCAAGTTCTTCACTGAGAGGCTAGTTGAATACTGGAACAGGCTTCCCAGGACACTGCTGGAATCACCGTCCCTGGAAGTGTTCAAAAACTGCGTAAATGAGGCCTCTACTGACATGGTTTAGTGCTGGCCTTGGCAGTGTTGGGGTGAAAGTTGGACTTGATGACCTTGAAGGTCTCTTCCGAACTAGCTGATTCTGTGATCCCCAGCCGCGGACCGGGGTCTGCGCTGCATGAAAACCTCCCCTGGGGAGTGAGCTGGGCCAGGAAATCTGAGCACTCCAACAAGCAGATGCCCGCAGGAACCGGGCGCTGCGGCCGCCCGGGTCACTGCCGCGCCATTCCCGTGTTCCAGTTTCACAGCCCAGCTTCTGATTTTTACTAATATCCTGCTTGTTCCTAATATCCTGCTTGTTCCTACTCCATGCTCCCAGGGAGATGAGGACAGTCATGCCCCCTCAGCTACCACCATTCCTGTTCCACCATTCCAGGTCGCCTGCTGTGGATGATGCACGACCCCAAAAGCTGGAATAGCTCTTGCAAACTCCACTTCTCCCTCCCCACTGCAGCAGGCAATGTGGGCAGTGGGGGGTCCCCTGCGACTCTACCTCCCTGCAGTTTATTTCTCTTCCCGTGCATCTCCATGAGTGGCATTTTCCCTGGGATGACAGAGTGGGCGGCTCATTCCCTGCCCCAATAGAGCTGCACTGCTGCTGAGCAAAGGGACTCTCCCGGGCCCACACTCGGTCTCCTCAAGTCACCAGACTGGATATGTAAGCACAGGCACACACCTTGGTTCAAGTGTAAATGTGAGCATAAACATCAGGAGCCGGAGTCAAATTGTCTTGAAGGAGCCCTGACGTGCTGGGAAAAGCAGGAAAAGTCGCCCTCCCATGCCCACAGCAGCTGAGTGTCAGCAGCATCAGGCAGCACTTTCCATGAGGTTCAAGTGCATCTCACAAGCTGAGCATCTTGCGAGTCAAAGCAGCAGATTAAATCTTCCTCTCAAAGCTGTGTTTATCGTGGAAGATAAAGGACTGGATTTATCCCTGTTGCTCTGCTCCAGCCATTTAGCATTTCTTGAGCTTCTTTTCTTCTCTACCTGTGACGTTTCACTTAGTGAATGGAAGGCAAGTCCTGTACCACAGCAAAAAGGCATTCATTTTACAGGAGCCAGGAGTCAGGCTTTTGGATTCCAGTGACCTCAGAACAACATTATAACCCAATGTATTTAAAAAACCCTCAGGGTTGAACACACTTTCCAGCAATGCTGAGTATCCTGCCAGTGCACAGATGGATCGTTTGCCCTTGTTCCTATGGTCCAGAAGGCCATGGTTCCAAAGGGAATTGCTGGGCTGGTATCACAGCATGAATATGGGCTTTTCACAGTGGCATTGCTCTTATAACAGCGGGGGGGGGGGGGGTGTGTGTGGTGTGGATTTCCTTTTGCATGCCTGGCTGTCTGTAACTAGCAGCTACCAGATCCCACTGGTGTTTATAAAGCCATTCTCCACAACCACTGCACTCAAAATACCCCCAATCATGCCCAAATTACCAAATAACACCCCAAAATAACAGTTGTCCCAATGTTGTAGGGCTAAGTGACTTTAAGAGTTGGTCAAGACCAAGCAGTGAACCCCTCTGGCCAAGATCCTGTCTTCATCATCCTCATCTTAACAATATCCTAATGAGGAGCATGTGACTCTCCTTAATGCAAGAGGCTGGATACGTTTGTATGGTATTGCAAAAGGCAAATCTCTTCCGCTTCTCAAAGCAAGAATGATGAGTCTGGCTTTAAAATAATGACCTTGCAGACACCAGATAGCAACAGTGCACTCTTTGCAAAGGGGCTCTGGCTTTTGGAGCCTTGAGGCTTCGTGTTTTCAAGCTTTTTCCCTGCGATTGTGGAAGCTGAAAGCTTCTTGTTCTGGTTAAATCACAGATGAGGTCGTGGCAGCATCTCAAGGCTCTGGGAGCTGCAGCTTCATGAAAGCAAAGGCTACAGTGAGCATCACGGAGCAGAGGAAGAGCTGGCGCGGGTCGCTGTGCCGCAGCTGGACACGTACACACACATTAAACACAGGAGACAGAGCCGGGCTGTCGCTGTAATCACAGTCTATCTGTGCTGCGAGGCTGCAGATAGCTTACCCAGATTTTCCGTAGCATTTCACTCCGAAGCTGCCGTTGATAGCTATTCCATCAGATAACATGGTAATGCGACGCGCCTCCGAAGCATCCAGCAGCAAAGACAGGGATTTATCTGAAGCGGAACACTGGAGTCCTGCCCCACATTCTGGAGATGTTTCACATTAAACTTGCCCCATGCCCAGTGCAAATGCAGGAAATGGGGGTGTTTTCTCGCTTGGGTTCACCTAAACTCCTCCAGGAAAAGAAGCGAGATGCAAAACAGGAGCTCCCTTTGAAACCACCCTCCCATGGAAAGCTTCAGGGGAAAGTAATTACACTTAAAGCAAGCAGCCTTTAAACTAAGTCCTCCTGTAATTGACTTTATCAGAGCATCGGCCCACTAGGACCAGTGGGCGTGAAAACCGTAGTGACCTCCTCAGCCTTGTGTGACCCATGCTTACTAGCACGGGGACAAGGGGAGCTAAGACCCCCAGCGCCATGGACGGGTGTACAGGGAGGGGAGGGAGCAGCAGGAGGTTTGCATCCCTGCCCTGCATCATGCAGTGTGGCTCCCTCCAAAGCACCTTCCCACCCCCCCAGTGACCTGCCCTTACTTGATCCAGGCATGAGAGGAATTTGGTGGGACTCAAGTGGTTGAAGGGCTGGAGTTCACCTAGGGGAAGCAGATCTGTCCCGGGGGATAAAACCAAACCAAGGTAAAGGTCTCTGCCGGGAGGAGGAGGAAAGGAAAAGCCAGGGGAGCTGGCTGGTGGCTGGGGGGGCTTGCACAGGCAGCCACACTGTCTGCAGGAGACGGCTGCTCCTGCCTTTTTCCGTGCTTGCCTTCAAACTGGCAACGGTTTATGGAAACAAATGATGCAATGTGAATATCCCAAAGTAGGTGGCACTCAGCTACGTGCTGAGAGGGGAAAAACTGAAGTGATCCTGGATGGTGATTGTAAACTGGGAAATGATGTAAGCAGCGTCAGGGCTGCCTTCATCCCTGAGGCGTGAGGGTGATTCCACACTGTGCACCCCGCTGTGAGGAAGGGACCCCCCTCAGCATCCCAGCATGCTGCAGTTGCAGAGGGGTTGTGCTTTCCCAGCTGGACCTGACTGTGGCCACAATGTTTGGCCTCTCCTTTTCCTTGGCTCCCCCTCCCAGATCACTGCTCCAAGTGGTCCTGAGCATCTGCCTGTTCCCTCTGCTCCGCAGTGGGTTTGGGTTGGGTTTGCAAGCCCCATGCCAGGGCCCAGCAGTGGGTAATGTTCCATCTGGCCACCCCAAACCACCCATCACCAGCAGACCTGCACTCACATCAGCTCCTTACAAGTTGTGCTGGGGCTGCCTGCGGGTTTTAACATGGTGGGGAGCAGACAGGACCCCGAAAGGGTCATGTCATTCCCAAAGGGATCAGCTTTTAAATGTAGGTAGATACAGAGTGATTTTAAATTGAGCTAAAAGCAGCGAATGCATTCATGGTGTGAGTGCACATGTTATTTTCTGCCCTGTGATGGGGATGGGCAGAGGGGCTGTTTGCAGACTGATGGGGCTGAGTGGACACTCATGCTGCCTCCCCTCATGCCTGCTGTCCTGGCAGGGAGAACAGGCAGGGGCAAGCAGCCGCCTCCTGTCCATGGCACGCTGCTCCTGGCAGTGGTGCCTCTTCCCGAAGGATCTGTGGCTCCTTGGCACTGCCAACTAATATTAATGCCAGTGGTACTGGCTAGAGATGGCTACCACGTTATTTCAATAAACGGCACAAAGTAATAATGGATGCATTCCATCCAAATCTGTTTGGAAAAGTAAATCACTTAAAAATAAAATACTCAAAGCCATCCAATGGGTCTCACTGGGGAAGCGCCTTGAAGAAGAAGCATTTATGCCCTGTCCCCTGCCAGCATCCTGGCAATGAGGGCACTGGGCATAGGAGCACATCCTGCACTGCACGGAGGGCAGCAAGGCTGCAGTCAGGTACGCTCATCCAGCACGGCACCCTACACATGTAACAGCATGTGGTGGTGGCAGAGTTTCTCCCCTGAGACAGAAAAGGCAGATGCCCTTCACCAGGCAGCTTTGTGCTTTCCTCTGGTGCCAAATAAAGATGCCTTTTTACACGCACCAGACATAGAAATGGTTAAAATGAGTGGAAGAGCAGAGCGGTGACTAATGCTCTTCAGTAGAAGCTGGCGTGCTCTCTGCTTCCTACCCACAACAAAAGCATTGTGGCCCCACGGCTCCTCACACATCCCAGCTTACTGTGCCTTCGCACGGCATGTCACCCCGGCCCCCTCCAGTGCTGTCCCCGGGGACAGGAGGTGTGCAGGGGGGATGCCTTGTGACCCTGGGGCTAAGCCATCAGGGTGGGGCATGAATTTGGAGCAAGGTGCTGAAGACATCCCCAGCAAAGCCAGTGATGGGGATGCTGGCAGGCAGGACACAGGCTCAGCACTGGTCCCATGTGCGTCTTGGCCTCCTGGATACACACTGCCAGCAGACAGTCGCTGCCGCCCATGGTGCTGGGGCAGCTCACAGAATAACTAACCAGTCTTTACCGCAGAAATAAATGGCCACAGCTTTATTAAATCAATATTAATTCATAATCTTTAACAGACAATTATAGTTATCTCACACACAAAACTACCCACCTCTTCAAATCTCTGATCTGACAGGGTTATAATTAGCTTATTACTGGCCATACATCTGCTAATAACTTTTCCCCCAGCCCTGTGAAGTGAATTAAGGAGCACTAATAAACCATGGCTGTTAATCCATTTATACTTCTTATGCTTTTGTCTAGGCACCAAATGTAAAGATGCATTAAAGGAGGTTTTCTCCTTCCTTTCCTCCAAGGTCTTGCTACCCAACTCCTGGCCAATTGGAGTGCTTTCATATTGTCAGCCCCATGTCTGGTGCGAGGCAGAGGGTACTTTGGGGAGGTCCAGTGGCAAGGCTGTGAACCCCAAAAGTATCCCATGGGAGGGAATAAGGGGCAGGCAGGCAGCAAACACGGGCTCGCTTTCTGCTGCACTCCCAGCGCTGCTGCCCTCACTTCTCTGCCATGGAGCATTGCCAGTGCTGGTCATTAGCAATAATGAAAGTGAGATAAGATGCGTTTGGGGGTGGAGGGAAACGATCTGAAACGATGGCCGGTAATAAAGGGCAGCGGAGAGGCACCCTGTGATGTGACCAGATAAAAGCAGCTGGCTGGCTGCTGCTTCTAATTATAGGTCCCTGCTAACGAACAGGGCTCTGATTAGACTGACATTGTCCTAGGACATCCATTTCTAGAAGGATCTGGTGCTAGGGCTCAGCATGGATGCTGTGATGGGGGTCCCACTGCCTACCAGGAACTGCCCCAAAACCTGCCTCTGCCCTGTTTCTGCCCCACCATCCACACCTCCTAATGGGGTTTGCTCCTAACATGGGGGCACTTGGGTCCAGGAGACTGTGGGGATGTAAAGTAAAACCCGGCACTGATATCCCCATGTGTTTGGGCTGTGGTGGACAGGAAAGCCCTGAGGTCTGAGGTCTGATCCTCTGAAGACAAAAGGAAGCTCCTTTTGAGTAAGAAATACAGTTGAGTCTCATGGGTGAATAATTTATGCTGCTTACTGTAATAAGACAGAAAAACTAACCACATTCAGTTCTGGTTTCATCATATTTTTGGCTATGAGTAAAACAGCAGAAAATGATGAGGGCTTCCCACAGCAAAGCCAAACGCCTGAGACTGAAACTGGTAGCCAGGCCATTTCTAACCAGAGAGTTGATCTTTCGCATATTTTTGGTCTTGTTGGCACCGCTCCTCCTGCATGGAAGAGATCTGAAGTGTATTTGTAATGACAGCTCTGTCTCTTTCTTTGCTGAGCTCAGGCAGCGACATGGGAGCCTTCCCAAACGACAGTGGGAAGGGGACCCAGCCTCATCCAGCCTGCCACGGTTTGGTGGCGATGCCATGGCACACATCGATGTGGGTTGGCCCCTTCCCTGGGAGGGCTCAGGGACCCCTTCTCCAACATCATTGCATCAGCCCACAGCATCACTCCGTGCCTTTTCCCTTCCTTCCCATTGTGGCCTTTGGGGACTTGATGTGGCCCTGGAGCGATAACTCCAGTGGGATGGGATAACCCGCTGGCGCAGGGTGCCGAAGGATGCTCTTCCAGCATCCCCATGGGGATAGCAGGGTTTGGGTTTCACCCCCAAAATCTGAGCTGAAGTCAGAGCAGATCTAGAGCCCCTTCTCGCCTTTCCAGTACTGTCCTTGCAAAGCAAAGGCTTCCCCACTCTGGATGTGCTGCTCTCTGCATGACTTGGGAACTTTTGTTCATGGAAATATTTCATTTTAAGACATTTGGTATTTTTTGAGCCTGGAAAAAACTTATTTCCCTCTTCTGTATCCACTTAAACTCCAGCAAGAGCCCTGCTTTGGGGTGGAGAAGCACCCTTTAACAATAGACAGCAGGCTTCAGGAAGGAACCAGAAATATGGGGCAGAGATTTTGCAAGCCCTGGAGAGGGATGGTGGAGATGGGAAGTGGCTGATATCTGCCAAAATCTTCAGGGATAAAACCCAAAACTCAGCAAAACCAAACCGTTGCTCGGGAATCAGTCCCTAGAACACTCCAGATATCTTTCAGGCAATGACTCGTTCTGGGTGAAGCCCATGGGAATGACCCACAGGGCCCTGAATTGGTGTTTTCAGGGTGGCTGGAAAAGCCCAGAAGCAGACGGGGTTGTGGATGAGGTGACACAGGATGGGGACCTGGTACCCATGTCCTCAAGGGGTGGCTGATCCCAGCTGGGAGAGCTGGACTTGGTTAAACAGGAGGGATCCTGCCACTGTCAGGCACTGGCTATGGCACCTTCCCATGGACACGGAGCTGGGCAAGCGCCTGTGAATAAATCCCTGCATGATGACTGCAGCAATCCCAAGCCCTGCTTAGAGAGGAGCAGCAGTAGCCGGAGCACCAACCCTCTGACGTCTGAATGAGCCTTTGCTCATTAGTTCAAACAGAATTCGCCAGGACTTTCTTCTTCTTCTTTTTCCCCTCCTTTCTCAGAGAATTCAACTTTTCTTCTCCCTCCTCCCCAGTCGGAGGCAGCCAAACAGGGGGATAACAAATGAGCATCTCGCTCACCTGAGGAGCTCAAGCCGCAATCATCCAGCTCCTTGTAGCTCCAAAGAGCCAGGAAGCACCAGCGCACTGTAGAGGAGATGTAATTAGGTGCAATTCAAGAACAGCTCATCAGCTATATTTAACAAATGGGCCCATTCCTCAGCAAGCAAAATGCTGTGGAGGGGCCAGGCTCCCCAACCCCAGTTTTCCAGCACCGGAATGGGCAAAAGCCGGCTGCGTCACTTTATTTCCTATGTTGCACTTTTATTCTGTAGTGGTTGTTTATCCTGTAAACATCTCATCCGAGCAGGATCCAGGGTTTTTTAGCGGGTAGAGTTTTCCCTTCACTGGTTTGAAGTTAGTTGGAAAGGAGAAGAGCACAATAGCCCCTTTTATCTTAATCTTTCCACCCGGAACAGATGGGAGAGTCCTGCCCGAGCCCTGATGACGTGCCGCGAAGGACACAGTAACAGAGGAGACACTGTGCCTTCTGCTGAGAGAGGGGAAAAGAGCGTATGCGTGTGCCGGCACGGGAGCACTGAGTGGGATGGGAGCATCAGCATCCAGCTCCACCAGCTCTGCTCCCTCAGACCGCCAGCCAGGATCAATGCGAGGGACCTGGAGGAGGACCAGGAGAGCTGGCACGCTCTGGGGGGAGTGCTGCAAGGCTGCTGTGGGTCATGGTGACTCTGACTTGTTCTCAAACCAGTCTCTGTTTTCCATCTCAGCCACCGCCGTGCTGGGAGCTGCTGCAGTATCACTGCCAAAGCCTGTCCTGAATCCTCATCCCAAATACCATCCGGAGACAAAGAACAGAGAAGTTCAGGAACCAGCCACAGTCCATACAGGAGGCGATGCTGAACCCAGGCTTGTCCGACTACAAAAACCTCTTAAATTCACAAACTGCATTGAAGTACCAGCTTAACTGCAAAACTCACTGAAGCTCCCTGGAGGAACACTCGTATTCTCCTTATTAATGAGAGTCACCAAGCGGATAGCAGATCGGTGCGTCAAACTGTGGTGATGCTTTCCCAGCCATCACACTCCAGAAGATGAACCAGTGGTTCCCAGCAAGATGCTCAATAGCTGCAAGCAACAAACCATGCTGGTGGCCAGCAAAACACCCCCACTCCTTAAAGCAACACCCCAAATTCAAGGATGTGCTGGCCAAAAGAGATACTAAAACACCCAAGGCAGAGTCCTCTGGGCCACAGGGATGGGTGCTCACTTCTAAAGCAGCGAGTCCATAGAAAGCAGGGCATGATTCCCTCCACAGGGAAGGATAAAAGAGCTATTACGGAGATGCAGGCTCTGTTCAGGCTCACGCTAGGCTCCTTGTGAGCAGAGGGTAAAGAGCTACTTATGCTGGAACATAAAAGCCAGGAGACAGCAGAGCGCTATAAATAGGGCATATAAACTTTCAACTGACAAGGCTCTGATTTTGTTATTGTAAAAAAATAGAAGAGAGGGAGAAAAAGTGCCTAGGTGGAGCTGACAAAGAGGGGAATACACGCAGAATACAGGTTTGTTCCCAGTAACGCGCTTATTATAAGTCAGATGTAGTTAGAGCTATTACTTTAGCTTCAAATGAATGGAAGGAGAATAAATCTGCCTTTGTGCAAGGCTGCCTTCAAATAGCATCTCCCTCTAGCAAACCTGCAATTGTGTTTGCATGAGACATTTGTTAGAATAAATGCAATTTAAGAAGAAAAACAGTTCACACCTACGGCCGGGGAAGGCTGATGGTATGAATGGCAACCAGCAGAGGAGGGTGAAACAAAACGGGCTCCGTCAGCAGGGGGCAAAGCCTGCGGCACTGGAAGGCGTCTCCTGGATGGTGATCCTATGAGCAGTTCAACCCCCGTCCCCATCCCCACGTGTTACATCTTTACACCAAACCTGTTTCAGCTATTTCCCCAATGGATGGTGAGATTAAACACAGGTTTTCTAGGGAAAGGATGGAGCACGCTGGAGGTGGGGAGGAAGCATCTTCCGTCACTGTGAGCAGTCCCACCATCACAGCCAACAGGACCAGACACTGAGGTTTGTCCTGCATCAATGCAGGACATGGGGATGGGCATCCCAGGAACATCCTGACATGCTGCAGCTGCACAGACACCAGCACTTTATCAACAAGAAACACGTCCTTTATCTCCTTCTCTGTGGGCTGGCTGAAAAAGAAAAGCATTTCCTTAGAAGTATTTGATTTTATATTTCATATGGGTAAATAACTTTCCTAAGACATTGAAAGTGCTTGTGAGAGTGGGTTTTTTTCTATTTTAAACAAATAAAGTGTTTTCTTCCTATAGCACATCACCGCTGTGTTCTGACCTCTAACTTGTGTGGCTGAGCAGCCCTGGGAAGGGGACCTGCAGTGGTGGCACCTTTTCATGCTGCTTGTCACCTCGTGGTACCCACAGGCATGTCCACATCCACTGCAGTGCTCCCCCCGAGCTGCAACAGTGTGGATGGACCATGGCAAATGCAGCATCTTACTTGGGCAACAGCCTAACGAAGAGAGGAGAAAAACGCTCTGCAAAGTCCCTTCCTGCCTTCTTGCGATGTTACTATTTTTAAGATTATCCCCATTGAATTTATAGGAGCAACTGTCTGGGAAAATGACTTTACCTCTGGTTCCGTCATAAATTTTTAATAGGGCAGAAATAGAACCAAAAGGGACTTAAAAAACAGAAAAAAACCCCACTTTAGCATCAAACTCTGGCTCTATTCATAATTAATTATACTTTCAGGGGGAGGGGAAAAGAAGAGGAAACATAATTACAAGCTTCTAGTGAGAACATTCATTATCATGCTAATGCAGAAATCAGTACTGCTGCGCCTCTGTGTGTGTGTGTGCGTGCCCTCGGTCTAATTACTCAGCAGTGATGTGTGTCATTCGCACATTTACCTCTGTGCTGCATAAGATCTTGAAGTCAAAGTTAAAGCAGATGAATCTCAGCCTGGGTCAATGGGATCGGGATCATCCGGTGCCGGAGGGATGCTGCACCCCTGCAACAGAGGGGCTGGGGTTTCCTGCTGTTTCTCAGTGCCCAGACAGCAAGTAACATCCCAGGTTTGATAGTTTGGGCTGATAAACCATTATGGGAGTGTTAGGAGGCATTTCAAGGTGTGAAGAGCAGCACACACCGGGGGAGGGAGGGACAAGCCAGGCTGGGGAAGGAAATTGCTCAGAGAGAGGTGGAAACAGATCAAAACAAGGCACTATTCAACTATTTAGTGCTTAACAAGTTCCTGAACTAGCCGTGCCAAGGAGATGCTCACCTTGCAAAGCAGATCCTGAGCATCTGCCAAAGGAGAAGCATCTGGGCTCAGCCAGGATGCAAAACCACCCTGGGCAGGGCGGCCTGGCTGGTCCCAAACACCAGGGAGGAAAGGGCAATTTTGTATATGAGAGGAGGAGGCTCAGCTTAACCCAAGAGCACTGACATTGCCAGAAATAGTGTAGTTATCTTTTCTATCCTGTTCCATTAAGCACGACTGATGGCTGGCATCATATCCCAGTATGGGACCTGATTGCCCCCGGCATCTTGTGGGATGGGAGAGATCATCAGCTGGGAACCAGGCAAAAAGTCTTCCTCAGCTTGGGCACATCCTGCTCTTGTTGGACACTTGAAAGCTCCAGTTTAAGGCAGGGAGGAAAACCTCAGGCTTAGATCCACAGCTCGAACATCACGTTCACTCCCTGACGTGTTTATAGTCGTGAGTTATCTAAGTTATATTGAACCTAAGTTAGGCATCTGCACAATCCGAGCATTTCTGTGGAATAATTAAACGGATCTCCCATTATTTCTCGAGCTGCCAAGCGAATGCCCTACTTCTAGAAGTTGGAGCGCTGCATTTCCCCAGCCATAAATCCTCCTGCAGACTGCAGGAGCCAGAGCTGGCAGGCAGAGCGGAGCCGGGCGGGGACACCCAGCCCTTCTGTATGGCTTAAAAGCCTTAGTGCAGAAGAGCTCTTAGAGCTGCGCCCCGTTTTGTTCCTGCCTGCAACAGCCGGTCAGGAAGAGAGTGATGATGGGCAGCAGGAGAAACCTGGGGCCAGGAGCAGGCAGTGCTGCAGAAGGAGATTAAAGAGAGGAATAGATGGAGCTGAGCCACAGAGCGGTGCCATTTCTAATTCAATAATCCTCTGCTTGGATGAGGACACTGATAAATAAAGCAAGATCACCATTGCCCGAGCAACTCTTGTAGCAAACTGGAGGGAGAAAAGTGGACCCAAGGATGAATGCTGTGGGATTTGCCGTGTCCCTGCCTGCCCCCAGCCTCCTGCAAAAAGCTTGTTCCCAAAATACCCTCCTATGCAGGATGAAAACCCAGCCCTGAGCACTGCCGGGATCCGGGCTGTCAGTTGGGCATCACAGGTCCCAACTTGCAGCGATGCTTCTGGAGACCTGCCGAAAAGGGCTGGCAAAACTTCCTTGGAAAAACCTGCTCCCCCAGTGTGGCAGCTCTCCTGGACCTCCATCCCAGGGACAGGAGGAAGGAATCACTGTCCTAAACCCAGGCACCCACAAGCCTGTGTCCAGGCACCTCAGAGCATCCCCAGCAAAGACGCACAATGGACATTTCCCATCCAAAGATGCTCCACAAGCAGCACCAAGACCCTGCTGTCAGCATGGAGGATGGGAAGAAGGGAAAGTTATTCCTGGAGTTCCCAAGATAAGATCAGAGATTTCTTTTTCTCCCCAAAGGTGGGATATGCGCGACATCTGGGAGCCATTCACTTTCATGTGGGCCCTTCTGGCCTCACTCAAGCTCCTAATCCCAACATTTAGGGTCGCCTGTGAAGCCACCCAGCCCCGGACAAACGGGCCACGCAGTGTTTTCAGCCAGTGCCCAAGCTCAGGCCTATTTGGGAACCTGGAGCATAATTGCTCTGTGGAGGCTGCCAGCTGCTTTAAAAATATCCACCCTACCTCAGCACGCCGGCATTCCTGGTTTTATCCAAAAATGTACTTGGGAGGCGGCGGTTGAGGCTCACACTGGGTGTTGTGGCCTTGGAAAGAGCCATTACAGGTGCTGCAGGGAAAGTAAAGGCAGAAAAGGGCGATTTGGCCATCCCCACGGCATCGTGCAAGCACTGGGGGTGCTTGGCATGGAGCGCGGCAGGCTCTTGCGCACCTCTTGGTGCTGGGGATCGGGGTCCATGGCATCCCCAGCCTCTGCTCTGCCTCATCAGGGCACTTTCCCAAGCCATAAAGCAGATCTCGGGTTTTATGTGCGGGTCTAAGACGAGTTATCACACAAGGGAGAGACAAGCCTGCCATGACCCCCTCCCCGAAAGCCCTTCCCCAGCAGATAAAAGGGCCTCACTGTTCTTCAAAACACTGAAATCGGAGCCAAATCCCCTGAAAGAAAACAGATGACCTCTTGTTCTGGGAACAGCTACAGCCCTTCCTTTTAACTTGATCACTGCCTCAGCCCTGCCCCAGTGGAAAGCAATAACCCATGATACAAGCATCCATGTCTCTGCCACGGGTGGGTGGGAAGAAATCACTTCCCACCTAGCCCCTAACGAAGCACCTTGGTAGGGCTGGTGGGATACCTGCATGCACAGGGCCTTCTGCAGGGTTCTCTGCCTGCACAGGCTGATGTTTAAGCCCTCAGCACAGCCTGCAGGAGTCAGGGTTTGATGCAGAAAGGCCGCATTGAGCACCTCTCCCCTCAACCCAAATGTTGCCAGCTGCAGAATTTGGCACTTGAACACACACATTGCATGCAGTCCAGGCCGTGGTTCGAGGGGGTTTTGTGGTTATAACCAACCAGTGGGACAATAAAACTGGACTGAGCACACCCTTTTCAGAGATGTTTTACGATGTATGAAGACAGCCCTAAAGCTTTTCCCAAATCTCCTTGATGCTGTTCAGGAATAGCCAGCCAGGGATAGTCTGGCTGTGATGGGGACCTCTATTTGTTGAGCATCCCCATCCTCTGCCTTCCGGGCGAAGGCAGTGGGAGCTGTTATCTTTCCACTGAGAAAACTTTGCTACCAAGAAAAGATGTTGGGGGATAATTCCCAAAACACCAGCTCATGGTGGTTTGGGAGGTTGCTTGTTCAAAGATGCCGTGCCCACACTGCACCTATCCTGCAGGCAGAGGCAGGATCTGCCCCACAGCAGCCTTCCCCCTTTGGGAAAACACTGTAACTACAGGGGCACGGACAGCCCAGCGTTGCAAACTCCTTTCTTCTCGTTGCACTTTCTCCATCTGTATGGAATAGCAGAGCTATGAATATTCAAGAGAAAAACGTGTGAAAAATCAGTGATATTTTCAGGATGGGCTCGCTCTAGCCAGGGAACGTCATTCGCGGCAATTGCGAACCGAATCCACAGCCCTTCACAGATGACAACAGATCCAAGCGGCCTTTTTGCACTGTGAAAATATTAGCCTTAACACTTCCCCCCCACCCCCCCTTCAACATTTTCCAACCAGTTGCTGCTTTCACAGGCATTTCCAAGCGAGCTGACGGCGGAAAAACTTCTCCCCTCGCAGTTGCGCTTGCTGCCTCGCACTGAAAATGAATAGCACTTTCTTTCCCTCCCCTCCTTCTCGTTTGAGAGTTTCCTTGGTAGGGATGAAACCACGGAACAGAAGGCCGCCTAAATGAAATTATTAACCCAGAGAAACCACTAAAGGAACTTGATTAATTTGCCAAGTAACAGAGCCCGGTTTGTTCTTTTAGGCAACACATCTTAAAGTAATTGAATCACCCCTTGAGAGAAAACAGTAGAAGATTGAGCCCTGAGGTACACTCGCTCGCTATCCTCAAGAAGTCTCTCTTTATGAAGGAGGTGCTATGCTTTTCTCATCAGAAACCTGTTAATTTTTTTGCTCTTTTAAGTAATTGAATACAAAGTTCAAAATCAATCTGCAGCAGGCTTGAAGAGAAGAAGAAAATCAAAGGTTTATCTCCTATTTCATCTCAGCCAGTTAATTATGCTCTCATAATTGAGTTAAACCAGCAGGTTATTAAAAATACCACAGGATCATTTTTATTGGTTTTTTTTATGAAGCCCCAAACCTTTGGCACAACCAAATATCCCAAGGTTTGGATCATGCCCTGCACAATGCAGGATGGATCCCTCCAGTCTGAACACCCCCAGCTCTCTCACAGGACAGATGTCCCATCCTTCCGATCACTTACGTGGCCATAACTAAGACATCCTTGACTATTTTCCAAGAAACCTATATTGAGCTTGGTCATGCCCTGGGATGGAGGAGGAGCGCCACGACGTGCATGGTGCTTCCAGCTCAAGTATATTTCTAATCAGCGTTTTGCTTGAAATTTTACCCATTCAACTAATTCCACTAATTCTAGGGAATTACAGAAATAATTGCTATTTTCCAATAGATACAGGCCTGCCTCTTGAGACAGAAAAAAAAAATCAGGAAAAAAAGAAAAAAAATCAACGAAGCACTGTTTAAGGAAAGTCAAAATAAGCTATTTCCATCCCCTCATTTGCAATTAACTTCCGAGCAGAGCACAGTGGGAGGTGGTTCATGGGAAAAGTACGACTCCATTGTAACCCTCCCTCCTTTTAAGTGGAACGAGCAGTGGAGATGGATGCACCCAGGGAGCTGCCGCTCCCTGCCGGGTCACAGCCACCGTCCCTCCGGGCCGCCTGCCACTGGGGAGAGCTGAGGGCAGTGGGATGAGGGCAGTGAGAGCTGCTGGGACGCTGCACGGTGCTGGGACAGTGGCTCTGGTTGCCTGCAGGCACCACCACTGTGGTCCTGGGTGAGATGCTCCATCCCTATCCCCGTTTCCATGCTCATCCCCACCTGAATGCAGACCCCACACCTCAGTTCCCCAGGAGGTATCTTCCCAAAGCAGAGGGAGGAATGGGGTGAAAGGCATATAATAGGAAGAGCAATCACCATCCCTGGGAAAAATGAGCTGGTGCTCATCAGGTTGGAGCCGGCAGAGCAAGCACAGGATGGAGCGGTCTTTCACCTCACTGGGCTGAACACTGCCTGAAAGAGGGATGGTTCTTATTATCATCTACTTTGGTAGAAAGACTTTTGGCAAAAAATTAAGTCAGAATTTCTCTGCAGCAATGTCCTTTTCTTCTTCCCCATTAATAACAGTAGCCCACAAGAAGACACATCCTTCCCTGGAGAGCTCTGGTACCCCTTAGAGCAGGATCGCAGCAGGATCAGGGCACTTTGACACCACTTTGCCTTGCATCACCCTGCTTCACCTAAGAAAACCTCTCTGCTTATGGGTGTTTTAGCCACATTCCCAAAAAACCCAGGCCAAGCAACGGTTTGGGGCAAGAGGGACCTGAAAGAGCCGGTTGCCCCACATTGTCAGGCAGGGCTGGGAAGCTTTTCCCTTCCCTCCATGCAAATGTTCCCTGGAAGAGGAAGGCCCAGACCCAGCCGTGTGCTGGGAACCTCCTGCCAGTCTCTGCCTGGAGGCAGAGAATCCAGACTGCAAGGAGGACATCCATCATGTGCCTCGTCTGACTTGTGGGTTGTGGTTGATTGAGAACCAGCAAGTGCAACGTGCAGCTCAGGGGATGGTGCCCATTAGCAGGGCTGCACCCCACTGCAAGCAAGGGCAGGAACTTGCTGATCCATCCTCATACTCGGTGCCTAGTGACCTTGGCTGGAGAGCTGGGTGTTTTGTCCTCAGCAAGTACATCCCATCCTTTACCCTACGATATTAAAAGCACCGCTGACGTAGTCACCTGCTGATTGTGCATTAAGTATTCACCTACATGATACTTCCTTTGAAGAATTTTCCTTTTAGCTGTTCTATTTTCATCGCTGTCCTCATCTCCCCGTAATGCTCCATCTTCTGCTTAAGTGTCATCTTCAGATTTTGTTCCCAATTAATATTTCTATGGCAACCGCATTTAATTCTGAAGTGGTAGCACTCTCTCTGCATGGGGACCGGAGCTCCCTCCCCACCTCACAGCGCCGTGCCCGTGGTGGACATTTATGCTGTTGTGTTTGTGTCCAAAAGCCATGGTCCTCTGGAGCAGCTTTACCCCCTTGCAGAGCCTTGATGCCCCTGCTTTGCCCTGGGCACAGGCAGCAGGTCAGTCCAGGCAAGGCTGAGCTCAAGACCATCCGTTGTCTTATCATGAAGGACCTTCACTGGCTACAGCACAGGGCAAAGCACAAGTATTTGGGAGATGCACTTAGCAGCATCAAGATGTTGGAGCATAATACACATGGTATTTACATTGGGAAAGCAGGAGGTGGCAGAAGGAACTGCTGTATTTGGAAACCCAGCCTTGCCCCGTGTCCAGCTCTAGATGATGACTACTGGTGGATGTAGAGCTTTGCCCTGACACCCTGAGCTGTGAACCCAGTGTGATGGGGTTCAGACAGCTTCCTGGCTCACACGGCCACCGGGCACTCCCCAGAGCGATGGGGAATGCACCCACACATGTCTCTGTGTGGGTCTCCTCCCTTCAAAAGGTACAAGCAATCCATGCTTCAGCATGGACCAACAGCAGTGCGGTAGGGACATTCCCCCAGCTCAACACCAGTAAGTGCAACCAGGGACCCTCCTATGGGCCCTGTGCTGGCAGGAGAATAAAAATGGGTGCTGAGTGGTTAAAATAAGCCTGGGTTATGGCCTGGAATGAGAAGCATTTGTGCGTGCTGGTTTCCCTGACATGGCTGCCTTTTGGTCTGTGCTGAAGCCTTGCAGGCATCCCTGGAATGACAGAAATGCTGAACGTCCTGTTAACGGGGTTCTGCATCCGTCAGCACAGCCCGGCTTGTTTGTGCAGAGGAACCTGCCCAGGATCTGGCCCCAGGGGGTTGGCAGCCTGACAGATGTAAAGCTGGGCTATTGCGTGTATAACACAAGAGTTCAGAGATTAAGCTGTATAAATCCACCTTCAAAACCATTTTGTTCTGAGCCAACACCCCTGCCATCACCAACTCCCTCCTGGGCACTGTGACAGCATCTCCTCTTCACACGAGGATGGCACATGTACAGAGGCCTCTTTGTCACTGAGCTGCTTCTCTGCAAAAGGTCTTAGGTGGGATAGCCAGAGGGGTGCACTGAGATGCGGGGAGAGCAAGTGCACGTACGGCAAGTGCACGTTGCTGCTGGTGCATGAGCTCAGAGTAAATGAGGATAGATTCAGACTAGATATAAGGACGAAGTGTTTTAAAGTGAGGGTGCTGAAACACTGGCACAAGTCACCTGGAGAGACGCCCCATTCCTGGAAGCATTCAAGGCCAGGTTGGAAAGGGCTCTGGGCAGCCTGGTCTAGTGGAAGATGGCCCTGCTCATTGCAGGGGGTTGGACTAGATGAGCTTTAAAGGTCCCTTCCAACCCAAACTATTCTATGAAACACACACACAAGGATCTTATTTTTCACCCTTTGGTGTCACCTGCTGAAACAGTCACCACTGCAGTGCATGAGGGCCTTCATTCAATGAGCAGAGCAAGCAGGAGGCTGGAGGGGATGTTATTGCCCATGTTCTGCCTGCACGGGGCAAGGGACATGCTTGTCTCCCTTGGCTGTGCATGGGCTGCTTTCTTGGGGCATCTCTGCAGATGCACCATCCCTGGCAACGCCTATTCCCATGTTTCTCGTCTTCCCAAATCAACTCATGCACGCACAGGGGACACTGTGGGGATTGCTGCGGCTTGGTCCTCATGTCAAATTGTCGTCCAGCTTTCTGATCCCAGACTCCATCCTCTGCAAAGCTGAACTCCTGCCTCCTCCTGCCCGCTGTCCCCACCGTACCACCGCCACCAGCAGCACAAGCGCACCCGCCATAGGTTTGGTTCTCCCAGCACCTCCCGGGCAGGCTCTGCTCACAATATCTGCGTTATTCCGCATTCAGGGAATGTGAGGGAATCACAGAAAAATGTGATTTTGGAAGCGGAGTAACTTAACTCCCCGCAGCTGTGCCTTGGGCTGTGCTCCAGCTGCTCGGCCGCCTTCTCCATGCTCACGCAAGCACCGGATTCCTCCCCAAACCCACTTCCCAGGATGGGCACTTACTGTGAATGACATCTGGGAGCTGATTCCTTTTCTCGGCTGCCCCGTGGCGGTGGCATGACCACGGTTTGTTACTGAGCTCACAGCCGGAAGGCAACGGTCCTGCGATGCTGTTACCCAAATGAGATGCAAACTGGAGAGGAGCAGATTTCCCCTCCGTGCTGGCTGAGCGTGTTTCTCCCCACCCAG
Organism: Lathamus discolor; assembly: GCF_037157495.1. Taxonomy (NCBI): domain Eukaryota; kingdom Metazoa; phylum Chordata; class Aves; order Psittaciformes; family Psittacidae; genus Lathamus; species Lathamus discolor. The sequence continues at coordinate 11,296,356 of NC_088895.1, read as the reverse complement.
CCCTGCATCACCAGGCAGAGACACTTTGCAAAGCCTGTGCCAGGATGTTGGCTATGGATCCAACCTCACCGCCCTGTGAAATAACTGCTCCTATAGCAATAGCACGCTGATGTCCCATCCCAAAATCAGCCTCTTCCCCCCATTGCAAGGCTCCATGTGCCCTGGAGATGAGTGGGAGCTACACAGACACAGCCTGGGGCACTGACAGGCAAGGGACAGCACTTGGGGGGTGCAGGGTAGGGCCACCCCCCAGCACAAGCCCTTCTCCCTGTGATGCTGCGGTGAAGCTGGGAGCTCGGCGGTGCAATTGCTGCTGCCCCTGAAGTGCTAACCGCCCTTCCCATCGCATTACTCGGCTGGGTGGTGAAGGGCTGCTGCCCTGCCGCAGCCTCCGCAGCTGGGGAGGGTTATGAATGCCCTGCTGCTGCTGCCGGGCTCCCGTGCAGGCTGGGGGCAGCACGCATCGCCCAGACACGGGGCCACAGCCGAGCACGTCCCGCAGCAGGCGCACGGCAGGCAGCGTGCTGAGCGCCCTGTCCCCGTCACCTCTCGTTACCGTGAAGCGAGTGTGCATGCAGCTCGCCGGGTCCGCGCACCCAATGTCATCCTTAAAGCACAGGCACCGTCCCGCCCCGGGGCTGTGCATCAGGACATCTCTTCAGGTGCATCGGGAGGCAGCCCATCACGGGTGCGATATCGGCTTAAGAGCCCAGGCATCTCCAACAACCACCGTGCCCCCTGTATGTCTGTGTCACCGGCTGAAGGACTCCACACCATCCCGGTGGCAGTAAACCGCAGCAAGCTCAGAACACCCAGCTCATGCACCGAAACCTTCCTCTATGTCCTCTGTGCCTGCACTGGCCATGAAACACAGCACCAAAACCCAACAGGCACCGGCTTGCTTTTTAACCTGAGGTCCTTAAGAGTGATCAGCAAATCTGAGAGGCCAATTAAGGCAAATCAGCACTTCATTAGTTCCCTGAAATGCAGCCACCACAGAGCTCAGCACAGTGCTAACCCTCAGCAAAGTGTGGAGAGGGGAAATGCTCCAGCCGCTGTGGACCATAGATGGAAATCACCATGCTGTACCATGCGAGTGCAAGTGTCAGAAGCCAGGAGGCCCTTTCTTGCTGGCCGCGGTGTTCCAGGCTGTATTTGCAAATACAAAAAGGCTTGTTTAACAGTGTAAAATGCTTCCCACCACTTGTGCAGGCTGGCTGCTTTCCACCGGGTGAGCTCATTCTCCATCTCACTTCCAACCCGCTTTGCCGTGGTTCACAGAGCCACGGTGCCACCGGCACAAGTTAACCCCACCCCGGTGCCCAGCTCTGGGCATCGGGGAATCCGTCTTTGCTGGCAGATAGAAGGGAAAGCCCTGAGGTTAAGACTTGGCAGCCAAGTGAGGTGCCTCCCCCTTCCCTGCATCCCTTCCCTGGTTATGGAAATGCTTTGTTTTTAAGACAGCCTTGCAAAAACGACATGAAAATTTAATCACCCCGGCACAAATCTAATCGCTGCTCTTCACCACGATTTATCCTTCTGCTAAAGGCTTCGAGCTCACCACCCGCCTACAGCAGCTCGGCTATCCCTGGGGAAAACAGCGCCTGCACCGCCCCAACCATTCCACAGCCGCTCCAGGGGCACTGCAGAGATTGAGCAGCTCCGGTGCTATGTGGGGTGGATGGGCTTTAGGTGTGAAGAGCTTTTTACACCTCTGTGAGCACAGTTGGTGCATAGCATCCTTATGGGCCTGGACCACCCCAGGGTGGTGGCATTCCCTTGCATTGCTGCAAGGAAAAGCTTCTCCATGGAAAACAAACCCGCATGATGAGATACCCAGAGCTGCAGGTGATGCGCTTTGAGCTGTCAAACTTCCCCCGGGCTTGTGTTCAAGGAAAGCAGTGACATCTAGTACAGGAATATCCTTTGGTTAAACCAGAGTCCCTGGTTCTGTAGCAGTTTGGCAATGGATTAACAACGTTTTTCAGTGGAAAAGAAACTGTGAAACTCTCCTGGGAGCTTCTGATTTGCCCCTAACAATCCGTCAAGCCGAGCCGACTGCAGTCTGGCCGCTCGGCGTCTCGCTCTGAGCTCATCGCCAGCCTAAAGAGCAGTAAATAAAGGACCAAGAGGATGATTGCTGACTCCAGGGATGAGTCGGGGGTCTCTGGCTCCCTCAATGAGAAGGCCTAAGGGGGGTGGAGATGCAGGTTTGCAGGAGCTCGGTGTGATGGGTTCCTTGGAAACATCAAGAATACCGACGTTATTTAGAATATCCATAAGCCCCACAGTAAGGGTGGAGGTGCTGCAGTCCTTCCAAACCTAAACTCAAACCCAGCCCCACGTGTGAGTGGCTCCACTTTAGTACAGGCATCCCTGGCCACCACTGGCAACAATATCCAGCGAGAAAAGATGCTTAAAGTGACTAATAGCTGGGGCTAAAGGAGAGATTATCATTATCCAAATTGCCTGCTCCTTGGAGAGAGCTGGGCAAACTTCCAGGGATGCTCTGGATCCCATTTCCCTGGGCGGCCGGGGGATGCTGTGTGCTCCCTGAAGCAGGATGGCTCCGTGGCAGCACCAGGATGAGGGAGGAAGGGCTGAGGACACCACAGAATAGCACCCCATGGGATCCCTGCAAAGCAAGGGACACCCTGGGAGAGGCTTTCAGTACGCATAAGAGGGTTGCAGCTCATTGCGATTCCTCAGCAGCATCTTGATTGCATTAGGATGGAGCGAGAGCTCAAGGATGCTGTGAAGCTGAATGCCCAGCTTATAAACACAGAGATAAATGCTTATTTCTTGAGAAGATCCACTATTGTGTCAGTCCCCACGTCCTGAGCCCCCTGATTTACAGTCAGAAAGTTTGCATTAACTGTGCTCAGAATCATTAAGCTACAAACCATACAATAATTATGGTGCCCTGGACAAGAACGTTAATCCAAAGAGCATAAAATGATAATGACTTTCTTGGCATAATTAGACCAAACAAGAAAAACAGTCCAAATAGCAACTGCAGCTTCGGTACATTTATAGTGCCAGCTCAATCCTCAGCATGGCTGCAGGATGGTGGTGCAGAGCAGTGGGAGAAGGGGCAACCTGAGGGCAGGGGGTTGTGGAGCATCACCAAGCAACCCACAGCACCCATTTGAGCTCACGCTGAGCCTGGCATGGAGGTATCACAAGGCAGTAGGCATGTTCCTATCTCTCACATCAAGCAGAGCTATCCCATGTTCTGGCATTTCCTCAGCCACTGTGGGGACCAAATCCAAGCCACCAGTGGGGATGCAGGGAGGATGCGCTGCCAGCACCATCCTGCATCTGCATCCCTGCTGCCGACCCACCGCATGTCCACAAGGACAGCACATCACAGTGTGCAAACCTGGACCACAACTCCCATCACATCAAGGCAGACAGGGCTGAGGGAATTCAGGAAGGGCCACACACATCCCAGTGCCTCTTCCTAGCCGCAAGCCAAGGGGCCAGTGACTGATGCCCAGGGAAGTGGCCTCAGGCACAGTCAGAAGAGCCATTCCCAAAAGCACCGCTTAAGAGCAATGCTCCCTTTATCTGCCTCTTTATTTATTTATTGCTGACCGGGAAGTGCAACACAAAAGCTAATTATTTGATAAAAGCTTTGGGCAGGGTATTAATGAGCCAGGCTTCCAAGCACATTTCTAAACCTCTTTTCTGTCTCTGGCTGCAGAGCTGCGTTGAAGCAGGTTTACAGGGCACAGGGCCCCTTTCTATGGCTCACCCCACAGTGGCACAGGGCTGCAGTGCACAGGGACAGGCGTGCTGTGCTTGTGTCCACATGGGGCTGGGGAAGCGCCTGTGACAAACCCACCTTCCACCTACTCCTGGCACTGAAACCACTCAAAGGCTTTAAAAGCAGGACGTTAGCTGGTAATTCTGTAATCACAGGGTGATGGAGACTATCTCCGGGCAGGTGAGATATTAGGAAGATAAATGACATCTATAAAGGACATTTTAGCCCAAAGCCACTTTAAATAAATGCAAAAGGAAGATCTGGGGCTGGTGGGGTGTCAGATCTGCAGGTGATGGGGCCGTCCATGGACAGGGCTTGGCCACTGGGGTTTCGTGGAGGACACTGGTCATTGCTCCTGGGTTGCTGGAGGGGTTTGAACAGTTTCCTTCCCCACAGCCCAGTAAGCCAAAAATCCCTGGAATCCCGATTGGTTGAATGATTTGAATTTCCTGTTAATTGGGAAAATTGTGTTGAATTTCAGCATACGTTGAAACAACGATTTCCAAAAAGGGGAACTACTGCACCTACACTGAATTCCAGCCATTTCCACATCGTATAGCGTGGAAAAGCAAACCCCACGTTTGTCCCAGCAGTTAAATCACCATCCACACTAAAATCAATGCGGGTACATGTGCGCTCCCTCCTGTCTGTGCTTGTAAAGCTCCCCACAGGGACACGCACCCAAAGACTTCCATAGGCCACCGCTTCTCTTGGTTTCCAGGAAAACTTCAGGGGGTTTTAGGATGTGCCACATCAAAGAGTGGCAGCAACGGAGGGGATGAGCCACGTGAGAAGGCAGTTCCAGATCCCGTGTGAGTGCAATGAATTGCTCTTTAAAAAGCAAAACCAATCAATTCAAGAACTTTTCCTTTCTTCCCCCTTATTTTTTAAAACAAGGACGCTTTTGTTGTGTGTAGTCTCAAAAGGAGATTTATCAGACACCGCTGTGACTAAGGCAAGATGTAATTACAAGGGGGGAGGAACATTCATCATTTGCCAGGGTGAATTAGGTATTTCGACTTCTCTACACAGAGGGTGAATTTCTTTCCAATTTCTCTCACATCCCCAATATTGTTAAGTTCAGCTGGAAAACACTCGAGACAAATTGACTCATCTGAGCCCATCTCTTTATAATTGTTACACATTCCAAATTGGCTTAGTTAAATGAACACCTCACATGGCGCTTGACAGGCTCCCTTGTCTGGATGCGGTATTAAAAATACCAAAACCAACACGAGAGCTAGGGCAGAGCTGGGGGATGTTGCTTTTCTGAGCACTGCGTATTGCTTTAGTTGAAAGGAAGTGTACGTATACAACCTTAAAGGTGGTTTCAGACATAGATGAAGTTATTACTCCTTTCATATTAATAGTAACGCATTTACTCTCTCTTTCTACTTACCAAGTTTATCAGCTCATGCTCTAAACGACTGGGCCATCAGCCGTGGATACATATACAGAAATCATCCCCATAATACATATTAACCATGCAAGCCTGCACAGAGTGCAATGCCTTGACACAGAGCACCTTTGCAGTTGCTTGCATGGAATATGTGCATCTTCACCCACGGCAGTCAGAGCCTCAAGCTGCCTCGTCCTGCCCAGTTTTCAATGCATCCAGCACGTGAAGGCTGGGGGCAGCCAGGGCAGTGCTGGGGATGCTCAGCATCTCCCCAGAGCCTGGCAAATTCCTTCTCCCAGCTCGTTTCCCTGGTGTTGGTGTGCACGTGAGATGCTCCACGGGTCTCATCTAAAAGCTACTGAAGACGTTCAGAGAGAAGGGAAGAATTTGGGTCTGTGCTTTGCCAGCGTGATCTCAGACCGTGTTTGCAAGACTCAAGGGCTTTGCAAAAACCCAAAGCCAGGCAAAATAACTGCTGATACAGAAACATTTGAGCAGCTCAGGCACGCACTAGATAAGGGATCTTGTTTCTTCTCACCCTCCCCTTGGCTTGCATGCTTCCTTTCCACATTGTTTTATCATGAACAGAAAATAACAGGAGACAGAAAGGGAGAGCCTGCCAACTGTGTGATTTATATTGACTTTAGAGCTGAAAGCCTTGATAAAGCATCCAAAGCCTTGGATGGCTACGAGCAGGGATTGCAGCAAAGCTGGGTACCAATCTGCCCTCTGGTAGGGGAGGGAAGGAATGAAGGCAGAAACACCCCGGTTTTGTGCAGACACTGGCCAGAAACATAACAGTGTGACTCTGGGTTGGCTTCTCCTAACCTCAGGGTCCCTTCTGCCCCTACACCCCTGTCTGCTTGAGCCCCTGATCCAACCCCCCGTCCCTTGGGAAGGACACAGCAAAATGACTGCTCCGAAAACAGGAAAAGCAGATGGAGCGCCACACAGCCGGGACACGAGGCTGCAGCCTGATGTTGGCAATAAATACCACTTGGCTGCTCAACATCTTGCTCTAAAATCCTCCAAGATGGAGATGGAGACCACGTGTCTACAGCAGGATAGAGGGATGCATCCCTGCAGGCGGGATGGAGGTTTTGTAACCTCACAGCCCAGTTTCCTGCGGAGCTGCACAGATAATGGTGTTGGTAAAACTTGTCACAGGACCAGGATGGAAATAAACGGGTTACCAGAGCCTTTACCCACTGCTCTCCCAGCAGCAAGATTTCTCCCTTATTTAAAGAGCGTCTCCAAGGGCCTTACCCTTACTCACTTAATAAAGCAGCGTGTCAACACCGGTTCTGCATCGCAAAATGAAGGGCACTCAGCGGTCCCCCCATGGGACAATTAAATAAAGAGGCGTGAAAATAAAGGATCAGCTCCGCACGAGCAGAGGGCTCTCATCGCATGCGGCACCGCGGGGAGCGGCATTTACCCCATGCACACCGTGGCACGTTGCTTGCCCAACAAAAGGGACAGTGTTTGCACTTGGAGGGGAAAGCTGTCCTGGGATATGTTCGGCATCGGGAAACATGGTGCTCACATCCCCTTTCACAGGGGAAGGGGAAGGAATGCCTCCTCTAAAGTGCCTCAAAATGAATGTAATTTAGAATGGATTTCACATTCGCGTTTGATGAATTAAAACCAGTGTGGTTTAACAACTATGTAATGGGTTATATATATGATCTGTTAAACAGGTGTTTGAGGTTTAGCAATTATCTAATAAGAGACTTATACATATTACAGTAGATAAACTTCAATAAATATGTTCTTAATCAACCGGAGAGCACTCAACATACAATTACCATCCCTGCCACATCTTGTTGAAACAAGCAGCTGATTCAGTGCACGACGGGATTTTATGTGCTGCTTAAAAAGATCCCCGCGTCTCTTGTTTGCGCTGCCAGGGTGGGGGGTTCTGCTGGAGGGGGGGTTCTCTGGGCTTTCCACCCCAGAGATGGGCAGGAATCTCAGCCCTTGATAGCCCCCATGGGATATCTGTGATAGGGTCCGTGTGAGCAGCACTAGGTCACCCCCCCTCTCCCCACCTGGCTACCCACCTGCATTCATTGAATAAGAGGGATGGAAAGGGATGTTTCATCCCAACAGATGCATTTACATTAAGAGGCATCAAAAGTGGAGCAACAGGCTTAGCACCCACCGCAACGCCTCAGGATTTTCCCAATGGCTGCCATGTCAGTGATCCATGCCGTGCTTGTGCCTCCTCGGTCACAATGCAGAAACCCAGCCCTGTAGCGAGGTTAACACTGGCTAATTTGCCCCATTCCTGGCTTGGGTGTTAAATCTAATTAGCACGTTAGTGCTGGATTTCCAGCAGGGCAATCCCTATGAACCACCAGAGACAAAGGCTCCTGCCCCCATCCCAGGGCCCGGAAAGCCGGGTTTCACCCCAGGCCGGAGCACGGGCTGACAGAAGTGCTGCTTCCTTGACCTCCCACAGCCAGGAGAATAACCACGGGCCGTTGCGTTGGATGGGAAAGTGCCCAGAAAGCACCATGGGGTAAGCAGAGCTCCTTTTACTGTGTGCAAAGAGTTCACAGAGGGTTTGAACCATTGCAGAAGCAGAGCAAAATTCAACCCAAGAGGATGGCAAAGTTTTTACTTCTAATCACAAGGCTATATGCACAAAGAGGCTTTTGAGCATCCCAATGGAGGAGCAGTGAGTGCTCCTGCATAGCTACCGCAGGCCCTCTCTTTCCCCTTCCCTAATACCCATAAAAAGCCATGAAACCATCAAGCAGCCCAAAGGGGCTCCTCTGGGTGCTGCAAACACCCACAGCAACATCAAGCCCATCTCCAAAATCACATCCACCACTCCATGTCCCCCCGGCACCTCCACCAGGGCCTTTTTTCCCCAGGTAAGCATCCCCTGTGCAGAATGAACACCCTCCCCTCTGCAGCACCAGCACATTTACTCTCTGCAGCCCTTGCTGCCGAAATCATGAGGTTTGGGCTGTGCACGGGCTGCAGGACCCCTTCTCCCCCCTCATCCAAGGTGCAGGACCCCAGGGACACGATGCTGCTGGCAACAGGCATGCCGAGGCAGGGAAGGCAGTGATCCCTCTTCCCAGGGAATTTTTCTCTCCCTCCCCTTGACTGCACAAGATGAGCACATTTTTATATATAGCATTAGTGCTGCCTAATAGCCAGCTCGCTCCGGCTTGGAAACCTGAGTTGCTCTCATTGCTTTCACAGCAGCTAAATGCACAGATACCAGCGTGCCCGGGGGACACGCAGCTCCTCGGGCACAGCCTGCCCCAGCTTAATGACTGCTGCCAACACGCCGCGGCTGTGGAGCACCCCCTCGCTGTGCACTAGTCAGGGGAGCTTTATGTTCTTCTGCTGGTCCTTTTATTCCATCATTACCAGGGCAATTTTATCGATGGCTGTATTGCTGGCTATTTAATTATTCCCTTTTAATCCCTTCAAGCAGATGAGACATAAAAGCCAAGGCCATTAGCGACTCCAGAGCGATGTGCTGGGGCATTAGCCTGGCAGGCAAAGCAAACCCCAGCCTGGATTGTGCCTCCCACTACCATCTCCATGTTGGACAACCATGCGGGAAGAGGCATGCCAGAGGGAGCAGCGCTTAAAATAGAGACTGCAAAGGGGCAAAACCAAGGAGGAAGGCGCCCCAGCACCTATCTCCATACACTGGGGGCCCCCCAGCCTATGACCACAGGCACCCGTTGCATAAAGCAGCCAAGGGCTGAGCATCCTGTATGTGTTTCAATGCTGAGCCCATATTCACAGCACCCAAACCCCTCCGGTTCCACAGACCCAAAAGGCTGGCACCCCATCACCTCCCGGGGATGCCTGCCCCTGAGTTTCAGCTGATGGGCTCAGGTGGAGGGAAAGCAAAAGATATTTGCTTCTTTTTTTAGACCAGAACAGAGAAGTTGTACAATTTCAGCTTATAAATAATTGAAGGGCTAATGCGGTCTCAAACTGAGCACTTGTTAAATGGAAACGTCCCTGTTGACAGATGAATTCCTGTAAATTTTCTTTGGTTGAGCTCAGATGCCCATTTTCTGCTTTGAAGCAGATGAGGTCACCCTGGCTGGACAGCACATGCTGTGCCTGGCAGGGATTTGGGCCTTTGGAAAGGCAGAAAAAGACCATAACAATAATAGTAGTAATAAAGGACTGAGGTTTTAAGGGCTACAGGATGCACACACAGGAGCTCAGCACACACCTTTGCTTCCCCTCTTCTCCAAAGACCCAAAGAGGGACCCCTGGGATATTCCAGGCAGCTGGGGGCATCCCAGGCGAAGCTGCTGGGACTGGATGGAGTGGAAGGGATCGGGGGAGGAAGGTCAGGACCCCTCACAGACAGGCAGTGTGGAGCTGCTGCCATCGCCTCCCCCCGCACCGCCGCAGTGTTTACGTTCTGCCTTCCTTCAATTATAATTAATAGCGGCTCATTATCAGGAGGGGACCGTTTATAAGATTCAATTAGAAGCCATTTATTTTAATGCTTTTGAACACAAAATGAGTTTGATCTCAGGAAACATTTCATTAGCATAATCTTCCCATAACAAGATCATCGTCTGAGCTTGACATATTTACAAGCCGGTACCAAGAGGAGGAGGAACCATGTCCAAGCAACCATGGCCCTTGGATGCTGAAAGCAAAGGCAGTGAGTGGGTTCTGCCTGCACCCTGCCACATTTCCCACTGTTTGGGGATGGCATCCTCAGCCAAGGGCTTGGCTCTTTTGTGGGAGTTCAGCTCTCACCCTCTCCCCATCACCAGCACCAAACTGCGGCTCTCAGAGCTGGCTCGGCCTGAAAGGCACCAGCAAGGTCCGTCCTGCTGGAGCCACGAAGCCAGCACTGAGTCACCAACAGCCCTTTCCCTTCGAGCAAACGCAACCCAAGGGCTGATGGCAACGCTCCTGCTGCCCTCCCCAGCTGCAAACCAGCCGGCTCCAGCCTTTGCAAGGAGCAAGAAGCTCTCAGCGAACCTGCGCCATGGCACAAAGAGGGAGTGAGATCATTCTGTTTGAGTGCTCAGCTTAGGAAATTCAGTCATGAAGCAGGAATGAAAACTTGCATCTACTCCAAGTCAAAATACTTAATACAGCAGGGCCATTTTTTATCCCCTGAGGACAGTCATCCCTGATTTGTCGCCCATATGGAAGATGTATTGGTTTTCCATACACCGGATGAGTTATACATTTTGTAAGCTAAGCTGTCCATATATTCAAAGTAATATGAAATCATTCACCTACACTTAAGCTTATAGTGCACTGCCGTGTATTTTGGGTATAAAATTACGCCATGAACACATTTTTAAATGCAAGGTCTTTATCAGAGCCCTGTCTGGAGCTGTTGCCTTCCAGAGAATGACACTCACAGTGCTCTGCCACATCCAACGCAGAACAGACAGCTAAAACACCCCGACCCTCCCAGCAGAGCCTGTCCGTGGCAGAGGCCAGTTTGGCTCCAGGATTCAGGCCTTATTTGCTGGATGGAGAAGGAACCCCCTTTACCCAGCGTCTCCCCAGCCCCTTCTCCAGGCTGGGCTGACCCTGGGCTTTCTGGTGCTGCCCCTGTGGTTAACCCGGGGATGAGCAGGTTGCAGATGGGCAGGGGTTTAGGACCCCAAATCATTACAAATGGAGAGAGGAAAGGATAAAATACACCCATGTTATTATTAAAGCATCAGGCAGTGGGTGCAGGCAGTGCCCCCACTGCCAGCCCCTCTGCTGCCCTGTGCCTCCATACCAGCTGGGGCACAGGGCATGAAGCCAGCAGCTCCCTTTCCCGGCTCTGCATTTCCCAGGATCCCACTTTAAATCCACCTCCAAAACACAAGGAAATGAATTCTCCTCCCGGGAGCTCTCTGGTGCCACGGCTCCACATCATCTGCTCGTACAGGAGGCACTTCTCAACCATGCTAAATGCATGGGCCATACGTTCTGAGAAACAGAACATACACAGCGAGGAAAATATTGCTTCCCCATATGGGCTTGGCGAAGCTGTGGCTTGCAGCGCGGAGCCAGATGGCCGATAACTCAATGCAGCTGAACGAAACTCTCCCGGCCAGATTCATCCCCACCACAAGCACACCGAGAGGCTTACACCGGGGTTTCGCTCAGCTCCCCTCGCGTTTGACTCCTGCAATCTGTGAGTTATGGGCCTGGGGAAGTCGGTTTACGACTGGGGAGCTGGGATCTTGTTTCTGCAGTTGTTCCTCCCACACTTGTGGGGGTCCGTCCCTGCTCCCTGCGGGGTAGGAGCAGATGGAGCCTCCCTGGTTCTCTCACTGGGCTGGGAATGGGGCAGTGTGGGGACAAACTGACAATGGGTTCAGAAGCACCTTACTGAACCAAAGCGTTTCGTACCAGCACTATAGGCTTCCCATCCTTCTAAAGGTATTGGTTGCCCTTGGTTTGGAGCTGACCATATCCATGCCCCTCCGGCTCTGTGCCACTGGACATCCCCACCTGAAGCTTCTGTTTTTTCTTCGAAGTTTTGGGCAGAATAAATGAACAGAAAAATCTATTTTTGTGCTCGATTTGCTGCATAGCTCAGGCAGGGAATAATCCCCGAGCAGCCCCTGTAAACCCTGTCAATGCCAACACCAGAACCAGCCAGCTCCTGCCCACTGGTGGCACTGGGCTGTGGTGGGACCCAGGCAGCACTGGCATGATCAGGTCACCGAAACTGCTGCCCCAAAAGTCCTGGGGTTGCCCAAAATCACAAGGGGCAGAGGGGCCTCCACAGCTCTGGGGGCAATGGACATCTCCTGCGGACTGCACCCGCAGTGGGATTAAGCAACCGATTGCAGTAGGGGTTGAAATCAAAGATATTTCATAGGTGAGTACAGTGATCGCACATGAGATTTGCTTCCAGCTGCTGCACTGGTGAATCACAGAACCCCAGACTGGTTTGGGTTGGAAGGGACCTCAAAGCTCATCCAGTTCCAACCCCTGACACGGGCAGGGACCCCTTCCACTGCAGCAGCTCCAAGCCCCTGTGTCCAACCTGGCCTTGAGCACTGCCAGATATGGGGCAGCCACAGCTTCTCTGGGCACCCTGTGCCAGGGCCTCAGCACCCTCATGTAACTGGCTCCATCAAAGGCTGGAGATCCCCAGCCCTGGGTGATGCCAACATCTCCTGTGTTGGAGTCACCGTTTTTCCCCTGGGAAGCCGGATCACTGGGCATGCCACTTCCTGCCCGGTGTTTGCCGTGACTCACCCATTGATTCTGCCCGTGGAGGCACCAATCCTGCACCTCTCCCTTCGCTCGCTGTGCGTTACCATCATTATGAATCATTAGTCTGAGTAAGGACACCAGATGCGTACAAAGATGAGTCATGTGAAGGAGGTGAAAGGAAAACCAGACCAGCCACATATTAAAACTCCCTGTAACAATAAAAGGGCCGTGGACATAAATCAGTTTATTTTGATCACGGCGATAACGCTTTGCCGAGAACACGCTGACTTGTGGAGAAAATCCCAGGCCCAGGCATGATCCTGCTCCCCAGGCAAAGGCCACCAAACCCAGTGGCTTTGCTGATAGGGGATGCTGGGGGACATGGACCCCACATGGCCTCAGAGTGGGCACCCTGGCACACTGCAGTGCTGCCAGCTTGGGCTCTGCTCCTTTAACATGGATACAGAGCAGCTCCGAGTGCCTGATGCACATGTTAATGCAACCCAGACGTTCAGGCAATGCCTTTGCCTTAATGAAGTTGAATTAAAACATTGCCTAGGGATGGAACAGGTCCCTCGGTGCAGCACCAGGGTGCCCAGGTCCCATCCGCCCAGTGCACAGGAGGCGGGTGCTGCTGCAGAATCAAGTCCCTGGCCTTGGGGACACCCTCTACAAACCCAGCCAAAAAGAACCAGCCCATCCGCCCCACGGGCAGCTGCTGCTCAAGCCAGATCTGTTCTCCAAAGGGAAGGCGGGAGCTGCAATTGTGGGATTAAAGTCAATTTACTTGGTGACATGGATTTAGATTCGTGCCAAGTTGCGGCGTGATTAGATGAGCTCAACATCACCCCGGAGGGAGGGAGGGAGGAAAAGGACGGGAGATGCTGCAGAAGAGCCTGGCCATGCATTCAGCTGAGAGCAAGCACCATGGCTCCGTGAGAGGGCCAAGGGTCCTTTTGGGATGCTTTGGAATACCGCACACGCTCTCAGCCAGGGAGAGAAGGGGAGAGGGGGTTAGGCCCTTGGTGCACCCTGCCCTGCTCAGTGCAGGGCGCTGGGGATCACAGCTGATGGAAGGGAGCCCGCCCTGTGCCAGCCAGCACCATGCGCTGCCTGTTCATCCCAGATAGCTCACATTCCTCCCCTAATCTCCACGTTAGCCACTCGGCACCTCAGAGGAACCAGGGGCCGGTTTCTCCCCGGCACTGCTGGAGCAGCTTTTGCAGCAGTCCCAAAGAAAGCAGAGGATGGGATGGAGCCCAGATTCAGGGCTCCAAAGCGACACGGACAAACATGCCCTGGCTAAAAACGACACCCTGTCTCCAGCTAGCAGAATTGCTAAATCAGAGCAATCTGCTCCTCCAGCACATCGCCCAGGCAGCGCGTGATGGGTTTGCACACAGTAAATAACGAAGCGTGGTCCTTCAGCCCTCACCCACCGCCTGCAAGGAGGGAGCAGAGCCATTGTCAGCCAGCGGGATGCCAGGGTTTGTGCATAACGGGTCTCTTGCGTGGGTAAGAGAGAAAGGAAGATGATTCCGAGCTGCAGACAGAGGTACAGAGCTCTCTCTGCACCCCCTCTGGCTTCACTTCACTAAGGTCTATGTTTACCCAGCCAGCTCCCTGCCTGCCAAATGCTAACATGATCCTTAGGGGAATAACAGAGCAAAGAATTTGGATAAAGAAGCTTAAAAAAAAAAAAAAAAAAAAGGAAGACATCCAACAGATACTGAAGGGAACAACTGAGGAAGAGATTTCCAGAAATTCCAAAGCGTGAGGGGTTGCTCTTAGGGGAAAACCAGTCTGAGTGCTCCCAGGAGCCGGTGTTTCAGCCCTCCCTGGGATACCCCTGCCTACCCCAACAGCCTCCGATGCCTTTATTTGTGAGTATGCCCAGTGGTTACCCACCAACAGGAACAGCCTCAGGGCATACACAGCAGCTTTAAAAACAAATGGAAGTAGTAAACACAGTTCTTGCACTCTGCATCTGATTGAAAGCCCGCGGTCCTTCAGGCGCTCCAGGCCAAGCAAACCACCATGAAGCCCTGGATGCTTTCTGCACGGAGGCCACAGCGCAGCCTCCCACTGAGTGCTGTGGATGAGGCAGATTTAATCACCCACCTCTCTTCCTCCTTCAGTTTGCTCTCCCTCTGGTCCTCTGTTCCCAGACCACAGCCACTGCGGTGCCCTCCCCTGCTGCCCCATGTATAGGATGCTCTACCCATTGAGCACAAGGTGGGGAGGCTCTGAAACATCAGCACCAGCCCCCAAGGCTCATCCTCCATCCTCCCAGCTCCCCACCGGCTGACAGAGATGGATGGCCATCAGGTCTGAGCATGCAGAAGAGGGGTGAGGAGAAGGGAGCCTGCCCTTGCTTTTATTCACCCAGCAGCAGGGTCACATCAGCGACTTGGTGCATTCACTCCGCAGCGTCCCACCTCTGCTGCCCCAGTGCCATAACCCGGTCCTGCTGCACCACAGCATCCTCCTGCCACGTATGCACACACCAAACAGACATTAAAGACCATTGCTCACATGCATTTAAAGAAATGATGCTGTTGCAAGATTGATTTATATTAGATACTAGAAAAGAAAGCTCTTCCCTGTGAGGGTGCTGAGGCGCTGGCACAGGGTGCCCAGAGAAGCTGTGGCTGCCCCATCCCTGGCAATGCCCAAGGCCAGGTTGGACACAGGGGCTTGGAGCAAGCTGCTCCAGTGGAAGGGGTCCCTGCCCGTGGCAGGGGTTGGAGCTGGGTGAGCTTTGAGGTCCCTTCAACCCAAACCAGTCTGGGGGTCCAAGACCCAGCTGCATGTTTCTCGAATGCTACATTAGTGTCCTATTAGGACACCTCTCTCCTTCCCCCCTGCCGGGACGCAGCCCAGCAGCCATCGTGGCTGCTCCCTTTGGCAGGGTGAATGACGGCACTCAGTGGGATTGAAAGGGAAGTTTGGTTTCAAGGCAGCCCAGCCCAGGTTTCTGGGTTTTCCAGATGTTTTGGCCGTCTGGGGATGCCTCTTGATGCCTTTCACAGAACGAGCCCTCCCTGGAATATGGGAAACGTGAACTCACATGAAAGCCCAGGGACAGATTGCAGGAATATTTTCTTCTATTCAGGAGACTAAAAATACAGATGTGTCAAGAAATCGAAGGGCAGCTTCCCCCTTCACCGCTATGGCTGTGGGACTCTTTTTATAGCCAGAATACTGATGTAAAATGAGCCTTTCCTAAAATGTCTAATGTTTCTGCAGAGGAAATGGTTATTTCAATGTGGGATGGAGCCGTGTGCGTGGGAAATAGGAGGATGGGGGAAAATCAGGGGATTCCTGGGAAGGGCATCCCTTCCCGTCTCCGAAGGGATGTGCATTATGCAGATGGACTACGTGGTCATTGTAAGTCTCTCCATATCGAACTATCCTATCGTGCTGTGCTGGTGACCATCGCTTAAGTAGCAAGAGCATCTCCAGATGCCTGTGCTGTGCAAGGACAAGCATGGGACAGGCTCACTGCAGCCACAACATCTCCAGCAGCTCGCACCAAGCCCCGTTTCGCAGGGGGACAGTCCCCCCACAGGGACCTTATTTTGCACCCCGAAGCCTTGGAAAACCCCCGTTTCCCTGTTTTCAGAGTGAGTCTCTGCAGCTCCAGCAGCAGCCCCACATGGAGAAGGCACAGTCACTGCCTGCTCCCAGCAAGAAAACCCATCCATGGTCGAGAAGTTCTCGCAAGGCACCATCGGTTTGATCTCAGATAGAGCCAGCACGTGACGGAAAGAATTCCACGATTGGCAGGGCAGGAGAATCCATTTAAGGTGTTTACACAATGCAGGCTCCCCGTGTGTAATTATCATTTTATAGTCAATCAATTGTAATTCCGATCCGGGAGCGCAGCGCAGGAGCGTTAGCATTCAGGAGCACCTTGGATAAATTAGTGAGGATTATGGAGCCCGTGTTTGCAGAGGTTTTGGTCTGGCACTAAGGGAGGATTTTAAAATGGCAAAGTTTGTGCCTCTGCAGCTGAATACACCAGGGGCTGAGGAGTTTAAAGCTGTTCAGTTCAGGAAGAGAAGCAGGATTAAAGCTATGGAGAGGGCAGGGATCTGTTCTGTGTTTGATCAGGAGTTTTATGATGCAAAGAAGCTTTGGGGAACGTTTCAAGTCTCTGTGCACAGGATTATACACATCACTATTAATTATTAGTATTAGAATAACGCCTAGAAGCTCTAGCAGTGTGCAGAGCCCTCCTGTTTGAGGCACTGAATAGTTTGGGTTTGATCCAAACCCCGCTGAAGCCACCCAGGGTCTGAGCCCACTGATCATCCTGGAGTCTGGATAAGGCCCCTGGAAGGGACGGCTGGACCTGGTGAAGGTGTTCAGGAGCTCCCCAGGGATCTCTTGCTGCTGCTGCAGACCAGGGCGACCCCAAACCAGATACAACAGGAAGCTGCTCTCAGAGGAACAGTCAGATAATGATGAAATTACCCCGAATCATAGCCACAAATCTTTCCCAAATGAACTCCCAGGTGGGGTTGATCAGTGTTTCCAAAAGAGATCTTGCCTCTTAGCATTTACCCTGCAAACAGCAAACCCGGCATCACCCTTTGCCCAACACACATCACTGCAACAGGTCCGCGTCCTCATCCCCAAGATGCAGCGTTTCCCCCCACCAAGGTACCATTTTGCAAGGGACCCTTGTGACCGTGGGGAGCAGTGCTGAGCCCAGGCAGGCTGGGGTGCCCAGGGCAGGTATCCCACACAGGGTTTGCTCTATCTCAGGTACCCAGCTCAGCCAAAAAGCCTTGGTCACAGCCGCGCTTCTTTTGAGTGTGATGCAGAGCAGAAATGTAGCCCTTTCTTCTCACAAAGCAAAAGCATTCTCAGCAGGGATGAAAAGCCAAACCCTCACAAGCTTCGGTGGGCCTGAAATCAGTCAGCTCTTGGTGTCAGGAAAGGAGAGACAGACTCACTGCAGGCTGACAGCCACCCCAAAGGAACTGCCTACCTGCCTCATCGGGTCTCGGGACCTCAGGGCTGGAACCACTCACAGAAACCAGCAGAAAACTAATCCGGTAAAAAGAGCCAGTAAAAAGAGATGGTTTTGGTGCCAGGAGGATGACTCGCACAGGCTCTCATACTCTGCACATTGAAAAGCAGCTTCCAAAATGCCCTGTCCCTGGCAGCATTCAAAGCCAGGTTGGATGGGGCTTGGAGCAAGCTGCTCTAGTGGAAGGTGTCCCTGCCCGTGGCAGGGGTTGGAACTGGATGAGCTTTAAGGTCCCGTCCAACACAAAACATTTGGGGATGGGCAATACCTGCACAGCAGCTCACCATTCACCTCCCCCTCTGAGCCTTTTCCTTTGGGATAACAAGGAATTTGGAACCCAGCAGCCACAGAGAAGCCAGACAACCACCAGGCTTTCCCTTTCCTGGCCTGTTCCATCACCCTCCTTTCCTAAAGTGCTTTTTAGCAGCACAATTAATAGACAAAAAGAGATGGGGGAAAATAAAACAGGAGCAGAAAAAGGGCCCCAAGCAGCAGCTGGGTACAGGAACTGTGTGACCGACACTCTGTCACCAGCCCTGTCCTTGGGGAACACTTGGCTCTTTGCTGTGGGAGGGGAAGCTGCTCTGCATGCACAGCCCACCCCTCCTCTGTACCGGCTTTATCATGGTAATACCAGGAGCCCAGTCTGGTGGCAATAATCTCCTCATTCTCTGCCATTTCCTCAAGGGGGTAAAGATCATGGAGCATTAACACAACGGATGTGCACTTTGAACCAGAAGCTGTTCCCTGGGCTATAAATCAGAGCCTGCCACCGCAGCACAATGGCCCTGAAATTAATTACCCCATCGCTTTGCCAAAGAGAAAGAGCCTTGTGCTGCTGCGGATGCACGCACCGACAGGCACACAGACCTGCAGGACAGCCCCAGGATGTGCCATGGGGTACCCAGGGCCACCAAAGGTGCCAGTGAGGGCAAACCCTCACTGCAAGCCCATAGTGTTTTGGACGCACATCTCCTTTTAAACCTCTTTGGCCATTCCCTGCTCCCTCCGCATCCCCAAAATGCTGCTGGAGCTCCAGGAGAGCAATAAAACTACCAAGTTGGGCCATGGAGCCCAGTCATTCATCTCTAGGGTAAATCCCTGTGGGTTTGGTCCCTCTGGTGATGCCATTATCTCGTCCATAGGCCACAGAAACCTGCTTTCCATGAGGTTGAAGACAGGCTGCAGAATAAGCCCCCTGAGCTTGCAGGGAAGGCAGGCTTAAAGAACAAGCTGATAGCTTTGGGTGTGTTGAGTTTGTTGCTCCAGTTTGCCCATCACACGTCCACCAGACGGTCCCAACACCAAGCGATGTCACCACAAACACCTATTTTCCCCTTTAGCCCTTTTGACTGAAGCTCTCTGCCAGCAGACGCCCCTCAAGGGTCACATCACCCCCCAGCAGCCATCACTTGCCGCATGTCACACTAAGAAGCCAAGGTGCTGCAGTTATGTGCCAGCATCGCCAGGCTGGAGCATCGCCCCGCAGGAATCAGCGTCAGGGCTTGCTGTGAAACGGGATTGCCCTCGGGCTGCTCTGGGCGCTGCCTTCCCTCTGCACCTCCTGCTGTCTACGAGAGTGCTATTTATGAGGAACGCAAACCCGCTTTCCCTTTCCCACAGCCAGAAAGGTCGCAGCAGAAAGTGGTGAGATTCCCGGCTCGAACAGACTGTTTGGGGGTTGTTTGCAGTGATTTTTGTGTCTCTTTTTACATCTCGAGGACTGGCGCAGCAGAGACTGAACGCGATGCTCAGTCCTCGTGGCCATGAAAGACAAACGAAGTTGGTGCCCAGTCCATTCACAGCATCTCCTGCCTGACTTCCAGATCCTCCTCCTACCCACTGCAAGCTCTCACCTTGGCTCTTCCCATCTCACCCTCAGTGCCAGGGCTGGCAGCGCCATCCATCCGTCTGCACATCCCAGCAGGATAACTGCTTCTCCGAGACATGCTGACAGCAGCTGCGATGAGAAGCTGAAGCATCACTGCCTTCAGGAGCCGGCACGGCACAATTTATGTGAACACAAGACCTAAAAACATTGGTGCTAATGGAAGGGAGAGGTTGTAGAGCACAAATGAAAATACAGTCTAAGTGATGCACAGTAAAATGGCAGCATCCATCAGCTCAGCGATGGTTGTTTGCAGAGTGGAGGCTCGGGCTATGAGTTTTACCACCATTACAAAAAAGCAAAGGGGAAATCACAGCATCCTCCTGCCTGTGCTGTGCAACCCATCCTTCTCTGTGCTAAAAGGTGTAAAAGGACACAGAAAGATGAACTAAGCAGCCAAAACAGAGGCCACAATAAAGAAAATCTATTTATTTAAGAGACATTTCTATTTTAGGAAAGAGAACAAAATCCATCCCAAATGAGCTGCAGTTTCTCCTCTCTCCATCCCTGTTGCAGCCCAGCACCAACAGCTCAGTAAATAACCCCTTTTTCACCTATTAGGAAACCTGAATATAAGGTAGAGCCTCTTGGAAACCTCCAGCTAAGCTGTGCTGGTCCATGGCACAGTGCTTGCCATAAAAATAGGTTTTCTTGGAAAATTAACCTAGAAAAGATGGAATAAGCCACAAGGCAGCGTCTCACACCCTTGCCCACGCAGGAGCGGTGGTGCTGGGGAGCACAGCTCCCAGTTCACCATGGCAAAACCTGCAGGGGTGTGCCAGCCCCGGCTCCTCCATGGAGATACTGTATTAAGAGAGCATCATACTGGGGTGGCCAAAGCATGGCCTTCAGACACCTCTCCCTGTGCCCTGGTCTAAGGAAACCTCACTAATGACCATCCTGGATGCGTTTGCTCTTGGCCAGGGCTGTATTCAGCCTGGAAAGACAAGGTTTTGCTTAGTGTGCTTCAACTAAAAGCCACAATGCCCAGCTGAGAGATGACCCAGCACTACAGTCACACCTGCCCTATGGTGTATGTGACACAGACACAGGTGTCTTTAATAGGAAAACCATCAGAGGCTGCCGGCTCTGCACTCAGAAATACAAGGCAACCATCAAATGTATTTTCAGGGCAATTCCTTTAGAAAACCCTCTTTGCCTGACTTTTGCTACTGCAGCGTTAATTCTGTCCATTCTGCTGCCCTAGGACCGGGGCAGAAACCCCAGCGTTTTGTACATTGACTCTTGCAGGAGAATCTCTAATCGCCGTTTATAGCTGGTGTGATGGAGTGAAAACGAGAGCCCGCGCTCAGCAAGGCGAGGAACACCTCGCCTCTACGTTGCTGTTTTTAGCCATCGGAATGTACACGAGTATTCAGAGGCAGAGCCCAGGGAAGGACTCACTTGTCAGCCACTGATGCTGATGGAGGAGGGAAAGCCAAAGCCATACCTGGCTGCGGGGGTGCTGTGCCTGGGCTGTGATTAACAGCAGAGAGCATCTTCTAGGAAGAGACCTTTCCCTTAAATTCAACCCTGTTTTCTGCTCACTCATGGTCACACATCTATTGTCAACCTGAGCCGACAGGACCACTTGATGAATCACTTCCTTCCTATGAGCATAAACTAGATCCAGAAGGAAAACAGTGCCATTCCTCCCTGGAAGGCTGCTGTCACCTATCCCGTTCTCACTTGCCACTGAGCTGGACTCGGTGATCCTTATATCCCTTCCAACCGTTTCTGTGAGAGCTGATGTTGCATTTTGGGGGTCCAGAGGAGCCATTGCTGCCCAAAGCCTTGTCTCCCTCCCAGGCTGCGCATCCAGGATTTAGTACCCCCACGGACACCCTGTTACATACCATGGTACTGGTGCACCTCCAAGTAAACTCCTGATGGACAGAGCAGGAAAACACGTTTGTAATTGAGCGGCTTTGGTTGAAGTTTTTATAACCGAAAGGCCCCGTAACAAAAGCTTCCTTTCTGGCAAAATAAACACTTGATGAGGAATTTAATCAAACCCAGCCTGACTTTGAGGGGGAGGAAAGGGATTGTGCTAAGATGGTGTGTGCTAAGAGGACATTCAGCCTCCCAGCTCAGGCCCCCCAGGACAAGGCTCTCTTGTCCATCAGGACAGCATCTCCCCGGCTGCCCTGCACCTCGTACCCCACGGTTCTGATCCTAAAAGAGAGAAGCGACCAAACCCTGGGCTCTCCTCAGAAGCCCACGGGGGACCAGGGCTGGTCCCTCGGAGCTGAGCCCCAACCAACCTCCTGTCTTCCCAAACCACAGCTGCTGCTGCAAAGCCCCCGTTCAGCAAAGTGGGGACCTGACTCTGTGCTTACAGGGACCCCACACCTCTTTGTCCGCTGGAGAGGACACTTCAGGCCTCTTATCCTCTTCAGCAAGTGATCCATGCAAGCATCGCCTCACCTTGCTGTAGAGAATAGCCTTCTCAAAACCCTGTACCAGAGACCTGCCTTGAATACATATATAAGACATTTCCTTTTTTTCCCCTTCTAATAATAAAACATTTAGTTCTAGGTCACTGAGCAGAGGAGACGGAAGAGGAGAGGGAGAGCTGCTCTGATCTCTTTTGCAGCTTTTTATAGAGAAATGTTCTGCTTAACTGCCTTTCTGAAAAAACCCAAACCTGTCCATGGTATAAATGGGGACTGGCCATCAGCCACGGCCTTAACCTGCCAGTGTTATCAGCTCTGGGGTCTCATTGCTAACCAAAGGTAAGTAGCAATTTAAAGGAGTGCTGTAAAAGCCCATTTTCCCTGGCTGGAAGAGCTGGATATTCACAGGTATTGCTGAATGGCAACAACCAGCCCCACAACATCCAACTGCAGCAAACATTGAGCTAGGAGATGGGGAAGGCCCCCAGGCCAGGTCCGGCTGCAGGAGCAGGGCATCGCCTGGACTGGGATCCTCTGCACCCAATGCACCATGAAGACACAAGACCCAGCTCTGCTCTTTCGCTTCCCTGATGCCCCAGCCCCATCCCGCAAACCACCACAGTTCTCCAGTGACACAGCGTCCCCCTTCCCACACGGGTCCTTGGTCACTTATTGCTCATTCCCATCAGTCCCTTCACTGCATTTTCTTCCCCCTGGCCTAAATTTCCTCTGATTTGTTGGATATTCCTCGTATGAAGGAATAGCTCACAGGTAGTTTCCCCAGCATCGTGAGCTATGGCACACTGTCGGAGTCTTGGCAGGGTGTGAGGCATCAGTGAAGCAGATGGGGAAGATGATGGCACGGGGATTTGGGTGGCAGCGGGTGATGTGAAGTGCCAGACGCAGGCTCAGACCCAAAACCCCACTAAGGTGCATGAGATGACCACAGCCACATGCAACGTGCTGGTGGCACCATGAGGAGCTCACCCAGCCCTGCAGCCCAGCAAGCCTCCTCCTAGAACACTGTCTGCTGCAAGGGGTCAGGATTTAACCTTTCACTAACGCTTACACCCAGGCAAATACTGCAAGAGATCAACCTGCTTTGCCCCAGATCACAGTGTTATTGCAGGAAAAACACTGGAGAAATAAAGGGAAGGGAAGCACGGAGCTAGTGCTGGGATTTGGCTGGATTAAACAGAAGATGAATTTAAACAACTGGCAGTCTATACGCTCCTATAGCAATATGCTGTAAAGCTTTATGCATATTGATTTAGATACAGAACAGTTTGCTTATTTTCTATGCCGCATTATGAACCAATAAGCGAGCGAAACCCAAGTCATTACTGAAAAGCAGGCGCACACATAAGCCTTGCAGAGAATGTCTGTCTCGTGGCTTGATAGCCATAACAAAAATGATTAATAAGCTGCTGCAGACACTTATAATTGCGATAGCTTCCTCTTGTGAATTTAAATAGCTTTCTTGAATTACTGCCTTTGACATAATCAATAAAGCTGAGTTATTGCTTTATCAGGCGGTTCTCTACAGCAGGAAGGGAAGCAAAAAAGTGGGGAGCCAAAATCCATCCTAAAGCTGGGGTTTGTCCCCAGCAAGGCTGGGCCATTGCAGCCACAAAGCCCCTCCAAGGCTTATTTATATCCCTTTAAACAGACCTGACAACGAGCTACGGACAGAATGGGAGCCCATCACAGCCCAGCACCAACCATTTAATGACTACTTGTAAACCCAAGCAATATGTTTATATGTTTAACTTTTCCCATTCCCTATAAAAGGGCACTTATTTAGCCTAAGCGGGCGCTGAAGTTAAATACAGGGTATTACGGCATGCCAGGGTCTCAGGGGCACACGGGGAGAGTTTCCCAGCCAGGATTTCCATTCTCTCGATGTGGAAAATGGCATGAACTTTGTCCCAGGGTAACCCATGCCAGCAGCACAGGGCAGTGATGCTTCCCCATCCCCAAATGAGACTTCACAACAACCAGCATCAAGGAGATACATTCCCTTTTCTAGTTTCAGATAATAACCAATAATTTATGCCTTTTTTTCCCCTCCTCCAAAGAAACTAATATTTCTTTCCAATAGGCAGGAAAAAGCAGGAACTCATTTCGAGCTTTCAGCTCTGATTTGGCAAAACCCTGCTTTAATTCAACACCCTTTCACCCAAACGTCATCAATCACAGAAAAACACTCCCAAACCATCAACTGAATAACTTAAAGGCCAGAGCAGCTAGTCCCAGAGAGATGCTGCCCCATTCACCATCCCTCTCGACTCGCCAATGCAACCATCACAGCATCTGCTTCTCCTCCTGCCCCTGTAAAGATGGGTCAGGATGGGTTAGAGCACCACCAACAAGCTCCTCAAGGAGCCTGGCGGTGCTCTGGGGACAGATCCTGCTTTCTGCATCCCACCCTGATGGGAAGAAGCATAAAAATGAGGTTGTCTGAAAACAGTCTCCCTGAGGTCAGCAGCACCCTGGGGAGCAGCAGAAGAGAGAGGTTTCCGTTTTTTAAGCCAAACTAAACGCTGACTTTTTGTTAATCTGGGGTTGTTTTCACAAAGCCGGTTATCTCGTTCCATGCTTGGGGATGGAAACAACCACCCCGGTGCGAACCCTTTCCAGCTTTGGCTGCCCACCACAAACAGATAATGCACTGACGTGATTTTATGGTCAGATCTAGCCAATTCTGTTTCTAAATGCATGCTTTTGTTAGATTCTTTGAAGTGCAGGGTATTTCCTTTCAATAAGAGCTGTGCTATATTAGCGCTACTCTCATTTCTTCCATGAGAATCCTCTGCCAGAGCTCCCCAGCGAGGAAAACCCCCCCCAAAGTTAGGAAAAAGAATCCTCCTGAGGTTAGCAGGGCCTCGCCATAACTCAGCCTGACTCTGCCCTAATAGAGATGGATGAGTCACAGGTGGGGCCACTCACAGAAAATCACATTTCTCATTTTGATAGCACCTTTGAACAGGAGCTCTCAAAGTGCTTGAAAAGCCTCCGGTGCTGCTTCCCAGGAGCAGGGCAGGGAGGGAATTCCCCTCCAGGGAGAGGGCCAAGGCGAGACTGCTGTTTCCCCCCTGCTCAGTCCAGCCCAATCCCAGATTTGTGCCATGAAAGCATCATCGGTGCAGGACAGGAGCTCACACCATGCCCTAAAGTCAGCATTCTGGAGTAGTGCTTCCTGGATATGGATTAAGACATCCACCAGCTTTCCTGGGATCCGATAGATGGATAGATGGATGGATGGATGGATAGATAGATAGATAGATAGATAGATAGATAGATAGATAGATAGATAGATAGAGACAGACGAACAGACCCTACTACCATTTTGCTCCATCTGTGCTCTCAGTACCGCAGAGGAGAAAACAAATATTTCCAACAGGATCATTACTTTTAAAGAGATAAATGATCAAAATCTCATGAAGTTGAAGACTAGAGACAAGCACAAAGTGGGATTTTCCTGTCTGGGAAGGAAATGTTCCTTTTTCTTGACTAAGGAAATAGTGCAGCATCTTCTCTCATCACCTTAACTCCCCGGTCTCTCACACCGCACACTGGGTAAAGCCTCGTGCAGCAGGGAGCACCTACCGTGCTCTCCGTAACACCTCCTCTGGGAAGGAAAAGGGGATTAGCACACATAATCGAATCCCAGTTTTAGTGGAAACCCTTCTTTAATTCAATCAGCAACATGGATATTACACTAGTGATGTGCTAAGCTAATATAGGGGAACGCCGTCGCTAAAGAATTACAGTGATTGAAAACCAGAGGAGACACCAGGGTGGTGAAATGGCTTGTGGATAGGCTCAGCAGCTGCCTATGGGCTCATCCAGCCCCGAGCCCAGGCAGTAAGTCCCACAGTGCCTGCAGAACGTGGGGATGGGAGATAAAGCTAAATTTAGGAGCATCATTTCGGGAAGAAGCAGATTATTTCCCTTAGATGAAGGCTATCAGTAACCTGGGGCATGAAAGTCACCACCACTCGACACCCTCAGCAGCACCCTCACACGGGGTTTTGGTTCTCATTGGAAGTGGAGATGACCAGACCTCAAAGCTGCCAAATGAGCAACCCCAAGCGCAGGCTTTGTGTGGTGAATGAGATTGCCCGTTCCCCAAAGCAGCTCCCGTGCTCCTAGCTGAGGCTCAGGGAATTAAGAAGAGAAGAAAGCCTATTGCAGCAGTGACTGTCACGAAGGAGGCTCTGCGGGAACAGCAAGTGCTGGCAAGCAGAAGGCAATGTTCCTGCATTAAAGCCGGAGTAATGACATCTTCTTCAAGGACAAAAGTGAAGATAAAGTTCCCATCCCCAGCCGGAATGACTGATGAGGGCAAGGGAAAGCACAGGTTCGAGGGAAAGGGAAGAAAGCAACCTGGGAATGCCTGGAAATGGGAGACGCTCACTGTGCAGAGTAGCAGAGGGTCAGATCCTGCCCCGTATGGGGTCACCCCAGCTGCGAGCCTGTGCTGCTCCTCACCCCTCTCCATCCTGGCTTGTGTCCTCCCAAGGGAGGGCTGCTCCTCACCGTGGCCTCTTGGCACGAGCTTCTCTTCCTCTCCCCACGCTGCACCTTGTGGGATCGAGAGATTTTTAGGTCATTTCCACAATAAAGTGATTTAAAAAGCAGAGGGGCCAGCTCCTGCTCCCGGCTGCACACAGGAAATTCCTGTCCCTCTCTCAGGGGCTTTGCCTCATCCGCGCATCAGCGCTGGAGCTGCTCCCACCGCCACCTTTTAATCATCTTTAACCCTCACTTCCCCCAGCTCCTCGCTCGGCTGCTGCGATCACCAAATTCCATGGGTCTCTGAGAGCAACAAGACAAGTTAATCTGTCAAGGCTAAAACCAGACCTATTTACGCTGCAAACATGGGGCTGAGTGAGGTGGAGCAGCAGAGGGACAGTGAGCAGAGCTCTCACCCTAGGAAAAGCCTTCCAAGCCCTTGGGTACCCTGGCCAAGAACTGGAACCCTGGCACTGCAGCAAGTGCCAGGAATTCCATGCTGGAACCACAGTAGATGGCAGGGACAATGTGTCAGAGGCAACATGTGCATCAGCTCTGCACATCTCTGGTCAGTGCTGCTCCAGGATGGAGCCTGAGGCAATGCCAAAGCAGAGCCCATGGAGAATGTTAAAATGATTGGTGCTGGTTTAAGTGGTCCCAGCCTGGCTTTTAGCACTGTGGTTTCAATAGGGGGTAATCAGCTCTTGGGGGGAGTTTTTGCTCTGAGTTCCTAAGAAAAACAACTGCCTTAGCGTGTCCCAGGGGTGTAAATAGCCCTGAACTGACACCGGAGCATCCATGGACCACCAAGTACAGCCTCCGGGATGAAAAACTTGCTCTGAATAAGGGAAAAGGCTTACAATGGGGATAAGAACTTGTGGGGTTTAGGCACAGCAAAGGCACAGTAAGATGCAAACTGAAGCATGAGCACTCCAGCCTTTCCTTCTGCCTGTTCCAAATGGTGGGGAAAAGGCAGTAAGAAGAGCCAGCATGCTGGATTTAAGAGGATACCTCTGACCTCGTGCTTCCCCATCAGCTGAGGATAAGGGAGGAAGGCAGGGGCTGCATTCAGGCCTTGGGGATGGTAAGGAAACATCCCTTCCCTACAATTAGCGAGGCCTGGAAAAGCCCCAAGCACGGCTCCGGATGGAAAGCCTGGAGGTTGACGCGTTGGGCTTCCTCCCGCTGCTCCATGTGCCTTCTGCCGTATCCCCATCATCCCTGGAACATTCCCATCTCTCAAGCTGTAAGCTGCACATGTGCCAAGCAGGGATATTTTAAGCAACCTTGGCACCCAGGTGCAATAGTACATGGAATTATGGATAGGGGAAATGTGTAGAAATGGCGATACATGGAGAGCTCAGCAGGCTCCGGTGCCAAAACATTTAAAGGAGCTACAAGCTGGTTGTAGGAAGAGGCTTTCTGTAGTATAAGTGTAAGGACAGGCAGGGATCTGACAGAGCAGCTCTCAAGGAGAGCTAAGCAAGGCTCCTCGGTCAGCCCGGAAGAGCAGCCACGTAACAAACCCATCTCCGTTCATTAACACATAGAAACATTTCTGTGCTTAGGGTTTTATGATCGTTTTAGGAGCAAAAATGCAATCAGGGCCTGAAGACACACAGGGTTCAGCCATCTGCCTTGGGAGGCCTGGCTGGTGCTGGGCACCATTGCTTCATGCCACCTATACCCACATCAAGGACCATGAAGGGCTGGCACAACTCCCTTCCAGCAATGGCACCCGCGGGCTCTCTGCTCTCACAAACACATCTGGAACTTGCTGAGAAGCCTGCACATCTCCAAAGTCTTTTGCCTTTGGCTTCTTGGAGGGGCTGGCCTGAGGCACTGACTTATTGGTTGTGTCGCGCTCAGCCCAGACCCGAAGACCAGGGGAGCGAAGGGGATACATCAGGAATCAGGGTTTGGAGGGCTTTTAGTCTGGTGGGTTTTAAACCTCCAGTGATCAAAAGAGCTGTTCCAAAGGTTTTCCCTGTCACGCAGACGCTGGGGATGGGGAAACACCCAGACTTGGTGTTTCCAAGACCCAATATGGCACTTGCAGCCCATGGAGGGATCATGGAAGAGCATCCAGGGTCCACTGGAGCTCTTCTCTCCTAGCCCAAGGAGGGCACCAGGCATCATGGCCTTCCCGTAGCACAGAAAGGGAGTAAAGGAGAAGCAGCATCTGCCTGTTGACTGCCATCTCGCACGGACACATCCCCTGCAGCAGCAGCAACTCACCCATCAAATGCCTATGGAGCTCAAGCCACACACTTAAAGGAACACATTTAAACCTAGCATCTAGTAAAAGTAAGTCAGTCTTGACAAGAACCAGCTTCTCTGTTTCTTGGCTCTTGCCCCGAACTTGTGGGGAGGTTGGAGATATCACCTGCTATATTAAACATGATTTGCAGCTTAATGGCCACAAAACGCAGACCTGGCCTTCTGCCTCCTCTCCCACCCATGCTCCCAGCTCTTAAATAATTTGCTCCCTTTAATGTTTGCATGTGAGCGGGTTTCAGGCACGGCAGAAATCGACCATCAGCAGTTTAGGAAAGGAAAGGAGAAGGAGGCAGAGGCACGCGGACAAGTTCTCCAAACCCAGCAAACCCTTGTTTGCAGCGCCGGGTGAACAGGCACCGTACAAACACAGACATCCCAAACCCACGCCAGTGCTGGGGAGCACGTTAGCCCTCGGACCTCTGCAGAAACACAGCCCTCTCGTGATCCATCAGAAATCAGACGGCCCTAAATGAAGGCATGAAAGCCCTTTGATTGCCATAGAAAAGGAGGATTCAGCCTCCAGCAATAAGGACAAGCCTCCACAGCAGCCTCCCATGGGCCAGCCCCATCCCAGGAGGATGGGGAATCAGCCTTTACCAGGGCTTATGCCAATTAATGGGTAGTTCAAATACAAATTGCTTAAGGAGCAGCCGGGGGACTGTTGGGAATGCCGTCCATCTCCCCCAGCACCCCGGCGGCTTCAGGCCGACAAGAGCTTAATTGCAGCTGGGGGGAGAGGAGCCCTTCCCACTGCACATCCCTGGAGGCATCCTCCCTGGCGAACACATCGGATATTTAATAATCTGCCGGAGTCAGGCGCGTCCCCAGGCCCATGAAACACCTCTTCATTAAGGGAAGGGAAAGCAAAGGCTTTCCCACTTGGGGAGCAGCGCTGGGGCTCACGCCAAAGCCCCTTGCCCACATGCAGCACATTTGCTTGTCCAGAGGACCACTGCATCTCCCTTTGTCACCACGTTTTTGGCAGGCAACGAGCCAAGAGCATCAGTGCTGCATCCCGTCAGCTGCTCAGCTACACTGGGTCATCCTCCAAGATCACAGCCCTGCACAACCCCACTCTCACCAGTGACAGGCATCCTTCCTGCATGGCTGCCTCCATGGAAAAGGAGGGGAATCAATCTGTGTGAGAGGCATTAGCGATTTAACAGGAGGAAGGAAAGGACAACAGATAAACCTTAATGATATAAATGTATCCTATAATTAAGAGTTCACATGCAGGGAAGAGAGCCCTCGGATGGAGTCATTGCTACCAAGGAGAAACATGGTCATTTATATTCTGTGTGGGTCCAGGAGCAGGCGAGGAAGCTCCCCCACACACCACAGGCACTTGCGTGTGTAAATAATGGCTCCTTCCAATGAGGGAGAGAATATATACAGCAAACAAAATTCTGTGCACTTGCTCAAGTCTCTTATGTTTGAATAATAGGAGCTAAGCGATGCATTTCTGCTCAGGCACTAATCACTGCCAGGGGCCTGCAGCTCTGCTGGGGAAATTGTCTTCTTCCATCATCTAGGGCCACCTACGGCTTCTCTGGACCCAGATCTGTTCATTATTTGCCTCGGTGCTCTTACTCAAACATGGTTTTGAGGGGAAAAAAGTCAGAAGCAGGGATTTAATAGCCCATATGTGGCTTGCACCCAGCCTGACAGCGCCAGGCAACCCATGCCAGGATGCCCAAAGAGAGTAGGTCTGGAGGAGACACCGTCCCACACCTTCTGCCCATCTCACATGTCTCATCCGAGCCTGTAACACAGCCCCGAGCCTCAGCCATGCCGGGGAAACACTGCAGTGACCTACCAGTGAGGGTGGAGCGGGATGCCCAGAGGAGAAATAAAGACCAGAGCGTCTGAAAGCAATTCCTAGCAAGTGCAGCAAGTGCCTTTCCCTCTGCAAGCACACTCAGGGCTTTCATTGCCAACCTAAACATTATTCTAGCTGTGGAACCGAGACCGTAATACACGTCACGGTTAGAGACTAGCAGGGGTTTATAACCAAATCTGGAAAACAAGAGTCTCGGGCACATCACAGCTTTTCCCTAACCAGGTAAGAGGAGGAAATCCTTCCCCTGGGGCCCCATGAGCTGCTTGGAGACGGCAGATCCCACAGCAAAGCAGCCAAGGGGTAGAGAGGACGCGCAACCCACACGCTGCTATTAAGGCTATTGGACTTTTCCAACTGCTAAAACTGCAAGCAGGCATTAAATGTCTTATTGAGACTATCAGCGCATCCAATTCAAGGTCATTAAATGCATTTCCTTCATGTTTCCCCGAGGCTAGAACAAACCTTACATCCAGATCATCTGCAAGAAAACTCTCCAAAGACTGTAATTTCCCTGCTGCCAACACCATCAGTCTGTGATGTTAGTTAGTTAACTGCTAATGACCATAAATGTGTCATAATACAGAGACTTTTTAATCAGTTCACAAGAAGAGGTTTGAGAGGAGAGGAATGCTCAGATGTTTTTAATGGAAGTCAGTGTTATCCCAAGATACCCAAGACACCACAGGTGTGGCCTCCTTCCCCCTCCAGACCAGCAGTTCAGAGGTGATACCCTTGCCCAGGCTCAGCTGCCTGGATCGGGGCTCATTTCACCCCCCAGAGCTGGCAGCACACACGGGTACGAGAGAGCAGCAAACAACCCAATGAATCGTGTGATATTCCCGCTGTCAGGAGGGAGGTGGGAATGCACCAGGCACCAGCAGGACAGCAAGAGGCAGGGGGACCAACAGGGCTTCCCTGAGACATACATCCTGCATCAAGCCATCACAAAGAGCCAGCTCCACACAGTTACACTCCTGCAACAGTTCTGCCTGAATTCCCATATTCACTCTCAATTACCTCGTGCAGAAGTCAGATGTATCGACCACTGCCTGCGAGATACATAATCCATGGGCCAGGAGAGGCAATATCCAGAAGTTCACCTTGTGGGATCCTTGCAGGGGAAGGCAGAATGGCTTTTTTCCTGGGTGTCAGCAATTGCGCGCCGTTAGCAGAGATGGATCCCTGCTCGCTTTCCAGGGGCAGCGGATTTCCAATCCCCAGGCACGGGGGCTGTGGACGTTAGTGCTGGGAGGCATTTTGCAAGGCAGACATTTTAATTTAAATCGATGAGTTATTGACTCATTTTTCACGCTGGGAGGAGAGAGCGCAGTGTGTATTTCTGCCACTCGAGCTGTGCTTGCGATGACCTCAGGCATACAGTGCAAACCTGATGTAAAATATTTCCTTTCCTAATAGGGGAGCTTTTATGGCCTTGGACCTGAGCGAGCAGAAAGTCATCTGGGAAAGGATGCCGGAATAGGAACTGTGGCAAGGAAGGTAATTAATGTTCAGCGCATACTCTCAAATTAGCCTATCCCTGGATGGGAAGGAAATGAATCACGAGTTGAACCCTTCTGTAGCCTCAGGGTCTTCTCAGACACTTACACAATTTCCTGGTGTACAGGAGCTGATAAAGGGCTTCGCTCCCCACGCCTGCAGCCCCGGGAAACAGCAGTGAAATGAAGCTGGGGCTGAGACCTGCTGCCTCTCGGGAAGCCACCCCGTGCCCATGGTTTGCTTTCGGAAACCAGGAAGCTGGCAGGGAATAATTTAGGGCAGTATCTGTATTAGGAAGCTCGGGCCGCAGGGAAAGGTGGCGTTTGAGCAGTGACTCTTGGCAACACAATCCTTTTGCTGTGAAAAAAGAAATCCAAGGTGTCATTGACCCTGCACGCTTACCGATGGGATCCAACCCCCTGGCACCGAGAGCATCGCTTGTGTGTCAGGCAGGGTCCCCTGCTGTGTTCAGCTGCAGAGGGCAGGAAGGGGAGCTGGCACCGTTTCACAGTGGTACAGAGATGGCTGCAGATACAACACTGTCTCCCAAACAGCCTGAGATTTGGAAGGACCAGCCCAGCAAGGATGTCTGCTGGAGAAGGTGCCTGACCACTCTGGGGATGCCTGGTTAGGAGGTACCTGCGTTGCATCGCCCCTTCCCTGAGCCGGGACCAGGGCCTCTATGCAGTGTCCCTAAGGAACAGCAAGCCCCCACCCCAGGGACCTCATCAGAGAGACAAAACCCAGTTGGAGAGAGAACATGGGGCAAGATGGACAGCTGTGCCCAGCTTTACTTGCAGCAGGAGCACGGCTTGGTTCTCACGGGTAAAACATCCCTTTTCCACCCATATTGCACTTTCCTGAGGTGATTCCAGAGCAACAACTCCTTTGTCTCCCATTAAGTTCATGCTCTCTGACCCTAAAGACATCATCCAACGCTGACAACACCGCAGTGACTTCCCCAGCTGCTCCTGCCACGTCATGGGGGGATGAGGATGTCCAGCCAAGGAAGGCAGCGGTGACCCCAGGCCCCAAAGCCCGTCACTAACTGTTCTCTTCCACAATCACGTTTCAATCAAAATAACAGAAGTAACTGCCCGGCTGTGGAACGGGCTCCGAGGGGAAGGGGTTTTCCACAGTTTTCCAGGAGATACCAGCAGGTCTTTGCCCAGTCTGCGTAGCTGGGTCCTTGGAAGGCTGGCTCACAAACCAGGAACAGCAACAAAAATCACTTTCATGTCTCTAATAAAGCAGAATTGTAAAACCAGGAGCCAGCTTCCCAGAAAAGCTGCCCTGTGTGAGTCAGGCCAACCGGGCTTTAACCCATTGCGTGGCGCAGCAAGGAGCCTGCGATGGCAAAGACAAGCAGAGGGGCTGAGCTGGGGAGCATGCACCACCCTGCACATCTGCTTTGCTCCTTACACACATGCATTTGTGCCATGCCCCTTTGGAGAAGTCCTCTGGTTTAGCCCCAAAAGCAGCTGCCACAACCCACCTTTGGCTGCGATCTGGGAAGGCTGCATGGAAGTCAACTGCCTCCTCCTGCCCCATACCGCATGTGGCTCTGCTGCAGCATCTGGGCCCTGCTGAACGCCAGTGGGAGCTGGGGACTTTCAGGTCCCTTTCCTCTGCACTGGAGGGGTCTGAACCAGGACACAAGCCCACGTGCCCTCTGCCCCATCGCTGTGCCAGCCTTTGGGGACAGGTTTGCTTCCCCGTGTGTGCCATGCAATGTCTCCATTGCATCCAGCACGCATCTGTAAGGGCAAGATAACACAACCATGCTAAGCAACGCAGAAGACCTCTATTCCCAGGGGGATAGCGCTCCAGCACCACCCCCCTTGCACCATCCAGGAGTGTCCAGGTTCCTGGTGCCTTTTATTCAGCTCGAAATCCTTTCTCCATAGAAAGGAATAAGGTCTGGAGGAAGGCCTTCTCCAGCTGCGTGACCAGAAATGCCAATGGGAACATGGTGTCCTGAGAAAAATCCCTACTGCAGCCTCTTCTACAGGAGCAGAGCTGTAGGAAGGGGCAGCATCTGGGCAGCCTCGGCTGGTTGTTAATCAAGGCTTTTCAGTGAGGAAAACATCACATCAAGGGCAGTTTTCCTCCCCAGCCCTATAGCAAAGCACCGAACAGAGACCCAGAGGGATGTCTGCAGGTGAAGGGAAGAGCTGCCTCACATAATCTGGGTAATCATTTGGGGGATGTTTGTATAAGAAACCCCTTCTGGGTAATATCAAATGATAAATTACGTGCCAATAACTTCCCCAGCACCGATCAGAAGGCATTTGGGAGACGAGCAGGAGATGGGGCCAGCCCTGACAGTGACAAATTGGAAGTGCCGGCAGACACGCCGCCCTTCCCAACGAGACGGTGAGGAAATGCCATGTGTCAGCATTTACAAATGAAACCTGCGAGCGGCTGCCGCAGCCAGACACAGCGCCCGGCTGGAGAGATGAATTCCTCTGAGTCACCCTGCTCCACAGGCGGCTCTCTCCCAAATTAGGCTGGCAGCGATGGGCTCGTTTGCAGGGGGAAATGCAAAGAGCCACATTTGTCATGCACCAGTGTCCCCAGGTGGCAGCGGGGCTCTGCTTTAAACCCGTTGATGTCGCTTTGAGCATCGCATCCTGACCGAGACCCTGACTTTGAGGAAGGGTTTGATGCTAAAGGACGTGAAGAGATTTAACGCTAGAAAAGACTTCAAGCACAAAGCTGGGAACATGGCACCCGTGAAAAGATAACCCCAGACCCTGTCCCCACCAAAGGAAGCGGGCACTTCCCACTGTGGGAAACTTCAGGATTGTGGTTAGACAAGGAAAAACAAGTAAAACCCGAGCAGTGCCTCTGTCGGGGACAAAGGCTGCTCCAAACACACCTGCACTTGCCAGCAGAGCAGAAGGACCCTTGGCAAACCCGCAGAGTGCTCCAGAAGCAGAGCTACCTCCGCCAGAACACGATTCCGGAGCAAACAATAGCTCTTTGTGTTGCTAAAACGCACCAGATGGCTGCTGTTGTGAGCATCCAAGTTTGAGAGATGCACGAAGCTGCTGTAGAGGAGGAGCAGGGGTGAGGAACAGAGCAGAGCAAGCTCAGGCTCAGCCAGTGCTCAGGGCTGGAGCCATAAGGAGAAGGGCTGCAGAGATAACGTGGTGTAAAATTCATCCCTGGCTCATGGAGCACCTTTGCAGGCAAGCTCCTGCTCCGCCAAGACCTACAAATGCGTTCAAAGGCGGTGAATGTGGCTCACAGAGACCCAGGGAGAATGCCCCTCTTGTGTTGCACGAAAGCAGATGTAGAAGCAAATAGCAAAGGAGAAAAACTGGCGAAGGCTCGTCCCTAGTGTGCTACAGAGAAAAACCTCTCCTGGAGAAGCGTGCTGTAAGTGCTACCCCCTGCGACGCTGACAGCCAAAGTCAGCAGGCTGGAGGGGGGAATAGGCACCAAGCAGTGACTCAGAGGAAGAGGTTTTGCCTATAGATGGTAGAAATGTGACACAGAGCCCTTGAGATGTAAAGGGGAAACAGCCACCAGATGAGGTGACACACCAAGCCTCGCAATGCCAGCTGTAAAGCAGGACAAGCATGGGAGCTGGCCTGAAGATCTCCACATTATGCGAGGCAAGACAGTAAAACTACAACAGCCCAGCCAAAACACTTGCATTCTGCAGCGCTGCTGTCATCGTCCCAGCGGGCGCTAGAAACTGCAGGACAGCAGAGGAGAGGTACAGGCGGATATTTTGAGTAGTGGAAAACCAACAGCAATATCAGTTACAACCACCTGAGTCCATGAATCAAATGGGCCCGAGGCTGAAATGAGTGGCTCCTACAAAAGGAACCCCAAAATTCATGCTGAGACCGAGGGAGATGTGCACCGGGGTCACCAGGGGCATCACTGGAAGGGATGGAGCATCCTCTGAGCTCTGAGAGACACGGGGTTGCGCCCACTGATGTCTGGGTCTGAGAGGGACGGAGGATGCATGGGAGGAGAGGGCAGACACACGAGTCCCAGCGGCAGCAGCAGAACAGAAACACCGTTTTCAACCTGGAAACGCTGCTGGAGCCATGTGCCGGCAGGCAGCTGGGTTAGGGAAAGGGGCTGCTTGGGCAGCGGATGCTGCGCCGCACCGGGACAGTGCGTACAATGGGTACAGCGGGTACGGGAGCTCTGTGTGCTGCAAGGCACAGCAACGGCCCCCGGCAGCAGGGCCTGGAGGGCAGCCAGCCTGAGTGAGGCTGTGTTTCCACTCTCTCATACCTGGCACCCGGCTGAGCTCACCCAAAGCAGCCTGCAGAGAGTTTAACGCTTCCCTTGACCTCCAAAACCCACGTGCAGGTTTGCACCCTCACACCCGGCCAGCCCCCAGCACCATTGTGCCCCTGTTCCTTATAATGAACCCCAGGCTATTCCAAGCAACAAGACGATGGTATTCCATGGATTTGTGCCCTTTGTCCTGTCTGTGCTGGGGGCAGGACAGCAGCGGGAAGCCAGCAGCACCCCGGGTGCCACGCTGCCGGATGCCACTGCGGTCATCACAGGGCAACACAATAAATCTCCTGCAAACCCTTGATTTCCACCTCAGTTTCCACCCCAAAATCAGACATGCTGCAGCTTTTGCCAAGCTGAGCTCTCAGGACAGAGAGGGGGAAAGAACTCCTGGTGATTTATTTCTCAACCCAAAGCTATCCCTTTTGGAGGAGGTCTCTCGTGCCAAGGCTTAACTAAAAATAAATAAATAATGAAATCTCTTTCATTAGTCAGCTCTCTTGGCTGGATCTGTAATAAGAATGTAATAAACTTTCCATATGTCTCTGATAAACCAGACAGCTTAAGTTATGAGCACAAAAAGACATCCATTTCTAATATGTCAGACTTTGCCATGTAACTCGGGCCAAGCACTTGTTCTTAACGAGACAGTGGAAGGAGCCTGATCCAAGTTGAGAGTCCAAATTGCTGGGGGTTCCTTTAAAAGCCCTTGTTTACCAGCAACATCCACGGCGAGTGTGCTCCTCTGGTGCTGAGGGGTGGCCCCCCCTGCTCCCAAACCAGGGATCCATCCCACCGCAGACAGGAGGTGTTGGTGATCCTGGCAGAGCATCCCCCAGATGGACCACAGCATCCCCAGGATGCCGGCGGGCAGGAGGGTGCCCCAGGCATGGCCACCCCTTGCTGTGAGCACAGAGGCATGGTGTGACAGAGAGACCTTGCATTTCCATGGGGGGGACTCTACCCTTCACCCTCCGGCCCCATGTGATTTAAATTCACCCACTGCAGGAAGAAGAGAAACGGTGACCTTTCAGGCTGACGCAAAGCTGAGCTCAGCTTTGATGAAACCTCGCATTTTAGCATGCACAAAGCCCGTTCTGCTCCTCTGTAAAAGGGCTCTTAAAAAGCACTGACACCCTCATGTATGGCTCAAACTCACTCCAACAGCCAGACTTGCACACAGCCACGGTGGCAGACCATCGCCTTCCACATTCCTGTCCCTGAGCCCTGGAAATGAGCTGTTGAAGGGATGGAGGCAAACCCTCACCCTGGCCCCTGAGCAATGGGCACCATGGATGGTAGCACAAGGGATGCAGCAGAGATGCCGGTTTGGACTGTAGGGTCTATCAGTCAGTCCAGTACAGAGGCCGATGCCCCATCCACGCCATGGGATGGCAGGAGCAGGGTGAGAGCAGGCAGGAACCGTGACTTTATGTATTTTACACCCTGCCCTCCTTGCAGCTAGGCACAAAGCCGGACCTCACCCAGGGGGTGAATCTGAGCACGACAGACCTCAAAGAGTGATGGTCTGTCAGCACTTTAATTACAAAGCAGTAGGCGAGAACAGCCCGCCTGATGTTCAGCAGGAAATTGAACTGCACAAGCACAGCAGACATATTCCTGCACGGCTCCCCTAGCAACTCTGGGAAAGCTTCCAAATTCCCGCACCATTAACATTTAAGGAATCGTCCCTGAACTCTGGTAGTTAAACAGTGAGGAGAAACAAGACACTGTAAATGGATTTGTTCGGTGTAGGTCAGTTACTGAAGGGGCTGTTTAAATCAGGCCTCGCTGTTTCACACCGACAGCAAAGGTCTGCCTCAAAGCACTCCATCATTTTAAGTTTTCCAACTAGCGTTTTTCCTCTTTGACCACTACCAGCCAATGGCAATATCTTACTGTGAGGCCCCTCCTGCAGCACACAGCAAAGGTGAGGGCACACAGGCTTCTGTTCATATCTGCCCCGAGACCATGGTGATGGGCAGCCCACCAAGGCAAACGTGGTCCTCTACCATGTGGTCACATCCCAAATGCCCAGGGTGGGTTGAGTGAGTGACCACGGAGAACCACAGCAACCGGTGCCTTTGGCAAGGGGCTGAGAGCATCAGTGCCAGGCACAGACAGCGTGCAGGAGCCTGTGCTCCCAGCACAGCCCAGCACACATCTGCAATCACAGCCCGCCTCTCCTCTGCTCCCCCTTATGCTGCACCAGAAGACGCCTTGATGCTCTGGGCAGGAAAAAACTGCTGTGATTTATTTCCCCACACGCATCAGCTTGACATCTTTATTGGTGTTTGCAGCAGGAACAGACCTCGGTGCAGGAGAGGGACTGCACGTACAGACCCTGACACGCGATTGCGTTTCTTCAATGCCCAGCACAGGGTGCTCTGGGGTCTCAGGATGCCCTTGAGCATCTCTCATTTGGAGTGAATCATTTCCTGGCTAACTCGCCATATGGCTGTGGCTGCCAGGATAACATCATGTGCAGGAGCTCCCTGTGCCTCAGGCTGGGGTTGGCAGCCACAGGGCAAGGCTTTCTTCTGTTTTATTTCTCTCAAGTGCCCATCTTACGTTTGAGCTTGGTCTGAGGGCCCACGCTCTGAGGGCGAGGAGGCCATGGTGGAAATTGTCTCTTTTCAGACAAGCTGGAGCTCTCCGGCCTCCGAGTTTTACACTAGCCCGGAAGACAAATAGCTTCTTCCCTACCCTTTTTTAGTCAGCCTGCCCAACGCTACACAAAAGCTTAATTATAGCTATAAGCTCCTGATTCAGTGTCCTCAATCGCAGCTGGAGAACCAGTTCTCTGTCGCCACTATCCTCTTGCAAAGGCACTAAACCCATGGGTTTGGGTATCTAAATCTAGGAATCTATTTCTATTTTTAAGCCAGACAAACACAAAAGGCACCTGCGTTGGCAGACAGCACAGTCCGAGCCTCCCGGTGCTGCAGCACGGTGTGAGAGGTGCGCACAGGCCAGGAGAGCAAGCGAGGCAGCAGCACCCACCCTGCTCCTGTGTTAGTCTGAGCTGGTCTCACTCCTGCGCTGTGCCTGTTCACACAGCGCTCACAGGGGTGATGTTTGTGAGGCTTTCCTGGTGCAAGCTGCCAGGAAGCACAACGCTGGTGTGCCCAAAGCGCTGCCAGAGCAGAAAGTCACAGCCTCTTATGAACAGAGAGCGCTTTCCATGCCCCCTGCCCCTTCCTACAGCCAGCAAGCAAGAGGAAAGGGCAAAACACAGTCCAAAACACATCCCCTCCTCAGCTGAGCTGCCCTCCCCACGCACCCAGCAGGATGCGCCCACCTGCCCTGAGCATCAGGCAAGGAAGCACCATAAGGGCAGTCACCTGCAGAGGAAAGGTACAGAAACAACTGAGAATTCCCCAAACCCCAGTGAATCTGCACCTCCTTACACTGGGGACAGAGAGCACATGGAAGCATTTCAAGTGGCTTCAGACTCACAGCACTGACCATCACCACGCTGGCACAGGCACTGCCTGACCCCATCTCTGCAAATCTCTGCCACTACTCAAATGTCAAGGGCATTTCTCCTGCCCGCCCCCCCATCAGCTCTGTGGACCCCCACATCACATGGCCTCACTGCCAAGCCCAGCCCAGGTGATGACACACAGCTGGGAATTACTGGGAAGGGAGCAGCTCCCCTCACTCCGCATGGAGACCAGGACCACCCAGAGCTTCAAAAGGCAGAGTCTGAGCCCCACAGTCCACGTGCATCCCAATCCTTGTCCCGTGCCCAACCTGCTGACAGCATCACAATGCAATGTTCTGCAATGGGGGATTAACAGCCCAGGGAGAGGAGAGGGCAAGTTAACAGAGCAGATCCCTTGTCAGGACTCTTCTGCTACCACAAGGATCTGATCCCATTTGAGCCCTTCAGGCTAGCACTACGCTAGGGGACGGTTCAAGAGTGTGCAATGAAATCAAAGCCAGCTCCAATTAGTTCTTCAGGAACCACCCTGTGTATGGAATACAATGAGTTATGCTCCAGCTTAACCACGCTGTCCCAGCTCCAAAAGGCAGGGAGATCATATTGGCAAAGGAAACCGTCCCCTGGTGTGGCCGGGGGCTCACAAGAACCAAACGTGTTTGTGCCAACAGGCAGCTTCTGTGCTAGAGGTACCGGTGGCTGCTTCAGAAAAGCAGATTTGGAGACAGTACAAAGCACTTGTGCTCCTCTGCAGCCCAAATGCTTGCTAGATGTGTAATTCTCTCCGCTAACAGATCCAGGAGGGGGAAAGAAAACCTGGAAGGGCTTTTGTACAGCCTCCTGGGACTTGGTTTCGAGCCTAATTGCCACTTACACATCTCTAATTTCAGGTGTTGACCTTGCAACTTCTCCTAAGGCAAACGGAGGGTGGAATGCAGAGACCGCTCCTCTCCCCAGCCCTGGGGGCTGCAGTGATTGCAGCCGGTTTCCCAGCTCCCTGCCCCTTCCCAGTGCCAGGGATGGAGCTGAGGCTGCCCCAACCTCTTCCCAAGGACCTGGACACACAGATGCTCGCTTGGGCTGGCCTGTGGGCATTTATACTCATGCATAAGGCCAGCAAGCTGCTCAGCCCTGCACCAAGGCCCTGCACAAACCAAGCCAGAGGAATGCCCCAAAACCCCTCCAAAGCAGCATGAAACCAGGCTGGGGATGGAAGGAGGCTCCAGAATTAACCCTGGGTGGTCAATGAACAAGCAGCCCTGCAGCAGCAGGGCAGACACAGCCCCAAAATACACCCTGGCCAGCCCAAGCCTGCAGCACACAGAGCACTAGTCACCTTGAGGATTACAGCAACACTTACTAACACACACATGCACAACCCAGCGCTCCTCCATCCACTGGCTTGTATTTCAACAAGTCAAAATTCACCTGGTCAATGATGCTGCAAGGAGAGCCCATCGCTCAGCCGCACTCATGGCACGATGATGCATTGGCATCAATCACCGGGCACAGGAGAAAGAGCAGCGCTGGAGTATTGTTGTCCCAGGATTAATGCCTCTTGCTGGGAAAACAAACGGCCCAGGCTTGCCTCAACATTCATTTCTGATAAATGGTTTGACTTGGCTTTGACACTCCTGTAGCAGCAGGAGACCATTATCCTGAGACAATGTTTTATTCTATTGACATTATCTCTTAATTATAATGTGAGTGATATCAAGGAGAGCAAGAGCCCACCAATTCCTCAGGCAGAGCTTCTGCAGTTTCTCCTGTCAGGGTATCTGGGAGAGGTTTTACTATGGCAGCTCAATCATCTGCTCAAGTCCAGCCTCTAATGGGCTTATTGAAGAGGGACAGGGTCCTTACCTGACCCACTTCCATTGCAGCAAGTGGTTTGGGTTTTGGGGGACTTTGTGGCATTTTGGGGGGGTTCATTTTAATTTCCAGAAGCAGGGAGCTTGTTGGAAAGACAGGAAGGTCGTTTGCATGCTTAAAAATGAGATTTTCAGCACGATTCCGAGGGGATTTGGCATTTACGGTACCTCAGCATATAATTAACATTCAGATAAAGTTTTGGGAAGGGATCATAAACCTCATGCTTCAGGGATTATGTCAGTTGTGAGCTATAGGCAGGAGACCGAGGGGGAGAGTTACGTGCTCACCTTTGCTATTTTGGGGTTAGCTGCCGTCCCTGGAAGCAGCAGGAGCAGGCAGGGCTCAGCCCATGCCCCGAGCAGCCGGGGCTGTGCTGTCAGCAGGTCTGATTGGCATTAATTGCTTGCGAGATTCTGTTTTGCAAAACCATTCTGCACACGGAGAGCGAACAAGACCGGGAACCAAAGCGCTCGCTCATCCTTACATCCCCGCACCAGAGGAAGCGCGCCTGCCTCCGCGCGAGAGCACTGCGGAGCAGCACATCGCTGCTCTGGAAAGAGGGAAATAGCAGAGACCAGTGGGTTTAATGCCTAAACCGAGCCGGCTTCATTAACTTGCAAGAAAATGTGGCACAGCGTTCTGTGCTGGGGCGAGCTTCCTCTACAGCAGGAGACGAAAGGGCAGGTCTGGACTCTCCCATCAACAGCAGGGCTGGTGCATGGGCGGTAGGTGCCCATGCAGCGTGGCCGGAGGGCTGGGCCAGGAGAATCAGCTGTGACACGTTCAGCCGAGCGGGATCAGAGGGAGATGATGGGGCTCATCATAACATCTTCATCCCTACTCGGCAGCCTTAAGCCAAGGCATCTTTGCTGGATGCAGACAATGCCGCAAGTCCCCTGTGTGCTATGGGACAGAGCAGTTAACAGTGCCCTAACAGCACCGGCAGGGTTGGGCATCCCACAGCCATACATCAAGGGGGAGCATGCTGGTAGGTAAGGACACCCCTCAAATAACTAGGAGCTCCATCAGTGATGGAGTGGTGGGGATCAAGTCCTGCTTCAGCTTCACAGCAGCACTTCCTGCTCTCATACTCAAGCCATACCCTGATCTCCATCAGCGCTTTGAAACCAGAGCATGAAGCTCTCCGCAGGGAGCGTGTGTTGATTTGTTTCACGATTTCCATTAATTACCAGGTAAATGAGATCCCTGCACACTCATTGGGCACCTCGCCTCATCTGTTTGGGCTTTTGACAGCTG
Organism: Lathamus discolor; assembly: GCF_037157495.1. Taxonomy (NCBI): domain Eukaryota; kingdom Metazoa; phylum Chordata; class Aves; order Psittaciformes; family Psittacidae; genus Lathamus; species Lathamus discolor. Next base: position 11,253,697 of record NC_088895.1, on the reverse strand, counting down.
CTGGAGCAGTGAGGATGTTTTCATCACGTGGTGCCTGGCAGGGCATCCTCTCCCTCGCTCTGACCTCCGGAATCATCCCATCTGCTTTATTTCAGCATCCTCCCCTGGAATTTATTCTCCGCAGCTAAAACCCATCCTGCCGCAGGCAGGGGAGCTCCGAGCCCTTGAGGCTTCAATTAGCCAGGGAAAAGTACCCTGGGGCTGGCAGCAGCTTTTGGGTGGATGCCACCCAGTGTGCTGAATGTAGGACCTGGCACAGGGCGTGCGTCAGGCTGAGCTAATGCACGGGGCACCAAGTGAATCGATTGCTGCTGCCTTCAACTTTCTGTGCTGAAACCTTTCCTGGAAAGACAATTAAACAGCACCTAAAGCCTGCTCCAGCTGCTCTGGTTTTGCCATTAAAGTCAGGCCACAGCAAAGCAATAGCGACCTTCGGGGGGAGGCAATGGGGAAGAGGGGAAAGATCTTTGGTTTACTACAAGGGGAAGAGCCCGCAGCCTGGCTGCACATGGCTCAATGACTTAAAACCCTATTGCACAGCAGGGCCAAGGGGGTGAGGCAGGGATGCTGCATGGGGCAGGGCTCCTGCTCTGTCCCAGGAGACTCCCAGTGATGGGAAGTAAACAGAACAGTGCGACGGGTGCAGAAGGCGCATGTGGCCATGACTGCATTTAGCTGCCTGGTTGATGGGTGACTGAGGGAGGGAGGCCCTGGGGGATGCAGGCAGGGGTGAGACAGGAGCCTCCAGACCAAGGCACATGCAGGCAGCTGGAGGACAGCAAAACCACCCCAAAACTGCATCCCTGGGGAGCTGCCCCTCAAGGAGAGCCCTCTGCTTGAGTCCTGCATCGATACGCACCTCCGGGCGTGCTCCCCCCGCACTGCCTGCCGCAACCCCAGCCCTGCAAGCTGCGCTCCTGGTTTCACCCCGCTGGCTTCTCTGTGGGGCAGGGGCAGTTTCACTTCAATCTGCGGGGTGGGACAGGCTCATGTACGGCGGGTAACATGCCCCAGTGATTTACAGGCATGCGGAGGGCCTGCAGCCCACTGCGGCTTTCAAGGATTACTTAACACAGGATGAAGTGGATCAGATGCAAATGGGTGGATGGTATGTGAGCTGCTCCAGCCAGGCAGGGCTCAGAAACCCTCTGGCTTCTTTCACAAGGCTTCGAAACGGGGAAACGCAGCTTCAGGTAATTTATTTGCTGAGGGCACTGGGGAGGGCAGGGGAGTATTTATGGGCTAAAGGAAACCCACAGGTTTGTCTCTGGGGATGCACCCACGGGGCACTGCTTAGGCAGGGAGAGGGGATGTGACCCCTGCCTTCAGCCCCGACTGCCGGGAGAGGGAATCACCTCCTCAGGAGCTCATCCAGAGCCCCACATCTATCCCCCCCGGGGCATGGAGGACAATGCTGTGCACAGAGCATCTTCTAGAGAAGGGGGAAGAGCAAACATGGGGCCGTTTGGCAGCTCTCTGCAGACAGGCAGGGACTGCATCTCAGTCTCTGTATCCCCATGGGGTCACACAAGCTAAATGGTTATCAGGGATGCAGGTGAGACAGATCCCATAGGGCATCTCCCCTGTGCACATCTGGATCTGGAGAACCCTGCCAGAGTCCCACAAGCGAGGGGACTGAGCTACCAACACCAGGAACTGCTCTTTGCTCAAACAGTGCTCAAAAAAGAACTATTGCTAATTGCCATTTATTTGTGTTGGCACTGAAGGTGGTTTCACTGCTCCTCGTGGCATTCAGAGCACCGGAAACGTGGTGCTCACAAGGGAGACAGGAAGAGGCAGGGGCTCAGCATCTTAATTGGGGGCACTGGATAAGAGCCATGCACTGCGAACCTGGCCAGCACCGACCTCCAGCCCCCAGTGTTCCCATGGATCTGCTCTGCTCCAGTTACTACACATGGCCCCAAGCCAGAGACTTACTTGGAAAAGCAGAGGAAGTCTGCAGCGGGGCGGGAGGGAGAGGGTAATTCCTTGAAATGCTGTCTTTGGGGATGGGATCTGCCGTTGTTGGAAATTCCTTCCCTGGAAGCTCAGCTCCCTCCCCACAGCGGCTGCCAGCCCCGTGCAATGCCTCGTGCTCAGCACTACATGCAGCAGGACATGGCAGCCCCACGGTTTGCACCTCCTGTCCATGGCACCAGGGGCTCAGCAGGCAATTTCCTACATGAACCAGTCCAGAAACTGGTTCAGATGGAAAAGGCAGAAAGCAGCCGGGCCGTGTATGATTCTATGGCTCTGTGTAGGGAGGTGGGGTTTTAACAGAGCGGTGCAGCCACAAGCAAGGTTATTAGGCCCAGAAATCCAGATACCCCAAGAAATGGTGCTCAACAACAGCATCTGCAGCCACAGGGCTGAGCAGTGAAGCAGAAAGGGAGCCAGGCAGACAGCCCCAGGGTGGCTATGGCCTGCTGAGGAGTGCCTCTACCTGAGGACACGACCACATGGGGCTGGCAAAGCCCTTGGTCCGGGATCAGGGCTGGGGATGGTCCCTGGCCTTAGGGCTGGAGCAGGGCCAGGCACAGGTCCCCAGGCCCTCTTCATCCCGCAGACATCGCATGCACCCGGAGCATCAGCCTGTGCCATCAGCATCAAATCTGAAGCCAGCTCGTGTCTGGGAAACTCTTGAACTTCCAAAGGGGAAAATACCAAACTCTGAAAGAAATGATTATCAAATCGCTCTAAAACAGCATTGTGTGCCTGCGTCCTGACCCCCAGAACCACGGGCGGAGGGATCAAACCTTCCTCCTCCAGGGACTGATAGCACCATTTGGTACCAATTTTCCATCCGACTGCTCCTTTTTAGGAATTGTTTCTCTTGCTCCACAAAACGAGTGCTCCCAGGGAGCCACTGAGCACGAGGAGCCCTGGCTCCACGCCGGCTGCACGTCACCGCTCCGAGCCCCGCGGCCTCATCCCACATGGATGCACATGGGAAACAGGGGCTCAATATGGGGCCATGGTCCGGTTTGCTTCAACAGAGCAAAGGCTCAACACGTGAGCTGCCATGGGAAGGTGATGGCAAGGTGACTTGGGGAGCCTCGTGCCCGCAGCAGTAAGGATGGAGCACCCCAAAGAGAGCATCCCAATGGGCTATAGCTGTGGCTCTCACTGCCAGGGCACGGCAGCACCTCAGTAGAAGGAACTGCTCTAAACCAGGAGTACATTATGTTTCTTCCTTCCCTTTTTGAAGGGCAGGAGAGTTTCTGACAGCACTGGGTGGAGGAGCTTGTGCACACACAGGCTTTTATCCAGAAACGGTCCAGCCCTGACTGGTGACAGCGAGGCGATAAAATTAAGCTCCCATGTCCTCAGGAGCGGGAGGTAGAAGGACATTTAATCACACTCCTTAAATGAGGCATTGAACACCGTAAAGTTTAACGCCAACATCCAACACACGCTTGGGAGCAGGCTCCACTGCCAAAGCCCAGCAACCCTTATTTGCTTCCTGCAACAATAGCACGTTCGACGCATTGGGACGCATGGAGGGTGCACCCATGGCACGGCTCACACTGGGGCGATGCCGGGGCCGCCCAGTGCTGCCCCTCTGCGTGCTGCAAGGGAAGGGATGCGGGCAGAGCGCTCCGCAGCACGGGCAGCGCTCGGGCGGGCTGGTCGGCAGCCAAGGCAGCAGATGGCTGCGCAGAGCTGTGCCGGCCAAGCACAGAGGGCAGCTGAGGGCCAGGGCTGCCGGGCACCGCTCGCGCCAGCACTGCGGGGCGGGCATCGCTTTCTGCTCAGTGTCAGGCTGGGAAAGGGCTTAAACCAGGGCAGGTCCCCATGCACGCGCTATGGGGTGGCTCAGGCTGAACGCCCAGCTCACACGCAGGAGGGATGCTGCTTTAAGTTGCATGGACCCATCAAGGACCCAAGTCCTGCACCACGATGCGACACAGCAGAGATCCCCGCCCAAAACAGGATTAAACCCAACCAGCACAGGCAAACCCTGCAGTGCCCAGGGATGCGCAAGCCGTGCAGACTCTCCTCCAAAACTCACATGAGCTCGTTGAACTCCCCCCATCTATTTCCTCCTTTGTGGCCAAACACAAGAGAAATCAAGCGCTACAATTCACTTATCTCCTCCCCAGCTCCTCTTGCCTGGACTTTGGGCCCTGCAGTCCCACACAGGCAGCTGCATGCATGTAAAGCTTGGTCCCCTGTCGCTGCCAGGGAGAAAACCACTCCTTCATCCAACACCATGATGCCACCGCCATAGCTGTAACAGCACCCACCACGCATTGCCTTGGTCGGTCGCTTGGTTTTTGTGCTTTGGGTGTTAAGCTCTGCCCCAGGAGACGCGCCTGCCCACAGCCTCCACGACAGCAGCAGCACTCACCAGCCTGCATCACTGGAGGATTCTGTCGCTGCTGTAGGAGTCCTGCACACAAGAGACCAGAGTCACAGCTTCCGTGTGCTCAGGGGCGAACCTGGGTGCAACAAGGAGGAGCAGAACAGAACAAAGACCCACTGGGGCTCACCCCCAGGGGCTTTAACCCAGCACAACCAGTGATGGGCACCTGGGAGCACTGGGACACAGGTGAAGGAGATAATACAGGGCTGGTGCAGGAGGGTCTGAGCCCTCTTCCCAGCCCTGCAGCAACAGAGGATGGCTGGGCTGGGGCGCTGCAGGGAAGGGGGGATAGGGCTGGAGCAGCCCTGAGGAGGACTTGGGGGTGTTTGTTAATGGAAAGCTCAGCCCACAGTGTGTGCAACAGCCCAGAAACCAACTGTGTCCTGCGCTGCATCAGTAGGAGCATGGTCAGAGAGGGACTTTTTACAAGGACAGGTAGGGACAGGACAAGGGGGAATGGCTTTAACCTGCCAGAAGGGAAACTGAGGTTAGACAGGCAGGAGCTCCTCCCTGTGAGGGTGCTGAGGCGCTGGCACAGGGTGCCCAGAGAAGCTGTGGCTGCCCCATCCCTGGCAGTGCTCAAGGCCAGGTTGGACACAGGGGCTTGGAGCAAGCTGCTCCAGTGGAAGGGGTCCCTGCCCGTGGCAGGGGTTGGAAATGGGTGAGTTTTAAGGTCCCTTCCAACCCAAACCAGTCTGGGATGCTGTGATTCAGCTCCTGTGCAGCATTTATGCCCCATCTATAAAAGCTCCCTAACCAAGTGCGCACGGGGAGGGCTGTTACCCCTGGTGTGTTTTCCAGAGGAGCTGGTGGCAGCCCTGTCACAGTGGGGGAAAATAAAATAGAGATGGAGAATGTAAATGGCTTCAAGCAGGCTGGTGCAGGGGAGGGCGCAGAGGTGCTGTGCCGGCCCCTCTGCAGTGGGTTTTGTTGCACCAGGGGTGCTGACTGCACTTTGACAGCGTTCGCGCTGTACCAGCCCCAAACACCACGTACAAAGGCAAATGGAATTAGCGAGGCAGGACGAGTTAGGGCCAGGAGAGGACCTGGGGGTTATGAGAAGCACCTTAACATGAGGTGGAAACTTCACAAGCAGCCCGCAAGGGGACTGAAGCGCAGGAGATGGAATTGGAGAGCTGCGAGCCGACGAACAACCGTATTGCAGCGCCGCCAGCGCTCGGGGGGAGGAGGAAGAGAGCACGGGAGCTGTGTCCATCGGTCCAGCCCGGCAAGGACGGGTCAGGGGAGACACAAAGGCCCAGCATCCCGGGCTGCGGCTTCGTGACGCGCCGGTACCCCCGGGACACCCCAGCCCCGACCCCGCTGCCGCCCGGCGAGTCCGCGGCACCATGGCGCCCTCCGGTGGCCGCGCCGCGCCGCTGCATGTCCCCTACATCCCACCAGAACCCCCCGGGCCCACCGCAACGTGCAGAACGGGGCTTAAAACAAGGGCTCCTGCAACAAAGACAACGACAAAAGAAAGAAACAATCCGCCAAAGCTCGCACTAGGAGCAATAGGTCAATACTGTATTTGTTTTCACCTGTACAGCAGCAGTTAGCACCAGCACATCGTCAAAGCCTCAAGCAGGTGAGCCCAAGGATGGTTATCTTTGATCTAGTGTTAGCTTTGCTGAACGCTGACCAGTCTTATCCGTGCTGATGGGCTGAGTGTCCCACAGCGCCTGGTCTGAGGCTGTGCCTCTGACCTGCTCCCGCTTCACAACCACATGCTGAGGGTGTAGGCTGTGAGGCACCGTTTGCAGGTGGATCATCTGGGGTTCAAGGGCAGAGAGAGTTTGTATCTGTGGTTTAATATCACCCTCAGTGAGGACTCATGTCACAGAAATAATGCAGGTATGGCTATTCCCACTGTACCTGTGAGACGTGCTTTGGGCATCTAGGCAAGTTCAGCCTCAGACCGAGTTCTGGCCAGCTGCTGCCCTTCATTCCCCTTCATGACCTGGGCTGTATCACAACTGCTCCCAGGATCAGACAGCCTGAGCCCAGCTGTAGGACATGGCCTGCAGGGAATGCACCAGCACAGGGACGGCTGGCATTGGTTTTAGCTCCTTGTGCTCTTCCTGCCCAGTAAGAGGGACAGAAGTGTAAAAGTATGGCTTACCCACTAGAAGGTTTCAGAGCTGTCTTAGACAATTACAACTGTTTCCAGACCATGCCAGCATCCACACCACACGCTGCGCAACAAGTTCTCTGCTCCAAGAGGGACCAGAGACTCCCTGCACTATTCCCTCCTTGCCAGAGGCACCAGCACTGGCCCCTTTGGTTTTCCCAAGGGCTACCCCGGCTCCTGGTTGGAAGCAGGGAAGGCAGAAGCGGTAGACAACTACTGACGGGTAGCTAGCCATGAATACCCTTGGGCTTTGCGCTTCTTTCCCACTAAAGAGTGAGCCCAGCCCACCCACCTCCAGTTAACATCCAGCCCCACATCCCCCAAGACATCATTTCAGAAATCTGCATCTTCATCAACACCTAAGGCCACCACTTCCATGATTGCACATCACTTCCTCCACCTCAAAAGCACAAATACCTTTGTTAATGACCAAGGATATCTCTGTTCAAGGTCAAGCTTCTGCCTGCTCCCTTCCCATGTGCAGGCAGCAAGGCCAGAGCACTGCAGTGACCACCCAGCACCAACGGTGACTGGCAGGTCAGACGGACCAGAGGTTTTGGCAAGGTTCATCTCACGCAGACATCTAAAGCAAGGAGAGGCCAAGTAAATGGGCTGTGGGCTGGAAGAGTTGGAACACAAGGTCATGGCACAGAACTGGGGTTTTAGAAGTCACCGCTGCACTCTCCAACACATGCGAAGGCTGGAGCAACCCCAAGCAGGCTCCAGGTACTCTGGGAAGAGCCATCACCAAAGTGACAGCACCCGGAATTGATTTGTGGCATAGTCCAGTCACATCAAGTGGCAATAAAACCATAAGTGGCTTCAGGATAGCAAGCCCCATCCGCATGAGATGAATGGTGGCTTTTAAAACCATCACTAAATCCCATCAGTGCTACATATACAAACCTCATTTATTTAAAAGGCTCCCATTAAAGTACCTTTTATTCCTAGCAACAGGCAGTTTTAAATCACAAAATAATTCTTGGATCAACCAACGACCGTCTTCATTCCCAAAGGAAGAGAGGGGCTGCAACAAAGGCCAGCCCTTGGGGACAAGGATTCTTGGACACTGTATTAAGTGTCCGGATGACATCTCCAGTGCCCCGGTGCGGGAGTGCTGGTGCAGCAGTGATGTCTTGTGCCTTTGCCACAGCGTGCAGGGTCTCCGCTGAGCTGCTCAGGATGACTTCACTTTGGAGAACTCTCGGGATGCACAGCAGGTCTCACCCAGCACGGACATGTCCCAGTGGGAAACATGCCAGGGCTCAGGCTTCAGCATCATCCTGGCTCAGCGCGGCAGCGTCGTGTAGGAGCGGCGTTGTCTCAGAGGGGGGTGGTTTGCTCTGTGTGGTGGGGCGATGTGGGGGTCTCTGCAGAGGAGAGGACAGCAGTTACAGCCATGCACACGGTGGTGGCACCGCGGTCAGACCACAGCCCCACTTTCAACACGTACACCCCAAAGGTTTTGGACTTCCACATGGCCCAGAACCCCTTTCTGAAAGTTTCTGATGATTTTTTGTACCACCTCCCTAATAAAACGAAGCTATTTCCATTCCTGCGCTTGTAACAACCCCCCCAGATGCCCAGCCTGAAGAGCTGTGTCACATGTGGGCCTATTGCTGAATTAGACAGAGGAACCCTGGGAGCAAGGAAGACATACCCTTAGTGGAAGAGGATGAGGTCAGAGAAAACTTAAGCAACCCAGACATATGTAAATCCATGAACCCTGATGGGATGCACCCGCGAGAGCTGACGGAGCTGGCTAATCTCACTGTAAGGCCATTCCACATAACCTCTCACAAATCCTGGCAACTGGGAGAGGTGTCCAATCCTGAAGTAAAGCAAGCATCACCCCTATCCTGAAGTTCAAGCAGGAAGACCTCAGGAACCACAGGCCAGTCAGCCTCCTTCCAGTCCTTGGGAGAGGGTGATGGAACAGCTACTATGCTTGACCAACATGGTAAACTTCTATGATTAAACAAATGGCTTGACAGATGAGGGGAGAGCTGGAGATACTGTCTACTTGGATCTGAGTAAGGCTTTCAACACTGTCTCCAATAAGAACCTTGTAGAGAGTCCACAAAGTATGGGCAGGCAGTAAGCTGGACTGAAACTTGGCTGAAGAGACAAGCTCAGAGCATCATGAGAAGCGTGACTGAGGCCAATAACTAGCGGTGTACATGAGGGGTCAATACTGTCTCCAACTCTGGTTTACATCTTTATTAATGACAAGTATGTTTGCTGATGACACAAAATGGGGAGGAGCAGGTGATACACCAGAGGGTCATACTGCCCTCCAGAGGAACATCTCAGGCTGGAGAAATGGGCTGAATGAACCTCATGAGGTTCAACAGGAGGATGTGCAGTCTTGTACCTGGGCAAGAACAAACCCATGCCCCATGACATGGTAAGGGTCACCCAACACTTGGGCGGTTTGGCAGAAGAGAACCCAAGGGTCTTGGTGAACACCAAGTTGAACATGAGTGAAGAACAGCATCCCACGTAGCAAAGGCAGCTAACCATATCCTAGGCTCCATTAGAAGTGATACCAGCAGGTCAAGAGAGGTGATCCTTCCCCTCTGCTCATCACTGGTGAAGCCACACAAGGAGCATTGTGTCCAATTCTGGGCTTTCCAGGACAAGAGAGATGGAGCTATGGGAATAAGCAAAGGGCCACTAAACTGCTTAAGGAACTGGAGCAGGGGGGTTGGAACTGGATGATCTTAAGGTCCTTTCCAACCCTAACTATTCTATGATTCTATGTGTGCAAAGGCCCAGAGAGCTGGTGCTGATTAGCCTGGAGAAGGTTCATGGGGGAGTATTACCAGTGTATGCAAGTATACAAATGGAGGGTGTAAATACACAGCCAAGCTCTTCACAGTGGTGTCCAGAGGACAGGACAAGAGCCACTGGGCACAACCTTAAACACAGGAAGCTCCACCTGAACATTAGGGAACACACTTGGGTTTTTCTCACTCTGAAAACTGTAAAAACCGGAATGAGTTGCCCAGAGAAGTTGGGGAATCTCCATCCTTGGAGATACTAAGAGACATCTGGACATGGTCCTGGGCAATCAGCTCTAGGTGGCCCTGCTTGAGCAGAGCTGATGGACTAGATGACCTTCAGAGGTCCCTTCCAACCTCACCGATTCAGTTACCTTGTGATCCTGTAATACAAACCCAGATTCTTTAATACATCAGAAATTCCCTCTTGAAAGCCTTTCCATGGAGGCTCCCCCATATCCCAGAGGGGAGTGACACCCGCCAAGTGACTACCTGTTACCCCATGAGTTTTTGCCCATTCCAAAACTTACCTCTGGATCTGAAACACCCGGAGTGGGAAGAAATAGGCAAGAAAAGTGTTTCCTCACACCAGTCCTACTTTTCACCCTAATCCCTGCTGATAGTATTAGGGCTGCATATCAGGTACACCAGGAGAAACAATAAAAGCATGTGCTTGCAGCCCAGTTAAGTGTGAGTATTAAGACATCTAAAGTGCCCTGACCAAAGCCATGAGACACCGTTTATATCCAAGCTTGCTACGAGTGCATGTCTGGTAGATGTGGACAGTAAACGTTGCTGTTTGATTGGCTTTAAGCAAAGTTTAATCAAATCAGGACAAGACAAAAGTGTGTTACCTTGACTGGGTACCCACCTACAGTCTGGCTTCCTGCAACACCGTCCCCTTAACCGGAGGCAGCTTTTTGGCAGAGGTGCCCTGGTTGGCCTTATTACTGTCTGAGTTCTTTTTATTGCTACTCCAAAATAAAGTGCATTTTTCCTAGAAGACAATCAGGCTCGTTTATGGTGCACTTGGACGGGAATTCCATGAGGGTTCCAATTTTAGGAGGAGATTTTCAAATCATTGTTTAACTAGGATCTAGTTATTAACGAAGATTTCAAAATCTAGGTTAAACTAAGTCCTATTTTAGATTTTGGGCAGTGTCAAGCCAGTTTTAAATGGTCCGTTTGCCTTTCAAACGCATCACCACAAAGGCTTTAGGCCGTGTTAGCTACAACGCTGCATCTGGACATGTTTTTCACCTGCAGAGCTTCACACATTGTTTAGAACTGCAGGTCCAACGGATGCATTTCAAACTGGCTCCACTGTCAGCTAGACTAAGATTTAAGTGCTCCATAGCACCTCATCTGGACCGGCTTTAGAGCACATTGCTCCCTCCAGAAGCCAGGGGCACACAGGACACTCCAGGAAGGAGTTGGGATCAGGGAGACCTTCGCGCTGGCAGACACGTGAAGCTGTGGTCAATGCCCCCGCTCAGTGCCCCCTCCCCTGTGTCTTCAAGAGGGAGGACTGTGCATGATTAAGCAATCATCAGCAAAGATCAGCAACGCTTCAATCAAATGAGGAACACACCTTGGCTGCAAATTGCTGTCTTCCAGTTTACAAGCTCTTATCTATTCATTAGACATGCGACTTCCATGTGTTGTTGCACAGCTTGCTTAGATTTATAAGGTCATCAAGTCTCTCATTTATCACTTCTCAGGTAGTCAGGCACCTCCTGCAGCTGATTTTCAGTTCTAGCACTTCAGCACACTTGTGGCTGAGCACCCAAATACAGCAGGCTTAGGCCTGGGTTTGGGGTATTTCACAGATACTCAGTTGACTTGAACACATTTACAATCCAGCTTTTCTTCCTGACCCTTCCTGGCACAGTTAAGGCTCTTTGATGGCAGGAATTAAGACTTGCATAAAGCAGGGGAAGGAAATGCCAGCCCAGGGCTGTGTAAGGTCTTAGAAACAATGCCAGCAAATAGACATTTTTTAGATATGCTGGTGCTATGCAACAGAGCGAAGTGCACTTGCCAACAAGCACTTGCAGTGCTGAAGCAGAGAGGTTCAGCACACAAGGCCTGACCACCTCAGGAGCACAGTAAGGGTTTAACACCAAGCACCTCGGCCCTAGCATTACTCCCACTCTGCAGGGAGGTGTGTGGAAGAACAAGGGGATTTGGGATCATGTGCTTAAGTCAATTAAGCAGTTGTAGGCTTGGTTAAAATCCTATTACGTGATACTCTGAGAACCCTGGCACTGTTTAAAGTGGGTTTGTACTAGTGTTTCTGTGAGGGCAGTTACAGGAGGTTAAGCAAAAGCAGCCCCTCACACAAGCTCTCCCCTATAGCCCACTTTCATCCTAAGCATCACCTTTTTATCCCCACAAGTAGCTTCACTTCTGTAACTTTAGAGCCAGCTCAAGACACTTGGTTGTAGTGGAAAAGTAAATAAGCTTGCTTTGAAGCAGGTAAGGCTAGGGAGCTAGATCTCTACTTCAAGAGATAAAGCTTTTAGAAAGCTTAGTGTTACCAGGTGAATGTTCGGGAGCTGAACCTCCATCACACGTTTTAGCTGGTTTATATTCTGTCCTTACAGCTCAGAGCTGTTTGGAGTAGTTTGCTTGAAAACAAGCAAGTTCCAAGGAAAGACAGAGCACAGCCAGGGCTGAGAAGCAGCCACAGTGTCTGTGCCTCTCCTGCAAGAACACAGCAACTGCGTTTCATTAGGGAACAAGCTGTGCTCAAGTAGCTCCATCCCCTCAGGAAGGCTCTATTCAGATTAGAAAACTGCTGGTACCCTGCAGAGATGCACAGATTTGTGCAATGGCACAGACCTGCTGCTTTCTATGGAGGCTGGGTTGATGAGCAAGGCTTGTTCTTTCATCAACTGGATGAGCTGAGAAATACCTCCTCCTACAGGAACCCATTTCCATCGCTGCTGTGCGCTGAGAAAGCCAGAAATGCTTTCATGTTATCTATTTGCAGCCCAGTTTCTAGATGGCTGAGGAAGTCTTGCTGCTACATGCTGGCATTTGGCACCATTGGGTCACTGTTCGTGGCATCAGCCAATGTTTCCTCAGGAGTGTTAGATTGTCAGCCCAATCTACATCATCTGATTAAGTCTGATTGGACTTACAGCATTTCCCATTAGATATCTGCAGGTTCTTACCTGACTCATTGCCATGAGTACAGCTGCTGAGATAATGAGCGGGATGCTCAGCCCAAGGCAGATATACTGCAGGTAGTCCAGCAGCGATGGGATCAGCACCAGGTTGGTGTAAAACTGCTTTAGGACCGAGCCTTCGATGGATCCACTCTGCTCAAAGAATCAGAGCTGTCAGTGGCATTTCCCTCCCACCCAGGGCTGAGACAAACCAGCTGCACAACTGCCCTCCCAGCACAGATTAGGGAATTCAAGCAAGACTCAGACTAGAGGCTTTCACTAAACAGTTGGAATCAGCCAGGCACGCACACAGCTGGAGACTGCGCTCCCAGGCCCACATTAGCTTGGGGATGCTGGCAGCTCTGTTGTGGGCCCTATTTAACCCCACATCTAGGGCAGAGCCAGAGATTTACCAACTATAGTGCAGGGTTTGTTCAGCTCAGAGGGATTAATGGCACAGCCAAGTATTATAAAGCCTTCTGTTGGTGCTTAATTAGTCTGTCTTGCTTAAAGCTTTATCCAAAGTGGAGTTTTCCCAGCACTGGGTGATGCATAAGCAGTTCCCCCTCCCACAGGAGAGGCTCTGCAGGATCAGGTCAAGGAAGGCAACTCACCTCTGCAAACCACAGCAGCGGCAGGACCACTGGCTTAATCCTCCCTGTTTGACTGGGGGAAGAAAAAACCCACACACTTAGACTTCTGGTTGATGAGCCACAATTAGAGCCATAACTCTTCCTAAAGAGCTGGGTCTGACAGACTGGTAATGGCCAGGAAATCAGTGTAAGGAAATAGCAATTCCTGCTGCTTCAGTGAGCTGCTCCCCCCTTAGGGGACCAGGTCCAACTTGGCCTTTTTACACATGTGCAGAACTTATGCTTCTATTTGTGCTTAGCAGTAAGTGCCATTCCAAATCTGGGCTGCAGGGACATGAACTCAATGTACTGGAATGCTAAACTTCACATGGCTGCAAGACACCTTTGTTATCTGTGTGGAAGCAGAGGGTGCAAGCTCATGGCACTGGGGCTGTCTGCTGGTGTATGCCCTAAAGCCAGTCAAAGCAGCAAGAGCCATTCTGTTTGCTATCAGAGCAGAAAGTGCCTTTTTGGACACAGGCTACAACTGTCAATCCTGTGGACAAAGCATGTTTTGCCTCTTCATGTTGGATGTGACACCTGAGAAGCAGCGGAGTGCAGGCGAACCAATTCTGCACCTCACCAGGAGGAGCCATGCACATGCTGCACTGCTAAAGCATGTCAGTTTGAGGTCACTGTCATAGCTGGCATTTCACCACATGAGCCAGCTGGCTTCTGCAACCATGACAACTGGTAATGTTGAAGCTACTTCATCTCTGCGCAGAGTAAACTCTGCTCAAGGGAGATGGACATTTCTAAAAGGTGACTACTTACATTATACCAGACACCTGCTTTATGTACAGGTTCAGCTGGAGCTTGATGGAGCAATTCATGGGGATGCCAGTCAACTGCATAGAAAGAGACCAACCAGTTCATCAGTAAAGCCAACATTTGTCTGGAGAGCTTTGCAGAAGAGCAACCCTTTACTTCCCATCCTAGCTGCTCGGGATTGGATCATCCAGAGCTCTACTGCAATCACCACACACAGGCCAAGAGCATGGCTGAGGTTTCCACCAAAGCACAAGCATCAGCCAGGCAGGCACCAGTCCCCAGGCTCTAGGGTGGCTGCTAACAGAGGAACAGCACTGTCCCCATGGCAGTTTGCCCCCTTCACTTGAAGGGCCACCAGCCAGTGAGACTGTTGCAGCATCTCCTTTGGGGTGGTCTGAAGGCACAAAGTTAACCTGGACACACATGGCTGCTGCAGAAGGCAGCACACAGCAGGCAAACAGCATCAAGGGAGGTGTTGTGTGACCCAGGGCTTTTGGGGCTCAGCATAAGCAAGTTCAAATTACCAAGCAGCGTGTGTAACCTGTAAGTGACCCCCTACACAGGATGCTTTAATGGCAACTCCAGTGTTTTCTGAAGCCTGATAAGCCTCTTCTGTTGTCCATCCTACCAGCAGCAGGATAGAAATGCATCAATGCAAAAGATCTGTGCAGACAGGAAAGGACAAAATATTTCCCATAATGAACAGACAGCACTGTCCACCAACATCCCAAGACCATGAAAACACCCCACTTCAGAGCCAGTCTTGATGATACCCATTAAGGCAGTGGTTTCTCATGACACTGCAGTTTTGCAACACATTAAGGGCAGAGTTTTTGCTGGATTGCCCGTTTGCACTCAGCAGACTGCAGCTAGATAAGAATACAGTTAATTGTACTGTTATCAGTAGACGTTTGATACTGTAATAAACTTAATTAGATTTCCATAACTGCGATAAGAAAAGCAGAGAGAACCCAATGCCTAGATAAGCAGCACAGCTCGCCTTGCCTCAAGAGGGGAACTCATTTCTTGCTCGGACAAATGTTTGGAAGATCTGACCATGTGCCACACAAGCCATGGGTGGAAGATCCCAAAGTCCTCTCCCCACCGGAAGCTGGGACAACAACGGCTCAGAACACCCCAACTCATCACCAATGAAGCAGTAACTTCACCCTTACTATAGATATGTGAGAAGTGTAACACAGCAGCAGTGCAGTGCCAAAGCAGCCAGTCAGATGGGCAGGTTGAGAGACTGGAAGAAGCCAGCCCAAAAACAGTGGTGACAGCTTCAGCTGCAGCACGGTCTCAGGCTTTGCTAGTTAGTCCTCAGATCTGGGGCATAACTGGGCTGCTGCTAGATACACCTCCTGGTGTTACAGACCTGAGTCAGTGGAAAGAACTTGACTGTGCTTACCAAAACAATTATGCTTATAATTGGTTCTGCAATTCTCCACAAGCCAGGCTAATTATTCAGTTTATGGCTGTGACATTTTTTATCTGCACTTGTCCTCACCAGTCTTTGCCCTATGGAACCTGCTCAAATCAGTGCCACGGGAGCAGAGCGAGGCTACCACGCAGCCGGTGGCAGGCTCCACACTCAGCCCAGCAGGACCCCCGGGGCACAGTGAGGCTCCTCCATGGGTGAGGACCCCGGCAGGCTCACGCTCACTCACACACTCACCGGGTGCACGTCAAGGAAGAGCGCATGCTGGTCCTTGTTGGGGTGCAGGCCTTCGACAGCGTCCAACAGGACTGGGTCAGCATTGTAGAAGTGAGGATGTGAAATGAACATGGGTGCATCTGGATGAGAGCAAAGACACCTTAAGTTCACCCAAACCCATCTGAGAATTCTTGCTGTGATTTTGAAGCTATTGCAGCACTTGTTCTGAACAGGCTTTTATACTTTTCTAATCCCAGACAGAAAGCTTCTTCCCTCCCCTCCCTGAAGCTCTGGGAGGGTAAAGACCCAGTGCTTAAGCTACGCTCTCCCACCTATGCAAAACACGATGATACAGCAGGAACTCGCTGTACCCAGACACAGGCTGGGGCACTAAGGCTGAATTCTCACACTCCTGCATGACCTGCACTCAGTGTCCAAAGTTAACATTGAATTTGGCAGTTACACAGCCTGCCTCTTCCCACCTATGCTCTTCTGCCTACTCCCTCCACAGCCCAGGGGACATAAAACTCCCATTGTATCCTTAGGCATTCCCACAAACACCAAGCTGTCATAGGACCGTGGAGACCAAGAGGACTTTGCGTACAAGGATTTTCCCTCTGTCCCTCCTTGCTGAGATGCCTACAGGTGAGAATGTCACGCACAAGACCCCAGCACTCTGGTAGA